>NC_040078.1:91592284-92842284 GCF_003369695.1 Bos indicus x Bos taurus
CTGCCTTTCCCACACAGGAGTCAAATCCCAGGCTGCCTAGCTGGAAACCCAGAACCTGCGGTTTGGCAGGAAGAAGCAGGTGAGGCTTGGGAGTGACAGATGAGAAAGATTGGCTGTCACTACACTCCAGAAGGAGATTTTACAACTCTTCCGCACACATGCACCCTCCCTCGCCTGGACTGAAGACAGCAAACTGTTCGAGGCCATGTTGTGTTGCTACCCAGTCGTAAGTTGCTCAGTCATGTCCAACTCTTTGCGACCCTATGGATTACAGCTTGCCAGGCTCCGCTGTCCATGGGATTCTCTAGCAAGAATACTGGAGTGGGTTGCCACACCCATGGCCTCTCGAAACCTGCCAAGGAGGAGATGCTGACGTTCAGGGTGTGACTCAGAGCCCTGGTCCCCACCCTGCCTGCTATTTGGCTGCGGGCCTCTGAGCCATTTGCATCACCTCTACCCCTCTGCACCTCATTTTCTCCCTATATGGGAAGATAGGAGGAGGGCATGGCAACCCACTCCAGTATTCTTGCCTAGAGAATCCCACGGACAGAGAAACCCAGTGGGCTACAGTCCATGGGGTTGTTAAGAGCTGGACATGACTGAAGCAACCGAGCACGCATGCACACACATGCAAAGATAGCCCTGACAATCCCCATAGTCTGTGAGCTCTACATTTCTCCACCCACACACACTGGATTGTGGTTACCACTCTGGAGCCAAAGGCAGGGATTAACAATAGCACATCAACACAGAGGAGCTGTGAGGGTCCAATGAGAAAGCCTGGCAACCCACTCCAGTACTCTTGCCTGGAAAATTCCATGGACAGAGGGGCCTGGTGGGCTGCAGTCCACGGGGTCGCTAGGAGTTGGACACGACTGAGCGACTTCACTTTCACTTTTCACTTTCATGCACTGGAGAAGGAAATGGCAACCCACTCCAGCGTCCTTGCCTGGAGAATCCCAGGGACGGGGGAGCCTGGTGGGCTGCCGTCTATGGGGTCGCACAGAGTCGGACACGACTGAAGCGACTTAGCAGCAGCAGCAGCAGCAATGAGAAAGCCTGCATCCTTCCAGACTCCATTTGTTCTCATTAATTCTTCTGCCTTAAATTTACTCTAATTTTTTTAAGCTTCTAGAATCAAATGATTGCTTCTGTTGGTTTCAATCTTTCTTATTTAATACTAAAAGCAATTAAAACTATGAATTCTAAAACTATGAATTTTGACAATATTATATAGGTTTTGATACAGAGTTTTCATTGCAATTGACTTCTAAATGAACTATAATGTCAAACTAGATTTTCTCTTAGACCCAATAACTTTGAAGAATTCTTACTATTTTCCAAGTACTTGGTTTTGAGGGTTATCCTTTTATTGTTAAGTCTTGTTTTATTGTACTTTGTTTAGAAAGAGTAACCTAAAATTTTCTATATAGGGTATTTTTAATTTAGATATTTTTAATGAGATCTTCTTAGAAGATCAACTTTTATTAATGTTCCATGAGTATCTGAAAATAATGTGGAGTAAAACATACCTATTCAAATCCTCCAAATAAATATTTATGTCCTTATCTGTCAAATTTTCAGACAGGTCTATTAAGAATTCCCATTATGACTGTGCAAGTTTGTCACTGGTATTTTGGGTGTGTGAAGGTTCATGGTGTTTATAACTGCAACTACTCAT
Source organism: Bos indicus x Bos taurus (assembly GCF_003369695.1). Lineage (NCBI taxonomy): Eukaryota > Metazoa > Chordata > Mammalia > Artiodactyla > Bovidae > Bos > Bos indicus x Bos taurus. The sequence goes on from NC_040078.1 coordinate 91,593,966, forward strand.
CTTTGTAGGAGAAGGCGATGGCACCCCACTCCAGTACTCTTGCCTGGAAAATCCTATGGATGGAGGAGCCTGGTAGGCTGCAGTCTGTGGGGTCACTAGGAGTCGGACATGACTGAGCGACTTCACTTTCACTTTTCACTTTCATGCATTGGAGAAGGAAATGGCAACCCACTCCAGTGTCCTTGCCTGGAGAATCCCAGGGACCGGGGAGCCTGGTGGGCTGCCGTCTGTGGGGTCACACAGAGTCGGACACGACTGAAGCGACTTAGCAGCAGCAGCAGCAGTCATCTTTGTCCCATTTAGTATTTTGCCTTAAATTCTATTTTGCTTGGTATTTGTATTACCACTTTTTCTTTTTGCTGTTTGAGAATGAGAATGCCTCCATCCTGGCAAATCACAGCTAGATATATTCTTATATTTCATGTCATCTTCTCCTTTCTTGGGCTCTTATGCTAATTCATTTTTCACTTGATTGGAGTATATCCCCCAGTAATATTTTCAGAAAAGATATATTTGGTATACATCCCAAATCCCTGTGCATCTCTATTTGCACATGAATGATGGTTTGGCTACATAGAGAATTCTACAGCCTCAAGTCTTTTTCATGTTGTATAAACAGTGTTTTCTATCATTCATGTTTCAGAGGAGAGGCCCAAAATATGTCTGATTGCCTTTTATTTAGATTGTAGGTTGTCTTCTTAGGTCTCATATTTGTAAGATTTTTATTTTACCTTTGAAACTCAGAAATTTCACTACATTTTTAGTGGACTGAATGCATATATTAACCCCCATCCCTCCTGAAATCTCACTAAAACAGGAGTAAAGGAATACAAATTTGAAATCATGTACCCACAAGGACAAAAAGAATAGAAGCAGCAGCAGTAAGAATATTTTGGAAGTTGAAAAGCAGATGGAAGAACAGTAACTATGTTAACATACTCAAGAACGCTAAATCCCAAGGCAGCAGAAGTTAAAGCTAAGAATTCCCTCACTCCAAAAACCTAGGTACTGGCAGCGCCTGGTACCTCTGGCAGTGGGAGTGAAAGCAGAACCAAAACAGGGCTACTGATGGAAAGTCTGTGTAATATCAGCTTCCCTCTCCACTCTCTGCAGCCAGAGGAGAGCCCTTAATAAATGAAGACTGCAGAATTGATTCTCTGGAGACAGAGAAGTTCTCTGTACAGGATGACACCAGGCAGAGTCAATGTTATGAGTATCCTATTTATTAATAAAACAGGGAATCAAATGGGAGTTCGGTCACTAAATATTGAGACCTCTAGGTTCTTCTCCCCAGCATAAAGCTCTGGCACCCAGGTTTACATCTCCCAGAACTTTCTCTGGCCAAGGCCAAGAGGAAAACATCTAACATCACTGACATTGAAATTCCCCCAGTGAAAATACCCAGCTTGGTCATGTTACGGTTAAACCCACGAACAGGTGCTCCAGGAGAGAATGAAAACTGCCTCAGAGTCTTCAGCAGGATGTTCACTTGGACATGAGTGCACAGTTGAGGATCACCAGAGGGGCTTCCCTGGTCCAGCGGTTAAGAGTCCACCTTGCAATGCAGGGGACACCGGTTCAATCCCTGGTCCTGAAAGAGTCCACACGACTTGAGGCAACTAAGCCTGTGTGCCACAAGTACTGAGCCCACACTCTAGAGCCCCTGAGCCACAACTACTGAAGTTTGTGCACCCCAGAGCCCATGCTCTGCAACAAGAGGAGCCATTGAAATGAGAATACCGCACACTGCAACTACAGACTAGACCCCACCCTCCGCAACTAGAGAAAGCCCATGTGCAGCCACGAAGACCCAGTGCAGCCAATAAATAAATGAATTAGAAAAGTGATTACCAGATATTTGAGAACATTTTTTCGTATGGAAGACTGAGGCCAAAACAAACACACAGGGAAAAAAAGAGAGAGAGAGACAATGACAGGAAAACTTGTCTTAATAATATCTTCAAAGGATAATAAAGCATTGTGTCCATGAAATAAAAGTATGTTGTTACTAAAAGGAACATTCAGAAGACAAACATAACTCTTAGAAATTCAAATATGAACTCAGAAATGAAAACCTCAGTGAATGAATGAGAGAATATTTCTCGTCACCTGAAAACAGCTCAGTCGTACCCAGGGCAGAACCAAGAACAGACTAGGCTTTTCAAATGAACCAATAAATGAAACAGCATATAAAGAAATCTTTCTTCCCAATGTATGACCTACCTTCTGTGCCTCATGGCACAGTCCTCCATACCCAAGAGCCCAACTGAGTCAGGACTTCACGAACAATGAACTTGAGCCCCGGGGAGAATCATATACCAGCCTGACCATCAGACTCTCACAGGCATCTGCTGATTAGCTCCCATTCAGTAACATTCATAAGCCTTAATTATACCTGGCCATGTCCTATAGGGTATAAAGCATTCCCCTTTTACAGATGAAAAAACTGAGGTCTAAAAGACAAAGGTGACTCTTGGCTGGAGACAGGTCTACAAGGAGAACCCATAATTTGTGTGGTCAGCTTCAAGAGTTCCTGCTTTTGTTGTTGTTGTTTTTTATTCTAATGATAAAAGTCACGTTTATTTGGAAAAATTCAAACATTTCAGAAATAAAACAAGGCAGAATGCCAAAGACCCTCCAGGTTTAACTATGGTCAACATTTTGGGGCCTAGTCCTCCATAGTGCTATCTATGCATAGGGCAGTGCATTTTTAAAAAATAAGGTGAAATTCCTCTCTTTCCTTTATACATTTAATACGCCACTATAGTTGAATGTTAAACAATAACCACAAAAAGCAACTGGTGTTAAATGAAGCTAGTCAGAATCTCCAAGGTAGAAAAAAATGATTTGCTTGGAGTGGGGGAGAATTTTCTATTACAGTACAATCATTATATCATAAAACTAACCACATTTAGTGCATTCACACTGTTATGAGGATTTCTTTAAGTCTAATAAACAAAGCATTTCCAATAAAGGAGCCATTACCTTTAAAGACACTACTTTAAAAACATTTGCCAAAAATTCTCACTTTGGCAATGCATCTTTAATGGATTGTTATTCTATTTTTTTAAATATTCACACATACTTACTCTTTCAAACAAAGTTTATAATAAATTTATTCAATTCACCCTACCAACCCCCTTACAATTTGATAAAAATGGCATTAAATGTGTACATCAATGGGAAGAATTACTATTTTTCCAATATCATCTTTCCACCCATGAACATGGTATTCTCTCCAGTTATTCAGGCCTTTTTTTTAATATCTTTTAGTAAAGGTTTTTTTTTTTTTTTTTCATTTAAGCCTTAAATATACTTATTAAGTTTATCCCAGTGCATTTTATTGTTTGGGTGCCTAATAGGAATGGAATCCTGTTCTTCTTCTCAATTAAGTTTTCTATTTGTTGTGGTATCAGAGGAAACTTTATACACATTACAGCACTAGCTTCCCTGGTGTTACAGTTTTAAAATGAACTCTTGGATTTCTTTAGGTAAACACACATATCATTATAAATTGTGATGATTTTGCTCCTTTATTAATATTTTTATTCCTTGTCTTACTATGTTTGCTAGAACCTCCAGAACAATGTTGAACATTCCCAGTGATATAAGCATCTCTGTTTTGTTCTTGACTTCAGGAGAAATCTTTAGTATTTTACTCTCACATTTAAAGTTTTTGACCTCCTCTTTCAAAGCTCCCACCCTCCCTCAGGACTCAACTGTCTCCCTATTTCTCTACAGTCTGTATCAAATATCTGTCTGAGTAGAAGCTTTTCCTTGGGTCTTTAGACAACAGAGGGTGGTTTAAGCCGTTGTGGTTTCTTTTCCTGGATCATGTGCATTTCCAGCCTCTGTAAAAACTTAACCCTTGTATTAACAAGACAGAATTCTGTCAAGGTACCGCAGAAGCTAAGCGGGGGGAAGCCAGCACTTAAACATGCCTACAGAGTGTCATCCACAGGGCAGGGCGCATGTACATGCATGATCTTCTTTAACACTTAACGCAGACTCTACAATGTGGTAATTTTGTTCACTCTCACTTTTCAGATGAAAGTCTGTCTCCAAGTAACATGTCTCATGCCACACAGCTGTGTAGGAGACACAGAATTCTGAGCCAGGTTAAAAGGGAAATCCTATAACTCGCACAGGCCTAAATGTTGGGTGTTTTAACAGTGGTGAAGGGAAAAATTTGTACCGGAAGGGAGGCAGATGTGCATGGGGAGAAAGTTGAAGGTCCAGTGGGAGTGGGCCATCCTTCTCTCCTCTAGAGCCCTTTGCTGAGCAAACAGTATGTAGGATGGGGCTTTGCTGACAGGTTGCAGGGGAGGGTTGGCCTTGCCAGAATCAGAGCATCACACTCTTCCCAGCTCACCATCCCCCAAACCCTTACATGGGCACTGGTGTGTGGAAAGGGCCCTGAACTAGAAAGAAAGGCCTGGAGCCTAGCCCCAGCTCTATCACCATCAGCTGTGTGACCGTGGGCAAGTTGCTGCACTCTCAGGTCCTGGTTCAACACCTGTAGAAGAAGGCTAGCCACCTTGTTTAGAAAGGGCAACACACTTTTGCACACAAAAATAGTCCGCGTGGCTTTCAGTTAAACAAGGAAGATGAATCTGTGCATTTACCTCTATTCCTTCTTGCAATTCACTGAATGAACTATAAAGGAGTTGTTTTTAAACAGACGAGCAAGAAAGGGAGAAGAGGTATCAGGGGACAAGGATGTTTACAATTTCAAGGAAATGCAAAGTGCAGAGAGTCATGAGCAGAGCTGAGAGGGCCTAAGAGCAAGCTGCCTGCAGCAGGCAAGCCAATGAGAAGCTCGCCAGCTCCTGCCACAAACCCCAGAGACGCCCGGAAATTAGAGCCACAAGTATCTCAAAACGCAGGAGCGAAACTGCTGAAAACAAGAGGAAAGTCAGACCTTCTGCACCACACACACTTCGCCCACCCAGCAGGAGGCTGGAGGGTTATTACTGAGAGAGAGAGTCAGGGTGGCAGTGGGGGAGCTCAGTGGATGGTGGGCAGACAGGCACTATAGTAAGAACAGAGGGAGTAGGTGAAGTCCATATACTGACTGGGACTCCTCAACCCTCCTTCCCTTAAACACCAGCAATCACATTCACCACCATCCCTACCCCTCAGGATATAGGATTCTTGTCTAGAGAAGCTAAAAGGTGCCACTGAAAATGCCTAGAAATATTGACTTTAGAGTCTCCCAATGAAATGACCAGATCCCCATCTTCGCTCCCAGTGAAGCCCTACCCAGACCCATAGCATTTCTTAGTGCTTTCTTCTCAAATATGAACAAGTGAAAGAAAAAAGGGGAACTGGGAAGAAGTGGAGACAATGCAGGGAGCAAAAGGAAAAGGAAAGAAGACTGTCATTGTCGTCCTTAAATGAAAGAACACCCTGCATGCAGAACCAGGGGCTAGGAGAAGATAAAAAAGGAATCCACACTGCACAAGAACCCTCGGAAACTTAAAAAGATGAGATTCAAATTTTCAAAAGGCAATAGCAGGGTCTGAAATGTTAAAAAAAAAAAAAAAGTAGGACAAAAAAGGCAGAAATAAGAAACAAGGAAAAAAAAGAAGAACAGAGCATCAAGCCAGAATGTCTACCATTCATCTAAAAAAGAGAGGAGAGAACACAGAAGACAGGAAATCACCAAAGACAAAAACACAAAAAATTCTCCCAGAATAGAAGGTCCTAAGCTTCCAGAAGGAAGGAACGCATCAAGGACCCAAAACAATGGATGAAAATAAACTCACACTAGACCCATCATCTAAGACTTCCCTGGTGGCTCAAAAGGTAAAGAATCTGCCTGCAGTGCAAGAGACCTGGGTTCAGTCCCTGGGCTGGGAAGATCCCCTGGAGAAGGGAATGACTATCCACTCCAGTATTCTTGCCGGGAGAGTTCCATGGATAGAGGAGCCTGGCGGGCTACAGTCCATGGGATCACAAAGAGTCGGACACGACTGAATAACTAGCACTTTCACACTTTTTTCAGACCTGTTATCATGAAATTTCAGTACACAAGGGACAGAGGGACAGAAAGAGGATCCCACAAACTTCCAGATAGGAAGGTGCAGGTTGCCTACAAAGGACAGGAAAACCACGATGGCATTGAAATTGTTAACAACCACACTTGAAGGTCGAAGGCAATGGAGCAAAGCCTTCAAAATTCTCAGGGAAAATTATTTCCAACTAAAATTTTATTTCCAACCAAACTACTGATCAGCTGTGCAGGGAGGAAAAAGAATCTTTTTCAGGCATGCAGCCTATCAACAATGTCACCTCCCATTATCCTTTCTAAGGAAGCCATAAAAGCATGGGTGTCAATCAAGAAGGAAGACATGGGTCCACTTTGATTAAAGACACATATATATCTATATACAAAAGCTGGTTTTCCCTGAGAGATCTGGTCCCATGGAATATGGTCTTCATGCCCACACGAGAATTTCCAGCAATGGAATTTCCAATTCTTAAGTTCATGTTTATTCACCTTTTAACATTCCTGAAGTTGAGATTGCATGGCAACTGGTGGCACAGCATCTTAGTTTAGTAAAACATGGAGGCAGCTAACATTCACAGTTTGACAGTCAGCCATGGTATTTCATGCATATTTTTTCTTAGGTTTCCCAACTTCCTGAGATGAGTTTTACCAACCCCATTTTCAACACCAAGAAATAGACGCCCCATGGTGACGGCACTCAAGGCAATCCTAGACTGTGTGGGTTGTGGGTGAGGGAGTCCGTGTCCATCGAGTTCCTTTCCTCCTTACCACCAGCTATGGACAGAGTATCTCACAGTCCTCCACTCATTTGACAGCTGAGGGAAATGAGGCTCAGAGAGGTTGATTGATGTGCCCTACCTCCCACAGCCAGTACGCATCAGAGCTGGCATCTGAACTCTTTCCATTGCCACAGCTGTTTGGCTGGCCCTAGGGACAGCAGCTGTGTTCCCATGGGAACCAAGCATGAGCACACCCCCGCCCAGCCCAGAGTAAGCCCCTCCGTGCCCTGGCCCTCTGCTGGAGCTCCAGCGACACTCACTGCATGATCATCTCCCGCACTGGGTCCGAGGGGTAGCGCTTGGATCCACCCATGAACAGGGACCGGTATCGCTGCCGACAGTCCTTTGTCTCCAACAGCTGAGTGTTGAGGTAGCGACCCACCCCTACGGGGTTCTGCACCAGAGACAGGAGGCAGGACATTAGCAAGCTGGATGCCTGGCCTGGAGACTCAATCTCCAGTCTCCCCCCCGTCTCCCTATTCCATCTGTTACAGATTGAATTATGTTCCCCAAAGAGATAGGTGGAGTCCTAACCCCCAGTACCTCAGAGTGTGAGCTTATCTGGAAATAGCTACAGGTATTACCGGCTAAGATGAGCTCATACTGGAGTAGGGTGTGTCCTTCCTCCAATGTGACCAGTGTCCTCATAAGCAGGGACACACAGTGGGGAGATGGCCATTCAAAATGGAGGCAGGGTCTGCAGCAAGGCATTTACAAGCCAAGCAGTTCCAAGCATCACCAGCCACCACCAGCAGCTTGAAAGAGGGCAGGAAGGATCTCCCCTACAGGTTTCAGAGGAAATGTGGTTCTGTCGATACCTGGATTTCAGACTTCTGGCTCCCAGAACTGTGAGAGGGTAAATTTCTGTTGTTTCAAGCCATCTGGTTTGTGATACTTTGTTATGGCAGCTTTGCTACCTTATGTAGGAAGTTAATACCCCATCCCTTGGACTGCAAGGAGATCCAACCAGTCCATTCTAAAGGAGATCAGTCCTGGATGTTCTTTGGAAGGAATGATGCTAAAGCTGAAACTCGAGTACTTTGGCCACCTGATGCGAAGAGTTGACTCACTGGAAAAGACTCTGATGCTGGGAGGGATTGGGGGCAGGAGGAGAAGGGGACGACAGAGGATGAGATGGCTGGATGGTATCACCGACTCGATGGACGTGAGTTTGAGTGAACTCTGGGAGTTGGTGATGGACAGGGAGGCCTGGCGTGCTGCAATTCATGGGGTCGCAAAGAGTCGGACAGGACTGAGCGACTGAACTGAACTGAACTGAATACCCCATCCCACCCAGAAACTTGGGTTGTAGGTATAAGAAGCCCTCGTGGAGAGGTTCAGAGGGGAGATGTTGCCTGTCCATTGTGACTAGTGAGGGCAGGAGGAAGGCAGGACAGGAACCCGCTATCCGTACAGAATCTGTCCCAAGGTCAGACTGGGTCTCCAAGTGATGACCCTCCCCCTGTAGGAGGTGCAAGCTGGAGGTGAGAAAAGGAAGACGTGGGGCCTTGACTGGCTCGACCTCACAAGAACAGAATGGGGCAGGGGGTACTGGCACACGGGGGCCGAGATATCACTGGGAGATGAAAAGGTGGAGCAGAAGGGGGAGAATTGGGGTCTGGGGATGCGAGATGGGGCAGGAAGAGCTTAGTGGCAAGATGTTCCCAGGGAAACCTGGAGAAATACACAGCTTAAAAATACACAGCTGCAGAGAGCGGAGGGGCAGGGGGTGGCGCTAGCCACGCGGGAGCAGCAACCATGTCAGTTTCAGGAAGCTGTTCTGGGCCAGAGAAGCCCTGGGTTGTTGTTTTTTTTCCTAAAACCAAGGCTTTTCCTTGTCCTAAACTGTAATAATGCGTCTGATTTTGGTTTCCTCGAGAGCTATATTTCTGTCCGTCACCTGTGTACTGGCCCCTGTGTTTCCCACTCTGGCCCACTCCTCACTCCCACTCCCCCAGTCTTTTTGGAGTTTGTGACGCTAATTTGAAATGGACAGTGTTCTCTTGAGAGCACGTGAGGTTGTTAAATTCCCGCTAGACATTTTTCTAACATGGCTCTAAGGTCCTTGTTGCCATTTGTGATAAGTGATAGGTAATTTATTGGAAACGTGCATACATTTATATTCAGAGGAAATTATAGTTTGCACTGTCTATTAAAAGATCTTGACTGATTTAAAAAAAATACCCAGCTGTTTGGAAACAGGCAAAACTAACCTGTGCTAATGGAAGTCAGGACAGGAACCACCTGATGGGGACAGAGGTTGAGGGGGTGGCCCTGGGGGGCTGAAAACGTTCTTCAACCCTCTGGGGGACCATTGCACAATGAGTCCATTTTGTGACCTGTTGTGGAGCTACTCATTTAGGACTCATGCTCATTTCTTTATGGTTATCAGACCACAGGAAAAGGCGGGCTTGGAAAGTGAAGGGCAGGAATGAGAAACAGAATACTCAATGCCATCTAGCAAATGCAGAAGGCCGGCACACGAGCTCAAGAGTGTGGCTGTCTTACAGGAACACCAACAAGCTGACGATGACATCTTACACGCGGGGCGGCTGCCACTGGTGGGGAGGGGAGAAGGGTCAGGAGGGCCCTTGCTTAACCGGAGACGAGAAATGGGCCAACTCCCTCAGGTATCCCTGAGGCCCCAAGACAAACACAAAGACAATGGAGGGAGCATTCCCCTGGAAAATAAGAGTGTGATGGTTCTGGGTGATGTCCATTAGCACAGTGGTTCTCCAACTGGTCCCTGGAACAAGCACTATCAGCATGGCCTGAGAACTCATTAGAAATGCATGTTCCTGGGCCCCGCTCCAGGCTTACTGAATCAGAAGCTCTGGTTTGCAGCCCAGCCATCTGTATTTTAGGAAGCCCTCCAGGTGATGCTAATGCCCACCCAAGTTTGAAAAACCACTGCCTTAGAGCAATGAGACAGCGGGGGTAGGTGTTAGTCACCCACCTGGTCGGAAAAGCAGGTGGGATCCACTCCCTCGGAGCATCAGTTTCCAGGGCTACCTGGAGAGGGTTCCCTGCCCCTCACTGTGTGCCCCCCACAAAGACCTACTCGCCCAGTTTCCCGTGATCACCTGGTAGGCCTTCGCGCCTGTCCGCTTGGAGGACAGCAGGAAGGGAGGCTGGCTGGTGCGTTTGCACTCCTTCTCTGGAGGAAGCCACATACCAGGACCAGATGTAGCCTAGGAGAGAGGAATGAAGGCCGGAAGCTTGAGAGGGCAGGCGCTGGTCAGCCTGGGGCCAGGGCAGGTGACCTCACCTACCTGGCAGCCCTGGGCCTGGAGCCAAGAATACTGGGAGGCACCCAGCTACCCCCAACTCACCTGGAGCCCATTCTCTAGGGGTGAAGGGGCCCTGCGGTGCCCTCATGACCCCTGCTACCCGCTCTGTCCCTGCCCATCAGCCTGACACCTCTTTCCAGATTCCCGGGGTGGGGGCCCTCCGGGTCTGGCAGGGTCCAGAGAGGTGTTCCAGAACCCAGCCTGGGGAGCGGAAGCCACTCAGACTTTGGAGCTAGTTGAGCTGGGCTCCACTCCCAGCTCCTTTTCCCCTTTGCTGGGAGCCTGGGCAAATCCCTTCTGATCTCTGGGCCTGTTTTCTTTCATGAAATGTAAAAGACAATCCCTTCCTCAAGGAGGCTGAAAGGTGCCTGGCCCAGAGCAGGTATTCAGGAAGTATTGGTACCCTTGCTCATTCCTCTCCACCCCCTCACCTTCCCAAGCCCTCAGCGATCTATGGGGGGCAGACCATGCGTGGGGGTCAACTAAAGTCCAGAAGCTACTCAGATCACTGGCTGCTGAGCCCTCAGAGAGGAGCCCACCACTCCTCTGAACGGAACAGGTGTGTGCTTCTTACACTCAGCCCACCTCCAGATTTCCCCTCATCCTCTCTGCAGGGGAGAGAGGGGCAGAAATGCCCGCTGAGCACTTCCCGGCTGCCAGGCTCCTTGCTAGAGACTCTAGTACTAACCTCATTGAATTCTCACAGCCACCTGGTCACTCTCACAGGACAAGTGTGTAAACCAAAGCTCAGAGAGTGAGAGAGACTGACCCATTGAGACCAGTGAGTACCAGACCAGGATTGGGAACTAGGTGAGTCTGGGACCCAAACCTGGGCTTTCCCCTGAAATAGCCACCTCCATCCCACCCTGCCTCTGCATAGGGAGTCCCCTTCCAAGAAAAGAGGGAAGGAAGGCCACAGCGGGGACACTGACTAGTTTTCGGGGGCACTGGCTAAGGGTGGTCCAGTAGATTCTTTCTGTAGGGGTTTGCGGGTTGCGAGGAACTTTTGAAAAAACTCCACGCCTCTTATTGTGATGCAGGTTAAGCTCCTCCACGAAGCTCTGGAAATTCGTCAGTTCCCTGGGTCTTTTTTTCTGAGAAACAGAGGGGGATAAAAGAGATCTGTTATGCCAAGAAAAGCAAGGTCTGTGTTTCCAGAGCCTCCCCACAGAGACAAGCAGGGGGTCCAGCCGGTGGCGGGGCAGGCAGGTGGGGGTCTCGAACAGCCCCTCCTGTGTGCTACACCCTGCAGCCCAGCTTGCCTTCATCTACTTCTTCCACTTGCTTCGTGGACATTTACTGACATTTATTCTAAGCAGGAGCGATAGTCCAAATACATACAAACCAGTGTGATGGGGGAACACTCAGGATTCTTAGGGCAGTGGAACTACTCTGTATGACACTATAATGGTAGATATGTGTTATTATACATTTATCCAAACCCATAGAACACACAACACCAAGAGTGAACCCTAACATAAGCTATGGACTTCAGGTGATAATGTGTCCATGTAGACTCATTGTCTGTAACAAATATTCCCCTCTGGTGTGGATTACTGATAGTAGGGGGCTGTGCATGTAGGGGGTGCAGAGGACATATGAGAACCTGTACTTTCTGCTCAGTTTTGCTGTGAACCTAAAACTGCTCTTGAAAATGCCTATTTTTTCAATAACACAAAATCTTATCCTGTGGACTGGGCATTGGCTGTAGGGCCTGAGAAGGGTCCAAGGACCCTATGCTGTGCAGGACACCTTATCAGCTGGTCATCAGGAGGACTGGGAGACCACAGGGAGAAGCCAGGTTGCAGGGAGGGGCCAAAAGTATATCAGCATTTCACCACCACCCACCACCCCTCATGTCCTAGCACTCCTGAGGCCTTGATCGTAGGCTCCACCTCCTGCTAACACTCTGCCTAGTTTTCACTTGTGATTGTGTTTCTTTTTGCATTAAAATGTAAGTACCACAGGGGGAGGTTCCCCTGCAGCTAGGCAATTACCTGGACCAAGGTACACATGAGTTACATGCGTAACGGGAGTTAGATAAAGTGAAAGTGTTAGTCGCTTAGTCGTGTCAAACTCTTTGTGATCCCATGGACTGCAACCCGCCAGGCCCCTCTGTCCATGGAATTCTCCAGGCAAGAATACTGGAGGGGGTTGCCATTCCCTTCTCTAGAGGATCTTCCCAACCCAGGGATAGAAGCTGTGTCTCCTGCAATGCAGGCAGATTCTTCCAGTTGCTATGAAAGCAAAGCCCAGGGTGCTAGGGAATCACATAACAGGATTTGGTGGGTGCAGGAAATGGTTGCACCAAGCTAAAATTCTACCTCAGTTTCTTCTCTTGACCCTCCAGTTCTCTGCCACTAACCCAGACAGCTTAGCTGGGTCTGCGGTGGCTGCAAGTGTTTGTAAAACAGCAGGACACCCAGGCTGCACCATCCAGGTCTCAGCAAGCCTGGTGGCCTCCAGGCCTGGCACTGTGACCACTTGCACCTCCTCTGTAGTTCACGCTGGTGCAGACAAGAAGGGACTGGTGGTGAAGCCAGACAGCGTCCTGGGGTTCAAATCCCGGCTCTGCCTCTTCCAGCTGCGTGGCTAACCTCAATCTCCCCATCTAGCACAAAGAGCCTTATCCCTCCGTTGCTGGGAGTGGGGAGTGAGCAGGATATGGGGAGGGCCCCCTGTTCCCCCACCTCCCCCTCGCAGAGCCTGGCACACAAGGTGCTGTGGATGAGCGAGGCTGGTCTTCCTGCCGGGGAAGGCACAGCCCGTCTGGCACACACCTGCACAGAGTAATGTCCGTAAGGCTGGGGCTTGCTTCGGTCACCAGAGAAAATGTCGTAGGGGCCACGGGTGCCCGTGATTTTTGCCAGGCACACTTCGATGCCACTTTTAAAGGTGTACGTGCCCGGTGCCAGACCACTCCCCTGGAACAGAACACAGAGGACAATCCCTACAGGTACATCACCCTCTTGGGGCCTCAGGTTCCCCATCTGCCCTGGGACTCCCCCCACCCAGGGCTGTACAGGAAGCTGGGTGAGGCCTGGCCAGGTGAGGGGGATACCTGATGAGCCAAGGGGGGCGGCTTGTTGGCCATTCTGCACATGAGGCCCTCGGAGTGAGACCGGTTCCAGGCACTCTCCTCCAGCTTCGTGAATGGGTTGCCCTTCTCCCCATAATTTCCAGGCCCTGGATAGTAGTTCTGGGGGTGGGGGAGGGATACAAAGGCCATTAGTCCCACTCCTTGTGCTACTGTGTGCACCTGAGGGAGAGATGCCCCCCAGAGGGGAACGGGATTGTCAGAGACCCTGCATGTTAACTGCCTTCCAGAAACACACAGCACTGCGGGCCTGCGGGCCTCTGCCACCGCTCAAGACTTCAGTTCCGAAATTCAGATTCTCGAGACTTCCCTGGTGGCACAGCGGATGAGAATTCACCTGCCAGTGCAGGGGACGCGGGTTCCATCCCTGGTCCCGGAAGATCCCACATGCTGCGGAGCAACTAAGTCTGTGCACCGCAACTACTGAGTCCTTGGGCTGCGACTGCCGAAGCCCGTGCACCTGGAGCCTGCGCTCCACGGCAAGAGAAGCCGCTGCAGTGAGAGGCCTGAATACCACAACCAGAGAGCCTGCACACAGCAAAGACTCAGCACAGCCACAAAAAATAAGAAATAAAAAAGCTCAGATTCTTCCCTGAGGCCCCACTAGTCTGTCCAACTTATCCCTCACAGCTCCCTTCCTAGGTCTGACACTTCAGCTAAAGTGAGGTTCTTGCTGGTCCTCAAACATACGCAGTCTGCCAAACTCCCTGCCTTTGCTTGCTTGTGCCGTTACTGCCACCCTTCCTGTCTTCTTGACCTTGGAAGATTCTAGTCCTGCAAAGTCAGCTCAAATGTCATCTCTCTTAGACAGCCACTTGCTTTGGTGATCTCAGAAATCCCATCCATTATACATACCCCGGTGTCGTAGCCCTGCATTTATACGAATGGGTTTTCCACTGTTCTGTGAACAGTGCTGTGACCTGGAGGTATCTGGAGTCCCAGGTTCGAATCCTGGCCCCTCTGCTTCCTAGTTGAGTGATCTTGGGCATGCCACTTAAAGACCCTCCTTAGCCTCATGGTCCATATTGTAAGCACAGGGACAGTGGTACTTTCTTCCAGGGTAATGAAAATGAAAGGAAATAATGTCATTAGAGCCTCCTGCACATTCTCAGCCCATAGCACATGCCAATATCTGATAGTCAGAGTCGGGTAGCTATCTTGACAGAGGGGGTTGGGGGAGTGGGAAGTGGTGGAGAAAGAGGTAAGAGAGGTTGAGAACTGGTCATGGGTGGAATGACCATCTGGGTCGGAATGACCCTGGCTGCAACAACTGCCAGGGTCAGAGGTATGGCCTTTCTAGGTGTAATGAAGAGAGCCACCCTGCAAGGTAGGTGGGTAGACGGGTGGGTGGGTGGGTGGGAGAGGGGCCATCTTTGGGTAAAGATCTGGCAGGATGTTTGCTGCTGCATTGCATCTTTTAGCCACATGGAGTCGCTGCTGCTCCACAGATGATGGCTCAGCCCTGCCTCCCTCCAGCCCTGGAACCTCCCGGAAAGCAGCCCAGAACTAGGCCAGGCAGAGAGAACAGGGAGCTTTGCTGGGAGAGTCAGGCCACAGAGGGCATCAGATTTGTTCACCCTCAGAGGAGCAAGACTGCTCTTTGCCTTCTTCCAGGGCCCAGGGTTTCCAGATGTGTTCAGGAGAAAAGCCCCAAAGTAGGAAAGTGGGTCCTGGCATCAAGTATTAGGTGCTTTACAAGCCTTAACATCTTGGCCCTAGAAGCAACCTGATGAGATCGGATCAGTGCCACTGCAATCAACGGATGGGGAAACTGAGTCTCAGAGAGGGAAACCTTGTGTCCAAGGTCCCCCCTCTGGAAAGGGGTGTGTGTGCGTGCTAAGTCGCTGCAGTCGTGTCTGACCTCTGTACAGCCCCATGGACTGCAACCTACCAGTCCCTTGGTGCTGACAAAAGGGACTAGCGGTGAAGCCAGACAGCATTCCGGGGTTCAGACCCCATCTCTGCCCCTTCCAGCTGCGTGGCTAGCCTGAGTCTCCCCGTCTAGCACAAAGAGCCTTATCCTGCCCTTGCTGGGAGTGGGGAGTGCTGTTACTGCCACTCTTCCTGTCTAAGGCAAGAATACTGGGGTGGGCTGCTGTTTCTTTCTCCGGGGGATCTTCCCGACCCAGGGATCAAGCCCAGGCCTCTTACATCCCCAGCATTGGCAGGTGAGGTCTTTACCACTAGCGCCAGTGCAAGGGTTTTACCTTCTAAATCCATGTGTGATCTTTCTGATCCTCTACTGTTTCCCAGACAGTGAGCATCATGACCTCTGGGGAGAACTTAGACGTGCGGGTCATAACAAAGCAGCAAGAGCAGCTGCTCAGGGAGCTCAGAGGCCAAGAAGAGCCCAGGGCTGGCACTCTGTCAACAAAGCGCCACCTCTCCCTTCGACCCTTCAGGATCAGAGGTGCAGTAACACATGTGGGCTGGTGTAAACACCCCTGATTTTAGCTAGAATGTTGTTTCAGGCCTTGGGGACCTAAGCAGGAGTGATTAATTCTGGGGGGAGAGGTGTGTGGGAATGGAGAAATTGTCACTTGTAATTTTTTTCAGCTGGACCGTGAAGAAGAAGAAGGATCCCAGAAGATGAACGGGGAGGGACAGGTCCCCCAGGTAGAGGGGGCAGGAAGAGCGCCTTTGAGACAATGGGAGAGGTACGCTAGAAGAGAGTGGGATGGCCCTGAAAGCCAAGCAGGGTGTCCAGACTTGATTCTGAGGTATGGGGGGTGGGGGGTGCTTAAGAAGGTGCACAGCAAAAATAAATAAATAAAAAACAAGTATGATGCTGTTGGAGAAGGCAATGGCACCCCACTCCAGTACTCTTGCCTGGGAAAATCCCATGGATGGAGGAGCCTGGTGGGCTACACAGTCCATGGGGTCGCTAAGAGTCGGACACAACTGAGCGATTTCACTTTCATTTTTCACTCTCATGCATTGGAGAAGGAAGTGGCAGCCCACTCCAGTGTTCTTGCCTGGAGAATCCCAGGGACCGGGGAGCCTGGTGGGCTGCTGTCTATGGGGCACAGAGTCGGACACGACTGAAGTGACTTAGCAGCAGCATGATGCTGTCTCAAGGGAGGAAAAAAAAAGGAAGAGGGTGGTGGGAGGGTGGGGCCTGGGAAAGAGGAGCCGAGGAGAGAAACTGATGAAGGGACTCCAAAGCTGGGAATCCTGGTGTCCCCACAGCCCAGGGAATGCAGAGCGTACTAGGAGGGGGATGGAGGCAGATCCCAGGCCAGCAGAGAAGGCGTTGACTTTGCAGGGTGTGGCTCATCAGCCCTATCCTCTCTGGGGAAGGATTCACAGGCCCTCAAGCAGGCACCCAGAGCTTTGACCTTGGCACTGGGGAGGCCCCCACGGGGAAGTCAGCAGCCTGTACAGGTGGCATCTGTAGGCCTGTCCCACCAGCAGTGGGGGTACGACTGCAGGGACCAGAGGCCAGAGGAGGCCAGTCCAGGACTCACAGCAAGATGACAGTGAGAAAAGCAGGCCTTGGATGTGAGCTCCCCCTGCTCAGTGCCCCCTCCTTGAAACTCACTGTCTGGCCCTGAGCCCAGGAGGGCAGCTCAGAGAAATCCCGCAGGGCCTAGTGAGTTACCGCAGCAGCAGATATGGGGACCAGAGGGGAGGAGAGACAGCTGGAAGGGAGGGACAGGCCATGGGACCTTCACCTGCTCAGCCAGCCCTCCCAGAAGCCCCAGTGTTGAGGACCAGGAGGAAACAGCCAGCATCTGATCTGTTCCCCCAAATCCTCTGCCTTCAACAGGGCTGGGCTCTGACATCAGACCTTGTCCTCCACATATCGTCAAGGGACAACGCAAGTGAATCAAGTGCAGTGGTTATACGTGGAGACCTTGGATTCAATCTTGCCTCTGCCACTGAGTAGCTCTGTGACCGAGGGCAGTCACTTAACCTCTCTGTGCTCATTTTCTGTCTGTAAAGTGGAGATGATAGTGCCTGCTTCATAGGTTGTTGTGAGGACTACATTAATTAGTATACTCAGGTGCTAGAACGGTGCCTGGCACGTGTCGAGTGCTGTGTTAGTGTCAGCTATTATTGCTTTAGATTTGAAGGTAGTGACTCATTTTTCAATGCCTCCAGACAGCCCCTCTCCTACAGGGCAGTTACAGCTTCTGCACCTGAGGATGCATGTGTACATCCCCTGAATGGGGCAACGAATAATCTCCAGGCTCCATAAGTGTTTTCACGGTGAAGAGGTGTGGAGGAAAGGCCCTGCCTTTGTGGTTGGACATCCCCCCTCCTTGCCTGCTTGGCCCACTGGGGCAAGACATTTATCTTCTCTGAGCCTCCAAGGACTGGTCTGGAGTGGTTATAAAAAAAAAAATCAAGAGTGTTTCAGAGAATGGGTACTTAGCAGGCAGGTGTGCCCTTAGTACACAAAGACCTACCTCGTGCCTACTATGTGCCAGGTGCTGCCAGGACCAGGGAATTCTGCAACGAATCAACCGGGCAGATGTGTCCACCCTTGGGGGCTGCTGTGCTCTGGGAGAAAGACACACTGAACACAGCCACAGTCGGGGCTCCTGGGACAGGGTGGCATCTCACAGGGTCAGGTCAGACCTCGGAGCTGAGAGCTGAGGGGGGTGGAGGGAGCCCTTAGGTGAAGGGGCTGCGGGAGGAGGAACAGCATTGCTGGTAGGGCAAGAGCAGGAGCAAAGCCCCCGTGTTGAGAGCTCATGGCACACGGAGGAGGGAGGAGGATGGGGTGTCCAGCACAGCATGGGGGCCGGGGAGGGGGGCGTGCTGGCAGTGTGGGTGTGACCCCATCTCTGCCCTTGCTGCCTTATAGAGGCAGTGCCCACTCAGTGTCCTCCCCCCATGAGATGGCCATCCCTACCCACACGACACCATGCAGCCCTCCTGCCACCCCCACCTCTCACCACCATCACCTCCTATCTGAATGCCTCCAACCACCCCCCCCAACATCAAACCCTTCTCCACTGTCCTCCAGCAGCACCTGGAATCAAACCTGGGGCCTCCACCTTGTCAAAGGTCCTCATGTCTGGGTCCTCACCCCTCTGCTCTCGCCTCCTCCACCCTGACTCACAGATTCCATGAGTCTCCATTGAGCACCTACACAGATTTGGCTCAAATGCCACCTCCTTCCAGAGGTCTTCCCTGCTGCTGCTGCTGCTGCTGCTAAGTCGCTTCAGTCGTGTCTGACTCTGTGTGACCCCATAGACCGCAGCTCACCAGGCTCCCCCGTGCCTGGGATTCTCCAGGCAAGAACACTGGAGTGGGTTGCCATTTCCTTCTCCATTGCATGAAAGTGAAAAGTGAAAGTGAAGTCGCTCAGTCGTGTCCGACTCTTCACAACCCCATGGACTGCAGCCTTCCAGGCTCCTCCGTCTATGGGATTTTCCAGGCAAGAGTATTGGAGTGGGGTGCCAGGTGCCATTTATAGGGTAGTCAGGGAAGACCTACCCTATAAATGGCACCTCCATCACTCGTATCTCTCCCTGTCTCATTTTCCCTCATGGCTCAGATTATATGTGATTTGCTTCTTTGTACTATTGTTACTACCACTAGGACCAGAGCTCCATGGGGGCAGGGACCTTGTCATTGTCACTGCTGGAACCCCAGGGCCTAGAACAGTATGTGGCACTAGAGGGCGCTCCATCATTATTTGCTGGATAGATGGCTATAGAGATGGATGAGTTTGCTGCACGCCTACTGTGTGCCTGGCTTTGTGTTGGTGACTCAAAGATGAACCAGACCCTTTCTTGCCATCAGAGAGCTCCTGGTCTGGTGGGGGAGACAATAGGACCCTACGACAGCCAGTGGGCTCAAAGAGGTGGCGCTGGAAGCAGAGGGGCTGTGGGGTCTCAGAGGAGAGCCTAGCCAAGCCTGGCAAGGAGACCATAGGTGAAAGTGTGCTTCCAGCCCCAGCCAGGTGCATACTCCAGAGGAGACAGTGGGAGGGCTCCCACTCCACATATGAGAACACCTACCCCAATGAGTCCTCGGAAGCGAATCTCCCCAGAGCTGAGCAGCCCACGAGTGCTGCCTGGTTTTGACTGCAGCTCTTCTAGGAAGTCTTTGAAGTTGTACGAGCCAGGCCCCAGCTTTTCCTTCTGCCCCAGGAGAACAGAGAAGAGGTAAGAACTTTACACCCGTGTCCATGTGGGCAGGACCCCAGGGGATGGTGTGTTCCTTAAAGGAGGAGCTCTACCTGGGCATGGAAGGACACTGCAGGCCACCCTAGGGCTGCACGGGAGGACCCGGTGCCCGGAACGGGGCGGGATGGGGCCCCAGGGGCCTCACCTGCTGCCGCTTCTCTTTCATGATGGCCTGGTACTGGAAGTGGGGCAGCTGGGTCAGCCGGGTGGCTTCCTGGGCCTTGGCCCAGCCTGTGCCCACCTCTTTCTTCAGTTTCTCGTTGCTGAAGCAGGTCTCCTTAAAGCCATAGGTCCCAGGTCCTATGTGGGACTGAGCCAGAATGGAGTCAGAGCGGGGCCAGGCGCACCCACCAGTCCATCCGCAGAGCAAGTCCTTGCCATGCTGTCACCCTGACCTGAGAATGGACAGGCAATGTCTGTGGGGCCCCTCCTGCAGCCCCCAGCCTGGCACTCAAGGTGTGACCCTGACATCCTCTGTCGCTAGCCCCCTTGCACTTCAGAGAGGGCCCGTGGCCACTCTGTGCAAGAGCTGCCAGTGGAACCCACTGTCTCTGTGGTTCCAACCCACACTCTTTTCATTCAGTCTTGTGTTTATCAAACACCTTGAAAGCCCAGCTCTGAGCCAAGCCCTGAGCTGTGGGCTGAGGCACCGAGGGGTGTGAGACATGCCCCTTTCAGAGCTGAGCTCATCTGCCATGGTGGGGGACTCAGAGGGACAGTGCCCAGACCACGTGGGAGAGTCAGGAAGCTGGGCAAACTTACCACGTCCACAGAGTAAACCCTGGAGTACGGAGCTTCCGTGAAGGTGCTTAGCTTCTTCTGGTTGGGATAAACAGCAGAGACATCAAACCTGGGAGGACAGACACCCAGTGAAAGGCGCCCAGCCCTGATGAGGGAAGACTAGGGGGCAAGGAAGGGAGTTGGTGTCCCAGGGGAGGTGACTTTGGAGCTGGCCCATGAAAGATGAGATGAACAGGGCTGCTGCCTCCTCTCGGCCTTTGTACTTCTGTTCCCTCTCCCTAGACTCCACCCTAGTCTGGTCACCTACCCCCTGCTGAGGACCTTCACTCAAAAGTCACCTTCTCAGTGCAACCCCACCCCCGCTCCAGCACCTACCAGCTCGTCCTCCCCACTGTCTGTTTTTCCATAGCCCTTATCACTATCTAGTACTTTATATATTTTTCTTTCTTTTTGCTTATTGTCCACTCCAGCCACCTCTCCCATAAGAAGGCAAGCTCATGAGCAAGGGTTTTGCTATTTTGTTGTTTCATTCCCAGATGCTAGAACTGACCCTGGCACATAGTAGGTGACATTTATATAGAGATATAGATATAAACATAGATATAGATGGGGCTTCCCAATAGCTGCAGTAGTAAAGAATCCACCTGCTAACGCAGGAGATGCATGTTCCATCCCTGGGTCAGGAAGATCCACTGGAAAAGAAAATGGCAACCCACTCCAGCATTCTTTCCTGGGAAATCCCCTGGACAGAGAAGCCTGGGCAGGCTACTGTTCATGAGGTCGAAAAGAACTGGACACCACTGAGCCACTAAGCACAGCATAGTGCATATATATATATGGTATACCCAAGATATATATATATGGTACACCCAAGATATAGATATATATATATATATCTTGGGTACACCAAGATGCTCCTGAGAAATCTGTATGCAGGTCAAGAAGCAACAGTTAGAACTGGACATGGAACAACAGACTGGTTCCAAATAGGGAAAGGAGTACATCAAGGCTGTATACTGTCACCCTGCTTATTTAACTTATATGCAGAGTATATCATGAGAAATGCTGGGCTGGAAGAAGCACAAGCTGGAATCAAGACTGCCAGGAGAAATATCAATAACCTCAGATATGCAGATGACACCACCCTTATGGCAGAAAGTGAAGAAGAACTAAAGAGCCTCTTGATGAAAGTGAAAGAGGAGAGTGAAAAAGTTGGCTTAAAACTCAACATTCAGAAAACTAAGATTATGGCATCCAGTCCCATCACTTCATGGCAAACAGATGGGGAAACATTAGAAACAGTGGCTGACTTTATTTATTTATTTATTTTTTGGTGCTCCAAAATCACTGCAGATGGTGACTGCAGCCATGAAATTAAAAGACGCTTGCTCCTTGGAAGAAAAGTTATGACCAACCTAGACAGCATATTAATAAGCAGAGATATTACTTTGCCAACAGAGGTCCATCTAGTCAAAGCTATGGTTTTTCCAGTGGTCATGTATGGATGTGAGCGTTGGACTATAAAAAAAGCTGAGCACCAAAGAATTGATGCTTTTGAACTGTGGTGTTGGAGAAGACTCTTGAGAGTCCCTTGGACTGCAAGAAGATCCAACCAGTCCATCCTAAAGGAAATCAGTCCTGAATATTCATTGGAAGGACTGATACTGAAGCTGAAACTCCAATACTTTGGCCACCTGATGTGAAGAACTGACTCATTGGAAAAGACCCTGATGCTGGGGAAGACTGAAGGCAGGAGGAGAAGGAGACAACAGAGGATGAGATGGTTGGATGGCATCAGTGACTCCGTGGACATGAGTTTGAGTAAGCTCCAGGAGTTATTGATGGACAGGGAAGCCTGGTGTGCCGCAGTCCATGGAGTCGCAAAGAGTCGGACATGACTGAGCCACTGAACTGAACTGAACTGATACCCAACATACATATCATACATATGAATGAAGAAAGACACCTGGGCTGAAATTCTACGCGCGATTTTTGGGCTGAGTGACCTACTATGGGCCAGGCCACTTGGTCTCTCTGAGCAGCACATAGTAGGTCCTTCAGAAATGATTTTAAACAACTTAATAGGATAATTAAAGGACTCTGGGCTGGGAAACACAGAGCCTGGAGGCGGATATAAAGTCCCGCCGGGCCACCCCTGACTGCCAGCCCTCCCCACTTTTCGCTCCCTGTCCCCAGGCTCCAGCCCTCTTTCATAGGCCCTCCAGTCACAGGCCCTCTTTCCCGCTCCCCCCTCCCCTCCGACCCCACCCCACCTGTGGCTCTGCACCCCGAAGGGCGCGCCGGTGAACCACTTGGTGGCCATGATGCTAGCCTGCCCCCTCGCGGCGAAGTCCTCGCAGGACTCGGGCCGTGGGACTCCTCCGCGGCGCCAGCCTCGCGAGCTGGCCGCCGACTGCAGCCACCGCTGCCACGGCAACCCAGGCCTTGTGATTTGTGATCCGCCAGAACCCGTGTGCTGTGTGTGTTGCGTCTTTGCCCGCGCAGCGCCCCGGCAGGCACGCCCGCGAGGTTCCCGACTTTTCCACTGGGCTCTGCACATTTTCACTGCTGCCTTGCCAGACATCCTTCCTCCAGGCGAGCCCGGTAGATTTAATGGCCGCTCATGGTGGTTAATATGGATGCCATTTGGTAGAGTTTTAGAGTCATTTGTTGAGGAAATAAAGTGAAGTCGCTCAGCCGACTCTTTGCGACCCCATCAACTGTAGCCTACCAGGCTTCTCCGTCCATGGAATTTCCCAGGCAAGAATACTGGAGTGGGTTACCATTTCCTTCTCCAGGGGAATCTTCCCGACCCAGGGATGGAACCCTGGTCTCCCGCGTTGCAGGCAAACGCTTTACCATCTGAGCCATCAGGGAAGCCCCATAAATTGAGGAACTGATTCTGATTTCCTGCTTTATGCCAGTACCCTGCACCGGGCCTGATGGAGAGCAAAGGCCTCTTAATGTTCACCTTATGCTGTTGGGACCAGTGAGACCCACAGGGGAGGTCTTGACTTAGGCAAAGGGCCTCCCATTCCTTCTCCACTCTGTGAGGAGAAGGAGAAAGAGGGAACAGGCAAAGGGAGCCAGAGCGTGGAAGGTAGGAATGAAATCGGTGCTGGGGGAGGTGTTTCAGGGATGGAGTCAGGACTCTGTTCCTCCCCATTACCCACCCTACCCCCACCATGACACCCACTCTGGCCAGACAATGTGCACGGTGTCTGGGACCCAGATGTGGCCCCTTCTCAGACAGTCTAGTGGAGGGAAACAGTGACTGCACAGTGTGATCAGGTCCAGAAGATAGGGAGGTCTCTGACCCAGACTGCAGGTGGTGGGTAGGTTGGGGAAGGAGGAGGAGGAGAAGAATTTCTTCCTGGAGGAGAAGAATTTCAAACTCAACATTAAAGAGTGTGTATATCTTGCTTGGTAAAGAAAAGAACTGAGGTTATGTGCCCCCCCTAAGGCATGATCAGCTCTCTCCTCTCAACCTCCCTTACCTTCCACCAGGGCCTGGGGTCATGCTACAGACTGTCTAATATCATCTCCTGTGATCGCCTTTGATCCTCCCAAGGGTTTTAGGCTGAGGCAGGGCAAAGAGTCATATACCATTTGATGAAAACAAGACTGAAACCAGAAACAGAACTTTCCTAGGGGTCCTGCATCCAGTCTGTGGTGGAAGTGGATTACCAGATCAGTGGGTCTCCTTCCAGGCCCCACCCAACACCCTTTTGCCATCCCAATATAGCATTTAATCCATGATCTGGACTCACAGGCCCCAAGCTGGGCGGGCACATGACCACAGCACTTGGAGCATCCGTGCTGCCCTGCTGAGCTGAAGGTCGGAGGCATCAGTACTCAGGAACACACACAGGACAGCCACCCCAGGTCATCCAAGCATTGACTTTGCCCCTTCCCAACGTGCAATCTTGAGCAAGTCACTTCCTCTTCCGCTTCTCACCTTTCTTACCTTTAAAATAAAGCCAGTAATCTCTGTGTCTCCAGACTGCTATAAAGATTAAATGAGCCATTTAGGTACGCTCCATAGCAGAAGCATAATAAGAGGTCATTCCTAGCCCTTGGAAAGGGACCTTACAGAAGGCCCGGGGCAGAGACTGTGTGTCCTTCACTGCTGGTGCAGTATGTGGCACAGAGAATGTGCTTAGCAAATATTTTTTGAATGACTAGTGAACAAATAAATGAATCTAATCCAACTTCCCAGAAATGCATAAATCCTCAGAGAATCGCTTTCAAATCCTAGCCCTGCTGCTTCCTAACTGGTGGCCTCGGACGAGTTACCCTGGCTTCAATTTCCTTGTCTGTGACATGTGACTGCAACATTCTGGAGGAGCTGTTTTGAGGAATGAGTGACAAGTGGCTGTGTCCACTACCACATTCTATGAGCTGGGGAGGCCCTGCAACCAGACCCAGGGCTGCTCAGGTGTTCTTGGGCCCAGCCTTCCTGGGGTTACTTTCTTTCTCTCCCAGCCTAAGCACCTTGGCTCTGGGACTCATGGAGGAGAAGCCACAGGATATAAGCCAAGGTCCATTGGGCTGGGAGTTCTGGCTGCCAGGCAGGCCAGAGCAGGCCAGGGTGAGTCAGCGGTGCAGCAAGGCAGCTGGCTCCAGTCAGCCCAAAGCATCCCCATCACAGCACTTTCCTGATCACAGCAATTAACTCTCTCTTGTAGGTACAATCGCAATCCTCTCCAACCCATATGGAACAGAAGAGGAAACTGAGGATCAGCCAGAGAGAGTAACTTGTCCTGGTCACATCTAGTGAGCATCACACAGTAGATACAAAGCTTATAAGTAAAGTGTGCTAGAGTTTCTAACCCATCCTCCGGTGCCATAAGTTATGTCAACAAAGTGAGTCAAGCTTCTGAGCCAGAGGATTCAGGCCTCTGAGACGGGGCTGTGGCTGCTGCCTTCAGTCCTCATCCGCTGCTGTCTCTTTCCCATGCTCTGTCCCTAGGCATACCTGGCCCTGGCAAAGCTCTAGCCTTTTCATGTGCCTTTGCTGCTGCTGAAATGCACCAGCAAACTACCCTCCCCATTCACCTCCTATTCATCTTCTCAGAGTCAGATCCAATGCCAAAGCCACCGATTAGAATGGCCATTATAAAACAAACAAGCAAAAACAGAGACAAAGTACGAATGTTGGTGAGGATATAGAGAAATTGAAACCTGTGTGCATTGTTGGTGAGAATATAAAATGGTGAAGCTCCATGGGGGAAAAAAAGTATAGCAGCTTTTCTGAAAAATAAACATAGAATTACCATACGACCCAGCAATTTCACTTCTGGGCATATACCCAAAAGAAGTGAAAGCAGGGACTCAAAAAGATATGTGTGCACCCATGATCATAGCAACATTATTCCCAAGAGCTAAAATGTGGAAACCACCCAAATAGCCATTGATGGACAAGTGGATAAACAAAATATAATATATACATACAAAGGAATATGATTCAGCCTTAAAAAGGAAGGTAATTTTGACGCAGTTACAACATGGATGAACCCTGAGTTATGTCAGTTTGACTACTATAAAGTAGTCAAATTCATAGAAACTAGAATGATGGTTGCTAGGCTGAGGAAGCGGGTATAGGGAGTTGTTTAATGGAATCAAAGTTTCAGTTTGGGAAGATGAAAAAGTTCTGGAGGTGGATGGTAGTGATGGTTGCACAATGTGACTATACTTAGTGCTACTGACTGTACAGTTAAAAATGGTTAAAATGGTAAATTTTATGTAATGGTTAAAATGGTAATTTTATGACAATGAAAAGAGGGGGGAAAAGTCAAACACCCCAGGAATCCATCTCTGATCTTCCCAAGCAGAGCAGGAGCCCACGTTTCACCTCATGATCACCAGCAATTTATAGTAACAACTTTTCATTAAGATCATTAAATTTCACATTTTAAATTATGGGTGGAAAATATCTCCAGAATGCTGTTTTAATTTGCCATTTTATTGCTCAAGTCAAATATTTTTTTCCAAGTTTACAAATTGGCTCTATTTCCCCTTCTGAAAATGCTGATCAGTTTTTTTCATGAAGATAAAGTAACAGGGTCTTAGGAGCCCAGCCCCAGAAGAAATGAAGGGTAGGAGGAACTCAGAAGTTCAGACCTGAAAAATCCAAGTCCTGGAGGACTAGCAGCTTTGAGGCAGGGAGCATAGCCCTTCTATTAGAGGACAGGGGCTAATGCCAGGCCTGGGGGAACACTGGCAAGAGCAAGAAAACCCAGAGTGCAGAATGAGTGGGAGCTGGTAGCTATCCAGAGTGACATTTACAAAGTTTACCCAGATATCTACCCTGGTCTTGGGGGAGGGAATATCACCTTCATGTCACAGATGAGGGAAGAATAAAGTGTGAAAAAATCTAGAGACTCATTCACACATTGGATGCGTCACTCATTCACACACTGTGCTAAGTCACTTCAGTTGTGTCCAACTCTTTGCGTCCCTATGGACTGTAGCCCACCAGGCTCCTCTGTCCATGGAATTCTCCAAGCAAGAATATCGGAGTGAGTTGCCATGCCCTCCTCCAGGGGATCTTCCCGAACTAGGGATCGAACCTGCATCTCCTCCGACTCCTGCATTGCAGGCAGATTCTTTACCTCTGAGCCACAAGGGAAGCCCCATTCACACGGTATCAGGGATTAAAAGCAGCACAGGAATCCCTGTCTTTCCACTGGGGCCCCACTGCAGGGCAGAGAGGAGGCAGAGAAATCCCAAGTGGGGAGGCCTGATGAATAACAGCTAAGGAAGATCTGCAGAAGGGGACAGGTAAAGCAAACACTGAGGAGCTTTGAGGAACTGGGACAGCTACAGGAGTGAGGGCAGCTTTGGTGCTGACTGGAAGGGCCAGGCCTGACTAGGTGAACTCACGCAGGGTGGAGGAGTGCTCACGGAGGAAGGGACTGGCTTGGGGTTCAGCAGACTGGGTTCCAGGCCTGCTTGGGCACACCCAGTTCTGTGACCTGGGCAAGTACTTTTCTCGTCTGAGCTTCACTTTTTCTCATCTGCTGAGCAGAGAGAGTAAAAGCACACCTTTTGCCAGGTACTGGGCGTTACACGCCCCGCATTTGGCACTACATCAGTGTATCAGGCACACCTGGTTGTGCAATGCAGGCGTCTAAAAGCCGCTGAGCAGCGAAAGCGGAAACACCCACAGGGCGCTCCTGAGTGGCTCTGACCCACCCACCGGCGGGCGGCGCCGGGGATGGGAGGTGGCTGTGCCCCAGGCTTCTGCGAGCTGACCCGCGCCTTCCGCGCCGGGCTCGCTAGAGGGGCGCCCCCCTCCACTGCAGCCTTGGGGGCCAGGCCCGGGGAGCCGCCGGGCAGCCATGGCGGAGCCCGAGGTCGCGGCCGAGGACCTGGACGCCCTCATCGACGACCTGGACTACCTCCCGGGCCACTTCCACCTGGAGATGCAGCTGAACTTCGAGCCGCGCTCGCCGGTCTCGCTCCGCGCCCGGGACCTGAAGCTGCAGCGGGAGGGACTGCGGCAGGAGCTGGAGCTGGCATCCGCTCCGCAGCGCCCCGCCGTGCGCCACCTCCTGGGAGCCTTCGCCTTCTACCTGGAGGAGCTGGAGGAGGCCCGCGAGCGCTTCCTCGAGGTGGCCCGCGAGGATCCGGGTAACCTCAATGCCTGGGCCAATCTGGCGCACGTGTACGGGCGGCTGGGGCAGGAGGAAGAGGAGGAGGCGTGCGCCGGGCAGCTGGCCAGCCTCATGGGCCTGGCGGGGGACCGCGGGGCAGCCGAGGACCCCCAGCTCCGCGCCGCGCGCTGCCTGGCGGAGCAGGGCTACGCGCACGGCTTCGACGTGGGCTGCGCCAGCCCGGAGGAGCGAGCTCGCGTGCTGGAGGCTGGCATCGCGCTCTACGACAAGGCGCTGAGCTACGCGCAGCAGGTAGGTGACGTCTCCAGGTTAGGAGGGCTGGCTGGGGTCGCGGCCCCTAACGTCCACAGGGACGCCCATGGCCCCACACTCTCCCCTGGCCCCGGCCCGCTGGCTTCCGGAACACCATTCCAGTGTGCCTCTCCCGTCTTGAGTCCCAGACTGGGCTTGTAGCTTTTCTCTGCTGGACTAGGGAGTGGACCCACATTCCAGCCGGTTAGCCTGCCTAGGTTTCTTTGCTGGCAGTACCGCAAACTCAGCACACCAACTCACCCCTGTCGTCTTGTTCCTCCAAGTACCTATCCCTGCATCTGTGTGCACCCACCTCTCTATAAGGCACAGCTCTGCATCCTGCCAGAAACTGGCAGCATTCTTGACTCCTTTCTCCTCCTCACCCACCATCCCCATCCACTCAGACCCCAGATTCCGTCCATCCCACCTCCTCATATACCCGTGGCCTATCCACTCCTCTAATGCCTCCCTCCGCCAGCCCATCCTCCATCATTCCCTGCCTGTACCAATATGGTCGCCATCATCCTGCCTGGGTTTCTGCCCTGACCCTTCTGCCCCAACCCTGCTGCCAGTGTTCATGTTGCTCAACCTTTCTGGTCACATCCCTCAGCCGCTTACAACGCCCAGTGACTCCCCACTGCCTAGCAGATAAGTCTCAGGCTCTCTGGTGGGCACTGGAGAGCCTCTGTGATCTTGCTGTCTGCCTTCCCTCTTCTATGTTCCCCCTTCCAGTCAAGCTTTTGCCCTTGCTTCCTGTGGGCCAGGTCTCCTTACAGCCCACCTTGGCACGTCTTCAGCCTCTTTCTGAAGTGCCCTTTGCTCCACCCTTGCCTGGAAGGTTCTCCTTATTCTCAGACATCCCCTCCACTGACTTCACCAGGCTGGGTTAGGACATCCTTGGGGCTCCTACAATGTTGCTCACACTGTCCGTTTACAAGTCTGTCTCCCCAGCTCAACCTTGAGGTTTTGAGAGTAGAGATGTCTGTCTGTAAACTCAGTACCTGGCATGGTACCTGGACACAGCAGCGCTTTCTTGAGTGAACGTCCGTGTGGCGTAGGCCTGGCACTAAACAGACAAATCCTGGGTATATGAGTTACCCATTGTTGTATAACAAACATCCTTTGAAATTTAGCAGCTTGAAAACAACAAGCACTGATGGTCTCAGAGTGTGTGTGCTCAAGAACCTAGGCATGGTTCAGTAGGTGCCTCTAGGCTGCAGTCTCATCTGAAGGCTTGCTCAGCCTGGGGGAGCTGAGGGGATCTCCTTCCAAGTTCACACACTTGGCTGTTGGCAGAATTCAATTCCTCACTGGCTATTGGTCAGAGACCTCCCACAGGTCCTTCTCTCATGGATATCCCATCAGTTTTCCCTTCATTAGAAGCAAGTCATTAGGTCCAGCCCCCATGCAAAGAGAGGGGGTTACACAGGGACATGAATACCAGGTGATGAGGATCACTGGGGGCCATCCCAAAGGCTGCTTGCATTAGATGGCTGACACTGATATAGAGGGCCTTATCCTTCTGTTACAGAAGAGGAAACCACAGTTCAGAGAGGTACCGTGACTTTTCCTTGAAGGCATAGCACAGGCAGGATTGAGTTGGTAATGATGACTTTTTTTTTTTTTTTATCATGGTTTAGGTTTGTGATAGTTAAATGACAACAAGCTTTCACATGAGTAGGATGGCTGCATTCACAAGGCCTCTGCACACCCCCTTGGAACATTTTCCACCAAAGCTTAAGAGGAAATGTGGAGTTAAGACCTCAGGGAGTGCTATGTGGGAGGCACGGGCTTGACTTAAAGGGAGTAGCGCAGGGTGGAGGTTAAGACGGTAGGCGCTGAGTCAGACAATCCAGGTCCCAATCCCAGTCCTTCATGCTCTCACCTCTAATTGGTCCTTAGCATCACTGGGCTTCCCATTCTATGAAGTGGGGATAATAATGGTACTTGTATCCTAGGATTCCTCATCTGTAAAATGGAGACATCATCATTTGGTAGATGTCATAACTAAGAGCTGATGTTTGGAAAGCACCTAGAATAGAGCTTGCACAGGGACAGCAGGATCACAGACGACCCCAGATCTGTTTTAAAGCCTGAGTCTGAGGCCCTGAATGTCAGCTGCTCTCCAGGGAAGACTTGGCCAGCTCGGTATATGTTGACTGTGGTCACAGTCTCAGAATGGGGCCTGAAGAGCCCTGGACTGGGGACCAGGAGGCCTGGGTTCTCATCTCAGCTGCAGCCACCCACCTTGGGGCCTTCTCCTGTCTGGGCTGCAGTTTCCCCACTGCGAAAGGGGAGTGGGAAGGGGGCACTGGATGGTCTCCAAGGTTCCTTCCTGCTCTCAGGAGGGGGCTCACTGGAGGAAGGCGTCCCGGAGGAAGTGGGGAGGGAGGCAGAGGTTTGGGCATAGAAATGGAATAAAGGCTGACTCCTCCCTCCCTGCTGCTGGTCTGCCCCACCATGGTGTGTTCACACCCTCCTCTTTAGGGACCGCCAGCGAGAATGGCAATCGGGGCCCTGCCCAATGCTTCAGGGAGGGAACTAATGTCTTCAGGTGGGAGGTGGCTGCCAGGCCCTGTGCCGTATCCTTGTGCCTGGCCCAGTGGCAGCTCCCCAGGTCTGCACAGAGTGGCTGTGGTCAGCCCCCATCAATCCCAGGAGACAGTTGGGGATTTGGAGTCCTCCCTCCATTTCATCATCTGAGGATTAGGAGAGATCATGCTTATAAATAGGCTTTCCAGGTGGCTCTAGTGGTAAAGAACCCACCTTCCAATGCAGGAGACATAAGAGACACCGGTTCCATCCCTGGGTCAGGAAGATCCCCTGGAGGAGGGCATGGTAACCCACTCCAATATTCTTGCCTGGAGAATCTCATGGACAGAGGAGTCTGGTGGGCTACAGTCCAAAGGTTTGCAAAGAGTCGGACACGACTGAAGCAACTTAACACGCACACATGCGTGTGCTTATAAACTATCTACACAGAGCAGATGCTCAAGAAATAGTCACAATCAGGAAGACAATGATGATTTTGTATAGTTAGAGCAGAAGGCTTGAGTTAAAGCACCCAGCTCTTATTATTTTGCTGTGTGACTTTGGACAAGTCACTTTTCATCTCTGGCCTCATGTCTGCTTTATAAACATTAAACAATAGTTTACTGTGGTTATCCAATCAAATCATGGGGTAAAGGTGCCCATAAACTGGTAAATTATGGACAAGTCTGAGAGGCACATGCTCAGCCTAACATTTATTGAGCACCTACTGTGTGCCAGGCCCTATCTTTAAGAACTCCTGCCTTTCAGAAGCTCATGGACAAAGGGAGGAGCAAACATTTGTTCCTTCATTAACTAGACCTCTTGGAGTCCCGTCTCTAGGGGAGTGGTGCAAAGGGATGAGTCAGATGTGTCTATGACTGGCTGAGGTCACAGATATTTATTGCATAGCCTGTGCCAGGTGACAATTGTCTCTCAGCTCTGTACACCAGTTCAGTTCAGTTCAGTTGATCAGTTGTGTCCGACTTTTTGTGACCCCATGGACTGCAGCATGCCAGGCCTCCCTGTCCATAGCCAACTCCCAGAGTTTATTCAAATTCATGCCCATTGAGTCAGTGATGCCATCCACCCATCTCATCCTCTGTCGTCCCCTTCTCCCCCTGCCTTCAATATTTCCCAGCATCAAGGTCTTTTCAAGTGAGTCAGTTCTTTGCATCAGGTGGCCAAAATATTGGAGTTTCAGCCTCAGCATCAGTCCTTCCAATGAGTATTCAGGACTGATTTCCTTTAGGATGGACTGGTTGGGTCTCCTTGCAGTCCAAGGGACTCTTCAAGAATCTTCTCTAACACCACAGTTCAAAAGCATCAGTTCTTCAGCACTCAGCTTTCTTTATAGTCCAACTCTCACATCCATACATGACTACTGGAAAAACCATAGCTTTGACTAGATGGACCTTTGTTGACAAAGTAATGTCTCTGCTTTTTAGTATGCTGTCTAGGTTGGTCATAACTTTCCTTCCAAGGAGCAAGCGTCTTTTAATTTCATGGCTGCAGTCACCATCTGCAGTGATTTTGGAGCCCAAGAAAATAAAGTCTGTCACTGTTTCCATTGTTTCCCCATCTATTTGCGATGAAGTGATGGGACCAGATGCCGTGATCTTCGTTTTCTGAATGCTGAGTTTTAAGCCAACTTTTTCACTCT
Organism: Bos indicus x Bos taurus; assembly: GCF_003369695.1. NCBI lineage: Eukaryota > Metazoa > Chordata > Mammalia > Artiodactyla > Bovidae > Bos > Bos indicus x Bos taurus. Next base: position 91,626,131 of record NC_040078.1, read on the forward strand.
CCTCTTTCACTTTCATCAAGAGGCTCTCTAGTTCTTCTTGGCTTTCTGCCATAAGGGTGGTGTCATCTGCATATCTGAGGTTATTGATATTTCTTCTCGCAATCTTGATTCCAGTTTGTGCTTCCTCCAGCCCAGCATTTCTCATGATGTCCTCTGCGTAAAAGTTAAATAAGCAGGGTGACAATATACAGCCTTGATGTACTGCTTTCCCTATTTGGAACCAGTCTGGACGTGTTGTTCCATGTCCAGTTCTAACTGTTGCTTCCTGACCTGCATACAGATTTCTCAAGGGGCAGGTCAGGTGATCTGGTATTTCCATCTCTGTACACCAGAGACCATAGTTTCTGAACCAAAAACAGGACACCGCCCGCACCCCCCGCCAGAGGATTACAAGGGAAATCCACTTTGGGGACATCAAGACCTGTGTTGGAATCAATGGGGACCTGGCAAGTTGAGGTCCTGGGCATAGAGTGACAATAACTGAGCTTCAGAGAGGGCACAGTTCCTTTCAGTACAGGTGACTGGGGGAGGCTTCGGGAAGAAGCAGGAGTGTCCTGGCAGGAATCTGGGGCGGTGGGGGGGGCACTCCTGGCAGGGGCGTGGTATGTGCAAAGGTCCTTTGGTGACAGCTGAACTGGAGCACAGGGTGAGGCCTGGAAAGAGGGTGGCTGGAAGCTTCCCAGGGGGAGGAGAGTGTGGCCCTGCTGATATGGACTCTGAAGCCTGATTCCTGCCCTCCTCAGCTGCATTTCCTGTCCCCGCCCTCCCCTTGGCTGCCATGCTTGTCGGAGGTTAGTTCCCAGACCAGAGATTGAACCCAGAGCCCCTGCAGAAAAAGCACCAAGTCCTAACCCCTGGACTGCCAGGGAATCCCTACTCTTACTTCCCAGGGACTCTAAACTACTCATACTTCTCCAAACATGCTGTGCTATTTCACACCTCCCAACGCAGGAACTGTTCTCTTTGCCTAGAAAGCAAGCTCCATTCATCAAAACCCAGCTCAAATTTCACCTCCATGTTGAAGCCTTCCTTCGTACAATGCACACTTTCACACAATAATTAATATTCATGAATATTCTGCTTGAATATTCAGCACATTCAGCATGCAGAAGAATATTCTTCTCCGGGTGCCTTGCGAATTTCATCTTAGTCCTCACAAGATCCCTCTGATCCCATTCTACAGGTGTGGGAACTGAGGCATAGCAAGGCTAAGTAACCTGCCCAAGACTACAGAGCTAGTAAGGGGCAGTTGGGTTCACGCCACTCTGTCTGATTCCAAAGCCTTTGCTCTTTCTGGAGAAGTTGGAGAAGTGGGGTGCAATAAGGATAGTGCAGATAGCCAGTGGGGTGGGGAGGGGAGCCCCCCGCCAGGGCTGCCTCCTGGAAACCTAGGGTTGCCATATGTGCAGGTAGGGGGTAGGCAGGATGAGGGCAGAGGTGAAGTCAGCACTGGGCTGGCGAAGAAGCAGGGACAGTGGAGCAGCAGCTGAGGAACCCATCACTGAGAGGGTTGCCACCCACAGGAGCCGTGACGGGGGGTCCCACCTGCCCAGTACAGCGGCTCTAAGAGGTTCCTCATCCTGAGGGGGCTGGGACTATCCCAGGCAGGGAGGAGACCCCCAGACCTCAAAGAATAAAGGTCAGCCAAAGAATCAATGACAGCTGCTCATCTGCTAACTAAAATTACAAGAGAAAACGTTATAAAAGTTAGTAATTCAGCCCATAATCCAAAAACAAGCAGCGTATCCGTGTGCGAGTGGGTGTCTATGACTTCCCTCTCAGCCCTTCGTTCCCTCTCTTTCCTCATCTTCAAGTTACAAAAATATGATGAGGCAGATTGTTTTATCCATCATTCCTCCCCCGTCAGCCCTCCACACAGTCCTAGATGGTTTCTTGGTGGAGTCTTGAGGCTGAGAGGTATTAAGAGCAAACCCTTTGGAGTTAGACAGATAGAGTTTAAATTCTTCCTCCTTTACCAGGTGGTTAAGGGCAAGTCACTTCACTTCTCTGAGCCTCAGTTTCCTTATCTGCAAGCTGGGATTCTAACATCATCTCACAGGGTTGCTGTGAGGAGTAAGAAAGAGACTACGCAGGGCTCCAGGTGGAGTGCAGATCACGGTGGGGCCCAGCCCCTTGCCTGCCCGCCCCATCCAGGGCCCCCACGGCCCTGGGCTTTGCTCCACAGGAGAGCTGTTCTCAGCCTCTGACTCATCACCAAGCAGTTTCTCTCTTGCCCCCAAGAGGGTGAGCCTTCTGTCTCTATCTGCCTCCCAGCGTCTGGCACAGGGTTGGACCTAAGAGGAATTTGTGACTGTTGATAAATTTAATTTGGTTTTTTAGTCTTAAAATTCCTATTATTTTTCTAAAATAAGGTAACAAACTTATTTTTCTCTGAAAACAAAATCTCTGTCCCAAGCTGACTCGGTTATGTGAGTTCCTCCCCCTTTTCCTAGAATATTGGTGGCTTCACACACTCACCCACATGCACATACACACGCTCATGCAGAGCTTTCATCCCTGCTTCTGGACCAGGGCTGGCTCTGGGTGTAATAGGAACCAGCGCGGAGCTGAGTTTTACGTTCATTAGCACATTTCATTTTAGCACATCAAACCTCACACACACACTGCTGCTGGGTGCTGTGATTGTCTGTCGCACAGAGGACAGAACAGGCTCAAGGTGACACACAGGCCATCCAGATTTCACCTGGCCAGCTGGGGCGGGCAGGACGGAGCCGGTGCTGGGAGGCCCAACAGCCAGCCTCACAAACAAAGGTGTGGGCATTCCACACTGTCGCCGCACCCAGCGGGTTGGGACCTAGCAGGAAGGGCCAAGAGGTCACTGCTGGTCAACATCCAGGGTCCCTGGTATGCACACACCCACACACACATACACACACACACCCCTCTGCCACCATCAGGAAGACGCACACACACACACACACACACCCTGCCACCATCAGGGAGGCACACGCACACACACACACACACACCCCTCTTCTACCATCAGGGAGGCACACACACACACACCCCTCTGCCACCATCAGGAAGACGCACACACACACACACCCCCCTCTGCCGCCATCAGGGAGATACACACACACCCCTCTGCCACCATCAGGGAGGCACACACACACACACACACACACACACACCCCTCTGCCGCCATCAGGGAGATACACACACACACCTCTGCCACCATCAGGGAGGCCAGGACCAGAGAACTCCTCAAGGAGCTGCCCTCTCAATAGATTTCTTCTCCCCACATCCCTGTCTCCCCCAGCCTCCCTTCCCACTCTCCCAGTCATCCCCCCGCAGCAATGCAGCTGCCCAAGACCCTGGCGACTGGGCCCACTGTGCACACAGAGGCACTGCTGGGATCCCACAGTCTGCCAGCTGCAGGACACCCTGAGTGACCTGGGCCGGCTGTGCAACCTCTCTAAGTGTCCGTGTCTCCCTCTGTGAAATGGAGACAGTGGTACCAGCCTGACGGGGGGTGTGGGAGGAGGTAACGGGGTCGCAGAGGGAAGGCCAGCCCCAGCAAGCCTGGCTGGATGTGGCCTGCTCATCCTCAACCCCTGATGGGTCAGCCAAGACTCCTTCTAAGTGAGCACCCACCCTCCTCTCTGCCTCCTCAGGCTTCCTCCTGCCCCTGAGCTTGCCCTCAACTCTGCCCAGAGCCAGCTTTGGGAAAAGAACAATGAAATTGGGAGAAGACCCCACTGGGAGCCAGGGCTCAGGATTTGGTTTCCTGACTTAGCCCTGCCTGAGTGGCTGTGCGAGGTAGGAAAGTCCTCCTCCGTCACTGGACTGAAGTGGTGGCCAGGCTGATTTCAGGGACAGGAAGGGCTTTGAGAGCAAGAGGTGGGGGAAGAAACAAACCTCCTGGCAGAAGAAAACACATAAACACACAGAGGGGGAGGAAACCACAGCTTGGGGAACGTCAGGAATGGTGCTTTGAGGACTTCAGAGTTGATCTCCAACTTTTGAGATCATGGGCAGGGTTTCTCCTCCCACGGTGCTTGCAAACACGCAGGCACACGCGTGCACACGCACACACACACACGTATACATACATTCATGGCTCCACAAATCTGAGTGATTTGATTGGGTTCCGCTAGAAAAGGAGCTGGATGACTGACACTGGACAATGAGCTAGAGACTGTGCACTCGTGTGCTCTTCACAGATGATCTCACTTGCACCTCCTAGAAATGCTGGGGAATCAGAACTGTTACTAACGCCATTCTACAGATGAGCAAACTGAGGCTCCAGGATGTGTAGGAACTTGCTCAAGGGCACACAGTCATAAGTGGCTGGCTGGAAATGGACTCAGGTCTCTCCAACACAAAGCCTTGGCTGAGGGACAGTTTTCCCGAGCTCTGGTCCCAGCCTTCTAATGGCCTCGGTGCCATAACAGCACTTTCTGAGTTTGCTGCTGGCTTCATTCCCTCTGTTTCTGGCCATCTGGAAAACTGGTTCTCCCCTCCTCATTGATACAGGACCCCAGAGCCAAAGCTGCCTTTAGCATCTTCTGACCCAACTGCCTTCTTTATAGGAGGAAAGACAGAAGTGTGTTAAGGGCGCACACAGCCCAGACTCACAGGAGGAGCTGAGAAAATGCAGGCATCACTGTTATTACCACAGAGGGCAGGAGACTTCGTCAGATCCACCCAGCGCCAGAGTCGGGTTTGGACCTGGGACTAGACAGAGCCCCTTTTCTCTAGGGACCAGGGACTAAAGAAATGGCTCTGGATCTAGGACCAGAAAGGGGGTGACAATGGGGAGCTACCGTCCATCTGCTCTGATCTTAAAATCCATGAAGACCATGCAGGGAACCCAGTCAGGGCTGAACAGGTAGCTCACCTCCATGGCTCAGCACCCAGCCCCCAGCCCCCTCTGCCCAGTCACGCTGGACCACTCTCACCCACACACCTGTGAGAGGCAAGACCAGTGCATCATCCCCGCTTGTAGACGTGGAAACTGAGGCCCAGGCTGGGCCAGTAGGCTTTCCAGGAACTCTGGGGGAGGTAGAGGCAGTGGGGGGCAACTCCCATCCCAGCCCTCTGTTTACCCCCACTGAGGCAGGAGCTGGGTGAGTAGGAACCTCACCTGCCCTGCCTTTCTGGGGCAGGCCCCCATGGGAGCCAGGTGGGGTGGGGTGGGGCTCCGCGTGCAGAGCCCAGAGGCTTGCTCTGTGTCATCACTGAGGACATTCCAGTTGAGCAGGAAGAGCTTATTTCTGAGGCCTTCCACCTGGTGACTTTTATTTCTGCAGCATCAGCCTCCACAGGGTCCGTGTGATGAGGTGGAAAGAACAGGGGCGCTGGAGGGAGGCAGATCTGAACTTGAATCTTGGTACTTTCCCCCTGACCTGTGGGGCTGGCTGCAGCTCTTCTCGTAGTCTCTCTCTCCTCACCAGTAAAAGGAGGAGGATGTGTTCCACCTTCTCAGTCTGCTTTGCAGGTTCAGGGCCACAGTGCACGGAAGTGCCCAGTGGACAGTCAATGGTCGAGAAATATTCATTCTCTTTCCTCCTTCTCATTGCCCCTCCCTTGAAAGAGAATTAGTCAGCTCTCAGGAACTGACTCTGAAACACAGATTACAAAGTCCTCAGGGGCAAAGTTTGAACTGCAAGGCAGACATTTTCCTTCAGAATCAATGGTCACAAAGAACTGAACGCAACTGAGCACACGTGCACACACACAGAGCCTGTGCACACACAGAGAGCCTGTGCAGACACATGTAGATTAATAAGCCATTGGCATATTAAGAGAGCTTCTGCTGAAATCCCCTAAAGTAGCTAAAGTGAAAGTCGCTCAGTCGTGTCCGACTCTGCAACCCCATGGACTGTACAGAATTCTGAAGTGGGTAGCCTTGCCCTTCTCCAGGGGATTTTCCCAACCCAGGGATCGAACCCAGGTCTCCCGCATTGCAGGCGGATTCTTTACCAGCTGAGCCCATTTCCTTGTTTGAGGGTCACCTTTTGAAGTAAACGGACTAGCCATCTGAGACCCATCCTTGTATCTGCCAAGTTAGCACACACCTGCTCTGTAGGGTCTCATCCTAACCCTGATATTCACTATAGGTTCTGCCAGATCACCCACCTTTGTCGATTACCCACCCAGCTGTGGCAGCATGGATCTTCAGGCTACCCTGTGGATCACAACTGCTGATCCTTCGGCTCTGTTAAAAAGAGATACGTTAGCCTGCCATTTTCCCTCCGCTCTCCACAGTGCGAGAGTCTCGTACAGTGTTTCTATCAAGTTCCCAGGTGATGCTGATGCTACTGTCACGAGACCCCACTTTGAGAACCACTCATCTGGGGTAGTTTGGAGAAGGCAATGGCACCCCACTCCAGTGTTCTTGCCTGGAGAATCCCAGGGACAGGGGAGCCTGGTGGGCTGCCGTCTATAGGGTCGCACAGAGTCAGACACGACTGAAGGGACTTAGCAGCAGCAGCAGCAGCATCTGGAGTAGTTAGGTGCAGGGACTCTGGGGCTAAGCTGCTGGGTTCCCAGGTCTGCTACCGTCTAGCAGGGCCACTTAGGGCCACAGGTGCCTCTTCTGTAAAATCGGGATAATTGTATAATTCTTGATAACCCATGTAAATTATGTGCCTCGTTTATAGTAAGTGCTCAATAAAATGCACTTTTATTCATATAGCAAAAAAACCAGCATTTCCAGGTTTCAGTCCAGGCTGTCACACTAGTCGTGTGTCTTTGAGGACATCATCTTACCTCAGTGTTCCTATATGTACTAACAGGGTGATGATGACCCACTTTACATTCCACACAGGGCTTTCTGAGGATCACTTGGCATCTGCAATGAGTGCACTTTGTAAACGGTAAGCACCATACAGAGTTGCAGCGAGGTGTTGGGGGTAACAACAGGAATTTGAAGAGGGAGACCTGGCATGAAATATCAGGAGACTCCGCCTCTGTGAGCCCATCTCTAAAGTGAGGGAAATATTGGCGAGGGCCTCAGCGGAGCTGGGAAACGTCCTGAGAAGCCTTGCCTGTGCCTCACTCTCACCCTCAGCTAGTACCAGGATCTACCCAGCTACTGCAGGGCAGCGCTGGAGCTGGGGCCCTGCTGCGTCCCCTCCCACCGGTCTGCCACGGAGCAGCCACCAAACTTGAGCCCGTCCAGCTTGAAGCCTGGGCGGACTCTCCTACTGGCCAGCACCCCCTGTAGACCCTGGAGCCCCCAGCCCACGGGGTTCTGATGAGGATGAACAACAGAAAGGGTGGGGTGTCCTGCCCCAGCTCACCCGGGGCGGCCCCCAGTCAACATTCTTCTCCTGGCAGAGGTCCTGTCAGCCCCCTTCCAGGGGGCTGCCTCCAAATATATTGCCTCTGGGAGCCATCAACTCTGGAAGTGAATTCCTTGCAGCCATCAGAGGTTTCACAGCAACTTCATTCTCCAGGAGAGAGGAAGAACACCCCCTCCCTTCTTCAGGAGGGGAGGCGGGGGGCAGTCAGAGGCCTGTTTAATTTAATTTAACGCACCATGGCTTGCCAGGTTGCCCTTGGTAACAGCTTCAGCTGCTGCTTCAGTTACAACCAGAAGGATTTTTAAAGAGACAGCTCATTTTAGGACCAGAATTGCACAGCAGAGTGAATGGTCTCTCTCTGTACTAGGGATGGAAGGTTGGAACCCAAGCACAGGGAGGCCTCAAGCCAGGCCTGTTTATACCATTAACTCCACTTCTAATTTGCAACCCTATAAGCCCTCCTTCAAATGGTACCTTGAGTGGGATCTGAGGAGGGGCTCCATTTGGAATTTATCAGAGAGATGTCACTCAGCTAGCTACTTCTCTGAAAATCAGTTTTAGTCTTCAAGTAGAAGGGAAGAGAGTTAACATTCAGGAGTTGCCCCGGCAATTCAGGCAGTCTGCCACTAGATGGTAGTATTGCTTACTTAGTGCAAACTATTACCAGGCTTAAAGACTATCAGAATGGTGGTGAAACCACTGGGTTTCGAGTCTTGATGGTAACCAGTGTGTCACCCTGAGCAAGCTGCTTCACCTTTGTGGTCTCAGGGATATAATAACGGGATAGATCAAAACAACTGAGTGCTGTTGACGGGCATTGGGGCTAGAACTATGAAGGCATGAGTTTATGTCCCAACTCTGTCATTTATTAACTGTGTGATTTGGACACATAACTTAATTTCTTGCATCTTGAATACCAAACAAGAGGGTGGCTATGACCCAGGCAGAGCCTGAGAATAGCACATTGCTCTTCAACCTTGGGAACCTGTGGACCCTACGGGGCATCTGAAGCCCCAGGAGCACAGTGGTGGTGGTGGGGCTGTTAGAAAGTGGGTAAGGCAGAATGACTGTATGCCAGAGCCTGAGACCTCAACGCTCCATCTAGAAGTGAAATAGGGCAAAGAAGCCTCCCAGACACTCCTAACCCTGCACGTCTCTAACCCAAACCAGGAGAAAGGGGGCAGATATTTATGGATATTTGTGGAAGGCTGGGCACTGCCTCACAGTGCCCTTTTGCAGATAGGGATATAGCCTCTAAGGGGTAACACATCCACCCAGGGCCACCCTCCTCTTGTGGCCAGGCCTGTTAGCCACTGAGCCTCTGCTCTGGGCACTGCAGCCCTCTCCTTGTCTAGTACAACTGCTGTCTCTATGGTCATGTTTCCTTGTCAGGAGCCTCAAAAGGGGAGCGGGTTCTGTGTCTCCATGACTCAGCCTAGCCAACCTCAAAGTGGGCATGAAACCAGAGGTCATGGGATCATACCCACAGGCAGCCAGGGAGCCTGAAGCACACGTGCTTTGGTCCTTCATGTGGACAGGTGCTGACCTTGTGCCAAGGTCCTTGGCCAGCTTGGCCTATGAACCTGAGTCCCCTTCCCATGTCCCAGGTCCTATGTAGGTACAGCAGGTTAAGTTTATCCAGCAGCCTATCCCAGCTTTTTGCTTTGGTCAGTGTTCTCCACTGAGCTCTCATGGATGCCCCTTAATCCTTAGACCTGCTGCTCTCCCTTCCAGACAGCCCTGTTCCCAGCCAAAACCCCCATACACATATTCCCACATAAGTAACAGGGTAACTTTCCAAGGTGATGTGGATGTAAAAACACATGGGATCCTGGTACTCCCCAGCTCAAACCTTTGCTATGACTCCCCATTGCCTTGCAGATGACTTCCAGGTTCTGAGCCTGGCATTTGGGGGCCCCTCCTGATGTCCCCCTGCTGGCTCCTCCCTTTGCCCCTTATAACTGGGATGCTGGTCACTCCAGGCTGCATGCAGCCCCTGACACACCTGCTCACTCATCTCTGAGCTTGTGCACAAATGTGCCCTCCATCTGATGTCCTCTCTCGCTATATCCACCTTGGTGGTTCCTACTTGTCCCTGAGAATCCTGCTCCAGCATGCCCTCCTTTGGAAGCCTTGGGGGTCCCCCTGGATCATATAGGAAACGTCCTCCCACAGCCCCTGGTATCCCTTCTGCTCATTGTGTCTTAGTCTGGCTTTCCCACCAGACCTGGCTTGGGCCTGGGCTCACACCTCTCTCCTATGAGCAGTCACACAGCTCACTGGGATTTACTCACAGGTCCCCCTTCCTCTCTTCCTCTGAACAGGCCACCCCAGAACAGCCACAGCCTAAGTTGCCAGCATTAGCTCCCCACTGCCTCCATTCTTACTCACTGTGCTTCATGCTCCTCAACTGCTCACACATGTCCAGGCTGAGCCTCCATCTGAAATGCCCTTGTGCCCCACCCCACCCTCTGAAATACCACTCCAATTCAAGACCCACCTTACAGCCCACCCTGTGTGTGTATGTGTGTGTGTGTGTGTGTGTGGTGTGTGTTAGTCACTCAGTCGCGTTCAACTCTTTGCGATTCCATGGACTATAGCTGGTCAGGCTCATCTGGCCATGGAATTCTCCAGGCAAGAACACCGGAATGGGTTGCTATTCGCTTCTCCAGGGGATCTTCCCAATCCAGGATTGAACCTGGGTCTCCTGCATTGCAGGCAGATTCTTTACTATCTGAGCCCTCTGTGAGACCTTCTGAGTCTTCTGACTGGAAATGGCATCCCCCTCCTGCTCCATTTGTCTAGATCCACCTCTTGGTCTTGATCAAACTCTGCTTCATATTATAGCTATTGGTAAGCCAGTGTGATGAGAGGAGCAAGGGCTTTGGAGACTAACAAATGGGGTTCAAATTCCAGCTCTGACACTTGCATGCTGTGTGACCTTGGGCAAGTCATTCTACCTCTCTGAGCCTCAATCTGTGCCTTGGTAAAGTGGGAGTGATGCCTACCTCTTAGGGTTGTGAGATTGAGATGATGGGTGTCAGATCCTGGCACATGGCAGGTGCCCCTTCAAGCCCTATTATTCATGCCTGAGTCTGTCTTCCCAGGCAGGTTGTGATCCATCCAGGGTGCGGGTCCCATTCAGTGCCACAGCCCATAAGCACCCAACACAGGGCCTCACACCACAGATACCCAGAAATGCTGGCTTGACTGAAGACTTGGTTCTGACTACTGAGGGTGGGGGGTGGAGGCATAATGGGACCCTAAGCTGAGAAGGCCATGGTGGGTGGGGGGTGGGGAGTGCAGAATGGAGCCTGGAAATCAACCACGGGAGATGAATCTGGAGGGAGGGGCCAGAGCCTGAGGCAGAGCTGCTGATATGCACTGGGGGTTTTATTGGTTTTCATTAAAATTCCTTCCAGAGGCAGGAGCAGCTACTCCCATAAATAACGGCATAAATATTTTATCTGGTGCCCAAGTCAGTCTAAATGCACAGCAAAGTTGGCAAGAATAATAATGGGAAATAAGTTTGGTGGGTTGGGGGGGGGCTTCCTGGGCTTCAGCTGAACTCACTCACATGCCCAAAGGGGCTTCTCAGGAAGGTGGAAGGCGAGAGATGGGGCCAAAGAGGAGATGCAGGTAGATGGCGGGGAAGAGAGAAGGTGACCAGTGGAGTATGGGCCTTGCGGTGGGGGGATCAGGAGCCTAGGGGAGGGGAGGGGAGGAAATGGATCCCGTCCCTGCTCTGTGATGGGCCCCTTGCTTGGGGCATTCACTCAGGTCATCTTGTCAAATTCTCTGTAGTCAGAGAAGTGAAGTGACTTGCCCAGGCTCACCCAGCCAGCCAGTGGCAGAACCAGGCAGGATTATGATCAAGAGTGTACTTGCTGCTTCTTGGGGTTCAGGGAAAGCATGGGACTCTATGAACAATGTCCCCAGTGCCTCAATAGCAGCAGCACAAGCCATTCTCTGCTTCCCTAGATCCCAATGGAGGAGAAAAGGGGCTGGTACTTCACCATGGCAACGCTCTTCATCAGGTCAGGCTGGGGGTGGGGATGGGATGGTGGGGAGGGACGAGGGGGAAAAGTGGGGCCTGGAACCCAGGGGGGAAATCTCCATGGCAAGGGTGCTCCAAGTTCCCCTCCCTGCCACTACCCTGGGGAGGACTCGAGGCAACCTGGGAACCACTGGGAGGGTCCTGATCAGCCACATCCCCTTCTCGGGCACAGGTTAGATGGCATATTCCTGGAGCTGGGCAGCAAGGAGCAGAAGAGGCTGCCAGCCTTCAACCGCACACTGGCCCTGCTGCAGCAAGTCCTCAAGTCCTCAGACCCCCACCCCCGAGGTCGGGCTCATGGGGGCGGCAGCGGGGAGTGGGAAGGGGGTGGGCTCTCCCTACACGCATCAGCAGCCCTCCCAGTCTTGTCACTGTCCCCGCCTCTCGTTCTGTTTCTCTCCCCCTCAGCCTGTCCCCTCCACTCCCTGTTCCCCTCAAGGAGCTCACACCCGTCACCCAGCGAATATGCGCCTGCACATCACTCCAAGGGCACATGTCCAGGCCTGTCTGCAACCCAGTGTGAGAGACAGAGCTCTCCCCATTTCAGCCTCTTATCCCCGTTTTGTGGTGGGGGAATGAAGGCCCTTCTGGAGACGGGAGGGAGGGGTCACTGTCACACAGGGACCAGAGCTGGGGGAGAGCTGGGGTCAGACAGCAGAAGGCACCCTCCGTGAGGGCCCCTAGGGGATGTAGAAAACACAAAACAAGCACTGGAATCGTTCCCCCTTCACTCGCAAGTCCCCTCTGCCCTCCTTTGTTTGTCTTTCTCTCTGGGTGGCCCGCAGTGATTTCTGCCCCTGCCCCTGACCTTGTCCTCCCAGGGCTGACACCTGGGTGGTGCTGGCCCCTGCCTGCTCTCCCCTTCCCCACATGCTACTCCCTGAGACGCCTCTCCCCCCGCCCCCTAGCTCTGGCCTGGTGCTACCTTGGAATGCTGCTGGAGAGGAAGGACACCTTCTCCACCACGCCCATGGGTGTCCATGACTGCGGGTTTTCGGGAACCGATCCCCTGGACTGCTTTGGCAAGGTATGTGCCCCTGGTTACAATCACCCTCCAAACCTGGACAAAGCCTGACACCCCAGCCTCCTCTCCCTGGAACCAACTGCTTCTCCGGGTTTCTCCCTACTTCCCCGCCCTGCTCAGGAAGTGCCCTTACACCACACCTTTCTCTCCATCCCAAACAAAAGCAAAGTGAGTCAGACCCTCCCAACACCTGGTCTGCTGCTGCTGCTGCTAAATTGCTTCAGTTGTGTCTGGCTCTGTGCGACCCCATAGACGGTGGCCCACCAGGCTCCCCCGTCCCTGGGATTCTCCAGGCAAGAACACTGGAGTGGGTTGCCATTTCCTTCTCCAATGCATGAAAGTGGAAAGTGAAAGTGAAGTCGCTCAGTCGTGTCTGACTCTTAGCGACCCCACGGACTGCAGCCTACCGGGCTCCTCCATCCATGGGATTTTCCAGGCAAGAGTACTGGAGTCGGGTGCCATTGCCTTCTCCGACACCTGGTCTGGCCTACCCCATTTTCCAGGCCTATCTTCTAAGCTAGTTGCAATTTTCTAATGCTTTGGCTTCCTGGTGCAAAGAACTGACTCATTGGAAAAGACCCTGATGCTGGGAAAGATTGAAGGCAGGAGGGGAAGAGGACGACAGAGAATGAGATGGTTGGATGGCATCACCAACTCGATGGACATGAGTTTGAGCAAGCTCCGGGAGTTGGTGATGGACAGGGAAGCCTGGCATGCTGCAGTCCATGGGATTGCAAAGAGTCAGACACAACTGAGCAACTGAACTGAACTGAACCCTCAGGCTTTTCCCCTTTGCAGCCCCATGGCACAGTGGAGAGAAAATGAGCTTGGCACAGTGTAGATGCCAGCTCTGCTCACAGGGCCTGTGACCCTAAAACAAGTCACTTCCATCCCTGAACCTCCTTATATGTTGATTATGTGATCTGTCCACCTTCTAGGATATTTAGAGGCTCAAAGAAGGTAGTAGATGAAACTGTCTATCGTAAACTTTAAAGTGCTGTTCAAGCCTTATTCTTGATACCTTGTTTCGGTGGCAATTTTCGCACTGAGCTCAGTTTTTTAAGATTTTCCTGGAGGACAGGGACCCTGTGATTCTCATCCCCCTGTACAGTCAGCATGATGCCCTGGGGCAGGTCACAGTGTTGGCTGATGGGTGATGAGCAGTTTCTTGGTGAGAGATCTCAGAACAGAGTGGAGCATAAACTCTAGTTCACGTGTGCTCCAAGAGTTGTGTCTGATTTAACACACTGCCTTTGACCCTCCTTGGGAACCTACTCTGTGCCAAGCACAGAGGCGGAGAGATGGGGCCCTTGCCCTGCAGGAGTTCACTATCTCAGGGGCAGCAACAAACACAAGGCAGGAGCTGTCGGTAACTGTACTAGGATTGGGGCAAGTGCTGTGGCCCGGGTAGAAACACTGTGTGAGTTTGGGGGATGTAGAGGCTGATTCTGGCCCCTCTTCCCACCTGTCCTGGAAAAATGAGGGAGCACACATTGATATGTCTGAGTGAGAGGGGTTGACCTGGGGTCTGGAGGGATTCACCGGACATGTCCATGAAAATGGCAGAGAGCATGGCAGTGAGTTAGGCTCTTGGGAGTTGAGTGTCAATGAGTTGTACCCCAAAGTGTTGGGCCCCATGATATGATTGCACTTAGAGCTGGAAGGTGGATGAAAATTTTGGGGTGATATGGCCCTACTGAGAGATGACATTCCAGTTCTAGCAAACAGCCAGACAGATGGTTTGCTCTAACCCTTGTCCCTTACTCAGGCCATCGAGATTGCCAAGGACCAACTTCCCATCCTTAATCGCCTAGCCAAAATCTTCCACTTCCTCGGAAAGCAGGACATGGCCATTGGCACCTGCAACATGGCCCTGGACGTCCTACGAGATCCAGAGCTCAACTGGCAGGCATACTGCACGAGGGCCAAGGTGAGTCAGCCTGCAGCTCTGCCTCATTCTGCCATTGAGAATCAGAGAGCAAGGGCCAAGGCTCCGTGGCCAGAGCCCAGAGGTCAGGGTGCCTTCATGGTAGAAGGGCGCTTAGGTGTCTTCAAGGCTCGCAGTTTGTGTTCTCTAAGATTATCAAGGTAGAGAATGAAGGAGCTTACCACCCACTGCTCATCCCTTCTACAATGACCTGGCCAGCTACCTACCAGCCCCCTCTCTGATTAGCACCTCGGGCAGTCAGACTGACCTGGGTGGAATTCTGGCCTCTCCATTTATCACTGTGGGACCTGGGACAAGTGAGCCACTTACCGCTCCAAACCTACATTCCCAAACCTGGAAGATACGGATCATAACATCTGTGTTAACAGGTTGTCAGAAGACTAAGTGAGGTCACATCTAAAGCAGATGCCAGGAGTATGAGAGGTGCTCGTAGAAGGCAGAGGGTATACTGGAGGAAATCTAATGTCGTAAAGCACAGCTCTGGCTCTCAACACAGCTAGCCTTGGTTCAAATCCCACATCATCACTTACACTCTTGCCTAAATTCCGAGCCCCACTTTCTTCATCTATAAACAGGCTGAAGGTAATTGTACCTGCCTCACAGAGTTGTTATGAGGCTTAAATTAGATTCTGTGTGTAAAACTCAGTACTGAGCACATAGTAAGAGTTCATAAGTGGTTGATTACTATTATTAGGTATATTTTTAACTGGCTCACTGTCTCTTAAGGCAGTCCACTATGGTCATTCAGCTCCGCAGATTACTAATTTAACCAAGAGCTGCCTGCCTCTGGCTTCCCCACACTGGTCTCAGATCTGCCCTCAGGAGTCCCCACAGAATGCACTGCTTGGGGGCAGAGATCTGGACCTCTGAGTTTACATTGCTCCAGGCTAAACAGCCTTCTCTATTACCTTTCATGGGACATGAGGGCAAATCTGCTCCCTGGGTCTTGGTCCTGATGACATAATCATGTTGCCAGCAGTTACTAGTTAGGGTCTCTGCCTAGAAGGCTCTTCTCCCAGATGTCCCATTGGCTTCCTCCCTCACTTCACTGAGGGCTTGAAAAGGTAGCTGCTAGCAGCCATCCTCCTGAAAATGCCAGCCTCTCACCAGCACATCGTGTCCTCCTGTGCTGGTTTATTTTTTCTTCTTAGCATTTATCATTCCCTAACATACTATTTTCTGGTTTATGTTTATTTCTCTCCCCCCACCCTCCAGGTAAAATACATGCTCCACGAGGGCAGGGAATTTGCCATTTTGCTCTCAACTATATATCCTAGAACAGTACCTGGCACATAGCAGGCTCCTGACGATCTTTTGAATGAGTGAATAAACTGAGCACCCACCATTGCTAGGTCCCGGCTAGAACATGTTCTCTCCATTGTCACGGTAACTCTCCAAGGAAGATCTTAGTGTACTGATTTTTCAGATGTGGAAAATGAGGCTCACAGAGGTCATGTAAATGAAGGGGAGGAAGGGCTGGAATTCAGCCAAGTTCAACTGGCTCCAAAGCCAAAGATTCCCACCCCCACCCCACCCCCACCTTAAAGCTACCTTAGAACCAGAGCCTACTGATGGCTATAAAGTATTAATACCTTCAATGACAACAACCCCTTTTTCTTACTTGCTCTTTCTCCACCTCTTCCCTACCTCTCCCGAACCTCTAGATTTTCTAAATGCTCCAAACAGATGTGGGGGGAAAAGGAGGAAGTGGTGATGAAAGCAAGGGTCTAGAATCATTTGTAATTTGATGCTTGTAAGCTGGGGCCACCTGCCATTCTTCCCACACTACTTGCTTACACAGACCCTCACAAAATCGGTGCTGCCATCCCATCTCAAATAACTCCCTCCCCTAGTCAG
This sequence comes from Bos indicus x Bos taurus, assembly GCF_003369695.1. Classification (NCBI taxonomy): domain Eukaryota; kingdom Metazoa; phylum Chordata; class Mammalia; order Artiodactyla; family Bovidae; genus Bos; species Bos indicus x Bos taurus. Next base: position 91,642,288 of record NC_040078.1, read on the forward strand.
CTGTATCCCATCACCTGTTTATTTTTTCATTGTACTCGTCACCACTTGAAGTGGTACCGTTTACTTGTTTATGATCATCATCCCTACTAGAATGTTAAGTTCTGCCAGGGCAGGGACTTCATCTGTCTTATCACCACTGCACTCCAGTACCTAGCACAGGGCCTGGTATATGGTGGGCACTCAGGACATATTTGTTGAATGAATGAGTGAGAGAATGAATGAATGGCTCTTACTTCATCCAACCCCCTTTATTGCACAGAGAGGGGAACTAATGCCCAGAAAGAGGCTGGTCCAAGCTGGCACAGGACCAGGATCCAGCACTTCTGAGTCCCAGTCTCAGGGGCTTTCAACTGCACCACAGAAACTCCCTGAGTTGCTGTCGAGGGAAAAAACACAGGCTTTATGGACAACAGCAAGGAGGGCAGGGGTCCTGGCTTGGAGCATCTTCCCTCAGCTGACTCTCTCTGGGCAGATCCACATCAGAGCCTACCTGCACGACCTGGAGCGAGGCAAGCTGGGGCTTGGGGGCATGCCTGACAGGAACCACCTGGCCTGCGCCAAGGCTGACCTCGAGGAAGTGGTCAAGGTGTGCCCAGGCCTCAAGACCTACCTGGACATCGGCCAGGTAAGGCAGCCTCTTGGCTTGGGTAGTCAGTGGCTTACTAAACAAAAACTATTAACTCTATGTCACGCCAGGGCACTGAGGACACAGAAGCATACGGGGGCATCCTTGTGCCTGATAACCTGCCTGTAGTACCTGCCTCCTACAGCTACAGGGAGGGTTATAGGTGGTGATGCACCAACAGCATTCAGAACAGGGCCCAGTTCTTTCTAAGAGCTCGGAAAGCGTGGGCCATTATTCTGATTCCTTCTGTGCCCAGGGAATAATCACCGAGAGATTACAATATCTTTTGTGAGAGAAAACTGCGGCCCTGAGAGGGTCCCGCTCAAGGTTATATGGCCGAGATTCGTGGGGCTGGAGCTGGAATCAGAGAGAGCACTGTCTCCTTCTCTAGGAGAGGGAGACCAAACTTTGCGATGAATAATTGTTGAAGGCGGGGAGGGTGGGAATGAATGCATGGAATTTTTAAAACAGTAAGTAGTGAGACTGGAATGAAGGGGGAGCAGCGAGAGAGCCGGGGAGGAAGGCTCACGCCGCCGCCCCCACCCCAGGTCTACTACTACATGGGCGTGGACGCCGTGCAGGAGCTGCTGGCGGTGGACGAGGCAGCGCTGAACCAGGCGCTGGTCTTCCTGGCCAAGGCCGGCGAGTCGGAGCTGGGCGCCACGCTGCCGGAGCTGCAGCTGCTGCGCGGCAAGTGCCTGCGCATCAAGGGCGAGGAGGCCAACGCGGCGGCTTGCTTCAAGCGCGCCGTGGAGCTGGACGACGCGGGCTGCAGCCACGCGGAGGGCTTCGGCTGCCTGCTCGAGGCGCTGCTGGCGCAGTGGAGCCAGGCGCAGCTCAGCGACGGCGAGGTGGGCCGAGAGGTGGACGTGTGGCTGCGGCGCGCCCAGGACAAGTACCCGGCGGCGCGCCTGCGGCAGGAGCTGCAGCGCGTGTGGCGCGCGCACACGGACGAGGTGCTGGGGCTGGCCCGGGCCTTGGTGGCCCAGGGACGGCCGGCGCTGGTGCGGCTGCTCTTCGAGACCATGGAGCGGAAGGGCGAGGGCGCGAGGTCCCTGCGGGACCGCCGCGCGTTCTCCGTCTGAGGGTCCCTGAGTCTTCCCCCTCTCCCCACCGCTCGGAGATGGTTGGACCTGGTCCAGGCGCTGGAAACCGGCTCGCTGTGCCATAGGCTGGCGGGTAAGTGGAGCCCATCAGACTCTTCCGGGAGTTGGAATGGGGACCTTGAGACACAAGGACAGTTGGACGTGTACACGGAGGCAAAAGAGCCTGATCCAGGAGAACAAGGGAGGCTGGGGGCAGACGCGAGGGGCCAGTGGGAAACTGCCAATGGGAAGGCCCAAATTGTGCAAATATGCAGAAAAGTAACATGGCGTCTCCCAAGAGATGCAGAAGATAATTGCCTCCATTTGGGCAGGTGCTCTAGTACCCAGGAGCCTGTTACTGGACTCCCGTGAGCCACGCTCTATCCTTATAATAAGGCCTCCTCTACTGGAGTGGGTCTCAGGTCTGGCAGTGGGAGAAGTCGTGGCTAGAGCAGAGGGCACAGCTGCCAGATAAGGGCAGGGCCGCAGCCTACACCTGGCTGCTCAGCGCTCTTTCCTGCCCTCTTAACAGTCTTCCAGCAGGCCTCATTCTTGGCCAACTTGGTCTGAAAGACCCTCAAACTCCCTGAAATAAGGCCCATTGGTAGAATCTTCCCTTGACTTCTCTATTCTTTGGGGAATGTAAGGGCCCCACTCAAGGAAGTGCCCCCTGTGCCCAGTCTCAAACCTTCTACCAGACACTGAAGAAAATCTTGGAATTTTACACTCTTGAAATCGAAGTTATAGAATCATAGATGTAGAATTTTATTGTCAAAGACTTCAGCTTTGATTGTTAGCAAATCTGGGAACCATCAAGCTAGATTCTTATGGTCTTACTAACAAGAGCTGCTGCTGCTGTCATTTCAGTCGTGTCCGACTCTGTGCGACCCCATAGACGGCAGCCCACCAGGCTCCCCCGTCCCTGGGATTCTCCAGGCAAGAACCCTGGAGTGGGTTGCCATTTCCTTCTGCAAAGCATAAAAGTGAAAAGTGAAAGTGAAGTTGCTCAGTCAAGTCAGACTCTTCGAAACCCCATGGAGTGCAGCCTACCAGGCTCCTCTGCCCATAGGATTCTCCAGGCAAGAGTACTGGAGTGGGTTGCCATTGCTAATTTAACTTAAAACTCTAAAAAACCAAGTTCTTTCCAGACTACAAGACTGTTGGTTGTATGTAATCGCAGTGGCAAGACACCCCACCCCCACACCGGTCCATAATGGTTTGTGATTTATTTTGCATTTCCTTCCCCCACTTAAAAAAAAAAAAGTTTTACTCGCTGCTTCACTCATTTTCCTGACACTTAGACAGTACCAGGGGTAGGCCAGCACCCCTGCCTTAGTTCTCATGTCCCCAGTGATAGATGCAGAACAGACTGAGAAGTGTGGTCCCTAGAGATCTCTCTTTCTGGGAAGACTGAGAGCCCTGGAAGGGAAGAGGCTTGCTCAGAGTCACACTCCCTAGCCTCCTCATCCTGTCCCTCCAACTTACTTACAGCATTCTTCAGGTTTGGAAAACTACTAATAAACTGATAACACTGAAGCATTAAGTGTTTATGTGTCGCCTGTCACCCAGGGCCCTCTGGGTGATATCCATTGGCATAATACTGTCATTCCAGGTTCCTGTGAAATCTGGAAAGTAAGGCCACCCAAGGCCTCTGAGTTCCATCCCAGGACTCATGAAGACTTCCTTTCCCTCCTTCCTTCCTCTCCGTTGCAGCAGAGTCCGGGAGGTGACTGGACAACAGGCAGCACACGCAGCCTGCCCACTTCTCCCGCATCCCTTGTCTACCCGTGACAGTGACCTGTGACCTTCCCTAGGACAGATGGTGGTGGTTTAGTCGCTCAGTCATGTCTGATTCTTGCAACCCCATGGATTGTAGTCCACCAGGCTCCTCTGTCCATAGGATTTTCCAGGCAAGAATACTGGAATGGATTGCCATTTCCTTCTCCAGGAGATCTTCCCAACCCAGGGATCGAACCTGGGTCTCCTGCATTGCAGGCCTATTCTTTACCAACTGAGCCACCAGGGAAGACAGGAACCCATCTCTTTCTTCTCCTACTTCCCAGACAGTCAAACTGAATTCAAAGTGGTTTGCTGGTAAAGCTGGGAAGCTGGTGAGGTTTGTTGCCTCCCCCAGGCTTCCCAGTTTGTTTTCTTTCTTGCTTTTCCTGTCCCCAAGGTTATGCATTTCTCCCTCCATTGCCTCTTCCTCCTGCCAAAACTCTTCAATAAACTTTCTTTCTGGTAATCTCATTCACATTAATCATATAAATGACTAACAAATACCCACTAGAGCTTTTGTCAGGAGTATCTGCATACTAGCCAAAAGCCGAAAAGAGAAAAGAAACCCCACTTCCAGGACTGCCTCCTATGTGCAAGGCACTTCATACACATAAACTCATTCAGTTCTCTCGCCAGTCCTGAAGAGTAGGCATTGCAATCATCATTTTACAGATGAGAACACAGAGACACTGAACAAGGTCGCAGATAAGCATGGGAAGAGCCAGGCTTTGAACCAGACTTACCCCGTTGTATGCTGCTTCCTGGGACACAGCCCTTCCTGGGAGGTGTGTCATGAGTGGTCTAGAGTTGGGCCTGGGATCACCAACACAACCTGTCACCACCCTGCTCCCTCCCCACAGTGTACTAGTCTCCCTGCTCACAAACTGCCTTACTTCTGTATCTTTGTACATCCTATTCCTCCACTGACTTGTCTTCCTATCATTTTTATCTCTAGCGCTCAGTTCAAACCTGCCTCTTCCAGGAAGTCTTGCCAAATCCTGCAGCTCTCATCCGCCACTCCGTTTTGTGTATACTCTCAGGGCATTGTATCTCACTGCATTGCTTACATTGCTTTATCCTTGCACCATAATGATCTCACCATGTCTGTTGTCCCCATTCGACTCTGGTTCTGTTCAACAAGGGCCACATCTGATCCAGCCCCATGGCCCTGCACTGAGCTTGGCACATAAGAGAGGCTCAGTTTGGGTTACTGTACTGAGTAAACTCACAGCAGGGACGTGGCTACCTCAGTCCCAAACAGGTGACTCCATCACCAGGTCCACAAGGGCTGAGGATGGGACCAAGACTACCCCCTAGGGACCTTTGCAGGCTAGAGCTCAAGGAGAAAGCATGGGCTTTCCTTCCACCTCCTCTCCAGCTTTAGGCAAAATCCCCAAATTTGTGGCCAGGAAGCCGAGGCCCAGATAAGGAAACTGAGGCAAGGGAGCAAGGAGTTGTCCAAGGTCAAACCATGAATCAATGACAGATACTAACTTGAACCCCACCTCCAGACTCTCGGGCCAGTGACCTCTGCCCTTTGGGCTGCCTCCTTTGTCAAGTTTACTTCTGTCAAGTTCAGAAAGACTATAGGCCTTCGAGTCACTCACTTAACATTTATCAAGCACTGGTTAAGCGCCAAGCATAGCTCCAGGCTCTGGGGCTAAGTGGAGAGCAGACTAGCTCCTGCCCACGCCTTCGGGGAGCTCAAAGTCTGGAGTATGTAGAGTGGGTCGTGCAGGGCCTTGTGGGCCACAGTGGGGACTGTGGAAGACCCAATGTGATGCTCTCGGAGGTGTAAACTAGAGGTGTGTCCCACCCTCCACCCTGGGCACGTTCATTCTGTGTTAGTGGCCTTTCCCCCAGCCCAGTGGGGAGGAGAGGGTGGCTATCCCTGGGGCTCAGGACCTGGCCTTGGCCACCCCTCTTCAGCAAGGCACTGCAGAGGCCAGGCCTAGCAGGCACCTGGGATCACAGCTCTGGCTTGTAGTGGGAGGCTAGTGGGTGGGTGATCTTTATTCAATTACAGCTTCAAGTCCTGTGAAACACCCCTGCCTACTGGGCGGCTGGGAGGACAACTGTCTGTCACGTAGCTGAAGCAGCAGGCACTCCTTAGGGGAGCACTGCAGAGTAAAAGCCTTAATGACCCCATAATCAGAGTAATGAAGATGAATCGCACCTTGTGCTGCCTGCCCATTCCTTCCTCTGTGTCTAGCAGCCAACATCAGATGCTGGAAACTCCTGTGAGTCAGTATGAGCAAGGCATGTTTAAGATCATGAAAACAGGTGAGATTTTTCAGTTATAGGTTTCTAGAAGCTCAACATTGAAAATAATCTCAGCCATCACCTCTTCCAGCCTCTCCATCTAAATCAGAACTCCTCTCAACAGTGAGTGTTCTGAGAGAGTATCTAAACCACTTGCATGCCTCTGGTAGACAGGCAGATCACTACCTCTTGAAGGCATCAGTCCATTTTTTTTAAGTCTTCTGAGTTTGTCTTTCTATTGCGTTGAACCCTTATTTTATGTAATTTGTATGTCTTGATTCAAGTTTCACCTTCACCACACAGTGAAAGTGAAAGTCGCTCAGTTGTGTCCAGCTCTTTGCGACCCCATGGACTATACAGTCCATGGAATTCTCTAGGCCAGAATACTGGAGTGGGTAGCTTTTCCCTTCTCCAGGGGATCTTCCCAACCCAGGGATTGAACCCAGGTCTCCTGCATTGCAGGCTGATTCTTTACCAACTGAGCCACAAGGGAAGCCCAAGAATACTGGAGTGGGTAGCCTATCCCTTCTCCAGTGGAGCTTCCCGACCCAGGAATCGAACCAGGAGCAGATGCTAAAAAGCAGTCTGTGACCTTGAACAAGTCACTTTGCTCTTGCCCCCATTCTCTCTGTAAGGTGTTTGAGGTGTTCAGAGGGTGGGAGCTGCCTATTCTCCTGGCAGCCAGGCACAGCTCTGACCTGCCTCCAGCCGCCGGTGCCCAGCCTGGAGCTGACACAGAGCGGTGCTAGCAGTTGAAAGCAGAACAGAACAGGGCTTCTCCCAACCTTAATCAAGCCCCGAGGGAACACCCTGTGTGGATGATGGTGGCTGGATGCCAAATGAAGTGAAATATCTCCTTTTCTCAGGCTGTTAACTTTTTTCTTGTTTAAGGAAGGGGAGGATAATGACATTTAGCACTTTACAACTCAGCAGTAAAATGAGCAGATGGAAACAGATCCCCAGCATCGTGGGCATGCTTCCAGCAAGAAACCCTCCCTGGCTCTAGCTCTGGCTCCATAGGGCCGAAGTTACTGGCAAGGTTTGCTGATGGGGTGAAGGACACCGCCTGCTCCCTCCCACCCCAGCTCCTCCCACAGGCAACCCCTCCAGGTTGCACGTCGTTGGTAGTTCTGGCCCCCATTGCCTGCTTCTTGTCTCTGGTCACTGTGTTCCACCTACCTGCACCGTTCCTGTACACCAGGTCTGTCTGGGATGTGACCTCTCTAGTTTGGAGATGACGAGGAGCAGAGGTAGGAGGAGCAGAGGTGGGAGGGGCGGGTTCTTAGAGAGCTTGCTCAGTCGCTTCAGTTGTGACCAACTCTTTGTGACCCTATGGACTGAAGTTCGCCAGGTTCCTCTGTCCAAGAATCCTCCAGGCAAGAATACTGGAGTGGGCAGCCATGCTCTCCTCCAGGGGAATCTTCCTGACCCAGGGATTGAACCCACATCTTCTGCGTTGCAGGAGGATTCTTTACCATCTGAGCCACCAGTGGTGAGTAAAAACTTGCGGAGCTGTGGAAAAGCTCCGGCTGGCCTCTAGGTGGCCACAGAAGAACAATTTGAGTGCAGAAGGTTCCCACAGGGAGGTTAAAAAAAAAGTTGTTCCCTGTGGCTGATTCATGTCAATGAATGGCAAAAACCACCACAATGTTGTAAAGTAATTAGCCTCCAATTATAATAAATAAATAATTTTTTATAACATTTTAAAGTTGTCCTTGTCATCATCAAAACTATTATTTACTGAGAACTCTCCATTGGCCAGTCCCCATGGCTCATGTTTCACACACCTCACCTCATTTTAACCTTCCCAAGCCCAGGAGCTATGTATTAGCACTGCCTGCATTTTACAGATGAAGAAACTGAGGTTCAGAGAGGTTCAATAACTTTCCTGAGGTCCCTCAAGGCAGGCAGGCTAAAGAGTACTAATGAATGACTTTTTAACTGTTTTGAGTTTAGATTACTTTTTCTCTTCTATCACATATGTTGCTCTATTAACTGCACACTTAAAAAAAAACTGAATGCACTTTTCATGTTTGTTTCCAAACTAGTCAATAGCTCTATGCTGGGACTTGTTCTATCTTAGCATGTAAATTGTTTCATTAAATTGCAGGTCTTCTGTGAGTTTTATTTGTAATCCACAAAGTCAAAGAAACCAATAGAAGAACCCCTACTGTGGTGGAGAGCGATTACCTCCATCATCTGCCCAGTGTGCCTCCCTGCTGGGAGTAGCACCTCTCCTTCCTGGGCTACTAACCACTCAACCATAATACCCCACCCCTGACTGCAAACGCTGCCGTGACCAAGGTTGGGCCAATCAGAGTCCTTCCCAGAGAGTTTTCCAATTGGGTGCAAAGGACAGAAGATGCTCTCAGTCTATCTGCTGGAACAGCTATTAGCAACTGTCCCTGATAGGATTACTCATTGGAAAAGACCCTGATGCTGGGAAAGATTGAAGGCAGGAGGAGAAGGGGACGACAGAGGATGAGATGGGTGGATGGCATCCCTGACTCAATGGACATAAGTTTGAGTAAACTCCGGGAGTTGGTGATGGACGGGGAGGCCTGGTGTGCTGCAGTCCCTGGGGTCGCAAAGAGTCGGATGTGACTGAGCGACTAAACTGAACTGTGGCCATCAAAGATCTGAAATAGTATCTTAAACAAGTCTGTGTGTTTATCTTCCAATACTAGCTCATGTATTACTTCAGTGTCCCCTCTCTGCTCACCCACCAGGTACCCAGTAAGGTCATCCTACTGCAAGCTCCTGACACTCTCCACCTGTCTGGAAGCACTGGGTAGCTGACACCCCGGGAGTAGCTTTCAACCAGCGGGGCATGGGAATTGCATAAATACCTAAGCCTCATAAGCCGGGGTGGGTGGGGGGATAGGATAATTTGGAGGAATGTGAGATTAAGGCCCAGTGGCCCATAGAAGTAAGCTGTTCATTTTTTATCACAGTCTGTATTCATTTCAAGCTCTTTCTTCTCACTTCCCTACTCTCTTCTCAGTGTTTCCTGAGATCATCTCCCAAATAAACTAGTAAGTACAAGTGAAAGTTGCTCAATTGTGTCTGACTCTTTGCAATCCCATGGACTATACAGACTATACAGTCAATGGAATTCTCCAGGCCAGAATACTGGAGTGGGTAGCCTTTCCCTTCTCCAGGGAATCTTCCCAACCCAGGGATTGAACCCAGGTCTCCCACACTGCAGGCAGATTCTTTACCAGCTGAGCCACCAAGGACGCCCAAGAATACTGGAGTGGGTAGCCTATCCCTTCTCCAGTGGAGCTTCCCGACCCAGGAATTGAACTGGGGTCTCCTGCATTGCAGGCGGATTCTTTACCAGCTGAGCTACCAGGGAAGCCCCGTGTGCCCTCAGATCTTTCACTTGGGACCTGCTTCAGGGGTGGGGGGCAAGCTTTAGATGCCCTTGAAGCCTTTCCTCATCCCAAGAGGAAGACTCTGCCACCTCCAAGTACTCGCATGGCACCTTCTTTGTGCCTCTAATAAATACACCATGGCCTGCCTTGTAGTATTTATTAAGTATAAAATAGGAAGGAGGAGGGAGATGGGAAGGTGGTTCAAGAAGGAGGGGACATATGTGTACCTATGGCTGATTCATGTTGATATTTGGCACAAACCAACAAATTTCTGTAAAGCAATTATCCTTCAATTAAAAAATAGATAAAAATTTTAAAAATAAATAAAATAGGAAGAAATAAGTGTTTCTTGAGTACTATGCCTTATACCAGGTGTCTTATGCACATTATTCATTAACTTAATTCACTTTTAAGTAAATATTCATTTATTAACATTAATTAATGATCATTCATTCATTCATAAAATCTTTATTGAGCATTTATAATGTGCCAGATGGTGATCTAGGCCAGGGGTTGGCAAACTATGGTCCATAGGCCAAATTAGGCCCACTGCCTGTTTTTGTAAATAAAGTTTTATTGAAACACAGCTGTGCTCATTTATTTGCGTATGTTTATGGCTGCGGTCCGAAGAATTGATGCTTTTGAACTGTGGTGTTGGAGAAGACTCTTGAGAGCCCTTGGACTGCAAGGAGATCCAACCTGTTCATCCTAAAGGAGATCAGCCCTGGGTGTTCTTTGGAAGGAATGATGCTAAAGCTGAAACTCCAGTACTTTGGCCACCTCATGCAAAGAGTTGACTCATTGGAAAAGACTCTGATGCTGGGAGGGATTGGGGGCAGGAGGAGAAGGGGACGACAGAGGATGAGATGGCTGGATGGCATCACTGACTCGATGGATGTGAGTCTCAGTGAACTCCGGGAGTTGGTGATGGACAGCGGGGCCTGGTGTGTTGTGATTCATGGGGTCTCAAAGAATCAGACACGACTGAGCGGCTGAACTGACTGAACTGAACTGATGGCTGCTGTCTTGTTATAACAGCAGAGTTGAGTATTTGTGACAGAGACCATATGGCCTGTAAAACACAGTAAACAGTAACAGTAAACAGTATTTACTATCTGGCCCTTTGCAGAAAAAGTTTGGTGCCCCGTGGAATAGGCACTGGGGCTGCTGCAGCGAACAAAACAAACAAAGATCACTGCCTCCTCCACTCCACTGGGGTAGTCAGGGGCCAAAGGCGGGAAATCTAACACAATGAACCCAAAACTAGATATTTAGTATGTTAAATGATGATAAATGCTATGGAGAAAAAACAAAGGGAGAGAGAGAGTATCAGGAGCGCTTGCCAGCAGGGGTGGGAATTGTGGTGAAAATTAGGGTGTCAGGAGGTCCTGGCTGTGAACATGACATTTGAGCAAAGACCTGAAGCAGGTGAAGGAGTAAGCCATGTGGACATGGCAGGGAGGAGCCTCTGGGTAGTGGAGCAGCAGACGGAGGGCCACTCTGGAGTATTAACAATAGTTCATCCTATACCAAGCGTTAGTTACCATGTGCCCTTCACAGGCTTTACATACATAATCTCATTTAATATTTAAAAGTTATCACCTCATTACACATTTAATCTTACAAAAAAATGATCTGAAGATATTTCTATTATTAAGACAGAGCTTTCCATTTACATAGTTATTTTAAAGTGCTGTTCGTTTACTCTTCATAGCATTTCAAAGAGGTTACTGACCCCATTTTAGGCAGCTAAAACCCAGAAAGGTCAAGTCCTTTGTCCCAGGTCACACAGCCAGTAAATGCTGGCCCTGGAAAGCAAGCCCAGCTCTATCTGCCTCTAGACACGGCCTTGCTCTCTCTAAGCCACCAGTCTTGGAGGGTGTAAACTCCACCTGGTCCACTCACACCTAACAACTCCTTGTTAGGAGTTGGCAAAGGCTTGTTGGAAGGAACTCAGTTACTGTCATCCTTCTGGATGAAAGTGACCAGGTAAACTGCTGGAGTCATCCTTGGAATTCACAAATGTGATCATTCTCTCTGTCTTGGGGCATCTATACCGTGTCCCAGCCTTCCAGTGCTGTGTAGTGTTAACCCCAAAGCAAGGGCTCAGAAGGGACTTGTTGACTGACAGATTAACTATTGCTGAGATTCTGTTTCATTGCACTTTTAGCAAGGCTTTCTTATGAACGGAAGCAATCATTCAGAAAGACATTAATTCAACAAATATGTACTGAGAATTACAATGTGGAGAAAAATTGAGTTTTACCATGTACAAAGCCTTTCTACATAGTAATCAGATTTACTACGAGAGGGACTAATAGATGAACAAGAAATAGGTCCTCCTCTCTGGGAGCTTGCAGCCTATGGGGGTGAGGAGACAAGTGTTTTGTATGTGCTACAGGACCAACTGTGTGCCAGGCCTTGTGCTAGTCAGGGCACTTTCATCATTAAAAATAATCCTAATAATAGGACTTCTGAGTTGGCCCAGTGGTTAAAAATCCACCTGCCAATGTAGGGGATGCAAGTTCGATGCCTGGTCTAGGAGGATTCCACATACCAAGGGGCAACTGAGCCCATGCGTCACAACTACTGAGCCCACACGCCATAACTCCCGAAGCCTGCATCCCTAGAGTCCGTGCTCCACAGCAAGAAAGGCCACTGCAACGCGAAGCCCGTGTAACACATCTAGAGAGTAGTCCACGCACGGCAACAAAGAACGAGCACAGCGGTAAATAAGTAAATACAAATTTTAAAGAATAATTGTAATAACAGCAAACATTATTGAACCCTGATACTCACCAGGCACTGTGCTAAGCCCTGTACCTGGGCTAACTCCTTGTGTCTTCATCACAACTCCATGGACATATCATCACTATCTTCAGGATGAAGGCACCTGATCCTCAGGGACATTGAGTATCTCACCCCCAGGCTTATTGTAAGTGGGTGACAAAGCGAGCATTTGCATTCAGCTCTATTTGCCCACCACATATACACACTCAGCTATGACACACCAGAGAGGGAGAGTAGGTCAGAGGAGAGTCAGGAAAAAATCTGAATGGTCTCAAGAGAGGGGGAGGTGGGACTTCCATGGTGGTCCAGTGCAGGGGGCCTGGGTTCGATCCTTAGTCAGGGAGATAGATTCCACATGCTGCAACTGAAGATCCTGTGTGCCACAGCAAAGACCCAATGCAGTTAAATAAATAAATTTTTAAAAAAAAGGGAGGTGGAGAGGCCCTGCTAGAGGAGGCTTCGAGGGCGGGTTCCTCAAGAGGATACCAGGATACCATTTGAGACGGTCCCCAAAGAGTGAGCCTCCAGCAGAGGGTATCCAGTCAGACAGAAAGGGTCTATTTGGGTAACTGCTCCACAACTTGAACTGTATATTTGTTACAAACAAGTTGCCATTGGAGGCTCTGAGTAGGGAGATGAGGCTGTGCATCAGACAGACCTGGAGATTAATCCTTTCTCTCCCTGTTACTAATTGTGTTGACCATGCACAAGCCAACCAACCTTTCCAAGCTTTGGTTGTCTCATCTGCAAAATGGACATAACAGTGATAATTATACCTCTGGGGGTTTTATCGTAAGGATTTAATCACATACAGGTGTAAAGTGTCTAATACTGTTCTTGGTACATAATGAACAGTGATGATGATGATGACAATTGGTGCCACACTTCCATTCTGAGGAATCTCGATTTAAAAAACGAGGCCCACTTTCTCAGCTCCCTTCTAATGTCTAATCATCCAAGACTTGGACACTGAGCAAATGAACAAGTGGGCACTCTGAGCCCAGGGGGACGAGGTCCCTGTAGACAGAAGGGCGTTGGTGTTCCACACAGTGGTCAGCGGGGGCAGAAGAACGGTGGCTGTCTCCTCACGGTGGGCAAGGGCAGCTGCAGTCCTGAGAGTCGGAGTGATTGAAGGCTGAACCAGATACTTTCAGTCACGTCTCTCAAGGGCCTGTCACAACAGCTTCACATGGTGCTCTGTTTTACTGAAGAAACCAGGAAGCAACCGGCCCAAGGTCTCAAGGCTGGGAATTGGCTGGGCAGCATTCCCAGGCAAGGCCACGTTCCCACCTCCAGTCTAGTCTGTCTGGGCCAGTCTGGGCTAACAGGTTAGGGGGTGGGTTCAGGAGTCCAACAAGTGGCCTGTCCCAGTGGCTCTCTGGAGTCTGTCTCCTCCTCTCCCCTCATCAGTCTGGGCCATTACAGGAGTCTCCCATCTGGCCTCTTTCTCCATCCCCCTCCTCCCATCTCAGTTCACACCTCACTCAGGCAAAGAAACACAACTGACCACGTTCTTCTCTGGTATAAAACCCTTCCATTACCCACAAGCCTGCCTCTCACACTGGTCAGCGCTCTCAGCAGAGGAGGCGGCCATCTTTCTGAAGTGACGATTACTCTTGTTTTCAAGTTATAACAAATACATGCTCTAGAGTGCAATGCAAAATGTCCAGGCATTTTTCTCAGAGGAGGAGCTGTTTCGGGTTAAGCCTCAAAACAGATGCGTGTACGTTGGTGGGGGCATTCTTCACAGAAACAATTTCAGCAGCCTCAAGATAAGAACCACAGTCTGTTCCAGCAAGCCCTGACACAGTGGTGCCCACTGCCTTTCCAGCTGTGCTTCCCTGACACCTGGGGGTGCTCTATACTCCAGCCAGAACTATCTTGAAGCCTTTTTCCTTACAGCAGTGTGACCTGCTGCCCCTCTGAATAGAACTGTCTTCCTATTCACCCTCTGCTACTTTTTAACCTGCAAAACTCCTAGTTATTGTTTAAGTCTAATTTCTCTTCCCCTCCTCTGCAAAGCCCTCCTGGATTCCACCCCTCCTTGCAGTGCTCCCCTCCCAGCATCTTGCTCTCCCTTCTTCACAGCTTCTTACCACAGTCTGCTGTGACCTTCACTTTGAGACACCTCCAGGAGGTTAGGAGTAAGTTGAGGTCAGGGAGTTCACCATGAACTCAGCCATCCTTGTTCATTCAGCACACACTAGGAGCCCTTCTCTGTGCCAGGCTGTGAGCACTGTGGCTGCTGAGACAACTCAGCATGTCCTAAGAGGAGCTCTGACCCCAAGTAGACAAACCATCCACTCATATACTGATTGATATATTAAAACAAGCGAAAAGCAAAACCTCTTGCTGAACCCAACATGGCCAGGCCTTCTGCTTAGAGGTAAGGATCCAGAAAAGAGCCAGACCTGTGCCTGCCTGCAAGGGATTCCCAGTCTGACCAGTGGCCAGTGGAAACTACTAAGCTTACGATGCGTCTTAAGCTTATGGCTGTGGGGCACCAAGGCACCTGACTTTTGCTTTGTTGTGGATGACAATGAATGAATGAATGAATTTCTCTCTCTCTCTCTTTTAGGGAACTTGTGAGGTTGTAACCATGAATGGGCTCTGTAAATCAAGGCACTCAATAAATGACTGATCAATCAATCGATTGAGATGTCACCCACGAGGTGGCTAGCAGCGAGAGGGCTATATTCTGGTCTCCACCACCCTGGACTTTCTCAATGGGGAGTAAATCTACTCTGACCACAGCCAGCTAGAGTGGACCTGCAGCTCCTGGCTGCAGAGCCTCCTGCAAATTCCCAGTAAAAGGCGGCAGTTCTCGGCCTGCCTCCCAAGGGGGTCGTGAGCATTAATTAGTTACCATTGGTAAAGTGCTCTGAAGACGTGGAGGTGTATAAACACGGCAACTCATTAGGCCTCTCCACACCACGAGGCTATACAACCGGGAAGAGCTAATTGAGAAATAATTAACACCTCAGGGTGCAGAGGACGATGCCTGGCTTTTCTAGGATTGGAAGGGATGTAATAAAGTGCATGGAGAGCAGGAAGAATTATAAGGCTACTTTAGATCCCAAAATATACTAAAGATTATTTGCCTTCTGCCCCCAG
Source organism: Bos indicus x Bos taurus (assembly GCF_003369695.1). Lineage (NCBI taxonomy): Eukaryota > Metazoa > Chordata > Mammalia > Artiodactyla > Bovidae > Bos > Bos indicus x Bos taurus. The sequence continues at coordinate 91,657,320 of NC_040078.1, forward strand.
GGAAGAGTGCGGGGACAGTTGCCCCACTAAAGCCTTTGGGACTGCATTCCTTGGGAAAGCCCAGAGCACAGTGCTAGGCTGCAGAGGCCAAGTGACGCTCTTCACACAAAAGAGCTCAGGTCCAGCCCAGGTCTGCCCGGCTTCTAGCATGTGAGCAGATGCCAGTTGTGGAACTCATCAAGCAGTATTTTCCTCAGTTGTAAGACCCGGATGATGACATGTGTCTACCATCCTCCTGCCCCAGCACCAGTGTGTCTGATGTCCTTCCTCTACATTAGCAGATCTAGCCCCAGCTTCATGTTAGGATCGTGGGGGACTATAAGTACTGGCCAGCATCTTGGGGCTGGGACTGGGGGCACACAGTGATTCCCAGTTCAAAGTTAAGAACAACTGCTTTGGTTTGTGTATCAGGCGCTGTATTGGGAGCTGTAGAAAATTGAACATGTAAACCCTACCACACTCAGGGCTCCCCTCACAACAGCTCATCATTCCTGATTCAGTGCCTGGGAGTGTCCTGGACATTCCTCTTCACTCTCACTGCCATTCTTGTGCTGCCAAACCTCACCCATCCTTTAGGCTCGGTTTGAAGCTCACCTCCTCAGGGAAGCCTTCCTTCCTGTGTTCCCACAGGACTGTTCTCAGCCCTATTGTAGCACTGATCACACAGTGTTGTTCCTGGCAGATCCTGGTGGGCTGAGAGCTTCTTGGGGTCAGTATCAGAACCACCAGTGTCTTGCACTGGGTCTGGTATCTTTCAGGCTCTGAATAAACTGTAACAATTATAAGTTAGATAGAGTTATATGATATGCAACTCCCACCTCAGGGCATTTGCACTTATTGCTCCCTGTGTCTGAAGCACTTTTCTCCCAGATATCTGCAAGTCTCTCTCAGCTCCTTCAGGTCTTTGCTAAAATGTCACCTTCTCCCCCAGACTTTTCCTGATCCTTCTGTTTTGAATAGTAACCACTCGACCTCCAACCCTTTCCCTTCTCTAATTAGTTTTTCTCCATAGCATTTAAAACCATCTGACTATTGGGTCCTGTCTTTATACAAAATTGTTATAATTTATCATGGAGTTTTTACATTAATTTTAAAAATTCAGGGATTGACATACTACTATATATAAACTGAAAGAGAAAGTGTGAGTCGTTAAGTCTGTCTGCCTCTTTGTGACCCCATGGACTGTAGCCCACCAGTCCATGGGTTTCCCTGGTGGCTCAGATGATAAAGAATCTGTGTGCAATGCAGGAGACTGGGTTTGATCCCTGAGTTGGGAAAATCCCCTGGAGAAGGGAATGGCTACCCACTCCAGTATTCTTGCCTGGAGAATTCCATGGACAGAGGAGCCTGGTGGGCTACAGTCCACGGAGTTGCAAAGCGTTGGACAAGACTGAGCGACTATGTGTAAAGCAGATAACTAGTAAGGAACTACCACATAGCACAGAGAACTCTACTCAATACTCTGTAAATGAACTATATGGGAAAACAATCTAAAAAAGAGTGGATATATGTATGTGTATAATTGATTCACTTTGCTGTACATCAAAACTAACACAACATTGTAAATCAACTACATACCAATAAAAATTTGAAAAATAAAAGGTAATTGCATTAAAAAACCACTGGTCTTGATCCCTGAGTTCTTTGACCGCCCCTTAAAATTCACCGTATTGGATAATTGACTAGAATGTAAACCACACTGAAGGCAGGGAACTTTGTCTACTTCGTTTACTATTCCTAGTTTCTACAAGGGGCTGGTACCTGGTTGCTGTTCTTCAGTCACTCAGTCGTGTCCTACTCTTTGCGACCCCATGGACTGCAGCACGCCAGGCTTCCCTATCCTTTGCCATCTCCTGGAGCTTGCTCAAACTCATGTCCACTGAGTCAGTGATGCCATCCAACCATCTCGTCCTCCTCCTGCCTTCAATCTTTCCCAGCATTAGGGTCTTTTGGTACATGGTAGCTGCTCAAAAATATTTCGTGGAAGTTTGACTTAGTGTCGTTAAGACTAAATAGAATGCCTTATTTCAATTATTTAACATTTTAAATTGAAAGCCTGTAAAATCTTAGGACAGATTCGAAGCCGCATTGCCCATTGTTATGGTTACACACTCCCCAGCAGTTCGGTTCTCTCATTCCAACACAGAGGCGGGCCCTGGGATCTAGCGCGCGAACACCAGACTCCAAAACCTACCCGGCTCGGCGTTGATCATAGAGTTACACCTCCCTCAATCCTAGAGGGCACTTCCCGGACGGTGATTTACTTATTGCGGCCTAGGCCAATCAACGAGCGCGTTCTCTCTCCTTGGCTAAGTTTCCGGCATACCTTTCGCTGGAGTCTAGAGTGGGGTGGGACCAGGCCCCGAGAGCGCGGCTTTGTGATTGGTGGGAAGGGTAAGGGGCGGGCTTGTGCTGGCACGCCTCTGGCGCAGGCGCGGTGGTTTGTGTGGCGGTGTCTTCGTGGGCAACGTTCCATGGGACTACGGTTGGTGAATGGGGTAACAGTGAGGGCTGAGGGACGGGCGGGACACTGCGGAAGAAGAGCGGGCTCGGTTCTGGGCGCGGAGACCGAGGACTCTGGTGTCAGTTTTTCCACTTGCATCCCGTCCCTAGATTGGGGCGGGGCCACAATCACATAAACTCTTGAATAATTTTTGTTTCTTAGTCTTGTTTCCTCCATTGTGAAATGGCAGGACTTCCTTGTGTGTGCCTCGGGTCTTTGTGACCCGTAACTTGTGAGAAATACAAGTTCTCTGCCCACACCTCAGACCTACTGACTTAGAATTTCTGGCGATGAGGCCCCACAAGCTTTCCAGGTGACCTGACGCTTGCTGAAATTTCACAACTACTGGGCCACTGTAATGTGAGGGGTCGACTTGAGAGAAGTCTTGGAGACAGACTCATTTGCTTGAGGAGGAGACAAGGGTGAAGGAGTTTCTGGCTTGAGCCGCGGGCCTGAGGTGGGACTTTAAGTGATGGCTCCATGTGTGAGCCACATGTGTCCTGCCTCCAGGGCCTCCATTTTTCCTCGCAGGCACACTAGGGCTCTGTGGCCATGCCTCCCAACTGTCTTCAGGTCATGGGCCATAAAGGAAATGATAATATTTGTACAGTGCCCAGGGGAAGTTGTTGAAGCTCCTGGAAGTTGAAGGGGACCAGCTGAAGGACTGAGGCTGCTGAAAGTTGGAGGAAAGCACCTGGGGGATTTGAGCTTCCCAGAGCTGAGGGGAATTAGTAACCTGTTCTCAGCATACTGCCGGAGAGCTTTTGTTCCGTGGGATGTGCTGATGATTAGGGGTACTCACCAAGTTTGGCAGTATAAATCAAGAACCTTGAAAGAGTTTATATCCTTTTGCATCTGCAAAATTGGTGGCTGTCATAGAAGTTTTATTGGAGGCCGATCTGTGCTGACTGCTGCAGGGTGTCAGATCACAGTTAACACGTATTTCTACTCAACTCGTTTTTCTTCAGGCACAAGTGCCTCCCTGTGCCAGGGTGTCATGGAAGGGCTGCTGACAAGATGCAGAGCACTGCCCGCCCTGGCCACCTGCAGCCATCAGCTCTCACAGTATGCTCCTCAGAGGTTTCACCACTGTGCCCCCGGGAGAGGGAAGCGCTTGATGCTGTCCCGCATGTTCCAGCCCCAGAAACTTCGGGAAGACCAGGTGCTCTCTCTCGAGGGCAGATCTGGCGACCTGACCTGTAAGAGCCAGCGGCTGATGCTGCAGATGGGCCTCATCCACCCGGCAAGCCCCGGATGTTACCACCTCCTGCCTTACACTGTCCGCGCCATGGAGAAGCTGGTGCGAGTGATAGATCAGGAGATGCAGACCATCGGGGGACAGAAGGTCAACATGCCCAGCCTCAGCCCAGCAGAGCTCTGGCGAGCCACCAAGCGGTGGGACTCAATGGGCAGGGAGCTGCTGAGACTTAGAGACAGACACGGCAAGGAATACTGCTTAGGACCAACCCATGAGGAAGCCATTACAGCCCTGGTCGCCTCCCAGAAGACACTGTCCTACAAGCAGCTCCCATTCCTGCTGTACCAGGTGACGAGGAAGTTTCGGGATGAGCCCAGACCCCGCTTTGGTCTTCTCCGTGGCCGAGAGTTTTACATGAAGGACATGTACACCTTCGACTCCTCCCCTGAGGCCGCCCAGCTGACCTACAGCCTGGTGTGTGATGCCTACAGCAGTCTGTTCAACAGGCTGGGGCTGCGATGCATCAAGGTCCAGGCCGACGTGGGGAGCATCGGGGGCATGGTGTCCCACGAGTTCCAGCTGCCGGTGGACGTCGGAGAGGACCGACTTGTAGTCTGTCCCAGCTGCCACTTCTCTGCCAACATGGAGACTCTGGACTCGTCACGGACAAACTGCCCCGCTTGCCAGGGGCCACTGACCGAAACCAAAGGCATTGAGGTAGGGCACACGTTTTACCTGGGCACCAAGTACTCCTCTATTTTCAATGCCCAGTTCATCAATGTCCATGGCAAGCCGTCCCTGGCTGAAATGGGGTGTTATGGCTTGGGCGTGACGCGGATCTTGGCCGCTGCCATTGAAGTTCTCTCTACAGAAGACTGCGTCCGCTGGCCTGGCCTCCTGGCCCCTTACCAAGTCTGCCTCATCCCCCCCAAGAAGGGCAGTAAGGAGGAGGCGGCTGCAGAGCTCGCAGGGCATCTTTACAACCACATCACAGAGGCGGTGCCACAGCTCCAAGGGGAGGTGCTGCTGGATGACAGGACCCATCTGACCATTGGAAACAGACTGAAAGACGCCAACAAGTTGGGCTACCCCTTTGTGATCATTGCAGCCAAGAGGGCCCTGGACGACCCTGCACATTTTGAGGTTTGGTGCCAGAATACCGGAGAGGTGGTCTTCCTCACCAGAGAAGGAGTCCTGGAATTACTGAGCCAAGTGCAGGTTGTCTAACCACCCCCTGGACCCCTCCCACTGCATCTCACAGCCTTGGTGTTCACTGAAATGCTGCCTTTCCTATACTGCTCTCCGGAGCTGGTATCCCCAGAAACAGAGCAGCTTGTGGAAGGTCAGACCATGTTAGGAAAGCGAGTTGTAGTCATTTGTTCGGACTACTGTATTTAAAGTTGTTACCTTGATCCCTTTGTCTGGGCTGGCCGTGCCGCCACATACCCTATCTTTCATATTCCACTGTGGAAGCTTCTGTTTGGAGGTAGTGGCTAGAAGGAGCCAAGTTGTCATCTTGGCCCTCAGGAGAGTCACTTCCCTTCTCTCAGCAGTTTCCTACACCACATGTAGGTTGGGGGGGCCTCCTGATGGCCGACGCCCTCCCAGCTGCAGCAGTCTGACCTTGGGCCTCTTGCTGCATTCAGTCCAGAGAGGCAGCCGGCCAGTCCTCCTTTGAGAAGTGGGCTGAGGGTCTGGGGACAAGAATCAGGACACCTGGCTGCCACTGAGTCACCAGTGACTTGGACATGACCCCTCCCCTGCTGGGGCCTTCAAGTTTCCCCATCTGTGACATGAGAAAATGGAACTAGATCTGTAAAGTCCTCACAGCTGACTGGCTGGTTCCTCAAGAGGTTTATGACAGGCAGATCTGGTTCCTCTCATCCTCCATCGTTTAACCTACCCAGAAAGTTAAAACAATTAGCTAATGGCCCCCAAACCATGTCCAGAGACGTGGCTCTCCCTCTTGAGTTGGTCTGGCACTGAGATCATGTTATATTGATTGAATAAAGTCAGACTGTTGGGGTGAGGTTTGGAAACAGTGGTAACACCTGCCAAGTTAACAGTGCAGCAGCTTCTTGCCTGGAAACTCTCCTTTTTCTACTTCTCCACTGGAAAAAGAAAAAATTGGGTGACTGGAAAATGCGTGTTATACCATTTCTTCCGTCAAGTGTCTGCAGGCTTCCAGTGCTACAGTGACTTCGTCCTGGCTGCAGAGTTGGATCCTAGAGCCATGCATGATGAAGGTGAATTATTAGTAGAAGGTCACTGCCTGAGTGCTAGGGAGAACTGGCAGCAAGCTTGAGTTTTCATTGCTCCTTCCCCCAGGAGCAGGATCAGCTTCTCCATCCTCGGCCCCTGGTGTCACGGCTTGTCCATACCTAAGGAGAATCTTTCAGGGCTAAGCTCAAAGCCATCACCTCCTGAAACATGCTCGGCAGCTCCTGGCAATGGTTTCTGTCTTTGGCATCCCCTGTGCTCTCCTACTAGCACCGACACCCTTCTCACTGGGCGCACACAGCTCACTGTTTGGCTGCCAGCCTCTTGTCATTGACGGTCAGCTCCCTGAGCCTGGGTCCTAGGCTGACTCCTAGTGCACTGAAGTGTTGTCTTGGCCTGTTGTTCTGCCTGCCAAACAGCTTCCCAGCAGCTTGTGACCGCTGATTCTGCCAGAGTAACCTCACCCTCAGCACACACCATCAGGGTTCCTAATGAATGTAGACGCCAGGCCCTAATGACTCCCAGGCTACCGCTGGGCTCTGGGCCAGCATTCAGGCCAGGAGACGGGATTCAGAGAGCAAACCTAGAGAGGCTGGGTTGTAAGACAAGGATCTTACTCTTGGGTGCACAGTGGAATCCCCTGGGTCCCACCCCGAGGTTCTGTTCTGGGGTATGGCCTGGGCGTCAGCAGTTTTAAAATTCCCCAGATAATTCTAATTTGCCAACTTTGTGGAGTGTCCTCTGAGCCCACATTGCAGGGATGAACGTTTGAGTCATCTCAGTTGTGCATTATCAGGTTGACATGAGCTCTCTGCTTTCAGCACTTATATATACCATGTTCAGATCTTAAAACTGTGCAAGGTAAGTGCTGTGAAATCCTCATTTTACAGATGAAACTGGAAGCTCCATTTAAGCAATTTAAGAATGCACAGCTATTATGTATCAGAGCTAGAATCTGGGTACTGACCAAAATCTGTGCCTGTCTCACTATATTGCGTGGCCTCTGCCTGGGCAAGATGATTCCAGTAAGTAAAATGGATTATGTATGTCTGATCAACTTAGCCTGAAGTAGAGAAATTAGAATTACGTACAAATGAGCACTTTAAATATTTTTTTAAATTTAAATTTGTGCTTCATAAGCATACTTTATGGAAGGCTAGCCTAATGTAAGAATAAGCACTTCTAAAAACCAGCTTCAGGGAATAGAGAACTAATTAATTTAAAACTGTCATAAATGTGTATGATATGGAATGATTTGAGGGTAAGGTAGAATCATGGAACTGTAGAACAGGAGAGCTTGCGGCCTGCTTGTCCAGCCCTCACTTCACAGATGGGAGACAAGCCTGCAGTGGGAATTAACCTGCTGCAACCCATCTGACTGGCAAAACTGCCTGATTGCAGACCAGGTGCCGCATCTCCTGAATTAGGCTACCTCAGGTCAATCTTGTTGCCAGGAGTGACGACTGGTTGAGTCAGCCTTTGAGCTACAGGAGCCTTTAGGTTTGAAAGAGATACCCATTTTCCAAGGAAGACACATACAAGGAGCACAGTGATTTGCTTAACATCCAGCTGAACTGAAACCCAGGTGTCTTGATGACTTAGTATTTCTTGCAGTAGCCAGGGGCAGTATAATTTGGTGGAAAGATTAGGACCTTGAATAGAGAATCAGTTTTCCACTTAGCAGGTATATGATCATAGACGAACAACTTGTCTTTTGTGCATCTCAGTTTCTTCATCTGTGAGATGCTTTCATAATGGCACCCACACCTTGGGTTGTCTGAGCTGACTTATATGAAAAGCTTAACCCCTAGTGTGCTCTCTGGAACCACGATGCCTTGCATAGGATGACTTAGGAAATAATCCATTGGGAGCTCAGGTTCTGCTGTTCACACTGAGACCTGGGTTTTGTTTTTTTGTTACGTTGCTTCACAACTTTCCTGGGGAGTGGCACAAACAAGAATTAAGTAACATCTGCAGAATGGTTCCATCTCCCTAGAGGAAAGACGGAAATATTCAAACCGTGTACATTCCTCTCCTTTCTGAACTTGCCAACATTACTTCTTGCCATAAATTGATGAAATGGGGTTACTGGCAAAATAAGGGGTACAGGCTGTATTTGCATTGCTCATTCCTTGGGGAGATGGAGAAGCAACTGGCTGGGAAATACTTAACAGAATTAATACTTGGGGACAAAGGCTGGTGCATAACAAAACCATCATGTAAATCAAGCTTAGAATGTAAATCAAGGGCTCCATTAATATTCAGTGTTTTAATGGAAGAAACACCTGCTGGGCTATCAATAAAGGAGCTTTGTGGAAATCTTGAAATTGTCATTTCCTTAACTACTTGACCGCCAGGCCTCTTCACACCCCTGTCCATTTCTACGCCTAGGGGCCAGGATGCTTTTTAGAATTTGTTTGCATCTAAGGGCACACATGACTTTTAGAATTAGGAAAAGAATTTTTTTAAGTTTTCTATAATGTGGAAATTGGAGAAAAACGTATTTTTATGATGTTATTGCAAACTTTTGGGAAAAGATCGATTTCACTTAAAATAATAAGATCATAGTGACCCAGACAGAGAGACTCTACTGTCAGACTGCCTGGGCCATTTAGCAGCTATGGGACCTTGTGCAGGACACTTCTTGTGCCTGTTTCCTCACTGGGAGAACAGGGACAGCAGGGCCTGCTCACAGCAGGTGCTTGGGAAGTGTAGCAGCCCTTCTGGAAGGCTGAGCAGGCAGTGCATTATGGCCAGCACAATGGGGTGGGCACTTCCAGGCTCCCACATTCAGGCACCAGCTCCACACAGGGGTGGTATCCATTCATATTAAGCCAGCAGCTCTCAAGGTGCTAATGAGCTTGTGATTAAAACCTTGTAGGGCTGGGAGAGTGGGCTTACTGGTTAATGGTTAAGCCCGTGGGCTGACCGGAGTGCCACGGGCAGGACGTTGATGCTGGTAAGGGTTTCAGCAGACAATTCTACCCAGGCAGACATGTCCTGGGTAGGTCATGTAGTAGTACATTGCAGGTCAAACTGCCAAACTTTTACCATAACCCTGGAGTGAGCAGGCAAGGGCCTCTGGTTTGTTGCCAACTCCTGGAAGCAGGGGCCCAGTCTTGCTACTGTTAGTATCTCCTGAGGCACTGAGGGGAGTCCTGAATTCAAGTTGTGGCTCACTCTTCACTAGCTAGCTGGCTCTGTAAGCTACTTATCATCTCTATGCCACTTTTCTTAGTAAAATGGTGCCTTGCCTCCCAGAGACTGGCAAGATTGAGCCCATCCACATGAAGCACCTAGAATGCTCTCTGGCACACCTAGGTGCCCAGTACATGGCAGTCATTACTGCTGAGCCTAGTAGCATGTGTGCTGCCCCTGGAATATGCCCTTTCAAGGCTCCTGCCTTAGCTTGAAGTCCCTCCCACCTCACCAATCCCTTCAACTGAACGGCCCACATCCCCTGTGTGTGGTGGCCTCCCTCCACCTCCCACCCCCAGTCTGTTCAGAATTCATCACTCCTTCCTGTGTCATCAGTCAGTAATTATTTGTTATACACCTGCTGTGTGCTGAGGAGGTGCTGTGCTAGGTCCTGGCAGGGCACAATGCACAGTTCCACGTACTTGACTCAAGTTTCCAGAGAAGTGGGAGCAACCATTCAGTAATCAAGTACAGTGCAGTAAGCATAGAGAAGGTAGAAGACTCATGGGATGTGTGCTAAGAGGCCAGCCAGTAGGGCTTCCTGGAGGAGGCAGCTGGACTTGACGGAAGGTCCTGATCGGTATTAAATAAAGGGAGGAACAGTGGGAATGGAGGGAGGGGAAGTGAGAGTCTTCCAGAGGGAACGTAAAAAAGCCGTAAGCTAAAACCATAAGATTGCAGAATATAAGTGTCATAAACTCTTGGTATGAGGCAGGCTGTGTTCCATGTGCTACACACAGATTAACTCATTGAATTCTCACAGCACCTGCATGAGGAAGGTGCTGTTATCCTCAAGTTGCAGATAGGACTGGTGCCTGAGGCTACTCAGCTAGTGGGTCATGGGGCTGGAAGTAGAAAGCAGACAGCCAGGCTCCAGAGCTGATCCTCTCACTTCTGCACCATCCTACCACAGCTGAACTGAGGCCAGGATGGCTAGGCTGAGGCTGGAGATGGAGGGAGCCACAGAAGTGGTAGAGGGCCAGACACTGAAGGGCCTTCACCAGGAGTGCAGCAGGGGCATAGACAGACTGTGGCTCCATTTCCCTTTATTGGAGAGTTCTCAACCCAGGGTTAGGTTTATGACACCCACTCAACAGCATGACCGTGAAGGCAGAAGCTACCTGATGCCCTGCCCTTGGTTCAGTTCAGTTCAGTCGCTCAGTTGTGTCCAACTCTTTGTGACCCCATGGACTGCAGCACCCCAGGCCTCCGTCTATCACCAACTCCAGGAGTTTACTCAAAACTCATGTCCATTGAGTCGGTGATGCCATCCAACCATCTCATCCTGTCACCTTTTTCTCCCGCCTTCAGTCTTTGCCAGCATCAGGGTCTGTCAGTTCTTCACATCAGGTGGCCGAAGTATTGGAGTTTCAGCATCAGTCCTTCCAGTGAATATTCAGGACTGATTTCCTTTAGGATGGACTGGTTGGATCTCCTTGCAGTCCAAGGGACTCTCAGAAGTCTTCTCCAGCACCCCAGTTCAAAAGCATCAATTCTTCAGCACTTAGCTTTCTTTATAGTCCAACTCTCACATTCATACCTGACCACTGGAAAAACACAAGCCTTGACTAGATGGACCTTTGTTGGCAAAGTAATGTCTCTGCTTTTTAATATGCTGTCTAGGTTGGTTGCCCTTGGTTGGTGCCCGTTAAATGTTGCTAAAGCCAACAGAAGGAAAGGAACCTGAGGAGGCAGGTGGGCTCTGGAATGAGATGCTTGGGTTCAGATCCCGGGTCTGATACTCACTGGTGAGACTGTGTGCCTCCATCTTATTTATAAAATTGGGATCCTAGAACTGAGAATGTGGCTTAGGATGAGGGTTTGCATACTGCTTGCTGTCCATGTTGACAGCCACTTATCTCTCTGCCTGTCCTTGTGCACCTCCAGAAGTGTTTCATCAGGTGTGGCTTAAGGGGTTTTTTTTGTCCCCCACCAAGTTCTCCACCCTAAATTCACAGAGGTAACCAGACCAGTTGGGGAGGTCCACCACCATCCCTGACCCTTTGCCCTGAGAAGGGCTGCACTCTAGTCTTGTGGGAAGAAGGGTCCCTGGGATGGTGGGAAAGGCTCTGCCTCAAGTTGGGGATGCTGAAGATGCTGGCTTCTCAGCCTTGCCCTTGTCCTTCCTCTGAGCCTAAGTTTCCTCATCTATAAGATGAGGTAGAGAAGGGTTAAGTCCTTGTGGGGAGCTCTGATTTGGCTCTGCTGGAATCCCAGGCATGGGCAAGTGGCCATGGAGGCACCAGGTGAGGGCAAGGCCCACAGGCCCCGCTACACCCATCCACTTCACAAGAGGGCCACCTGTCCCGAACCCCACAGGTCCCGCCCCTATGGAAGGGGAATGCTCAGGGCCCTTGCCCCACACTCCTGTGCTCACCCTGGCTGCCCATCACCATAGCCACTGCAGTGCAGCAAGGCTGGGACAGGGCTTGTTGTCTGGAAGGGCACAGAATCTAGCTGGGAAATAAGAGAGGATGGCCTGTGTGGCCTGAGCCAGGCTCATGATGGACACTGGACTTTGGCTCTATAGCCACAAGCAGGGACCTGCACCTGGAAGGAAGGCTGCCTGGTTCTTTGTAAACATTCCACAGCAAATTGCCCTTCATGGATGACAGCACGCACAGCAGAAAACCCTAAGTTAGTCTATCTTAAGTAGAGCAGCTGGTTTCAGTTTAATGATGTATTAGGTAGCTTTGCTATAGTAACAAACAACTCCCAAATCTCAGTGCTTATTATTAATACTACAACAAATATTTCTCATTCATGTCACAGTCAATGGCTGCAGGCCAGCTGCTTCAGCTCTGCTCCACGTGCTTTAGCATCCAGCTGAAGGAACAGCCCCACCCTGGGAAACACACTCCCAGGCAGAGGGAAGAGCATGAGCCCACCACGCCATGCTCTACAAGCTCTGCCCGGACATGTCCACTCACATCCCTCTGCATCAGGAGAAGGGACGCACCCTCCTCACTGGGCCACAGGGTGGGCAATGCAAGGTAAGGACATATAAAATCCTCTAGGAAGGAGGAAGCAAATAGCTGTAGACAAAAATACAACAGGTGACAGTAACTCAACGTGCAAAAAGATTTTCCCGCTTAAAAGGCATAAAATTCTAAATATGAAAACTGATATACTAAGTATGTCACAGGTCTCCATACTGCAAACATCAGGAAACATGGCAAACTTTTTAGGGGTTCTAGAGGACCCTTAATTTGTAGGTCTTCATAAAAGATGGAGAAATAGGACCTGGCTTCCCTGGCCCCATCTCATCCCAAGGCATCTACAGGATCCCAACAGAGCGGGCCTCTGTTCATGAAGGCCCTCTCAGCATTCACACCTTACAATCACACGTGCAGCTGTGTATGTGTGCAGTGTGAGGCACACAGCTGCAGAACCATGTCACTGGATCGTTAGTCTTCAGGTCAGAGCTGGAGGCTGGTGGTTAACACAACTCGCAGTGAGTCCAAGGATGTCACAAGCAAGGCACAGGGTTCAGCAGCAAGAGAGCACAGTGAAGGCCTGCCAGGGCTCAGCGGTCTGACCCGAGAGGCTGAAGTTCAAGAAGGCAGCAGGTCCTCCCCAACCATGATGCAGGGAAGGCCTGTCCCTGGGGTGACAGGAATAAAGTGCTGGGTTCGAGGAGCAGACCTTGCTGATTCTAGTGTGCTGAACTCCAGGCTGAGGTGGGGGAGGGAGGAGGTCCAGGGAGCCTGGCGCCCACAGCATGGCCCAGTCACTTTACCTGGTGCACCTTCTTCCCCCGGAGATAATTCCTACAAAAACCAGAGGATCCTACACAGACCAAAAATGTTGGTGTCAGGGCTTTTACAAAGTACCTGCAGTGAACACAACAAACGAGAGGGATAATTGAATTGCAATCTTAATCATCCATGGACTTTCCCAACAACAGTCAAGGTGAACCTTTAGATATGAGTCAACATTAAAACGCAAGTTTAGCACATTTATTTGCTTGGTTGTTTATAAGTCTGCAAATTAGCCTGACCCCCTCCCCCTTAGAACCTAGCCAGAACCTCTGGGCCAGTCCTCTGGGTGCTCTAGCATCATGTATGTTTATGGCTAAACATGAAATAAAATAAGAACATGCTTTCATTCCTTCATTCAACAGTACGTGCCCAGGTAAGCCAGGCCTTGTGCTGAAAAAAACAGATTAAACAACAAACAAAAGCCACTATCACTGTCTGGAGGAAGGGAGATAAATAATGACAGCGAGGTACAACTGTAGAAGCATTTCTGAGGTACAGTATTAGCCCAAAGAGACATAATTCCTCTACGGGAAAGGGAAATCAGGAAAGGTTTCTGGGAGCTGTCATGTCTCAGCTTGCGTTAATTGGGAAAGGGGTCCTGATGGGCATGGGGGAGAAAAAGCCGGGAGGTGCGGGTCACTAGAGCTTTTGCTATTGCTGGGCGTAAAGCTAATGGAGCAGGCATGCTGGACAGCAGGCAAGGCCTTGGACTCGGGTCCAGGAGTTTCTGCACCGTCCTGTGGGCCTGGATCTGGGCCAGAGGAGCCTGTGTTGTGGCCCAGCACCCAGTCCAGAGTTTGATGTCGCTGGTCTGAAGTTACTCTGTGCTGGGTGGTCTCTTGCCTACGCTAATCATTTAAAAAATAATGACTTCCAATGTATTTATACTTTCTCAGAAGCATGAAACTGGTTTTCCTCCATCAATCAGTCCGCTTTATATTTAAGATTTCTCTGCATTTTCTGGAAGATAAGGTAGAGTAGACCTCAGACCTTTAAAGAATTCTGGATAATTTGCTAACAATTGAGAAAATGAAGAGCTAAAAATCTGTCTATAAACTAGAAGGGTAATTTAGGGCTAGGAAAAAAAAAATGCTGCCAAGAGAAGTCATCAATCATATCTGAAGAAATCCTCACCTCCTCCCTGCCAGGCCAAAGCAGGAGCATCAAGACCAGCTAGACACTCACTGAGTCAGTCATCAATCACCAACTCCCATCCCAATCTACCTCCTAAACTTCAATCCACCCCTACTTCACATCTCACCACTGAACAGTACACTTAAGATCTGTACACTACTTGGTAGATTTTACCTAAATGCCCTCTAGGGCTCCACACACCATCGTCAGGATTCATGCTCCCTAGAGCATTCGAGGCTGCCACACACGGTCCTAACATGGTCCTCCAGCCTCATTTCCAACCCAACCACCATTTTCAAACCCAACCACCCTTAGCACACTGGACTCTACCTAAATCCAAGACATTTGCTTTGCTCAAAGCTCAGGGAAAAGTGGCCCAAGGGTCAACTATAAAGCTATTGAGGGCATAACCTTATAGTCCAGGAACCCCCAAAGCTAAGAGACAACTGCCAAATCCAACTGGCTCCCACCGCAACTGACCAAGGTGCCCTCTCACAGTAGACCGCCCCTTTCAGTGCATCAGAGCACGGACTCCTACTCTCTCCTACCTGAGGAATACGTAGTTAAGAGTTATTATCTTCATTTTAGAGATGAGCCAACAGACCCAGGGAGGCAGTATGGGCTTAGAGGCACACAGCCACTAAATGATGGTGTCTGACTTCAAGAGCCAATGCTCTTTCCATACGACAACATCAAGGGACACAGGCACAATTAACAGGAGGGCCATCCCAGCTGTTTTTGATACAAAAACCAGGCAGCAGTTTCTTTTTCAACCAGCCCCATTCACTTCCCCCTGAGGATGTCACGGCTGTGGTGCAATGGGCTGAGTCAGCACACTGCAACCTGTTTGGCCAAAAGCCTGGGCCAGTCTCCGTGGGCTGCTGTCTCACAATTTTGCATCCAGGGCAGAAGGGAGGGGAGTACAAGGCCAGTGCTCAGCAGTGAAACGAGAACCTGGCTGTGTCCCTGGGATGGTGCCTGAGCATCCTTCTGGTCTACTCAGCCCCATGAAGGTGACTCACCTGGGGTGCTGCAGCACCTGCAGCAGGGTGCTACTGGGAGGCACGCAGTATAGTTCTGCCCTGTCCTCATCCTCAAAGTAGACCTGTAGGATGAACAGAGGAGCAGAAGTCAGACACCAGTAAAGGGCTTCAGTGACACTAGGCATGCTGAGGCCAAATCTGGGGAAATGTGTAAGAGATGGCAACTGTTGAGACTCAAATCCAGGCCTATGAGCCTTCCTTCCCTAACAATTCAGTCGTAGAGCCATTAGGTATGGCGAAAGGAAGCAGCAGTGGCCCAGAGCAGAGGAAGAGAGATGTCCACACAGGAGGCAGCCCTGGGCAGGTGTCAAAGCCCGGCCAGTGGAGATGTGCATTCTCACTGGGGACTGGCCAGCCAAGCAGGGTGAGAAGAGCAGCCACTCATGGCAGGGGGAGGCCTGCTGAGGGGAGTGAGGACCCATGCTGGATAAGACAGACAGTGCTGCAGGATGGTTGAGCCATGCAGGGCGATAGTGTATAAAGGATGAGGAGGGCACCATGCTGGGGCAGCAGGCCGATGCGGGAGTCAGTCCACATGAGCGGGGGAGGCTCCCCATGAGAGGGGATGCTGGTGGTGAGGGGAGGGGAATTAAATGCAGGGCAACCGATCCAACAAATATATTAATAATAGTAGAAGCCACTGCAAAAATAGAGACAGAGTTGGTATAGGATTAGAATTGGAGATACCAGTGACAGATCATGTTTTTATACACACACACACATACACACATGCACACCAATGGAGCAGTGAGCATTCGCCTTCCCTCACCCCTGTACTTATGAGTATAGCTACTACACAGATCTTGACTTCTAAATACTATTTTATGCTAAAAAGAACCAAAGCTCCTTGGGAAAAATGGCTGACTCTAGAGCTAAGGCAAAAAAAAGCACAATTTGAGCCTCAAACACCTTGTAACACAAAGCAAGGAAGTGCTTTAAAAATGGAGACAAGTCCGAAGGACACAGAAGCAAATTTGAAGGAATTCCCACTGACCAAATCCAAAACACCTTGAGCATAATATAACCATAGTAATAGATTATAGCTCAATTAAAAAAATAAGAAACCATAAATCCACTGACATAAACGATGGTTTGATGAACAAGAAAATATGTGTATCATTTCTAAGTACCTCCCTATAAAATACTAACTACAAGGGGGAAAAGAGTAACTTCATGCAGAATAGAAGCTTGTATACCCCTACCTCAATCAAGTGATGAAAGTGAACATCATCAGTAATGGGACACTTGAAATTATGACGTCTGACAGGATGCACCAAGAATATAGCACTGCTTCTGTGATATTCCGGTCAGATACACATCATCTAGGTCACAAAGACACACAAGACAAACCCACACTTTCCACAAAATAACTGGTCTATAACCTGCAAAAGTAGTAAGATCAAGAAAGTTGACTAAAGACTGTGAAAATCTTCTGTAGCTCAAAGGAGACTAAAGAGACATAAGCACTAGATACAATACTACGTGGGATTCCTTCTGCTATAAAGAACATTACTGGTGATTGGCGGAGGGGATCAAGATGGCGGGAACAGGAAGATATGGAGCTCACTCCTACACACACAAACATCAAAAATACATCTACATGTACAATAATTTCCACAGAAAACTAACTAGAAACTGGCAGAAGATCTCCTATACAACCAAACCTGCAAGAAAGATCTCCACATAATCAGGTAGGACAGGGGAAAAAATAAAAGCATCAGGCTGGGACTGGCACCACTGGAAGGGATCTGTAGTGAAGAGAAGTCCACATGGATGGACCCTCACCCTGAGGAGCCTGTGTGCCAGCTGGGAAATCCACTGACACAAAGAGAAGCCCAGACTGTACAAGTAAGCACATGTGCCGGCCTGCTGACAATCAGGACCGAGACAGACCTGCACTGGAGGCTGCCACCTCGATAGGCACTTCCCAATCCAAAGGACCAATACCCAGCCCCACTCACCCCACACCACAGCCTGGTGTGAGACTAGGGCACAGGTTCAGTCTAGCTGTGCAGACAGACTAGGGTGATGTGGTCTGAGTAGAACCACAGAGACTACTGTCAGTGTACACACCAGGGTGGTGGGTCAAACTGGGCAGACATGTCAGCATACGCACCAGGCATCACAAAGGCATACAGCGGCTAAGCACCGGTCTCAGGCAGACAGGCCCTGAGAGAGGACTTGACATAGCTACAGAGAGAGAGGCTGGAGGGCCTGGGATGTGACTTGGGGGAGATGCAGAATCCACTGTCAGTACCCACACAGCAGACGCTGTCCGCACACGCACTGGGCCGTGCTGCAAGAACACACAGTGGCTAGGCGGTCAGAGCCTGCACGGTATCTGCAGGGATGGTTTCCCAACGGAAGCAGCCTAGTTCTGCCCACTCCACACGGCAACTGACTGTCAGATCTAGAGTGGACAGGTCCTGGGAGGGGTCTGCCACAGAGGCAGCCCAGGTCCCAGGTGGCACCACAGCCTCCTCAATTCCTGCAGCCACAACACCCTGACCCCCAACTCCAGCCTACTCCACACCACAGCCTTGCACTAGATCTGGGACAATCACAACAGAGAAAAGGAGGCGACCCTGGGCTGCTTCTGAGGGGAACGATGGTGGCGCTCAAGTTCACCGAGACTGCGTGGACTTTACTTGCTTCAGCAACCACCTTCTTTGGGGCAGGGCACACACTCAAGGGCAATGAAGCCTGATCCATCCTGACCCTCGTGGCTTCTACCCCAACAACGGGGGAGCAGACCCTGCCCGGTAAGCCACGGAGCAGAGAAGAGGCCCCACCTCACATCCAAGGCAGCCTCTAAACACACCACACCACCAGCCACACCACCATCAAGGGGATGACAGCACACTCAAGAAGACGTGGCTGGCATCCATGCCCAAACAGCCCTCACACCAAAAATACTGGACACACTCTGAGCAGGAATGCTTTTTTAAGACCACAATAGGTAACTGTTTTCATAAATTCACAGAGATAGTGAAAGTGAAGTAAAATGAAAAAGCAGAGGGACTTCTCCCAGTTAGAATAGAATTCCCCTGAAAGAACAAATAATGAAACTGACCTCTCCAGTCTATTAGTCCTCAAGTTCAAAAAGGAGGTAATAAAAATGCTAAAGGAATTAAGAAAGATTATCAGTAAAAATGCTGATCACTGTAAAAAGGACTAGAAACTATAAACATGAATCAATCGAAATTAGAGAACTCAATTGCTGAGACAAAAACCAACTCTATAAGTAATGAACAGCAGACTAAATATCACAGAAGAACAAATAAGTGATCTGGAAAACAGAATACTGAAAACCACCTGATCAGAACAGCAGACAGAAAGACAAATTTTAAAAAAAGAAGAAGAAAACAAAATGAGATCTACGGATTAATATAAAGCATGCCAACCTACACATAATAGGAGCTCCAGAAAGCAAAGAGAGAGAAAAGGAGACCAAAAATGTATTTGTAGAAATTATGGCAGAAGACTTCCCAAACCTAACAAAAAAAATAGATATCCAGGTACAGGAAACACAGATGGTTCCAAACAAGATGAACCCAAATAGATCCAGAACAAGACACAGCATAATTAAAACAGCAAAAGTTAAAGAGAAGATTCCAAAGTCAGCAAGAGAAAGACAAAGAGTCAGTTAAACAGGAATTTGTTTGCAGAAACACTGCAGTCCAGAGAGAGTGGCATGATATAGTCAAAGTCCTGAAGAGGAAACATCCACAACCCTATCCGACAAAACTATCATTTACAATAGAAAGAAGGATAAATAATTTCTCAGACAGGCAAAACTAAAAGAATTCAGCGATACTGAGGGTCTTTAGTACTGAAAGGTCTTCTCTAAGTAAAAAAGCAGCAGAATCTATTGGAAAAGAAGATCACAATGCGAAAGGCAAATATTTAAAAGGATAGAAGATCATTTAAATAAGCCAGTACACAGATTATAAAACCAAAAAATTCTGTAAAAGCAATTAAAACTATAATAGCAAAAGGATAAACATGAAGATATAAAATAAATAGGACATAAAAATCACAAAATGTGGGGGAAGGGAGTATAAAGAAGAAAAGATCAAGTTGTATTCACTCCAGTCACAAGGACAGTTCAATGTACACCAATCAATCACTGTGATATATCACATTAACGAAAGGAAAGACAAAAGCTATGTGATAATCTCAACAGATACCAAAAAAGCATTTGACAAAATTCAACATCCACTCATGATAAAAACTCTCAAAAATGGGCTGAAGACCCAAACTGACATTTCTCCAAAGAAAACATACAGGTAGCCAACAGTGACATGAAACGATGCTCAACATTGCTAATTATTGTAGAAATGCAAATCAAAAACCACAGTGAGGTAAGACCACACACCAGTCAGAATGGCCATCATTAAAAAGTCTACAAATAGATGCTGGAGAGGATGTAGAGAAAAGGGAACCCTCCTACACTGTTGGTGGGAATGTAAATTGGTGCACCCACTATGGAAAGCAGTATGGAGGTTCCTTAAAAAGCTAATAGTTACAATATGATCCAGCAACCCCACTCCTGGGTATATATTCAGAGAAAACTCTAACTTGAAAAGACACATGTATCCCAATGTTCAAGGCAGCACAATTTATAATAGCCAAGAATGGAAACAACCCAAGTGCCCACCAAGAAATGACTGGCTTAAGAGGATGTTATATATATACACAATGGAATGTTACTCAGCCATAAAAAAAAATTGCCTTTTGCAGCAACATGGATGGACCCAGAAAATATTATACTTAGTGAAGTAAGTCAGACAAAGGAAAATATTATATGGTATCATTACGTGTGGAATCTAAAAAATAATACAGGGACTTCCCCAGCGGTATAATGGAAGACTCTGTGCTTCCACTGCAGGGGGTACAGGTTCAATCCCTGGTCAGGGACCTGAGATACCACATACCATGTGGTGTGGCCAAAAAAATTAAAACAAAAAAATAAAAATGAATCTACATGTAAAATAGAAAGAGACTCACAGACACAAAAAACAAACATTACCACCAAAGGGGAAAGAGGTGGAGGATAAATTAGGAGTATGGGATTAACAGATACAAACTTCTATACATAAAATACATAAGTAACAAAGATTTACTGTATAGTACAGAGAACTATTTTCAATAGCTCATAGTAACATATAATGGAAAATAATCTGGAAAAAATATAACTGAATCACTTTACTGTATACTTGAGAAACTAACACAATACTGTAAATCAACTATACTTCAACTAAAAGAAAATTTTTTAATTAGTAGTACATGCAAAAAAAAAAAAAAGTGTTTCTGGGGGCTGGGGGGGCGGAAATCTGTGAAAACTAATGGAGTCTGAGGATTAGCTGGTACTAGTGTATCGAAGTTAATTTTCTGATTCTGATGATTTATTGGGATCATGAAAGAAAACATCCTTGTGTGTAGGAAACACACTTGAGTCTTCAGAGGTGATGGGGCATCAGTTGACATCTTACCCTCAAACAGAAGACAAATTTCTTTGTTCTGTAAGTTGTGATTTTTTTTTCAAAGTTGCAACAGTGGAATGTTAGCCTTAAAAACAGTAAGATTCTGACCCATGCTACATCATGATAAATCTTAAAGACATTACACCAAGTAAATTAAGCCAGATAAAAAAGGACAAATACTCTATGACTCCACTTATATGAGGCACCTAGAGTAGATCCATTCAGGGACAGCGAGGAGGAACAGAGTTCCTGTACGTCAGTTCAGGATGATGAAAACAGAGACAGATGGTGGTAACAGTTGTACAATGTGGATGCACTTAATGCTACTGAACCGTACACTTTGAAATGTTTAAAAAGGTAAATTTTATGTGTTTTATATTTTCCCACAATTTTTTTTTTAAAGGCAGTGAAACCTTGCTCCACCCCAATTCCCCCAACCCCAATTCTCATAGAGCGACAAAAGAAAACTTCCTTACCTCTAAATTATCAGGGCAGTATTTCTGCTCTAAATCCCAAGAGGGTGTTTCACCAAACATCACCATTAGATGATCAATAAACCTAAGGAGATATAACATGTACTTTCTGGTATCAGTAACTCATAATCTTGTTTTCCCACATCCCATCCCCTGGACACCAATTCACGGACATATCAAGAATGTATAAATCATGAAATGCAGGCCTAATCCATTTTGACAACAGTGCCCAAAATACGTGAATCATTTGTCCCATTATGACATATAGTTCTCTTTAACTGACAGGATTAACAACATTCTGAGCCACAGTCTAACCATTAACTATGAAACCACATGTTAAAATCACTAGTTACGTGTTTTCTAATAAACATACCCTTCAGTTTTATCCATGTACTACCTCCAATACTTCCATCTCTCACAAGAGACAACCCCCAGTGCTTGACAAACACTGTACTGTGGTGTTAGTATGAGAGTGAGACCATGTCTCTCACTGCAAAGCTTCTTAGTGAAAGGAGAAATCAGCTATGGGTTAGAGAGATTACGCTAAACCAGACTGTGTAATAAAACTCTCTAGAACGATTCTCTTCCCTCCTCACCCAAAATTCTACCTGTCCATCCTGCCGAAAGAACAGGGAAGAGCATGCAAGCACCACAGAAGGCTCTCGGGGACGGAAGTTACCTGGAATCCTCGTGAAAAGCAGAGACCAAGTCTGACTGGGCATACTCGGGGTACAGAAAAAGCACAGGCCAGCTCAGTCTTCCCTGGTCATCCACACTCAGCCTGGCTCCACAGGGGTTCTCAGAGCCGAGCCCATGCAGGACAAGCTCACTGAGACCTTCTGACGCTGAGTCTTCATCCTCTCCAGCAGCTTCAGCGACTAGCCTAATGTTCCTAGCCTGGATTAAAGCAAAAACATACATGTTACGTGAGAAGGATGCAAACTCACTTCACTAAAACAGGGAAAACTGTAACACTACAAGCTCTGAGAAGGCCAGCTCTACACATGATTCGTCTTTATTATCCCTGACACCTGCTGAACTCACCTTTACCAGCCGTCTACCACAAGCGAGACTCTTGTCACAGACATGAACTAGACATGGTAATAAGTCCAACATAAGGGAAGAAGTAAAGCTGTGGAACTGCAGACCGTGAATAATTAATTCAGCCTGGAGGCTGGAGGTGACTGGGCAATGCTAGGTCTTGAACAATGACTCTGAAAGGGAGAAGAATTGAGGCGCATGGGGAGTGGAAGGGCACTCTACCTCAGGCAAGGAACAGCATGTGCAAAGGTATTAAAAAACACAGAGTGGCATGTACAAAAATGGCAAATGTTTCAGCTTGGCTGGGACGCGGGATACCAAAAACCATACATACACTGACTTAATCTTGGGTCTGTCATAGAAAGAAGGATCAATCAAAGGTCTGAATGGTAGAGTCACCTCTTACGTATGCTGCGGGAGTTTCCTAAGGCTAGCCCACAAGGGAAAAATGACATGCAATCAAAACTACCTTGATGGTATCTCCTATACCAGGGATTTGCAAACTTCCCCTGAAAGGGTCAGATTAAGAAAAATTTTAGGTTTTGTGGGCCAGATGGTCTCTGTGGATATTACTCAACTCTGCCACTGTAGTGTGAAAAGTCATCGTAAGACACAAATAGGCAGGGCCATGAGCCACTGGCTGCAGCTTGCTGACCCAGCTTTAAACCACTAAAATACAATATAGATAGCTTTGGGTATATTACTCTTTAGAGAAGTTCTCAAGTACAATGAAGTTTCAGATGCAGAGTTAAAGGAGAGTACCAAAATAATGTCTGTATGCCAATGTCTAGGCATTCTACTACTCTACATTTGAGAAAATGACCAAATCTCTCTGGAGTTATTCCCTTCTGTTTAATCTATTAAAATGTTAACAGATTTTCTGTTGTAGGGCAGGACTAGTGGAGTGCATCTTAGTACTGTGAAGTTCTCAAAGCCAACAAATAATTTTAAGGAGGTACATAATTTAACTCAACAAAGAATGAAATCAAGAACCAAACTCATAGCCAGTATCACCTCCCCTGTGAAGCCAAGGCCCAATAAGTGACTTGTGAAAGCAAGATTTGGATCAGACTTTTCCTACATTTATTTAAAATGTAGGAAAGAGAGGGAAGGCGAGGTGGAATTTTGTGTTATTGTGACAGTTAGTAGAGCTACATGCTAAAATCACTTTCTCAGGACGCAGTATAGCACGGGACTAACACAAGGACCTGGCTCTGACGTGCACTAGCGGGTAAGGCTTCTCTGAGACTACGTGCAATAAGAAGGAACACAACGACCCACCTCAGAAGGCTACTGTGAAGATTAGATAATGATTAACCCATAGCAACTATTCAGTACATGTTACCTGAAACCAACACATGCATACAATTGAGACAGCTGACTGAACTCAGGGGGTCTGACTTGTCACACTGCTTCACCAAAAGCAGAAAGAAAATGAACAACTCATTCAGGTAAAGCATCCCCAGAAAGGTTCCCGATCAACTTCATGATGAGTGAATTCTGCAAGACCATAGGGCGAAAGTTTGAGAACTCACCTTGATGGCCTGGAGTAAAGCCTCATTCTGATCCTGCTGCTTCTTTTCTTTGAGCTTTGCTTTCCTTACATCCCTCTGTTCAGTTCGCTGAAAATGAAAAATTCAGATGCATCAGCTCTAGGGAACTTGCCTCCTCTCCTCTTCTGTTACTCTAGCCTGACCCTAAATAGCTATCTCTTGTCTCTATTCAACTCTGGCTCCTATATATCAAGGAACACCACTGGCTGGATTCAGTTCAATAAACATTTAAGAAGCACATGTCTGGGTGCTAGGCCCAGTGGCAGCAGTAATGTCAAAAACCTACCCAGGAACTCACAGTCCACTGAAGGGACAGACACATGACAAGTTCTAGTGTTAGCCTGCAGTACAGCTGAGTGCTATGAAACACAGAGGAGGGCGTGATGACTGATTCTGCCCCACGGAGGTGGGTTTAGACAGAAACCAGACGAAAGAGAAAGGGCATTCTGGAAAGAGGAGCTGACATAAGGGCCAATGGGGCGTTAAAACTTCTCTGTTATAGATGGAGTACAGGAAAACACACCGGGAAAAACCCAGGCCAAGAACATATCAGAGACCCTGCCAAAAACTTATCACAGACTCTGCCTTTTGCACAATTACAGCTCAGGAGAGAAAAATACCACCATCTACTTCATCTGCCAGAACTATAACTCAGATTTCCTTTTCCTACTAGTCTGCCCAAAACCAGCTGATCCTACTCCAACCCTCAGGACTGTGATTAATAGGGGCCAACTTTTTCTCTAAAGGGCCAGACAGTAAGTACTTTAGGCTTTACAAACCATGCACATGTTCAAGCTAAAAGGTCTCCAGTCTCATCTGTTTGTACGTCTATGTGTACATTATGCATATAAGATGTCTCTATGGAAAATATTATCAAAATTAAATGTATAAGAAAGCTCTACTTAACAGACTTAAAAGTAAACACAAATTAACTTTTTCTAAATATAATGGAAACTGGCCAGAATGAATTTCAGATTCACATGATCTTGGAAATATTCAATATTAAATTATATGTGATAATAAAGCTAGCTTAAGCTTGTTGGTTTAACCAATGTAAACATGTCTCACTTATTGTACTTTAGGTTAACCAAGTTCATGTTACTTCTGTTGCAGAGTCTGTTAGCAATTGTTCACTGAAAAAAAAAAAAAAAGCATAACCTAAAAAGGTGAGATTTGTTTTATTTGCAAGACTTGCCGAGGACTTAAACCTGGGAGACAGCCTCTCACATAGGTCTAGGAACTGCTCTGAAAAGTTAAGGGAAGACTTCCCTGGTGGTACAGTGGCTGGGAACCCACCTGGCAAATCAGGGGACAAGGGTTTGATCCCTGGTCCCACACGCCACAACTACTGGAGCCCCCGCAACCAGAGCATGTGGTTTTGTCCTAGAGCTGACTGTTTCTAGATGAAAAATAAGGAACTAATATGGATACAGAAGTTGTGAGATTTGAAAAAGGGAACCTTGAAAAAGAAGTTTTGTACACAGTCAGGCTGGAATTAAATTAGGTAAATTTAATTTACCAAATTAAAATTACTAATAGTAATATGGGACAGGACTTAGTTCCTCTATTGAGAGAACAAAGTTTTCTTGGAATACTGCTTTTGCTAATAGACTGTATGAGTTATGAGTTTCTTTGCTTTGCATGCTAAGTCGCTTCAGTTGTGTCCAACTCTTTGCAACCTCATGGACTGGAGCCCACGAGGCTCCTCTGTCCGTGGGATTCCCCAGACAAGAATACTAGAGTGGGTTGCCATTTCCTCCTCTAGGGGATCTTCCTGACACAGGGATCAAACCCAGGTCCCCTGCATCTCCTGCGTTGGCAGGTGGATGCTTTACCACTGAGCCTCTTGGGAAGCAGAGGCAATAGCTCAGAACATTCATACAGGACCTTCTAGATTCCCAGGAATACACTGGAGCTTTTCAAAGACCCTACAGAATCTCATTCCCCAGCTTGTCCTTTTAAGTTTTCTGGTAAGCCTATTACTTGCCTCAACTGTTTAACACTGCCTCAGGCAGATGAAATCTTACATAATTGCCTCAAATCATATTTAACAAATGGCTCCAATCCCAACCCTCTGTGAAAAAGCTTTTCATACTGGGATAGTTTCAAGATGCCTCAAATAAAAACAACTTGTGAGTAGGGTCCTCTAGAAGGTCAAATAATGACAATCTTCTGGCAATGGGGCTTAATACTGTTCTGCCTCCTCTGGTGGCTACCAGGATGCTCATTTTCACCATAATTGTGGGCTGTTGGCTTTCAAGGCTACTATGGACCTTGGGAGAGACGCAATGGGATAGGGCAAGGTAAAATGCCACAAAGCTTGCTGTTCTTAAGAAGGTTCAGCCATTATTTTTGAATAACCACTACCCATATTGCTGCAAGGCTTTGGTTCATTTCAGAGTTATGCTTTTGGGCCCTGAAATCTCCCTTTAATTACACTTGTGCTGCAGGACATAACGCTTCCATTTAGGTCCATAGAGGAAAACAATAGAATGGGAAAGACTAGAGATCTCTTCAAGAAAATGAGAGATTCCAAGGGAATATTTAATGTAAAGATGGGCTCAATAAAGGACAGAAATGGTATGGACCTAACAGAAGCAGAAGATATTAAGAAGAGGTGGCAAGAATACACAGAAGAACTGTACAAAAAAGATCTTCACGACCCAGATAATCACGAAGGTGTGATCACTCACACTCACCTAGAGCCAGACATCCTGGAATGTGAAGTCAGGTGGGCCTTAGGAAGCATCACTACAAACAAAGCTAGTGGAAGTGATGAAATTCCAGTTGAGCTATTTCAAATTCTAAAAGATGATGCTGTGAAAGTGCTGCACTCAATATGTCAGCAAATTTGGAAAACTCAGCAATGGCCACAGGACTGGAAAAGGTCAGTTTTCATTCCAATCCCAAAGAAAGGTAATGCCAAAGAATGCTCAAACTACTGCACAATTGCACTCATCTCACACGCTAGTAAAGTAATGCTCAAAATTCTCCAAGCCAGGCTTCAGCAATATGTGAACCGTGAACTTCCAGATGTTCAAGCTGGTTTTAGAAAAGGCAAAGGAAAAAAGAGATCAAATTGCCAACATCTGCTGGATCATCGTAAAAGCAAGAGAGTTCCAGAAAAACATCTATTTCTGCTTTCTTGACTATGCCAAAGCCTTTGACTGTGTGGATCACAATAAACTGGAAAATTCTGAAAGAGATGGGAATACCAGACCACCTGACCTGCCTCCTGAGAAATCTATATACAGGTCAGGAAGCAACAGTTAGAACTGGACATGGAATAACAGACTGGTTCCAAATAGGAAAAGGAGTACGTCAAGACTGTATATTGTCACCCTGCTTATTTAACTTATATGCAGAGTACATCATGAGAAACACTGGGCTGGAGGAAACACTAGCTGGAATCAAGATTGCTAGGAGAAATATCAATAACCTCAGATATGCAGATGACACCACCCTTGTGGCAGAAAGTGAAGAAGAACTAAAGACCCTCTTGATGAAAGTGAAAGAGGAGAGTGAAAAGGTTGGCTTAAAGCTCAACATTCAGAAAACTAAGATCATGGCATCCAGTCCCATCACTTCGAAATAGATGGGGCAACAGTGGAAACAGTGGCTGACTTTATTTTTCTGGGCTCCAAAATCACTGCAGATGGTGACTGCAGCCATAAAATTAAAAGATGCTTGCTCCCTGGAAGGAAAGTTATGACCAACCTAGACAGCATATTCAAAGCAGAGACATTACTTTGCCAACAAAGGTCCGTCTAGTCAAGGCTATGGTTTTTTCCAGTGGTCATGTATGGATGTGAGAGTTGGACTATAAAGAAAGCTGAGTGCCGAAGAATTGATGCTTTTGAACTGTGGTGTTGGAGAAGACTCTTGAGAGTCCCTTGGACTGCAAGGAGATCCAACCGGTCCATCCTAAAGGAGAACAGTCCTGGGTGTTCATTGGAGGGACTGATGTTGAAGCTGAAACTCCAATACTTTGGCCACCTGATGCACAGAGCTGACTCATTGGAAAAGACCCTGATGCTGGGAAAGGTTGGGGGCAGGAGAAGAAAGGGACGACAGAGGATGAGATGGTTGGATGGCATCACCGACACAATGGACATGGGTTTGGGTGGACTCCGGAGTTGGTGATAGACAGGGAGGCCAGGCATGCTGTGGTTCATGGGGTCGCAAAGAGTCGGACACGACTGAGCAACTGAACTGAAGGGCTCGTCTGCAGATAGGCTTGGCAATGGCCTTCCACAGTAGCCTTCTAGATACTCTCTCCTGTATAAGCCACTTTTAGAAATTCTGGCCATACTTAGTTGCCCAGGCTCAAAATTCTGTTCCTGAACCATGTGGATCCATACCTCTACTTTTGTAGACATGACCAGAATGATCTGACTAAAACTTATCCCTGTTCAGGGCCAGCTCTAGGCTCCCATGGTACTGAAAATTCCCATTTCATAGTGTAAGCAGTGGAGAGAGACCCAGACCAAGAATCAAGAGAACTGAAGTCTAGTTATGGAACAAACATGTGAGACAGTATTGCAGAGGACTAAGACTGTAGACTCTGGAGCCAGACTGCCTGACTGAAGCCCAGCTTCACCAGCTATGTGACTTTCTGATCTCTCTGCTTTAGCTTCCTTACTAGTGCAAAGTGAATCAGAATCGTGCCTACCTTATAGGACTATGTGTGATTTAGACAGATTCATATCAGTAAAATTTTTAACTAGAACTTGGAACATACATACAGTAAGTGCTAATGTTGAGTTTTTTTTGGTAGTGATGGTCTGTTATTACTATTGTTTCTAATCATCACTTTTGCTGTTATGTATCAGAAATGTCACATTTCATCAGCAAATTAAAGATGTCTTAATGTTGGAAGTTACACAGCATTATAGAAGCCTAGGGCTTCCATGATGCCTCCGTGGTAAAGAACTCGCCTGCCAATGCAGGAGACACCGGTTTGATCCCTTGGTTGGGAAGATCCCCTGGAAAAGAAATGGTAAGCCAGTCCAGTATTTTTGCCTGGGAAAGCCCATGGACAGAGGAGCCTGGCAGGCTACAGTCCATGAGGTCACAAAAGAACTGGACAGGACTCAGCAACTAAACAACAACGAACAAACAGAAGCCTAACATCCCAGCTGTTTAACTGTCTTTCCTTCCTCTTTCAGTAGTTACACTCAGTGTGCAGACTAGACTATGCCACTGGTCTATTTATTCAAATCATAATAGTCACAAATTTATCAAGTACTATATATTCTTCCTTACCTCTATCGTGTTATAATTACTTATTTACTTCTCTGTATCCTCTAGAGCCTCATGGGTAGGGACTGATTCGGGGTTGTGTCTGTTGTTGTATTCTTCTTTTTTTAGCCATACCGCATGACTTGTGGGATCTTAGTTCCCCCACCAGGGATTGAATCCAGGCCCTCAGCAGTGAAACCACAAAGTCCTAACCACTGGATGACCAGGGAATTCCCTGGGTTTTGTTTTAAAGAAAAATTATACAATTGGACCCAAGATCCACTCTGGGAGATGCTAATTAATTTTGCCACCAACCTTCAACTTGTCTGCTTTAGCCCTCAGGTCCAGAAGCTTCTTCTCTGTGGCATCTATCTGCAGCCCCTCATCGCACCAGTTCACAGCCTCGACATAGTTTTTCAGTTCCAAATGGCAAGAGGCACCTGTAGAACCCAGCACCCTTAGTATCCGGGGACAAGATGCATGGAAAGAGCCATCCTTGCACATGACCCCCAACTTCAACCAGCTACCAGCCAGTAGCCTGAAGTTCTGGGAAATGGATGATAAAGTCCCTTTTAGTGCATTCCCCAGACAAGGAACACTGTTTCTTGTATTTTAGATCAGAAAGGTTTCTAGGTCCCATTCAGCTCAAAACTCTCTTTCTGGTATTAAGGACTCTTAAAGTAGGGAAGGCTACAGCTTAGTGGCAAAGAACATGGTCTTTGGAATCAGAGAGATCTGGGCTGGAAATCTAGCTGTCATTAACCAACTAAACTGGAGAAGGCAATGGCACCCCACTCCAATACTCTTGCCTGGAAAAATCTCATGGACAGAGGAGCCTGGTAGGCTGCAGTCTATGCGGTCGCTAAGAGTCAGACATGACTGAGCGACTTCACTTTCACGCATTGGAGAAGGAAATGGCAACCCACTCCAGTGTTCTTGCCTGGAGATTCCCAGGGACGGTGGAGCCTGGTGGGCTGCCATCTATGGGGTCGCACAGAGTCGGACACAACTGAATGGACTCAGCAGCAGCAGCAGCAACCAGCTAAACATTAGACAGTGGACTGAGTATCCCTGAGCTTTAGGCTGCTCATCTATAAATGAGAAGAATAAAGTCCATCTCAGATGACTTTAAATGGAGAGAGAAAGCAGAATTTGCCTCAGTCACTCACAAAAGCAATGGCAAAACCAAATATGTTAGGTATCTCCTAAAGCCGTTCTTGATGGCTACCAGTTTAAGCTGCTACTGCTGCTAAGTCACTTCAGTCGTGTCCGACTGTGTGACCCCATAGACGGCAGCCCACCAGGCAACCCCATCCCTGGGATTCTCCAGGCAAGAACACTGGAGTGGGTTGCCATTTCCTTCTCCAATGCATGAAAGTGAAAAGTGAAAGTGAAGTCGCTCAGTCGTGTCTGACTCTTAGCGACCCCATAGACTGCAGCCTACCAGGCTCCTCCATCCGTGGGATTTTCCAGGCAAAGTACTGGAGTGGGGTGCCATTGCCTTCTCCAACCAATTTAAGCTACCTCTCCTTTAATCAATCGTGTTTTTCCTCCAGTTAGCCTCTGGGCTTTCTACAGAATTTAAAAACATCTGAACTAAAAAAATTTAAATGTCAACAGAATTCAACCTCGGCTTTCAGAAACAGAATGGGTTTCTTGCCAATGCCACACAGTACGGTAAAAACGACAATTCAAGCAAGCTACAGACTTCCAGCCTGTAGCCAATTCCACATGACTATACACAATGTATTTGCCCATCTTCTTTCCCTATAGCTGAAGGGCCTAGATCTACATAAACTCCCTAACCATAATTACATAAGCATAATTTTAATAAAGCATTTTAAGTTGGTCCATCGGGATATAGAGATTAATATGTAATGAAAATTAAAGTTTACAAAGCACCACTGAGCTTCCCAAAGAAAAGGTGAAGTACGCAAGTAATAAAAGCAAATGATTACATACAAAGGTCAGACCAGGACAGAAGAAATAATCTGGGAACATCTGAACATTAGAGTTATCAGCAAAAGTCCTATAACTTATCTTTTAATTAACAATAACATGGCATTTGAAGATCTTGTCTTTCAATCAGCTAATTTGGAAAAAAAATTAGAATGCGGCTTTTAGAACTGCTTTAATTAATTTTATTCTTTATTAATTTAAAATGTGGAGTTTCAATTTCTCTACCAATTCTTAAAACACAGAGGGTTGAATTAATATCCAGAGAATTCTTTTAGAAATGGCATGTTGCTGCTGATAACGACTTAATACTAAGATTGCAAAAATAAGGTAACTTCATTAGTATCTTAGCACTTTAAAATACTTCTGGTGTTGTGCGTGCCCACTTTCCATGGTGACAATCACACTGTAGCTCTACAGGACTTACCTCTTATTATTGCTTTGAGGTGGCAGGGTTTTAGCTTTCTGGCAGCCGTCACATCATTGAGAGAAGAACGAAAATTGCCTGACAAAACACCATTCAGTAAATGAGAAAACAAGTTTTGAGATCAGATTATTTCCAAAATTTTGCATGTAGAAACAAAAACACTCTTGGACAATCTTAGAGAAATATAAATCAGAGCAATTGTTTATAGAAAAAAAATTGTTATGCTCATCAAGCACCTCAGAAATGTTTAGAATAGCAGGCAACCCACCAAACAACTATAAATAGCTAGTAAGCACATGGAAAAATGCTCAAAATCACTACTAATTAGAGAAATTAAGATTAACATGAAACTGAAAATTAAAAACAGGTAATACCCAATATTGGTGAAGATATGGTGAAAGGGCATTCTGAGAGTAAACCAAGAGAGCAAACTGGTGCGCGTATTGTATATTCACTTTGACCCAACAATACTCTTCAAAGAACTGATCCTTAAAAAGGCTTGCAAAAAAATGAAAAAATGCTTGCAAAAAATGTCCAAGGACAAATGTAAAAGCATGTGAGCTGCTGCATTATTTTTAATTGTGAAAAGATAAAGATAACCTAAATACCCTCAATTTAGTAATGATGAAATAAATTATAGTAAATCCATACTACCGAATACAGCTATTAAAGGAGTAAGATACATCTGTATGTAAAAGGCATGACAGGATGTCTTTCCTACATTGTTTTAAGTGGTGGGTCAACGTGTACAGAAGCCGATCTTTATAAAACAAAAAACCAATCTAAATATACAGGCACATGTACACACATACATGTGTAATTGCATTAAAAAGGAAAAAAAAAAGTGTGCAATCATGAACACTGGTTATCCAACCTAGGAGGCAAGAGGTGACTTTCACTCTCTAGTTTACACTGTGAGTATTACTAACAGTTTGGTATATATTTATTAATTTCACTTCTAAAGCTCTAGCCCAGGAGTCAGCAAAATTTTTCTCTAAACGGACATATAGTACATATTTCAGACTTTACAGGCTACATATGGTCTGTTACACATTCTTTGTTTCATAATCCTTTAAAAAAACACTTTTAGCTCACAGGAGATCAGGGACCCAGATGTGGCCTGAGTCACAGTCTGCCAAATCCTGCTTTAGCCTAAATAATCAGAATTATCAGAAAATTTTTATCACTAACTTTGTTCATTTTTGCATTACTTAAAAAAGCCTAAAAGCAGCTATATACTCAACAACAGCAGTATAGTAAAACAAATAGTTTAAACACTGGTATGTCCATATGACAGAGAAGGCAATGGCACCCCACTCCAATACTCTTGCCTGGAAAATCCCATGGACGGAGGAGCCCAGTGGGCTGCAGTCCATGGGGTCCAGAAGAGTCAGACACGACTGAATGACTTCACTTTCACTTTTCACTTTCATGCACTGGAAAAGGAAATGGCAACCCACTCCAGTGTTCTTGCCTGGAGAATCCCAGGGACGGTGGAGCCTGGTGGGCTGCCGTCTATGGGGTCTTGCAGAGTCGGACACGACTGAAGCGACTTAGCAGCAGCAGCACCATGTCCATATGATGCAACTTCAGTATTCACAAATAATTTAATGACAGGTGAAATTGTTTACATTATAAAATTAAGTGAAAACTGAACACAGAATTGGAACAACAGCATGATCTTATTTGTGGAAAAAATACATAAAGAGAAATCCAAAAACTTCTGCTTAAAGGTAGTAGACTGAACATATGCATTTCAACCCCTATCACTTGACAAAAAAAAAAAAGCCATTAATACAGAGACAAGAATGAGAAAATGGAACACATTTTAAAGCTGGAGAACAAAGAGACACAGGCTAAATGACTAATTAGGCTTGAGACAACTGAAGTCTAAGCCAGTAGAGGGAAAATTCAAAGCTACCAAGTATATTGAAAAGCCTACAAAGTACCCAGTACTAAAGAATCAACAGCAGCAGGTACCTCTGTAAGAGTGGACAAAGGCGTCTTTGTTTAGTGTTTTCTGAGGCAAACTTGACTTTGAATCCTAATCCTGGCACTGCATACTCTTAGGGCATTTTACACATTTATTACATTTTACTACAGTTTCTTACTCTGTTAACTAGGGATAAACCTGTTAACCTTATTTACCATACATAGTTGCTATGAACTCAAGAGGGATAAAAAATGTGAAAGTGGTTTGTAAGCCATACCAGTGACATCATTTAAGAAATCTCTTGATTATTATGCATTTGCTCCTCTGGTATCGCAAATACCTGTTGTTTTGTTTTGTTTTTCTTGCAAGGTGCTTTTGGTCTTACTAGGCCCATATGTCAGAGAAAGCAATGGCACCCCACTCCAGTACTCTTGCGTGGAGAATCCCAGGGACGGGGGAGCCTGATGGGCTGCCATCTACGGGGTTGCACAGAGTTGGACACGACTGAAGCGACTTAGCAGCAACAGCAGCAGTAGCAGCAGGCCTATCTGTAACATTCTTTAGTTCCCCAAAGAAAGGAACTATGTAGCTCTTACTCACAGTGCAGTGCCTAGCACATAGTAAATGCTTTGTATTTACTGTTTGAATAGGTAAATGAATGAAACTCCTTTAAGGAAAAGTCAGGTCTTACTCATTTCTATGATGCCAGTGCCTAGCACAGAACAAGAACTCAGTGTGCTGAATGAAGACAATGTATTCCTCTAGAAGTAAGAAGACTGGGTTTCTAGTCCAGAGTCTGGCACTAACCAAAGGGGTTCTTCTCTACGCCTATGTAACATGAGGGGGCTGGTTGGCTCAAATAATCTCCAAAATTCTATACCACTTTTACTTTTTAAAATTTTATAATCAAACAGGTTAAAGAAGAAAAAAAATTGGAGCAGATTATGAGTGGAAAGAAACTCTGCTCCAAAGGTGATGAGTCCCAGTAGACCTATCCCAGCTAGACTTTAAGGCTTATTGTCTACCAGTCCCTCAGAAAAGGCTGAAGTCATTCCCAGGTCCTCTCTAAAACTGTGTGATAAGAAACAAGGGTTTAATATGCCTAAGATTAGATACCAACAATGATGTCACCCAAATAATCAGTTGTTTCCCAAAGTCATGTCTGCAGAACAGTCCTGCATATTCCTAAGTGTTACTTGAAAAGGAGGCTCACAAAACCTGAGAATCACAGGATAAGGTTCTCTGCTGTAGGTTTTCTCAGTGTTAACATACTAACGTGCACTGCAAATCACCAAAGCAGCAGCAGCACTGTCCAATTTTACTTGTCCAAGGAACGTTTTACTTCAAAGGGCCCACACACTACTGAGAAATTCTCCCTTGGATTAATACAGTTTCTCTCACACAAAGAACTTTATCACCTTAATCCTTCTAGCATCCTTGAGAGGAGGCCAGGGGAAAAAAAAAGAAAAAACTTACTTTCGAGAGAGAAGAGGCATCTGGGCTCAAAAATTCCAAATCATACCAACTCATGTATTAAGGTATTTGATGTTACTCATTTGGCTCAAACAGAAAGAATTATACAATCTATCTGACATCCCTTTTGACCAATCTACCTGGAAGATCAAAGTTCAGTTAAAGTAAGCTATCTTAGGTTTCTAGGATAAACAGCTCCTTTTCCTCTGACACTCTCAAACCCTCCCCACTAGCCATCATGTAATAGTTTGTTATAAGTTAATCTTTTAGAAAGTACTAAATAATAGAATAAATTACCTAGATAGTATTGTGCTGCTGCCCGATTGGTATAAAGAACAGCATTCAAATCAGGGTCTGCACATTTCTTCTTTAATCCTTCAGTGTATGAAATAACAGCTTTCTTGTAGTCTTTTTCTTTAAAGTAATCATTGCCTTCGTCTTTGTAAGTCCTGGCCTGATCTGCAAAAAAGAGAAGAAAAAAATCACTATTCCCTATTTTTTAAAGGGCTCATTAAAAATCTAAATCACACAATAATGTAATGACAAACCAAAAAGAACCAATAGGGAAAGAAAACTCAAAAATGAATGCTATAAAACTGGGTATCAATATGGAGAAATAAAGTCACATGTACTTAACTACAATCAATTCTAAATATCTTAGAAAGTAGATTATTAAGTGCTCACACACACCAAAAAAAGCATAAAGGAAAAAAGTACACTTATCTCTTGAAGAAAGGGCTTTAATTACAGAAGAAATGGGGGGAAATCACACTACTGTTTTTTAATATGTTGTTTGAGTCCCTTGAATGCAAATTCCCCTCCTCACTTTAGCAAAAGCCTAGAAAATTGTTACAATTCAGTTCAAATTTCCCACTCATTGAAAGCCCACTTCTACACCACCCCCTCCCCCTGCCCCCCACCTTTGGTGTTCCAACAGCACCCACAACACCTTGGCACTTATCACACAGGTTTGTCTTTAGCAGAGTTGAGCTATCCACTGGAGTGTGACCTTTGAGGGCAGTCTCATTCCTTCCTGTATCCTGGTGCCTAGTATTTAGTAGGTATACAAAGAAGTATATGTGGAATAAACGTGACAAGTTAGCTCCGGCTAACTACTGCTGTAATCTATCAAAACCTTTCTGACTCACACTTTATCTCAATTTAATGGAGGAGCTTAGAGAGTCACTGAAGATACCTTCTGGAGATCGCTCTTCATCAAAAATAATTGACTGCAGGCAGGCCAAGTCAGGATTCTCCAGGGGATCAATTTCTGATGGCGAGTTCTTCATAAACAGAGGAATCTTTTCAAATTCCTGGAGGTTATTAAGAGAAGAATGAACTATACGAATAAAATTTCCACTGAGTAGACCCAATTCCAGGTCTCCACATCAAAGTTTTTTCTCACTCATCATAATTTGCAAATCCTCATGACATCTCTTCCTCCCCGGCCTCAGTGTCCCACCTGTAAAATAAAGAGTGCTGCTGCTAAGTCGCTTCAGTCGTGTCCGACTCTGTGCGACCCCAGAGACGGCAGCCCACCAGGCTTCCCTGTCCCTGGGATTCTCCAGGCAAGAACACTGGAGTGGGTTGCCATTTCCTGCTCCAATGCATGAAAGTGAAAAGTGAAAGTGAAGTAGCTCAGTCGTGTCCGACTCCTAGCGACCCCGTGGACTGCAGCCCACCAGGCCCCTCCGTCCATGGGATTTTCCAGGCAAGAGTACTGGAGTAGGGTGCCACTGCCTTCTCCAAATAAGAGTGCAGAATACCTAAAGACCCTTCAGTTCTCACATTCTTACAAGAGCGGCAGTAACTACCAAGCGAGTTGAGCACTCGTTTGTTCCTGGCACTTCACCCACCCTCTCACTTTAGCTTCGCCAACCATCCTAAGAGATTAGTGCTCCAGTCGGAGGAATTATACACATAAGAGGACGGTCTCAGGTAAGCTCTGCACTCACAAGTTTCTGACTCCAAAACCTGAACACCTAAACATACTGCCAGCTTAAGAAGACCCTTAAAGCTTCGGGGCCGATTTTTTACACGCAAGTAGAAACCACCTATCCACTGGCAGCGCCAAACCTTGGCGGTAGAGCGCCTCAGCGCCCGGGAGGCCCCAGGAGCTGGGACGACGCCCACGCACGCACGTGCTGAGACCCCGGGCCCGCCCACCTCTTCCCACTGGCTCTCGTGGAAGCCGCCACGATAAGGCTGACTCTGGAACTTTTCCAAGAATGAGTCCATGCCGTCGTCCAAAGTGGCGCCCGGCTCCTGCTGCTCCATGTGTGTCCCCGGTGATCCAGCCATCGCCCTGGATCACCGAGATCCGTACGGCAGCTTCCGGCGGCGCGGGTGGCCCCCTCTCAATCTTCCGGGCGGCGCCGGCGTGCTGCTTCCGGCTTGCTGGAGGCGTGGCCGACCCGACTCCACCCCTCCTCCGGGAAACGCCTACTCTGCCGCGCACTTTCGAATACTTTCGGGACGGTGGATGAGCCCTGCACCCCACAATAGCGCATTATCACTTAATTCACTGGTTTATTTAACCAGTCAGCACGTTTTCTAAGCTCCTTTCTTGTGCCAGTCCTGTTGTAGTCGCTGGGTATACAGTGCTGGGCAAAGCAAGTAAAATCCCTGCCCTCTAGGAGTTGATAAGGTAGAGGAGAGAAAGTGAAAGTGTTAGTCCCGCAGTGGTGGTCCGACGCTTTGTGGACCCCATGGACTAGGCCTGCCAAGCTCCTCTATCCATGGAATTCTCCGGGCAGTAATACTGGAGTGGGTAGCCATTTCCTCCCCCAGGGGATCTTCCCGACCCAGGGATTAAACCTGGGTCTACTGCATTGCAGACAGATTCTGTACTATCTGAGCCACCAGGGAAGCAGTTAGCAGAGGGGAGAGCCAGACAACAAGTAAGATACGGGAGTTCGTCATGTGGTAGCAAGGACTGTGAGAGAAAAGTTTTAAACAGGTTGGGCAGGCATTCAAGCAAAGGAAGAAGCTTGGAAGTGGCCCAGGGGGTGTCTGGGGAAGAGCCTTCTCCAAGAAGGGAACAGAGAGGGCTAAAGGTGCAAGGTGCAGAAAAGACAGTGAGTAGCAGGTAGGTGGGAAAGATAATGAGCTGTGATTCTGAGGGTTTGGGTTTTCCTCACAGTGCAATGGGACCCTTTGGAGAGCTTTGAGGAAAAGAATGATGTGATCAGACTATTTCTGATTGGGATTCAGAAATAGTCTGAATTGTGGTGGGCTAGTAGTAAAGAACCCGCCTGCCAAAAGATGCAGGTTTGATCCCTGGGTCAGGAAGATCCCCTGGAGGAGGAAAGGGCAACCCACTCCAGTATCTTTGCCTGGAGAATCCCATGGACAGAGGAGCCTAGCAGGCTACAGTCCATGGGCTCAGAAAGAGTCAGACACGATGACTGAAGTGACTTAGGACACATGCACAAACCCCTACCCCCCACAGCTGAGATGGCAACAAGGCCTCTGGGCTAGGTGTGCCTTCCTGCAACCACTGGGTTCCCAGCAAATGGCTGCTGGGCCCTGCATTGGATGCCACAGACTCAGGAGCTCACAGCCTGGTCTAGAAGGAAAGATAGGCACACAGCAGACCAGTCTAAACCCAGTCTAGTCACAAGCCGGCTCAGTGGAGGAACAAAGGAATGGCTGTTCCTTGGGGGGTTCGAGGAGGGTTCATTGAGGAAGTGATGCAGATCTCAGAGCAGAGATGGGGAAGGTCTCTGCAGATGGATAGGGGCTGCAGGGAAGTTGGGCATTTTAGGCAATGGAAGTCCACGTGCAGAGACATGGGGGTGGGTAACAGCCTGCATGCTGAGTTAAAAGGAAGGTCGGTAAAGTAGGTGGGGGTCATAGATCAAAGGGTGAAAGGTTGCTGCAGAGGACGGTGAGATACTGACAGACATAAGGGAAAATTTGTCCTAGGAAGGCCTGGGTTGCCAGGTGAAGGATTGATAGGAGATGCTGGGTTAAGAAATTGACGAGGAGGATGCTGGTGAGAAGCCAGGGGAGAAGAGAGATCTGAAGCCCAGAAGCAGAGCTAGCAGGCTTGCTCGTTATTTGACGAATGAGACAGACAGCAGGGCTCAGGATGACACTTGGAGGGGCCATGAGCCCTTCAGGGCCAGGACTGTGTCATTTACCTTCTGTGTCACCTGTGCCCAGGGGAACACCTGGTCCGTATGCTCTCTTCTTCCAAATCTAAATCTCCTTTTCCACACTTCCTCCTCCAGCCTAGTCCCTAATGATTCCTGTATTATTCTCCTCTTCATTTCTTCTCTTCTTGAATACAGAGCCTGCAAAGTCATTTTGCTTCCATTTTAAAAGTGTGATTCCTATGAAATCCCATAAGAACTAGTTTTGCAGGTGATGATAGGGAAGGTTCAGAGAAGGGAAGTGCTCTTTGACCCTTCCAACTCGAGGCTGTTTGGGGGCCGTTGCCAATAACTGAGCCTGCCAGGCGTCTCTGTGTTTCGAAACCACCCAGACCTAAAACATGGCAGCTCTTCTTTGTCAAGGCCACCCAGACCTGGGCTGTGTCTAGTGAAAGTAGCAGTGTCTCTGGGTGGAAAGGGCTCAGGCATGGGAGTTGGGAGGCCTTTGGGATCCACACTTCTAATTGCTTCCTGGCGTGACATTAGACAAGAACCACCCATCTTTGAGCCCTGTCCTCATCTGTAGCACATGGATAATAAAGCCAGCCTGTCTTTCCCATGACTCCGTATGGCTACCATGAGATTCAAACGGGGCAATGCTCATGAACATTCTTGGCAATGGACAAGGTTACGCAAAAGGACCACACACATTTCTTATTCTATCTCAGGCCCAGGATCCTGATGGCCTTGGCCTACATTTGTTGGAAGATGATTGTGTGGTCATCTTACAGACTTATGTCTCTTCCTGCTCTGCACACGCACCCAGGGAATCTTAGCTCACACCTGTGCACAGATGAATATCCCAAATCTGTTTACATCTTGGATCCCTCTGCTGAGCTCCATGGTGTGCAGCCAGTACCTAGGAGATATCTCCACTATCATGGCAGACAAGCGCCTCAAGTTCACCATGTCCAGAATGAGCTCATCCCTCCCCAAACCTGCTCCTGGTCCTGAGGACCACTCAGTGGGGGACATCATTGGCCTGGTCATCTGCCCTGAAATCTGGGCACCATCCTGAGGTCTCTCTGTCCTTGCTGTCAACCACCAGATTCTGAAAATTCTTCCCCAATCTCCCACAGGTCCAGTCATACTGTCCATCCTGCATTGTAGCCCAGGCCCCTGCCAGACCTCGAAGCCCCCCGCCAGACGTCCTTGTCCGTGTTCTTTTCCATCCCCCACCCAGCACCTCCCCTCCGCTCCTGCATGAGCTTTCTTCCTCTCCTTTTTTTCATTTATTCCTCTGAGCCTTCCTCCTTTCCTCCTCCTATCACTCTAATGTGTTTTAATGTGCATTTTTCAGTTTGTAAGTGTCCTTTGCAAATGTAACTTCTTTTGTACATGCATTTTATATGTTGTTTTTTTTTCCCCCTTAGCACTAGGTTTTAGGTCCTATCCATGGTGCTACATGTACCCTTACTGCTTCGAACTGCTGCATGGGACTCCACAGTGCCCATCCATCCCCTCAGGGTGGAACCCCAGGCTGCCTCCTGTCCCAGGCATCACAAATAACACTAAGAGAGACTTCCCCATACATCTCGCCTTATGGACCTGTGGGAAGATTCCCTGAGATGTGTGCCCACGGTGGAAGTGCTGAGTCATGGGCATGCATAAACTTAATGTGACTGTGGAGTGATAGGTTCCTGCCCAGAACGGCTACTGCCATCCCCACAGTAGCGCCTGTGTGTGCAAAGGAGGAAGCTCTCTAAAGCAGACATCCTCCTGCATCTCCCCCTTTGCCTCGCCCCTTCCCACCACACCTTCCCAGGCTCTCTGAAGTCGTCTCCTTAACACAGGTTCCAAGGCCATACTAACCCAGCCCTTGTCCTCCTCTCCCCTCCCACTCTGAGCTCCAGAGCACCTTCAGATCTGCCATTGATTCTTGGTCTCATGTGCCCTGCTCTTCTCCATACATGCCTGATGTGTAGGCATCTTTCCAAACCCACTGGAGGGGGTGTCTCTTTTCTGGGAATCCTTTCCTGATCTCCCACCTGCAGTTAGCCTCTGGACTTCACAGTCCCCACACCACTGTTCAGCACAGCATTGACCTGCTGGGCTGTTGGTGTTTTACATCTCTAATACTTCCATGAGGCCAAAGTTTATCAGCCTCAGCACTTTTGACAATTTAGGATGAGTGTGTCTTTGCTGTGGGACTGTCGTGTGCACTGTGGAATGTTTAGCAGCATCCTTGGCCTCTACCCACTGATGATAAC
The DNA here is from genome assembly GCF_003369695.1 of Bos indicus x Bos taurus. Lineage (NCBI taxonomy): Eukaryota > Metazoa > Chordata > Mammalia > Artiodactyla > Bovidae > Bos > Bos indicus x Bos taurus. Next base: position 91,698,327 of record NC_040078.1, read on the forward strand.
AGCCCCCTCCCCAAGTGGAAACAACCAAGAATATCTTCAGACCTGTCCAAATCACCGCCAGTTGAGAACCACTGCATCAGACTATCAAATGCCCGGGGCCTGGGGCTGGGTCTCATTCATGTCTGTATCTCTGGCACTCAGAGCAGGCCTGGTCCAGGTTAGGTGTTCAGTAAATGTTGCCCGAATGAGTGGTGGCCAATCTCTGGGCAAAGACTCGAGGGTGGGGCTCAGAGATCAGGATTCTGGGATATGCATATCATGGGGTGGGGATGGGGGGTCTCTTCTTTTCCTTCTCCAAAGCCTAACCAAATCATCATCTCCTTTTGTTCTTATTCTCTCCCTGTAAGGGAGGGGAAGCTGAGACATCTGGCAAACTTACTGTGTGACCTTAAACAAGCCATTCCACCTCTCTGGGCCTCAGCTTCCCCATTTATAAGACAGCCTACGGGCATCTATGAATGTTGACTGAATCAATAATAAAGAACTTGCTCATCTCACAGGAAAAACTCCATGGGGAGAGGCAAGCTATGTGGCATTTATAGTGAGTGTGGCTGGGGCCATGGCCACCTCCAAGGAGGGCTGGGGGCTCAGGAACATCACTGCTTCAAAGATATCTTCCAGGAGCCCAGCACCTGCATGATCCAGGAGCGCCGCTGGTGGGAAGTGGGCAAGTTCTCACAGCTAGGGCTCCAGCGGTGCGTGGTGGCCGGGTCACACACCCATGAGTCCCCGTGCGGCAGTGGCCAGGAGTTTCGCCAGCAGCTGGCCAGGATGTTGTCCTGGGCCTGGGCAGCACAGATGCACACCGATGCTTCTGGGTCGTGTCTCAAGTTTTCCAGAACTGAGTTATGGGGAGGAGAGAGGTCACTTGTTAAGTCTAGGTCCCCACCTGAGTCTCACACCTCATCCTTCTCACTTCATATCTTAGCTTGGGTAATCTGCTCAGCATCCCCTCATCTCCCAGCTCTTCAAATTGTGCGTGTCTTTCAAAGCTTGGATCAAAACCTGCCTTCTCCAGAAAGTCTTCTTGGACTGCCCAAGCCTTCCTTCATGCTCCCATCAGCTTTCCCAGTTATGAAATTAACATGCCCCCTTAAGAGTGTGAACTACTTGCTCTGCACTAAATGGTTTTTGATCTTGTTTTCTGAGTCTGGTTTCCTGGATTATAAGCTCCCCTAGCAGGTGGACTGTGTGTTCTATGTCTTAGCGACTCCACAGTAGCTAATATGTACTCACCTGGGTCAGTGCTAGCACAGCTGGACTGAGCTGAAGCCCCTGGCATTGGGTCATGTGTAACCCTCCCCTCTCCCATTCCCTGCTTCGAGCCTACTCATTCCCACACTGGCTCTGCAAATCTCGCCAGTGCAGGACAGGACTCACCAGCTTTAACTTCATTCATACGATCTTCTGTCATGCTGCTCTCCATACAGGGGACCAGGGACCCTTGAGCATAATCCAAGATGTGAGTGGGTCCATCTCCTGATTCTGACCGCCCCCCTCAGACCAGACCTCCTCGGAAAAGCTCTCCTGGTCCCACAAACGAGGACACAGAGAACTTCGTCTTGACCCTGGGTCAGATTTCTTGAGAGGGGTCCTGGGATGGGTGGAAGATCCAGTGGGCAGAGAGGGCAACAGGACAGAGACAGGAGCAGGGCCGAAGCTGACTCTGAGAGGTGGTCCTAGGAGATCCCTTCCCCAGGCTGGTCTGTAGTGTTCTCATCCAAGACTCAGGGAGGTGCTGCCTCGGTGCCCCCTCTCCAAGGAGCAGTAACAGGAGGGTACCAAGTGCCTTGCATACCTTCCTCTCAGGTGGTTGGTGGGGTCCCTGGAGAGGCTGAAACTCAGTTCCTCGGCAACATAGCTCAGCCCTCCCCTGCTGCAGTGGCTCCTGAAGTACCTGCAGATCCTTGAATGTGCCCTACCTCTCAGAAGGCCCCTCCCATACTTTGTACCTTACTAATTCCTATTTGTCCTTGAATATTCAATTTAACGTGGCTGCTCCTCTAGGAAATTTTTCCCTACCTTGCCCCAAGCTAGTTATAAATGCCTCTTTAGGCTCCCAGAGTCTCTGTCTCCACCTGTGTACACACTGTGATGTGTTTTACTTGTGATTCATGAACATCTCCTGCCAGACGTGGGGTTTCTTCAGCTTAGATCTGCTAGGGATGGGAGAGCGGGAAAGATAGTCTGAGGGCCTTTGAGACACTTGCTCAAGGGCATGTATATGTGCATATTTCTAGGGCAAGTGTTCCTAAATTTCTATAGGGTCTCACAAAAGATCTGTAACCCGCAAGAGGTTAGGAATCAAAACACCAACATTCTTGGAAGTGAGTAGTTTGGAACAAGATTTAGAGAAGCCAGAATTTAGGAAATACATTACTCTGTTTGAGGAGCTCCCCCTGAGCATGTCCCCACAGCCCAAAGGATGCCCCCTCCAGCCTGGGCATTGCTTATCTGTCCCAGAACTGACCATGTTAACAGCTGCCCCCACATATCCCCAGTCCTGACCATCGGCATCACCTCCTGAAAATTTCTTTGTTTCTCTAGACTAAGTGCAGTGCCTGACACAGAGCAGAGGCTCAATCAGTGTGTGAGGCAGAAGCCAATGGATACAGGCATGGATGACAGGACGAATGAAAAATTGCACATGAATTGGGCAAAGGAACAAGGTGGGGGCCTCTCCAAGCCTCTCTGCAGTAGAGTCTCCTGCAGACCCTTGAAGGATATGTGGCTGTTTGGGGGAGGGAAGGGGAGTGGCTGAGAGGAGACAGCATACTAACAGAAGTGTCCTGTGGAGGATTCTGAGTGAAGGGAACCTACTTGGTTTTTTCCCCAGAAAGACAGAGGTTGGGGTTGTGGGAAGAAGGAGGAAGGTGACTGTCACTGGGGGAGAACCTTTATCTGCCAGTCTTCACATTTTAAAAAATTCTCATCCAGGCCACAAAGCAGGAGTTGATCCCTATCTCGCCAATCGCCTTATAGATCTTACAGAGGAGGCTCAGTTGGCATCACACAGAAAGGGGATTATGAAGCTGAGATCCTAGTTCGCTTCCCCCTGTGCAGACTGGTGCTTCCTGCTGCAGGGCAGGCTCCTGCTGTGCCTGGACCTTGCTGTATTGGGGGCGGGAGGTGGGGTAGGTGAAGCAGCGATTCTACTGCCTACAGATGCCAAGGTTATGACCTTGGTCCACTTCCCAAGCAGTGATCTCAGAAGAAGGGAGACCTTGCTAATTTATATCAAAGCTGTGTGCTGGCCAAGCCTTGCATACAAAGGGAGGCATCCACCCTGGGCCAGAAGGGCCACTGTTTCCTTCCAAGGGGAGGAAGCAGCAGAACTAGGTCTGCCAGGGCAGGTTACCTATGAACATGACTGATGACTTCCGGAGGGAGGCCCGAGGACTCTTGGCATACTCCAAGCCCTGACTGAGGAACGTGAAGGCGCTGTCTCGATGGGTGTCCACCTGGGACAAAGAGAAACCAGAGAATGCTGGGCCCTCAGAGGGAATAACCTCCCATCTACCCCTCCCAAAGCCAGGAACCAGGACCCAGTCAGGCAGCTGAGCCCTGGCCCTTTGCCTCCTACATAACTCTGCTACCCATTCTGGACTCTTCCAGAAGCCAGACTTCATGTTCTCTTAGCTGACTGCAACAATCATGTTAATGATCTTCCTGCCTTGGGTGTCTCCTTTTCTAATCCACCCACCTGCTCCAGGCCAGAAGGCAAGTTCTAAAATGCAAGTCCAGCCAGAGCTGAGAATGGATATGGCATGTGAGGGACATGACTAAGGAGACGGGTCTAACTAGGGTGAAGGATTCAAGTTACAAAGCAGTGGGAATAAACTACAGACTTAGGAGGGTCTTAAAAGTCCTTCAAATACAGACAGAAATAGGGCTTCCTTATGCATTAAAAAATAAGAAGCCAGCATCCATTCTTAATAGGGCAATGACAAAGTAATGTTTTAGGCAAAATAGTCTGACGGCGGTGTTCAGTTGGGTTTGATCAAGTAGAAACCAGGGGGCAGGCAATCTGCTAAGAGACTGTTGAGGGAGATAAAGGGAGGTCTGGTCTGATCACTCTCCTATTGACAATCTGCATGTCAGGGAGTAACTGTGGTGCTGGAGAAGACCCTTGAGAGTCCCTTGGACAGCAAGGAAATCCAACCAGTCAGCCCTAAAGGAAATCAACCCTGAACATTAATTTGAAGGACTGATGCTGAAGCTGAAGCTCCAATACTTTGGCCACCTGATGCAAAGAGCCAGCTCATTGAAAAAGACCCCGATATTGGGAAAGATTGAGGGCAGGAGGAGAAACGGATGACAGAAGAAGAGATGGTTGGATGGCATCATCGACTATATGGACATGAGTTTGAGCAGACTCCAGGAGATAGTGAAGGACAGGGAAGCCTGGCATGCTGCAGTCCATGGGGTCGCAAAGAGTCAGGCACAACTGAGCGACTGAACAACAAGCAATAACAATGTCAGGGAGTAAACTCCTGGGCTTAATGTGCAAAGTGTTCATGATCATGTTCTTTCTCAGCCTTAGGTCTTTCTCTACCACTGCCTCCATGCACACTATGCATGCTCCAATCCCAGGTCGAGGCACAACTCTGCCCAAGTCCGTGCTGGACACAAGCCATTGCTCCTTATTGGAGTCCCTTTCCTTCTTTCCTTCCTGATGAGTCCCCTCTCATTCTTTGAGGCTCAGCTCAGAAACCGTCTCCTCCCTGAAGACATCCCTGCAGCATGTTGCACAGCCTTTGTCATGGCACCTATGACACTGGACTTATAATGACTTATACCTGTCTCCCCCACTGGATCTCTAGTTCCCCCAAAAGAAGGGACCTTCTCACTCAGCTCAGAGTCCTCAGCACCCTGGATGGAGCTTTGCATGGTATAGGTGCCCAGAAAGTATTGGATGGATAAATGTATAAATGACTAGGTTACTGACCCCTCCCTAAAGCTAAGGCTAGAGGTTGACCTTCATATGAGCAGAACTGTTGATGCTTGGAGAGCAAAGAAGAGACTGAGAATCTAGAGGGTCTAATACAGAGGTCACAAGCTGGCAGCCCACAGGCCACAAATGGCTGGCAGGGTAGAGGCCTGTGTTTTAACTAAATTGATTGTTAATTAAAGTCTTATAAAAATCTAGCTTTTCTTGTGAAACTGAAGGCCCTGGTGAGAGTTGGCTGCATGGTGGCTGGAGCTCTCCATTCGTGCTTTCAAAGAGCCTGGCCCCTCCAGGTTGCCATGGCCCTACCACCCCTACATCACTTATCTTCCCAGTCACTGGTCATGGTTAGTATTTGAATTAGCAGCACTGGCCAAACACTTCCTCCAGGCCTCTTTTTCCCTCTGTAAAAGGAGGTAACAATATTAAGCACTGGACTGCAGAGGCTTTGAGCACTATTGATAATGATTATTACTGCAAAATAACAATGTGTTATTTTGTTTATTTGTTAGGTTGGTGGGGGAATGAGGATGCTGCATGCCCCACCCAGACCTCCCTTAGGGTGTGAAGGATTTATTCCCCCAAGTACAGATTGCCTTGGTGGAAGAGAACTGCTGGCCCGGTCACGTCCCTTCCCAGGCCAGCTGGCAACTGATGACAAGGCAAACCACAGCCTCAAGACCTTCTTCAAGGGGCAGAACCAGAAACTGACAGACCACTCAGTCGGTGTGGAGACCTGACCGCCAGCCCCCGTGTGAAGAATCTCCGCATCATGCTGGCTGAGACCTTCCCTGAAACCACACTGCAGCTTGACCCCTCTGCCACTTCCACTCCCTGCCCTCCCTTCCACAGCAGCTGGCCCCAGGGTGCTCCCTAATAAACCTCCTGCATGCTAACCTCAGAGCCTGCATCCCGGGGAACACAGCCGGTGACTACAGGAAAGGTAGATGGGCCTAGATGGCAAAGCGTCCGAAAAGGTACGTGAAGGAACCCGGCTGCATCATGCAGTGTAGCGTGTCACTGTGTGTAGGGCTCTCTCCTACCGCAGAATGTTCTCAGGTGTTACCTGGACAGGGGGTTCTGTGGCTTAATAATTTGGGGAAACCATGAATCAACCAGGAAATTTCCTCAGCACAGAGCATTTCAGAGTTGTAAGGTGCTGGTGACACTGCAAATCTCCGAGAGGAAGATAATGATACAGTTTTTCCCAAACTTACTTGTCTTGGATCTTTTCTCTCCTGTGGGGCATTTCTTGTAGGACTGCCATCACAGCGAATACATGCTGGAAATTACTGTTGTAGAAGAGGGAGCCGGTAGAGTCCCTCAGGCAGGGATATGATATAGACAGACTCGGGTTTTAACCAGATCATTCTGGTAGCCTGAGTGGGGAATGGATTGGAGGGGCTGAGATTCAAGACTGGGGGACTCACTGGATGGCTGGACCCATCTGAGAAACATTTATGACCTGAACTAAGGGAATAATAATGGGAAGGGGAGGAAAAAACAGATTCAGAGGTATTTAGGATATTTAAGATTGATCAAAGTGAAGGTGAGGGGGATCAAGAAGCCTTGGATGGTTTTAGGTTTCAGCTTCGGAGATTTAGAAGGAGAGAGAACTGACGTTGGGAAGGCCTTAATTCAGAAGAGATATGCTGAGTTTAGTTGTGTGTAGTCATTGTGGGCAGGGGAGGGCTTCCCAGGTGGCCCTAGTGGTAAGGAACCTGCATTGCAAAGCAGGAGACATAAGAGACATGAGTTTGATCCCTGGGGTTGGGAAGATGCCCTGGAGAAGGGAATAGCAACCCACTCCAATATTCGTGCCTGGAGAATTCCATGGACAGAGGAGCCAGGTGGGCTACCATCCATGGGGTTGCAAAGAGTAGGACAGGACTGAAGCGACTTAGCATAGCACACACACAGTCATTGGGAGAGATGTCCAGTAAGCCTTGGAGAAGGAACACCAGAAGTGGGGAGAGAAGTCAAGGCAAAGATGAACTTCCAGGAGCCAACAGCTTGTAGATGGTAATGGAATTGTCAGTAAGGATGCTCGTGTAAAAAGGAGGAAGAGACAAGGAAAGAACTGGCCACCTCCAACACGCTCATAAGAACCCACTGTAGTCTTAGAAGCACTCACGAGGTACTTGCAAATTTTGGCCACCGTCTGCTGCTGGTTGTCCCAGGGCTTCCGGCTGTAAGCTTTTTTTGGCAATTCCCAAGCCATGAAGCAAGAACAGCGGAACAGGGTCTTCACACATTTCTGGGGGCCAATAGGAAGAGAATACCAGAGCTATGCAATTCCAGAAGAGTTGAACTATGCTCCGGAAAAAAAAAAAAAGTATGAAACTGGATTTTGGGAAAACAATTCCTATCAATATTTGAAACATACAAGGAAAGTTGGGTGTTTTGAAAAGAAATACTGGCATGAGTACCTTTTGAAAACAGGCTTGGCCAGACTTGGTTGCCTGTGATTGTCTGTGTGTGTGTGCCTAGGATTGTCTGTGATTCCAGGCTGGGTTCTGTAAAGCGGGCTGCACCCTCAGGACTCAGGGCTATGCACACTCACCTGGCTCACCTTGGCATTGCCCTCTTGCATGGTCAGCAGCAGGGGCACCAAGGTGCTGATCAGCTGCTCCTCCACAGCCGGGGTGCGGGGCGACCGCAGCTTCTGAACTACCTTGCCGTACAGGTTGATGCAGGAGGTGCGCACGTCCTCTCGTGACTGGGGCAGATCCAGAGGCTCAGGCGAGCTCCATCCTCCGGGAGTCTGCCTGCACCTCTGTGCCCCACGTAGAGGCTCATGGCCTTCTTCCCACTCATTCTGAGGGCCCCTCCGAGCACAAGACCCACAGAGACGAAGAACACTGAAGGCCACCTGATGGGGGTGATCTGGGGCTGGCTTCCCCCTCAACAGAGCCTGGGTCAGGAGCTCTGCCCACTCTTCCCAGCAGGGACCCCACTGTCCTAAAAGGTGCCTTTGTGCCAAGTAGAAAAATGCTCCCCTTTGCGGAGACCAATCAAAGAATTGTGACCCCCCACTTAGGGGAAGAATGGGGGAAGGGAGAGTTAGGGAGTTTGGGATTGGCAGGTACATACTGCTGTATTTAAAAGGGATAACCAACAAGGACCTACTGTATAGCTAAGAGAACTCTGCTCAATGTTATGCGGCAGCCTGGATGGGAGGGGAGTTTGAAGGAGAACAGATACATGTGTGTGTATGACTGAGTCCCTTTGTGGTCCACCTGAAGCTATCACAACATTGTTAATTGGCTATACTCCTATTACAAAAAAAAAAAAGTTAAAAGGAAAAAAATTGTGACTCCTCTAGATGGACCAATCACAGACAGGCAAGTCTCTGGGGTAAGGAGCACACAAAAAGACCTCCCTCTATGAGAACCAATTAGAGAAGGAACTTTCTCTGTGCAAACCAATTACAAAGAATTTGGACCAGTTGGGACGAGCGCCCCTTCCCCTGGGCTGACTCAGCCCTGCTCAGGTCCCAACGGGCCGTGGGAGCTATTACGACCCCCAGAGTAGTAAAGAACTGCCCTCCAGGTGTTACACCCCCATCCTTCCACCCTCACGGAATTCCTTACATCACTGAAGTGTGGCAGCAGAATCTGCAGTATCTCCACATAGACTGAGTTGTCCATCAGCTTCCGATCCTGCCCCTTGAAAATGGTCTTGAGGTTGTGGACTGCCTCCACCACCAGCAGCCCATCCACACTCTTCAGACCCTTCACCATGGAGGGCAGGAGGGCCTGCACCTTGGCAGCCTGCAGAGAAGGAGTATTTGGGATGGGGGCTCCTATCTGATCTAACAGGTGAGGGGCCCAGCCTCTGAGTCACAGAGATGAACTTGGTCAAGCAAGTCCTACCTCCAGGCTTTTGCTTATGTTATCCCGCCTGCCTGGTACGCCCTCACTCAAACTTCTTTGTCTCCAAAGCCCTCTCTGGCCTCACTGACTCCTTCCTAGCCTGCAACCCTGAGGGCTTTTGCTGTCTCCCCACTTCTTGGCACTATCTATAGATGATACCCTGTGTTGTTAGTTTTCGGAGTCTATGTCCTGTCCCTTTGTCCCTCTAAATCATAAGCTGTAACGACAGTGCTTAGTAGAGAAAAACACAGCTCTTTTTAAAAGGCTAATGAAACAACAACCTGTGACTCAGCTTCCTAATCTCTAAATTAGGAATAATTACTGCTATCCCCAGCCCCTCCTAAACATACTGCTCTTAGGGTCATTGAGAAAAATCTGAATTCGGGAAGTACTTTTCAAAAAATAAAGCATATAGGGAATTATTAAGGGATATCCATTTTACAGATGGGATAATTAAGACAGAGAAAGAAATGAGCTCTGATTCCAGTCACCAGCATTGGAGAGTTGCGAATGGCCAAGCTCCATCCTTCCTCTTGTCGGGGCCTTGGCTGCGTGGGCTCTCCCCTGCCTTCCACTCACCTTTTCAGTCCTTTGAGCCAGGATGACCAGGCCTCGGATGGACAGCACCTTCATGATGGGGTCCCGGTGGCTCAGGCCTTCTGCCATCCGCCCCAGAGAGTACTCCTCAGGGATCCGCCGTACCTGCTCCATCTGGAGGAGCTGAGGGAATAAAGAGAATTACTCCTCGGCGCAAGGAGTACCCTCAGGGCCCATTTGCCTCTGGGGCCTCATTCACACCTATCCACCCTCTAGTCTGTATTCTTACCACCAACAAGCTTCTAACCAAGCTTCCCATCATTCATGGAATGACCCAGGCTGTTTTGTCCCTTCTGTGTGGGCAGGGATGCTCTTCTGCCAGGCCTCTCACCTCCACTCTAGCCCCATCTCACCACGCACAGCTCCAGCCAAAAGTCAGCCCCCTGAGCCATGTTTGAGAGTCCCCAGGCCTCACCTAGGCTGACTGCCCCCTTCTCTGCACCCCTGGGGACCCTGAACACAGAAACCTTATTGCCCCGACGTGCTTATGCACTGCCTCCTGTATCCTATCCCCCTGGAGCTTCTGTGAAGACACAAACTGAGCCTTTCTCCTTGGGCACCAGTTACTGACACAAGCTCTGGGATAGAGTGTGTGCTCAGGGAACCCTGGTTGCATGAGTTTACAACCAAGAAATGGTTCCTTTCCTTCTTGGAATTGTCCTCCTCTAGTACCCACTATTGCAAGGTTAGTACCATCAGCCCCACTTTGTCCCAGCCCCAAACCAGGCATCATCCCCATCTCCTTCCTCTCCCTCTCCCCTGCCACCTCCAGCACCCAATCAGTCTTCAACTCCTGCCTAGTCATCTTCATAAGCACTTCTCCCATCTGTTCCCTGGCCCTGCATCTACTGTGACTATTGAGACCACGTGTCTATGATGAAGAGAAAGCTGGAGAGAGCAGACAGGACAGCTGATGGGGTGGGGGTGGGGAAGGCCGGAAAGGTGGGGCTCCACCTACCACCCGCCCTCCACCCGTCCATAGAACTACACTCAGCTGCTCTGCACCAGGTTCTGGGCTGTGACTAGAGACACAAAAATGTGACAATCGTAACAGCAACAGAGCTGACTTGGGGAGTGCTTCCTGCGCTGGCACTTTTCATGAACTCACTTACTCCTCATCAAAACCCTATGAGGTGGGCAATTCATTATCCTTGTATTGTAAATGAAGAAAGAAAGGCACAGACAGTTTCAGCAACTTGCCGAAGGTCACACAGCTCCCTTGAGGACTCCACCCACCACTGGGAGAAGCAAGTACCCCCTCAGGCACAGCATGGGGGTCTAGAGGATCCAGGAAAGGACATCTGAGCAGCATCAAAGCACCACTGTGAACATGTTGGGCCACCACTTCTGAGGAGAGAGAGAAGGACTTGAAGCTGGGTGAGGACCCCTGTCCCAGGGAGGGAGGGCCACTGCTCAGGGCTCCAGGGGAGTGCTGGAAAAGATTAAGCCTACAGTCCCTGACCTTATGGTAACGCCTCTCCCACAAGGCTAACCAGGGAAGAGGAGCCAGGTGGGCAGAGCTGGTCTGAATCTCTCTGGACAGCTTGAGCTGTGTGACCTCGAAAACTGCCCCTTATCTCACCAACACATGAGTATCACGATTCCTGCTTTGTAGGGCTGCTGTGCAGATGAGTGGGGTCATATACGTAAGAGGTCAGCATGGTGTTCAGCACATGGCACACCCTCAAGAAATAATACTTTCCCAGCTCCTCACCAGGGTCACGGGGATCCCGGCAGAGCTGAGACTGTAACCTGGACTCCCAACCCCAAGACACATGCATGTCCTCCTGAGGTGACACATTCTGCTGGTACCTGCAGAGCCAGGCAAAGTGCTTACCTGGGTACCCACTCACCCATCTGATCGCCTCTTCTTAGAGGCCTTCTTGGGGCTGGGTCTAGGGATGCCAGGCAAACATGATGTGGCTCCTGTTCCCCAGGCTCACAGTCCACTGGGGAGGCAGTGCTGGAATTGCCACGCTGCCCCTGTCCACCTGGCTGCCTTTACTCAAGGCCCAGTTCAAATGGCACCTCATCCAGGAAGCCGTCCTTAACCTTCCACTGTCTGAGCAGACAGTGAGCCTCTGAGCCCCACTGCACAGACCCTGGTGATAGCCCAGACCCACTGTGTGCCAGCTAGAACATCACAGGAGGAGGACAGGGTGGTGGTTAAGCAAGTGGGTTTTCCAAGTGTCATCGACTAGTGACTGGAGAACCAAAATGTGGTATGTACATACAATGGAATATTATTCAGACTTAAAAAATAATGAAATTCTGACCTGTGTTACAACATGGATGAGCCTTGAAAACATTATATGAAGTGAAATAAGCAGGACACCAAAGGACAAATATTGGTGGTTCCGTTCGTATAAAACCTAGAACAGGAAAATTCATAGAAACAAAGTAGAACGGTGGGCTCAGGGTCTGAGAGGACTAGGGAAGGAGAGTTGGTGTTTAATAGGTAGAGAATTTCAGGTTGTGAAGGAAGATGAAAACTTCTAAAGATGGATGGTGGTGACAGTTGCACAAAAGTGTGAATGCACATCACACTGAATGTACAGCCAGTGAGCTGTACACTTAAAAATGGTCAACATGATAACTTTTATGATATATATATATTTATTACATCCATAAACACAAGCACACACATACAGCTAAAGAGTGAGTGTGTATTTTAGAGCCCAGATGTCTGGCTTTGAATCCTGGATCTGCCACTTACCAAGGTGTGTGGCCTTGGGAAAGTTGCTTAAATCTGTGCCTTGGTTTCCTTCTCTACAGTAGGGGTTGGAATAATATGTGCATCATAGGATTATTGTGAGAATTAGATGAATCAGTATGTGTAAAGCTCTAAGAATACACCTGAAAGGTAGTCAGCGCTCAATAAAATTGTTGGCCATTATTATTGGCAAGTCTTCCCTTCTGGGCTGATACTACCAACCTTGTCCTGACTCAACTCTCTCCAGTACCTGCTCTATACACTACCACCATACACTCACTCAGCTTAGATGTCACTTCCTCCAGGAAGCCTCCCTGATGTTTCCCCACCCAATACACCCAAGACTTTTGCTCACCCACCACAGCCTGAATTGCCCCCATTAGCACAAGTCACTCTCTGGTACCCTGTGATATAACTAGGATGTCCTCTGTCTCCCCTCCCACACCAAGAACTCCTGAGAGCAGGGCAGAACCAAGTTTATATTTGTGTCTCCAATCTGGTATCTGGTACATGGCAAAGGATGGTGGTTGCCCGGGGTACTAGGGGAGTCTGGGAAGACTGACACGGGGTGGAGGGATGGAAAGAAGAGGAGAGATAGAAAGGAAGAGGGAGAAGACCCACGAGATCTTTTTACTCAAGAAAAATCATGTTCAGGAAAGACTCTAAAGTATTAAGTACTTATCACACAAGAGAAATGACCAGCAATGGGAATTGAGGCCTATGCTCCTGGGAAGGCCCGGGTAGCCCCTGCCCTGCTCTGGGCACCCGCTTGGTACCTCCACGAAGAAGGCGGTGGCGGTGATCTTGTGCTTCTCGTCGCCTCGCTCCAGGAGCGGGATGAGCAGGTAGAGGATGCGGCACAGCTCCTGACAGGAGTAGTGCACCATGGCCCTGGGGGTGAGGGAAGCAGTGCCCTCAGGCGCTCCAGCCCCAAGGGGACCTGCTGCATGGGGGTCTGGCCCCCACACTCAAAACTCTGGGCAAGCCCCAGTCCCTTGTGTTCCCACATCCCCAGGGTTTTCCACCTGAACAGGATCTCAGAGGCCATTTGATCACATTGCTTCATTTTACAGGTGGGAAAACTGACAAGCAGAGTGGGAAAGTGACTTGCCCAAGACCACAGAGAAAATCAGTAAGAAAGACAGGCCTACGACCCCTGAATGTGCAGGACCACTCCAGGAGGAAAAGACAGGAAGGAAAGAACGTGAGGACCCACTGGCTGGGCGCCAGGCAGCAAGCCAGACGCTTTCAAGTCCTTACTGCATTTGATCCTCACCATTACCCTTTGAGGCAGGTTACTGTTGTTAATCCATTTCATAGATGAGGAAACAGAGGCTTTAAGTGTGAATTGCCCAAGGTCATAGAGCTGGAAAGTTGTAGAGCTGGCACCCCAACCCCGGGGTCCCTACTCCAGCTGCCTAGTTCATTCTACTAAGCCAGTGATGTTCCAAGTGTGGCCCCTGGATCAGCAGTATCAGCATCATCAGGGAACTTGTTAAAAAAAAAAAAATGCACATTCTCAAGCTAGTCTCAAGTCCCATCTCAGACTAACTGAATTAGAAACTCTAGAAGCGGGGCCCAGCCATCAGTGTTTTAACAAGCCCTGTGGATGATTCGCCCTCAAGTCTGCACTATGCTGTTAGTCAATGAATCCAGAAAAGTGTATCAGCCATGCATAGAATCTAGAATAAGATAGCCTGGGTTCAAATTCTGTTACCACTAGCTGTGTCACTTTGGGCAAATCACCTAACTTCTCTGGGCCTCAGAGTCCTTTTGGGTAACTCTGAGAAAGTAATAGTGTTAATCCATCAGTCATTGCTGCTGTTGTTGTTCAGTCACTAAGTCATGTCTGACTGTTTGCGACCCTGTGGACTGCCGCACACCAGGCTTCCCTGTCCTTCACCATCTCCAAGAGTTTGCTCGGACTCATGTCTGTTGATTTGATGATGTCATCCAACCATCTTATTCTCTGTCACCCTCTTCTCCTCCTGCACTCAGTCAGTCATGGTGAGCATTAAATGGAATAGTCTGTGAATAGATGGCTCTTTGCAAGGTGCCTGGAGCATGCAAGTGCCCAATAAATACAGTTGTATCTTGAGACCCAAGAGGACAGCACCACCCTTGACACTCAGGGTCTACGGCTAAGAAGCAGGATCTTCCTGCAGGAACCACATTAGTGAAATCAAGGTGCTGCTGCTGCTGCTGCAGCCCCCTATCTCCTTTCCCTAAGGAGGCTGTGTGTGGCTGAGGGGAAGAGCCCTGATCCTGGTCAGAGGGGTATTTCCTGGCCTTGCCACTTCCAGGCTGTGTGTACCTTTAGTGGATAACTATCCCTCTCTGAAACTTGGCACCCTCCCCTGCAAAATGTGCATTAATAATCCTTGCCCCACAAGTCAGCATAATAATAACAGAAGCAAATGCGTTGAACTCTTACTATATGCAGAGGCTGTTCAAAGTATTTTAATCCTCACCCCAAATCTCAGAGGTGAGTCCTGTTATTATACTGCTGGTGGGAAAACTGAGACACAGAGAAGGAAAGGAACTTTGCCCTAGGTCACACAGCTGGGAAATGGTAAGCTGGGATTCAGAAGCAGGCAGACCTGCTCTCAGACTACACTCTAAACTGCTCGGCTAGACCATCATTTCTGTATTAGCATGGGAATTAAATTAATAATGTGGTGAGAAAGGTGCTTTATAAATAACCCAAGTAGCTCCACAATGCCAGGTACTGTTACAACCACAGTTTGTAGAGCATATGTCACCTTTCACATTTGTATTGTCGTCCTGCTGATGGAGACAATACTCTGCCGATCTTAGAGAATAGGTGAGAGAGCAAGGGAAGGGTCTTGCCCAGAAAGAGATGCAAACCCAAGTCCATCTGAAGACACTGAGGTCTCTTCCCTCCCTCTGACCCCTGCCCCGGGGTCCTCACCTGGCCAGCAGGGACACTCCGCGGTGGTGGTTCTCTGCCTGCCCCATAAGCTCCCAGCCACCTTGCTCCTCCAGAAAGTTAGCCTCATATGAGCAGCCCATCTTCAGCAGCAGGGTTTTCACCACTTTGACCACCCAGCTGCCAAGACAAGGGGGGCTGAGATCTCATGTCACCCTACTCCCAGCAAGCCAGACCTTAATATATAAAGAGCTCTTACAAATAAATAAGAAAAATTCCCAAAAGTCCTGTATACAATTAGGCAAAGAACAAGAACAGTTGCTCACAGAAAAGGAAATAGAAATGGCATTTAAACTCAACCACATTCATAGTAAGATAAATGCAATCTAAAATTACAGCAAAAAAACACTTTTTTTTTCAACTTTCAGATTGGCAAAGATGAGACTGTGATGGCAAAGTTGTGGGGAAATGAAGTGTCATATACTACTGGCAAGCTGGGTGCTTTAGGAGGTACTTCATCTCCTTTCACTCACTGATCAAGAACTTTTCCCACCATATCTTCCTGTTCCATCATAATGGTTAAACACAGAAACCTTTTAATGCACCCATTCTACTTTCCGGAATTCATCCTATGTGTACAGTCACACGTAAATATCAAGACATATAAACAGCCTCACTCATGGCAGCGTTGCTTGTAAAAGACTGTGAAGCACCTAAATCGAGAGGATCCTGGTTAAGTGAATGGTGGTAGATTATAACCTACACAGAGGGATATTATGCGGCTGTTAAAAATAATGAGGCAGCTCTGTGTGTGATGATCTCAAAGACACAGTATATAATAAAAGCAGAAATATGTAACTGTGTAAGGTTCACTACCACGGGTGTGAAAGCAGAGAATGAAAACACATTGGCTTAGCTCTGCATCAACCCCGACCGAAGGGCAGGAAAGAACCCAGTTCTTATGAAAGAAAACTGGGGTAGAGAGAGGAACAGAGACTGTTTTACTGTCTTTGAAGATTTTTACTCATGCGCCTATATTAACTGTTCCAATTAACAAATGAAAATCAAATAGTTCAGCCTTGGTTATAAATCTAATACAAATCATATCTCTAGGGAGGGAAGAGAAAAAATGAAATGGTGATCTCCTTGGAGAAGGCTGATTCCTTCTTGCCATCCAGCCCTAAGCAGAGAACATGTACAGCAGATGTTCACAAATAGCTCTTGAACACGACTGGCTCTGTCTCATAAAAGTGCACTTCTGTTTTCTTTTGTAGCTGCGGAGCTAATTTCTACCAATCAATTGCCCTAAAGACTTTCATAACAGCCTTGCTGGTGGCTGTCCCTCTGCCGGGGACAGCAGGAACATACCGTACAGGGATGAAGCCAGGGGTCTGGGCATCTTTCTTGGCATCCTTGCGGGAAGCCACGCGGCCGGGCAGGCTGAGGCCAATGTGGTAATGGACCTGAATGAGCAGGGCCAGGAGCAGCTGTGGATAGATGCGCCTCACACGGCCCATGCAGCTGTTGACGGACAGGAGCTCACACAGGCCGCTGGCTGCCTGGAGGTGGAGGGGAAGCTGGTGAGACGTCGCCACCCACCATCCCAGCACTCCTGACTGGGCCTGGGCTGATTCTCTAGGAGGCTGGTCCTCGATCTTTGCTCTTCTCTGGCCCTACATGGGCAAGACCAGATCCCCCACCACTGCATCCAGGGCCTCTGGGTGAGCCCTGCCCCAGAACAATCACAGCGACCCTTTGCTGTTGACACAGCCCTGAAAGAATCATGGTGGAAGGATTTCTTCCCACATTTATGAGGTAGAGTCTTGACCCCACTGTGCAGGGCAGGAGACAAGATCAGAGGTGTGAAGGGACTTGCAAGGATACCCAGCCCCTCGGGGCAGAGCTGAGGCTTGAACCCAGGTTTTCAGATTACAGGAGCCCTGCCTCTTACTGGTTCATAACATCAGTGCCTGGTCGGTGAGGTGGGGTATCAGTTGCCTCTTTGTTGGCGGCTGTTAAAACTAGACTTCCCTCACTGTCTCCTCTGAGTGACTTGAGAATATGCCAACATAGTAATCAGAGGAGTGTGTGATGCCCAAACCAAGGATGGAATGGGCACTGGTGTCCTAGTCATAGAACTCAGTGCTGGGGGAGAGAGGCAGAGAGATCCAGAGGTAAAGTATGGGATTCAGGGGCAGGAGATCTGAGTTTTAGTCCTGGCACCACCACTCAGTAGCTGTGTGACCTTAGATGAGACATGGAATGTCTCTGAGCATCAGTATCTTCCTGTGTTAAGGGATAATACCACCCGCTCCTCTATCCACCATGTCTCTGTTCATTGGCTTTCCTCTACCAGATTGTCTTGCTCTCTGCTGAATCCCCAGAAACTGCTGAGTATGCCTGGTACATAGTAGGTGCTTAATGTTTGTTGAATAAATAAATCAACCCAACAAAAAAAATTTTTGAGGGTCTACTGTATGTGCTGAATTCAGGCATCTCATAGATTAATCAAATGACCCACTCTATACACACACACTATTGTTAGATCACAACTGGGGTGAACTCTTCCAAGATAAAGTATGTGATGTGTATGTGCTTAGTCACTCAGTCATGTCCAGCTCTTTGTGACCCAGTGGACTATAGCCCACCAGGCTCTTCTGTCCATGGGATTTCCCAGGCAAGAATACTGGAATAGGTTGCCATTTCCTTCTCCAGGGGATCTTCCTGACCCAGGGATTGAACCCACATCTCCTGCATTGGTAGGCAGATTCTTTACCATTGAACCACCTGGGAAAGAAAATATAGTATGCACAGATTTGATCTGGTCAGAGAGGGCTTCCCTGAGGAGGTGGATAGCTTAAGAAATAAGGGATGAGAAGAAGCTAACTTGGCGGACAGAAATCTAGGTAGATAAAACAGCGTGTGCAAAGGCCCTGTGACAGAAGATAGCACAGTGATTAAGACCTGACAAAGAATAACGAGGTTGGAGCCATGCAAGCAAGAGGAGCACACAGTATAGTGAGGCCAGCGAGGGTTGCGGGGCCTAGCAGCACCAGCAGGAGCTCTGTGTTATCCTCAAGGGCAATGGGAAGCCATAGAGAGAGTTGAGAAGAGCAGATGTGCACTTCTCAAAGATTTTCTTAGCTGTGATACAGATTGGAAGGGCTGGAGTGGAAGCAGGGAGGTGAATGGGGTATTATCCAGCTGGCTAGGACCAGGGTGGTGGTGACAGAGCCAGAGAGAAATCTGTCTGTCCACTCAGCGCCCTTCCCACATCAGAGCCCGTTGCCTCCGTGTTCCCAGGGCCAACCTCTGAGAGTGGCAGCAGATGCGCTTAGACATTTTATGTCTCTAAAAAGAATAAATGAGTTACCTCGTTTAATTTTCATAACTGCCATACAAGGTAGATATTATTTCTATTTACAGATGCAGAGACTGAGCCTCAGAGAGGTGAAGTAACTTGCTCAGGTTACAAAATAGTAACAGAGCAAGGCCAGTTCTCAGCCTAAGGTGTGTGAGTCCCAGGTCATTCAGTGCCCACTATTCCAGGCTGCCATGGTCACTGTAAGTAGCAGCAGGATGGTGCTGCTGGTGGTCTGGTGGATCACAAACAAGAGCCCGGGGACAGACTTGCTCAAGGCCACCCACTTAGCTCCGGGCAGAGCCAGGCAGTAGAAGATGGGTGTGCAGAGCTCAGCGAGAGCAGGAGGAGGACGTGTTGGGGCAGTGATGGGGCTGCTGGGCAGGGGAGGAAGTGGGCAGGAGGAGAGCTCCTCACCGCCAGGGGCACGATGGAGGCCCGGCCCTTCTTGGTCACGGGCTTCTCCTTCAGGCTGGTCAGGAGCAGGTCCAGGAGGTCTCGGACGTCACAGCTGGGCTTGCGCAGTATTAGCTGTCTCCACATCTCTGCTCCATTGCTGACAGGCCAAGAGTAGGGACGGTTAGTGGGGACAAGGGCAGTGGGGCCAACCCTGCCGCCGAATTATTTTGGGAGGGAGAAGGGAAGATGCCTTTGAAATCGCATCCATGAGTGTGCCGAAAAATTTCTTGAATAATCTAAGAAGCCTGGGGCTAACAATGATCAAAAGCCCTACTCAGGTACTTTGCCAGGTGTTTTGCATACAAGTTATGACTTCAGCAAATATCGAGCATCTGCTATCTGCCAGCAGACATGAGCAAGATATTCAAGAAACTCAGGGTCACTGAGTTCTTACAGGGCCCCTCACAGTGGATTGTCAGTCTCATTTTACAGATGCAGAGTGAAGGCTCAGAGAGGTAAAATCACCGATCCAAGACTACACAGCTAATGAGCTACAGAGTCCAGAAGTGACCAGGTCTGATGACTCCAATGCCTGTTCCTGTTCCTCTATGCCTAGGGGCCCTTTGGGGCCTGGGTCTTGCATTTGTCACATAACATCAAGGAGCTCCCACTCCTGACCCTTAGAAAGCTATACACCAGGGACTTCCCTGATGGTCCAGTGGTTAAGAATCCGCCTGCCAATGCAGGGGACATGGGTTTGATCCTTGCGTTTTGGGAAGATGCTGCATGCCGCAAGGCAACTAAGTCCGTGTGCCAGAACTAGAGAGTAGCCCCGCTCACCACAACTAGAGAAAGCCTGGGAGCAGCAACGAAGACCCAGTGCAGCCAAAAATAAAAAAAAAAATAACAAAAAAATTAAAACAAAAAAGAAGGTGGTATACCAGTCAGGGAAAAGCATCTGGATTAACCCGCACCAGGCTATAGGTTCTATCCTGGGGAGGTGAAAAGTGCTGACAGCCCAGGGCACTAAAGGGTTAACAAACACCTTCCACCACCACCCCCACCCCGCAATCTGGTTAAGAGTTGAACCTTCCATTAACTTTCCAGCTCTGTTCCCCTGGAAACTTGATAAAGATAGTATGTCAACTATGTTGCTAGGCAACATTGCTTATGGTAAAAATGACCCAACTGGTAAATTGTGTCTGGGTGAAAAAGAACTGCAAATGAACTCTAAGGACCACTGGGGACGCTGCGGCACTGAGCTTCTCAGGGTGCAGCGACTCTTGTGACTGGGCTTGTCCCTGTGAGAATCTGGGAGGCAAAGTCCACAGAGTCATTATAAGAGACTCGAGTTCCTTTAAAGCCCAAGCCACTTAAGCCAGGGTAGCACCTACATCTTTCAACTGGGAGGCCCAGGGCCAATACTAGGATGAGGAAAGTGAGGCATCCAGGGCACTACATTTAAGGAGGTCCTCACTCTCAGGCATGCACAGGAGTGGCATTTGCGAGCGAGGCCTCCTTAAATCTCATCCCAGCTCTGTCTAATCCTCCTGCACAGGCTGCTGTAAGGATACCGCCCTGTCCTACATCCTCCTGAAGTAACTGAAGTCAGATGTGGTCCTGGCAGTCTTGAGCCTGAATGTTTAGTGGCTCTAAGAAGAAAATTCCCTGGCTTGCAGTGAAGCCAGAAAGGGTTAAATTCTTCCGGGTGGGAGATGGGAGTGTGTCCCTCCTGCACTGCTCTCCCTGGTTTCTGTGAATGACACCAGGTCTCCTGGTTAGAAGTGCACCCCACTTGCACAGTTCTGCATAATTCTTTTCCATTCACTCTCAACCAACTGCCTTAAGACGTGGATCACACACTTCTGCCTTGTTTTCATTCAGAGGTGTGGGAGCATTTCCTGGGCCAGGAGCCTGGAGCAGCCAGATTTGTCTCTCTTGCCCACAAGCTGATCACCATCTGGCCACAGTCCCCTCTGCCATCAGACCAGAGCTCCCTGAAGGCTGACAACATGGAGCACAGGGCATGCACTCAGCATGACCGGCTGCTTTACTGATCATGCCCACCCATTCGGGGTGAGAATGTGGGTGTTATTTTCTCCTTTTACATATGGGGAAAAACTGAAGCCCAGAGAGGGCAACAAAGCTACCCAAGACCACACAGCATCTGGAGGCAGAGTTAGGAACAACATTCAGTTCTTTTTCCCATGGCATCATTGAAGAGCTCTGGGCTTGGGGTTGGTCAGATCTGAGTTTAGGTCCTCATTCTGCTGCTTATTCAGTAGGTTCCTAAGGCTAGAAACTTTCCATAAGCCTCAGTTTCCTTATCTGTAGAATGGGGTTATTATACTTGTGAGAGAACAAATAAATGTGCAGCACAGACACCTGGCAGGAAGGGCTTAGGGTTGTCATAAGCAACATAGATCATGGAAGAGGGACCACTGGGAGGGCGAGGGACTCCCCTGGGTAGAAGGAGGGATTCCCAGTCCCGGAATAGGGGGCTATATCAACTCTCTGAGAGGCAGTGGCTGGAAGCACCCATCACTTGGTACCTGTCCAGTGGGAGGGGACACATGAGCAGGGCGACGACGACCTCGGTCATGAAGGAGCTGGCCAGGAGAGAGACGGGCAGCAGAGCCACCTCGCGGGCCCGCGGCTCCTGGATGTGGCTCAGGTGCGCATAGATGCCATGCATGATTTCTGGGATCTGGGGCACAGCCAGACCACCAGGGAGCAGGCAGAGGGCCAAGCGGAGAAGCCAAGGCGGGATACGGGAGCAGGGAGATGGGAGGAGGGAGAAGAGGGCGATGAGGAAGAGGAGGGCACAGAGGGGAGAAGTGGGGAGACAGGCAGGCAGAGCGCCTGCCCCTTCCCTGGAGACAGCTTGTCTTCACTGCCCTCCCGCACCCCTCACCAGACAGTTGAGCTCTTGGGGGCTGATAAGCAAGTTGAGAGCATCTAGAATTCATTCACCACCCACCCAGCCATACCTGCAGGATTAGCGAGCCCTGTGGGGTCTCCCAGCCCAGCCCCTGCCCCCAGAGGGCCTTACCACCTCCAGCGCCCTGTGTCGGTACCACTCCAGCACCGAGCTGAGCGTGACCTCTGAGGCTAGCTGCATCATCTCCCCCAAGTCCTTCTCCCGAGCCTCAGAGCCACCTTTCAGCCCTTCCAAGGCTGCTAGCAGCAGGTCCTTTACCTGCTGGGGCCCCAGGAAATCTCCGAATTCCTGAAACAAAGGCAGAGAGATCCTGACACACGTGGGCAGACCCGGGGTGAGACCTGCATCAATGCACAAATGCCGCCAGACATGGGCAGAGGTCAGCAAAGGGACCACATACTTGGTTAATCATTGAGTGTCAAACCCTTTGATGAACTGTGACAAAAAGAGGGGGTGACATGACCCCTGCCCCCTCAGAACTGGGTGCCACATACTATGGCACAGACCAGAGGGGTGGGGAGCCCACAGGATGGACCTATGTGGTTGAGGAAGGCATGTAAAGGAATATAAAAGCGATTGAGCCTGGAGGGCTGGAAGGAGAGGAGGCGGCACTGGAGAAGGCTGGTGCTGCCCTTCCTCCCTCGTCCCCATCCCCCAGGAAGGCCCAGGGCTAGTGGGTAGCAGGTGGTCACCGCAATCACACGAAGAATATTCTGGCATGGGCTGACAGGGTTGTAGGGCCCCAGGAAACGCTTGTTGCTCTCATACAGCTCCTTCTTATTGGTCTCTTCCTTATCTCTGGCTCCTGCAAAACAAGAACCTTTTCAGTGAGACCTAACTACCTATTTTGTTTCTTAACTTTTTGCTAAACATGGATGTCAAATGTGCATAAATCATAGGTAACCAGCATGATAAATCTTCTTGATGAGCACATCCAGGTAGCTCTCACCCAAGTCAAGAAACAAAACACAGTCAACAACCCCAGAAGGCCCTCCCATGCCCCTGTTTCAGGCCGTAATCCCCCTCCCCCACTCCTATTCTGACTTCTAAATCCACAGATTAGAGCTCCTTGCTGTTGGACATCATATAAATGGACTCCTTCTCTATGTTATCCTTTATGTCTTGCTTTCACTCAACATTTATGTGGGTGAGATTCACCCACATTGTTGCAAGCCACGTGGGTTCATTCATTCCCAGTGCTGTACAACTTTACACAGTATGAATATACTACCATTTACTGGTCTACTGTTCTACTTCAGATAGATATTTGGGTTGTTTCCAGCTATCATACATAGTATTGATATGAATGTTCTATTATATCTAGTCCATGCCTTTTGTAGGCATGTAGCTAGAAGCAGAGGCTTCCCAGGTGGCTCAGTAGTAAAGATTCCACCTGCCAATACAGAAGACATGGGTTCAATCCCTGGGTCGGGAAGATCCCCTGGAGAAGGAAAGGGCAATACACCCCAGCATTCTTGCCTGGGAAATCCCACGGACAGAGAAGCCTGGCGGGCTACAGTCCACCGGGTCTCAAAAGGGTCAGACACGACCTAGCAACTAAACAACAACAGCAGCAACAAGCTAAAAGTGAAATCGTGTCCCAAGGTGGGTAGAAGTTCTGCCTTAGAGGATATCGCCAAGAGTTCTCCACGGTGGGGCCCAGTTATGCTCCCACCAGCAGTGTGTGAGAGTTCAGTGGCTTCACATCTCGCCAGTGAATTTTCTGTACCACTTTTGCTGGGTGTGTCGCCACACCTCTTTTTAAACTGCAATTGCCTTACCGCTGGTATTCCCAACCTCCCTTTTCTATTTTTTTCTTCTTTCTTCGATACTCATCATCATCTGACTTACTATGTATATAACTTGTTTATTTTGTTCATTGTGTTCTGACAACAAGAAGATAAGCTCAACAGGAGGACTACTGAATTAACATTTTTTTTTCCTTCTGTGTCCCCAGTGCCTAGAATAGTACCTGCAAATGGGAGATCCTTATTTTCTGCTGAAGGAAACACATTTTAGGCACATTTCCCGAGTCTTATGGTGGTCCTACCTGGATTCCTCAGCATGTACAAGATACAAGACATGGGCATGAGGAAGGGTCATTGAGGCAGAATAGCATACAGACCAAGCAAGCAGGTTGTCTGCAAAAGGAAGGAGCTTGAGGCCTGATATCAGAGCTTGGTATCAGGCTAAATCGCTTCAGTCATGTCCAATTCTTTGTGATCTCATGGACGTAGCCCATCAGGCTCTTCTGTCCATGGGAT
The DNA here is from genome assembly GCF_003369695.1 of Bos indicus x Bos taurus. Taxonomy (NCBI): domain Eukaryota; kingdom Metazoa; phylum Chordata; class Mammalia; order Artiodactyla; family Bovidae; genus Bos; species Bos indicus x Bos taurus. The sequence continues at coordinate 91,722,315 of NC_040078.1, forward strand.
TCTCCAGGCAGGAATATTGGAGTGGATTGTCACGCCCTCCCTCCAGGAGTTCTTCCAGACCTAGAGACTGAACCCATATCTCCTGTATCTCCTGCGTTGGCAGGTGGGTTCTTTATCACTAGCACTAACTGTGGGGCCTAGCATCAAGCAGACCAAGGTTCAGATCCTAGCTTTGCTGCTTCCTACAGTCCAGAGGCCTGGATAAATCACTCCTTGAGACTCTAACAGTGGGAATTTGTCCTTAGAGTCACCACATAAAATACAAAATACCCAGTTAAATCTGAATTTCCGATAAACCAGTAATTTTAGCAAAAGTATGTCTTAAATATACCAAAAGGTATTTACTGTTTTTCTGAAATTTGTATTTAACTGAGTGTCCTATATTTTTATTTGCTAAATCTGGCAATACCAATTGAGTGTATACTATTCCTGTCCCCAAGACTGAACATTAACATGACTTATATCACCTTTATCCATCACTCAGAAGATATACGTGGCTCTTGGGCAGAAGGGGAAGTCTCCTAGGGACTAAATCTTTGCCCCAGATGCTAGAGAACAAGAAGAGAAGGGATACCATATAGATCCCAAAAGACTGAAACTAATAAGATGGGGAGGGATGGCCCATAATGTGTGGAATGAGCTGGTCATTTTACACATATGATCTCATTTAATCTTCCAAAAAGCCTGTGGTTTGCATCCTACTGTGTCCTTTTTACAAATGAGGAAACCCAGGCCTCAACAAGAAAAGTACTTGCCTGAATTTGTACAGCCAGGAAGGGCCAGAGCTAGGTCTGGTACCCACCAGGTCACTCTACTTCCAGAGCCAGAGGACTTTAAACAATGGGCCAAGGTCCCTTGGTTTGGAGCAGAGCTGGGACTCTGGGGAAAGGGGGAGGCAAGTAACAGTCAATAGTGCACGCCTCTAGGGGCAGTGAGTGCCAGCTGGGTTTCTGTGTCAGCCCTTACCATATCACTCTCTTCCCACAGCTGTTTCAGAGATGTTCTCCCACCTACAGGTTTTAGCCACTCCAGATTCCAAGACAGGACCTGTTCTTTGTTTACTCATCTGATACATGTTCACTGAGCACCCACCGTGTGCCAGGCCCAGGGCGAGATCTTGGGCACACCATGGTGAAGGAGACACAGACTCAAATGAACTATAGACTAACAGGGGAGACAGACCGAAACCCAGGACACTGGGGCTATCATTCCTGGCTGCACGTGGTGGCATGGGAGTGTGAAGATGAGAATCACAAACTAAACCAGGAAGGAAAAGAAGAGGCTTGTATAGAAGCATTGCTTAAATCAAAATGTGTTTGTCACCTCTGTCTCCTAGTTCTGTGGGGACTAAACTTCACGCTAATTTCCAGACCCCTTTGAACTTTGCGTTGGTCTTGTCCATCTCCCACCAGTGCCTTGTTGCCAAGGGTCCACTCAATTCCTAGGCTGAGTACCTGCTCAAAAGCCTTGTGTTAGACGCACTCCAAAGGGCTTACGTTTTTGAAGCTCCAAGATGGTGTAGAGGATGGTAATGCCGTCCAGAGCCTCATGGCCAATCTCCTCATCAGGATCCCCGATGCGAATGATGAGCCTCCCCAGAAGAAGCCCCAGTGCCGGGAATCCCGAGGACATCTGTTTGTGTCATAATCTTAGGGATTGAGACTTATAGGTTCAATAATGCTATACAGTAAATGGTGAACAGAGCTAGATGGCCTGGCCTGGAGAGCTGAATCCTCTGAGGAGTGAGGACCACCTAGGAATGTCTGGGCAGATGCATGGGCTCCCTCAGAGCCGAGAACATTCTCCCTAGCAGTCCTCCCCTCCCCACTCCCAGAGCCACTCACAAGGAAAGGCGGGGTCAGAAGTGCGTGGTTCAACACAGAGACATTGCTTTTCACAGCCCGTGCTCTCTCGTGGGCCTTCCCAGAGTTCATCCAGGGCCCCAGAGGCTGTGGGGAGAAGGGTAAGACTCAGAGCTATGAGCCGGATGCTAGCCTCTGCCCCACTGGATGGGCAGGCCAGCCTTCACCAATTATCAGGAAGCTTCTGAGGAAGAGCATCAAGGCAACCCACCACAGCCCTCCTCCTCTTCTTAGAGCATAGGGACACATGGGGTCCAGAAGCTGAGGACAGAACTGGAAGACCAGAGGGAGGACAGAGGTCAATGGGAGAGAGAAGAAAGGTGGAGAGTCTTGAAGATAGGAGAGAGACATAAGGACAAGAATTTAGAAAGCAAGGATATGGGGGCAGCTATCGCAGGAGTTGCAGGAGTATGGGGGAGAGGGAGAGGGTGAAGAAGGAGTTTGGGACACGACCTGTGAGAGGGGCTGCTGCTGCTGCTGCTAAGTCTCTTCAGTCGTGTCCAACTATGTGAGACCCCACCAGGCTCCCCCATCCCTGGGATTCTCCAGGCAATAACACTGGAGTGGGTTGCCATTTCCTTCTCTAGTGAGAGGGGCAGGGAAGCAGAAATCTGGCACAAGATTACATCCTGAAGTCAAATCACTCTTTCTGGGTCCAGACCCCCAGCCCCAGTTCTCCTGAGTCGATTCCCCATCCTCCTCCACCCTTCTTCTCCTCCCTGCCCCCACACCTCCAAGATGCTCTTCAGCCCTGCAGGAGTGGGGTCCTCAACAAAGAGGGCATTGAGAAGTGTCTGCAGGGCATCCAAGGTCTGACAGTAAAGTATCTGTGAACAGGAAGAGGACCAAGTCACTAGGGAGCCTCTGGGGCAGACCCCAACCCTGGGCAATTCCTGATGTGGGTCAGGGGAGGGCTTGTACTCAAGCCCAAGAATGCTGCTTTCTGGTCCCACCATGTGAGACTAAACTTGACGTGTGATATTGGGCAACTGGCTTCCCCTCCATGGGTTACAGGTTCTTTATGGAGAAACTGGTAATTATTATCCGTGAACTTCTTAGCTTACAAGGGCAAGAAGCAGAGGCCCAGGAAGAATCTACTGAGAATTACAGAGAATCTACCACAGGCCAGGTGATTGCCTCATGACTGGCACAACCCTATCACTTTGTCCTCAAAGTGTTTTTCTCATTGTGCAAATGAGGAGATGTTCTTTAAAAACTATTTATTTATTTGGCCGTGCCTGGTCTTAGCTGTGGCATGCGGGATCTTTATTTCTTTAGTTGCAGCATGTGGGATCTAGTTCCCCAAGCAGGGATTGAACCCCAGCCCTCTGCATTGGGAACTCACTGGGAAGAGACACTTGTCCAAGGTCATAAAACCAAAGTTTCAATTCGTGAGGAACATGAGAAGATGGGTGGGAAAATGCTCAAGAACCATGAGGGCTAGATCAATGGACAACCAGCCCTACTTGTGTTATTGTCTCCAAGGAAGTGTTCTGATTCTTTTTAAAATTACCACTCCTAGATCCAAATAGATTTTCTAAGTTGCCCCTTCCAGGAGTCAGCTCTCTCCTCCCCAGTTGTTTGTTCCTTCCCCAGTCACACCACAGTCCTGAAATTGTCTTAGGAGGGTGCAGGCATGACACCTACACAAGGCTAAGGGGTGTCTTTGAGGCCCTCTCTCCCTGCCTCTCTTCTTCCCATCATCTCCACATCTTCCTTCCAGGTCATCTCTTTCCAGGCTTCCTGAGTCTGAGCACACCAGGCTTACACCACAACCACCACGGAAGCCTTGTTCACCAACTCCCTCCTCCTACCTGCCCATCTGCAGTCCATCACCGTGCAGCACTGACCTCTGCTGGCCTGGCCTGGTACTACAAGAAGGCTGCAGGCTCTGTTCCTACCCATCCCTGCCTCCCCTTTGGGTCTCCTCTCAAGTGCACCACCTCCAAGACTCAGAGCCATCACGCTGTGGCTAGTCTGGCTCCAACTGCTCTCTCACCTCACCCTCTGGACTCCAGCCACTCTGCCTCCTTATCATCCTTGCAGTCATCATGTTCTTTCCATCCTCAGGCTGCTGCACAGGCCGTTCCCTCAGCCTCTCACGCTCTTCCTTCTGCCACTCCCTTCAGCTAGTTAACTCTTCTAAACCTCTCGCCTCTAGCATTACGACCTCTGAACCCCAACACGGTCAGGTTCCCTCCATTTCAGGCTCAAAATAGTACCATGTACTTCTTGCTTGCACCAAGTACTGTTGTAATTCTGCGTTTATTTGCATGATACTTTGAGAATCTGCCCCTCAGCCCTACAGTATCTCAGCCCTGTACTTCTGGATTAGGTATTAGTTAAAATTTGCTGGGTAAAAGGATGTATGCATGTGCCTCACCCAGAGCTGAAATCTCTCTCCCTAACCTCCCCCACTGACCCCATTCCACATGAAGGGTCTCCTCTGATCACTCTTCCAGGGACCATCCTGCAGGGGGTTGAAGGTTCTCATGAGAGCCCCTTAAGGTTCCACTTCCAGGCCTCAACCCAAACTTGCCCAATCCTCAGGCCTTTTCTTCCTAATCCTGGCCACCTCTTAAGCCACGCCAACATCTGCCAACATCCTTCTCATGGGGCAGAGCCCAAAGTAGACAATGCTTCAGATGAGGGATCCTTTATTCCACAGACTCACTCATTCACCAAATATTTATTAAGTGCCTGCTCGGGCCAGGAGAAGGGAGGTGAATTGCCCAAGCTCCTCAAGTAGGAGGTCAAAGATTCCAATCTACCTCTCATAATGCCCTTCCTCTCCCTGCTGGGAGTCCAGGGACGTGCCTCCCTCTGAGGACACCAGTCAGCCCCAAGGCCCTGCTTGGGAGGGCCCTGCCTCACCTGTAAGGCATCTGCCTTGGCCTGGTCTTTCTCCTGCATGGCCTGAATGGTAGGCAGGGAGAACACACTCTTCACGCACGTGTTCACCAGCTCCGACCGTTCCTGCAAACCCAGGACAGGCTGGGAATGACTGGGGAAGAGACAGAAAGTGAGGGCATGGAGTGAGGGGGCACCTGAGGCTGGAGGCTGGAAGTGAAGGGTGCAGGGCTGGGACAAGGGCTGAGATTCAGATCCACAGAAGGGCAAAATGAGGTAGGGAGGAGGATGGTGGTGGCGTACAAGTCAGATAGCCCCAGCAGGGCCTGGGCAAGGGGAAGGGAAAAGGCCTGGGACTAGGAAAGGGCCACGCACAGCAGAGAGGCCTCTGAAGATATAGGCAGAGGCTGAGGGTTGGGAAAGGGGCTGAGGGCTGGGAAAGGGGCCGAGGTCACCTCAGCTGGGTCAGGGTCTCCATGGCCTGCTGGCGGACGGAACTCGTGAGAGAATCCAGCGGCTCCTCCTGGATCTGCTTCTGGATGGGGGACATGGAGGTATCAACGAGGGGGGCAGGCCACCACAGACCACCAGCACCGCAGCCACTCAGGGAATGGGGCCACTCTTCAGCCTGGGCCGGCTCCACCCCCTGCCTGGGCTCCAGTGGAGGGAGCCAGCTGACTGCTCTAACCCGGTCCAGAGCCCCCAGTTCAAGGCCTTCAGAATGGGCCTGACCTGCTACACACATGCAGGGCTCAGCAAGAACTGTTTCAGCAGCCCTGTAGTAGGGAAGTCTAAACCATGGACTGGCCCCCAAACACCGTGCATGACCCTTGAAAGTGGTCCAGTTGAATTCCGGTTACTTCTTACTTTTGATCTAACACCAACGCCCAGTAGGTGCTCAATTAATGTTAATTAAATGAAAGTATCAGAGGCACGGATTTTTTTTCTCTCTTTATAGCTAACTGTTGATATAATTCTGGAAACTTCAGTGACTGTCCCAGCCCAGACACTCCGGTGGATAACTGAGAAGTGACTGCATTTAGCTGAGAAAAAGAAAGTTCCTTCAGAAGTTCCCCCATCAGAAGAACTATGGGGGAAAATAACACATAAAATAATAATGACTGCTCCCGGGGGCCTAAGATTTTACAGGGAACTAACCTTTGGGTTGTGTCCTCCATTGACACAGGTTTTTTATCACAGTCACTTGTGAGATATTAAGAGTGAGTCTTAGAGAAAGGAAGTGACTTGGCCAAGCTCCCTCAAGGTAGGCGGGGGGCAGTTCAGGGTGGAGCTGAGACCCAGGCCCAAGTATCTGTGCCTTGATGTCCTCTGCCCACCCCACCCCAACCCCGCCTCATCAGTGGGTGGACTTGGGACTTCTGCCCCCCACCACCCTGATGCCACAGACCCGCAAGCTGCTTCCGCACCATCATCTTCTTCATCAGGGTCTTCTTCTCTTCTTCCTTGTCCAGCACACTCTGGCTCTTCTGGAGGCTGAGGGCACTCCCGACCTCAGGGGCAGTAGAGGGCGAAACCACAGGGTGAGAGCCACGCGGAGCCCAGCCCCGGGACTGCCCTTACACCCCGTCTTTGCACCTGCCACCTGCGGTCAAGCTGCCTGTTCCTCCCCAGCTGCCAGCCCCCAGCATCAGCTCAAGAGACGTGAGAAACCGCAAGGGAACTCGGGGTGGGGAGGGTGGTAAAGATTTGAGAAGATGGTGGTGGCAGCAGGTTGAGGATAATCCCTGGAGGTCAGGTTTGGGGGAAGACCAGATATCAGGTTCAGATTGTAAAGCACCTGTCCACTAAGGAAGAAGAGGCAGGAGCTGGTGGGACAGAAAGGGTTCCAACACCTCAAGTTGAAATGCCATCGTTAGTGATACCTCGTGAGGGCCTTCTAGCATCTACCCTTTGTAAGGACACCCAGTAGTCGGATTACGGCATTCTGCTACCGGAGAGGGAATACATTAACCAATGTCCCATTAATCTATTAGTTCTCTTTATCTTAAGGTAGAAGAAGAAAAAAAACATGAAAGAGACTAAATATATAGTAAAGAAAGCAAAACAAGTGTATCTGATGGGCAGTGTGGTGGTTTAAAGATGCTACAAGTTCTTTCCCATTCCACCTGGCCAGAAGACAGGTTGTATGGCCTGGCCTGGGCAGGGGCCCTGCTCCAGACGCTGTCTGCCAACTAGGCTCACTCACATTCCGTGTGTTACACTCACTACCAGCCTGTCCAGTCTTCTTCCACTGGCCCTCACCAAATCATGAAGATGCTGGCTTTCTCTGGCCTCCCAAGGCCTGCTACATGGCCAAGACCCAGGCTGGGTCCTGAAAAGGGTCATTCCCCTTTTAGAGACCTTCACAATTCATTCAGTTGTTTAAAAAAAAAAAAAAAAAAACTGTTATCAAGCACTTAGGACGTGCCAGGCACTGCTCTAGATTCTAGGAATACTGCTGAGAATAAGACAGACAAAACTCCCTGATTTATGGAGAATGAATCCCAGTGCGAGAGACTGACAAGAAATAAGATAAACTAATAAAGCCATAGAGCAGAGAAGAGTCTGGCAGAGAAATGCTGAGGGTGGAGTGTGAGGTGGAGGGAGAGGGCATCCCAGGAAATAGGTGGCAGGGAGGTGGTTTGGCAGGAAGCATACCAGAGCCATTTTGCCGCGATCATTTCTCTGCCCTGGCACCTCCACCAGGCATGAGGCTGCTTCATCGAAGGCTCCTGCATGTCGCAGTTCCACTGAGGAAAGAAGAGGGAGGGTAAAGATACAGTGCAGCAGAATCCCATCTCCCCTTCCCCATGGGGCTCCTCCAAGCCTTACTTTCCCAGCAGCCAGACTGGGCCTCTATCACTAAAACCTTTCAGGGGCACCCCGTGTCCCAGAGCATAAGGCTCGCATCCTTATTAGCGCCTTCAAGGCCCTGCCGGGTCAGTCTCCCCTGCCCACCTCCGCAGCTCACTTTCCCCTACTCTCCCCTCACTCACCATGCTTCCACCACGCTGGCCTCCTTCCAGGCCCAGCAGGCTTTGCTCTCAGGCCTTTGCACAAGCTCTTTTCCTCTACCTGGGCCTCTGCTTTCACACCCCCTTGCCCAGGTAGAGGACAAGGTCTGCTTGCCCGCCACTCCTCAGAGCGGCCTCCCCTGACCTTCAGAGTAACGGAGGGCCCACTGTGATCCTGTCGTGCATCATCCGGTTCTCTTCTCTTGGTTGTTACCACATTTTATAATTAAACTCTTACTTGTTATAGTATTGGTTGGCCAAAAGTTCATTCAGCTTTTCCCATAACATCTTACGAAAAAACCTGAATGAATCTTTCAGCCAACCTAATAGATAATTGCTATTTTGTTAGCCCCACAATTCCTCATCTTTCTTTTGGTGGCAAAGCCTCTGTGTTCCCTGCGGGCTATTCATTTCATATAGGTAGGTGAAGCTACAAGGCCCACCCATCACCCCTCTTCAAATAAGGATGGGCTTTATTCTTAAAATCAGTATAATATTATAAATCAACTAGACTTCAATAAACACAAAAATGAATAAAGGTGGATCTGGAAACCATGCTTGCTCAGTAAGAGATTCCCATGCCCCCAGCCACAGTGATTGGTCCAGGTGTGGGCACTTGGCTGAGCAGGGCCCATAGAGTCCTTGACTTAAGGCAGTGAGGGGAAGCCCAAGGAGAGAGACCCTGGAGCTTCAGGGACATCTTGGTCACCAACCTCCGGGGGCTACTGGAGGATGGAGTCAACAGTGGGAAGCAGAGACATCTCAGTGGTAGTGAATACAGCTAGCACTAAAACCTTGGCTTCTTCTAAGCACCTTTGTCCACTAAAGGGAACAAAGAGGAGAATGAGGTGATTCTAGGACTCGGGCAGAGAAAGTGCAGGTGAATCTGAGACATCTTGTACCAGAAAACAAGGAAATAAGCCCAAAAACTGTGAGGATATGTCAAAAAGACGTAAAAGCTTGCTCAAAGAGTATTCCTTGGTCAAACAGGGGAAAGCTTCAGTATCACAATAAATGATGGGAACGACAGATTATATAGTCTATCAAGTAAACTAAGAAATGATAAGTCCATGCTAATATAAAAAAAAGAAATAACTAAATTGAAAAGTTTGATGAGAAATGGGATATTTACATAGTTTCAAAAGATCTCTCTAGTATTTTTTGCATATTTATGACAAAGGGGTAAATAATGACTTTATAGTGGAAAACCTTGGCAGCAACCATTGAACTCAAGTGATCAAAGTGAACCAGTAATGGAACAAATCAAAATCATACACCACCAGATAGAATGCAGCGAGAAAAACCCAGCATCATGTCTATGCTATTCCCACCAAAGATGCATGACATGAATCCGATCATGAGAAAACATCAGACAAGCCCCAAATTAGGCAAATCTTATAAAACAGCTGGCCTATGATCTTCCAAAATATCAAGGGCGTGACAGTCAAGGAAGATCTGATGGCTGAGGGAAACGAAACAGATGAGACAGAAAAGTACAATGAATGATTCTGACCTGGATCCTTTTTTAATAAAGGGTATTTCCGGGACAATTGGTTACATTTGAATGGAGCCTAAGGATTGGATGGTAGCAGTGTATCAGTGTTAATTTCCTGATTTTGATGGTTGATTTTTATCCTTTTTTATAAGAAACACATGCAAATTCAAGATTGACAGGGTATCATTTAGCAACTTATCAATTCAGAAAAACATTTTATACTGTACTTTCAACTTTTCTGCAAGTTTTTTATTATTTCAAATTTTTAAAAGAATGATGGATAAATAGAGGCATTTTCAGTAAAAATGGAAAGAGTTTGCATCAGCAGAGCTCACTAAAGCAAAAGGGTATACTTCAGCCAAAAGGAAATTAATCCCAGATGAAGGTCTGAGATGCAATAAGCAAATGGAAAAAAAAAAAAAAAAGAGGTTAATATTTGGGTAAATATAAGAACATTAACTGCATAAAATAATAATAATGTTCATAGAGTAAAGAAAAGATAAAATTAACATACATTACCAGGAGAGCATATAAATGGGAAAGCAGGCGTTAAATGAGGTTTACATGTTTAAATCATCTGGGAGGAAGATAAATGCATTGACTAGTTTGGACGTTGTGATTAATTAAATATACACATTGTAGCTTCTAGAGAATCAGTAACAGACTTTAAACAGTATATAAGTTCCACACAAATAAGGAAGAAAAGAGGGAGGAAAAGCAACCCAAAAACCAGAAAAGGAGAAAAAAAGAAATATAGAGCAAGCAGAATAAAGAATACGATTACTAGTCAACTATAGGCCAATTAAAAATTAAAAAATTTTTAACTATGCATAATTATATTAAATATAAATGAACTATGGGTTGGAAACAGTATTATCTAATTCACTTTTTTGATCTAGATGCCATTTCGCTTTTTGTTTATTTATTCATTTTTGGCTGTGCTGGGTCTTTGTGGCTGCACGGGCTTTTCTCTAGTTGTGGCGAGCAGGAGCTCCTCTCTAGGTGCAGTGCACGGGCTTCTTATTGCGACGGCTTCTCTTCTTGCTGAGCACAGGCTCTAGGAGCATGGGCTTCAGTAGTTGTAGCACCTGAGCTCAGTAGTTGCGGCTCCCCGGCTCTAGAGCACAGGCTCAGTAGTTGTGGTGCACAGGCTTAGTTGCTCTGAAGCATGTGGGATCTTCCCAGATCAGGAATCCAACTCCTTTCTCCTGCATTGGCAAGTGGATTCTATACCACTGAGCCATAGGGAAGCCCCAGAAACATATTATATAGAAGACAATGCTACATAAATTGATTTGTAGATTCAATGAAATTTCAGTGAAAAATCTAACAGATTTATATTAAGTTTTATGGAAATTGACAAGCTGTTTCTAGAATTAAAATGGAAAAGTAAAGCACCTAGAATAGACAATCCTGACAAAGTGGAGGAGTCTCACTACTAAATATAAAGGACTTACTCTAAAACACGGTAATTAAAGGCAATGGTTAAGGATAGACAAACGAAGGAATAGAAAGAGTCCAAAAATAAACCTACACATACACAGTCAGTTGATTTTCCTCAAGGTAACACTGCAATTCAGAAAGAATGAAGGGATGGAGCCAAAGCAAAAACAATACCCAGCTGTGGATGTGACTGGTGATAGAAGCAAGGTCCGATGCTGTAAAGAGCAATATTGCATAGGAACCTGGAATGTCAGGTCCATGAATCAAGGCAAATTGGAAGTGGTCAAACAAGAAGTGGCAAGAGTAAATGTCGACATTCTAGGAATCAGCAAACTGAAATGGACTGGAATGGGTGAATTTAACTCAAATGACCATTATATCTACTACTGCGGGCAGGAATCCCTCAGAAGAAATGGAGTAGCCATCATGGTCACCAAAAGAGTCTGAAATGCAGTACTTGGATGCAATCTCAAAAACGACAGAATGATCTCTGTTCATTTCCAAGGCAAACCATTCAATATCACAGTAATCCAAGTCTATGCCCCAACCAGTAATGCTGAAGAAGCTGAAGTTGAACGGTTCTATAAAGACCTACAAGACCTTTTAGAACTAACACCCCAAAAAGATGTCCTTTTCATTATAGGGGACTGGAATGCAAAAGTAGGAAGTCAAGAAACACCTGGAATAACAGGCAAATTTGGCCTTGGAATACGGAATGAAGCAGGGCAAAGACTAATAGAGTTTTGCTAAGAAAATGCAGTGGTCATAGCAAACACCCTCTTCCAACAACACAACACATGTCTATACATGGACATCACCAGATGGTCAACACTGAAATCAGATTGATTATATTCTTTGCAGCCAAAGATGGAGAAGCTCTACACAGTCAGCAAAAACAAGACCAGGAGCTGACTGTGGCTCAGATCATGTACTCCTTATTGCCAAATTCAGACTTAAATTGAAGAAAGTAGGGAAAACCACTAGACCATTCAGGTATGACCTAAATCAAATCCCTTATGATTATACAGTGGAAGTGAGAAATAGATTTAAGGGCCTAGATCTGATAGATAGAGTGCCTGATGAACTATGGAATGAGGTTCGTGACATTGTACAGGAGACAGGGATTAAGACCATCCCCATAGAAAAGAAATGCAAAAAACCAAAACGGCTGTCTGGGGAGGCCTTACAAATAGCTGTGAAAAGAAGAGAAGTGAAAAGCAAAGGAGAAAAGGAAAGATATAAACATCTGAAGGCAGAGTTCCAAAGAATAGCAAGAAGAGATAAGAAAGCCTTCTTCAGCGATCAATGCAAAGGAATAGAGGAAAACAACAGAATGGGAAAGACTAGAGATTTCTTCAAGAAAATCAGAGATACCAAAGGAACATTTCATGCAAAGATGAGCACGATAAAGGACAGAAATGGTATGGACCTAAGAGAAGCAGAAGATATTAAGAAGAGATGGCAAGAATACACAGAAGAACTGTACAAAAAAGATCTTCACGACCCAAATAATCACGATGGTGTGATCACTGACCTAGAGCCAGACATCCTGGAATGTGAAGTCAAGTGGGCCTTAGAAAGCATCACTACGAACAAAGCTAGTGGAGGTGATGGAATTTCAGTTGAGCTATTCCAAATCCTGAAAGACGACGCTGTGAAAGTGCTTCACTCAATATGCCAGCAAATTTGGAAAACTCAGCAATGGCCACAGGACTGGAAAAGGTCAGTTTTCATTCCAATCCCAAAGAAAGGCAATGCCAAAGAATGCTCCAACTACCGCACAATTGCACTCATCTCACACGCTAGTAAAGTAATGCTCAAAATTCTCCAAGCCAGGCTTCAGCAATATGTGAACCGTGAACTTCCAGATGTTCAAGCTGGTTTTAGAAAAGGCAGAGGAACCAGAGATCAAATTGCCAACATCCGCTGGATCATGGAAAAAGCAAGAGAGTTCGAGAAAAACATCTATTTCTGCTTTATTGACTATGCCAAAGCCTTTGACTGTGTGTATCACAATAAACTATGGAAAATTCTGAAAGAGATGGGAATACCAGACCACCTGATCTGCCTCTTGAGAAATCCATATGCAGGTCAGGAAGCAACAGTTAGAACTGGACATGGAACAACAGACTGGTTCCAAATAGGAAAAGGAGTTCGTCAAGGCTGTATAGTGTCACCCTGTTTATTTAACTTACATGCAGAGTACATCATGAGAAACGCTGGGCTGGAAGAAACACAAGCTGGAATCAAGATTGCCGGGAGAAATATCAAGAACCTCAGATATGCAGATGACACCACCCTTATGGCAGAAAGTGAAGAGGAACTCAAAAGCCTCTTGATGAAAGTGAAAGAGGAGAGTGAAAAAGTTGGCTTAAAGCTCAACATTCAGAAAACGAAGATCATGGCATCCAGTCCCACCACTTCATGGGAAATAGTTGGGGAAACAGTGGAAACAGTGTCAGACTTTATTTTTGTGGGCTCCAAAATGACTGCAGATGGTGACTGCAGCCATGAAATTAAAAGACGCTTACTCCTTAGAAGGAAAGTTATGACCAACCTAGATAGCATATTCAAAAGCAGAGACATTACTTTGCCAATAAAGGTCCGTCTAGTCAAGGCTATGGTTTTTCCTGTGGTCATGTATGGATGTGAGAGTTGGACTGTGAAGAAAGTTGAGCTCCAAAGAATTGATGCTTTTGAACTGTGGTGTTGGAGAAGACTCTTGAGAGTCCCTTGGACTGCAAGAAGATCCAACCAGTCCATTCTGAAGGAGATCAGCCCTGGGATTTCTTTGGAAGGAATGATGCTAAAGCTGAAACTCCAGTACTTTGGCCACCTCATGTGAAGAGTTGACTCAATGGAAAAGACTCTGATGCTGGGAGGGATTGGGGGCAGGAGGAGAAGGGGAGGACAGAGGATGAGATGGCTGGATGGCATCACTGACTCGATGGACGTGAGTCTGAGTGAACTCTAGGAGTTGGTGATGGACAGGGAGGCTAGGTGTGCTGCGATTCATGGAGTCACAAAGAGTCGGACACGACTGAGGGACTGATCTGATGTGATCTGAACACTGCAATTCAGTGGGGGAAATTATGGTTTTTTTCAATAAATGGTCCAGAGCAATTAGATACTCACATGGGGGGGAAATGAGCCTTTTAAGTCCCTCTCTCAAATTGTTTCCCAAAATTAATGCATAATGCATTATAAATTTAATGTGAAAGACAAAATGGTAAAACTTATGGAGGAAAATATAACACTATTTTCATAACCTTTGCATACACATATCAGGATTATATAAAGAAGTTCCACAAACCAATAAGAAAAAGACAACACAAATTTTTTAAATGAACAGAAGACTTGAACAGGCACTTCATTATAAAGGATATACAAATTGACAATAACCATATTGAAAGATGCTTAACATCAGTAATCATCAAAAAATGCCATTGTAAATCACATGGAAATGGCATTAGATACCCACCAGAATGGCTAACATTTTAAAAACTGCCTACCAAATGTCTGTGAGGATGTTGAGCAATTGGAAGTCTCACATGTGAGAGGGTAAATTAATTCAACCACTTTGAAAACTTTGCAGTATCTATTAAAGCTGGACATGTGTTTTGCTATGACCCAGAAATTCTTCTTCTAGATGAAAAAGAGTTATCTTTGCACTAACATGTACAAAAGGGTTCAAAGTAACTTTATTCATATTATCCAAAAAGTAGAAAAATTCCAGTGTCCATCAGAATGAATCAACAAATTGTGGTAAGTTCATAAGATAGAATACTCCAGAATAATAAAAAGAATCAGCTATGACACATGCAACTGTGGATGAATCCGCTAGACATAATGTTGGGCTAAAGAAGCCAGAATCAAAACAGTATAAACAACGGTAGTTATTGATAGAAAGTTAAAAAACAGACAAAACTAGTCTATGGTGATACAAATCTGAAGAATTGTTCCTTCTGTGACTGTTGATAACTGAGGGTAATCTTGACCCCTATTTGCCATTTGGCAATGTCTGAAGACATCTTTTGTTGTCACAACTTGTGTGGGAGGATGTTCCTACTAGTATCTTCTGCAGAGTCTAGGGATGCATCTTACATGTGTAGAACAGCCCCAATACACCCACACCCACACAACAAAGATCTGTCTAACACAAAATATCAGTAGTGCCAAGACTGAGAAACCCTACGCAAAGAGCCAACGCATTGGAAAAGACTTTGATGCTGGGAAAGATTGAAGGCAAAAGGAGAAGGGGATGGCAGAGAATGAGATGGTTAGATAGCATCACTGACTCAATGGACGTGAATCTGAGCAAACTCCAAGAGATAGTGAAGGACAGGGAAGCCTGGCACGTTGCAGCCCATGACTTAGCAACTGAACAATGAACAACCCCAGGAGAAGGGGAATTGGTTGGAAAGGATCACAAGGGAAGGTTCTGGGATGCCGATAAAGATCTGGGTCTTGATCTGGGTGGGATTTACCAGTGTGTTTATGTATGTAAATATTCATCAAGCTGTACACTTAAGATTAGTAGTTCACTTTACATCATGTTATATATCTTGGAAAACTTTTTAAAGGACAAATACAGTTTGAAAATACATTGTTTTTAAAAATACAAACAGATAAAATTATCCTACTGAAACACAAAGATTGATCCTAAATAGCCAAAACAATCTTGAAAAAGAACAAAGTTGGTAGACTCCTATTTCCTCCTTTCAAACTTACTACAAAGCTGTAGAAACCAGAACAGTGTGTTACTGGCATAAAGACAGACATAAAGACCAATGGGATAAACAGAAATAAATCCTTATATATATGGTCAATTGATTTTTGACAAAGATGCCAAGACCTTTCAGTGGAAAAAGAATGCTCTTTTCAATACATAGTGTTAAAAAAACTAGATATCCACATGCAAAAGAATGATGTTGGACCCCTTCCTCACACTGTACACAAAAATTAACTCAAAAATTAAACTTAAAAGCTAAAACTATAAAACTCTTAGAAGAGAACATAGGGAGAAATCTTCATGACATTGGATATGGCAATAATTTCTCTTATTTTTCAGACTACAGAATCATTCCATTTTATTCAGCTCAAAAAATACAATTCTTTTCTTTTTTACATGTTGTTTGTTTTTATTACTTTAGGGAAGAAATCTTTTTTTTAAGAAATTTTTATTTATTTATATTTTATTTAAATATTTATTCAGTTCAGTCGCTCAGTCGTGTCCGACTCTTTGCGACCCCATGAATCGCAGCATGCCAGGCCTCCCTGTCCATCACCAACTCCCAGAGTTCACTCAGACTCATGTCCATCAAGTCAGTGATGCCATCCAGCCATCTCATCCTCTGTTGTCCCCTTCTCCTCCCACCCCCAATCCCTCCCAGCATCAGAGTCTTTTCCAATGAGTCAACTCTTCACATGAGGTGGCCAAAGTACTGGAGTTTCAGCTTTAGCATCATTCCTTCCAAAGAAATCCCAGGGCTGATCTCCTTCAGAATGGACTGGTTGGATCTCCTTGCAGTCCAAGGGACTCTCAAGAGTCTTCTCCAACACCACAGTTCAAAAGCATCAATTCTTTGGAGCTCAACTTTCTTCACAGTCCAACTCTCACATCCATACATGACCACAGGAAAAACCATAGCCTTGACTAGACGAACCTTTTTTGGCAAAATAATGTCTCTGCTTTTGAATATGCTATCTAGGTTGGTCATAACTTTCCTTCCAAGGAGTAAGCGTTTTTTAATTTCATGGCTGCAGTCACCATCTGCAGTCATTTTGGAGCCCACAAAAATAAAGTCTGACACTGTTTCCACTGTTTCCCCATCTATTTCCCATGAAGTGGTGGGACCGGATGCCATGATCTTTGTTTTCTGAATGTTGAGCTTTAAGCCAACTTTTTCACTCTCCTCTTTCACTTTCATCAAGAGGCTTTTGAGTTCCTCTTCACTTTCTGCCATAAGGGTGGTGTCATCTGCATATCTGAGGTTATTGATATTTATCCTGCAATCTTGATTCCAGCTTGTGCTTCTTCCAGCCCAGCGTTTCTCATGATGTACTCTGCATATAAGTTAAATAAACAGGGTGACACTATACAGCCTTGACGAACTCCTTTTCCTATTTGGAACCAGTCTGTTGTTCCATGTCCAGTTCTAACTGTTGCTTCCTGACCTGCATACAGATTTCTTAAGAGGCAGATCAGGTGGTCTGGTATTCCCATCTCTTGAAGAATTTTCCACAGTTTATTGTGATCCGCACAGTCAAAGGCTTTGGCACAGTCAATAAAGCAGAAATGGATGTTTATCTGGAACTCTCTTGCTTTTTCCATGATCCAGTGGATGTTGGCAATTTGGTCTCTGGTTCCTCTGCCTTTTCTAAAACCAGCTTGAACATCAGGAAGTTCACGGTTCACATATTGCTGAAGCCTGGCTTGGAGAATTTTGAGCATTACTTTACTAGCGTGTGAGATGAGTGCAATTGAGCATTCTTTGGTATTGGAGTGTAAACAAAGGCAAAAATTTCTTAAACATAACACCAAGGTAACAGACAATAAAAGAGTAGATGAATTGATTCTCATCAAATTAATCACTTGTGCATCAAAGGACAATGTTAAGAGAATAAAAAGACAACTCACAGAACAGGTGCCAATATTTACCAATTGTGTATCTGATAAGGAATTAATATTCAGAATATATAAAGAACTCCTAAACTCAACAACAAAAAGCAACTAAATTTTGGGACTTCCCTGGTAGTCCAGTATCATGACTCCACGCTTCAAATGCAGGGGGCATGAGTTTGATCCCTGGTCGCAGAACTAAGATCCCACATGCTGTGTAGCATGGCCACAAAATTAAAAATAAAAAACCAAATGTGAAAATAGGCAAAAGACATTATACAAATGTTCAATAGGCATATTAAAAAAATGTTCAACATCATTTATTAGTCATTAGGGAAATGCAAATCGAAATCACAATTGAAATATTACTTCACACTCTTTAGGATGGCTACTATAAAAATGTTTTCTAAAAAAAAAAAACAAAAATAAAAAGTGCTGGCAAGGAGAGATTAATAGTGCAGCAATAGAAACCCTTGTACATTAGAACCTCTGTACATTGTTGGAGGGGGTGCAAAATGGTACAGCTGGTATGGGAAATAATTTAGTATTTCCTCAGAAAGCTAAACAAGAATTACCATACGATTCAGCAGTTTCACTCCTAGGTATGTATCTAAAGGAATTGAAAGCAAGGATTCAGAGATTTTTGAGCTGACGTGTATAGCAGCATTATCCATCATAGCCAAATAGTCGTCCATGGACAAATAAAATGTGGTACATTTATTGGAATACTATCCAACCACAAAAAGGAATGAAGTACTGATTCATGTTACAACATAGATGAATGTTATGCTAAGTAAACATTATACAAAAGAACAACTGTGTGATTCCATTTCATGAGTTACCTAGAGTAGGCAAATTCATAGAGACAGAAAGCAGGTTAGAGTTCATGTGGGACTGGGGAGAGAGGAATAGGGAGTTACTACTTTATGGTAAGACCTTCTATTTGGGATGACAGACAGTGGTAACACAATATTGTGAGGTGACTAATGCCACTGAATTAAACACTTAAAAATGTTTAAAATGGCAGATTTATGTTATATATATTTTACTACAATTTTTAAAAGATTTATCATATAATATACCAAGAGCCATTGAACTGTGTACTTTAAATGGGTAAATTGTATAGTATGTGAATTAGATCACAATAATAACTGGACTCCACAAGTAAAGGAATGAAGTTGAACCTCAATTTCACTCCATTTCACTTGAACAGATGGATATATTAATAACATTCCAATAAAAATGCCAGAGAGATTGTTTGAGGACCTAGACAAATGTATTTTAAAATGTATACAGAAGAATGAGGGTGTTTGAATAGCCTCCAGGCATGGTGTGGAGGCTGTTGTCCTTGGAATAATTTTACGAACTTTAAAGAGGGATTCTTTCAGATATGAATGCATATCTGTAAAGCCATGGTAATTTTTTAAAATTGCAATGTGGTATTGGTAAATGAGCAAATAAAAATATTTGGAGATATAAATAACTGGGAAAAGATCTTTACAACATCAAACACTGATGGATTCATTTACAGAACTCTTGCACATCAAAAGTGAGTCACGGGTTCCAGACAGGACCCCAAGGCTTCACTTAGGTGGGAACCTCAAAAACTCAAGTCTGCCTGCTCCACTGGTCAAACTCTGACCTGAGAAACCAGGCCTGAAATTCATCAAGAAAGAAAAGAAGGTATAGTTAGATGACTTGTAATTTGTACGGGATAAAGTATCATTATATGGAATATTATATTACAGTTAATAAAACTGAAGCTCAGAGAGATTAAGTAGCTCATCCCAAGTCACACAGCTAGCAGGGGCTGAGCACTAGATCTCCCGTGTATAATTAATGTATTGCATGTTATCCATTACATGCTGTGTCCTTCCTTTCCCCTCTCCTCTTCCCTCCCTGCCCTACAAATCTGAATAGCGTTCTTCCAGGTCGGTGTCCTCTCTGGGGCTGGCACTCTGGCCTTACTCACCCTGAGGGATGCTCTGGAAGGCCGTGGAGTCCTTATTTGTGGTGTTGCCGGTGGGGAGCCCCGGTGGGAACTGGCCCGCCTCCACACGAGTCATCTCACTCCAGCTCTCCAGAGTCCCCTCCAGAGGCATGGTGTGGATACTGCTGTCCTCGAAACACTCCTGCTGGCTGCTCAGCGTCAGGGTGGAGGTGTCGCTGAAGATGAGGCTGGAACCCAGGCTCAGAGTCTCCTTGGAGCCCAGGATCAGGGTCATGCACGAGGGTGGCGAAACGGTGGAGGTGGGTCCATGCGTGCTGGAGTGCAGGCTGACAGCGTCGCTGGAACCGGGAACCAGGGTCAAGCTTGAAGCCTGAGTGACGGTCATATTCAAGTCAGACTTGGGGTTGCCATTTGAAGCCACGCTGATGGTTCCCTTGGGGCTTGTGTTCCAGACTGCACCAAAGGCTCTTTTTGAAACAGATCCAGAGATGTTATGTGAAACCACAGTGATGGTCTCGTTCGTGTCTTGCATAAGGGACTCAGGAGAACCTGAAGCTGCGTTCAGGTCCAGCTTGGATATGTTCCCTGAGCCCATGCCGAGCAGCTGATTGGAGTCAGGATCCAGAAAAGGGGTTGAGGCTGGAGTAAGGAGAGTTTTTGAGCCTGGCCTGGAAATGCTGTGGCCCAGAACAAGGGAGTCTTTGGAATAAGGCCTTAAAAATGGGTTTGTCTCAGGCCTGGAAGGATTGGAGTTGCTCTGACCCAAATCAAAAAGATTGCTCGAGAGGGAGTTGACAGCCTCCTCCGAATGTGGCCCAGCATGGGTCCCCGAGCTCATACCCTGGGCCTCCATAGAGTGGGGGTTCAGAATGAGGTTTGAGGCTGGACTTAGGGTCCCCTGTGAGTTAGGCCTTGAGAGGTGATTGGAATCCAAAGCCAGGGCTTCACCAGAGTGGGCAGCAGTGATCTGGAGGGAACCTGGAGTCGTGGACCTGCTGTCATCAGGTCTGGGGGTGTTATCAGACTCCAGGCCAGGGGCCTCCTCTGAGACCGGAATCAGAGTTGGATTAAGGTCTGGAACAAGAGCCACGCCAGGACTCAGGTTTGGATTCAAGAGAGCAACAAGGTCTGTGTTTAGGCTGGGCCCAGAGATGATGCCAGAGCCTAAACCGGGGGCCTCAGTGGAGTTGAGATTGGGTGTCATGTTCGCGTCTTCACAGAGGACCAGACTAGTCCCTGGACCCAAGGCCATGCCCGATCTGAAGGTCTGTCAGTGCCACTGCCCCCTTCTATCCAATAGCTGACTGTCGAGCTCCCTGAAGTGCTCCTGAGAGAGAGAAAAGGCAAGTTCAGCCTCACCTATTGAAACCTTTCCATGGCTCCCCATGGATGACCTCCACGACCACGCCCAGCCCACCTGTCCAGCTCCGTCCTACATGGCTCTCCCCTAGCTCTCTCAGCTCCAGCCTCATCCTCTGTGTTCCTTTCTTTGACCACACCCCGTTTCCTTTTAGCTCACAGTCCTTAAATGTAGTTTCCCTGGCCTGGAACCTCCCCCTACTCTCCTCGCTGATTCTACTCCTCCAAGCAAATGATACACAGCACTTTATTCCAATGATTTGTTTAGTGGTCCAGCCCCTGCTAGAGATGAGTGGGGACATTGGTGAGAACTATGCTGGGAGGGATTGGGGGCAGGAGGAAAAGGGGACAACAGAGGATGAGATGGCTGGATGGAATCACCGATTCGATGGACATAAGTTTGAGTGAACTCCGGGAGTCAGTGATGGACAGACAGGCCTGGCGTGCTGCGATTTATGGGGTCGCAAAGAGTCGGACACGACTGAGTGACTGAACTGAACTGAACTGAACTGATGCACATCTTAGTCCCTGGGGCATCCCCAGCACCTAATGTAATACTAGGTCCACAGTAGGAAGTCCACGAACACTAGACAAATGAGGAAACTCTCCCACCTTAAGGTAGAAAGGGAGAAGGGGACGTCTCCTTATTTACTACTTCCAGCCAACCCCTAAGTTGCAAGAACTACTCTGTGAATGGCTGTGGCACTAGATGCCCAAAGGAGCCTTGGCAGAGATGCCCACTGCCCTTAATAGTTTGTTCTGGGTGAGGCAAACTAAATGGAGGAGAACCTGAGGATATCATCCAAAGCAGAGCCTGTCTCAGCCCAGCAACCTCACTGCTGGGTGAACTCCCCAGTTCCCCGACCCCATCCCACTCCAGAAAGACTAGACAAAGGAGGAAACTCTCCCACCTTACCCTGCCCCACCCCCACACCTGGGCCTCCCTCCCTATGGGAACCGTAGGGACAGCTCACCTGCATGCATGGTGTTCTTAAGCAGGACTGGGCCCCTGTGAGGAGATGCGAAAGGAGATCAAGTCAGGCAAGAGTGGCTTTTTTGGTACTTACTGAGCAAAGTCTAAAGGCCAGGCACACACTTCTGCTCATAAAATCCCCCTGCATGCACACACACACACACATACACACCCGGAAGTTAGATATGCTTACTCCATTGTATGCTTAAGGAAGGGGAGGTCAAGTCACACACCCAAGTCTGGCCCTCCACAGGCTAAACATCCTTCTTCAGTCATTTTCCCTAGCTAACACCTACAGCTTCACCCCTTCAGATTTCAGCTTATATGCTACAAGACTTCCAGGTCCCCCAGACAGGTGAGGTCCATCTGTAAGTTCCCAGGGCATTTTGTCCACTTCCCCTTTCTTGGCACACAATATCTGGTTTCCTCGCTAAACCACAAGATCCACAAGAGTCTAGCACCCCCACCTGCCCTAGAGCCCGCGCGCCGCAGCAAGAGAAGCCACCACAATGAGGACCTCGCACTTTGCAGTTAGAACACAGTGCCTGTTGGCCACAACTCGAGAAAGCCCTCGCGCAGCCACAAAGACCCAGCGCGGCCAAACGTTACAATAAATACATAAAATAGAAAGGAGTCTAGCACAGCACCCGGCACACAGTAAACGTTCAATAAATGAGCTTGTTATTTCATCCTTTTATCTCTTCTTCATTCATTCATCCATTCTGTCGCTAGCTCATTTCATCACATATCATTTCTTATTCATTCATGCACTAACTCATTCACTAAATCATTTACTCATACCATACATTTTGCTGTGCACCTTATGGCTTGGCTTTGAAAAAAATACAGATTCACAGTCATGTTGTCCTGGGTTCAATTCCCAGCTCATCCTCCTACTAGTGTCAGCAAACTTGGGCAAGAGACACTCCCCACTCCCATCCTCCTCGTCTCTAATATGGGGAACATAAAGCCTGCCACCCAGGGTGGTTAAAGTCTCAGCATCTGGCATGGAGCCCACTTGGCCCACTGAAGGTCTTCTCTAAATTAGTTACTCATTCTGTTACTCTCTGTGAGGCATTATGAGCAGAGTAAGGTACTTAGAGCCCAGTGGGACCTTCCTTCACCCCCAAGCCAGCAGTTCATGCAGAGCTTTGCAACTTGCCTCAGAGGAAGGAAGTTTCACTTACCATCAACACCAGAGGTGATTTTACCCTGAAGCTAATGAAATTTAAAATTTCAAGGCTCCTTGCTCATACTGTTCTTTTCCAAAGGGCCTGTACATAATTTTGTATTCATAATTTTGTCTTCTACTTAAACAGGAGCCTCAAAATTATAAAAAGCCTCAGGGCTCCAAAATACCCTGGATCATCCCTCGCGTATTCTCCTCTCTGTACACACACACACACACACAAACACATGTCATATTTATCAAAAGGAGGCATTTTCAACCTGGAAAAAATTTGAGTCAGGTACAGCCTATGATGCGGTCAGTAGGATTTTGGAAGGCCTACCTGGTTTAACCTGTGAAAGAACATAAGCTCTACTCCTCTGACACAATAAATGCATAATAAATACTGGTCACTGGGCAAAAAGCCATAGGTCTCAAGCCAGGCTGACCCTCCTTCATCCAGAAGAAAAGAGCAGATCTCCCTCACTTTCTTCTATTTCCTCAATCCTCCTCCTCCACCCTGCAACACACAGGTGAGTCTTCAGAGCTTAGGTAGGCAGCCCACATCTTATCCTCCACCAAAGGGATATTGTGCATCAGGAAGATGGTGGTTGTTGAGGTGGGACCCAGGGGAACTAAAGGAAGTTGCTATACAGCTGCTTATTGGCTTTTGCCCCCAGGTCCTGGAGCCCCCGTTGAGGAGAACAGAGGGTGGCCATAAACCACCTAGCCCCATCAGAGACTGAGAATCATTGACTAGTTCCCATCCTTTCTCCTCTACCTTTATGAAACCTTCCAGGCCCTTGGTAAGGGTTTCTGGGGCTCTCAGAAAGAGGAACTATCAGTGGATCTTCCAGTTCCTCGTTGAGAACATGTTTATCAGATGTATGGGCCTGGAATGTGTCAGGCACTTGTATGAGTATGTATACACGCATGCACGCACACACGTCTGACATTGTTGCACCTCGGTTCTAGAAAATCCAAACAGACTTTGCCATC
The DNA here is from genome assembly GCF_003369695.1 of Bos indicus x Bos taurus. Taxonomy (NCBI): domain Eukaryota; kingdom Metazoa; phylum Chordata; class Mammalia; order Artiodactyla; family Bovidae; genus Bos; species Bos indicus x Bos taurus. The sequence continues at coordinate 91,746,051 of NC_040078.1, forward strand.
ATTCCTCCAAATCAGATCCTCTTATTCTCTTACATTGCAAGGCACTGGAACCATAATCCAAGCCAGACACAATATCATCCTTGACTATACTCTTCTTGACTTGCTGAATCCAAATTTTGCCAAGTTCTGCTAATTCTGGCTCCAGAAAAATCCCCAAGTATCTCCCCATATCTCCATCACCACTGCTAAACCCTAGTACGGCTCCCACTGCTTTGGGACTCTGTCTTGGAATTGCCCTCTCAACAAGGATCCCTGTGCATAAGGGTTGCTCCCAACAAACCATTTTCCAAATTGAGCACAAAGTTCTTCCTTTAAAATTGCATTCAACAGTATGGTACTGGCAAAAAGATAGAAATATAGGCTAATGGAATAGAACTGAGAGTCAGGAAATAAATCCATGCATCTATGGTCAACTGACCTTTGACGAGGATGCCAAACCTGTTCAACGGGGAAAAAATATTCTCTTCAACAAATGGTGGTGGGATGACTGGAAATCAACACCTGAAATAATAGATTTGGCCTCTTTCACACTAAATATAAAACTTTAATCACAATGGACAAAAGACCTAAATATAAGAGCTAAAATTGTAAAACTCTTGGAAGAAAATATATGGATAAATCCTCATGACCTTGGATTTGGTGATGGTTTCTTAGATATGACACCAAGATCACAAGAAACAAGAAAAAAAATGATAAATTGAACATTACCAAAATTAAAAACTTGTGTATCAAAAGGCACTATTAGAAAGTGAAAAGACAACTTACAGAAGGGGACGAAATATTTATAAGTCATATACCTGATTAGATCTAGTATCTAGAATAACAAATAACAATATCTTACAACATACAACAAAAAGATAAACAACCCAATTTAAAAATGGGCAAACAACTTGAGTAGAACACTTTAGTCATTCAGTTCAGTTCAGTCGCTCAGTCGTGTCCGACTCTTTGAGACCCCATGAATTGCAGCATGCCAGGCCTCCCTGTCCATCACCAACTCCTGGAGTTCACTCAGACTCACCTGCATCGAGTTGGTGATGCCATCCAGCCATCTCATCCTCTGTCATCCCCTTCTCCTCCTGCCCCCAATCCCTCCCAGCATCAGAGTCTTTTCCAATGAATCAACTCTTCTCATGAGGTGGCCAAAGTACTGGAGTTTTAGCTTTAGCATCATTCCTTCCAAAGAAATCCCAGGACTGACCTCCTTTATAATGGACTGGTTGGATCTCCTTGCAGTCCCAGGGACTCTCAAGAGTCTTCTCCAACACCACAGTTCAAAAACATCAATTCTTCAGCACTCAGCTTTATTCACAGTTCAACTCTCACATCCATACATGACCACAGGAAAAACCATAGCCTTGACTAGACGAACCTTTGTTGGCAAAGTAATGTCTCTGCTTTTGAATATGCTATCTAGGTTGGTCATAACTTTCCTTCCAAGGAGTAAGCGTTTTTTAATTTCATGGCTGCAATCACCATCCGCAGTGATTTTAGAGAAATGTAAATCAAAACAACACTAAGATAACACTTCGCACCCACTGTGGTGGTTATAATTTTAAGAAATAGAAAATAGCAAGTGTTGGCAATGATATAGAAAAATTGGAACCATCAAACATTGCTGGTGGGAATGAAAATTATGTGGCCTCTATAAAAACCAACCTGGCTGTTCCTCAGGAAGTTAAACTAGAAAGGCCATATAATGCAGCAATTTCACTCCTATGTATATACCACAAACAACTGAAAATTGATGTTCCAACCAAAACTTGGACACAAAAGTTCACAGCTGCAGTATTCACTAGAGCTAAATGTGGAAACAACCAACATGTCCATTGACTGGTAAACAGATAAAAAAAAAACATGGTATATCCACACAATGAAATATTATCTACCCATAAAAAGAACTGAGTACTGATACATGCTAAATATGGTAAACTTTGAAAATATTATGTTATGTGAAAGAAGCTAGATGCAAAAAATCACATATGGTATGATTCCATTTATATGGACTATCTAGATAATCAAATCTAGAGAGATTAATAGCAGATTAAAGCAGACAGACTGTCATGAGCAGGAGAAATGGGAGAATGGGAAGTGACTTCTTAATGAGTATGGGGTTTCCTTTTGGAGTGACAAAAATATTCTGAAGCTAGATAATGGTGATAATTGTGCAACGTTATAAAGGTACCAATTGTCACTGATGGTAAATTCTATGCTATGTGTTTTGTACAACAGCTTTTTTTTTTTTTTTTAATGCATGTAACAGATAAGAGAGAGTCCCTTGGACTTCAAGGAGATCAAACCAGTCAATCCTAAAGGAAATCGGTCCCGAATATTCATTGGAAGGACTGATGCTGAAGCTGAAGCTCCAATACTTTGGCCACCTGATGCAAAGAATAGACTCACTGGAAAGGACCCTGATGCTGGAAAAGATTGAAGGCAGGAGGAGAAGGGGACGACAGAGGATGAGATGGTTGGATGGCATCACTGACTCAACGGACTTGAGTTTGAGCAAGCTGAGGGATTTGGTGATGGACAGGGAGGCCTGGTGTGCTGCAGGCCGTGGGGTTGCAAAGAGTCATACACGACTGAGCCAATGAACTGAAGTGAACTGAACGGACAAGAGGGCATAGACTCACTTTTCCATGCTCTTCCTTTGTAAATACAACTAAATATCCTGGAAATAGTTCAACAGACAACCAAAAACAAACCAAAAAAAGGACTCAAATCTAGAAAGAAGACAGTGGACTAGCTAGAAACCTCAGGGCTGGAGGGATGACAAGGTGGTGAGTTCTCTAGGGTTTTCTTCTTATCTCCCATATATTCCAGACTGGGTACCAGAGAGGCCTGTAACACAGATCTGCCAAGAGCATAAACACACTTGCAAGAAAAGAAAACCCTGTTTTCTCTGACCAAAGGACCAGAAAGAGAAGCCCAACAAAGAGCGAGCCCCGGGGGGAGCCCCACTCCCTACTCCATGCCCAGGGCAGCAGCAGTTTAATCCATCTGCAGTGGCAGTGAGAGTAGAGCCTTGTATCATGGGCCTGCCACTGAAAGGCAGAAAAGTGACTAGGGCCCACAGCTTCTGAACCCCACAGGGACACAGTTGGCCCAGAGAAGTGCCTCATTCCCCTGCAGATAACAGCAGTACAAATAAACAGGAGCTCCAATAGCTGAAGAACAAAGCAGGCTAGTGCTCTAGCAAAGTAGCCCAGAACCTACACTCTAAACCTTAACCTGCCAAAATAAAAGTGTTAAATAGGCTCAAGAATCTCTTAACATAATATCCAAAATGTCAAGGACACAATAAAAAATTGCTTGTCACACCAAAGACTAGGAAAAGAGCATCCTGATGAAACAGATGTCAGAATTTGTGAAAATGACTTTAAAGCGGCCATAAAAATACTTCAACAAGCAAGTACAAATCCTCTTGAAACTAATGATAAAATAGAAAATCCCAACAAAGAAATCGAAGTTATTTTAAAAATACAGTAACCAAAATTAAGATAGAAATTATTTTTTAAATTCAATAACTGAAAAAAATTTTAGCTTGCTGCTGGATGAGCTCAATAGTAAAGTGAAGATAACAAGATAGAATCAATGAACTTGAAGGCAGACTAATAAAATTTACTTAATCTGAACAGCAGAGACAAAATAGACTGAAAAAAAACTGGACAGATTCTCAGGTGTCTGTGGAACAAAACAAAATATCTAATATTCGTATCATCAGAGTTCTGAAAAGAGAAGAGAAAAAGTGTTGAAAATTTCCAAAGTAGAAATGGCTGAAAACTTCCCAACTTAAGGAAAGATATAAACATACAGATTCAGGAAGATAAGAAAATCCAAAATGGGACAAACCCAAAGAAACCCATGCCAAAATACATCATGATTAAACTTCTGAAAACTAAAAGCATTGAAAAAATTATCTTAAAAGCAATCAGAGAGAATTACCTATAGAAGAACACTAATCTGAATGAGAGTAGATTTCTCATCTGAAGCCATGAAGGCCAGAAAGAAGTGGTACCCATTTTTTAAGTGCTGAAAGAAAAGAAGTCAACCACAACTTTTATAACTGGCAAAGTCATTCTTCAAGGATGAGGGGAAATAAAGATACTCTTAGACAGTACTTTCCTGTTCAATGGTTAAGACTCCCTGCTTCCACTGCAGGCAGCATGGGTTTGATCCCTGGTAGGGGAACTAAGATCCCACATATGCTACACAGTGTGGCCAAAAAAAACAGATAAAGGAAAAATATGTGTGAATTCAACCATGCCACCCCCCTCTTAGAACCCCTCTGTGACTTTTCATGGCTTTTTAGACTGTGGGGGTGTGGGTTATATTTTCTAAAAGACAGATTCCCAGGGCTTCCCTGGTGATCCAGTAGTTAAGAATCCATCTTGCAATGCAGGGGACACTGGTTTGATTCCTGGTCTGGGAAGATCCCACATGCCTCAAGGCAACTAAGCCTTTAAGCCACAACGAGGGAGCCCACAGAGCCCTAAAGGCCGTGCTCTGCAACAAGAGAAGCCACTGCAATGAGAAGCTCAAGCACTGCAGCTAGAGAGCAGCCCCGGCTCGCCACAACTAAAGAAAGCGCACTCAGAGCAAAGGAGACCCAGCACAGACAAAAATAACAGCTAATTGATTTAAAAAAAAAAAAAGATTCTCAGGCTTCACCCTTAGAAATTCCACTTTGTAGCTCTGAGGGGACCCAGGAATAAGCATTTATCAAGCCCCTCCACTCCTCCCCAAAGTGATAATCACAAAGCTGATGGAAAGGCCACAAGTGGAGACACTCGGACCTTCAATCTGACGTCTGTGTTTCATTTGCCAAGAGCCTCAGCCCACAGGCCTTACCCTCCATCTCTTCAGCTACATCCATCCCTTTCCAAGCCACATGCTTGAGCCCCTTTCAAACTTCTTCTGGTGCTTCCAATGGGGCCTTTGCAAATACCCTTTCCTCTTCCTGAAGACTTCCCCCAGACTGCCCACCACTTCATCATTCCCCTGGCTAACATCTAGTCACATTCCAGATGCCAGTTTAGGTTTCCGTTCCTCTAGGAACGTTCCTAGGACCCTCAAATGTGGCTGAGGTGCCCTCCTCGTGTGATCACCTGTGTCAGAGAATTGCTCTGTTTACCTGTGTGTCTCCAGTTTAGAAAATGAGCTTCGTGGATATCTATTACCCCTGTTTTCCCAAGACAATGCCTAGTACCCAGAGAAGATTCAGAAAACATTAACAGAATAAGGAAATGAATGAATGACAACTCTTCAAGACGGGTACCATCATCCTCATTTACTGGCACATCAATTCAGACTGCTCAGGGGACATAAGTAGATTTTTACAAAGCCTCCCGCAAGTGGCAGAGGAAGGATTCAAACCCAGGTATACTTAGCTCACAAGTTTCCCTACAGGATCCCAGAGATTTCCGAGGTATGAGTCACTCAGTAAGACCACATCTTCCCACTTCTCATTCCTTATTCCCTCTGCCGCTCTTAGGCTCTGTGATGTGTTAAGTCACTTCAATTGTGTCTGACTCTTTGCGAACCCATTGATTATAACCCATCAGGCTCCTCTGTCCATGGGACTCTCTAGACAAGAATACTGGGGTGGGTTGCCATACCCCACCCCCTTCAGGGGATCTTCCTGACCCAGGGATTGAACCTGTATCTCATGTCTCCTACGTTGGCAAGCAGGTTCTTTATCACTAGCACCACCTGGGAAACCCTCTTAGGTCTCTATCCTACAGGAAAAATCCAGTGAAAACAACACGTCTCTCCTAATGCTTTGGAATTAATGGCTTTGAGTCAGCTGAACTTGAATTCAAAACCTGCCCTCTCTCTCACCAGAGGTGTGAGTCAGGGAAGGAAGCTTCCCCACACTGCATGACTATCTTAATGCTCAATTCATGAGATAAGTATAGAGAATAAAATGTGATAACGCACATAGGAATTTTCATAGCATCTGGCCCCCAGCAGTTCCCCCAGTAAATGTCCATCCTCACTGTTCCTTCCTCCCTATGGGTGACGGTTGGGTGGTGGCCTTGAGAAAAAGACCAAGTCTGGCTTTCAGTTCTCTGCACCCTCTCCCCCTAGTCCATGGTATTCCCTCCCTGGATCTCACTCTCCCTCTCCTCCCCCAGACTCCCACCCACCGTATTCTCAGAACTTGTTAGCCTAAATGCTTTGTCCATGAGCTTTAAGCAACTGTTGTAAAAGTTCAATGCATTACCTCCACCTGGGGCATCCACATGGTAACAGAAAATTCAGCCTTAAGTCAAAGGTACGAAGTTCTAAGAGTGGAATTACAGCCAGAGGGAGACTTTTACCCAGTGGGGTGGGGTCAAGGTGGTAACTGCCTTGTGGAGGCTGTGGCGGCTGCCCCCACCCCTGGGACTTTCCCAGAGCCACCCCTCTGCTTACCTAGGCTCCCCCCCACCCCCAGCTCTGGTGTTGCAGTCTTTGTGAGGTCACCATGACTCAGAGTTCCCAGCCAATGAGGCCCCTTCTATGTCTACACAGTCAGAAGAAGCAGGGAGATGTCCTTTCTAAGAAGGAGGCATCTTCAGCCCCTCCACCACGGCCTGGAAATGACCTAGCTCAGACTAGCTCAGACAAAGTCTGACTTCCTCACCTGGCATTCAAGTCTTCTCATAAAATCCCCTCACCCTGCAACTCAATTGTTGTTGTTCTGTCACTAAGTCAGGTCCAACTCTTTGCGACACCATGGACTGAAGTACACCAGGCTTCCCTGTCCTTCAGCATCTCCCAGAGTTTGCTCAAACTCATGTCCATTGAGTTGATGAAGCCATCCAACCATCTCATCCTCTGTCATCCCCTTCTCCTGCCTTCAGTCTTTCCCAGTATCAGGGTCTTTTCCCTGATGAGTTGGCTCTTCACATCAGGTGGCCGAAGTATTGGAGCTTCAGCTTCAGCATCACTCCTTCCAATGAATATTCAAGGTTGATTTCCTTTAGGGCTTACTGGTTTGATCTCCTTGCTGTCCAAGAGACTCTCAAGAGTCTTCTCCAGCACCACAATTCAAAAGCATCCATTCTTCGACGCTCAACCTTCTTTATGGTCCAACTCTCACCTCCGTACATGACTACTGGAAAAACCATAGCTTTGACTATACAGATCTTTGTCTGCAAGTTGATGTCTCTGCTTTTTAATATGCTGTCTAGGTTTGTCATAGCTTTTCTTCCAAAGAGCAAACGTCTTTTAATTGCAAGGCTGCAGTCACCATCCGCAGTGACTTTGGAGCCCAAGAAAACAAAGTTTGTCACCCAGCTCCACCCCATTCATCCTGGCTGAGGGCCTTAATGTCAGACGCCCAGACTCTGGCCCATCTTCTCAGTAGTGTCCTGCAGGACAGGCTCTCCCCTCTGCCAGCCACCTGCATCCTGCAGCCAGGTCATGTCCATGCTCCTGGTCTGGTCTCTTCACAGTCTGCTTTTGCTTGCCTATCCACCCTGTTTCTGCTTCCTTTTCAACTTTTAAAGTATGCACTAAAGCATCATATATATGTCAGATTCCCTGGTGGTTCAAACGGTAAAGAATCTTCCTGCAATGCGGGAGACCCTGGTTCAATCCCTGGGTCAGGAAGATCCCCTGGAAAAAGAAATAGCTACCCACTCCAGTATTCTTGCCTGGAGAATTCCACAGACAGAGCCTAGCGGGCCCTAGTCCATGGGGTCGCAAAGAGTAGGACACAACTGAATGGCTAACACAAAGCATGATATACAGGCAGAAAACTGTACAAACCAAGTCAATTTTGGATGACTTCACCAAGAGAGCACACCCGTGTAGCGGGCACCCAGATCTACAAACAGGAACTACCAGGATCCCAGAAACCCTCCAGTCAGGATCTCCTGCACCAAGGGTAATTGCTAGCCTGATTTCTTACAGGTCTTTTAGACTGGCCTGTTTCTATACTTTATACAAATGGGATTATACAGTACAAACCCTTTTGCTTCTGGCTTCTTTGATTCAATATTAAGTTTGTGAGCTTTTATATGTTTTTGCATGTGGTGGCTGTCCCTTCTTCTAAATGTTGGCTCTCTTCCAGTCTCTTCCTCCTTTTAATCTCTTTCCAGAGCCTCCAGGTAGTTAGTCATTCTTCATATTTTGTCCAAAGTTCATAATTGTTATCTCTAGGGGGTTGGTCTGATAGGAGCTACCTTGACATTACTGGAAATACTATAGAATCTCTCCTCTTTAATATTTTTTCTTTTTTCCTTTCTTTAAGATTACTGATTTTGACTTTCTTCTCTCACTCCTTCCCCTCCCTTTTCTATTTGTATGAAATTTACATATTCTATGTCTATTCCTTACAATTACTCTAGCCATTTTAATGTGCATACTTTAAATAGAAAAATCCAAAATTATACTCCAAAATATCCAAAATATAACAGATAATACTGTTATCTGCCATCCTCTTTCAGAAAAATCAAGAAACAAGAGACAGCAGAAGAGTTTAACACTAATCAGCCAACTTACATACCATTGTTCTCTTTTATTTTAGTCCTATTCTGATGTTTAAATCCTACCAATTAGAAGTATTGGTAGCTGAAGCTGAAGCTACAGCTTTAGCTTGTATTGTATTGTATTGTATTGTAGCTGAAGCTCCAATACTTTGGCCACCTGATGCAAAGAGTCAACTCATTGGAAAAGATCCTGATACTGGGAAAGATCGAGAGCAAAAGGAGAAGGGGATGGTAAAGGATGAGATGGTGAGACAGCATCACCGACTTAATGGACATGAATTTGAGCAAACTCCAGGAGATAGTGAAGGACAAAGGAGCCTGGCATGCTGCAGTCCATGGGGTCACAAAGAGTCGGACATGACTTAGCAATTGAAAAACAGCAGCAATTAGATATCATGGTTTTATGCAATCGATGTTTAGATTTAACCACTGTGTGTGCGTGTGTGCTAAGTTACTTCAGTCAAGTCTGACTCTTCTCAACCCTATAGACTATAGCCCTCCAGGTTCCTCTGTCCATGGATTCTCCAGGCAAGAAGACTGGAGTGGGTTACTGTGCCCTCCAGGGGATCTTCCCGACACAGGGATTGAAAGGAGGTCTCTCACGTCTCCTGCCTTGGCAGGTGTTCTTTACCACTAATGCCACCTGGGAATCTTCAGATTTAACCACTACTCCACAAATATTTTGTCTGATCATGTAAGCAGCAGGACTCTATCGGGCCTTCCTGGGACAGAACCATCCCCTCCTTTTCCTTCACCTGTCTCTTGTTTTTTTCCTTCACCTGTCTCTTTAGCCTCCTAGGCCTACACAAGTTCCAAATAATAAATTTAATTATAGAAATGAGAAAGTGCAGAAGCAAAGGAAAAGTCAAGCAAGACAAAATAATAAGTTTAGCCATTAAACAAAGGGCTTCCCAAGTGGCACAGTGGTAAAGAATCTGCCTGCCAATGCAAGAGACACAGAGACTAGGGTTCAATCCCTGGGTCAGGAAGATCTCCTGGAAGAGGAAATGGCAACCTACTCCAGTATTCTTGCCTGGAAAAATCCCATGGACAGAGGAACCTGGTGGGCTACAATCCAAGGAGTCGCAGAGAGTCAGACATGACTGAATGACTGAGCACATTAAACAAAGTCAAGGACCTTTCATTCCTCCTCAAGGGCTATAGATAATATCCTGTCCCATGTCCTTGGAGCTGTTTTGCAGAGAATGAAACCTCCACCAGGTGGAAGAAGTTAACTGTGTGCTGTCCACAAGCATGTAGACCCCAGACTGCTTGGAACCAGAAGGTTGATGATGTTGACCCCCAACTACCTCACCATCAACCAATCGGAAGAATGTCTACCAACTGATCACACACCCCACCATCTGCCTCCCTCACCCTGTCTTTAAAATCCTTTCCCTAAAGCCATTGGGGAGTTTGGGTCTTTTAAGCACTAACTGCCTAAAGTCCTTGCTCGGTGCCAGGTAACAGACACTGCACTTTCCTTCACCGCAACCCAGTGTCAGGAGATTGGCTTTACTGCACACAAGGGGGCGAGCGGACCCAAGTTTGATTCAATAGTGATCATTTTTTAAAATTTAATCTCAGATATTCCATCTGGGATCAATTTCCTTCTGCCTGAAGAATGAAAAGTGAAAGTTTTAGTCACTCAGTCGTGTCCAAGTCTTTGTGAGACTGCCAGGCTCCTCTGCCCATGGAATTCTCCAGGCAAGAATATAGGAATACTAGAGCCATTCCCGAAAGACCTGAAGAATAGCCCTAATAAATTCAATAAGAATTTATTAGTGATGGGACTTCCCTGGTGGTCCTGGGGTTGAGAGTCAGCCTGCCATGCAGGGGACTCAGGTTTGATCTCTGGTCCAGGAGTATGAGCCCCTGCACACCAACTACTGAGCCTGCGCTCTAGAGCCCAGGAAGTGCAACTGCTGAGCCCAGGAGCTGCAGCTACTGAAACCCGTGTGCCCTAGAGCCCCTGCTCAGCTACAAGAGAATAGAAGAGAAGCCCGTGCACCCCGACGAAGAGTAGCCCTCACTTACTGTAATTAGAGAAAGCCCACATGCAGCAATGAAGACCCAGCAGAACCAAAAATAAAATAAACAAGTAAAAATTTTAGAAAACAGTTTATTAGTGATAAACTCTTCTAGTTTTTGTTTACAAAAAATATTTCATCCTCATTCTTGAAAATATTGTCACTGCATGCAGGATTCCAGGGTGTCTGTTATTCTGTTTTAGCACATCGAAGTGAATCTCCCACTGCCTCTGGCTCCCACTGGAAATTATTCCACTGGAATCATTTCCCAGTCTCATCTCCTACCATTTCCTCCTACAGTTTCTGCATTAGCAACACAGCGGTTCCCCCAAACTCACAGTAACGTTTCTTACCTTTTTGCCTTTTCTCAGGCTGTTGCTTCCATCCAGGGTGCTTTCTTCCTCCCTTTCATCCCCATTCCATCTGCATGACTCCTACTTATCTGTCAAAAGCCAGTGGTACCTTCTCTAGGAAGTCCTCCTTGGGCCCCTCCCCACAGCTCAGGACTTTCTCTCTGCTCTTGCAGCATAGATCAGAACTGTATTATAGTGTGCTATAAATCTCTGGAAACTTGCTTCCCTCTCTGCACTGAGAATGCTTTAAGAACAGAGACCACATCTTATGTATCTTTGCACACCAGGTACCTGAGGCCTGGCCCATACGTGGTACCAAATATACTTGGCAAGTATTTCAATACTTCAGTAAGTATTTCCTGAAGAAATGTTTTACTCTCACTTTGTCCTCCCAAACCTCACTCTTGCCCTGTTCTTTAACACTTAATCTGTTCTCTGCCACCTCCTCTCCACTGGGGTTCTGCCTCTGATAATATGGCTGAGTTGAAAGTCTTGTCCTCGATCTTCATTCTCTGCCTTCCCTAGAGCATCTGCTTTATGATGCTCAAACTTAGGAATCCTCCTTCCTTGATCTCTGGAGCACTTCACTCTGCTGGTTCTCTCCCTGCCCCAGATTTCTTTTTCTCTCGTGTCCCTTTCAGTGTCCCCATCCTCCCCGCCCCCCGACCCAGCACCTTTCTTTTGTGTCCCTTGGGATTCTAGGCTTGGGTCTCCCCTCTCTCACTTGGGACCTTATCCATACTCCTTCCTTTAATTATGGTATCCATGTTTGTGACTCCTGGCTCAGTCAGGGTCCATCCTGGAAAACAAGAAACCACACTATGTATTTAAAACAGAGGTAATGTTTAAAACAGAAGAAGCAGGGTCTTCCCTGGTGGTCCAGTGGTTAAGACTCCTGCTTCCTCTCCAGGGGGACATAGGTTCGATCCCTGGGTGGAGAACTAATTTTGCATGCCTCTTGGCCAAAAAATAATTTTAAAAAGAAAACAGTTTCATGGTGATAGCTGAGGAGCCAAATGAGCAGGAGGCAGGGATGCCAGAGTGGGCGTAGGAGCCATTCATTGCTAGACATGTTCCCTTAAGCAGAGGGAAAGGGATGACAAGACAGACTGTCTCTCCCTTCTCCCACCCCGCCTACTGAAACGGAGCAGGACCTTATGGCTCCTGCCCCCAACCCCCACCATGTTCTCTGTCTGCCCTTTGTCTGTGCAAAACTTTAGTCAGAGAATAAGTTTAATCAGAGAAGTGAGAAATGCTGAAACAAAGGAAAACAGTCAAAGGAGACCAAATAACAATAATGTAGTCATTAAGCATATGACTTATGAGCCCAAGAATCTTCAGTTCTTTCTCAAAGGCTATAGATAATATTCTGAGCCATATCCTGTGAGCTGTCTTATAGATACCAGAACACCAGGCAGAGAAGTTAACTATATGATGACCAGACTGTCCCCAGGCCTGGCGCTGCCACAATTCTGAGAACTGATGCAAAGAAATGGGAACAAGTGCACCCCTGAACCGAAGAAAAACTGTACCTAAGACAACCAAGATGATGCGATGATGGTAGTCAGATGACCAATCTGAAGATGAATGTTAGAGATGACTGTACTGTTTCTGCATGTAACCCCCTGCCCCCACTCTGTCTATAAAAGCTCCCCCCACCTTGCTTGTCAGGGGGTGAGTTGGCCTTTGGATAGTTGTCTGCCACCTTCCCCACCCCCAGTTGCTGGCATCTGAAATAAACAAACTTTCCTTTCCACCAACCTGGCCTGTTTACTGTCTTTTGAGTGGTGAGCAGCCGGACCCCTCAGTGCACACCTTTGGTAACACTACTCCTGCCAGTACCACCCCTTGGCTGACGCAGCTGGAAGGCAGACAAGGGGGCAGGGTTGAACTCAGTGCAGGGCCAGGGAAGAGCCAGGAGTGGATCTGCGGACACCCTGGGCTGAGACTAACATAGCCCCATCCCTGGGCTTCCCGCCCCAGCTTGTTCACCATCTACATACCGGATGTGACTCAGCACGTCTTACTTGAATCTTCTTCCCACAAAACCCGTTCCTCCTCCCAGCTTTCTTATTTCTATCAGTGGTCCCTGATTCTCCAAGAGACAGGCTGAAACCTTCCAGCAAAGCCTCTGACTCCTCCCTCCCTCTCCTCCTTCCTCCACGTGGTGTCAGTTTTCAGGTCCAAAAGATTCTTTGATGAAAATATGCACAGATCCTCCCCTTTCCTCACACCTAATTCAGATCTCCTCTTTTGCTTGTTTTTTGTATGTGTGTGTGGCATGTGGGCTTTCTCTAGTTGTGGCACACAAGCGTACTTGCCCCACGGCATGTGGGAGTTTAGTACCCATACCAGGGATCAAACCTCTGTCCCCTGCACTGGGAGGTGGATTCGCAACCACTGGGCCACCAGGGAAGTCCCTTGTCTGGCTTCTAACAAGAGCTTCTTCGCTGGGTTCCCTACTTCCGTTAACCTTTTCCTGATTCATGCTACACCACAGCCTGCCCATCACCAGTGAATCAAAGATGACTTTTTCCACCCTGCAGCCTTATTGCCCCACCACAGGCTCACTCAAACCTCATGACTTAACAGCCTACCCCCAGTTCCCCTAGGATGTCCTGTGCTCCCTCCTTCTGAGCCTTGGGTCATCCTGCCGGTTATCTGGAATGCCACTTGCTCTTTGCCTCTCCCCCAGTGGAAACCCCACCCAACCATGCAGCTCCACACTGATGTAAATCTTCGGGAATGAAATCTTAACAGCAGATTCCAAAAGCCTTAAAAATGTGCAATTCTACTTCTGAGAATCAGGCCTAGAACACCATCAGGAATATGGCCAGAGAGGCTCATTGGAGCATTTGCTTATTAACAAAAGACTGTAAACAATCCAGGTATCCAACATGGAAGGTAATGGTTCCATAAACTAAGGAAACAGCCATTGAATGAGATTTTATGCATCTATTAAAAGGGAAAATTGGGGGACTTCCCTGATAGTCCGGTGGCCAAGACTCTGAACTCCCAATCTTGGCAGCCCAGCTTTGATCCCTAGTCAAGGATCTAGATCCCACATGCCTAAAAGAAGAGAGGAATCCTGCAGGCCACCAGTAAGACCCAGTGCAACCAAATAAATAAATAGTTTTTTTTTTTTAAATGATAAATGTAATCATATAGGGAAATGCTCATATTATATATGTGGGGAAAAATCAGATTACAAACTCATATTTTATAAACTATGTACACACATGTACAACAACACATCATCTTTATCAAGCACTTGGTTGGTACCAGGTACTGTCCCGAGTGATTTACATGTGTTTATTCATTTAACCCATACAACAACCCTACAAGGTAATAAATGAGGAAACTGAGATACAGAAAGGTGAAGTGACTGCCCCAGGTCACACAGCTAGTGGGTGTCAGAAGGAAGTACAGGCAGCCCAGAGCCTGTGCACTGAGCTGCGCCGTCTCCCACGAGCCGTGGAACTCCAGCCTTCTTTAAACAGGCAAATTTAAATATTCTGCGGCAGATGATACTACCTTAAAACGGAACAAGTACGATAAATGTTGGGATGTGATACAGAACAGTATCACAAGACAATTCCTTTTTTTTGTTCCCTTGTTTTTTTCTTTTGTTTTACAAGAGAATTCTTTTTGAAGGTTGTTTTTTGGTTTTAAAGCTTATATACTACATATGCCTGGAAAAAATCTAGAACAATATCCATCACAACTTTAACAATAACTTTCCCAGGATGGCAGTATTATTGTTGTTTCTTTCTTTTTTTTACTACCTTTGGTTTTTCTTGAAAATCTACAATATGTATATATTATTAGTTTACTAGTGTTTGGTTTTAAAAACAATATATGATCCAATTAGGGCAGCAGCTGTGCCACACTGGTGTCTCTATCCCCAATATCTAACACAGTAAGTGGCACAGAGTAGGTGCTCAGTAAAAGTGGACTGAATGTCCTTTAAAGTTATAGATCCTGCCTCCTGGACAGTCACCCTCTAAAGGGATTTCAGGACAATGTGAGTCCACAGAGTCCAAGGCTATGAAATGACAGCGGGCAATTTTCACAGGAAAGAGGCCTCTAAGTACAGGAAATCATTTCAACGCTGCATTCTTAGGAATCGGTAACCACTTTTCTCTTGGAAACTAAGCATTTTGAGTGATTTGTTACAAATTTACAATGACAGTTGTGAACACCAGTTGGCTTTTCTTTTCTTTTTTGGCGTGAGGAAAGAGTCTGTTGATTGCCTTGCTGCTCAAAATAAAATAAAAAGGGGAAATAAAAGCTAACCCTTGCCATGGCAGGTAGAATAATGGTCCCCCAAAGACAGCCACATCTTAATCCCTGGAACCTGTGACCTTACTTTATATGCAAAAGGAATTAAGATTACAGATGGAATTAAGATTTTAACTAGCCAACCTTAAAGTGGAGAGATGATCCTGGATTATCCGGGTGGGCCTAATTTAACCATAAAGGTCCTAAGTAGAAGAGGGAGGCAGAAGAAAGTAAGACTGAGAGATGCTAATATGCCCAACCTTGCTGGCTGTGGAAATACAGGAATAAGGCTAAGAACCAAGGATGCAGGCCAGCTCTAGAAACTGGAAAAGACCAGGGAACAGATTCTCCCCTAGGGCCTCAGAAAGAAACTCAGCCACACCTTATGTTGATTTTGGCCTAGAGGGACTGGAAGATTAAAAATGTGCTCTTTAAGCCACTAAATTAACACATCCACCAAAAAAAGCCAAAATTCTGGTAATAAATGTGCACTAAAAAAGTCTTGAATTGAATGAAAGCAACCAGTTAAAACTACTTGCTGAAACGATTTTTAAAGAAAGAATGATCACTTCTTTTAGGGGAAATTTCTCCCTAAGAAATCCTATCCAACCTTCAGTCAGTAAATTCAGTCACTCAGTCATGTCTGACTCTTTGCAACCCCAAGGACTGCAGCACACCGGGCCTCCCTGTCCATCACCAACACTCAGAGTTTACTCAAACTCATGTTCATTGAGTCGGTGATGCCATCTAACCATCTCATCCTCTGTTGTCCCCTTCTCCTCCTGCCTTCAATCTTTCCCAGCATCAGGGTCTTTTGAAATGAGTCAGTTCTCATCAAAGAACTGGCCAAAATATTGAAGTTTCAGCTTCAGCATCAGTCCTTCCAATGAATATTCAGGACTGATTTCCTTTAGGATGGACTGGTTGGATCTCCTTGCAGTCCAAGGGACTCTCAAGAGTCTTCTCCAACACCACAGTTCAAAAGCATCAATTCTTCAGCACTCAGCTTTCTCTATAGTCCAACTCTCACATCTCACTTAAAGGATGCTTACTTCTTGGAAGAAAAGTTATGACTGACCTAGATAGCCTATTAAAAAGCAGAGACATTACTTGGCCAACAAAGGTCTGTCTAGTCAAGGCTGTGGTTTTTCCAGTAGTCAAGTATGGATATAAGAGTTGGACCCAAACTTCAAGGTCCAGGTCAAATTCCACCTCCCCCAGGAAGCCTCCCAGATGCCTTAGCCTTGGTCAGTTTCTTCTCCCACGGCCTTAACACTGCACCCAGATTCTATGCCTCAGAGGAATCCATGTCATATTCTCCCTGTGGTTCAGGGGCCCCAACTGGTGAGTGTTGATTATTTAGGAACACTCAGATATCTTTCCTCACCGAGGTACCTCTAGGCTGTATATCCCCACTCCCTCTCTCAGGGCACAGTGGGAAGAACTCCCTGCAGCACCAGCTCTAAAGATCACTGTTCCATATCTGAAACGTGGGTGCTTCCTCATGACCTCCATTTCTATCCTTACCATATAGGAGGAAGGTATAAGCAGATATAATAGGGAAGACATGCCCCGAGAAAGAGAACTGGGCATGACTGTCTTGACATAAGAGAAGCCATTTTGTGACCTAAGCCTGGCCACAATGCTTGTCCTTGAACAGGTCTCAGTAATCAACAATCTTAGTAAGGGAAGTAAGGGAGTGTAGGAACAAAGGAAAAGCCCTCAAGAAACAATAGTGCAGATAAAACAGAGTCCTAGTTCTTCCTCAAGGGGTATGTGTAAACAATCTGACAGGGAGTTCTGCCAGAACTAAGGCTTCCACCCAGGTGGAGGATGGGATGATGCTGACCTTCCCTTATCTTCAAGGTTTCAATCGACTAAAACTTAGATTCTGTCATCATTAGCCCCAATTCTATGCAGAATTTTCCTCTGTGCAAGCCCCCTTCATGAACATACCTGTGTCCTTTCTTACATGCTACAAATAATAAATCCTTCCTTCTCTGAATTTTTGGCTTGGTTGTGTCTTTTGACTTGGCACTGATGAGAGGTGAACCCAGTTTTCCTGTAAGGGGCCAAGTAAATGAAGTAACCCAGGAAAGAGAGGCTGGGCCTGGGTGGACCTGTGTGGTTCTGAGTGGAATGGACTGGGAGGTCATGTGGCTCTGTGGTAGGGAATGGGAGGATGGGAGGTGTGGAGGGTTGCTGAATCTGGATGGCCCCAGGGCTAGGGACAGGAGAGGCCCCCTCCAGCCACTCCTCAATAGCAGCTTCCAGAATTATTCTCCAAAATGCAAAGCTGAGCTTGTCTCTCTCCTGTTTATCCCACAGAAAAACCCTCCTGGTTGGAGTCAAGCTCTTTATCAGGGTGACCCAGCCCTGCTAGCCTCTCCAGCCTTCTCTCCCGAGCATCCCTGTCTCCCACCCGGCGGGGTCCAGTCCCGCTGCACAGCTGCCTTCCCAAGCAAGTCCTTCTCCCACATGTTCTGCTCCCTCCACACACACTGCCCCCTCATCTAGAACATTCTTCCCTAGCCCTGGCGGCTCCCCTGAAAGCCACGTGGTCCACCCAGGAGGCTGGGACTCCTCCCCTGTGCTCCCAGTTCCTTTGTGCCTCTTGATCCATCAGGCTCCACCTCACAGGCCCTGCTATTGCTTATCTTTTATTTTACAGGCTGTAAGCTCACTCCCACAGCATCAACTCTAGAACGGTGGCTCCACCTAAGAGATGCTGGAGCCCCTGACAACCCCCATGTTCTCCTCTCCTACCATATGTCACGGGGGGCTGATGGGTCCCCAGAGCTAGCATGGTACCAGGCACAGAGTGGGGCTCAGTACCGTCATAAATTATCTGTCTCATGAGGAGTGTCGTAGGCAATGGGGTTCTTTGTGGCCTAGAGACCAACCCAGAGCTCTTCCTCCTGCCAAAAGTCAGAGCTGAATAAAGTCCCTCTTCCTCAAAGACAGCCTGCAGAGGCCACAGAGCCGAGAGAGGCAGCTAAGCTAAGTGCCTCAGAATCCACCAGCATCCTTCCCAGGGGTGGACAATACACAGTCTGCTGAGCAGAAATACCCAGGCTCATAACCCAGCTCTGCTGCTAACAGACTCCCGCTCCCTTATCTGAAATGCGGAAGTGATGCTTCCTTCAGAAGAGTATCCCAAAGACTAAATCAGCATACAACTCTAAAGCTGATGGCAAGCAGCACCCTGTGGGACTTCCAGGAATGGAGGCCTTTATGTCCATCATTTCTTATAGGCCAGACCCAGGCTCCATGACCTTCTCTTGGTTCCAACTGTCAGAACAGTTGCCAATGAAGGAAGGAACAGCAACAAAACCACCTAAGGCAAGATTAAAGGGACCATAGAAGCTTATCAAGATAAGGAGACTGGATCACCTAAGACCTTTTCTCAGTAGTATCCGACTCCTTGTGACCCCATGAACTGCAAAACGCCAGGCTTCCTTGTCCTTCACCATCACCGTGTCCACTGAGTCGGTGATGCCATCCAACCGTCTCATCCTCTGTCGTCCCCGTCTCCTCCTGCCCTCAATCTTTCTCAACATTAGGGTCTTTTCCAATGAGTCAGCTCTTCGCATCAGGTGACCAAAGTACTGGGGCTTCAGCTTCAGCATCAGTCCTTCCAATGAATATTCAGGGTTGATTTCCTTTAGGATTGACTGGTTTGATCTCCTTGCTGTCTAAGAGACTCTCAGGAGTCTTCTCCAGCACCACAGTTTGAAAGCATCGATTCTTCCGTGCTCACCTTTCTTTATGGTCCTGCTCTCACATCCGTACGTGACTACTAGAAGTACTATAGCTTTGACTATATGGACCTTTGTCCTGCACACACCCTAATCTTGCCAGCAACCTCACACTTTTGAAACTTTGCAGAAGAAGAGATGAAGACTGTTACTGTGTTGATCCTTATCACATACCCCTGCCTGACTATGTAACCTCTCTTGACCCATCAGGGAGGGGGACACAGTTCTTGAGGCCCTAGCCTCAAGATCCCCTTTTGCCAGGCAAAGTAGTAAAGCCACTCTTTCCTTCTCCTCAGTAATTCTGTCTCTATATTTTTGTTTGGCGTGGTGCAGAGAGAGCCAAGATTTTGGCAACAAAGTGAGGGCTGTTCATACATGGAGAGCCTAGTCAATTGTAAGAGCTGATTTCTAGATTTTTCTTTCAAAAAAGAGATTTGTCTAGTGTTAGATATTGTAACCAAAAAAAAAGTGACCATCTCACTGTAAATGGAGTGTGGACACTGCCCTCTCCAACATCACCCTTACTCTTACTGTCAAGTCTGGCAGTGCCTTGCTGTCTTTATGGGCCTCCATCTCCAGGCACAGATGACCACCCCTTTCTCCTCTAAGTGACCCTTCTATTGGCTTCCTGGGTCCTCCCCACCTCTTGTCGTTCTATCCCACAGCACTTACCTGATTTCTCTTCCCCCACCATCCCTGAAGTCTGTAGTCCCCAAAGTCTGCCTCCACCCCCTTCTCTCTTTGCCTTGAGCAGGAAATGATGCTCACAGCTTTGTGTTTTTTCCGAGAGTCCTAGACCTCTACATCCAATTCCTTCCTGAGCAGCTCTTAAGAGATGATCCAGAGGAGGCCTGAATGAAATTCCCCCCTGAGCTTCTCCTTACTTCCCAGATTCCCTGAATCTGCCTACCTGGGCATCCTTCTAGTCACTCCTACACACACACACACACACACACACACACACACTAGAGTAACCAGGGGCTCTACTGGATTTCTCTGTGCACCTCTGTAAGTCCCAAACCCCATGCACATGACAGGTGATTCTTGGACAGATTTAAATTCCAGGGTCCCTGAAATAGGGACAATCTCTAACTGCCTTCCTATACCAGGGACTGTAGGACACCCTCTGTGCCAGGCAGTGACTCAGTCCCTCCCCTATGGACTCAGGAGTGGCCTGCAGCAACCCAGGCCAGCATGCCAGTCCTATCAATTTCAATCCCAGGTAGATAATCTATCTGGGATGGAAGGAAAATTCATGTTCCTTGGGCACATCTAATCTGTTCCTGTCACTCACCCTTGCCTGAACTTCATGACTCTCTGGAATAGGGCAGAAAGAAGGAAGGACCAACTAGGTGCCTCCTTGTATGCAGGGGAAGAAAACCTCCAGGTCTTCAGGAAAGCAAGGTCAAGCTCGGTCCAGATCCCTAGTCCCCCAACTCTCAGGCTGGAGCAGACAGGCAGCAGGCGAGAGCAGTGGTGGGCTCCATCTAACATCTGCTGCTGTCTGTTACTGTGCTCAAAGGTCATTTTGGAGGTGGCAGGATTTTCTGCTTGACCTGTTAAGATCCTGGGAGAGAGAGAGGAGGAGGAGCATAGGAAGGTAGGCGGGGCCTACAAAGCTGTCTTTGGGACATTCCAGGCCTGCAGGAGCTGTCCTGCCAGGGAAAGAATTAGGTGCTGCTAAGCCTCCTACCTCCCACCCGATCCCAGCTCTCAGAGCCTCAGGAGACACAACCCTTCAAGGGGTATTCTCCCCAGAGGGTCATCATGGCCAACAAGAAGGGGTGCTGGAAGTGGGCTATTGTCGGCGGTGTCAGTGCGGCTGTGGTATTCGCCATCGCGATGGTCCTGGGCTTCTCGCTGCAGAAGGACACAATCTTGCCAGGTAGGAGCACCCAGTCATGCCATCTGCTTGGCTTCCTCCATCCCTCACTCTTTGCCCCCATAAGGTTCTGTTCCCATCGACAGACCTGATGGCCTCCGCTCTCCTCCCTGTTGTTGTTCAGTTGCTAAGTCGTGTCCAGCTCTTTGTGACCCCATGGACTGTAGCACGCCAGGCTTTCCTGTCCTTCACCACCACCATGTCCGTTGAGTCGGTAATGCCATCCAACCGTCTCATCCTCTGTTGCCCCCTTCTCTTCCTGCCCTCAACCTTTCCCAGCATCAGAGTCTTTTCTAGTGAGTTGGCTCTTCTCATCAGGTGGCCAAAATATTGGCGTTTCAGCTTCAACATCAGTCCTTCCAATGAGTATTCAAGGTTGGTTTCCTTCAGGATTGACTTATCCTCCATCCACAGCCCTACTTGCCCCACCAAGATTTGATCTCCAATAAACAGTCTCGTTAGCTTTGTTTCCCTTCCTCTTTACCAGGCTTCAGCTATCCTTCCATGCTCCTGGATGAACACTTATTATTGGAGGGCCATGCAGGCATCACACTCAGTGGACTGAGCTGAACTTACCCTCACACCCCTGCACCCTCTCCTGCTGAAGGGCCTTCCATCCACATGGGGACCTCCTTCTGTCTCATGCCTGTATCTTCAGTCCTGTGCCTCGAGGCTTCTTCCTTCCCATCCTCTATCTCCATTCCCTGCTCACCCTAACCTCTCAGCTCCCCCTCTCCTGCTGCACCCCTGCCTCAGCCCACTCCTTCCCACACAATCTCAGCCACCAGCCTGCTCTCGCCAATCCATGCTCGCCCTGCCACTAAGGAGCACTTTCTAAACACAAACTTGTTTGCTATCTCCAGCACATACCCCATTTTTTTTTTTTTTTTTTTTTTTGCCGGCGCCCAGGGAATACCAGACCACCTTACCTGCCTCCTGAGAAATCTGTATGCAGGTCAAGTAGCAACAGTTAGAACTGGACATGGAAAAACAAATAGACTGGTTCCAAATTGAAAAAGATTACATCAAGGCTGTATGTTGTCACTGTGCTTATTTAACTTATATGCAGAGTACATCTTGTGAAATGCCAGGCTGGATGAAGCACAAGCTGGAATCAAGATTGCTGGGAGAAATATCAATAACCTCAGACACACAGATGACACCATCCTTATAGCAGAAAGCAAAGAACTAAGGAGCCTCTTGGTGAAAGTGAAAGAGGAGAGTGAAAAAGTTGGCTTAAAACTCAACATTCAGAAAACTAAGATCATGGCATCTGGTCCCATCACTTCATGGCAAATAGATGGGGAAACAGTGGAAACAGTGGCTGACTTTATTTTTGGTGGCTCCAAAATCACTGAGATGGTGACTGCAGCCATAAAACTAAAAAATGCTTGCTCCTTGGATGAAAAGCTATGACCAACCTAGACAGCATATTAAAAAGCAGAGATATTACTTTGCCAACAAAGGTCCACCTAGTCAATGCTATGGTTTTTCCAGTAGTCATGTATGGATGTGAGAGTTAGACCATAAAGAAAGCTGAGTGCAGAAGAATTGATGCTTTTGAACTGTGGTGTTGGAGAAGATTCTTGAGAGTCCCTTGGACTGCAAGGAGATCAAACCAATCAATCCTAAAACTCCAATACTTTGGCCACCTGATGTGAAGAACTGACTCATTTGAAAAGACCCTGATGCTGGGAAAGATTGACGGCAGGAGGAGAAGGGGACGACAGAGGATGAGATGGTTGGATGGCATCACCGACTCAATGGACATGAGTTTGAGCAAGTTTCGGGAGTTGGTGATGGACAAGGAAGCCTAACATGCTGCAGTCTATGGGGTCTCAAAGAGTCAGACACGTCTGAGTGACTGACTGAACTGAGGGTCATTTACAGCTGGATCACAGGCCTCTTTTCCAATCTTGTCCTATCTCATTTCTCTGTATCTGTACCAGAGCAATGGCCATTCTTTTATGCAACCACACATTTCCTATGACCATACCTTTGCTTATACTTTCCTCTCTGTCTGGAATAACCTAGTCCCCTCTTTTGGTTAAATTTACACACCCATCCTTCTAGGTCTCCCTCAAATATTCCCTTATCAGTGAACTTTCCAATGTCCCCAGGCTGGCCCAGAGCATCCTTGTGCTCAGGACCCCACATGTTTCTCTCTCACAGCACTGACGACTCTGGGGTCCACTGTCTATGCTAGACGGCAGGCTGGACATGGCCCCAGGGCCCAGAGAGGGTTAGTAGGATGTACAGACAAGAGCCCTGGGCTTGGGCAAGAACTGATGCTAACGGCCTCCTTGGCCTTGATTCCAGGCTGTGAACAGGATGGGACCTGCCGCTCTGACGCAGACATGCTGGACTACCTGCTAAGCTTGGGTCAGATCAGCCAAAGGGATGGCCTGCTGGTCACCTGGTACCACCGTGCCAACAGCAAGGAGCAGATGAAGGCTGCCCTCAGCAGTAAGTCCAGTTGCCAGGATGGGGCAGGCTGGGGCAGAGGCGGAGAAGATGGAGGGAGAGTGGAGGCGAGGCTCACAGCATTACCTGTGAGGTAGCATTAGGATGGGTATGGCCGCGTTCTTGCCATCATCCACTTGAGAAAGTGAGGCCTCACTGGTTATGTGACTGGCTCAGGTTGTAGGGCGATGTCTGGGTCCAAGGTCACATCCTGCTCTCCTTCCCAGGCCTTGCCAGGAGACAACTTGCCTGCTAAGGAGGCCTTTGCTCTCAAATCTGAGGAACCAGAAGATGTGTTTGAATTCTAGCCCTACCAAAACGAGTGTAAAAGTCTGAGCGAATTATCTTAATATAACTCCTGAGCCTCCAATCCACAATGATGATGGCAACCAGTCAGCCACACCCCCTGTGGGGACACACACACTCAGTTACACTGGGGCTCCTGGTACCAAAAGCTGCCTGTTTTGTGGGTGCCATCCCTCAGAAGAAAAATGGGGGCTCAGAAAAGTTAAGTGACTTAACCGAAATTCACAGCAAGGTCACAAAGTGGCTAAGCCAACATTGTGGGTTTCCATGGTGGTTTGGTGGTAAAGAATCCACCTGCCAATGCAAGAGATGCAGGTTTGATCCCTTGGTTGGGAAGATACCCTGGACAAGGAAATGGCAAGCTACTCCAGTATTTTTGCCTTGGAAATCCCATAGACAGAAGAGCCTGGTGGGCTACAGCCCATGGAGTATCAAGAGTCAGATACGACTTAGTGACTAAACAATGACAACAAGCCAGCATCAGAAACCCCATACTCTGAATCACTGCATCATGCCTGGCCCAGTTCAGCAGGGGAGACCAGTTTTTCAGCACTGTGGGAAAGCTCGTTAAATCATGTTCACGAACGTGCTTGTTAATTCTAAAGCAGTGACTATTTGAGGTGGAAAGAAGGGTCCCCAGTTTGAGCATGCTTCAGAAGAGAGTTTCAGATTCAGTGGCTCTGGGGTGGGGCCTGAGAATTTGCATGGCGCAGATGTTGCTGACCCCGAGATCACACCTTGAGAACCACTGCTCTACTTTTAGAAAAGTGAGATCCTGAATGGGAGAGGGTCTTGTCCATGGTCACACAGTAGGTCTGAAGCAGAATAAGACCCAGGCTCAAGGCCTCTGACTCTTACCTCCTTCAGAGTCACCAAGGCCTGGGAGTAAGTGACTGGGGAAGGATTGCTGAATGAATGAATGAGTCCTTAGAAAGACCTCCTGGAGGAGGCAGGCTTAGTGATCAGCAAAGGGGAGGGCATCGCAGGCTGGGTGGAGCCAGTTTACTGCTGCTTCAGGATTGGGAGGCCAATGGTCAGATTTCAGTGATAAGGCGGAGAGAGAATTCCCTGGCAAGAGGGAGAACTCTTATCTGGGAGATAAGGCCTGAGGGAAGGCAAAGAGGCTCTGCCAGCCTCAGGCTCATCTCAGGTAAGTCCTGGCGCAGCAGATAAGGATCAGGCCCCACCAAGTTGTGACCTTGGCCAAGAAGAAAGCTAAGGGCCCCAACCAAGCAGTGCCCAACAGCATGGAGCATGCTGAGGCACCTGTCAGTATAGCCACAGGGGTGGGAAGGACCCAAGGCCCAGTTTCCCCGCTGCAGGTCCTGCTAGGTCCCCAGGGTAGGTCTATGGGAGGAGGGTGGCTCCACAGCTGGGGTAGGGATCCTGAGGGGAAGCAATGGTAGGCCAGAGTTAGACTGGTGAAGTCACACCGGACATCTACGTGGATGGGAGGGGCCAGAGCAAAGGCTTGGGAGGCAGACAGAAGTGGGCTCAAATTCTACATTTCACCATTTACCAAAGGAGTGGTTTGGGACAAGTGACTTCACCCATCTGCAGCTCAGTTTTTCCTCTGCCAAATGTGGACTGGTAGGATGAAAGCAGGGCACTTTTGGTCATGAAAGAGGTCATTATTAGTAATTATGCTGAAGCAAATGGGGACATGTGATCACCCTAGCTGAGTGAGTTAATTGTCAAGTAAAAAAGATGCACAACTTGAGATCTGCAAGTGTTCGAGTCCTATTTTGGTCACCACAACTGTTAAATAAAAAGATGCACAATTTAAGAGTTATGAGTTACGTTTTATCTGGAGCAAAATCAGGACTGCAGCCTGGGAGGCATCACCTCATATAGCTCTGAGAGACTGCTCCAAAGAAGTAGTGGGGGAAGGTCAACATAAAAGATTTTGGTGAAGGGGGAGTTGAATGCAACCAAATGCTTACTTTACAAGAGGTTTTCTCCTAGTCACGAGGATCTGATGTCATCATGAAGGGATTTAGTGCTTTTGTAGATATGAGGAGATGAAAGGAAAAATACCCACCTATCTAAAGACCTGTCAAACCAGGCTCCCGGAGCACAGAGTAGCTCACTCCACCCTGAACTCCCTCAGCGGGTGTTGAAGGGTCACCAGCTGCAGCAGCACCGGATTCAATCTCCACAGAAGCAGAGGGCAAGTGCCCTTGCTGTTCAGTCAGCGTCCAAGCTCTTGACAAGTGCCGATTTAGAGTTGACAGTGCCCCCTTGTGGTCATAAACCAACCATACTTGGTGGTGGTTTCCTCTCCAAGCCTTGAGACCCCACGGACTGTAGCCTGCTAGGCTCCTCTCCTCTGTCCATGGGATTCTCTAGGCAAGAATACTGGAGCGGGTTGCCATTTCCTTCTCCAGGTGATCTTCCCGACCCAGGGATTGAACCCAGATCTCCTGCATTGCAGGCAGATTCTTTACTGACTGAGGAAACTTGGGAAGGCATTTCATGACCATTTTGGCCTGTACTGCTGCTGCTGCTACTGCTGCTAAGTCGCTTCAGTCGTGTCCCACTCTGTGTGACCCCAGAGATGGCAGCCCACCAGGCTCCCCCATCCCTGGGATTCTCCAGGCAAGAACACTGGAGTGTGTTGCTAGGAAGGCCCATTCCCGATTCTGAAGGTTTTTGTTGATAGGCCACTCAATGAGCTATTATTGGACTAGGTCCTAATAGTCAAAGATCTCTGGACATCTATCTTCTAGTTTTGCTCCAAAAAAGTAAGATTCCCTCTCGTTGCATCTTCCTATATCTAGGGTTACACTATTATGATCATTGATCGCATATCAAGCTACACATTTGATCAACTGTTTCAAGTTTAGTCAACATTATTTTCGTTGGAGGCTCAGTCATACACTTGGTAATACAAGAAACAATAATCTTGTAAAACAGGCAAAATGCAAATAATACAACTAACAACATTAGCAGAATTATAAATAAATATTTCAGCCATGAGCCTCTTGCACCAAACCAGTTTTTTTTTTTCCAAACCAGTTTTTTAAAAGATTATCAAGACTAGGGAATGAATCACTTAAGGCAGAAATCTGATTCTTCTTGTGGTTCATCAAAGGTGTTACATTAAAGGATTCATCAGGTATGAAAACACAGCATTCAGTTTGAATTATGGCACAGGTACCTCCCTGAAATGCTGCAATGATGTCAACAGCCGAGGGTTTTGTAGTACCACCTTTCTCATCATTGAGACCTCAGAGTTCAATAGGCTAATAATCTGGTTACTATCATTTGAAGTTTGTTGAGTGAAAGTTGTTAAGGCTTCAATATGATCAATTACACCCTCCAATCCCATTGAAGTCATGAAAAATAGCTGCTAAATGATCATACCAGTAGAATACAGATGTCTTGACTTATTGAGCTTGCATCAATGTTAGATTGGCTTGAGCTACCTCTAATTTGTTATGTATATATCCTTGAGTTCATGGTAATCCCAGGCTACACCTTCCTATCCATTCCAGATGCCAAAGCCATTAATTAAAACCCCAAATCCACCAAGTCCCATATCAGTCACTCTCTCTAAGGGTAATAGTAGGCATAATTCATAAAGCACCCAGCCTAGTTTCATAATATTACTAGGTTGATTATCCTTAGAGGAGCTTTTAAACTTAAGTGACCATAGCTTGGTGTTAACCATATAGATCCATCCCATAATTGTGCGAGTTTTCCTTTTAGTAGACAAGAGGTTACAATTTTTGATTGAGACTTAGCTTGCCATTCTAATTGGAGTTTGAGTGACCCTAAGAGAAAACTTAAATCTATGGCCAGGGTCAGAGCAGGTATTATTAACTGGCCAGGTGAGAGGATCCCATACAGTAATATCATGAATAGATAGAACAGGACTAAATTATTTTCTAAAATAAATTTGCTAGGGGGTATCCAGTCAGAGCCCTGAAGGGGAAAAATCCACCAAGGTAATCCAGAAGTATTAGACACAGGTAACTGGCCACAAATCCAACAGTTGGATTGAGTTTTAAACTAGCATAGAATCATGTCCATGATAGAAAACATTTGATTTATAGGCAAAGGTCCAAGAAGTCAAGAAAACATTATAACTGATCATATGAATCAGGTCCAGCATCTTGAGCAAGCTGTCTGCTTCTAGTGTCATTTTCTTTTCATCCTAGGGTACTGCAGCTTCCTCTGATAAAAAAGTCCTTCCATCCACGCAGGAGACAGTTCCTTAAACTATGTCTTTTTCTGGTCTTGGTCACAGTCATGAGGTATCTGATCTTCATTCAAAGATAGATTACTGAGATAAGCTTCAGAAACTAATTTAGAGTGTCCTTTAAAAATTCAGTTAAATTTTACATTAATACAGCATAATAGCAAAGAACTACCAGGAAATGAGTCTTAGTAGATACAGACCTCCATTAACAAACTGGAATCTAACAATCATTGAAACATCTTTTTCTCCCTAAATTTACCCTTGTTTTTACCAAATATAACCGAATTAAGACTAGTTTGTTTGTGAAATAGGTGTTCAGTTCAGTTCAGTTCAGTTGCTGAGTCGTCTCCGACTCTTTGCAACCCCATCAACTGCAGCACGCCAGGCCTCCCTGTCCATCACCAACTCCTGGAGTCCACCCAAACCCATGTCCATTGAGTCGATGATGCCATCCAATCATCTCATCCTCTGTCGTCCCCTTCTCCTCCTGCCCTCAATCTTTCCCAGCATCCGGGTCTTTTCCAATGAGTCAGTTCTTCGCATGAGGTGGCCAAAGTACTGGAGTTTCAGCTTCAACATCAGTCCCTCTGATGAACACCCAGGACTGATCTCCTTCAGAATGGACTGGTTGGATCTCCTTGCAGTCCAAGGGACTCTCAAGAGTCTTCTCCAACACCACAGTTCAAAAGCATCAATTCTTTGGTGCTCAACTTTCTTTATAGTCCAATTCTCACATCCATACATGCCACTGGAAAAACCATAGCCTTGATTAGATGGACCTTTGTTGGCAAAGTAATGTCTCTGCTTTTCAATATGCTATCTAGGTTGGTCATAACTTTCCTTCCAAGGAGCAAGCGTCTTTTAATTGCATTGCTACAATCACTATCTGCAGTGATTTTGGAATCCAGAAAAATCAAGTGAGCCACTGTTTCCACTGTTTACCCATCTATCTGCCATGAAGTGATGGGACTGGATGCCATGATCTTAGTTTTCTGAATGTTGAGCTTTAAGCCAACTTTTTCACTCTCCTTTTACTTTCATCAAGAGGCTCTTTAGTTCCTCTTCACTTTCTGCCATAAGGGTGGTGTCATCTGCATATCTGAGGTTATTGATATTTCTCCTGGCAATCTTGATTCCAGCTTGTGCTTGTTCCAGCCCAGTGTTTCTCATGATATACTCTGCATAGAAGTTAAATAAGCAAGGTAACAATATACAGCCTTGACGAACTCCTTTTCCTATTTGGAACCAGTCTGTTGTTCCATGTCCAGTTCTGTTGTTTCCTGACCTGGCATATAGGTTTCTTAAAAGGCAGGTCAGGTGGTCTGGCATGCCCATCTCTTTCAGAAGTATCCACAGTTTATTGTGATCTACATAGTCAAAAGCTTTGGCATAGTCAATAAAGCAGAAATAGATGTTTTTCTGGAACTCTCTTGCTTTTTTGATGATCCAGCGGATGTTGGCAATTTGATCTCTGGTTCCTCTGCCTTTTCTAAAACCATCTTGAACATCTGGAAGTTCACAGTTCACGTATTGCTGAAGCCTGGAGTGGTGTCAATAAATTTGGCCTGATGATTTATGTAAGCATAATTGATCATAGGCTTTTTTTTCTTTGCCAAAGCTTTTATAGCATCTCAGACTGAACTTTTAAAATAAAACCTTTCAGAGCTAAGAAAGTCACACCAAAGGCTGATCACAGATTTCACCTTTCACCTAACAGATCTAGGTGGATTCCGCCCTTCTCAAGGTCTCCAAAATTCCTTGAGATTTCTGTAGCTGTTATCGATATAACTTTTCTAGCTTATCTGATAAAGTTACTAGAAGCAGAGTTTCCAGTTTCTGGAGGGGTCAGATAGAGAGAAAAGATAAATGTTTCAATTTGTTTCTAAAGTATAATTTTAGCAAATTATTGTCATAATTAATTTGAGGGGAAGGTTTTTCTTGCACCTGGAAAACACAGATTCAAACCAGTAATTTTTCATACAGAAACCACAAAAGTTATTAGCATGTTCGCCAGTTCATTCAGTCCTTTCGTTAACCTTTGTGAAGTCACCAGGTTTTCCATTAGAATCCTTTCATTATTTACCCAGTTCAGAAACTTACATTTATCCAAAAGTCCTTTTTATAAATCTTCTTCAGGAGGAAGCATTTTTGCGAAACTTGGTTAAGTGCTGTGACAACACTTTAAGATAGTAGCTAGAATTATGACTGATAGCATTTACCAAGATATATCAGAACTTTAGGAACTCCATATAGTTTCTAATATATCTAAATTAGTAACATTTACCATACAATATAACCCGAGATTTATTACTCACTTAGCAATACTTCCCATGTGATTCTGTATTCAATATGAATCTAGGATAACATTTGGGATGTTTCAGGGGCCCTCTTAGCTAGAAGCCGAAAGTGCTTCATTTGAATTATTTAGGAAGTTTTGTCGGAGAAGGCAATGGCACCCCACTCCAGTACTCTTGCCTGGAAAATCCCATGGATAGAAGAGCCTGGTGGGCTACACAGTCCATGGGGTCTCTAAGAGTCAGACACGACTGAGCGACTTCACTTTCATTTTTCACTCTCATGCATTGGAGAAGGAAATGGCAACCCACTCCAGTGTTCTTGCCTGGAGAATCCCAGGGACGGGGGAGCCTGGTGGGCTGCCGTCTATGGGGTTGCACAGAGTCGGACACGACTGAAGGGACTTAGCAGCAAGAAGTTTTGTCAACAAATATCAAAAAGGCTTAGAACATTCAGTCAGGTAGGATTATAGGTCACTGTGAAACAGTAACTATTCTACAATGAAGGATTTCAGAACAGATCATTTAAGAGATAAAGAAACTTAAATCTATTACCAAGGCAGTTCAACATCTGAAGATAGAGAAAAGCCAAATTTAAGCTTTTGTACCAGCTTACTTTTAACTTCATTTAAACATAAACTTAATTAAATTTATTTTAAACTTAGTCCTAACCACCCACAAAATTCTTTTCTCGGGGTCTGCTTTCCACAAATCTTCTTATCACTTTCTGTACCCAATACTTTGTTCTCCCATCCTGAAACAACCACCTGTAAGTCAGGCCTACTTGCTTTTCCCTTCATAAAATGCAATTCCATTCCTCACATCTTCTTTGCTGAAAATATACATCCTACTTTCCTTAAGCAACCAAAAACTGACCTTTATATTAGCATTCTGTAGATTGGTGAGCATAAATACCAGTGATTATTTCCAAAAACCTTTTCTTTCTTAGAGAGAACCTTTTAGGAAGGTACCAAACATTATTCATTAATAGTCCCAAATCTCTAGGGGAAAATTAGTGTTCAGTGATAAATGCTTC
Source organism: Bos indicus x Bos taurus (assembly GCF_003369695.1). Taxonomy (NCBI): domain Eukaryota; kingdom Metazoa; phylum Chordata; class Mammalia; order Artiodactyla; family Bovidae; genus Bos; species Bos indicus x Bos taurus. Next base: position 91,777,141 of record NC_040078.1, read on the forward strand.
AAAATCTTATTTTATTTGGAAATGACCTAGCTATTCAATAGACTCCCATTACTTAGTTTAGTATAGCCCTTAGAATTTCTTTTTTTTTTTTTCCCCTGAGAAGTGCTTGCTTTTTATTTATTTTTATATGATATTATACATGTTTTAATGCCATTCTCCCAAATCATCCCACCCTCTCCCTCTCCCACAGAGTCCAAAAGACTGTTCTATACATCTGTGTCTCTTTTGCTGTCTCACATACAGGGTTGTCGTTACCATCTTTCTAAATTCCATATATATGCATTAGTATACTCTATTGGTGTTTTTCTTTCTGGCTTACTTCACTCTGTATAATAGGCTCTAGTTTCATCCACCTCATTAGAACTGATTCAAATGTATTCTTTTTAATGGCTGAGTAATACTCCATTGTGTATATGTACCATAGCTTTCTTATCCATTCATCTGCTGATAGACGTCTAGGTTGCTTCCATGTCCTGGCTATTATAAACAGTGCTGGGATGAACATTGGGGTACATGTGTCTCTTTCAATTCTGGTTTCCTCGGTGTGTATGCCCAGCAGTGGGATTGCTGGGTCATATGGCAGTTCTATTTCCAGTTTTTTAAGGAATCTCCACACGGTTCTCTGTAGTTAGCCCTTAGAATTTCAAGTTACCCCAATCTACAGAGTATTTTAGACAGATATTCCTAAAGCATAATTATTCTTAATAGAGTTTATCTAAAAGTTCACCTCATTTATATTTTTTAGAAGTTTTTTTACTTGAGGAATTTCCTTGCTGACAAAATTGTAACAGATATACTATTTAACTTACATTAAACCTAGACACAATGAAAATACTCTGCTTAATGTTAATGTTAGTGACTCTTAGACATGTATATATTAGTTAGATTAATAAACAAACATTAATGCCAGGTATTTAATACTCGATATGCCAGCAAATTTGGAAAACTCAGCAGTGGCCACAGGACTGGAAAAGGTCAGTTTTCATTCCAATCCCAAAGAAAGACAATGTCAAACAATGTTCAAACTACCAAATACGTGAACCGTGAACTTCCAGATGTTCAAGTTGGATTTAGAAAAGGCAGAGGAACCAGAGATCAAATTGCCAACATCCATTGGATCATTGAAAAAAGCAAGAGACTTCCAGAAAAATATTTACTTCTGCTTTATTGACTACACCAAAGCCTTTGACTGTGTGAATCACAATAAACTGTGGAAAATTCTTAAAGAGATGAGAATACCAGACCACCTGACCTGCCTCCTGAGAAATCTGTATGCAAGTCAAGAAGCAACAGTTAGAACTGTACATGGAACAACAGACTGGTTCCAAATTGGGAAACGAGTACGTCAAGGCTGTATGTTGTTACCCTGCTTATTCAACTTATTTGCAGAGTACATCTTGTGAAATGCCAGGCTGGATGAAGCACAGGCTGGAATCAAGATTTCTGGGAGGAATATCAATAACCTCAGATATGCAGATAACATCACCCTTATGGAAGAAAGTAAAGAAGAACTAAAGAGCCTCTTGATGAAAGTAAAAGAGGAGAGTGAAAAAGTTGGCTTAAAGTTCAACATTCAGAAAACTAAGATCATGGCATCTGGTCCCATCACTTCATGGAAAATAGATGGCAAAACAATGGAAACAGTGGCCGACTTTATTTTTGGGCTCCAAAATCACTGCAGACAGTGACTGCAGCCATGAAATTAAAAGACGCTTGCTCCTTGGAAGAAAAGCTATGACTAACCTAGACAGCATATTAAAAAGCAGAGACATTACTTTGTCAGCAAAGGTCCATCTAGTCAAAACTATGTTTTTTCCAATAGTCATGTATAGATATGACAGTTAGACTATAAAGAAAGCTGAGTGCCAAAGAATTGATGCTTTTGAACTGTGGTGTTGGAGAAGACTCTTGAGAGTCCCTTGGACTACAAGGAGATCCAACTAGTCAATCCTAAAGGAAATCAGTCCTGAATATTCACTGGAAGGACTGATGCTGAAGCTGAAACTCCAGTACTTTGGCCACCTGATGTGAAGAACTGATTCATTGAAAAAGACCCTGATGCTGGGAAAGATCGAAGGCGAGAGGAGAAGGGGATGACAGAGGATGAGATGGTTGGATAGCATCACCAACTCAATGGACATGAGTTTGAGTAAGCTCTGGGAGTTAGTGATGGACAGGGAAGCCTGGCGTGCTGCAGTCCCTGGGGTCAAAAAGACTGAGCGACTGAACTGAACTGTACTGATTTAATACTGAATATTTCCCAGTTCATGTGAACTTGAAATTCTTTTAGGTTGATTTATCTCTTATTTAGAATTGCTTGATTTGTAAGCGCTTACTTTTTTTTAAGTTATGACAAAGCTAGACAGTGTATTGAAAAGCAGAGACACTACTCTGCTCTTAAAGGTTCTTACAGTTAAGGCTGTGGTCTTCCAGTGATCACATACACTTGTGAGAGCTGGACCATGAAGAAGGCAGAGTGACAAAGAATTGATGCCTTCAGACTGTGGTGCTGGAAAAGACTCCTGAGAGTCCCTTGGAGAGTCTCCTTGGACAGCAAGGAGATCAAACCAGTCAATCTTAAGGGAAATCAACCCTGAATACTCATTGGACCATGGGGTCGCAAAGACTCAGACATGACTGAAGGGCTGAACAACAAAAATGGTTTTTCCAGTAGTCATGTATGGATGTGAGAGTGGGATCATGAAGAGGGTCGAGTGCCAAAGAATTGATGCTTTTGAACTATGGTGTTGGAGAAGACTCTTGAGAGTCCCTTGGACTGCAAGGAGATCAAGCCAGTCAATCCTAAAGGAAACCAATCCTGAATATTCATTGGAAGGACTGATGCTGAAGCTCCAAAACTTTGGCTACCTGATGTGAAGAGCCAATTCATTAGAAAAGACCCTGATGCTAGGAAAGATTGGAGGCAGGAAGAGAAGGGGACGACAGAGGACAAGATGGTTGGATGGCATCACTGACTCAATGGACATGTTTGAGCAAGCTTCGGGAGATGAAGGACAGGGAAGCCTGGCATGCTGCAGTCCATGGGATTGCAAAGAGTCAGACACTAATGAACAACTGAACAATAATGGATAAGTTATCTAGAAAACTCTGGTCTCAAGGCATAGGAGGAGTTATTTCTCAGGGCAAGAATTCTTAAAGAGATTTTTTTTTAAAGCTTTCTCTGGAGTCTAAAGAATTGTGACCACACTGTCAAAAATCGTCTTTATTTTTCTGTGATCATAGTTTTATAGCCAGAATTTAGACCTGATAGTGCTCAAATTATATGCAGAGTACACCATGAGAAACGCTGGGCTGGAACAAGCACAAGCTGGAATCAAGATTGCTGGGAGAAATAGCAATCACCTCACATATGCAGATGATACCACCCTTATGGCAGAAGTGAAGAGGAACTAAAAAGCCTCTTGATGAAAGTGAAAGAGGAGAGTGAAAAAGTTGGCTTAAAGCTCAACATTCAGAAAACGAAGATCATGGCATCCAGTCCCACCACTTCATGGGAAATAGATGGGGAAACAGTGGAAACAGTGTCAGACTTTATTTTTCTGGGCTCCAAAATCACTGCAGATGGTGATTGCAGGCATGAAATTAAAAGACGCTTACTCCTTGGAAGGAAAGTTATGACCAACCTAGATAGCATATTGAAAAGCAGAGACATTACTTTGCTAACAAAGGTCCATCTAATCAAGGCTATGGTTTTTCCAGTGGTCATGTATGGATGTGAGAGTTGGACTGTGAAAAAAGCTGAGCACCGAAGAATTGATGCTTTTGAACTGTGGTGTTGGAGAAGACTCTTGAGAGTCCCTTGGACTGCAAGGAGATCCAACCAGTCCATTCTGAAGGAGATCAGTCCTGGGTGTTCATTGGAAGGACTGATGTTGAAGCTGAAACTCCAGTACTTTGGCCACCTCATGCAAAGAGTTGACTCATTGGAAAAGGCCCTGATGCTGGGAGGGATTGGAGGCAGGAGGAGAAGGGGACGACAGAGGATGAGATGGCTGGATGGCATCACTGACTCGATGGACATGAGTTTGGGTAAACTCCGGGAGTTGGTGATGGACAGGGAGGCCTGGCGTGCTGTGATTCATGGGGTGGCAAAGAGTTGGACACGACTGAGCGACTGAACTGAACTGAACTGAGTGCTCAAATTGGCCCTGATAACAAGGGCAGATTGGTCCCAACAAGGTTTGTTCTTCTGGGGAAGTGGGGGTCTTAGTTTGCTTAGCCCCAGGCTGTTGATTATAGGAGAAAAGTCCTGGACATAAGGGAACTTCAGTCCATTTCCCTATCCTGTGTCAGTAAAGATCTGATATTTTTAGGTCACTTTTCTTGTCATTGGATCATAGCTATAGGTTGACCAGTCATTTGAAATTTTTTTCCAAGGCATTCCCAGGTGGAGTGTAGAACCTTAGAGGAAGCACTTCCCATACAAGCTCAAGCAGTTGGTACCAGATGCCTGCATGCTCAAACCAAACCAGAACCTCACCAGCCAGGAGTCACACTCCAAATAAAATAACAAGGCAAAAGGATGCCCAGAAATCAAAAGCCAAGTGGTAAGAGTGCTCCCAAAAGATGGCAAAGTGGTTGCCCAAAAATCAAAAGTCAAATGGCATAAATGCCAAATGTGACTTCCCAGTCCCACTAGACCTGTGACCTGGCAGAGTCAGTGCTAGCAGCCTTTTTTGGTTCTGATATAGTTTCAAGCAATTTCTTCTTGGTTTCCTGCAAAGAAGTTACTCTATAGTTTCCTTTCTTATATACTTCTAGATACCAAGCAAAGTAGTATGGCCGGCCTTTTCTAATCATGGGCACAAAAATGCCAATTTCGGAATATCAAAAGAGCCCCAGTTTGGCCATTTTAGGTTGAGAACTCTTTTAGTATAATTTCCCCAATTAACGAGGTCCTTGCAAATACCAGCTCCATACGCATTGGACATGAATCTGGCTGGAATGTTAGTCAGAGGTTGGCCTTCTGACACCCCTCTGTTTCTGCGTTTGAGATTCTGTTTTCCACTTTAAGCTGAATTTTTCAGGGATAAAAATCACTGGTGAAATTGTGTGGCAGGCCTATGAGCTGAACTCCTCCAGGAGTCACCTCAGACTCGTTTTAGCTCCTCTCATGTGCCTTAGATTCTGCCTCCAGCACTCTAAGATGGCTGCTCAGGTCGCTGAATGGCCAGTTCTTAGGTGCGACCCCCAGACGAGCAAGTATTTTAATTAATAGGTGAGTTTCCCTATGGGACCACTGTACTGTTCGAAGACTAGACCTTCACCACTCCCATAAATCTCTCAGTTACCTGAGAAAACCATAGCTGGCCAGTAGAAGCCTTGTCCCTTTTCTTCAGAGCAAAGCTCTCATACATTCTCACTTTTACCCCGACAAAGCCTATAAAGGCAGTCTAACTGAGGGAAAGTGTCAGATCAGCCTCTTACCTAACCACTCAACCAAGACTGCTCAGTTCCCTACAACGGAACAACCTCGGCATCTTTCAGCTGAGCCCTGGGTATTCCTCAAGTTTTTTTCAATCCATGCCCTCTGCCCCAGGGCCTTTTCACTGGATGGGTATTCTCTGGCATCTTTCAGCAAGTCTCCCACCCAGTATCTTTCTACTGTGTGGAAATTTCTTAGTATTTTTCAACAGAGCCCAAGTCAGTGTCTAGATCATGAGTGGGTATACCCTGGATATTTCACCCGGGCCCTCTCCAGTATCTTTCCAGCTGTAAGTGGGCAGGTAACCTGCTCCACAACCAAATAAAACTCAGAATCTCAACCAATAGGGAGATTCGAAAACCAGGAGAGGCTTACCCAAATTCATCTGCACTCCCCGAGGAAGCAGATGGGCTCGAAGGGCCACTCCTGGTACCAAGGCTCCGGTTTCTCGTGGAGTTCAAGTGAGGAGGAACATGCACTCTGGGTCCTTAGTTGGTGGTCATCAGATCAGATCAGATCAGATCAGTCGCTCAGTCGTGTCCGACTCTGCAACCCCATGAATCGCAGCATGCCAGGCCTCCCTGTCCATCACCAACTCCCAGAGTTCACTCAGACTCACGTCCATCGAGTCAGTGATGCCATCCAGCCATCTCATCCTCTGTCGTCCCCTTCTCCTCCTGCCCCTAATCCCTCCCAGCATCAGAGTCTTTTCTAATGAGTCAACTCTTCGCATGAGGTGGTCAAAGTACTAGAGTTTCAGCTTTAGCATCATTCCTTCCAAAGAAATCCCAGGGCTGATCTCCTTCAGAATGGACTGGTTGGATCTCCTTGTAGTCCAAGGGACTCTCAAGAGTCTTCTCCAACACCACAGTTCAAAAGCATCAATTCTTCAGCACTCAGCCTTCTTCACAGTCCAACTCTCACATCCATACATGACCACTGGAAAAACCATAGCCTTGACTAGACGAACCTTTGTTGGCAAAGTAATATCTCTGCTTTTGAATATGCTATCTAAGTTGGTCATAACTTTCCTTCCAAGGAGTAAGCGTCTTTTAATTTCATGGCTGCAGTCACCATCTGTAGTGATTTTGGAGCCCCAAAAAATAAAGTCTGACACTGTTACCACTGTTTCCCCAACTATTTCCCATGAAGTGATGGGACCAGATGCCATGATCTTCGTTTTCTGAATGTTGAGCTTTAAGCCAACTTTTCACTCTCCACTTTCACTTTCATCAAGAGGCTTTTTAGTTCCCCTTCACTTTCTGCCATAAGGGTGGTGTCATCTGCATATCTGAGGTTATTGATATTTCTCCCGGCAATCTTGATTCCAGCTTGTGTTTCTTCCAGTCCGGTGTTTCTCATGATGTACTCTGCATATAATTTAAATAAACAGGGTGACAACATACAGCCTTGACGTACTCCTTTTCCTATTTGGAACCAGTCTGTTGTTCCATGTCCAGTTCTAACTGTCTACTAAAAAAGATGCTGTACTTGAGAGTTGCGAGTTGTTTTATTTGGGGCAAAATGACGACCGCAGCCGAGAAAGCAGCACCTCAAATAGCTCTGAGAGACTGCTCCAAAGAGGTAGTGGGGGAAGTTCAATATATAAGATTTTGTTGAAGGCGGAGTTCAATGCTATCAAGTGCTTACTTTACAAGAGGTTTTCTCCTAGTCACAAGGATCTGATGTCATCGTGAAGGGATTTAGTGCTTTTCTAGATATGTGAAAGTGTTAGTCACTCAGTCGTGTCTGACTCTTTGCAGCCCCACGGACTGTAGCCCACCAGGCTCCTCTGTCCACGGGATTCTCCAGGCAAGAATACTGGAGTGGGTGGCCATTCCCTTCTCTAGGGGATTTACGCAACCCAGGGATCAAACCCTGGTCTCCTGCATTGCAGGCAGATGCTTTACGATCTGAGCCACCAGGGAAGCATGTCAAATTCCCCTATATGTAAGGATTGGGAACATAAAACCTGTTCCTAAAAATATTTCCCTGATAGCTCAGTTGGTAAAGAATCGCCTGCAATGCGGGAGACCTGGGTTCAATCCCTGGGTTGGGAAGATCCCCTGGAGAAGGGAAAGACTACCCTCTCCAGTATTCTGGCCTGGAGAATTCCATGGACTGTTTAGTCCATGGGGTCGCAAAGAGTCGGACATGACTGGGCGACTTTCACTTCAAAGACTTGTCCCACCAGGTTCCCTGCAGCACAGAGTGCCTCACTCCACGTGAACTCCTTCAGGGGGTGTTGAAGGTCAACAGCGGAGCCGCACACTAGCAGTCTTGGGCTCAGGGTCTGCACGCTCCTCCATGGCACCCCTCTGCTGGATGTGATGTGTAGAGCGCCTGGTGTGGGGGGGAGGGGAGGGAGGGTCTCGGAGCTTCCTGTGGGCTCCCTGTGGAGAGCAGCATTCTTCACCTGACTGTACCTCTGAGGACCAAGGCTCCTACTGTGGAAGCAGGCACCTGCTCCTGTCCTCATCTCCTCTTCCCTCATACCCCACCCCCCGACCCCGCAAACAAGTTGGCTCCCAGATTCAGGATCTGGAAGGCCCTGAACAGGTGTGAATGGCCGTGCAGGAGGAAGCTGGGTCCAGGTGCTGATCACAAGGACGCAGGTTAGGTCCATCTGTCTTTAGTCCCCCTCACTGAGCATTCGCTGGGCCCCTGCTCTGCACCCAGCTTGAGAGGAGGTGTAGAAACGAGTGAGACGCGGTCCTGAGTTCAGGGGCTACCAGCATCTCAAGGGAGGCAGCTGGTGCAGGTCAAGCAAGGCAGCAGCTTCAGAGACTCACCAGGACTGAGACCTGGGTTCCAGCCCTGGCTCCCTCCCAGTGTACCGCCACCTTCCCCAGACCGGACCTGGCCCATTTTAGATGGGGAAGGAGACCTCTCAGCACCCATTCTCTTTAGCTACCCTCTTAGCTGCCCAGCTACCCACCTGGGGCCTGACTTCTCGGGGCCTTGCTGGGCGCAAACCCCTCTGGATCCCTCTTTCAGCATTCCTCAGTAACCAAGTTAAGACAAAAAAACATAGAAATAAAAGTTACCTTCATATAGCCCTTCACAGTTTACAACCTGTTTTTGTTTTTAATTTTTATTTTTTAATACAACATAATTTATGTCCACGTGCTGTAGTTAAAGCCCAGAGAGATTCATCCCCATCTTGTCAGTGAGGACACCAAAGATTCCGGAGCACTGGGCCAGAGATATAATATGCGGATGAAATGGGACAGTGCAAAGTGCCTGAAACAGTGCTGGGGACAGCCTGGCACTCAGCTTCCTCTCCCTTCTGGAAATCCAGACACCTAGGCTTAGAGAAATTTGCAAAAATTCTCTGCAACTTTGTGCAAGCTCTTTTACTTTTCTGGACCTGGGCTGGTTGAACTTAACTTTTTTCTCTTTTGGCTGCACTGTGAGGCCTGTGGGATCCTAGTTCCTCAACCAGGAACCAAACCTATGCCATCTGCACTGGGAAGACAGAGTCTTAGCCACTGGACCACCAGGGAAGTCCCTGATCTCAGCTTTCTCTATCATTCATTTAGCCAGTCTTGTACCATCCAACAAACACTTCTGAAGCTCCTTTTTTAGGCCTGGTACCATCTTGGCACTGGAAATCCAAGTGATGGGCACCATAGACCTGGAGCCTGCTCCTAGCCCTCAGGCTCAGGAAGGATGGTGCTATATGAGTAGTTACATGGGGGCTGAGTGCTCAAAGGATCAGCTGTCAGCCTGACTTTGACTGTGTGGTTCAGGGATGGCCTCCTTGATATTTTAAGCCAACACCCACAAATGAGCTGGAGGTGGCCTAGTAAAACTGTGGAGGGAAGAGTGTTGCCATGGCAACAGCCAGGTGTAGGAGCCCAGAGATGGGAGACAAGATATCTGAGCTTCGAGGCTCCAAGTGTGGTCTGTGGATCAGCAGTCTGGGCATCACTGGGGAGCTTGGTAGGTGTCTTGGGCCCCACCCCAGATCTACTGAGCAGAACTTGTATTTGAACAGTTCCTGGGTGGTCTGTGTGCACACTGATGTTGGAGAAACAGGAGTGGATGGAAGCTAGATATTGAGGGAGAGAGGGACTCGAGGTGAGATGGCAAAGTTTGCCAGGCCTGGTCCTATAGGACCTCACAGACTCTGCAAGCATTTGGATTGAATTCTCAGGGCTAAGGGAATTTTGATTTTTTAACGGAAGTGACAGGATCAGGTATATGGAACCGTCACTCTAGCAGCTATATGCTAAATGGACTTGGAGGGGAGCAGGGCTGCAAGTATAAAACAGAAGAGACCCCTCTGATGCCAACTGTCTTCGATGGAGCAGGAGCTCATAGCGACCCCACCCACCCTCTACACCACTCATTGATCAGAGAGCCTGGCCTGCTCTTCCCAGTCTGCTTCTCATTCAAAGTCCTTGACTCCCTTCTGGCCTGAACGCTCCCAGCAGGCATCACACAGCCACTGGAGGCGTTAACTGCGTACATTTAAAAGACAAAAATAACAATTCTCAGCACTATATGGGTGCCTGGAGATGGACCAACTTATGTACTTCTGGCAGGAATATGAGTTAGATGAATTTTTCTAACAGTACTTTGATAATGTGGGCTCTAAAAATGACCCCGCAGACTTCCCTGGTGATACAGTGATTAAGAATCTACCTGCCAATGCAGGGGGCATGGGTTCCATCCCCGGTTAGGGACTAAGCTGATGCACCACACCGAGCCTGCGTGCTGGAACAACTGAAGCCCATGCATCTGGAGCCCGTACTCCACAAGAGAGGCACTGCAGGGAGACGCCCGTGCACAGCAGTGAAGAGTAGCCCCTGCTTTCCACAACTAGAGAAAGCCCGCGCCCAGCAATGAAGATCCAGCGCAACCAAAAATAATTCATTAATTTTTTTAAAAAAGACCCAGCATGGCCCTGACTCAGATTCCTCAAGTCATGGTAAAAAATAACCAGAAAGTCAGAATAAAATATACATCATTATCTGTTAGTAACAAAAATTCAGAGACTGCTGAGTCTTCCTAAAAATTTAGAGTCTCAGGAAAGACAGAGGAGTGGCTGACTGAGACAGGGTGACTGCTCTCAATCAGGGCTTTTGCAGGTTTTTTTCTTTTTTCATGAAAAGATTGTGAAAATGTGTCAAAATTGAAAGAAAAAGATTAAAATTATAAATGCTGAGTGGTCTCAACTGTGGAAAAACTATACATAGATAAAAATAGAAGAAAATACATCAAAAAGTGAACTATGATGGAAATGTGGGTGAATATTTCTCTTTCTGCTTTTCTGTATTTTTCAAATATTCTATAAGTGTGTAATACTTTGATGATGAGAAAATTGCTTTAAAAAGTTTCTCTGTCCAATGCAACAGGTAATGTCATGGCCCTGGAGGCAGACATCACAATAGAAGGGCTCGGCACAGTCAACGAGACAGGAGTCCCCATCATGGCGCACCCTCCAGCCATCTACAGCGACAACACCCTAGAGCAGTGGCTGGAGGCTGTGCTGGCCTCTTCCCAGAAGGGTAAGGACTTCTCTCAGCCCCTCCCCAGCTGCCCACCCCTCTGGTCCTCAGCCCACATGTGCAGGGGTCCCTCTGCTAGGAGACTAGTCCAATGACTGTCAGGAGTTGCTCTTGCTTTAGCTTTCCAGACCACTCTAGAGGCCTGGGCTCAGGGAAGATGGGTGAAATGAGGGATGAAAAAGTGTAGGATAAGCTGCAAAGGGCCAAACATGAGCATTCAGGCTCTGAATCCATGGAACTGGATACAACATGCTCAAAGCCAATTCCACCTTCCCCTCTCCTGTCTCTTTGCCAGTTACTGTCAGAATCCAGGCATCACCCTAATGCCTCTCCCTCATTCCCTGCATCTACTCAGCTGCTGCATCTGCCAATTCTAACCCTGAAGGCTTCCCCCGATCCAGTCCCACTCACATCATCTTTCTCTTGGACCTCCTTCCTCACTGGCTTCCTGCCTCCAAACTCTATGAAGCCCCTACCTGGGTGAGCTTTCCAAAATGCCAACTGTCATGTCACTCCCTGCTTTAATCCTCCATGGCTCCCTATGTTGTCAACATATTATGATCCCCTTGGCCTGGCTTTCTAAATTCTTCTCTAATTCTTCAGCCTGACTTTGTGCTATTCAGGCTTGGGTGGCTTGGGATCCTCTGAGCCTGCCTGTCCAAGAGTCACAGTCCCTTTTCATCAGATTCTTGACAATACCTACACCTGCCCCAAATCCCAAGCCCTTAGCCATCATCTGCTTCCTCCCCTTGGGGATGAGGGATGGAAGATCACTCCTACATGGGGAAGTCCTTTCTCTCGTTGAAGCCTTCTTCACACCCACCCAGAATTCCGGCCCTGTCTTCCCTCCCACCCCTGACACACACACCACACCTCCTCTCTCTGTCCCAGGAAGTCATGTCTTCTGTTTCCTTCTTCCTTGAGCACAAGGGACCAGTTTCCCAAGCCCTTGGCCCTCTCCCCACAGGCATCAAACTAGACTTCAAGAGCATCAAGGCTGTGGGCCCCTCCCTGGACCTCCTTCGGCGGCTGACAGAGGAGGGGAAAGTTCGAAGGCCTGTGTGGATCAATGCTGACATCCAGAGGGGTCCCAATGTGGGCCTCTCAATAGAGGTCAATGCCACACAGTGAGTGTTTGCCTCTCTGCTCCAGCTGTGTCCAGTCTGTTTCCTTCAACATCGGGTACAGCAGGTGCTCAGGGGACTTTTGCTGAGTTTGCCTCCAGCCACACCATGACGTCTGACCTCTGAGCCTTCACACATGCTGTTCCCTCTGCCTTGAATGCCTTTCCACCATTTCCTGCTAAACCAGCCATTACCTGCCCCAGAAACTTCCCTGACGTCCCAGGCTGCTGAGGACCCTCCCTCATATTTTCTCCTAACAGTCCTGATTTCACTGGGCTCTCACTGGCAGATTATGGATTTGTGCCCTACTGGCACCCCACTCCAGTACTCTTGCCTGGAAAATCCCATGGATGGAGGAGCCTGGTAGGCTGCAGTCCATGGGGTTGCTACGAGTCGGACACGACTGAGCAACTTCACTTTCACTTTGCACTTTCATGCGTTGGAGAAGGAAAGGGCAATCCACTCCAGTGTTCTTGCCTGGAGAATCCCAGGGATGGGGTAGCCTGGTGGGCTGCCGTCTATGGGGTCACACAGAGTCGGACACGACTGAACTGACTTAGCAGCAGCTTAGCAGAGTTTATTTGGAGAAGGCAATGGCACCCCACTCCAGTACTCTTGCCTGGAAAATCCCATGGATGGAGGAGCCTGATGGGCTGCAGTCCATGGGGTCGCTAAGAGTTAGACACGACTGAGCGACTTCACTTTCACTTTCCACTTTCATGCATTGGAGAAGGAAATGGCAACCCACTCCAGTGTTCTTGCCTGGAGAATCCCAGGGATGGGGGAGCCAGCTGGGCTGCCGTCTATGGGGTCGCACAGAGTCGGACACCACTGAAGCGACTTAGCAGCAGTAGCAGCAGAGTGTTTATTCCTGGACAGCAAACAGTGCCAGGGCAACCCTTGACCTCCTAGAAAGCACTAACTAAAGTCTATAAAGCACTAACTCCTTCCCCAGCCTCCCCTCCCACCCCACAAACAACCCCCAGGTCCCAGCACTGCCAACAACAGTAGCACTAGCAGCATGGTGCGCTCAAGTTTACAGAGGGCCGCATAAAAGGAGAGAATATATCTGAGTTCATCTTCCCATAGAAATGCCAGGTTGGGAGCATTTTTTCTTACCATTTTGCAGATAAGAAAGCTGACAATAATTGAGGCTCAGTCTGTTGAATGTTTATTATCTGTCATACACACTGTTTTAAGTAGTTTAGTTGTAGAGTACCATTTAACTCTTAGAATGAGAATGACATAGGTACTATTATTTTCATTTTAGTAATACAACATATCCTACTGAGGTTAAATTATCTGCCTAAGTCTAATAATTGGCAGAGCAAACATACAAAGCCAGGTCTTTCTGACTCTAACCTCCAGATCTTTACTGTCCATCTCCATTCATCCATCCACCCATCCATCCATCAAACCACCTTTCCAACCAGTCAGCTAACAATCCTTCTACCCAATATTTATCAAGTCTCAAACTGAGGAGCATTTAGTAAGCAGCAGTTTGAAACTGTAGTCAGTGGCCCAAGATAAAAAAAATGATTGATCTTCTTGTAGTGAGGTTACTCAATAATCTGGGGAAGGGGAGAGAGTAACATTATTTGCCTATTAACATTTATAAGAGTTCAAAATCTGAATGAAATTTTTGAATAATATCTGAAAGTTCAGAGACTCTCACAGCTGATAGAGCCCAGATCCCACACCTAGGGCTTTGAATTGCATCTCCACATGCACATGAGGGTGTTTGAGAAGCCCTGTCCTGCCTGAACGGATGCCATTTTTAAGAATCCAAGAGGTTGGGTGAACTTACCAAGGTCATAAGGTCAGAACTCAAATCCAGGCCTCCCCAGCTCCAAAGTCCATGCTCTACCATGGGACTTTGAGCAACTCGTAAGCCACCCTGTTCTTCAGGACTGTGCTCTAATATCTAGATGCAATAGACCCTGCCTCTTCCTAGCACTCTGATGAGAACCCAGGAGATGAGGAAAGGGCTCTAAAAGACCAGCATCTCTGATTCTCTGCAGGTTCCTGGCCTTGGTCCAGGAGAAGTATCCTGAGGCAACCCTGTCTCCAGGCTGGACCACCTTCTACCTGCCCCTTTTCCCAAATGTGACGTATACACGGGCCATGGTGGAGCAGATGCAGGAGCTGGTGGGAGCACTGCCCCAGAGGGTGACCTTCCCCGTGCTGGCTGTCATGGCGAGGGCCGCCTGGCCCCACTTCAGCTGGCTGCTGGCCCAGTCTGACAGGTGAGAATGCCCAGGCCCCTGCCACGGCCCCCACTCCCTCCAAACCCACTCCCAGTCCTGATGCCCCAGCAAGATCCCAGATACTGATGGTTAGAAGGGTCTTCATGACCATCTGGCCCAACCTCTGCTGGTGCTCACATCCTCCACAACATCTCTGCTTTCTGCTTGTGCACCTCTGGGACAGGCAGGTCACTATACCTGAAGCAGCCTGTCCATTGGAAAGTGTTGCTTTTTTATTGTTATAATTATTATCTGTTTATTTATTTTGGACCACACTGCACAGCATGCGCGATCTTAGTTCCCCAACCAGGGATAAACAGGCATCCCCTGCAATGGAAGCAGTTTTACCCACTGGACCACCAGGGAAGTTCCAATAAGAGTTTATATTGAGACTCACTTTGCCTCCCACAGCCTCCTCCCCTGGGAACCACCTGTTCCCCGAGGGTGCACAAACTTCACCTAGAGACTCTGCCCCTAACAGCTCTGTGGGGTTGAGGAAGCCCAGCCTCCCCCCGGCTCTGTACCGCCCCCAGCCGCCAAGCACCTTCCTCAGACTTTCCCCACTGGAGGCCACTGCCTTTCCTCTTCATACCTGACCTCTGATCCACCCCCACCACTCCCAGCTCCATGCCCACCTCTTCTGTCTTTCCTTCCTAAGAGAGGACCCACAAATAGACACTCCAAGCGAAGAGGCAACCCAGTCCATCTCTCCTCCTTCTCAGCCTCTGCTCTCAGTTACCCAAGGCCTCTGTGGCTTCTTCTGCCCCCAGGAAGCGGGTAGTGCCCAACACCCCCAGCTCAAGTTAACTTCTGAGCATGGGAGAGGGGCTGAGGGCTGCTGGGCGCAGACAGGCCCTAAGCTGACTCTCTGGACCCCAGGTACACCCTCACGATGTGGCAGTCGGCCTCGGACCCCGTGTCAGTGGATGACCTCCTCTACATCCGGGACAACACTGCCACCCACCAAGTCTACTACGACATCTTTGAGCCTTTCCTGTCACAGTTCAAGCAGCTCGCCAGTAGGGAGGGGTCTGCGGAGGGTGGGAAAAGGTGTATATGTATGCATGCTCAGTTGTGTCTGACTCTTTGTGATCCCATGGACTGTAGGCTCCTCTGGCCATGGGATTTTCCAGGCAAGAATACTGGAGTGGGTTGCCATTTTCTCCTCCAGGGGAAAGAAAAGGTGGTGGAGTGGAATCTGCCGACAAAAGCACTGAGCTAGGTGGGGCAGAGCATTGGAAAGGGACAATGCTACATGAGATAAGAGGAAGGAATCATTTGAAGCATCCATTGTATGCCAGACTCTGGGATGGAACACTAAGCTCCATAGATCCCTAAAGCAGGGATTCCATTTTACAGATAGAGAAACTGAGGTTCAGAGCAGTTATATAATTTATACAAAGTTGTTCAGCTTAAACGTGGCACAGCTCCTACTGGAAACAGCAAATTCCAAACCCCAGATGCTTCTGCTTGCAGTACAGTTCCTCTGAGGGTTGCTCTAGCATTTCAGAGAACGGCTCCTCCACTGTACCTGCTAATCAATGATGCTTGTCCCTTTGTCCAAAGCCCCTGTTCCCTTGACTCCAAACCAAGGAGAGCCTGCAATCAGGCCATCTCAAGGGGACCCATCAGACCCAACATTCCTGCTCTGGGAGCCATCTAGGTGAGGGGGAGGAATACCAGCTTTGGGGCCTGACTGACCTGGCTCCATCAGGCTCCAACCCAGCAACCCTGCCCACTGGCTGTAGGACCTTGGGCAAGTCACCCATCATCTACACAACAGGGAACTCCAGCTCCCTGGAACTTTGCTGTGAGGCTTAGAGAGGACTCATGGTGTACAGAAGGCCTCCGTGACTGGTGGCCTCTCCACCTTGGCAATCTGACCCACAGTGAATACCTCACGGAAGCCAAGCTACTACACCGGGGGTAGCCTGATCCCTGCTCTCCAGCACCCTGGGGACGAGGGTCTGAGCGTGGAGTGGCTGGTTCCTGACATCCAGGGCAATGGAAGCGCAGCAACAGTGCAGCTCCCAGGTAAGGTCTGCCTGCAGCCCCTGTGCTCCTAACTCAACTGCAAGGGTTACCTCGGGGAAGCTACCTCAGGTCTCTGTTACCATAGCAACGCAGCTGCAAGGTGGGGGAGCAGCGTTGTCAAAAGTATGAGGCTCCTGGTATTTGAACTTGTGAGGCTTCAGTCACATGGTGCTGCAAGAGAGGCGGGCACAGGCCTCAGAGCTGAGCTAGCGGCTCATTGGGCCATTCTGATGAGCCCCAGGCACATTCACAAAGCAGCCCTTCCACCTGGAGCCCAGATCCAATCAACACACCCCATTACCTCCTGCTGTCCCTTTAACTTCAGCAAGGGCCTCTGACACCCCATGATAACCCTAACCCCAGACACTGTTGCCTCCACTACCTCTTCCAGACCGAGAAGGCATGATCCTGCTGGACGTGGGCCTCCAGAAGCCTGCAGCTGGGGACCCCGTGCCCATCGTCCGCACCCCAGATGGCCGTGCCCTGACTCTGGAGTCCTGCCTACAGCAGCTGGCCACGCACCCCGGACGCTGGGGGATCCACGTGCACATAGCAGAGCCCACCGCCCTGCGGCCATCCCTGGCCACGCTTGCCACCCTCTCTGCCCTTGGCCACCTGTCTAGGCCTGTGTGGGTCGGGGCCACAGTCTCCCACGGGAGTTTCATGGTCCCCGGCTACGTGACTGGCAGGGAGTTGCTTACAGCTGTGGCCGAGGTGTTCCCCCATGTGACAGTGGCACCAGGCTGGCCCGAGGAAGTGCTGGGCAGTGGCTACAGGGAACAGCTGCTCACAGACATGCTGGAGCTCTGCCAGGGCCTCTGGCAACCCGTGTCCTTCCAGCTGCAGGCTGGGCCTCTGGCCCAGAGCCCCACTGGAGTCGTGGCCCGGCTGCTGAAAGCTTCTCCCCGGGCCACGGTCACGGTGGAACACAGCCCTGGCCGGGGCCTCTATGCGTCTGTGCGGGCAGCGCTGCTGGCAGCCAGGGCCGTGAAGAAGACCCGAGTTTACTACAGGCTACCCCAGAGCTACCGCCAAGACTTGCTGGCGGATGTTGGCACACACTGAGCACCCAGGTGGCCTGGTGGACCCCCGCTTCCCACGGGGAGGCAGGAAGGAATAAATGCCTCTGCTTCCTCAGTGCACTGCACGCATGTCCTTGGGGCAGGATGGAGTGGGAGTGGACGTGAGGTGGCCAGGGAGGATGCTTAGAGGGTCTGGAGGCTGGGGGCCAGGTCGTTCCGGTTGTCCAAGAGGAAGTGTTCACAAGCCTTGAAGGTGGTGTACAACTCAGAGGAGAGGCCGGTGACATTGGTGGTCACGTACTTGAGAACGCCCGGGGTGGGCCTGGTTGTAGTAGGACACCTGCAGGACGGGGAGCCACACCCAGGGAGGATGGGGCGGCCTGGTGAGGTGCACTGAGTGGACGTGAGGCCAGGGGGGCAGCAGCCTTGTTGCCTGCCAGGGAGGCAGCAAATGCCAGTCAGCACCTGGGCCATACAGGACTGCGTTACTGGCAGGCGTGACCAGCTGGACTCCCCTGACTCCTCTCTGGGTGCTGACAACCCTGGCTTCCCTCTGTCACCACACACTATACTCTCATCACGTGTCTCCCTTCTCAGCTGGGAGGCTGTCCCCAGACTGAGGCACAGAGTGGAGGTGGCTTACCCATCATCACATAGTTAGGTGGGCCAGGCCCCCACCTCCAATTCCAGGCTCAGTCCCTTCCCTGAGGGCTCAGAATATCCTTGACTCAGATACTCACCTAACACACAACCACAGTGCCTCCCTTCCCATCTCCCACTCCTAGCTAAAAGCAGGGGCCCAGAGCAGTGGGGGATGGCTCAGCGGGGGGAGACCCCTCGGGGCCCCCTCCCCGACCCCCACTCCCCTATACCCCCGCGCTCCGGCACCCACCGGCAGTGCTTATCCCACTCGGGCCTCCGGCGGAGGTCAGAGAGCAGCAGGAAGGCCTGGGCTGTGTCCACGTGCACCAGCATCTCCATGTGGAAGGAGAGGAACTTGTCCTCCTCTAGAGTGTACAGGCGGACCTGCACAGGACAGAGGGCAGCCTTGTTCCCTCGTCTCCTCCTCAGACTATGCTGGGGACCCGGGCTGGAAGTCAGGGCCGCACTGATTGCTGTGTGTCTGTGAACAAGTGACTCAACCTCTCTGAGCCTCGGTGGCAGCCCCGTGAAAAATGGGAGATCCAGCACAAGTGGATAGGAAGGTGTCTGAAGAAGCAGGGACTTCATGGATAAGCCCACTATTCAGATGGAATGGTACTTGACGTGAAACGGAACACACTCATCCCTTCACACAAGTGAATGCACTGTGCCTAAGGAAATACGTCAAAGGTTACATGCTGCACGACTCCCTTTACTGGACATTCTCAAACAGACCGAACAAAGGGCACAGAAAACTGGTCTGTGGTTTCCAGGGATTGGGAGAGAAGAGGCTTGATCACAGAGGAGACAGAAAAATCGGAGGTGTTATGGAAATGCTCCGTATCTTGATTACTGTCGTGATGATGTAACTTCATGTGTTTTCCACACTAGCAGGATTACACACTAAAAAGGGGAAGTTTACTGTATGTAAATTATGCCTCAATTTTTTAAAATATCGAACATTTTCTTTTTAAAAATAAAAAGATAAAGAAGCAGTAACTAATGCGAAACCAGAATGGATCCTCAGAGCCAGGCGTCCATCCAGCCACTGATGTCACTGTGGGGAGGTGACCCACCCCAGGACACAGGCAGAAGTGGCAGAGCTCAAGCCCCTCCTCAGCCACCCTCACCCCCAGCCCCCAGCCGAGCCGCGCCAGGCCTAGAGGGGGCGGGCGTGCTGCTATAACTGGGGTGGTTTCACGGCTCTCGCAGGGCCTTTTAGGGAAGCCCCCTCTGACCTGAGTGGTTCGAGAGGGTTGGCTGCTCAAAGGAGAAAGGAAAGCTGGGAGGGTGGGTCCGCTACCTGGTTGCTCTCCGAGGACAGCACCCAGTTGTCCTTGGCCACGAGCATCTTCAGGGAGGAGACGTTGTTGTAGCTCAGCTACACCTGCCCAGACACAGAGCAGCCTCACCCTCCCCTTCCTCGGGGGCTCGTGCCAGGGCCACTCTGATGTGTGGAGAGGAAGCTGCACATGAAGGAAGGAGCCCCGGGCTTTGGGAAGGGAGGCCCGGCTGGGCCAGACTCCTCCTCCCCTTGGGACCTCAGCTCGCTCCTGCCAAGCAGGGGGACACGGGAAAGCCCCTGGCTCACCAGCCTGGCCTTGAGGCAGAGTATCCTGTCCCCTTTGGGCCTCCTCCAAGAAGGGAGGGTTGCGGGTCCCCGACAGGTCTGAAGGCTGTCCGCACAGAGCAGAAGGCCTTACCTGGTTGCTAGGATCCCAGGGGACAGAGAGGGGCATCTCTGCCTGCTTACAGGACACGATGTACTTCCTGGGAGAGAGGGAAGATGACAGATCTGGTCCCTCTGGGGCCCACCTCTTCTCAGCAGGCTTACTGGGTGCCAGGCCCTGTGGTCAGCCCAGCAGGGTGGGAGGCACCCCTACCTGGCCAGGGAGACTGGCTGGGCACACAGAAGACAGCAGCTGAGGACACGCACACTCAGAGGTGGGGACTCGCAGGGAAAGGTGTAGACCCGTAACCCTTGCCTGAGTGAACCCTTGTGCCTCAGTGTCCTCATCTGTAAAATGGGATCAGTAGTCACAGCTGCCCCCTCATGGGGTCATCAGAAGAACAGTACTGGGCGTATGGTAAACCCTTCCTAAGCACCTTTTTCTTATTAATATCAAATGGTGAACCGTCGTGTGTTTCCAGCACTTTCAAGCTTGTAAAGTGCTTTGACAGTGGTCATTCACACCTGGATTTGCATCTCAAGCCATTGCTCATCTCTTCTCAGAGCCTTTGCTTCTTCATCTGCAAAAGGGGCATCAGAATCAATGGGAGAGACTCAAGATGTAAAAGAGGCCACACCTGCCCGGGTTCAAATTCTCATTCTGAGAATCATTCCTGTCTGTGTGCCCGTGGACACCAAATCCCTCTGTCCTCAGCATCCTCACCTGTTCAAGGGGCCAGTAAGACCACTGTGTCAAGAGGCCAAGACCAGAGACCGCCTGGATGTAAACACCCAGCCCAGGGGCAGCTCCAAAGACAGGTGAGTTCCCAGGGGCAGGGAGCAGACAGGGAGTTGAGAGAACTGAAGCCGTGTCCTTCCCACCACCTGGCCTCCACTTGCCTGTCCAGGCGGATCTTCTTCCTGGCACAGCCAGTTTGCCCAGCCCCCATTATTGCCCTCCTTCCCCAAAGGGCCCAAGGAGACCCTCCCTGCAGTCCTAAAGCAGACTTCAGGTCACACAGGGGCAGCCTGGACAGCGCAGTGCCTGGTCACTGAGGCCCAGCCCAGCTTCCCCTCACACCCGTGAGTGACTTTGGGAACACCACCCGCCCTCACTAAACCTGCTTCCTCCTCCAAAGGGGACTTGCTATGGGCAGGCACGCTTCTGAAGAGTTTCCCGTGCCAGACTTCCACCAAGCCTCGTGACAACCCTCTGTGGATGGCACTAGCACTACCCCCTTTTTACTTTATTTTGGCAGTGCCATGCAGCTCGTGGGATTTCAGTTCCCAACCAGGGACTGAACCTGGGCCGTGGCAATACTTTGGCCACCTGATCGGTGGAGCCGACTCATCTGAGATCTGATGCTGGGAACAATTGAAGGCAAGAGGAGAAGGGGACGATAGAGGATGAGATGGTGAGTTAGCACCTCCGACTCAATGGACGTGAATTGAGAAAACTCAGGGATATAGTGAAGGATGAAGGAGCCTGATACGATGCAGTTTATGGGGTCCCAAAGAGTCAGACGGGCTTCCCTCGTGGCTCAGATGGTAAAACGTCTGCCTGCAATGTGGCAGACCTGGGTTCAATCCCTGGGTTTGGAAGATCCCCTGGAGGAGGATATGGCAACCCATTCCAGTACTCTTGCCTGGAAAATCCCATGGATGGAGGAGTCTGGTAGCTTACAGTCCATGGGGTCGCAAAGAATCAGACAGGACTGAGCGACTTCACTTTCTTTTCTTTCTTTCTAAAGAGTCAGACATGACGTATCAACTCAGCAACAACAACATTAGATATCATTGTTTCATGCAATCAGTTTTTGTTTTGATTTAACTGTCTCACAAATGAATATTTTATCTGATCAAGTAACTGAGCAGGACACTATGGGGCCTTCCCAGGACAGAACCACCTCCTCCTTTGCCTCCACTTGGCTCTTGTTTATAGGAAAACTTTAGCCTCCTAGGCCTTCCTCAAGTTCCAAAGAATAAATTTAATCAGAGAAGTGAGAAAAGGCAGAAGCAAAGGAAAACAGTCAAACAAGACAAAATAAGTTTAGCCATTAAACAAAGTCATGGACCTTTTGTTCCTCCTCAAGGGCTATAATAATATCCTGAGCCATGTCCTTTTAGCTGTTTTGCAGAGAATGAAAGCTCCACCAGGTGGAAGAAGTTAACTGTGTGCTGTCCACAAGTGTGTAGACCCCAGTCCACTTGGAACCCAACTACCTCACCATCAACCTATCAGAAGAGTCTACCAGCTGATCACACACCCCACAACCTCCCTCATTCCCTCCCTCCCTAACCCTGTGTTTAAAATCCTTTCCCTAAAGCCATTGGGGAGTTTGGGTCTTTTAAGCACTAACTGCCTAAAGTCCTTGCTTGGTGCCGGGTAATAGATGCTGCACTTTCCTTCACCGCAACCCAGTGTCAGGAGATTGGCTTTACTGCACACAAGGGGGCGAGTGGACCCAAGTTTGATTCAATAGTGATCATTTTTTAAATTCAATCACAGACCTTCCATCTGGGATCAATTTCCTTCTGCCTGAAGAATAGCCTTCATAAATTCCTCAATAAGAATTTATTAGTGATGGGGCTTCCTGTGGTTGAGAGTCTGCCTGCCAATACAGGGGACTTGGGTTCGATCCTTGGTCCAGGAATATCCTGCATGCTGTGGAGCAACTAAACCTCTGCACACCAGCTACTGAGCCTGCACTCTAGAGCCTGGGAAGCACACCTGCTGAGCCCCGGAGCTGCAACTCCTGAAGCCCGTGGAGCCCCTGCTCAGTGACGAGAGAAGAGCCGCCTGTGTGCTGCAACAGAATAGCCCCCACTCGCTGCAACTAGAGAAATCCTAGTGCAGCAACGAAGACCCAGCGCAGCCAAAAATAAAATGAACAAATAACATTTTTAGAAAATAATTTATTAGTGATACTCAGATCTTGTTTACAAAAAAACTATTTTATCCTCATTCTTGAAAATATTGTCACTGCATGTGGGATTCCAGGGTGTCTGTTATTCTGTTTTAGCACATCAGAGTGAATCTCCCACTGCCTCTGGCTCCCATTGACATATCTGGCTCATTATTCCACTGGAATCATTTCCCAGTCTCATCTCCTACACAGTTTCTGCTTTAGCAACACAGCGGTTCCCCCAAACTCACAGTAACGTTTCTTACCTTTTTGCCTTTTCTCAGGCTGTTGCTTCCATCCAGGGTGCTTTCTTCCTCCCTTTCATCCCCATTCCATCTGCATGACTCCTACTTATCTGTCAAAAACCAGTGGTACCTTCTCTAGGAAGTCCTCCTTGGGCCCCTCCCCACAGCTCAGGACTTTCTCTCTGCTCTTGCAGCATAGATCAGAACTGTATTATAGTGTGCTACAAATCTCTGGAAACTTGTTTCCCTCTCTGCACTGAGAATGCTTTAAGAACAGAGACCACATCTTATGTATCTTTGCACACCAGGTACCTGAGGCCTGGCCCATACGTGGTACCAAATATACTTGGCAAGTATTTCAATACTTCAGTAAGTATTTCCTGAAGAAATGTTTTACTCTCACTTTGTCCTCCCAAACCTCACTCTTGCCCTGTTCTTTAACACTTAATCTGTTCTCTGCCACCTCCTCTCCACTGGGGTTCTGCCTCTGATGACATGGCTGAGTTGAAAGTCTTGTCCTCGATCTTCATTCTCTGCCTTCCCTAGAGCATCTGCTTTATGATGCTCAAACTTAGGAATCCTCCTTCCTTGATCTCTGGAGCACTTCACTCTGCTGGTTCTCTCCCTGCCCCATATTCTTTTTCTCTTGTGTTGTTTTCTGTGTCCCCATTCCCTACCCCCTCTTAAAAAAAAAAAAAAAAAAAAACACACCTCCTTACATCTGTGTCCCCTGGGATTCTGGGCTTGGGTCTCCCCTCTCTCACTTGGGATCTTGTCTATACTCCTCGCTTCAATTATGGTATCCATGCACATGGCTCCTGAATAAGTCAGGGTCCAAGGTGGAAAGCAAGAAACAACACTAAGTATTTCTCCCCAACGCAGGGATTGACCCGGGTCTCCTGCATTGCAAACAGATTTTTTACCATCTAAGCCAGCAGGGAAGCCTCATTTGAAACAGAGGAAGCAGGGACTTCCCTGGCAGTCCAGTGGTTAAGATGCTTCCATTGCAGGGGACACAGGTTCAATTCCTGGTCAGAAGCGAATCTTGCATGCCTTGCAGCCAAAAAAAAGTGTAAAAAAAGAAAACAGTTTCATGATGCTAGCGAGGAGCCAAATGGGCGGAAGGCAGGGATACCAGAGTGGGAGTAGGAGCCATTCATTGCTAGACACATTCCCTGAAGCAGAGGAAAAGAGATGACAAAATACACTGCCTCTCCCAACCTCTTACTCCATCCGGCCAGTGCTTCCCATTGCTTGACGCAGCTGGAAGGCAGACAGGGGGCAGGGTTGAACTCAGTGCAGGGCCAGGGAAGAGCCAGGAGTGGATCTGCGGACACCCTGGGCTGAGACTAACATAGCCCCATCCCTGGGCTTCCCGCCCCAACTGGTTCATCATCTACATACCTGACGTGACTCACCACGTCTTACTTGAATCTTCTTCCCACAAAACCCGTTCCTCCTCCCAGCTTTCTTATTTCTATCAGTGGTCCCTGATTCTCCAAGAGACAGGCTGAAACCTTCCAGCAAAGCCTCTGACTCCTCCCTCCCTCTCCTCCTTCCTCCACGTGGTGTCAGTTTCCAGGTCCAAAAGATTCTTTGATGAAAATACACACAGATCCTCCCCTTTCCTCACACCCAATTCAGATCTCCTCTTCTCTTACTGTTTTTTTTTTCCTTTTACTTTGCAGCATGTGGGCTTTCTCTAGTTGTGGCACGCAGGTGTACTTGCCCCACGGCATGTGGGAGTTTAGTACCCATACCAGGGATCAAACCTCTGTCCCCTGCACTGGGAGGTGGATTCGCAACCACTGGACCACCAGGGAAGTCCCTTATCTGGCTTCTAACAAGAGCTTCTTCGCTGGGTTCCCTACTTCCGTTAACCTTTTCCTGATTCATGCTACACCACAGCCTGCCATCACCAGTGAATCAAAGATGGCTTTTTCCGCCCTGCAGCCTTATTGCCCGACCACAGGCTCACTCAAACCTCATGACTTAACAGCCTTCCCCCAGTTCCCCTAGGATGTCCTGTGCTCCCTCCTTCTGAGCTTTGGGTCATCCTGCCGGTTATCTGGAATGCCACTTGCTCTTTCCTCTCCCCCAGTGGAAACCCCACCCAACCATGCAGCTCCACACTGATGTAAATCTTAGGGAATGAAATCTTTTTTTTTTTTTTTAAATATGGAACGCTTCACGAATTTGCATGTCATCCTTGCGCAGGGGCCATGCTAATCTTCTCTGTATCGTTCCAATTTTAGTATATGTGCTGCCGAAGCGAGCATGGGAATGAAATCTTAACAGCAGATTCCAGAAGCCTTAAAAATGTGCAATTCTACTTCTGAGAATCAGGCCTAGAACATCATCAGGAATATGGCCAGAGAGGCTTATTGGAGCATTTGCTTATTAGTAAAAGACTGTAAACAATCAGGTATCCAACATGGAAGGTAATGGTTCCATAAACTAGGGAAACAGCCATTGATTGAGATTTTATGCATCTATTAAAAGGGAAAATTGCAATCATATGGGGAAATGCTCATATTATGTATGTGAGGGAAAAGCAGATTACAAACTCATGTTTTATAAATTATATACATACATGAACAACAACACATCATCTTTATCAAGCATTTGGTAGGTACCAGGTACTGTCACAAATGATTTACATGTGTTTTGTCATTTAACCCTCATGACAACCCTACAAGGTAATAAGTGAGGAAACTGAGGGACCGAAAGGTGAAGTGACTGCCCCAGGTCACACAGCTAGTGAGTGTCAGAGCTAGAAGGGAGGACAGGCGCCCAGAGCCTATGCATTTAGACATGCTGTCCCCCACAAGCAGAGGAAACCCAACCGTTTTTTTAAACAGGCAAATATAAATATTCCACAGGCCAGATTATACTACGTTAAAACCTAACAAATACAATAAATGTTGGGATGTGGTACAGAGCAATATCACAAGACAATTCTTTTTGAAGGTTGTTTTTTATGTATGCATAGAAAAAATGTATAACAATATACATCACAACTTTAATAATAACTTTCTCAGAAGGAAAATATTTTTTTTTCTTTTCTTTTTTACTAGCTTTGATTTTTTTTCAAAATCTGGAGTATGTATATATTACTATTTTCCTGGTTTTGGGTTTTAAAAACAATGTATGATCCAATTAGGAGAAGGCAGTGCCACCCCACTCCAGTACTCTTGCCTGGAAAATCCCATGGACGGAGGAGACTGGTGGGCTGCAGTCCATGGGGTCGCTGAGGGTCGGACATGACTGAGCGACTTCACTTTCACTTTTCACTTTCATGCATTGGAGAAGGAAATGGCAACCCACTCCAGTGTTCTTGCCTGGAGAATCCCAGGGATGGCGGAGCCTGGTGGGCTGCCGTCTATGGGGTCACACAGAGTCAGACACGACTGAAGTGACTTAGCAGCAGCATGATCCAATTAGAGCAGCAGCTGTGGCACATTGGTGTCTCTGTCCTCGACATCTAACACAGTAAATGGCACAGAATAGGTACTCGGTAAAAGTGAAATGGATGTCCTTTAGTTATAGATCCTGCCTCCTGCACAGTCACTCTAGAAAGGGATTGCAGGATAATGTGAATCCACAAAGCTCAAGGATATGAAACAACAGCAGGCAATTTTCACAGAAATGAGGCTACTAAGTATAGGAAATCATTTCAATGCTGCATTCTTAGGACTCAGTAACCACTTTTCTCTTTGAAACTAAGTATTTTTTCAGTGGTTTATTATAAATGTACAATGACAGTTGTGAACATCAGTTGATTTTGGCGGGGTGGGGGCAGAAGCTTGAGAACTGAGTATGTTGGTTGCCTTGCTACTTAAAATAAAATGGGCTTCCCTGGTAGCTCAGCTGGTAAAGAATCCACCTGCAAAGCAGGAGACCCCTCTTCCATTCCTGAGTGAGGAAGATCTGCTGAAGAAGGGATAGGCTACCCACTCCAATATTCTTGGGCTTCCTTGGTGGCTCACCTGCAATATGAGAGACCTGGGTTCGAGCCCTGGGTTGGGAAGATCCCCTGGAGAAGGGAATCTGTACCAGTATTCTGGCCTGGAGAATTCCATGGACTATATAGAGTCAGACAGGACTAGCGACTTTCACTTCATACTTTATGCTTCCTTAAATAAAGTGGCCACAGTGCTTGCCCTTGAACAGGTCTCAGTAATCAACAATCTTACGGGAAGTAAGGGAGTGTAAGAACAAAGGGAAAGCCCTCAAGAAACAATAGTTCAGATAAAACAGAGTCCTAGTTCTTCCTCAAGGGGTATGTGTAAACAATCTCACAGGGAGTTCTGCCAGAACTAAGGCTTCCACCCAGGCGGAGGATGGGATGTTGACCTTTCCTGAGCTTCATGATTTCAGTCAACTAAAACTTGGACTCCATCATCTTTTGCCTCAATTCTATGGGGAATTCTCCTCTGCTCAAGCCCCTTCATAAACACACATGTACAACTGCTCCTATTTTGCTGTTCCTGGAGACGTTGCTTTGGGAAAGTAATAAATCCTCCTCTGAATCTTTGGCTTGGTTGTGTCTTTTGACTTGGCACGGAAAACACAGTTTTCAAGTAAGGGTGTGGGTAACTGAAGTAACCCAGGAAAGAGAAGCTGGGTCTAGGTGGACCTGTGGTGGTTCTGAGTGGAATGGCCTGGGAGGTCATGTGGCTCTGTGACAGGGAATGGGGGGATAAGAGGTGTGGAGGGGGCCCTCCTCCAGCCATTCCTCAATAACAGCTTCCAGAATCATTCTCCAAAATGCGAAGCTGAGCATGTCCCTCTCCTGCTTCTCCCACAGACGAAGGCTCCCTATGCCCTCCTGGTTGGAGTCAAGCTCTTTATCAGGGTGACCCAGCCCTGCTAGCCTCCCCAGCCTTCTCCCCTGAGCATCCCTGTCTCCCACCTGGCAGGGTCCAGCCCCACTGCACAGCTGCCCTCCTGGGCAAGCCCTTCTCCCACATGCTCTGCTCCCTCCACACACACTGCCCCCTCATCTAGAACAGCCTTTCCTAGCCCTGGTCCTACATGGCTCTCTAAGTCCTCCATGTCTCCCCTGAAAGTCACATGGCCTGCCCAGGAGGCTGGGGTTCCCAGTTCCCCTGTGCTCATCAGGGATCCATCAGGTCCCACCTCGGAGGCCATGCTATTAGCCCATCTTACAGGCTGTAACCCCACACTCCCGCAGCATCAGCTCTAGAACAGTGGCTCCACCTAAGAGATGCTGGAGCCCCTGACAGCCCCCATGTTCTCCTCTCCTACCATATGTCACAGGGGGCTGATGGGTCCCCAGAGCTACCATGGTACTGGGCACAGAGTGGGGCTCAGTACCAACATCAGTTTTCTGTCTCATGAGGAGTGTCATGGGCAATGGGGTCCTGTGGCCTGGAGACCAACCCAGAAGTCTTCCTCCTGCCAAAAGCCAGAGCTGAATAAAGACCCTCTTCCTCAAAGGCAGCCTGCAGAGGCCACAGAGCTGAGAGAGGCTGCTATGCTGAGTGCCTCAGAATCCACCAGCATCCTTTCCAGGGATGGACAACACACAGCCTGCTGGGTGGAAAGACCCAGGCTTATACCTCAGCTCTGCTGCTGACCGACTCCCACTCCCTTATCTGAGATGCAGGAGTTATACTTCCCCACAAGAATGTCACAAAGACTAAATAAGCACACAGTTCTAAAGCGGACGCCAAGCAGGGCCCTGTGGGGTACCTGGGCACTGAGGTCTCTTTGTCTGTCATTTCTTATAGGCCAAACTCCAGGCTCCATGACCTCTTGGTTCCAACTGGTAGAACAGTTGCTGATCAAGAGAGGAACAGCAACATAACTACCTGAGGCAAGATTAAAGGGACCATAGAGGCTCATCAAGATAAGAGACTAGATCACCTGAGACCCTGCAAACGCCCTAATCTTGCCAGCAACCCCTCCCTTTAGAAACTGCAGAAGAAGGAATGAAGACCGTTACTGCCCTGATCCTTATCACATACTCCTGCCTGACTAGGTAACCTCTCCCTGGTCACCAGAGAGTGGGGCACACTTCTTGAGCAGCTTGCCTGCTGTGTTTCTCCTTTGCCTGGCAAAGTAATAAAGCCACTTTTTCCTTCTCCCCCATAACTGTCTCCGTATTTCTGTTTGAAATTGGTGCACAGACAGCCAAGATTTTGGCAACAAAACAAAGGCTGTTTGTATGTGGAAAGCCTAGTCGATGGTAAGAGCTAAGTTCTAGACTGTCTCCAACATCACCCTTACTCTTACTGGCAAGTCTGGCAGCGCCTTGCTGTCTTCATGGGCCTCCATCTCCAGGCACAGATGACCACCCCTTTCTCCTCTAAGTGACCCTTCTATTGGCTTCCTGGTCCCTCCCCACCTCTTGTCATTCTGTCCCACAACACTTAACCAATTTCTCTTCCCCCACCAGCCCTAAAGTCTGTGGTCCCCAAAAGTCTGCCTCCACCCCCTTCTCTCTTGCCTTAAGCAGGAAAAGATGCTCACAGCTTCATGTTTGGTCCAGAGTCCTAGACTTCTACATCCAATTCCTTCCTGGGCAGCTGCTCTTCAGGGACTCCCGGAGCCCCCATGACCTGAGGATACCTGAACCAAACTCCCTCCCGACCTTCTCCTTAGGTCCCAGATTCCCTGGATCTGCCCACCTGGGCATCCTTCTAATCACTCTTACACACACACAGACACACACACACTCACTCAAGTAATCAAGGCCCCTGCTGGATTTCTCTGTACACTTCTGTCCCAATTCCCCATGCACATGGCAGTTGGCTCTTGGACTAATTTAAACTCCAGGGTCTCTGAAACAGGGACAGTCTCTGTTTTCCCACACCGGGAACCACAGAACACCCTCTGGGCCAGGCAGTGACCAGTCCCTCCCCTGTGGACTCAGAAGTGGCCTGCAGCAGCCCAGGTCAGCATGCCAGTTCTATCAATTCTATCCATCTATCTTCACTTCTATCTGAAAGTGAAGTCACTCAGTCGTATCCAACTCTTTGCAACCCAACAGACTGTCCTACCAGGCTCCTCTGTCCATGGGATTTTCCAGGCAAGAGTACTGGAGTGGGGTGCCGTTTCCTTCTCCAGGGGATCTTCCCGACCCAGGGATTGAACCCATGTCTCCTGCATTGTATGCAGACGCTTTACCATCTGAGCCACCAGGGAAGTCCAAAGTAGGGCTCGTCTGGGATTTGAAGCCAGGACCTCTCTCACCCTAAGCGAGAATCATACCCCTAGACCAACAAGCCACTAATCTATCTGGGATAGAAGGAAAATTCACGTTCCTCTGGCAGATCTAATCTGTTCTTGTCACTCACCCTTGCCTGACCTTCCAGACTCCCTGGGGCAGGGCAGAAAGAAGGAAGGCCTCCTTCTATGCAGGGGAAGAAAACCTCCAGGTCTTTAGGAAAGCAAGGTCAAGCTGGGTCCAGATCCCTGGCCCCCCAACTCTCAGGCTGGAGCAGACAGGCAGCAGGTTGCTGGTGGGGGAAGGCAGCGGTGGGCTCCATCTAACATTTGCTGCTGTCTCTTACTGTGCTCAAAGGTCATTTTGGAGGTGGCAGGATTTTCTGCTTGACCTGTTAAGATCCTGGAAGAGACGGAGGAGGAGGAGGAGGTTGGGAGGTAGGCGGGGCCTCCAAAGCTGCCTTTTGGGACATTCCAGGCCTGCAGGAGCTGTTCTGCCAGGAGGAGATTTAAGCGCTGTCAAGGCTCCTTCCTCCCTCTGGATCCCAGCTCTCAGAGCCTCAGGAGACTCTGCCCTTTGAGGGGTATTCCCCTCAGAGGGTCATCATGGCAAACAAGGGGTGTTGGAAGTGGGCCATTGTCGGTGGTGTCATTGCGGTTCTGGTGTTCGCCACTGCGATGATCATGGGCTTCTTGCTGCAGAAACACACCATCCTGCCAGGTAGGAGCCCCCAGCCGTGCTATCTGGTTTTCTTCCCCATCCCTCACTCTTTGCCCCCATAAGGTTCCGTCCCCATCGACAGCCCTGTTGGCCTCTGCTCTCCTCCCCATTGTTGCTGCTGTTCAGTTGCTAAGTTGTCTCTGACTCTTTGCGACCCCATGGACTGCAGCACACCAGGCTTCCCTGTCCTTTACTCTCTCCCAGAGCTTGGTCAAAGTCATGTTCTTTGAGTCCATGGTTCTATCCAACCATCTCATTCTCTGTTGTCCCCTTCTCCTCCTGCCTTCCATCTTTCCCCTCATCAGAGTCTTTTTCAGTGAGTCCCTCTTCTCATCAGGTGGCCAAAGTACAGGCATTTCAGCTTCAGCATCAGTCCTTCCAATGAGTGTTCAGAGTTGGTTTCCTTTCGAATTGACTACCAAAACATCCTCCATCCACAGCTCTACTTGCCTCTCCCATCACCAAGCCCACCAAGATTTGATCTCCAAAAAACAGTCTCATTAACTTTGTTTCCCTTCCTCTTTTACCAGGCTTCAGCTATCCTTCCATGCTCCCAGATGAACTCTCCATGGAGGTCACTCAGGCATCACAAGCTCAGTGGACTGGGCTGAACTTACCCTCACACCCCAGCACCCTCTCCTGATGAAGGGCCTTCCATCCACATGGGGACCTGGGAGCAGCCTCCTCTCCTGACTGAAGAGTCCTGTGCCTCGAGGCTTCTTCCTTCCCATCCTCTATCTCCATTCCCTGCTCACCCTAACCTCTCAGCTCCCCCTCTCCTGCTGGACCCCTGCCTCAGCCTGCCCCTTCCCACACAGTCTCTGCCACCAGCCTGCTCTCGCCAATCCATGCTCGCCCTGCCACTAAGGAGCACTTTCTAAACACAGCCTTGTTTGCTATCTCCAGCACACACCCCATTTTTTTTTTGCTGGCACCCAGGGTCCTTTACAACCAGATCACAGCCCTCTTTTCCAATCTTGTCCTATCTCACTTCTCTGTATCTGTACCAGAGCAATGGCCATTCTTTTAAGCAACCACATTTCCTATGGCCAACCCTTTTTCTTATACTTTCCTCTCTGTCTGGAATAACCTAATCCCCTCTCTTGGTTAAATTTACACACCCATCCTTCTATGTCTCCCTCAAATATTCCCTTATCAGTGAACTTTCCAATGTCCCCAGGCTGGCCCAGAGCATCCTTGTGCTCAGGACCCCACATGTTTCTCTCTCACAGCACTGACGACTCTGGGGTCCACTGTCTATGCTAGATGGCAGGCTGGACATGGCCCCAGGGCCCAGAGAGGGTTAGTAGGATGTACAGACAAGAGCCCTGGGCTTGGGCAAGAACTGATGCTAACGGCCTCCTTGGCCTTGATTCCAGGCTGTGAACAGGATGGGACCTGCCGCTCTGACGCAGACATGCTGGACTACCTGCTAAGCTTGGGTCAGATCAGCCAAAGGGATGGCCTGCTGGTCACCTGGTACCACCGTGCCAACAGCAAGGAGCAGATGAAGGCTGCCCTCAGCAGTAAGTCCAGTTGCCAGGATGGGGCAGGCTGGGGCAGAGGCGGAGAAGATGGAGGGAGAGTGGAGGCGAGGCTCACAGCATTACCTGTGAGGTAGCATTAGGATGGGTATGGCCGCGTTCTTGCCATCATCCACTTGAGAAAGTGAGGCCTCACTGGTTATGTGACTGGCTCAGGTTGTAGGGCGATGTCTGGGTCCAAGGTCATATCTTGCTGTCATCTTTTCAAGGTGAAAGGAAGGGGCCCCAAATTTGTGCGCTCTTCAGAAGTGAGTTTCAGATTCACTGGCTCTGGTGTGGGACCTGAGAATTTGCATTGCTAGTAAGTTTTCAGGTGGTGCTAATGTTGTGAGCCCAGGATTACACTTTGAGAACCACTGCTCTACCCAAAACCCTCAATTTTAGGGAAGTTAGATCCTGAGTGGGAGAGGGTCTTGTCCACAGTCACGCAGTAGGTCTGAAGCAGAACAAGACCCAGGCTCAAGGCCTCTGGCTCTTACCTCCTGCAGAGTCACCACAGGGGGCCTGGGAGTAAGAGACAGGGAAAGGTTTGCTGAATGAATGAATGAGTCCTTAGAGAGACTTCTTGGAGGAGGCAGGCTTGGTGGTCAGCAGCAGGGAGGGCTTCTGCAGGCTGGGTGGAGCCAGTCTGCTGCTGCTTCAGGATTCGGAGGCTAATGGTCAGACTTGGGTGAGAAGGAGGAGCTAGAGAACTCCCTGGCAAGAGTGAGGACTCTTATCTGGGAGGTAAGGCCTGAGGGAAGGCAAAGAGGCTCTGCCAGCCCCAGGCTCATCTCAGGTAGGTCCTGGGGCAGCAGATAGGGATCAGGCCCCACCAAGTTGTGACCTTGGCCAAGAAGAAAGCTAAGGGCCCCAAATAGGTGGTGCCCAATAACGTGGAGCATGCAGAGTAACCAGTCAGTATAGCCACAGGGGTGGGAAGGACCTGAGGCCTTCCATAGGTCTATGGGAGGAGGGTGGCTCCACAGCTGGGGTAGGGATCCTGAGGGGAAGCAATGGTAGGCCAGAGTTAGACTGGTGAAGTCACACCGGACATCTATGTGGATGGAAGGGGCCAGAGCAAAGGCTTGGGAGGCAGACAGAAGTGGGCTCAAATTCTACATTTCACCATTTACCAAAGGAGTGGTTTTGGACAAGTGACTTCACCCATCTGCAGCTCAAACCACTTCCTCTGCCAAATATGGACTGGTAGGATGAAAGCAGGGCACTTTTGGTCATGAAAGAGGTCATTATTAGTAATTATGCTGAAACAATAGGAATACCCCAGACTAATGGAGTGATTTACTCCATGTAGATGATAATTAAAACACAGTGAATGCAATACAACGGATATTTTATTATTTACCTCTAGTAAATGAGGGAAATGGGGCACAGAAAAGTCAAGTAACCTGTCCAAGGTCACACAGCTTGCAAGTGTTATAGCGGGGACTGGAAGCTGACAGTCTTGGGTTCAGGGTCTGCCGTGGTGCTCCTCTGGGATGTGATATGTAGAGCTCATGGGTGGGGAGGGAGGGAGGGCCTGGGAACTTCCTGTGAGCTCCCTGTGGAGAGCAGCACTCCTCACTTGTCTGCATCCCTTAGGACCAGGGCTCCTACTGTAGCTCAAGGAACATGCATCTTCCCTCATCTCCTCTTCCCTCATACCCCACCGCCCCACACCCACCCCAAGTTGGCTCCCAGATTCAGGATCTGGAAGGCCCCGAACAGGTGTGAATGGCCGTGCAGGAGGAAGCTGGGTCCAGGTGCTGATCACAAGGACGCAGGTTAGGTCCATCCATCTTTAGTCCCCCTCACTGAGCATTTGCTGGGCCCCTGCTCTGCACCCAGCTTGAGAGGAGGTGTAGAAACGAGTGAGATGTGGTCCTGAGTTCAGGGGCTACCAGCATCTCAAGGGAGGCAGCTGGTGCAGGTCAAGCAAGGCAGCAGCTTCAGAGACTCACCAGGACTGAGACCTGGGTTCCAGCCCTGGCTCCCTCCCAGTGTACCGCCACCTTCCCCAGACCGGACCTGGCCCATTTTAGATGGGGAAGGAGACCTCTCAGCACCCATTCTCTTTAGCTACCCTCTTAGCTGCCCAGCTACCCACCTGGGGCCTGACTTCTCTGGGCCTTGCTGGGCGCCAAACCCCTCTGGTTCCCTCTTTCAGCATTCCTCAGTAACCAAGTTAAGACAAGAAAACCATAGAAATAAAAGTTACCTTCATATAGCCCTTCACAGTTTACAACCTGTTTTTGTTTTTAATTTTTATTTTTTAATACAACATAATTTATGTCCACGTGCTGTAGTTAAAGCCCAGAGAGATTCATCCCCATCTTGTCAGTGAGGACACCAAAGATTCCGGAGCACTGGGCCAGAGATATAATATGCGGATGAAATGGGACAGTGCAAAGTGCCTGAAACAGTGCTGGGGACAGCCTGGCACTCAGCTTCCTCTCCCTTCTGGAAATCCAGACACCTAGGCTTAGAGAAATTTGCAAAAATTCTCTGCAACTTTGTGTAAGCTCTTTTACTTTTCTGGACCTGGGATGGTTGAACTTAACTTTTTTCTCTTTTGGCTACACTGTGAGGCCTGTGGGATCCTAGTTCCTCAACCAGGAACCAAACCTATGCCATCTACACTGGGAAGACAGAGTCTTAGCCACTGGACCACCAGGGAAGTCCCTGATCTCAGCTTTCTCTATCATTCATTTAGCCAGTCTTGTACCATCCAACAAACACTTCTGAAGCTCCTTTTTTAGGCCTGGTACCATCTTGGCACTGGAAATCCAAGTGATGGGCACCATAGACCTGGAGCCTGCTCCTAGCCCTCAGGCTCAGGAAGGATGGTGCTATATGAGTAGTTACATGGGGGCTGAGTGCTCAAAGGATCAGCTGTCAGCCTGACTTTGACTGTGTGGTTCAGGGATGGCCTCCTTGATATTTTAAGCCAACACCCACAGACGAGCTGGAGGTGGCCTAGTAAAACTGTGGGGGGAAGAGTGTTGCCATGGCAACAGCCAGGTGTAGGAGCCCAGAGATGGGAGACAAGATATCTGAGCTTCGAGGCTCCAAGTGTGGTCTGTGGACCAGCAGTCTGGGCATCACTGGGGAGCTTGGTAGGTGTCTTGGGCCCACCCCAGATCTGCTGAGCAGAACTTGCATTTGAACAGTTCCTGGGTAGTTTTTGATGTTGGAGAAACAGGAGTGGATGGAAGCTAGATATTGAAGGAGAGAGGGACTCGAGGTGAGAGGGCAAAGTTTGCCAGGCCTGGTCCTACAGGACCTCACAGACTATGGGCAGGCATTCAGATTGGATTCTCAGGACTAAAGCCAGGGCTGTTGAATTTTTAATAGAAGTAACACAATCAGGTATAGTTGAGTGGACTTTGAGGGTAGCAGCCTGCAAGTATAAAACAGAAGAGGCCCCTCTGATGCCAACTATCTGTGATGGACCAGGCACTCACAGCAACTCCACCCAGGCTTCACTCCACTCCTCGGTCAGCAGGTCAACTGACCTGCTCTTGCCAGCCTGCTTCGCACTCAAAGTCCTTGACTCCCTCCTGGACTGAACTCTCCCAATGGGTATCACACAGCCACCTCAGGAGTTAACTATATGCATTCAAAAGACAAAAACAATAACAACGCTCAGTGCCCTTAAGGGTGCCCAGAGATGGACCAGCTTATGTACTTCTGGCAGGCATATGAGTCACACGAATTTTTCTAGACAGTAATTTGATAATATGGGCTTTAAAAATGATACTGCAGCCTTCCTGGTGATATACAGAAGGCTGAAGGTAGAAGAATTTATGCTTCCAAACTGTGGTGCTGGAGAAGAATTTTGAGAGACCCTTGCACTGCAGGGAAATCAAACCAGAAAATCCTAAAGGAAATCAACCCTGAATATTCACTGGAAGGACTGAAGCTGAAGCTCCAATACTTTGGCTTCCAATAAGCAGATGAGAGAGCCTGCTTATTGGAAAAGACCCTGGTGCTAGGAAAGATTGAGAGCCAGAGGAGAAAGAGGCGACAGAGGATGAGACGGTTAGATGGTATCACTGACTCAATGGACATGAGTTTAAGCAAACTCTGGAAGACACTGAAGGAGAGGAAATCTTGGCATGCTGCAGTCCATGGAGTCACAAAGATCCACACACGACTTAGTGACTGAACAACGACAGTGGATAAGAATCCACTGGATCCAGGGTTTAGGAAGGAAGATCCCACATGCTTTGGAGCAACTAAGCCCATGTGCTACAACTACTGAGCCTGAGAGTTTTTGGACTCACGAGCCGGGACTACCGAGGCTGCAGCTGGAACAACTGGAGCCAGTGCGCCTGGAGCCCGTGCTCCACAAGAGAAGCCACGGCAATGAGAACCCTGGGCACAGCAGTGAAGAGCAGCCCCTGCTTGCCAGAACTAGAGAAAGTCTGCTACCAGCAACCAGAAATAATTAACTAGAAAACAACCAAAGAAACGACCCCGCATGGCCCTGACTAAAGTTCCTCAAGTCAGGGTAGAAAATAATCAGAAAAATCAGAAAAAAAATATGCATCCTTATTTGTTAGTAGCAAAAGTTTAGAGACTACTGAAATGTCTCAGGAAAGGTGGGGGAGTAGCTAACTGAAACAGGGTGACCACCCTCAATCAGGGCTTTTGCAGCTTTTTTTTTTTTTTAAGTGACACATAGAAAAGATTAAAATTATAAATACTGAGTGGTCTCAACTGTGTAAAAATTATAAAAATGGATGGAAATGTGGGTTAATATTTCCCTTTCTGCTTTTCTATATTTTCCAAATGTTCTATAATAAATGAGTAACACTTTGATGAAGAAAATAGATTTAAAAAAGGAACTGATCGAGTTTGTCCTCATTCACAGGCAACGTCATGGTCCTGGAGGCAGACATCACAACAGAAGGGCTCGGCACAGTCAACGAGACAGGAGTCCCCATCATGGCGCACCCCCCAGCCATCTACAGCGACAACACCCTAGAGCAGTGGCTGGAGGCTGTGCTGGCCTCTTCCCAGAAGGGTAAGGACTTCTCTCAGCTCCTCCCCAGCTGCCAAGCCCTCCAGTACTCAGACCACATGTGCAAGGGTTGCTCCACTAGGAGACAAGTCCAATCCCTATTAAGAGTTGCTCTTTGCCTCAGTTTTCCAGACCAATCTAGAGGCCTGGGCTCAGGGAAGATGGGTGAAACGAGGGAGTAAACACGCAGGGTAAGCTGCAAAGGGCCAAACATGAGCATTCAGGCCCCCTGAATCCATGAACTGGATACAACATGCTCAAAGCCAATTCCACCTTCCCCTCCCATGTCTCTTTGCCAGTTACCAAAAGAATCCAGGCATCACCCTAATGCCTCTCCCTCATCCCCTGCAGCTACTCAGCTGCTGCATCTGCCAATTCTAACCCTGAACCCTACCCGCGATCCAGTCCCACTCACATCATCTTTCTCCCAGACCTCCTTCCTCACTGGCTTCCTACCTCCAAAGTCTACCAAGCCCCTACCCGGTTGAGCTTTCCAAAATGCCAACTGTCAAGTCACTCCCTGCTTTAACCCTCCATGGCTCCCCATTGTCCTCAGGACAAATTATGATCTCCTTGGCCTGGCTTTCAACATCCTTCTCTAACTGGTAAACAATCTGCCTGAAATGCAGGAGACCTGGGTTGAATCCTTTGGTGGGGAAGATCCCCTGGAGAAGGTAATGGCAACCCACTCCAGTATTCTTGCCTGGGAAATCCCATGGACAGAGGAATCTGGGCTACAGTCCATGGGGTCGCAAAGAGTCAGACACGACTGAGCAACTGACTCTAATTCCTCAGCCTCATCTCCTGCTCTTTAGGCTTGTGTGGCTTTGGACCCTCTAAGTCTGCCTGTCCAAGAATCACAGTCCCTTTTCATCAGATGCTTGGCATCTGCACCAGCCCCAAGTCCCAAGCCCTTAGCCATCATTTGCTTCTTCCCCTTGGGGATGAGGGATGGAACATCACTCCTACACGGGCAAGTCCTTTCTCTCGTTGAAGCCTTCTTCACACCCACCCAGAATTCCGGCCCTGTCTTCCCTCCCACCCCTGACACACACACCACACCTCCTCTCTCTGTCCCAGGAAGTCATGTCTTCTGTTTCCTTCTTCCTTGAGCACAAGGGACCAATTTCCCAAGCCCTTGGCCCTCTCCCTACAGGCATCAAGCTAGACTTCAAGAGCATCAAGGCTGTGGGCCCCTCCCTGGACCTCCTTCGGCGGCTGACAGAGGAGGGGAAAGTTCGAAGGCCTGTGTGGATCAATGCTGACATCCAGAGGGGTCCCAATGTGGGCCTCTCAATAGAGGTCAATGCCACACAGTGAGTGTTTGCCTCTCTGCTCCAGCTGTGTCCAGTCTGTTTCCTTCAACATCGGGTACAGCAGGTGCTCAGGGGACCTTTGCTGAGTTTGCCTCCAGCCACACCATGTCGTCTGACCTCTGAGCCTTCACACATGCTGTTCCCTCTGCCTTGAATGCCTTTCCACCATTTCCTGCTAAACCAGCCATTACCTGCCCCAGAAACTTCCCTGACGTCCCAGGCTGCTGAGGACCCTCCCTCACACTTTCTCCTAACAGTCCTGATTTCACAAGGCTATCACTGGTGGATTACGGGTTTGTCCCCTTACTATAATGTTTATTCCTGGATGGCAAACAGTGACCAGGGCAAGCCTTGGCCTGCTAGAAAAGTCTGAAGCACTAACTCCTTCCCCAGCCTCCCCTCCCACCCCCCAGCTGCCCCCCAGATCCCCGTACTGCCAACAACAGCACTTACATAGTACCAGCTGCATGGTGCACTCAAGTTTACAGAGGGCCGCATGAAAGGAGAGAATATATCTAAGTTCATCTTCCCATAGAAATGCCAGGTTAGGAGCATTTTTTTCTCACCGTTTTGCAGATAAGAAAGCAGACAATAATTGAGGCTCAATCTGTTGAATTTTTATTATCTGTCACACGCATTGTTTTAAGTAGTCTAGTTGTAGAGTACCATTTAACTCTT
Organism: Bos indicus x Bos taurus; assembly: GCF_003369695.1. NCBI lineage: Eukaryota > Metazoa > Chordata > Mammalia > Artiodactyla > Bovidae > Bos > Bos indicus x Bos taurus. The sequence continues at coordinate 91,816,449 of NC_040078.1, forward strand.
ACAATGAGAATGAGGTAGGTACTATTATTTTTAGTTTGTAATACAGGAATTATCTCACTGACGTTAAATGACCTGCCTACATCTATTGGCAGAGCAACCATACAAAGCCAGGCCTTCTGACTCTAACTTCCAGCTCTCTACTGTCCATCTCCATTCATCCATCCACCCATCCATCATTAAACCATCTTTTCAACCAGTCAGCTAACAATACATCCACCCAGTATTTATCTAGTTTTTAACGTGGTGCATTTGAAAAGCAGCAGTTTGAAAATGTAGCTAGTGGCCCAAGATTTGATCTTCTTGGAGTGAACGTTGGAGTCAATCTGCGAGGTGGAGAGGGTAATATTATGTGCCTATTCAAATTTGTAAGAGTTCAAAATTTGAATGACATTTTTAAATATCTGAAAATTCAGAGACTCTCACAGCTGGCAGCACAGATCCCACACCTGGGGATTGGATGCACCTCCTCATCCACATGGGGATGTTTGAGAAGCCCTGTCCTGCCTGAAAGGATACCACTTTTTAAGAATCAACGAGGTTGGGTGAGCTGCCCAAGGTCATAGTCAGGACTCAAACCCAGGCCTCACTGGCTCCAGTGTCCATGCCCTAACATGGGACTTTGAGCAAGCCAACATGTGCTTCAGGACTGTGCTCTAATATCTAGATGTGATAGATCCTGCCTCTTCCAAGCACTCTGATGGGAACCCAGATGAGGAAGGGGATCTAAAGACCAGCATCTCTGATTCTCTGCAGGTTCCTGGCCTTGGTCCAAGAGAAGTATCCTGAGGCAACCCTGTCTCCAGGCTGGACTACCCTGTACCTGCCCTTGTTCCCAGATGGGACATATACCCGGGCCATGGTGGAGAAGATGCAGGAGCTGGTGGGAGCAGTGCCCCAGAAGGTGACCTTCCCCGTACGGGCTGTCATGGTCAGGGCTGCCTGGCCCCACTTCAGCTGGCTGCTTGGCCAATCTGACAGGTAAGAATGCCCAGGCCCTTGCCCTGGCCCCTTCTCCCTCCAAACTCACTCCCGGGCCTTGAATCCCCAGCAAGATCTCAGATGCTGATGGTTAGAAGGGTCTTCATGATCATCTGGCCCAACCTCTGCTGGTGCTCACATTCTCTACAGTGTCCCTGCTTTCTGCTTGTATACCTCTGGTAATGGGTAGCTATCACTTGAGGCAGCCTGTCCAGTGGAAAGTGTTTATTTTTTTCTGCTTATTTGTTTTGGGCCCCACTACACACCATGTGGGATCTTCAGGTCCCCACCAGGGATTAAACCAGCAACCCCTGCAGTGGAAGCACAGTCTTTCCCACTAGACCACTAGGGAAGTTCCAGAAAGTGTTTACACTGAGAGGCAATTTGCCTCCCACAGCTTCCTCTCTTGGGAGCCAGCTATTCTCTGAGGGTGTACAGACTACACCTGTAGCCTCTGCCCCAATAGCTCTGTGGGACTGGTGGAGCCCACCCTCCCCCGCAACTCTGCACTGGTCCCAGCTGCCCAGCACCACCTCCTCAGCCTCTCCCCACTGGAGGCCACTCCCTTCCCCCTTCATACCTGACTTCTAATCCAAGCCGCACCCCCTCCCCCATGCCCATCTCTTCTGTCCCTATCTCTTTCCTAAGTTGTTCAGTCTCTGAGTCTTGTCTGACTCTTTGTGACCCTATGAAATGCACCACGCTAGGCTTCCCTGTCCTTCACCACCTCCCAAAGCTTTCTCAAACTCATGTCCATTCAGTCACTGATGCCATCCAACCACCTCATCGTCTGTTGTCGCCTTTTCCTCTGCCTTCAATCTTTCCCACTATCAGGGTCTTCTCCAATCAGTCGGCTCTTCGCATCAGGTGGCCAAAGCATTGGAGCTTCAGCTTTTCAGCATCAGTCCTTCCCATGAATATTCAGGACTGATTTCCTTTAGGATTGACTGATTGGATCTCCTTGGTCTCCACGGGACTCTCAAGAGTCTTCTCCAACACCACAGTTCATAAAGCATCCATTCTTCAGCACTCAGCCTTCTTGATGGTCCAACTCTCACATCTGTACATGACTAGTGATAAAACCATAGCTTTGACTATCTGGACTTTTGTCAACAAAGTAATGTCTCTGCCTTTTAATATGCTCTCTAGGTTTGTGAAAGCATTTCTTCCAAGGAGCAAGTGTTTTTTAATTTCATGGCTGCATTGCCCTTCTTTGGGACTTGAATGAAAACTGACCTTTTCCAGTCCTGTGGCTACTGTTGAGTTTTCCAATTTTGCTGGTATACTGAGTGCACCACTTTAACAGCATTTTTTAGGATTTAAAATTGCTCAACTGGGATTCCATCACATCACCTCCATTAGCTTTGTTCATAGTGATGCTTCCTAAGGCCCACTTGACTTCACACTCCAGAATGTCTGGATCTAGGTGAGTGATCATACCATCGTGGTTATCCAGGTCATCGAGATTTTTTTTTTTTTGTATAGTTTTTCTGTGATTCTTTTTTTCCTCTCTGTATTCTTGCCACCTCTTTTTAATATCTTCTGCTCCTGTTAGGTCCATACCATTTCTGTCCTCAATTGTGCCCAATCGTATGAAATGGTTCCTTGGTGTCTCTAATTTTCTTGATCTCTAGTCTTTCCCATTCTATTGTTTTCCTCTATTTCATTGCATTATTCACTTAGAAAGGTTTTATTTCTCCTTGTTATTTTCTGGAGCTCTGCATTCAAATGGGTATATCTTTCTTAATCTCCTTCGCCTTCGCTTCTTTTCTCAGCTATTTGTAAGGTCTCCTCAAACAACCACTTTGCCTTTTTTGCATTTTTGCATTTGGGGGATGGTTTTGATCACTGCCTACTGTACAATATTACGAACCTCCATCCATATTTCTTCAGGCACTCTATCAGATCTAATCCCTTGAATCTATTTGTCATTTTCACTGTATAATCATAAGGGATTTAAGTCTTACCTGAATGGCCTAGTGGTTTTCCCTACTTTCTTCAATTTAAGTCTGAATTTGGCAATGAATTCATGATCTGAGCAATAGTCAGTGTGTTTTTGCTGACTGTATAGAGCTTCTCCATCTTTGACTGCAAAGAATATAATCAATCTGATTTCGGTATTGACCATCTGGTGATGTATGTGTGTAGAGTATCTCTTGTGTTGTTGGAAGAGGATGTTTGCTATGACCAGTGCATACTCTTGGCAAAACTCTGTTAGCCTTTGCCTGTCTCAGTTTGTAATTGCCTGTTATTCCAGGTATTTCTTGACTTCCTACTTTCGCATCCAGTCCCCTATGATGAAAAGGACATCTTTTTTTCATTCAATTTAGCTTCTTCGGCACTAGTGGTTGGGGCATAGGCTTGGATTACTGTGATATTGAATGGACTTCCCTGGAAACAAACATTCTGCCATTTTTAAGACTGCACCCAAGTACTGCATTTCGGACTCCTCGTTGACTATTAGGGCTACGCCATTTCTTCTAAGGGATTCTTGCCCACAGTGTAGATATAATGGTCATCTGAATTAAATTCGCCCATTCCCATCCATTTTAGTTCACTGATTCCTAAAATGTGTCTTTGTGGGTCCTCTTTCCTAACAGAGGGCCCACAAATAGACACTCCGAGTGGGGAGGCAGGCCAGTCCATCTCCCCTCCTTCTTAGCCGCTGCCCTCAGTCAGGGTTCCCAAGGCCTCCCCACCAGCTCAGGTTGAGTTCTGAGCATGGGAGAGGGGCTGAGGGCTGCTGAGCCCAGGCAGGCTCTGAGCTGGCTCTCTGGACCCCAGGTACAGCCTGACAATGTGGCAGTCTGCCTCGGACCCCGTGACAGTGGACGACCTCCTCTACATCCGAGACAACGCCGCCACCCACCAAGTCTACTATGACCTCTTTGAGCCTCTCCTGTCTCAGTTCAAGCAGCGTGCCAGTAGGGAGGGGTCTCGGGAGGGTGGGAAAGGCTGGTGGGGTGGATTCTGCACAGGGCAGAACCTAGTAGATATGGGAGCAGAGCTCGGTGGGGAAGGCCAATGAAAGGGGAAAATCCTACGTGAGATAGGAGAAAGGAATCATTTGAAGCATCCATTGTATGCCAGACCCTGGGATGGAATGCTAAGCTCCATAGATCCATGAAGCAGAGATTCCATTTTACAGATAGAGAAACTGAGGTTCAAAACAGTTACATAATTAATACAAAGTTGTTCAGCTTAAATGTGGCACAGCTCCTACTGGAAACAGCAAATTCCAAACCCCTTGTAGGGTTCCCCTTGCAAGATGCTTCCTCTTGCAGTACAGTTCCTCTGAGGGTTGCTCTAGCATTTCAGAGAACGGCTCCTCCACTGTACCTGCTAATCGATGATGCTTTTTCCTTTGTCCAAAGCCCCTGTTCCCTTAACTCCAAACCGAGGAGAGCCTGCAATCAGGCCATCTCAAGGGGACCCATCAGACCCAACATTCCTGCTCTGGGAGCCATCTAGGTGAGGGGGAGGAATACCAGCTTGGGGCCTGACTGACTTGGCTCCATCAGGCTCCAATCCCAGCAACCCTGCCCACTGGCTGTAGGACCTTGGGCAAGTCACCCATCATCTACACAGCAGGGAACTCCAGCTCCCTGGAACTTTGCTGTGAGGCTTAGAGAGGACTCAGGGTGTACAGAAGGCCTCCGTGACTGGTGGCCTCTCCACCTTGGCCATCTGACCCACAGTGAATACCTCACGGAAGCCAAGCTACTACACTGGGGGTAGCCTGATCCCTGCTCTCCAGCACCCTGGGGACGAGGGTCTGAGCGTGGAGTGGCTGGTTCCTGACATCCAGGGCAATGGAAGCACAGCAACAGTGCAGCTCCCAGGTAAGGTCTGCCTGCAGCCCCTGTGCTCCTAGCTCAACTGCAAGGGTTACCTCGGGGAAGCTACCTCAGGTCTCTGTTACCATAGCAACGCAGCTGCAAGGTGGGGGAGCAGCGTTGTCAAAAGTATGGGGCTCCTGGCATTTGAACTTGTGAGGCTTCAGTCACATGGTGCTGCAAGAGAGGCGGGCACAGGCCTCAGAGCTGAGCTAGCGGCTCATTGGGCCATTCTGATGAGCCCCAGGCACATTCACAAAGCAGCCCTTCCACCTGGAGCCCAGATCCAATCAACACACCCCATTACCTCCTGCTGTCCCTTTAACTTCAGCAAGGGCCTCTGACACCCCATGATAACCCTTACCCCAGACACTGTTGCCTCCACTACCTCTTCCAGACCGAGAAGGCATGATCCTGCTGGACGTGGGCCTCCAGAAGCCTGCAGCTGGGGACCCCGTGCCCCTCGTCCGCACCCCAGATGGCCGTGCCCTGACGCTGGAGTCCTGCCTGCAGCAGCTGGCCATGCACCCCGGACGCTGGGGGATCCACGTGCACATAGCAGAGCCCACCGCCCTGCGGCCATCCCTGGCCACGCTGGCCACCCTCTCTGCCCTTGGCCACCTGTCTAGGCCTGTGTGGGTCGGGGCCACCGTCTCCCACGGGAGTTTCATGGTCCCCGGCTACATGACTGGCAGGGAGTTGCTTACAGCTGTGGCCGAGGTGTTCCCCCATGTGACAGTGGCACCAGGCTGGCCCGAGGAAGTGCTGGGCAGTGGCTACAGGGAACAGCTGCTCACAGACATGCTGGAGCTCTGCCAGGGCCTCTGGCAACCTGTGTCCTTCCAGCTGCAGGCTGGGCCTCTGGCCCAGAGCCCTGCTGGAGTCGTGGCCCGGCTGCTGGAAGCTTCTCCCCGGGCCACGGTCACGGTGGAACACAGCCCTGGCCGGGGCCTCTATGCGTCTGTGCGGGCAGCGCTGCTGGCAGCCAGGGCCGTGAAGAAGACCCGAGTTTACTACAGGCTACCCCAGAGCTACCGCCAAGACTTGCTGGCGGATGTTGGCACACACTGAGCACCCAGGTGGCCTGGTGGACCCCCGCTTCCCACGGGGAGGCAGGAAGAAATAAATGCCTCTGCTTCCTCAGTGCACTGCACGCATGTCCTTGGGGCAGGATGGAGTGGGAGTGGACGTGAGGTGGCCAGGGAGGATGCTTAGAGGGTCTGGAGGCTGGGGGCCAGGTCGTTCCGGTTGTCCAAGAGGAAGTGTTCACAAGCCTTGAAGGTGGTGTAGAACTCAGAGGAGAGGCCGGTGACATTGGTGGTCACGTACTTGAGGACGCCCGGGGTGGCCTGGTTGTAGTAGGACACCTGCAGGACGGGGAGCCACACCCAGGGAGGATGGGGAGGGGGCAGTAGAGGGTACTGAGTGGACATGAAACAGGCAGTTGGCATCTTTGTGTGTTCGTCCCTCAGTCGTGTCAAATCTTTGGGACCACATGAACTTGTAGCCCTCCAGGCTCCTCTGTCCATGGCCTTCTCCAGGCAAGAATACTGGACTGGGTTGCCGTCTCCTTCCCTGGAGGATTGTCCTGACCCAGGGATAGAACTGGGGTTTCCGCATTGCAGACAGATTATTTACTGTCTTTAGCCACCATGGAAGCCCAGTCACCTGCTAGGAAGGCAGCAAATACCAGCAGCACCTGGGGCCTTTGAGGACTGCATGATTGGCAGGCGTGACCTCCTGTAGCTTTACTCTCCTGACCCCTCCTCTGGGGCTGACAACCCTGGCTTCCCTCTGTCACCACACACTATACTGTCATCGTGTCTCCCCTCTCTAGCCCGGAAGCTCTAGAAGGCTAGGTCTCCAGAGCCAAGCATAAAACTCCTTTAAATGAAGGTGCTACCATTAGATTATGGCTTCCCAGGTGGCAATAGTGGTAAAGAATCTACCTGCCAATGCAGCAGATACAAGAGACCAGGGTTTGATATCAGGGCTGTGAAGATCCCCTAGAGAAGGAAATGGCAACCCACTCCAATATTCTTGCCTGGAAAAGAAAGAATGGACAGAGGAGCCTGGCAGGCTAGAGTCCATGGTGTGGCAGAATAGGACACGACTAAGCCCTTGTCAGCAAATCTGCAGCAAGCAGTTAGAATAACCCCAGGGAACACTAAGTTAGCAAATGTCCAAGTCTCTACATGGGGTGTCTCAGGGCCCTAATAGCCACTGCGATCTGAGGAAGGGGCACTGAGTTTCCCAGCTAGCCCATTTTCAGCCAGCCAGGTAACACTGCCCTGATGAGTTTCATGGGCCCTGATGGCCTTCCTAGACATGAAAGGGGTACATAAGTAAGATGGAGTTTTAGCTCAAATAGTAAAGAATCTGCTCGCAATGCGGGAAACCAGGGTTCGATCCTTGGGTTGGGAAGATCCTCTGGAGAAGGGAACAGCAATCCACTCCAGTATTCTTGCCTGGAGAATCCCATAGACAGAGGAGCCTGGCGGGCTACAGTCCACGGGATTGCAAAAAGTCGGATACGACTGAGCAACTAACACACAGGCCTGGTTCAACTGTGTCCTCGGACTTGTATCTGCACAGATTAGGTTTTAATGAAGGCTCCTTTCTAGGCCCTGATACTCAGGCTCCCTACAGCTGGAAGAGAGCTTACTGGCCAGTGGGAGTGCTGAGGTCTGGACAGAGCTGAGCTCTGGACACAAGTGTGGCTTTGGGGTGAATCTGGGTGGGAAGGGAAAGGAGACACTAGGCCTCACCTTGGTTAACTGGTCCCCCTCGCGCCAGAAGCAGAAGCCTGAGCAGACAGTCTCCCCACGCCGGTACTCTGGGGTCTCGCGGTGTGTGGGCAGCGTAACTGACCTCAGCGCAATGACATAAGGTTCCCTGTATGGAAGAAGTGTGCAGAGGGGGCATGGGAAAGGGTGAGGGCAGCTTCCAGAAGCCCCCTCCAGCACTGATCAGGGCCCTGCTGCAGGGATGCCCTCACCAGAGTCTAAGGCACACAGCCTGGCTCCAGGTCAAGCTGCAAAGGAGGTTCTAGACAGGAAGTTTCTGTGGGTGAGCAGTTCTGAACTCACCAGATACCAGGGTGACTGTACTGTGGACCTTCTGGAAACATTCCCCGCCTCCCTCCCCCAGCCCGGGGAAGCAGCGCTGTACTTTGGATTTCCTTGCTTCATCTTTTTGCCTGTCTCTAGCACAGGTGATGCCATTTCTCCAGCATCCTCACCTTGGTGCAGCCGGGAGCCTTACCACCCTTCAGGCAACATGGGGCTTTCAGAGGCTGGAGGCCAAGGAATGGGCCATGTGAGAGTTGGCCTGTCCGTGACCTGGGGCAAGGCACCCTCACCACACCAAGGACAGAGACCACCCTGCTTTAGAGCATGAGTGACCGGAAAGGGCAATATGTCCTCTTGTTCTCCATTCTACCCACAGTAAGACCACGGCCACCAATTTTACGCTGAGGTCCTGAGGCCATTGGAAAGAGGGCTGACTGTACACGGATGTCCCCTCCGTGGGGAGGAAGATGAACCCGCCCACCTCCCAGCCCGGCAGGCAGGCACGCACGCACCCGGTGTCACAAGGCTTCCGTCGAGAGGCCAGGATGATGAAGTCCTGGGGCTTGGGGTCACCACCGAGGGCAGGGCTGATGACATGGTAGATGGCATCATCCTCATCCACCTGCTGCACTAGCTCCACGCTCCTGTGCAGAGTCCATGGGGGTCACAGAGGCTCCGTGCATGACAGCAGGGTTGACCCAGCCGCTCCCCCGCCCCCATGCTTCAGCCACCCTGAGCACATGCTTGGGGGATGTATCACCCCCAGACTGCTCAACAGGGACCACAGGAGGGCAGAAAAGCCTGGCCAAAGGGGACATACACACCTGGGCTTGCAGACACGTACACAAGCAAATAAACCCCACTTGTGGGCATACGTGCAGAAACACATGGACACCCACTGATGCACACACAGTACTACAGATGTCTGTGTCGGTGCAAATGCAATACACAGATGTGTGATGATTTAGTAACCATACTGAGTATTTAGTGAGTGCCCACTGTGCCAGGCACTGTTCTAAGAGCTTTCAGGTATTATCTCCTTTAACGCCACATCAGCCCATGAAGTTGGTACTCTGAGTATCCCCATTTAATAGATGAAGGGGCTGGGACTCAGAGAAATAACTCACCCACGGCCACAGAGCTAATAAGGAAGCAGGTCTGGGATGTGCACAGGTTGGGTGCCAGAGCTGTGCCCCTCAGACGCGGGTACACTACACACATGTGCCCAGGTAGACACACCCAGGCTTATACCAACACACACTCACAAGAACATCCTCACAGAGACACGACATGTCCAAACCTGCCACTTTCCCTTCACATACCCATATGAAGAATTGGCAAGCTTGGCAAATTAAGCAAACTGGACATTGTCTGAGCTACCCTGAGTCTGGGAGGAGTTCCCACCCACGCCCTCCTCTTCCCAACCACCTCCCCAAGTAGTCCCCAAGCCCCCTCTCAGAAGGCAGAACTCAGTTTGAAAACCACTGATCTATCCCTATGTGCAAATACATACCCATACCTCAAGGACCCATTTTAAGAGGAGGGAAACTGAGGCCCGGAAAGGACATGACTGGCCCATGGTCACATAGTTGGGCCAGGCCCCCACCTCCAATTCCAGGCTCAGTCCCTTCCCTGAGGGCTTGGAATACCCATGACTCAGATACTCACCTAACATATAACCATAGCAGCTGCCCTCCCATAACCCACCCCTAGATAAAAGCCAGCAAGGGGCCCAGAGCAGTGGGGGATGGCTCAGAGGGGGGAGACCCCTCGGGGCCCCCTCCCCGACCCCCACTCCCCTATACCCCCGCCCTCTGGCACCCACCGGCAGTGCTTGTCCCACTCGGGCCTCCGGCGGAGGTCAGAGAGCAGCAGGAAGGCCTGGGCTGTGTCCACGTGCACCAGCATCTCCATGTGGAAGGAGAGGAACTTGTCCTCCTCTAGAGTGTACAGGCGGACCTGCACGGGACAGAGGGCAGCCTCGTTCCCTCGTCTCCTCCTCAGACTATGCTGGGGACCCGGGCTGGAAGTCAGGGCCGCACTGATTGCTGTGTGTCTGTGAACAAGTGACTCAACCTCTCTGAGCCTCGGTGGCAGCCCCGTGAAAAATGTGAGATCCAGCACAAGTGGATAGGAAGGTGTCTGAAGAAGCAGGGACTTCATGGATAAGCCCACTAGTCAGATGGAATGGTACTTGACGTGAAACGGAACACACTCATCCCTTCACACAAGTGAATGCACTGTGCCTAAGGAAATACGTCAAAGGTTACATGCTGCACGACTCCCTTTACTGGACATTCTCAAACAGACCGAACGAAGGGCACGGAAAACTGGTCTGTGGTTTCCAGGGATTGGGAGGGAAGAGGCTTGATCACAGAGGAGACAGAAATATTGGGGGTTTATGGAAATGCTCCGTATCTTGATTACTGTCGCGATGATGTAACTTCATGTGTTTTCCACACTAGCAGGATTACACACTAAAAAGGGGAAGTTTTACTGTATGTAAATTATGCCTCAATTTTTAAAAATATCAAACATTTTCTTTTTAAAAATAAAAAGATAAAGAAGCAGTAACTAACGCGAAACCAGAATGGATCCTCAGAGCCAGGCGTCCATCCAGCCACTGATGTCACTGTGGGGAGGTGACCCACCCCAGGACACAGGCAGAAGTGGCAGAGCTCAAGCCCCCCTCAGCCCACCCTCGCCCCCAGCCCCCAGCCAAGCCACGCCAGGCCTTGAGGGGGCGGGCGTGCTGCTATAACTGGGGTGGTTTCACAGCTCTCCCAGGGCCTTTTAGGGAAGCCCCCCTCTGACCTGAGTGGTTCGAGAGGGTTTCTCAGCTCACGGTCAACACCTCTGGCTGCTCAAAGGAGAAAGGAAAGCTGGGAGGGCGGGTCCGCTACCTGGTTGCTCTCCGAGGACAGCACCCAGTTGTCCTTGGCCACAAGCATCTTCAGGGAGGAGACGTTGTTGTAGCTCAGGTACACCTGCCCAGACACAGAGCAGCCTCACCCTCCCCTTCCTCGGGGGCTCATGCCAGGGCCACTTTGATGTGTGGAGAGGAAGCTGCACATGAAGGAAGGAGCCCCGGGCTTTGGGAAGGGAGGCCCGGGCTGGGCCAGACTCCTCCCCGCCTTGGGACCTCAGCTCGCTCCTGCCAAGCAGGGGGACACGGGAAAGGCCCTGGCTCACCAGCCTGGCCTTGAGGCAGAGTATCCTGTCCCCTTTGGGCCTCCTCCAAGAAGGGAGGGTTGCGGGTCCCCGACAGGTCTGAAAGCTGTCCGCACAGAGCAGAAGGCCTTACCTGGTTGCTAGGATCCCAGGGGACAGAGAGGGGCATCTCCGCCTGCTTACAGGACACAATGTACTTCCTGGGAGAGAGGGAAGATGACAACCTTGGTCCCTCTGGGGCCCACCTCTTCTCAGCAGGCTTACTGGGTGCCAGGCCCTGTGCTCAGCCCAGCAGGGTGGGAGGCACCCTTATCTGGCCAGGGAGACTGGCTGGGCACACAGAAGACAGCAGCTGAGGACACGCACACTCAGAGGTGGGGCTTGCAGGGAAAGGTGTAGACCCGTAACCCTTGCCTGAGTGACTTCACCCTTGTGCCTCAGTGTCCTCATCTGTAAAATGGGATAAGTAGTCACACCTGCTCCCTCATGGGGTCATCAGGAGGAGAACAGCATTTGGCATATTGTGTGTTAGTGGCTCAGTTGTGTCTGACTCTTTGCAACCCTATGGACTGTAGCCCGCCAGGCTTCTCTGTCCATGGGATTCTCCAGGCAAGAGTACTGAAGTGGGTTGCCAAACCCCTCCCTAAATGCACATTTTTCTTATTAACATTAGATGGTAAACCCTGGTGCATTTACAGTACTTTCAGGCATGTAAAGTGCTTTGGTAGCAATCATTCACACCTGGATTTGCATCACAAGCAATTGTTCACCTCCTCTCAGAGTCTTTCTTCATCTCCAAAATGGGCATCATCGGAATCAATGGGAGGGACACAAGATGTAAAACTGGCCACACCTGCCCAGGTTCAAATTCTCATTCTGCCAATCATTCCTGTCTGTGTGCCCATGGACACCTAATCCCTCTGTCCTCAGCATCCTCACCTGTATAAGGGGCCGGTAAGACCACTGTGTCATGAGGCCAAGACCAGAGACTGTCTGGATGTAAACGCCCAGCCTGGGGGCAGCACCAAAGACAGGTGAGTTCCCAGGGGCAGGGAGCAGACAGGGAGTTGAGACAGAACTGAAGCCGTGTCCCCTCCCACCTCCTGGCCTCCACTTGCCTGTCCAGGCGGATCTTCTTCCTGGCACTGGCCTCTCGGTACCGTCGCTCGCCATCCTGGGGAGAGGAGCCCAGATTGTGGTGGGCAGGACAACCAGCTCCCCCAGCCCCTATTACCGCCTGCCCTCCTTCCCCAGAGGGCCCAAGAAGACCCTCCCTGCAGTCCTAAAGCGGACTTCAGTCTCACAGGGGCAGCCTGGACAGCGCAGTGCCCGGTCACTGAGGCCCAGCCCCAGCTTCCCCTCACACCCGTGACTGACTTTGGGAACACCACCCGCCCTCACTAAACCTGCTTCGTCCTCCATGAAAGGGGACGTGCTATCAGCAGGCACGCTTCTGAAGTGTTTTCCACACAAAACTTCACCTAAGTCTTATACCAACCCTCTGTGTTTGGCACTACATCTACACCCATTTTATTTTATTTTGGCCACACCACGCAGCTTGCAGCTACTCAGTTCCCCCACCAGGGATTGAACCTGGGTCCTGGCAATACTTTGGCCACCTGATGTGATGAGTCAACTCACTGGAAAAGACCCTGATGCTGGGAAAGACTGAAGGCAAAAGAAGAAGAGGGTGCCAGAGGACAGATGGTTAGATGGCACTTCCGACTCAATGGACATGACCTTGAGCAAACTCCAGGAGATGGTGGAGGACAGGGAAGCCTGGCATGCGATCATCCATGGGGTCACAAAGAGTCAGACACAACTTAGTGACTGAACAACAGCAACAGCATGGCAATGAAATCCTGGGATTCTAAACACTAGGCCATCAGGGAACTCCCAGTACTATCCCCATTTTACAGAGGAGGAAACTGAGGCACAGAAAGGCTAAGTGGCTCACCCAAGGTCACGGGGCTAAGGAGTGTGGCCAGGAACAGAACACAGATGTCCTAGCCCGGAGCCCACCTCTGAACTAGTACCTCTAACTAACGTCTCCTCACTCATGGACGTTTATTGGCAAAGACCTGAAAGGCCATCATAGTCTGTCTCCTGTCCCACTGTCTTCAGGCTGCCCGCTCCTTTGCCCACCACCCATCTTGACTGCCCAACACTGGGCTCTAGAGCAGAGGTTTCACATTACATGCTCAGCCTTGTGCGGCGGGCAGTGCAGAGGACCTTCTGGGAGAGAAGAGGCAACCTCACCAAGGTCACTCCCTGGCCCCTGGAAGCAAGCCCGAGCCTGGCCCTCAGGAGGCACAAGGGAACATTTTTCAGAGCCAGCCTGGACCCCTGGTCTCTGACTCTCATCCCTACCCTTTTTGCTCCCCTGTCACCATGGTCAGAGCAGTTGCCACTCAGTCAGGCACAGGATCAGTGTCTCACCAGCAGTCCTACAAGGCAGGAACTGCAGATATGCCCTCTTTAAAGGTGGGACTGAAGCTCAAAGAGGGCACCCATTAGAACGTGGCCAAGGTGGGGTCCGACCCACATCTGACCCCAAAGCCAGTGCTTTTACAGCTCTGCAGGCTCAGGAGTGCCGGTTAACGCCCAGCAATGAGGGAGGCCCACACACACGGTTCAAGTTCTTCCAAAAAGCACAAGGAGCAGCCCTGGGGGTCACAGCAGGGCACTCAGGGCCAAGCTGTGCCCCAGCAGAAGGAAAGAGCTGGGCTTGTGCTCCCCAGTCCTGTCACCCCTGGGCAGAGGGGGAAGGGGGCTGGTAGGAGGGCACTCACCCCAGGCTGGGGCCGAATCCAGGGCAGCATCTGAGGCTGGTCATCCGCACCCAGGACCACGAAGGTCATGAAGGCACTGTTGATGTGCCGCCGATGGGTCTCGGCCTCCTGGCGGTAGGCCTCCACGCACACGCCCACTTCCATGCTGAGGGGGAAGGAGGGATGCTGTCAGCTGGACAGACCTTCCCAAGGCCACCCCTCCCCAACACATGTGTGCATGTGAACACACACACACACACACACACACACTCCTGCTCTGATCCCACACCCTGGATCAGGGACCGCTGGGCAGGAAACTCAGAAGCGTTCCCTTTCAACCATGTCTACACAGCACCCGCTGCACCCCTGACCCATGCTCGTCTCTGGGGGTCACAGAAATGAATAAACCTGTGCAGTCCAGGTTCTCATGCATTAACAGCTAGGGGATGGGGAAACAAATGTCTCTATAAAATATGTTTATGTAAAAATAAAGGGTTATGGAAAGACATAAAGGAGGTGGAGGGGCAGGGCCTAATTAGAGAAAATGCTCATTATAAACATATTCACCAGTGCTCTCACTGCCGTGCTCCCGACAGCTCAGTTGCTGCTGTCTCTGTATCTCCGACTGTCTCGATGAATTATAAAATAGCAGCTGCCTCCATTCCCCTCACTTAGGAATGCAGACTTTATGCAGATGGGGAAATCAATACCTTGAACAGGGCACTAACTCGCCCAAGGTCACACGACAGTCAGGAAGAGAATCTGCACTAGAAACCAGGCCTCACAGATCCTAGTTCAGGACTTTTTGCTCTGCACAACAGCAGAATGTGTGCTTATCAGACGGAATAGTAAAATGATAATAATAATAATAATAATAGCAGCAGCAATGGCTGACCTTCAGTGAACGTTCTCTCTGTCATTATACTATTAAACAGTAACTCCGCATTTAATCCTCACAGTTATGAGGTAGCTGTGGTGAGCCCCGGTTCTCAAAAGAACTGAGGCTCAGAGGGTTAAGTAACTCGCCCAGAGCCACACAGATGCTAAGAGGTAAGCCACATTTGAGCCCAGGCAGCCTGGCTCTTGATCCCTCCCTGTTAATGACTACATATTACTGAAAATCACATCTTTGAAATCATCAAAAGAGATGCATACTCTAAGTAAGCTTTCGTGGGGGTATCAGAATCCATTACAAAGATAGGGCTCTGGGAACTATTTGAAGTTTTAGGAAAAGGGTCGGGAAGGGTTCGATAAACAACAGAACACTGGCAAGAGGTGCCCCGTGACCCAAGCATCCACAGTGTGGCAGGGTCAGAGGCAGGAGCCAGCGAGAGAGCCCAAGACATAGAGCACGTGGTGTGACGCAGGATGGGGAGCCCAGGGGAGGAACATCAGAGTGGATCCTAGCGATGGTGCAGGGACCCAGCAGCCAGACTTCAGACCCCGGAGACCTCGTCTACAGGGGAAACGGTTCCTGGCACTTTGAGGTAATGTCCCTTCTCAGGTCAGGAAGAGCCCTCAGTCCCAGGGGGCCCCGTCTCACCCATCCCAGCCCCTCACCTGTGCTTGAAGGCGTTGTTCACAATGGCCTTGAGCACCAGACGGTCCCCAACCTGGGATGGACCCCGGAAGTGGAACATCTCAATGGTCTTCAGGGTAGGGTGGGCACGACAGAGCCGGCTGGAGGAGGCCAGGGGTCAGGGGACAGGACAAAGCACCCTCCAGTGCTTCTCCCTGCCCCCATCCCCAGACCCTGCCCAGAGCCACACGCACCACCCTCTGGCCCACCCACTCCCACCCAACCCAGTGACAGCTGCACCCAGAGGAAGAGAACTAAAGTCCCATCTCACAGCTTAGAATACTGAGGTCTACATGCGTAGCTGGAAAAAAAGCTGAATTTGAGGTGACAAAGAGCAGGGCTTGCAATAAACCTTTTCCTCTCAATGTTTATATCGTACCACCTGCTGTTCCTACTACCTGGAAGCCCTCCCCTTACCCAAAGCTACTTGTCATTCAAGGCCCAGCTGACCTACTCCTCCTCTAGGAAGCCCTCCCTGACTATCCACACTCTGACTCTCCTCTGAGATCTTATTGCACTCATAGCCTGGGCTGCCCAAAATGGCATTGCTTATGTACTATATCCACAAGGTAAACACAGAGGAAGGGCCATTGGAGCTAGGCTCCAAAGGGTGAAGAATTCGCCTGGCTGAGGAGGATAAGGGTTCGGGAAGGCACTCCTATCAGAGGGAACAGCAAGTACAAAGTCGTGGAGGTATGACAGTGTCAATTAATGAATGTCGGCTGTCATAACTACAAAAATATGCTCCAATACTTGGGGCAGAACAAGTCCATGACAGGTACAGAGGTTACAGGAGAGGGAAGGGATTCTTTCCACCTTTAGGGAGAAGGGGACAGTTAGAGAGGCTTCTTAGAGGACAGACAGGAGTTTAGCAAAGAATAGTGGGGCTACAAGGTGGAAGGTCAGCCAGGAGGGGAGACAAGGGCTGGGAGCATGGTGGGGTGGGTGGGAAGGAGAAGGGCAAATGGCTTGCTTTGCAAAGAGTATAAAATCCAGGAAGTGAGTGGGCAGAGCCAGGGCAAGGGGAGGCCCTGGTGCTAGCTGAGGGCTTGACATTTCCCCTGGCGAGCTCACAGAAAATCATTCCTCTCTGGTCCCCTGGGTCTGAAGGCCCCAGCTTACCCTATAAGAACAGTCGAGCTTCTGAAGCCTTGAATGCCAGCACCAAGTCAGGGTTTCTGCCCCAGAGAGAACCGGCCAAGGGAAAGAGGGGAAGAAAGAAGAGGAGGCACCTGGCTGCAATGGTGGCCACATTCTCCATCCAGGCCATGATCTGGCCCCCAAAAGTATTGCCCTGGTGATTGGCGTGGGGGGGCAGGACCAGCTCCACACTCTCCACCCGGGTCTTCTCGGCCGGCACCATGTGGCTACAATCTCTGCTCTCCAGATCTGACCAAGGAGGGATAAAGCGAGGGAGGTGAAAAGATTCCTGAGGGCAGACCCTGCCACGGGTAGCCCAGGACCCCCCTCCCCCCACCCCCCCACCACTCCACACAGCTTCTCTTATTCATTCAGCATCAAGGAGGTGCCATGTATCTCCCATCTCCCAGGGGGAGAGAGCTTGTTGGGTGAGGCCTGTGAAAGAGGAGGTCTTTCGCTTGGTGTGCAGGCTACTCAGCGATGCCACAGGCAGGGAGGAGAGCAGTTGAAGCCCTGAGCCAAGGTCTGGAAACCAGACAGGCAGGACAGTCATAGGGAGCAACGAGACCCTGGCTTAGCTGGAGCTGAGGACAAGTAAAGGGACAGCACAAGATAAGGCTCAGACAAGGGCCCAGACGCCAGTCCAAGGCATCTAGACTGACCCTTGGGTAGAAGGGCTGTCACGACAGGAGGGATCCACAGGGGCTGCCGTGGGATGGATGGTGCCAGGGGCCTTGATGACCATAGGAAGAGCTGGGCCTGCCATGGCCTTCAGGCCCCACATAAATAGGGCACGTGGAATCTAGAGCACAGCTCACTGCCTTCACTGGGGTTCGCTACTTCTGCCTGCTCTCTCTCCACTCTGGGTGGCTGAACTATCCTTGATGGGTCTTAAAATTGCCTCCTTTAGGTTTCCAGGAAGACTCTGCATTCTCATTGTCTGGAGATCAGAGAACAAAACCAAGGTTACCCTCTAGACCTTTGCCCCCAGCCTGAGTCCTCTGTCAGAAAAACCTTGCTTCATCTCTCCACCTGTCAAAATCCTCCCAGTCCAAAGTAGATCTTGTGTGCTGGCACAGGACAATCTGCAGGATATGCTTTTAAGGGGAAAGGAGCAAGATATGGGACAGAAGGTACCGTTCCCCTATGGGGAAAGAAGAGAGGGTTGAAATGAGAGGTAGTATGCATTAATATGCCTTCCCTGGTGGCTCAGCCAGTACAGACTCTGCCTGCAGTGCAGGAGACCCAGGTTTGATCCCTAGGTTGGGAAGATCCCCTGGAGAAGGGAATGGCTACCCACTCCAGTATTCTTGCCTGGAGAATTTCATGGACAGAGGAGCCCAGTGGGCTACAGTCTATGGGGTCGCAAAGAGTTGGACACAGCTGAGGGACTAACACTTTCACTTTGTTTTTTATGCATAAATTGCAGGAGATACTTCTGGAAAGATGGCCCCCAAATGAGTAACAGTAGCTGCCTTTTTGGAGGAGCCTGGGTTCTGGGGTAGAAGAGAGTCTTGCTTTTTATCCTATCTCTATCTTTTTATCCCTAGAGCTATCTCAATCTAGCTACCTATCTAGCTACCTGTCTACTGAGTTGGCCAAAAGAGGGAACATCCTACAGAAAAACCCAAATGAACTTCTTAGCCAACCCAACATATGCTTTTTTTTTTTTTTTTAAGTCCTAAAAAGATCTTCATGACCAAGATAATCATGATGGTGTGATCACTCACCTAGAGCCAGACAACCTGGAATGTGAAGTCAAGTAGGCCTTAGAAAGCATCACTACAAACAAAGCTAGTGGAGGTGATGGAATTCCAGTTGAACTATTTCAAATCCTAGAAGATGACGATGCTGTGAAAGTGCTGCACTCAATATGCCAGCACATTTGGAAAACTCAGCAGTAGTCACAGGACTGGAAAAGGTCAGTTTTCATTTCAATCCCAAAGAAAGGCAATGCCAAAGAATGCTCAAACGACTGCACAATTGCACTCATCTCACACGCTAGTAAAGTAATGCTCAAAATTCTCCAAGCCAGGCTTCAGCAATACGTGAACCGTGAACTTCCTGATGTTCAAACTGGTTTTAGAAAAGGCAGAGGAACCAGAGACGAAATTGCCAACATCCACTGGATCATGGAAAAAGCAAGAGAGTTCAAGAAAAACATCTATTTCTGCTTTCTCGACTATGCCAAAGCCTTTGACTGTGTGGATTACAAGAAACTGTGGAAAATTCTGAAAGAGATGGGAATATCAGACCACCTGACCTGCCTCTTGAGAAACCTATATGCAGGTCAGGAAGCAACAGTTAGAACTGGACATGGAACAAGAGACTGGTTCCAAATAGGAAAAGGAGTACGTCAAGGCTGTATGTTGTCACCCTGCTTATTTAACTTATATGCAGAGTACATCATGAGAAACGCTGGGCTGGAGGAAGCATAAGCTGGAATAAAGATTGCCGGGAGGACTATCAATAACCTCAGATATGCAGATGACACCACCCTTATGGCAGAAAGTGAAAAGGAACTAAAAAGCCTCTTGATGAAGGTGAAAGAGGAGAGTGAAAAAGTTGGCTTAAAGCTCAACATTCAGAAAACGAAGATCATGGCATCTGGTCCCATCACTTCATAGCAAATAGATGGGGAAACAGTGGAAACAGTGTCAGACTTTATTTTTTGGGGCTCCAAAATCACTGCAGATGGTGATTGCAGCCATGAAATTAAAAGATGCTTATTCCTTGGAAGGAAAGTTATGACCAACCTAGATAGCATATTCAAAAGCAGAGACATTACTTTGCCAACAAAGGTCCGTCTAGTCAAGGCTATGGTTTTTCCTGTGGTCATGTATGGATGTGAGAGTTGGACTGTGAAGAAGGCTGAGTGCCGAAGAATTGATGCTTTTGAACTGTAGTGTTGGAGAAGACTCTTGAGAGTCCCTTGGACTGCAAGGAGATCCAACCAGTCCATTCTGAAGGAGATCAGTCCTGGGTGTTCTTTGGAAGGACTGATGCTAAAGCTGAAACTCTAATACTTTGGCCATCTCATGGGAAGAGTTGACTCATTGGAAAAGACTCTGATGCTGGGAGAGATTAGGGGCAGGAGGAGAAGGGAACAACAGAGGATGAGATGGCTGGATGGCATCACCAACTCGATGGACATGAGTTTGGGTGAACTCCAGGAGCTGGTGATGGACAGGGAGGCCTGGCGTGCTGCAATTCATGGGGTCGCAAAGAGTTGCACATGACTGAGCGACTGAACTGAGGGTCCTCAAGGCCAAGCTCAATACTACCTTCCCAAATACCTTGACTCCTAGAGACCCAAATGCATTTAGTGGATGACAAACTGTTTTCTATGTGTCCCAGCTTCATCTTCATGGCTCCTGGGAGCTGGGCGAGAGGTCCAAATGCTCCCTTTTCCCCACTAAGGGACCTTGAGGCAAGAGTGTTATCCAGGCCTGAGGCCATCACTGGGTGGATATTCCAGGGAGACTTCCTTCCTTTCTCTGCCCAGTAGGAGCCCCAGACAGAGGGGAGCATGTAGGACACGAGCTGCCCTCCCTACCCATGACGCTCACCATCCTGAATGACGCAGTTGGCGAGGAGGTCCTTAATGGTGTCTGCGTAGACCAGTCGCATGCGCCGGCGCTCGGCCGCCACACTGTGCTCCGTCTTTTCCTCTTCGGTCCGAGGCACAGTTGGCTTCAGCTTCACCTGTGGCGGGGGTGGAGTGGGGGTTTTAGGACAAATTCCCTGAAATAGCATGAGGGCCTGGCCCCCTAGGATTGCAAGGAGATCAAACCAGTCAATCCTAGAGGAAATCAACACTGAACATTCATTGGAAGTACTGATGCTGAAGCTGAAGCTCCGATACTTTGGCCACCTGATGCAAAGAGCCGACTTTTTGGAAAAGATCCTGATGCTGGGAAAGGTTGAGGGCAGGAGGAGAAGGGGACGACAGAGGATGAGACGGTTGGATGGCATCACCGACTCGATGGACATGAATCTGAGCAAATTCCGGGAGACAGTGAAGGATGGAGAGCCTGGCGTGCTATGGTCCATGGGGTCACAAAGAGCTGGACACGACTTAGTGACTGAACAACAACTGTCCCCCTAGTAATCATCTCGCACCTGGGGCTCCTGGATGGTTACAAGTCTTGTCCCCTCTTTGTCCCCATCTTCCATCTCCATGTTGACTGATACATCATGTTCATCCTCCAGTGTCCCCTGAGCCCATTCTTGGGCAAAGGAACCGTGGATGAAGAATGTCAAGGCAGGACATGGAAGGCAATGGAAAGACCTGGAGAATACTGCAGGGAGGTGCACGGGGAGAGAAGGGGAAAAGCAGAGCAGGAAGGCACTTGGGTTCACCCACAGTGGGGGCTGGGCCTTCTGGAAGCCATGGATTCCCTGCTGCACCCTCATCTCTACCACTCTACCAACCCCCAGAATCACTGCCCTAGAAAGGCACCCAGGTGGCCTGGCAGCATAGAGCGCCTGTGCATGCTACCTTCACCCACCTTGGAGAGCTCCCTGTGGGCCACGAAGGTGGCTAAGGCCTTGCACACACACCACTGCTTCTCAGAGCACAGGTCCTCGGAGACCACCTGGATGCCCACCTGGAAAGGAAGAGCAAGGTGGACAAGTGAGGAGGGAGGAACTAGAATCCTACAGCTTGAGATGGGAAGCATCACCAGGCCTGGCTTCTGGTACTCCTGTATCACCTACCAAGTGCAGGGGGCTAGAGACGTGGGATGGGTTCTGATTCTGGCCCTGGCTCCCTGGGGAACCTTGGGCATGTAAATTCCTTTCTCTGGACCTCAGTTTCCTCATCTGTAAAATGGGAATGATTGTACCTATCCTCACAGGGTTATTGAGAGGATCAAAATGACACTGTTATGAAAGGGCTTGAAGTAAGTTAATTTAAGTGTTGGCTAAATTGGAAGGACAGACAGCTTGGGGGTCCATAGGGGGACCTTGGGCCCTTATGGGGTGTCCAGAGCTACAGTCAAGATTCTGCTATCCTGTGGTACATATACACAACGGAGTATTACTCAGCCATTAAAAAGAATTCATTTGAATCAGTTCTAATGAGGTGGATGAAACTGGAGCCTATTATACAGAGTGAAGTAAGCCAGAAGGAAAAACACCAATACAGTATACTAACGCATATATATGGAATTTAGAAAGATGATAACAATAACCCTGTGTATGAGACAGCAAAAGAGACACTGATGTATGGAACAGTCTTATGGACTCTGTGGGAGAGGGAGAGGGTGGGAAGATTTGGGAGAATGGCATTGAAACATGTAAAATATCATGTATGAAACGAGATGCCAGTCCAGGTTCAATGCACGATACTGGATGCTTGGGGCTAGTGCACTGGGACGACCCAGAGGGATGGTATGGGGAGGGAGGAGGGAGGAGGGTTCAGGATGGGGAGCACATGTATACTTGTGATGGATTCATTTTGATATTTGGCAAAACTAATACAATTATGTAAAGTTTAAAAATAAAATAAAATTAAAAAAAAAAAAAGATTCTGCTATCCAAGCCTCAGTGTGCCTCAGTAACCACTGGCCCAGCTGGGTAAAGTTGCCTGGGCCTGACGTCCATAAGTGGGAAGTAGAGGCCCTCCACCCTGCATCACCAAAGAGTTCTCTCATTAAACCTTCCACAATCCTGCAGCATAGGAATCATGTTCCCATTTTACAGATGTGAAGACAGAGGCTGTGGGAGGTAAGCTAATGGACCAAAGTCTACCGCTCTCACTGCTTCAGCCCACTGACGTCAGGGCTAAGCACAGTGGCTGACGTCAGGGCTAAGCACAGTGGCTGTCCTCCCTGCAGTCACCTGGCTGCTGAACAGAGTATCTGACACTAGGTATGAAGACCCAGGAAGCTGGAAGTCAAGGCCCACAGTGGAATCCACATCGCTCGGAGACCTGAGGCACGTCCCTTCCCCTCCCTGGCCTCAGTTTCCCCTTCTGTGTTACAGCCATTAGACAATTAGATCCCTAGATCCTCCCAAACTTGCCAGCTATTTCAGAACTCTGTATCCTCAGCCAAGGTGCTGTGAGTATGAGCACGTGTGCACTCAGGCTGGGGGCTGAGAACAAAGAGAAAGTGGAAACCACCCACCCAGTGGCTCACCTCCATGCTAGAGTTGAAGGCTCGGTTCACCTTGGCCTTGATATTCACAACTTGTCCAACACTGCAGAGGGAAAAGCAAGAGATGAGCCATCCAGAGGGACAAAAAGAGAGAAAAGGGGCCTCAGATACTTGTGGGGCCTCTGCTGAGGGGAACTAGCCAAAAACTGTTACAGCATACAGAGCATATTCACATCTATGATGCTACCAAAGCAAGTTGGCAAGACGGTGTTAGCACCCCATTTTACAGGTGGGGAAGCTGAGGCAAGAGAAGTGGCATGATGTCATTCATCTCCCGCTTCCCCCTGCTCCCCCTAGTCCAATGAACACTCAAGATTCTCTTTGCTCTCAACAGTCCCTCCTAAGGAAAGCTCCCCCACATCCCACCTTCTTGTAGCCCGCCAAAATTTACCCTCCTAATACAGATCTCCATAAATAATATAATAATAATGAAAAAGTTTAAAATATTGCAAGAATTACTAAAGTGTGACAGAGACACCATATGAGCCAATGTTGTTGGAAAAGTGAGGTCAATAGATTTGCTCAATGCAGGGTTGCTACAAAACTTCAAGTTGTAAAAAATGCAAGATCTGCAAAGTGCAGTAAAATAAGGTATACCTGTATTTATCTACATACAGATAAAGCAAATTTAGCAAAGTGTTAATTATTGACTCTCAGTGGTAATGATCACACCGCTATTCAACTTTTCTATAATTTTGAAAGTTTTCATGATAAAATATTAGAAAATGAACTTCCCTGACCCACCAATAAAAAGAAAATCTATTTTTGGCAGTACTAAAATAGACCCTTGCCCTTCCTCCTCCTCCCCTCTCCTCTTCCTCTCTAGCCTCCCCTAAAGCCAAGCAGTCACCCATTTGGACTCCCAAGCTTCTCTTCCTTCCTGTCTTCCATCTCACAGCTCAGGTCAAAATTGGCTCTATCCCCTGAGTCACTGCCCAGCCTCCTTGGGGGCCCCTTCAAGCCCCTAGTTTCCCAAAACCCCTCCAGAGGCAGCACCTATAGACAAATCTGACCTTTTCAGCCAGTTGTAATAGAGCCCTTCCCCAGGACCAATACTCTTGGCAGACAGAGAAACATGTTAAATGACACCACAGTGATACTAATAGTAAAACCCAGATGATGGAGAACCCTAGAGAGCAAATGACCAAGGTTCTTCAACAAACAAACTTCAAGGAAAAACAGAGAGAGACAGGGAGTGGGAGGAGGAAGGAGAGGGTGCAGGGAGAGGGTGATGGGGGAGATGTAGGGCCTACAGGTTAAAAAAAAGACTTGAGGGAATTCCCTGGCAGTCCAGTAGTTAGGACTCAGTGCTTTCACTGCTGGGGACCAGGTTCCATCCCTGGTCAGGGAACTAGGATGCCATGAGCCATGAAGCATGGCCAAAGGAAAAACAAAAGACAAGAGACGAAGTAACCAAATGCAACCTTATTTGCATCATGACTTGAACAAAATAAAGCAAAAAACTATAAAGCAAAACAAAATAAATTCAAGAGACACTGTGGGCAACTGAACGCTGACTGGATATTTGATGGTGGTGAGAAACTGTTCGTTTTGTTTAGCGGTAGTAGTGGTATTTAAGTTATGTTTTTTAAAAGTTCTTATTCCTTAGAGATGCATTGTGAGGCATTTTTAAATGGCTAAAGCAAAAACAAGCAAACAAAAAAAACCTTTCCCAGCTTTCCTCAGGTATGGCCAGGACTTTCCAGGTCACCAACCATGCTCCAGGCCCCTCTCCAGCTTACCCTCACACCCACACCCTCCTCTGCCCAGACTCACCTCCACTCTCCTGGGTCCTATGGCAGGCCCATCCATCACTACATGCCCCACCCCAGCCTTCTCTATCATTGCTCCTCAGGTGTCAGATCCCGTTTTGGCAGCAGAGACTCAGAGTTGACCCAGACACAGCTCCACTGGCCTACAAATTCTCACAGCATGCAGTACTGGAGCCAGCTCAAATACCTCCTCCAGGAAGCCACCCGTGACTACCCTCTGTGGCCCTATGAGCTGTGCTCAGTCACTCAGTCGTGTCCAACTCTTTGTGACCCCATGAACTGTAGCCCACCAAGCTCCTTATCCATGGAATTCTCCAGGTAAAAATACTGGAGTGGGTAGCCTATCCCTTCTTCAGGGGAACTTCCCGACCCAGGAATCGAACCAGGGCCTCCTGCACTGCAGGCAGATTCTTCACCGGCTGAGCTACCAGGGAAGCCCCTGTGCCACTATGCACGCATGCTTTCAGTCATGTCCAGCTCTTTGCAACCCTATGGACTATAACCCGCCAGGCCCCTCTGTCCTTGGGGATTCTCCAGGCAAGAATACTAGAGTGGGTTGTCACTTCCTTTTCCAGTGCCTCTATCAGTTCAGTCACTCAGTCGTGTCCAACTTTTCGCAACCCCATGGACCACAGCATGTTAGGCCTTCCTGTCCATCACCAACTCCTGGAGTTCACCCAAACTCATGTCCATTGAGTTGGTGATGCCATCCAACCATCTCATCCTCTGTTGTTCCCTGCTCCTCCCGCCTTCAATCTTTCCCAGCATCAGGGTCTTTTCAAATGAGTCAGTTCTTCACATCAGGTGTCCAAAGTATTGGAATTTCAGCTTCAGCGTCAGTCCTTCCAGTGAATATTCAGGACTGATCTCCTTTAGGATGGACTGGTTGGATCTCTTTGCTGTCCAAGGGACTCTCAAGAGTCTTCTCCAGCACCACACAGTGCCTCTATACCCACCCTCAAAAACAGAGGCAATGTAGCCCATTGGTTGGGATTCCCAGGTGCCCCAGTGGAAGAAGAATCCACCTGCAATGCAGAAGGCACAGGAGACACAGGTTTGATCCCTGAGTCGGGAAGATCCCTGGAGAAGGGCATGGCAACCACTCCAGTATTCTTGCCTGGAAAATTCCATGGACAGAGGAGCCAGGTGGGCAATAGTCCTTAGGGTCACAAAGAGTTGGACACAACCGAAACGACCGACCATGCCTGCACGCAGAGCCTGCTGGTTAAGAGCAAGCTCTCCGGGGCCAGACTGCCTTGCTTGTAGTACAGCCTGAGGTCTCCACCAGCTGTAAGCCCTTAAGTAAGTTACTTTTCTTCTCTGCGCCTCAGTTTCCTCACCTGTAAAAGGAGGATACTAATAACCAGGGTCTCACAGTGTTGTTCTGAGGACTTAGTAAGTTAATTATCAATAGTAAAAAGACACTACAGTTATTATAAAATTTTGAATATAGTTCCTTGTGTTATACAGTAGCGCCTTCTCCCCCCATTTTTTTAAAACTGGAGTATAACTGCTTTACAACCCTGTACGCCTGAAACTAACAGAATATTGTAAATCAACCACACTCCATGTAAAAAATTGTTTACATGTTTTTAAAAAGGCTTACAAATAACTCATCAGTATGGGTTCATTAGGGCTTCCCTGGTAGTTCAGCTGGTAAAGAATCTGCTTGCAATGCAGGAGACCTGGGTTTGATCCCTGGGTTGGGAAGAGCCCTCGGAGGTTGGCATGGCAACCCACTCCAGTATTCTTGCCTGGAGAATCCCCATGGACAGAGGAGCCTGGCGGACTGTAGCCCATGGGGTCACACAGAGTTGGACACGACAGAGCAACTATGCACAGCACATGGGTTCATTAACTGTGACAAAGGTACCGTACGAATGTAAGATGTTATAGAAACTCTGTGCCATCTACAGTGTTTTTGTAAATCAAAAACTATTCTAAAATAAGATATTCAAAGATGAGTACTACAAAGCACCCATATGTCAAAGATCATTATTTGCCTGGAATTTACCCCTTTGAATTGAAATTATGTTTCTATATCTGCCTCCCTGCAGACTGGGAGCTCCTGGGGCACAGAGACTATGTTCCAGCTGACTTTGTGGACTCCAAACCCTGCATGGGCCCTGGTCCAAAAAAAGGCACAGGTAGCGATGAATGACTGAATAAGTAAGGACAGGGACTGCCCAAACTTCTTCCTAACCATGACCCATGGGGCACCAGGAAGTCCTGGATAAGTCCTTGGCACTCGATGTCCCAGGCACTGATAGTTCAGAAGCAGGCCTGGAGGCCAGAGCACTGCATGCAGCCCCTGCAGCCTGCCCTGGGCTGAGGGCTTGGCATGCTCCTTGGGTCCTAGCAAAACCGTGTGAAGACCAAGCTCAGTATAGTGTAATGAAAACCTTTCTAACCAGTACAGACATCTAACAAACAAAACTAGTAGGTAATGAGCTCCCCTTTCCTGGAGGTATGTGAGCAGAGGCTGAATGGTCCAAACTTCTGGCTCAGGCTCTGCCAAGGCACCTTGTCTAGGGACCTCCCTACAGTCTGATAACCAATGACCCACAGAGAAGAGCCAAGCCCCAAAAGGCATTCCCTGATTAAGTCTAACCAGCAACCCTGAATATTCATTGGAAAGATTGATGCTGAAGCTGAAACTCCAATAATTAGGCCACCAGATTTGAAGAGCTGACTCATTGGAAAAGACCCTGATGCTGGGAAAGCTTGAGGGCAGGAAGAAAAGGGGGTGACAGAGGATGAGATGTTTGGATGGCATCACCAACTCAATGGATGTGAGTTTGAGCAAACTCCGGGAGATAGTGAAGGACAGAGAAGCCTGGCGTGCTGCAGTCCATGGGGTTGCAAAGAGTTGGACACGACTTAGTGACTGAACAACTTCCATTTTGAAGAT
Source organism: Bos indicus x Bos taurus (assembly GCF_003369695.1). Classification (NCBI taxonomy): domain Eukaryota; kingdom Metazoa; phylum Chordata; class Mammalia; order Artiodactyla; family Bovidae; genus Bos; species Bos indicus x Bos taurus. The sequence goes on from NC_040078.1 coordinate 91,843,839, forward strand.
AAGAAAATTGAGGACCAGAGAAAGAGACTGACTTCCCCAAAGTCACACAGCACCCCATGCTGCAGCTTGAGCAACATCCAACTCCAAAGCTGGCTGAGGGAGTCCACCCCACAGCACCTGGCCACAGGGGCAGCTCCTAGCTCACTGCTGTCCCAGAGACCTTGCAGATGGGTCATGGCTCCGGAAAGGCTGCCCCCTGTCCATCTGCAAAGGCCCCCAGCTGAGGCAGGTGCCAGGCAGCACAAGGCTGATAAGGCAGGAGATGGGGGAAAGGCTCTGGGATCGTGATGGGGAGACCAGAAAGAGAGGCAGGAGGCCACTTACCTAATGGTGTGCTCAAAATAGATGTCATCCATGGAGGCTGTGACACAGGGGCACCCTGCATGCCTCTCCGCTGGCATCAGGAGAAGAAAGCCATCTGTTAGCAGCCTCCCCATGGCCCAGGCCTCTGATCAATATCAGACCCTCCTAGCTAAGGCCTGCCTCCTCGCTCACACCCCCACCGTTCTTTACTTTCCTCACCGTGATTATGACACCCTGACCCTGTCTTATTTATCTGGGTTTTGTCTGTCTAGTGCCTCTCCCTTCTGCTAGACCGCAAGTCACTCGAGGGCAAGGAATTTCGCCCATATTTTTCACTGCTGTGCCCAGTCCTGGAGCAGTGCCTGGCATGCAGTATTCAATAAGCAGCCGCTGAATGAATGATCACGCCATGTTTATTCCACTTTCTGACTTCCTCGAGTGCCCAGGCAACCTCACCCACCTTTGTCTCCTTGCCTGAGTCACTCTCATCCTGAGGACTCTGCTCCCAGGCCTGAGTCCTTCTAGAATTCCTTCTCTACTTCCAGGGATGGGTCAGGGTCGTCTCAGGTCTGTTCTCCTAGAGCCCCAGTTCCGCCTCCCTTTCCCAGCCCCTATCAGACAGTGCAGGGGGACAGTTAGGTCTCCTGTCTGCTCCCCTGCTACCATCTGCCTGTGAACTCCCTGCGGGCTGGAGAATACTGGGGCATCAAAGGCAACAAAATGAGCTCCATCCAACCTCCATTCAACTCTGCCCAATGCCATGGGTTTTGCTACTGCCAGCCTCAGAGCAACCACGTCTAATGCTACGCTGCATCAGAGCAGGGACCCTAGAGTCCAGGACCAGCACTCAGAGCCCTGGGGGTTTGCAGGCAAGAGGGTGGGCCCGAGCTGAGCATGTGAAACTTGAAGAGGGCATCACAGGCAGGTGGAGCTGCCTGAGTGAAGCCAGGGATGAGAGAAGAGGGCGGCGCTCAGGAACGGCCTCTCCCCTGGTGTGTGTGGCCAAGGCTGGGAGGGCAGCCATGCCGGGTTCGGCCTCACCGGACAGGCAGGCGGTGGCGTCGATCCACTTGAGCAGCTGCCCGACGCTCAGCTCGCCACGCTGGTTGGTGTGGCAGGGCAGCACCAGCTGGCTCATCTGCACCTCCGTGGGGTTCCGGTAGCCCTCGCCATCTGCCATGTTGTCGCTGTCAGTGCGTGAGGCCGACTTCCGGGACGTGCGGTTGGAGAACACGGAGGCCAGGCCCTGGGGAGCAGGTGGGATGGTCAGCTCACAGCAGAGTCTCCAGGTCTGCCAGCCCCTGAGATCCCCAAGACCACGTGCCAAGAAAACCCAACTCCAAGAGTGGCCAGCACCCTCCAGCCCAGGGTCTCAGACCCCAGGGGCTCTCTGGATGCCCCTACTATGCCCAGCTTCCTTTTGGCCACAAATTCCAGGTTAACATATCCTTGGACCTGAGGGAGGGGGTGGGGAGAAAGGGATGGAGCAGAGTATTAATTCATCTGTAGACCAGCTTTTTCAAGTTTTGCCTCAGATTCACCTTCGTTCTGGTAAGATTTCCCGTCTCTATTCAGGGAGGCCTAGTAAGCCCTACGGGCTTCTCTGGTAGCTCAGCTGGTAAAAAATCCGCCTGCAATACAGGAGACCCCAGTTCGATTCTTGGGTTGGGAAGATCCCCTGGAGAAGGGATAGGCTACTCACTTCAGTATTCTTGGGCTTCCCTGGTGGCCCAGATGGTAAAGAATCCACCTGCAATATGGGAGACCTGGGTTCAATCCCTGGGTTGAAAAGATCCCCTGGAGGGAGGGCATGGCAACCCACTACAGTATTCTTGCCTGGAGAATCCCCAAGGACAGAGGAGCCTGGCGGCTACAGTCCATGGGGTCACAAAGGGTCTGACACAACTGAGCAACTAAGCACAACACAGCACAGTGAGCCCTACAATAGTCAAGCCCAGGGATCTGTTCCTATCTCATCCCATAAGACCCTTTCCTCGGGCTCTTCATGTTTCAGATGACATCGGAAGCAGCACCTCGGCTGATGCTCCTCCGTTGTCAGCACTTGGCTCTACTGACAGGGAAGGCTCCAGCCAGTCACTGACCAGCTGTCTGATCCAGACCAGGGCTGGAACAGCTGCCAGCTGGAGAACCAGCAGAGAAAATCCTAGAACTCATGAATAAGAGGAGTCTCTGCCCAGGGTCCAGCTTAGGAGTTTCATTTGCCAGGCAACAGAGGTAGGCGTGCCTGGCAGTCCCCTGGAGGGGGTGGGATGAGGAAGGGGAGCTGACCTGCCATCCTGTCTCTCTGGCCAGCTTTCCCTCATCACACTGTGAACAGAGCTGGGGACACCTGCCTGTGTGAGAAAAATGACAAGTAGGGATAGGCACATGGGTTCCAGTTTTCATGTATGTGTGGGTGCTAAGTCGCTTCAGTCATATCTGACTCCTTACGATCCTGTGGACGGTAGACCCCCAGGCTCCTCTGTCCATGGGATTCTCCAGGCAAGAATACTGGAGTGGATTGCCATGCCCTCCTCCAGGGGATATTCCCAACCCAGGAATCAAACCTGCAACTCTTACATCTCCTGCTTTGGCAAGAGGGTTCTTTACCACTAGCGCCAAATGGTAAGCCCTCCAATTTTCATGGCCATTGCCACTTGTGGTGATAAGTCCCTGCTAACACTTATAAAGTGCTTATAAAGTATCAGATACTCTTCTAAGCACTTTACAAGTCCTAATTCAAATTTTATCCATACAACAAACCTCTGAAAGAGGTACATTATTATATTCATTTTAAAGATTAGAAAACTGAAGCTCAAGTAAGTGCCAAGCCCAGCTGTGACTCCAGAGGTCTAGCCACTTCGACTGAGGTCCTAATCACCACACTACACTGCCTGCAGGGCTTCCAGGGGCCCAAGATGAGGAATCCAGGGCCCTGGATGTGGATTCAGCAGCAAAAAGTGCTATGACCTATGTTGACCCTGCTACTGCTACAGGATGGGGGCAGTGATGGCTCAGGGAAAGGATGGGCCTCATTCTGGGGGGTTATACTCTTTGGATAGCTCCCCTCACAAGGATTCCATAGCTAATTCAATAAATTCAAAACACACCAAGTTGACTTGCTTAAGGTCACTGACCCCTAAGAGGTAGCCCTGGGATTTGAACCAAGCTAGTCTGACCCAGAACAACTTGTGGGTTCCTTGGAGAGGCAGCTCCTTGCCAAGCGCCCCTAAATACCAAGTGCAATGCTGGGGACCAAAATGAGAGAGAAGAGGGCAGCTGCCCCAGGAGCTCGCAGCCTGGGTGGGGACCTGCGGGCACCAGGCTGCCAGGCTGTTGCAAACAGCTTCCAGACCACTGCGATCCAAGCAGCAGGAGCCGTCACCATGGTAACCATTGCCAAGGCATTTCCAGCCTGGTATGTGCTGGGGGCTGCCTGGATGTGGATGTGGGTGGCTGACTCTAGGTGTGGGAGACAGTAGAGGGAGGAGGCAGGCAGACTGTGTTTACCCACACTCTTCCCAAGCCCCTCCCACAGCTAGTTCTGGGACAAGCATTCCAGAAAGAAGTCCTGGAGAAAAGCAAGGTGGAAGCAAGATGCAGAGAGTAAGGGGGAAGAAGAAAAGCAGAGTATGTGGAGTTTCTGGGCAGCTCCAGATGTGCACACAGGGAAGACGCCTCCCACCCCAACACAGCGTCCCTGCTGTTCAAGCCTGTTCTCACCCACTGCCTCACTGAATCGTCACAAGGCAGGCAGAGGGTAAAGACCATTTACCCCATTTTACAGACGAGGAAAGTGAGGATGGCAAAAAAGTCGTAGACCAGCAGTCAGGACACCTGAGTTCTAATCCTCTCTGCTTCCCACCTAGCCAATCCCCACTCGTCAGTTGAGTTCAGTCGCTCAGTCATGTACAATTCTTTACGACCCCATGGACTGCAGCACGCCAGGCTTCCCTGTCCATCACCAACTCCCGGAGCTTACTCAAACTCATGTCCCCTGAGTTGGTGATGCTATCCAACCATCTCATCCTCTGTCATCCCCACTCCTACCAGCCTCCTATTTCCTGTTTTGTGAAACAGAAGTCCCATCCATTGTCGTCTACATGCCTGGAGGCAGGATCTTTGCCTTGTCATTCTGTTCATTCATTCACTCACTCATTCATTCTCCAAGCAATTCCTCTGTATTAAAGTGAAAGTTGCTCAGTAGCGTCTGACTCTTTGCAACCCCATGGACTACATGTTAAGTTGGTGGATTTGGGTTTTGGAAAGAGCCCTTCAGTGTTGTGTAGAGGCCTGGAAGGAGGTGGAGAGACTGCAGGCCTCCACCTCTGAATTCTTCAGACCAGAATACTGGAGTGGGTAGCCTTTCCCTTCTCCAGGGGATCTTCCCAACCCAGGAATCAAACCGGAAAGTCTCCTGCATTGCAGGCGGATTCTTTACCAGCTGAACTGCCAGAGAAGCCCCTCTCTCTGTACTGGACCCTCTCAAACACTGAGCTTATAAGAAAAACTGGGCCAGTCCTTTGAGAAGCTCCTACTCTAGTTCTCATGCTTAGAAGTACCTGGAACCCAGTAGGACCACATCAAAGATGTATAAAGGGATGTCTAGAGGCAGACTTGAGTTCATATCCTAGCCCTGGCCCAGAGCGCTATGTGATCCTAAGCAAGTCCCCTCTCCTCTGAGCCCCTTCTCCTCCAGCCCAGGGGAGACTGCCAGTCTCCAAGGTATCTCAGCCCTGGTTCCAGGATTCTGGCGTCTAATCTTGCAGGGCTCTGGCATGGCCAGCTGAGCTTTCTAACAAGGAAGCTAAGGAGCTCTGTCACTTGTCAGGCAGGAAATACTGTGCTCTGAGAAGGACGGAGCTCCCACCCTGGGGCTGGCAGAGGAACAAGCCCCACTGTGCTGTGGCCCCACCTCCCTCAGAGGCAGGAGCGCTGAGCCCCTGAAGCATGAGCCAAGGGGAAAGGCAGCACAGCCTCCAGACTCCAACTGTTTCCTGGGGCTCCAAGGCAGTCTGCCACAACAGGGCAGGCCGGGCCAGGCAGCCTCCCAACCCCCTGGTGGGCAGGCAGCCAGCCAGGGAGGATGGGGCGTGTGGGGGCCCAGCAGGGTTTGGCCAATGAGGCCCCAGGGCCCAGCCACTCCTCTCAGGGCCAGTCACGGGGAAAGCAGAAGCCCTGGACAGAATCAGGGCCTGGGGCAGCCAGGAAGGCTGAGCCAGGACAGCTGACAGGGAGGACAGAGCCTGCATGAAGGTGGGGAGGGCATCTAAGGGGCAAAGACGTGCACTCTCAGACAGCAGCCATGCCAGGCACTGGCGCCCAGCCGCAACAGTCCTGGCCAGATTGAGTAAGCCCAGACGAGGCCTCAGCCCGCTACACTGTGGGCTCTGTGTCCCTTCTCCTCAGCCAGAGTCATGTGACAGAACAGCTGGGTCTGAGCAAGAAAGGCCACCTTGTCCAACCTTTTCATGGCTGGGGACACTGGGGGAAAGGCTAAAGTAAAGGGGAAAGCCTCTTAGGCCACAGGGCTCCTTCTGGGCAACTGGACAACCGGCCCACACAACAGATTTAACCTGGACTTCTTCTGTCCCCCAAGTAGCCAAGCTCCAGGGATCCAACCTCCTTAAACTCTTGGTCTGCCCCCCACCCCTCAGCCCCCACACTCTGATGCGCTCAGGCCCCTGCACTGCTCACTCACTGGGTTGCCTCCACAGCCAGTTCACAGGCCTCCAGTCTCTCCACCTCCTTCCAGGCCTCTACACAACACTGAAGGGCTCTTTCCAAAACCCAAATCCACCAACTTAACAACCACAACCTATTGCATCCTGCCTTCCGGGGAAGCTAGACCCAGTCTGCACAACTGGGACCTTGTTCTGACCCGTAGGGCCACACAGACTTTTCTGAAGGGCAAGCCTGAGAAGGCACCTCTCCTGCTCAAGATTTCTCAGTGGCTCGCCATGGCTCTTAGGGTCAAGGCCCCACTCTGTAGCCCCTGCCACTGCCCCCACAGCTGCTTTCCCAGCTCCAGAGCACACCTGGTTTCTCAGAGCACACTCTCACTACCGCTGCCTAGGACCCCTCCATCTGTTCTACCTGCCAAGTGAGTCCTTCCTCCTACCCCCTCTTCAGTGCCCCTTCCCCATGCCTGCCTCCTCCCCAGGGAGAGTCAGGGCCTCCCCGGACCCCGCAGCCTCACTATCTCCATCACAACACTGACAGAGGCAGCCACTGCTTTCACAGCCACCTGCCCTAGCAGACAGGCATTCCCGCAGGGCAGGGATGGATGTAGGCCTGGCACAGAGCAGGTGCCAAATTAATGCCTACAGGGGAGGAAAAGAGTGGTGGCAAGGGCAGGCTTGGAGCTGAGACTTGAGGAAGAGGACAGTCTGAGGTACAGAAGGACTAGAGAAGAGCAGAAAACAAAAGCAGGAGCAGCAGGGCTCGGGCGACGGAGTGGCTGGGGCAAAGGGCAACAGGTGGGAAAGTACTAGGCACCTGTGCGGGTGGAGACAGAGGCGGGGATGGGGTGTGGGGCAAAGAGTCCCCAGAAACCAAAGAAGACCCCTGGAGAAGGGTGTGCCCTACAGGGATCAGCAGGAAAATGTGGAGACCAGCCAGCAGGGAGAACATCTCAGGGACTTCCCTGCCAATCCAGTGGTTAAGACTCTGCATTCCCAATGCAGGGGACATAGGTTCAATCCCTGGTCAAGGAACTAAGGTTTCCCATGTCACTAACCCCCACATGTCACTACTAGGAGCCCGTGCTCCACAAGAGCAGCTCACACGCACCACAACTAGAGAAAAAGCCCATGTGCCGCAAAGAAGACCCAGCCCAGCAAAAATATAAATAAACCAAAGAACCACCTCAAAGAGCAGGCCTGGAACAGAGGAGGCCCACCAGCCCTGGAGGGGAGAAGCTGGCCTGGGTAACCTCTCAGCTCACTCACCATGCCACAGGGCTGTGCACAGCCCCTGGAGATCAGCCTGGCCTGGACTCAAGTCAACTAACTCATGTGACTTCAGGCAGGCTGCTCAGCCTACCTCTGTGGGCCTCCGCTTCCATAACTGCAAGAAATGGGATCATAATACCTACATCCAGGGTCATCATGGGGATGAAATTAAAGATCAAATGTTCACAGCTCCTAGTACGCACCTGCCACGTGGCTAACATTTACTGAGCACTGAGGTTAGCATTATAAAGCTGAGTTTGGGCTTCCTACCAAAATATAGCTGGGAGACTACTAAACAGAGTTCAAACCAGACTGTTTACACGGTACTTTCTCACGCATGAGTTCACCAGAACCTCATGGCAACCCCGTGAGGAGGCAAGACTGGTAGCCAGTTTGAGAGGTTCTGTGAGAATTCAAAGAACCAGTGATAGAGAAGCAGGGATTCAGCTGCAGGGCAGGAGACCCTACATGGCCCTGCTCCTCCCACTCTCCCTCCCAGGCTTCTCTCCAAGGGCCGGGGACTGGAAGGCGGGCCGGGGGGTTGGGGGTTGGGGAGAAGCACCTTGGCCCACTACCAGCCAGGCCCCCAGAGAGCCAGGCCCTCCCAGAGTGTGAGGGAGCTGCCCAAGTTGTTTCCCTGTCCCCACAAACGTGGCTCCAGGCTCTCAGAGCCACCAGTCGCCTCCCAGCAGTCTTCCCACCAGCAACACAGAAGCATCTGTCAACCTCCTAAACACCCTTCAATCCCATTCCCTGTCTTCTTCCCCCAGAGGGCTCTGAGGCAGCCTGCACACGCACACACCCTGAGTATGCACAGAGACCCAAAATGCAAACAGAGCTAAGAGCCAAATACGGGAGGAGCGATTACATCGGGAATGCACGTGCTGTGCTAAGTCACTTCAGTCGTGTTTGACTCTTTGCAACCCCATGGACTGCAGAGTGCCAGGCTCCTCTGTCCATGGGATTCTCCAGGCAAGCATACTGGAGTGGGTAGCCATTTCCTTCTCCAGGGGATCTTCCTGACCCAGGGATTGAACCCAGGTCTTCCGCCTGGGTTGCAGGCAGATTCTTTACGCTCTGACCCACTAAGGAAGCCACGCGAGGAAACCAGTTGCACAAAGATGCTGCCATAAAGAATTTCATTTGGCCTTGAGATTCCCAGTAGACAAGGGTAAAAAGGGTAGTAGTGGGTACCAAACTCTGAGATGAAAAGTGGGTGCACTTGTGTGTGAAGCCAGCATGAGGGCTGGGAGGACATCGGTGTTCCATAGGCTGCTGATGGCCATATGTCATCAGATGACACCTTCATTCTAGAAGATAAATAATGGTCTCCAGTGCCCTGTAGGCACATCCTCATTTTACTTCTAGCTACAGGGTGTATTGGCACTTGACATTTTCCAAGATTTGGGGGTGAGGAAGGTAGAGAATTAAACCATTATTTCTTACTAAGAACCTCCTAGATGCCATTCATTTGGTTAGCACTTATTGAACATCTACTATGTACCAAGTTGTACGCTAGGAGCTTTCACATGTCTTCTCTCAGTAATTCTCATATATATCCTACAACACACTGTTATTCTACCCATTTTACTATGAACAAACCAAGGCTGTGAGAGCCAGTGTATTGCTTCTGAGCACCTGAGACGTGACAGACAGAATTTAAGACAATCCCAGAAGATGGGACTTCCCTGGGGATCCAGTGGTTAAGACTCCATGCTTTCACTGCAGGGGGCGCAGGTTTCATCCCTGGTGAGGGAATTAAGATCCTGCATGCTTGCTGTACAGCAAAAAAAAACAAAATAAAATAAAAAATTTTATTTTACAATTCCAGGGCAGTTCCCTGGTGGCCTAGTGTTAGGATTCTAGGCTTTCACTGCTGTTACTTGGGTTCAATCCCTGGTGGGGGAAACAGATCCTGTAAACTGTGTGTATGGCAAAAAAAAAAAAAAGCAATCCCAGACCTACCAGCCAAAGCCCACACTCCTATCTCCACAGGCCTTGGAGATGAAGAGACTCTTCCATCTGAAACTCAAGAGAGGGGAGGCAAACCAACCCATGTCACACAGCCAGTCAGTGACCAAGGAGAGAAAAGAGGCCAGTACCCTGCGTCCCTGCCCAGAGCCCACAGCCTATGGCAGGCTGGTCAGCTTTTGTGCTCTCCCAGTGAGGACAGAGGGGGATGGGAGGGCCTTCAACATGTTCATCCTGCCCCTGACCCTAAATCTGACAAGAAAGGAAGTGGGGTAGCGGATATAATTGAAAGTGTGAGCTAAGCCCACCTCTTTTGGAGGTAGAGCTTCACGAGGCATTTCCAGTTTAGTGCCTTCCTATAAAACTCAATATAAGTGGAACTTATATCCATCAACTTATCATCCTCAGGAGACGTTGGATAGGTTATTTTGCCTCTCTGTGCCTCAGTTTCCTCATCTGTCAAATGGAGCATTTAACTAGAGAGTCTCCAAGAACTCTTTTCAAACCATGAAATTGTTTGGCTTATGGGAGGACCTCCTTGACAAGACTCAATACTTTGGCCACCTGATGCAAACAGCCGACTCATTGGAAAAGACCCTGATGCTGCGAAAGATAGAAGGCAAGAGAAGGGGACCACAGATGATGAGATGGTTGGATGGCATCACCGACTCAATGGACATGAGTTTGAGCAAGCTCTGGGAGTTGGTGAAGGACAGGGAAGCCTGGTGTGCTGCGGTCCATGGGGTCACAAAGAGGTGGACATGACTGAGTGACTGAACAACAAAGGACTTCCTTGACAAGACCCACAAGGCCCTCCAGCCACACCCCCAGTCTTGCTCACACCATATACCCCCAGACAACTGACCGTCTCTCAGTTCCTCATACCCCTCAGGCCGCTGCTTACTCCCTGTCTGGAGCATTCATCCTCTCCTCTCCACCTCCATAATGACTACCGGTCCCTCGGCTCCATTATCTCTCCCTCTATCCTCAGGCTCCTGGCCCCAGGAACCTCCACTCTGCAATGTGCTCCGTTATGACAACATTCATTTAACTGTGGGAGTATTTGGTGGACACTGGACACAAAGATCCATCGGCAGGAGCCCTCTTTACTTCTGGTGTCCACGGGGCCCAGCACAGAGCCTGGCTCACTGTGGACCAAATGAATGAGTTGGTTCAGAGGGTCTCCAATTCTCAGTGTCACCCCATGTGGCAGAGAGAATGTAGGCCATGAAATCAAGAGAAGTTCCCCACTAGAAGTGCTGACCTCTCACCCCATCCTAGAACAGTCGGAACATCATCTGTCTGCCTCCACCCCCAAGGGTAAAAATAGCTTGTCTGAAATCTGACACCTGAGTCATCTGGAGAATTCCTCCTGCCCCATTAAGGAGTCAGCCAAGGGCCAGAGAGGGCAGGGAGGGCATTTCCTGAATGCTTACCCATTCCTATCTCATCCGATCCATAAGAAACATTTGAGGTGTTATCACAGGCAAGGTACACAGGTGATCCAGAGGAGTCCCAAATCCAAGGTCGCCCAGCGCTGAACCACAGAGCAGGGATTAAGTGAGGCCCCCTGCCTCTATCTACAGGGCAACCCTTGCCTCTGCACCAAGAGTGAAAAGGGTTTGGAGATAGAGAACGACTGCCTGCTGGTATGGATGGGGAAATGGAGGCTCAGGGGCTGTCTGCCCAAGGCAAAAGGGCCTGAACTCTGGCAATCCTTAGGTAAATTAATGAGAAGTAGAGGACAATCCCCACCCCATCGTCATCCAAGACTAGTAAGGGTTAAAGGAGATGCCAGGGGCTTCCCTGGTGGTCCAGTGGTCAAGAATCCACTTTCCAATGCAGAGAACACGAATTCGATCCTAGTTTGGGGAACTAAGATCCCACGTGCCACAGGGCAACGAAACCCCCATGTCATAAATACTGAGCCTACTACACACTACAACTAAGCCCCGATAGAGCCAAATATATAAATGTTTTTAGAAATAAATAAAGGAGATCCTGAAACTAAAGCACCCAGTTAGCTGTGAGGTGTGGTGCACGTGTGAGGGAGGCTGGAGAAGATGGAGCAGTTGGGCAGGACCAGACTTGTCCTTCCTCCAGCAGGCTTATCACTGCTGGGAAACAAAATGTGGAGATGGAAGGTGGCGTTTGGAACGTGCCTTGTAAACCTCAGTGGCTCAGCTCTCCTTTCATTTCAGCACTTCTTGAGTCTGAGTAGGGCCTGCCCACAGGGACAGGACAGCCCACACAGAGCAAGACAGGGGTTACTTGGGAAATGCTGCTACACGGAGGGGTAGCAGGGGCCTGGCAACCAGGCAGAACCTGCAGGGACTGGCTGTGTGGGGCCAGGATTCAAATTAGCCTCAGCCAACATCCTCAGTTCTGCTTCTCTACACTGTTTGGGCACTGTTCCTGCAGCATTTTGCAGAACAACAGATGGCACGTGAGCAAGTTTTTAAATCTCTCTGGCCCCAACTTTCTTGCTTATAAAATGGAAAGGGATGCAGGGGAGACTGACAACAATCACGCTCCCTTGTTTAATTACTTGATATGTGCAGGTGGGGCGCCAGGCATTTTCTGCGCCTTCTCTCTCAATCCCCACACAGCCCTGATAGTTAAATGTTGTTATTATTCCTATCTTACAGATGGGAAAAGAGGGGCTCAAAAAGGGTTAAGTGCCATGCACACACACACACACACACACAATCATTATAGCCAGTAAAGGGCAGTCAGGACTTGGACCCATGTCTGTTTAACTCAAGGGCTAAGGCTAGCTGGGCACTTCGCTGTAATTGCCTCTCTTTAGCCTGACACAGCAGAATGTTTACTGCTGTGTCCCCAGCATTCAGGCCCTTTCTCACCCACACATGCCAGGCGGGGCCCCTAGGGAAGCTTCCTCCCCATGGACCCTCACACCTTCTGCAGGAAACAGTGATGGTATCATGACCTCCTCCCAGCATAGTCCAGCATCCAGGCACTTGTCCTGCTGCTGCTGCGACCCCATAGACAGCAGCCCATCAGGCTCCACCGTCCCTGGGATTCTCCAGGCAAGAATACTGGAGTGGGTTGCCATTTCCTTCTCCAATGCACGAAAATGAAAAGTGAAAGTGAAGTCGCTCAGTTGTGTCCGACCCTCAGCGACCCCATGGACTGCAGCCTACCAGGCTCCTCCATCCATGGGATTTTCCAGGCAAGAGTACTGGAGTGGGGTGCCATTGCCTTTTCTGGGCACTTGTCCTACTAGACACTCAAAGTCAGCAGCCTGTGAGGGAGAGAGGTGGCTACCTCCAGAGTGGAAACTGCAAGCTCTCTGTCAGCCAAAAACTGCTTTGTAAATCCTCAGCTCTCTGGAGTAGGAAAAAACCTCATGGATGGCTACATATGCCCTCTCAGACACAGATATCTCAGTTACCACCACCACCCTGCCCAGTGACTGTCCAACATGAGCTTGCTTGCTCTCTGAGACAGGAGGCTCACTCCCTGCTGATGTAGACACTTGCCCTGTGTCTACATCCCCTTCTGCTGACAGCAGGTCTGCCTGTCAGAGTTCTTCTATCTACCCCTCCCCAACTGACAGCTGCCTCCCTGCAGCTTTCTTCCTTGGAGCTGTTTGCCACCTCCTACCCTCTACCTCCAGCAGACCCCAGAAAGGTGCAGGAAGGGTCTGCACACAGGCAGTCTGACCCCAAGTGTGACTGGTCCCCACTTTGCAGCCTCTCAGTCAACCCTCTCCAATAGTACCCAGCTTGGAGCCCACATTCACAGGCAATACCCCTCCATGGGAGCCCCTGGCAGTGGGGTGGGCCCTTCAGGATTGGTGAAGAGGAGGGCAAGCCTCTCTCCTTCATCAGAGCCCTTCATGCTCCCCCTGCTAGACAGCCAAGACTCCTGCCTGACACCGCCTCCAAGTCACCATGGCAACGGGTAGCCAGGCGATGGGCCAGGTCCAGACATCCTGCAAACAAGCCCGTTTACCTTGGAGCTGGAAACACCAGTTACAGGGACCAGAAGTCCTCTCCAGAAGGACAAAGTTGGGAGGGAGAGAGAAGGAGAAGAGGGATGGAGGGGAGGAGAGATGGGTTACAAAGAGAAAGAGGGAAAGAAGGGAAAGAAAGAGAGGAAATAGAAAAAACAAGAGGTCAAAGAATGGATGCTGGTAGGGAACAAAGCAAGTAGAAGACACACACACACACCAGAGAGAGAAGTGAAGAAGGCAGGAAAGGGGCCCCCTCCCAACTTCCCCCACTGCTCACATTCCTCAAGCCTGAGCTGCTCTCAGCCCTTTGGGATTCTGGCCACAGCTGGGACTTCCTGCCCCAGGAAGCTAACAGCCCCGTGGCCCCTTGGAGGCCCCAGTTGCTGCCCTGGGGCCTGCAGTCCCCTCCGCTAAGGGACAGCATCTGCCCTCCCCAGCAGGCGGGGCCCCTGTCCCAACCCCAAGCAGCACTTACAGGCTCAGTCTCCTGCTCAGGTCCCCATAGTTCCCCTGAGGCCCAGCCTGTCTCTGATCACCAGATCTCCTGCCCCTCCCCTCATACTCCGACTTCTTGCCCCGAGAGTGTTCAAGAAATCAGTCCCAAGCAGAGCAGAGTGGCCATAATAGGTGTGACTTCATCCACACAACACACTTCCTTATACTGTGAGAGGAATGGGTCACAGAAGGAGGTCTACCAAGAGGACACCAACCCTCCAGGGGCTGCTTCTAAGGCCCCAAGTCTGGAGGTGGAAGGATGGGAGTGAGAACTGGGCCTGGCCTACTCCCTGGTGGGTCTGCTGAGCTGAAGCAGACGGCCCAGTGGTTCTCTGCTGGGCACTTACCATGTTCCAGGGCCTTCCTCAGCCTCAAGCTCTTTGGCTGTAAGACGGCCTTATCATTCTTGGCCTAGTCTCATCCCCACCCCTATGTGCCCTGAACTGTCTCAGAGAAATCTGAGCCCACAAGAAAGGCTTGTTAAAGAGGGATGATCAGGGCAGAGAGAGAAAAAGGAAAAACAGGAAGGCACAGGGGGCTGGCAAGAGGAAAACAGACTGTGCTGGAATCCTGGCCCAGCCTCTGTCTCCCTGGATAATTAGTTAAGCCACTCTAAACCTCACTTTGCACATCTGTAAAGTGGGAATAATAATATCATAGTGAGGATTGAAGAGTGCTTAAAAAGTACCAGCTTTCCATATTATTAAAAAGTCAAGGCATTTGCATCATTTTTTTAGATTCCATACAAAACAGAAATAGACCCATAGTCATAGAAAACAAATTTATAGTTACCAAAGGGGAAAGGGCTGGGGAGGAGGGTAAATTAGAAATTTGGGGTGAACAAATATACACTAATATTAATATAGAGTCCCTTAGACAGCAAGGAGATCAAACCAGTCAATCCTAAAGGAAATTAACCCTGAATAGTCATCGGAAGGACTGATGCTGAAGCTGAAGCTCCAGTCCTTTGGCCATCTGGTATGAAGAGCCGACTCACTGGAAAAGACCCTAAGGCTGGGAAAGATTGAATGCAAAAGGAGACGGAAATGACAGAGTATGTAATAGTTGGATGGCATCACTGATTCAACGGACATGAGTTTGAGCAAACTCTGGGATATAGTGAAAGACAGGGAAACCTGGCGTGCTGCAGTCCATGGGGTTATAAAGAGTCAGACACAAGTTAGCGACTGAACAGCAACAATTAATGTATGTAAAATGGATAAATGACAGGGACTTACTGTATAGCACAGGGAACTATATTCAATATCTTGCACTAACCTATAATGGAAAAGAATCTAAAAGTATAGAGGCATTGTCGAAGGACACAGGAAATCATCCTAACCGAAGAGCCTGCACTGGTCCCTAGGGTAAGAGATGCCCACTCAAAGTGGCCAGGCAGCCTTGGCAGAGCCCACAGAAAGCTTCGGGGCAAGGACCCAGGCTTCGGGTGGAGTGGAGAGCTGCAGGAAGCTCCCAGCAACGGTGGGGATCAGATGGGCCATTCAGCCCCATCCCGGGACAGTCACTTCCAAATAAAACATGCCATCTGTCTACCATCAGGGCTTCATTTCAGCCGTGGATCAAGATGTTGAACAGGATGGTGTCTGTGGCACTCCATGGGGGCCTCCCCCAGATGACCACTCACAGTTTAACCAGACTCAACAAATTCTCATCTCCCAGGCCCCTGAAAGGCTCAAGATGCCTCACTAAGGAAATGGTTTCTTGGAATAGAAGGCAGTGATCACTAGAAACCAGCTTGGGTTTATGGGGAACAAGGCATTCCAGGCACAAGGGAAGAGTTTACCAAGGCAGGAATAGACATATTTTTGCGTTCGCACAGACCCAGAATATTGTGAGTGTTCAGTAGACGTGAGTTAAATTGAACCTGGGAGCCATCTCCCATATTTGTGTGCTCTGTTCAACATTTGGTTAAAGGACTGAATGAAGACACACTTGGTCACACATGGCCACCTGAAAGGTTGTAACTTTTAGATAGAAAACCAAACAGATGAAAATGAGTAAGAGTCATGCTATCAACCTGCACTTAAGTTTTTCTGTTGCTGTCACTTTGCTCTAGGATATACGTGTGCTTGGGCTTTCTAAATGGCTCAGTGTAAAGAATCCGCCTGCCAATGCAGGAGACGCAAGAGATGCAGATTCGGTCCCTGAGTTGGGAAGATCCCCTGGAGCAGGAAATGGCAACCCACTCCACTATTTTTGCCTAGAAAATTCCATGTCCATAGGGGGTTGCACAGAGTCAGACACAACTGAACACAGATCATATATATGTGTGCTGGGGTGGCGCCAGCTTTATGGTTGTTTCTGAAAAAATGGCCTCATGGTTTCCTCCATCCACAGGCTCAACAGTGACAAGTCCTGCTGCATCCAAACGGGGCCCGAGGGCTGCTGGAGGCCTCTTTGGAGGTGAGAGGCGGGAACGTGTTCAAGACAGGAGTGACTGGGTGGCAGGGAAGAGACAGCCTCTCACTGGGGTATGGCAGGCAGTGTGAGGCCCAGCCCAGGGAGGGGAGAACAGAGGGGACAGCGGGTGGCACAGGGTGGACAGTCAGGCAACAGGAGGGACAGCGAGAGGGCTGGGCTGCATATGGCCTGGGTGCCAGGCCTCTGGCTACAGATGTGAGGGCTGGCTGAGTCAGGACAGGGGGGTCCTGGTAAGGAATAAAACCCAGACTAAATAGGAGTGGACGAGGTTAGAAAAAGGCTAATTCTGGCTGGGGATCAACAGCAATCTTTTTTAAAACTCCATTCCTTCCTTCAAGAAGATACTGGGAGTACAGCACTGAACACCAACCCAGGCTCTCCACTCACGAACAGACAATAAACAAAGGAACAAGATCATTTTAGAGTGAAAAGTGATATAAGAAGGAAAACAGCGAGGAGCACGATTTACAATAGCCAAGTCATGGAAGCGACTAAGCATTCATCAACAGAGGAATGGATAAAGAAGACATGGAACATGCATACATGGAATATTAGCCATAAAAAAGAATGAAATAATGCCATTTTCAGCAACATGGACAGACCTAGAGATTATACTAAGCGAAGTCAGGCAGAGAGAGACAAATATCACATATCATTTATATGTGGAATCTAAAAAAGTGATATAAAGGAACTTATGTACAAAACAAATAGACTCACAGACATAGAAAACAAACCTAAAGTTACCAAAGGGGATGGGGGTGGGGTGGGGATAAACTAGGAGTTCAGGATGAACAAAAACACACTACTATATATGAACTAGATAAACAAGGCCCTACTGTATAGCACAGAGAACTATACTCCATGTCTTGCAATAACTTATAATTAGAAAAGAATTTGAAAAAGAATATATATGTGTAACTGAATCACTTTGCTATACACATGAAACTAACACAACATTATATATAAACTATATTTCAATTCTTTTTGTTTTTTAAATATTTCAATTTTTAAAACGAAGAAGAGGGCTTCCCTGCCAAGGGACATGGGTTTGATCCCTTGTCTGGGGGGATTCCACACGCCGCATGCACAGCAACTAAGCCCGCACTCCACAGCTGCTGAGTCCTCACTCTAGAACCCGCAAGCTACAACTGCCGAGGCCAGTGCCTAGATCCCATGCTCTGCAACAAGAGAAGCTGCTACAGTGAAAAGCCCATACACTGCAAGGAAGAGTAGCCCCTGCTCACTGCAACCAGAGAAAGCCCACGCAAAGCAAGGAAGACCCAGTGTAGCCAAATAAACAAATAAAAAGAAGAAAAACAGCGGATGTGAAAGAGAGACAAGGTGGTGGACCGGAAGGGGCTAATTTAGATTGGGTGATCAAGGGTCATGGCCAAGATCTGAATGAGACCAGCAAGAGTGACTGAGCAAGGCCCTGGGGGCACAGGGTCCCAGGCAGGGGAGCAGAGTGTGTAAAGAGCCCAAAGAGGAACAGGGACAAGCTTGGCTGCCAGAGGAGCAGTATGGTGGGCAGTGAGGCTGGAGCAGTGTCAGGGAGAAGGGAACAAACTAGTCCCACACTGCCCAAAGCCTAAAGTTCCTGTGGAATTTGGATTCTACTCCACATGTGATGGGAAGAACTGGAGGCTGTGAATGGGGAGAGAGTTGATCTGACCTGCATTTTAATATCACTTTGCTGTCGTATGGGGCTTCCCACGTGGCTCAGTGGTAAAAAACCCACCTGCCAATGCAGGAGACACTGGTTCGATCCCTGGGTTAGGAAAATCTCCTGGAGGAGGAAACGGCAACCCACTCCAGTATTCTTGCCTAGAAAAAATCCCATGGACAGAAGAGCTTGGCAGGCTACAGTCCATGGGGTCAAAGAGTTGGACATGGCTGAGCATCCACGCATGCTGTTGTGTGGGGGCAGATTGCAGGGTGAGAGAAGAAGCAGGGAGACTCCTCTGTGGGCAACTGCAGTCCAAAGAGAGATGATGGACCCAGGTGTATTTGGGAGGTGGAATCATCATGACTTGCTGATAGCATCCATGTGTGAGAAGGACAGAACAGGAGGATGCAGGGAGGACACGACTGAGCGGCTGAACAACAACAAGGACAAAGCTAGTAAGAGACAGGTCTCCATGTGCAGAGAGCCACCTGTGTATGGCCCAGGGGCTGTCCCCAAATTGCTCTCCCAGAAGCTCAAAGACCACTGTTCAGAATCTATGGCTGATACTTACTGTGTACCTTCTGCGTGCCAGGCCTAGTCCTTGGGGGTCTTTAATTCTCCAGTGCACCCTGAATCAGGAGTCCTCCTTTTACCGAAAAAGGAAACTCAGGGAACATGGAAAGATCCACACAAGGACACATGACCAGTAAAAGGCAGAGCAGAGACTGGACGTGGGTTCTTCTGACTCCAGAGCCTGGCAGGGGTGCTGCCCCAGGGGATGCCAGCCCTGGAGGGGGATCGGATCACTCAGCCCGCACGACTTTTCAGACAAAGCCTGGCACTTGGGAGACCCTCCATAGGTTGCCTCCTGGCTCTCCTGCCTTCCAGGTGATATGGAGAAAGCTGGAAAGGGAGTGGTCCCTGGCCAGTCCATCTCCCCTGGGCTGTGGGAATCACCATTTCCCCCACCATGGCCTCTTCAGAGGGCCTACCGGGCTCAGAAGTCCCTCCCAGTCTCGCTGAGAACCAGTCTAAGCAGGAGTGAGACCTACCTCCTCTTAGTCTGTCAGCCTGGAAGCTCCACTTTTATCTTCCAAAGCAAGGGCAGGTGGGTGGGGACCAGTTACTCTTAGCTTCAGGGTGGGGGTGGAGGAAGCGTTTGCCCTTTCCCTCGACCCAAAGTTGTTCAGTCTTTGGGTCCCTTCCTCTCCCCAGGCCCATATGTCCCACACACTCCACCACTCTCAAAGCCTGTAGGCAGGCCATCCAGTCTCTATGCATCATGGAGCTACCCTCCTTGACACAAAGCAGGCTCAAATGACAGGGACCATTATTACCTCCAAGTCCATGTGTTACCAATGAGAAAACTAAGGCTGGGAAAAGGTAGCCAGTAGCCGCTTGAACCAGCCAGAGCCTTCCGACTCCAGACCACCATCCCTCCCACAGCTCTGAGGGGCAGTATCACCAGAGAAGGAGAGGAGCTGGGTCTCTCCACAGCCCCTCCAAGGGATCAAATGGAAACTGAGACCCACCTGGTTTGGCTCAGCCCTGAAGTATGCTGTAAATCTGAGGCTGCTTTAGGAAGACTTGAAAGCCACTCCCTTCCTGACCTCTGACCTGGATTCCGGGCCTGGGAGCAGGGCCACACCCCAGGGCGGATCAGAGCCGGTTTCAGAGATGGAGAGGCCAGGGTTCACATCCTGAAGGATGGGCCTCCAGGGGCCACCTCAAGGGTGCTGCCATAAGACATTATTATTATTAACCACAGTCACCATGCTGTACTTCAGGTTTCCAGAACCTATTCATCTTACAACTGAAAGTTTGTACCCTCTGACCAACATTTTCCCTTTTCCCCCCACCACCAGTCTGCTGACTCTCTGCACTTTTGAACAACCGGACCAGGTAAAACACAGTCCCTTTTAAACTGTAAAGTGGGCGCACATATGAGGAAAAAAACTCCTTGAGAACAGGAACCAGGTCCCATGTCTCTGTAGAGAACTAGGGCCTCCCCATAATTTTTTTTCCCCCAATTCTATTAAGACACGGTTGACAAATAAAAGTTGTACACATTTAGGTTGCAAAACACGGTGTTTGGATATATGTATATAAAGCATCTGTCTACAATACGGGAGACCCGGGTTCGATCCCTGGGTTGGGAAGATCCCCTGGAGAAGGAAATGGCAATCCACTCCAGGACTATTGCCTGGAAAATCCCATGGACAGAGGAGCCCAGTAGGCTACAGTCCATGGGGTCCCAAGGAGTTGGACACGACTGAGCGACTTCACTATATCACTATTGTGGAATGACCACCACAATCAAGCAAATCAAGACATCCATCACATCAGTTACCCTTTCTGGGGTGAGGAGGGAGGACATTTATGCTCCACATTCTTAGCAAATTTCCAGTACATAAGACATTATTATTATTAACTACAGTCACCATGCTGTACTTCAGGTCTCCAGAACTTATTCATCTTACAACTGAAAGTTTGTACCCTCTGACCAATGTTTTCCCTCCCCCCCCCCACCAGTCTACCATACTTTTTTTTTTTTTTCGTTTGGCTGCATGGTGAAGCATACAGGATCTTAGTTCCCTGACCAGGGACCAAACCCACAGCCCCTGCAGTGGAAGCTCAGAGTCTTAACCACTGGACCACCAAGGAAGTCATCTACTATACTTTTTTGAGCACCTACTATGTTCCAGGCACTTATATACATTATATGATGGCTTTGTATCCACAAGCCATTTAATGCCGGAGATGGTGAAGGATAAGGAGGCCTGGAGTGCTGTAGTCCATGGGGTCGCAAACAGCTGGACAAGACTGAGCGACGGAACAACAACTGGACCCTGAGAGGGACGACACTCCCTCTTGCACAGACGAGGGGACTGAAGCCAGGCCACCTGAGGCCACTCAGCTCTGGGTGGTGGAGATGGGACTTTGCTTTTCTCACTAACAGAGCTCTTTCTACTCATTCACTAGGCTTCCTCTCCAAAAGAGAGGCTTAACACTTAATGTCTACTCACATTAATTACTATTAATTAGTCTGATTTGCTGAGAGCAGATTATTACTACCAAAGAAGGCCCAGGCACGATACATATTATATAAGCAAGGGGGCCAGGGAGGGAGGGACTCCTCAAGGGGTCAGTGCCAAATGCTCTCCCTATTCCTTTGGAAAGACTTTTTCCCACATTTTATAAACCTCCACCTAGACCGTGCTTTCTAACCTGGAAAAGTTTTCAAAGCTGAGCTACCCCATCATCCTCTCCAGGGAGACCACCCTGTCCTATAGGCTGTGAGTGGCCACCTCTGCACTTCCCTCTGTCACAGCCCAGCCACACCGTGCTGTCATCATAGGTTTGAACCTCAGTCTATCAGTTAGGGGGTACCTGAGGACAGGTCCAGTCTGACTCATCCTTGTGTCCCCCAAATGCTGGACTCTGGTCCTTTCCACCACTGCTCGATGCCACCTCCTACCCACAAGGAGGCTGCTTCTGGGAACAGCAGGAACATGCAGGCCCACAGCCAGGGAGCTGGCAGAGGACCCAGCCAGCAGCACCATCTGTCCCTGGAGCCACAGGACACAAGAGGCACCAGACAGAGGTGTCAGTCCCTCGGCTCAGCCAGGTCAGCCCAGGACAAGGAGAAGAGCCACAGCACCGGGGCCCCTGCCCAGCTGCAGCTTAGCATCAGACAAGACTTCGAATTCTCTAACTCACTCTAAGTGACTCGGGGCCAGAGCTTTGGTTTTCTCAGCTGTAAAGCTAGATGAAAACCAGCAGCCATGCAGAGCTATTGGGAAGTTTAACTAAGCCTGACACTCAGTAGGTGTTCAACAAAAGATAGCATTTACCATATCACCCAACCCACTGACCCTGTCATTGACCCACTAAGGAAACTGAAGTCCAGAGGAGACAGAAAGAAAAGAACCAATATTTACTATAGTCAATTATGTGTCAAGTTCTACACTCCTCCAATGCCTTTAATCTTGCCAGCAATCTAACAAGATCTGCAGGAACAGACCTGCTTCACAGGAAAAGGCCTCCAAAGATGAAGTGAGTGAGCATCGCAAAGGCAGTTAACACTTTGCACTGTCCAGCTTGGCCCCAGGCTCCTGGACCAGGCACAGGTGAAGGGCAGAGGTGCAGCCTCTCCAGGCCATAGTGTGTATGAGGTTGAAGCAGGAGGTCAGCTCTGAATCTGCATTGTCAGTGTGTGAAGGTAGGCAGAGGAGGTTGGCATGGGTGAGTCTGGGTGGGAGAGTGAGGCTACTTACTGAGTGGCCAAGACAAAGGCTGGGAAAGGGGTCCCACTTAGCAGGTAGGGGTTCTGAGTCTCTTGCCAGCGATACAAGCCCTGCACTTCCCCTTACTTCTCTGTGCCTTGCCTGCATCAGGGTGCTGATCCCACGGTCCACTTCCCAATTGTGAGCTGTCAGGGTGGATGGGAAGCAGTGGGGACCTTCATAGCACAGGCCATTCAGAGGAGAGGAACTCCTTTGATGTGTCTCCCTGGGCTGCTGAGCTCAGTGTGCAGGGACTACACACCTTAGCACCAAGGCTCTAGAGAGCCCCAAGGAGTGCACAGCCTGGTGGGCAGGGCAACAGGACTCACAGCACTCTAAACCCCAAACCCTGCTCACGGGGCCCAGGCCCCCAGCCTGCAGCTCATCGTAGTCTTGCCTCAGACCCTTCCAGCCGCTCTGCCCTCACTCACTCCCAGCCACGCCAGCCTCCCTTTAGCAGCTTGCCAAGCTCCCCCCATCTTGGAGCCTGCAAATGAATGCTATTCCCTCTGCCTGGAATGCTCTCCCCCCAACTCCCCCCATGGCTGCCTCCTTTTCAGCCGCTGGGTCTCTGCTCAGCTGTCACCTGGTCAGAGAACTCTCTCTGACCTCTCTCATTATTCTCTAACAGTTCTCTGTTCCCCAGACAACCTGAGTTTAATCTCAGCAGTGCCACTTACTAGCTGTGTGACCTTGGGCAAGTTACTTAACCTCTCTGTCTCAGTTTCATCTTTAATATGGGCACAGCACCACTATCTACTCCACAGACTTGTTATAAGAAATATACGAGGTAATGCAAGCTTGTCACCTAGCTCGCATTTATGACATTTATTATTACTGTTCACAGCTCTTATCACAGATTTCCATTGTATATTTCTTTGGCTACCTTTTCACTGTGTCTCCCTCATTAGCTGTCAGCTCACAACAGCCTGGGTTCATCACAGAATACTCAGCCCTGACACAGGCTAATCACTGTAGAGGAAACACCTCAGGCCAACACACCATCCCAAGGAAACACCACTAACTCTGGGAGCAGAAGGATGGAGGTTTGAAGGGGAATGATGGCTGGGCCGGGTTTTGAAGGATGGAGATGAATCCTCCAAACAGACTAAGAACACCAGGTCTATCCACCCATGGCGGAGACTGGGGTTCAGATGTGGCTCCCAGATAGGCTGAAGTTAAGTGTCCGAGTTTCCTCTCCTCTGGGAAGACTTCTGGGAACACTTCAGCCCCCTCTGAGCCATCATGGCCGCCCATTTGTTCACAAGTTTTTGCGTTCCTGCTACATGAGAGACACATTATCTTATGTCTAGGGTTTTCTCTTCCCCCACCACTCAGTGGGGTAGTTGAGGAAGCCAGGCCCCTGCTTTTCACTGTCAGGACCAATCTCAAAGTGGTGCACAAACCCTTCGCAAACATCCAGACCCCCAGGATGTCAAGGCTGATGGAGACCTCAGAGAACAACCAGAAAAGGGGAGCACCTGGCCTAAGGTTAAGCGTGAACAATGGGTTGAAGATGAGATATTAATCCAGAGGTGGCCAAATACTGTGTCCTAAACCTCCCCACACTTTGAACTAGACCCCAGTTGAGGCTGGGGGTGGGGCTGGGGAGCGGTTCCAACAGCTGTCCTCAGGTTCAAGGTGAAGCAGGGGGTTACCACAGGGGGTCGGAAGCAGCAGGCAGGTCTGTGGGCTCGTGAACACGTGCACAGATGCCCACAGCTGTATCTGGTCTTCTACCACCCTGCCAGCAGCACCACCGGGTGTAAGGCTTGCCAGGGAAAACTGGGACAAACAACCCCATCCTCATTCCCAGGGTAACTGAAGTCCTGGGCCCCTTGGGGAATTGCCCGAACAGGAGTAGAACCCAGGTTTAATAGAGGTTCACAGCCTCCCACAAGGTGCCTGCAGGTCCCTGCCAACCCAGGAAGACAGGACTCAGTACCCAGTACAGACTGACCACTTGCATGGGGAAGAAGGGTCTCCACTGAGAGAAACAGGAAAAACGACCCTTTCAGCACCTCCATACGGGCATCAGCGCTCCTCCAGCCTCGTCCCCCTAGGTTGGCATCAGACTTGCAACCTCATTCACTCACTCACTCACACGTGCCAGTGCTCACTGGGTACCCAGGAACAGGTGAGAGCCAGAGCCGACTCCAAAATGTTCACTGTTTGCAGTGCCATGTGATCCTGACAAGGGCCCTGGAACCCTGTGAAGCAGGGCTTGTGGGTTATCTGAGGACTGCATTTAACACAGTTCTCTTTGTCCCCAGGGAAGAGTTTGGTGGAGTTTTTTGGTTTGCTTGCTTTTTATTGAAAACCGCTTTGGTAACAAACTCGGGGTCACAAAGAGTCGGACATGACTGAGCGACTGAACTGAACTGAACAAACTCAGAGAATGGTCTCCTCCTGTATTCCAGGAGAACTTGGAGAACTCAGGAGGAAACAAGGGGAGTGCAAGGAGAGCTGCCATTCAGGCAGCAATCCAAAGGTGGTGATCAAGGGCACAGTGTTCTCAGCCAGTATGGGGTCACCTATGCCAGCCTGTGAGCCCAACTTCCATGCCCACCCCCACTTCCCACCCCACTTCCACCCCACTTCCACCCCACCTGTGCCAGCCTGTGAGCCCAACTTCCATGCCCACCCCACTTCCACCAGACTCAGGGTGCGGGCGGGGGCAAATGTGGGGAAGCAGAATGCCAGCTGGGCTCCAAGCTGGGACACGTGGGTGGGAATCCCATTCTGAGCTTTCATCGGGCCTAGCCTTAAGTTCTCTAAGAGCTCAAACTCTAGAGCCAGACTGCCCAAGTTCAAATCTCCGCCCTGCCACTTTCTTCCAGTGTGATACTGGGCAAGTCTTCAACCTCTCTGAGTCTCATGAGGAGATTCAGTTTCCTCATGGAGGACGTGGAGATGATAACTGCACCTACCTCACAAAGAACTGGAGGAGTTATAAACACAAAGCATCTGATATGATACCTAGCATGCTCAGCTGTATAAGGATTTGCTACTACTGTCATCTCTGTGATAAAGACATGTTGCTCCTCCACTGCCTTCTCCCCAGTTACTGATGAGGATCAATGGGAAAAGAGTCACGAAGGGTTAAAGACAACGGGGTCAAGAGAAGACACAGACAGCCCTACCCACCCAGAAGAGGCTGTCTGCCCTGCACTCAGGGATGGGACCAAGAAGCCCTGATGCTCAGATCCCATCCTTGGTCTCACTGAGAAGCTGCCTGTGCCCACTGGTTCATTAAACATTCCCAGGCCTGGCCACATCCAACCCGGTGCTGGGAATACCAAGAGCTGCCTTGGGTGATGGGAGAGATGGACATGCAAATTCCACACACAATCCATGGTGGGAAGGAGCTAGCACAGGGGCTTGTCATGTCAAGAGAAATCTGGGAAAGCTTTCCAGAGGAGGCAGCATCTGAGCAGATTGGAGGGCTCAGAAGAAACTTATCATGGAGACAAGTTCGCAGGAAGCTGGTGGGGAGTCTGGCGGTGGGGTGGGGGTGGGGGTCACTTAGCAGAGAGACTCTTGCAGAGGAGGGAACAAGCGTGGTGCACTGAGGCAGTGGCAAGCTGTTCGGTATGGCTGCCATACTAAACACAGAGGCATGGGGAAGGGGGAATGAGGAGGGAAAGGGGGGCAGAGGCAGATTACCAAGATCCCTTTATATAAGGTAAGGAATGTGAGCATGATACCCAAGGCAGCCTTCTGAACAGGTGAGGAATAATTACATTTGCCTTTTAGAAGCATCTCTGTAGCGGAGGGTGAGTAGGAGGGGGTGGACCTGCGACAGGGAAGCAGGGAAGGAAAGGTGCTGGGCCAGTTGGGGATGGTGAGGTCTGGGCTGAGTGGTAGTCGTGCAGATAGAGGAAGGGAGTGGAGAAGAGATGTCTTTATTTACCCCTTTTTAAAGGCTTTCCCCCAAAATGTCTTCAGAGAACACTCACTCTACATCCAGCATAGCACGTCTGCCAGTCTTTCCTGAACCTTTTTCCATTTACCAAATCAAAGGCCCCCACCAGGGACCACTGAGCACTTGGGTCTGTCTGGTGCCTCAGCATCCAATCTCAGCTCTAAAGTCCCTGTTAAGAGGTTTCAGGGAAACGTTCTCTGCAAGGTTACCTTGCAGAACACCTTCCCAACAGCCCTCACTTGGTCCTGCACATGCTCTCCCAAAGAGGTCACTGTCCCCAAGAACCCTTCGGTTTCAGTCTGCCATACTCACTCACCCACATGCACACCCCTAGCCTGTAACTTCTAGCAGCTCCAAACCCTTCGAGCCCTGAACCCTGAGAGTTAAACACCACAGAACCACAGAGCTCAGTCATCCAGCAGAAACAAGCATGGAACTCCATGGGGAGACACACGCACCCCCAGAATAGAATCCCAGATGCAAAGAACTTGCTGAAGATGATTCTACACAACCCAGCTAGTCGGCCTAATGGCCCCTGGGGCTTATTTGGTGATTGTTGCTTATAATGAACCAGCCCAGGAGTTCTGAAATTTCTCCTTGCAGAGAGGGCTAGAAAATGGCCAGTGGAAAGGGAGAGAGAAGATGTAGGACTTCTGACTTCAAATGGAAACTTCCGTTCTCTTTTGGGATCCCCAGACTCCAGTCCCCTCCCGTCTGCCTCCAAACCTCCCTCCTCCACCCACCCTCCATACCCTTCGTAGGTGATTTCCAACAGTCTGGATCATTGCTGCGGAGGCCCCGTTAGCTGGTCGCACCCTCCTCGGAGAGACACTGGTCAGAGACTCTGACAGCCGGCTCCAACTCCGAACGCAGGGATCGCCTCGCCTCCCACTCCTCCTCCCCCTCCCGGCTCCAGCCCTCTGAGCCAGCCCTTATCACTGAGCCTGGGCCCTTTCTCAGACTGCCCTCCTCCCCTAGAGCCCCGCACAGAGGCTCCTGTGCCCGCCGCTCAGCGCAGAGGAAGGAGAGAGCCTGCCAGCTGGGCCACAGCCATGTCAGGGGCCCTGTGCCCGCCCACTGGGCAGCCAGCCGGACACTCACTACACCTCCAGCCACCGCCAAACTTGGTCACCCCCACTGCTAGCCCCTGCCGTCCTCCCCACAGGGTCTCTGCTCTGGGATCACTCCCAGTCCCAGCCAGGAAAACTGACAGAACGGGCACCAGGTTTCCATCCATCCACGAAGGGTCAGGCCAGAAGGTGGCAGGAAGCCAGGGAGCTGCCAGCAGCCTCCCAGAGAGATACCAGAGCCACCTGCTAGGACTCTTCACCCTTGGGGTGCCGCCTCACGCTCCGGCCTGCCAGCATCAAGCAGCTGCTGGCCAGGGCCAGGGCACACCCCCTCACTTCCTTAAAATAGGCAGTGTGACTTTTCTAAAAGTGACACCTACCTAATTCCAACCACGGGCACCACAGAGTTCAGCCCCCGGGCGCCCACCCCAGCCCCTCTGTAGCCACTAGTGACTAAAAGACCACCAGGATCTTCCCTTCTCCCTCTCACTTCTGCAAGAGACATGGTGAGGCAGACTTGACACACACATGGGATTTCTCATGGCAGGCCAACAGAATCAAGTGCTCGGTGCTTAGGGAAAGAAGGAGGGGAGCGGAATGCAGGCTGGGATGGACAAGTGCATGGTGCGCAACAGAGAGCACCTGGCAGCAACCTTCACCCACTGTGTGCGGGGCCTCACCACGTCCTCGTTTCAACCCCCCGCACAGTCACTTAGGGCAGGTGAGGTGTCCCAGGTGGCACAGCTGTCGACCTCTGTACTGCAACAGAGGTCAGTCTGATTCTGAGGCCTCTGCCCCTCATTGCCTCTAGTTCACTGACCACGTGCCTAACGTCTCCCCCTGGGCCTAAGACAACTGGGTTCCGGCCCTTTTTTTTCCCCACTAATGTGCTGTGTGACTCTGGGCAAGTTTCCGGCTTTCTCTGGGCCCTCTTGTTCTAGGAGTCAAGGACCCTAACGTCCATCACTATGAGCTCAGGCCTTCCCTTCGAAGACTTTACGTCTGTCAGTAGGCTTCAATGTCGACAAATGAAAAATTAAAGTCAAGCCTTAAAAATGGCAAGATGGGGACGTCCCTGGTAGTCCAGTGGCTAAGACTCTGAGCTTAATGCAGAGAACCTGGGTTCAATCCCTGGTCAGGAAACTAGATCCCACATACTGAGACTAAGATCAGGGGCAGCCAAACAAATAAATAATTTTTTTTTTTTTTTAATGGCAAGATGGTCCAAGGATGGCACTGAGGGCTGGGGTAGTCTGGGAGGCTTCGTGGCGGAGGCAGCGCTAGAGCTGGACCGCAGAGTGAATCAGCTGAGAAGAGTGGTGAGGTGGGAGGCCTTAAGGGAACAGAACAGGATGCAGTCAGAGGCAGTAACCATCCTAAAGCTGGAAATCTATCACTGAGCACCCTGAATGCCAGGAAACAGGGTTCAGGCATCAAGAAGCCTCTGAGTTGAAGTTTGTGCTCAACATGATAAAAAGCCATGCGAGGTGAAGAGGACAGGTGTCATGAGAACTTTCTGGACAGGTAAGAAAAACAGCTCAGAAAGAGGACAGTTCATCTCACTAGATAAAGCAGGCAGGAGGACAATTTCAGGCTCTTCATCATGCAGATGAGAGGAAGTTCAGTCGCTCAGTCGTGTCCGACTCTTTGCCACCCCATGAATTGCAGCACTCCAGGCCTCCCTGTCCATCACCAACTCCCGGAGTTCACTGAGACTCACATCCATCGAGTCAGTGATGCCATCCAGCCATCTCATCCTCTGTCGTCCCCTTCTCCTCCTGCCCCCAATCCCTCCCAGCATCAGAGTCTTTTCCAATGAGTCAACTCTTCGCATGAGGTGGCCAGAGTACTGGAGTTTCAACTTTATCATCATTCCTTCCAAAAATCCCAGGGCTGATCTCCTTCAGAATGGACTGGTTGGATCTCCTTGCAGTCCAAGGGACTCTCAAGAGTCTTCTCCAACACTACAGTTCAAAAGCATCAATTCTTCGGCACTCAGCCTTCTTCACAGTCCAACTCTCACATCCATACATGACCACTGGAAAAACCATAGCCTTGACTAGACAGACCTTTGTTGGCAAAGTAATGTCTCTGCTTTTGAATATGCTATCTAGGTTGGTCATAACTTTCCTTCCAAAGAGTAAGTGTCTTTTAATTTCATGGCTGCAGTCACCATCTGCAGTCATTTTGGAGCCCAGAAAAATAAAGTCTGACACTGTTTCCACTGTCTCTCCATCTATTTCCCATGAAGTGATGGGACCGGATGCCATGATCTTCGTTTTCTGAATGTTGAGCTTTAAGCCAACTTTTTCACTCTTCTCTTTTACTTTTATCAAGAGGCTTTTTAGTTCCTCTTCACTTTCTGCCATAAGGGGGGTGTCATCTGCATATCTGAAGTTATTGATATTTCTCCTGGCAATCTTGATTCCAGCTTGTGCTTCTTCCAGTCCAGCACTTCTCATGATGTACTCTGCATATAAGTTAAATAAGCAGGGTGACAATATACAGCCTTGACGAACTCCTTTTCCTATTTGGAACCAGTCTCTTGTTCCATGTCCAGTTCTAACTGTTGCTTCCTGACCTGCATACAGATTTCTCAAGAGGCAGGTCAGGTGGTCTAGTATTCCCATCTCTTTCAGAATTTTCCACAGTTTATTGTAATCCACACAGTCAAAGGCTTTGGCATAGTCAATAAAGCAGAAATAGATGTTTTTCTGGAACTCTCTTGCTCTTTCCATGATCCAGCGGATGTTGGCAATTTGATCTCTGGTTCCTCTGCCTTTTCTAAAACCAGCTTGAACATCAGGAAGTTCATGGTTCACGTATTGCTGAAGCCTGGCTTGGAGAATTTTGAGCATTCCTTTACTAGTGTGTGAGATGAGTGCAATTGTGCGGTAGTTGGAGCATTCTTTGGCATTGCCTTTCTTTGGGATTGGAATGAAAACTGACCTTTTCCAGTCCTGTGGCCACTGCTGAGTTTTCCAAATTTGCTGGCATATTGAGTACAGCACTTTCACAGCATCATCTTTCAGGATTTGAAAGAGCTCCATTGGAATTCCATCACCTCCACTAGCTTTGTTCATAGTGATGCTTCCTAAGGCCCACTTGACTTCACATTCCAGAATGTCTGGCTCTAGGTGAGTGATCACACCATCGTGATTATCTGGGTCATGAAAATCTTTTTGTACAGTTCTTCTATGTATTCTTGCCACCTCTTCTTAATATCTTCTGCTTCTGTTAGGTCCATACCATTTCTGTCCTTTATCGAGCCCATCTTTGCATGAAATGTTCCCTTGGTATCTCTAATTTTTTTGAAGAGATCCCTAGTCTTTCCCATTCTGTTGTTTTCCTCTATTTCTTTGCATTGATTGCTGAGGAAGGCTTTCTTATCTCTTCTTGCTATTCTTTGGAACTCTGCATTCAGATGCTTACATCTTTCCTTTTCTCCTTTGCTTTTTGCTTCTCTTCTTTTCACAGCTATTTGTAAGATGAGGGGAAGGAAACCCAGAAGGCCTCTGGGCCCCAACCCTACCCTCTCTCCAGAGATGTCTGGACTCAGACTCACTGGACTCAGTCTAGTCCCCTCATCTTACAGATGGACACAGTGAGACCCCGGGATGAAAAGTGAGCCAACCAGAGTCACACAGTTAGGAAGCTGTCTAGAATCACCACTCCTGACGTCAAACCTAGAGTCCTGGCCACCAACATGACAGCAAGGCATAAAATACGAAAGGTTTCATTCAGTCAGACTTATGAGAAGACTTCCAGCAAGGCTGAATCAATGTACTGTCAAGAACTAGATCTTTCTGCAGAGGCCCCAGCAGCCCACGAAGGTCTCCCTCCCCTTTGCTATTTATTACAGAACTGACCCTTGTGTCTCTTCAGCAGCTCTGGTCTATTACTCCAGTGAATATTTCCATGGGTGTCTGTCTCCCCTTTCCACCTTGGGAGCCCCCTGATGGCTGAGATCCCATCTTACTGATCTTTGTGCCTCTCCCACAAGCCCACAGACCAGGGCCTTAAATGCAGAAGGCATGAGACACACCTGATGAATCATAGTCCTGGAAAGGCGAATTGAGATGAGATCTTCAGTGATAGCTAGTCAATGGTTCTCCAACCTCAGCCTGCATCAGAATCAGCCAGAGGACTTTTTTATTTTGGGCCACAATGAGAGGCATGTGGAATCTTAGTTCCCTAACCAGGGTTTGAACCTGCATTCACTGGCTATTCAGGAGACTCAGGTTCAGGAAGATCCCCTGGAGAAGGAAATGGCAACCTGCTCCAGTTTTCTTGCTTGGGAAATCCCATGGACAGAGGAGCCTGGAAGGCTAGTTTATGGGGTTGCAAACAGTTGGAGAAGACTTACACGACAGAGGACTAAACATGCATGCACTGCAATGGAAATGCAAAGTCTTAACCACTGGACCACCAGGGAATTCCCCAGAGGGCTTACTGAAATACAGATCACTGGGACCCACCTTCAGCAGAGCTGCAACAGAGCCCAGGAATTTGCATGTCTAAGATCCCAGATAACCACCATGGTGTGATCACTCACCTAGAGCCAGACATTCTGGAATGTGAAGTCAAGTGGGCCTTAGGAAGCATCACTATGAACAAAGCTAGTGGAGGTGATGGAATTCCAGTTGAGCTATTTCAAATCCTAAAAGATGATGCTGTGAAAGTGCTGTACTCAATATGCCAGCAAATTTGGAAAACTCAGCAGTGGCCACAGGACTGGAAAAGGTCAGTTTTCATTCCAATCCCAAAGAAAGGCAATGCCAAAGAATGTTCAAACTACCACACAATTGCACTCATCTCACATGCTAGCAAAGTAATGCTCAAAATTCTCCCTGAGGTTTTAAAGGCAAATGCTGACAGTATATCCCTATCGTCATCATCACAATCATGATCAGCATCATCACTGTCATTTTAGCCCTTCATTTAGCCCATCATTCTCACCTGCCCAGCACTGGGTAAGCACTTCATGTTTGCTACCGTCTCTGGGCGTCACCTTAACAGGAAAGTACTATGATTATTTTTCTCCTGCAGAGGAAATGACAGAGGCAGAGTCTAAAGTCACACAGTTGATAATAGCCAGCACCACAACTTGCACACTGATCTAGGTCCAGAGCCCAGAAGTTTAACCCCCACTCTACACAACGTGCTTACAGCTTATGCTGACCAGGAATTCTCTAGAGGTTCCCAAGTCCAGCGGGCTCATTTCCAGTGAGGGATGAGCTTGTGGCACCCTCAGCCCAAAGGCTTGGTCCTGAGTGGTCCATGTCTAGAGGAAGACTGCCTCTTAAGTCTTGTGAACCCAGAGTATTTTCTACCTCAGACACTTCTTTTCCCACAATTATATCCTTCTTCTGACCCCACCGATGGGGGCTTCCTGGCTGGAGGATGAAAGTCTGCATTAATTCTTCAGGTCCAAGTACCAGCTCTACCCCCACTCAGCAACAAAATAAATGAAACAGTCTCTATTCCTACTCCATGACGACACTGGGTTGTCACTGTCAGTCGTGGGTCTGTTCCCCCATCAGACTGGGAGCTCATCTGTGTCAGCTGAGTCCTCAGTACAGGATTGCCCAGACCAGGATTTAGTAACTAAGTGATGAATTAATGAATGAGTGATTGAGTGTAGGGGCAAATGAGGGAATGAATGAGTGAATAAATGACCAAACTCCCAGGAATCCCCTCTGCTGGACCCTCTGGCCTTCCCAGATAGGACGACGGACTCTTTAGGTGGGAGGGGACCTCTGACGCCATCACTCCAACTAATTTTCAGCATTGTCCTAGCTGAACCCCACCAGCGGCCAGAGCCTGCAGCTCTCCCCTCTCCACACACACATCTAGTGTCCTCGCCTCCATTTACACACCCTCAAGATTGAAGAACTCACTCCATCTAAGGCTGCCTATAATACTAAAGAGCTCTAGTATCAACAAGGATATTACCATTACTCTTAGCATGAGGAAAAGGCTTTTCACCTTTTCATCAAGGCTCTATATCACCCAGAACAAGGTTGCTCCCATGGCCTGTGACAGCTGGCAAAGACAAGGGAGCACATGGCTTGTCCTCTGCCCACCCTAGTCTACCTGTCCAGACTTCTTTCTTTTTGGCTGTGCCAAGCGGCATGTGGGATCTTAATTCTCTGACCAGGGATCAAACCTGCACTCCCGACAGTGGAAGCATGGAGTCCTAACCACTGGACCACCAGGGAAATCCCAGACATCTCTTCTAATTCCCTCAAGCCATGAACAGAGCTTCCCACTGTTCCCTTACACATCTGGGCCTTCCTTTGTTCCTGCTGTTCCATCCACCCTGCTGCTGCTGCTGCTAAGTCACTTCAGTCGTGTCCGACTCTGTGCGACCCCATAGACGGCAGCCCACCAGGCTCCGCCGTCCCTGGGATTCTCCAGGCAAGAACACTGGAGTGGGTTGCCATTTCCTTCTCCAATGCATGAAAAGGAAAAGTGAAAGTGAAGTCGCTCAGTCGTGTCCGACTCTTTGCGACCCCGTGGACTGCAGCCCACCAGGCTCCTCTGTCCAGGATGCCCTCTAATAACGCAACATCCAAACCCTCCCCTCACAGTCAAGGCCTGGCTCAAATGGCACCACCTCCAGGAAGACTTCTGGGCTCTTCCTAAGTGGAAATTACATTTTTCCCTTCCTCTGTATCTTCACTGCCCACACAAACACACAGCCACACTTCAATCAAAGCATTGATTGAATGCTTTTTCTCTTAAATTGGGCTGACTTGTGTTCATTTCTCCTTCTTCACCTTGAACAAACAGGTAGAACCAACGATGTTGATTCATCAGACTACCTTTCCCCCCTCCCACCAAACACGCAGGTACTGGAATACAGTAGATGCTCAGTAAGTGTCTAAAGAATGGGGGAGTGAGTGATGGAATGGGAAAGAAAAGGGATTGAGTGAACGGAAGTAAGTGCATGTGTGAATGAATGATCAAATGAGTGAGTGAAAGAATACCCTGTTCTCAGAGCTAAGACTCCCGGTTCTTTCTGGGGACCCATTGGGCTTGCATGGCAGAATAAAGGAAGTTGTGAGATAACTACAGAGAGGGCAAGAGAGGGGAACAAAGGACGGCGGTAGTGAAGGCATCAAGAGAGGAAGTGGAGGTGACTGCATTGTTGCTTCAAGACCAGGCCCTCTCTTAGAACCACCGCCATTGTGGAGAAGCTGGGCCAGGAGAGCAGTTGAGAAGCCCACTGAAAGGTCCAAAGGGGAGGAGATACAGCAGGCTGGGGATGGAGGGGAGGGAATGCCTACAGTCCTTTAGGCCGGATTCAGTTTTGTGTGAGCAGAGTACCGGACCTGCCCAGCCAGCCCTGAAATCTTTCCTGCCCAGCGGCTCAAACATGCCCTCCCTCTCTCTCTCTCTCATCACCTCCTCCTTCTTGGCCCAGCTGCTGGGGATCCAGACGCAGCCTAACTTCCAGGATTGAGCCCTTGCCAGTGACTGGCTCCCCGACCCCACCCCTGGGCCCCAGTGAGCAGCAGTGGCTGCACCTTGTGGGCTCTTTTTTGAGTTTTGTGCCTTCAGTCACCTCCAAGGGCCAGGCTACATCCTCTTAGTGAGAGGCCCCGCCCATCCCAGCTCCTGTCCCAGAATGCCTGGTGCCCCAGCCTGCCCAAGCGGGAGTGCTACCAGGCACCACCTGCCCCATCTGGAGCGCTCCCGTAGGGTAGAGGCAGACAGGCCTGGAGAGGGTGCTGGAGTCGAGGAGGAGCCAGCAACAGAAGGATCCCAGGGAAAGCGGCCCTTCCGGAGAGAGGGGACGGGGGAGGGGCTGCGGGCGGCTGGGGTCTTACCCAAGTGGCGGAACACTGGGGACCCAACACCTTGCAGGGCGGAGGCCCGGGAGTCTCCTGGGGACGTCGCTGATGTGGGGGCGTGGGGGAGGTCCCAGAGCAGACTCCGATGGGGGAGGCTGCGGAGGCTGGAGGGAGGCGCAGGAAGCGGGTAGAGGCACAGGCCGGGGCGGCCCAGACCGGTTCCTGGAGCAGTCTGGTCCCCTCTCCTCCCCTCCCCAGCGCAGGCGAGGTGGCCCCTGGGCTGCCGAGCCTGCGGATCAGAAAGGGCCGAGGCACCCGGACTGGAGCCAGACACTCCGCCCCTCTAGGCGTCAATCCCGGGGCGCCAGGCAGAGGCGGAAACGCTGGGGACCTGGCTGGGTCGAGGTGGAGCCCGGCGGCCTGCGGGATGCAAACACGTTCTCCCAGTCATTGTTAAACCAGCCCCTCACAGCCTTGAAAAGTAATACCTAAAAAAAAAAAAAAGTAATACCTACTAGTCATTCACACCTTATTGAGCACCTATCAGGTGCTAAACGCGGTGCTGGGTGCTGGGGTGCAGTTTTGAGCAGGACACACTGGCCTTGCCCTTATGGGTATTGATAGAAAAAAATTTTAATGGGCAGTTCAGAAGAGATCAAAGAAAATAAATACCACCCAGGGATCTCTTCACTGAGAGAGAATCACTTACTGTTTTCCTGGTATGTGCTTCCAGCTACGCTAGAGCTGAAAGAGGTAAACATGCTGGCCAGGGGAGATGGAGGCTTCCCTCTCCCTCCACCAAGTGTAAGTACATATGTATGTTATATAATATGAAATGTGTGATGTGATCGTAGACATGAAGGAGCCGCCTAGAAGAATCTCCATCAGTGTTCACGTTTGGGATACAGGCTCATCTGGCAAATTTGACAGAGACTTGACAGAGATGTCGTGGTCCGGGCGCAAGTTGGAAAAGAATTTCCAGACATGAGACAGAATGAGAGGGAAATAAAGTTTATTTAGAGTGGGAGACGCTGTTAGAACAGCAGGCCAGCTCAAGGGAGAACCGACGTTGAACACGAGCCCTTAGCCCACTTTTACACCTCTGGTACAAGGAGTGGGATAGGGGTCTTGCGGGTCATTTGCTGATTGGATGAGGCACATATACTGGGTGGGGGGAAGAGTAAGGCAAATACCTTCTCCCTATGGGGTAAGAGGGGAGACAAGTTCTACTGCTCAAGAGGACCTAAATCCATTAATAGTTACAACGTGGGGGAGGGAAGGACAATAAGGGTCTGGTTTTTCCATTCCTGCATTCCAAGACCCTCCTTGGTTTTATCTGCTCTTCAGTCCTTGGGTCACCACAGGAGGATGCTGGTGATCCCTGAAAGATAGCTATCACAGGAAGAGGAATTTGGCAGTGGGAGTGCATTCCATACCAGGGCCAGAGATGGGGAGGGAACAGTCATTCCAGACACTTCACAGGGGCTGATGGTTGAACTCACCTGCCCAGACCCTCTCAGAGAAGAGTTGCCATGCTGAGCGCACCACACTTGGGGCCCAAGCAGCCCTCCTATGGGGACCCCTGGCTGGGTAACAAGATGGGGGACTTCCCTCACCCCATGCGTGGGGCTTTGGCAGCAGCCTAGGTGATAACATAAGCCAACCTCTGGCACAGACAGTGGCGTTAATGCAGGAGCCTCAGCTCAGAAGAGGCCCCAGGCATCTGCAACAGCAAACGACATCCTACGTTGCTTTCCAAGTGCAGTGAGACGCATTTGGGAACACCCAGAAACATATGGGACAGGTGTTCTTTGCAGGGAAAGGGAATTCCCACACAGGCAGTGGCGCTGGGCTGACATAAACTGTGGCTTAATTTTAATAAGACATTGTTCACAATCAAATGGTGAATCCTAGAGATAGTCAGGTTATCCATAGAAAAGTGGCCATATTGGATATACTGTTTTGTAATCTGTTTTTTTTTCCTTTTTACAATTATCATAAATACCTTTCCATAATTTTTATTGCTACATAGCATTTCTTTCCATATAGATCTACTCAAATGTATTTAATCTCTTTATGCTTGCTTTTGTAAGCTTTAATGAAATATCATTACATACAATAAACTGCACATATTTGAAGTATACAACTTAATGAGTTTTGTCGTATATACATATATATTCATGACCATATAACTACAATCAAGGTAATGAACATATTCTTCACCCCCAAAGTTTCCTGATGGCCCTTTATAATCTCTCCCTTCTGCCTTCCACTGCCCCCTGCCCCACATTCCCAGGCACAGAATAATCTGCCTCTGTCACTCCAGATTAGTTTGCATTTTCTAGAATTCTGCATAAATGGAAACATACACAATGTATTGTGTTTTGTCTGGCTTCATTCACTTGGAAGAATTATTTTGCAGTTCATATACACTATTAAACACATCAGTAATTTGTTTTTTTTTAATTGTTGAGTAGAATGTCATCTTATGGATATATCACAATTTGGTTATTCATTTACTTATTGATGGACTTTGAGTTGTCTCTAAGTACTATTATACAAATAAAGGTGGTATGGACATTCATGCTCAAATCTGTGTGTGCACATATACTTTCATTTCTCCTAGGGAAATACCTAGGAATGGATTCGCTGGGTCACATGATAGATGTAGGTTTAACATTATTTTTAGTATTTATTTATTTGGCTGCACCAGGTCTTAGTTGTAGCATGTAGGATTTTTAGTTGAGGCATGTGGGATCTAGTTCCCTGAACAATGATCAAGCCCGGGCACTCTGCATTGGGACTTCCAAGTCTTAGCCACCAGACTACCAGGGAAGACCCTTAACATTTTTCACAGTATCAAAATTTTTCCAAAAAGCTGGTATCATTTCACATCCCCACCAGGAGCGTATGAGAATTTTAGTTCCTTCGTACCTTCACCAGCACTTATTTGATCAATCAGTTTAATCTTACTCATTTCAGTGAATTCATAGCGGTATATCCCTTACTCATTTCAGTGAATTCATAGCAGTATATCCCTGTCGATTTGAGTTCTAGTCTCCTGTTCATTAATGTTGCTAAGCATCTTTTTGTATCCGTATTTGCCACAATCTGTGTATCTTCTTTGGTTTTAAAATATTGGATTGTTTTATTATTGAGTTATAAGAGTTGTTTGTATATCCAAAAGAATTGAAAGCAGACTCTCCAAAAGATATTTGTACACCTATGTTCACAGCAGCATTATTCACAATGAGCAAAATGGGGAAGCAACCCAAACATCCATCAACTGATGAATGGATAAACAGGAAGTGGTATATACATACAATGAAATATTAATCGGCCTTAAAAAGGAAGGAAATTCTGACACATGCTACAACATGGATGAATCTTGAAGACATTATGATAAGTGAAATGTCAGACAGACAAATACTGTATGATTCCACTGTATGATGTATCTAGAGTAGTCAAATCCATAGGAACAAAGTAGAATGGTAATTGCCAAGGGCTGGGGGAGAGGGAAATGAGGCGTTGTTCTAATGAATGTACTGTTTCAGTTTTGCAAGAAGAAAAGTTCTGGAGATTAGTTGCAAAATAATGTGAATATACTTAACACTACCAAGCTGAACAGTTAACAATCGGACAGTTGAGGAATTCCCTGGCATTCCAGTAGTCAGGGCTCTGCACTCTTCACTGCTGAGGGTGTGGGTTCAATCCCTGGTCTGAGAATTAAGAGTCTACAAACAGCATGGTGCAGCTAAAAAAAAAAATCCTGAGTTTGGTAAATTTTGTCATGTATATTTTACCACAATTAAAAAAAAAATTAAATAAAAGAGTTCTTGACATATCTAAATACAGTCAGCTGCTCCATATCTCCAAATTTTGCACCCAAAGACTCGACCAACTCCAGATCAAAAATATTCCAAAAAAAAAAAAAATTCCAGAAAGCTCCAAAAAGCAAAGCTTGAATTTGCTGCCTGCTGGCAACTATTTACATAGCATTTATATCATATTAGGCATTATAAGTAATCTAGAGATGATTTAAAGTATACAAGGGTATGTGCCAAGGCTGCTGCTGCTGCTGCTAAGTCGCTTCAGTCGTGTCCGACTCTGTGTGACCCCATAGACGAAAGCCCACCAGGCTCTGCCGTCCCTGGGATTCTCCAGGCAAGAACACTGGAGTGGGTTGCTATTTCCTTCTCCAATGCATGAAAGTGAAAAGTGAAAGTGAAGTCGCTCAGTCGTGTCCAACTCTTCTCGACCCCATGGACTGCAGCCTGCCAGGCTCCTCCGTCCATGAGATTTTCCAGGCAAGAGTACTGGAGTGGGGTGCCATTGCCTTCTCTGTGTGCCAAGGCTATATACAAATATTACACCATATATATACATACACACACACACACACACACACATATATAAGGGACTTCAGGATCCACAGATCTTGGTATCCTCAGGAGTCCTGGAGCCAATCTTTGGAGGATACTGAGACTCTATTGTCAATTGTCTTTTATACTGGTCTATTGCTAAAATTTCATAAGTGCTGATGCCCCTCCTTTCCAGTTTCTTCATTATTGGGAGTTTGTACCTTTTTATTTCCTTTACTGTGATTTTAATGGATTCTTGTTAATGAGCAGACATTTTTTTTAATAAATAAAAATATTCAGTCTACTATCTCAAACCCTGAGTTAGTAATAATTATTAAAACATCCTAAGATAATGCTTTTTGTTGTCTTAAAAAAATGGCATTACACTTTTGTGCCTTTTCTAGGATGCCATATAGTTGGAACTCAGCCTTTGCAGATTGTTCTTTCACTTGGTAATATGCATTTAAGTTTCCTCCATGTTTTTCATGACTTGATAGCTCCTTTCTTTCTCTTGATGTGCCCAGTTTTCATTGTGGTATGCAGGATCTAGTCCCTAACCAAGGATCAAACCTAGGCCCACTGCATTGGAAGCGGGGAATCTTAACTGCTGGATTACCAGGGAAGTCTTAATAGCTCGTTTCTTTTTAGCACTAAATAATATTCCATTGTCTGGATGTACCACAGTTCATTTATCTCTTTGCCTACTGAAGGGCATCTTGGTTTCTTCCAAGTTTTGGCACTTATGCATAAAGCTGCTATAAACATCAATGTGCAGGTTTTTGTATGCAGATAAGTTTTCCACTCTTTTGAGTAAATAGCAAGCATGATCGCTGCATCATACAGTGGGAGTACGTTTAGTAAGGTAAGAAGCCAAACTGTGCTGCACGGTGGCTGGAGCATTTTACATTCCCACAAGCAAGGACGAGAGTCCCTATTGCTCCTCATCCATCCCGATATTTGGTGTTGTCAGTGTTTTGGATTTTGCTAAATCCAGGAGTTTTACTTCTAATGGGCATGCAGTAGTATCTTGCTGTTTTAATTTGCATTTCCTTGATGATATATGATGTGGAGTTTCTTTTCATGTGCTTATTTGCCATCTGTCTGTCTTCTTTGATGAGGTCTCTGTTTTCTCCCAGTCTGTGGCTTGTGTTCTAATTCTCATCAACCTACTTTTTTCTTACTTTTTAAGAATGTATTTATTTCTGGCTGTGCTGGGTCTTCATTGCTGCACACTGGCTTTTTCTAGTTGCAGCGAGCAGGGGCTACTCACTAGATGTGTGGGGCTTCTCATTGAGGTGGCTTCTCTTGTTGCAACTCTCGGGCTCTAGAACACAGGCTTAGTTGACTGGTGACATGTGGGTTCTTCTCGAACCAGAGACTGAACTTACATCCCCTGGCAGATTCTCAACCACTGAACCACTAGGCAACTCCCTCATCAGTTTATTTTTGATAATAGAATGAAGACCTGTGAACTACCCGAATTTTAGAGTATTCATGGTAACTCTCATCTACCTGTATTGTCCTCACCATCCTGTGACCCTCCCCAACTCAGGGAATCATCATCTTGAACTTTGTATTTACCATTCCTTTGCATGGAGGAGGAGGTTTGTCATTGTTTTTCTAATACAAATTGCTATTATGAACATTCTCGTATCTGACTCCTGTTGCGGTATAAGGAGTATATACCTAGGAGTGGGGGCTTCCCTGATGGCTCAGCAGCAAAGGATCTGCCTGCTGATGCAAGAGATAAGGGTTCGATCCCTGGGTTGGGAAGATTCCCTAGAGTAGGAAAAGAGTTGGACATAACTTAGCGTCTGAGCACACACATGCATGCATACTTAGGAGTGGGTATATACCTAGTAAAATTGCAGGGGTGTAGTGTATGAAAATGTCCAACGTTACAAAATAATAACTTGTTTTTCAAAGTGGTCGTATCAGTTTGCACACCCACAAACCACATGTAAGCAGTCTCTTGATTCACACTCACTCCAATTGTCAGGCTTCTGATTTTGGACACTCAAATGTTGTAAAATGACATTTGATTGTTGTCTTGACTTTTGTTTCCATGATCACTAATAAGTTGAACGTCTCTTCAGATGTTTATTGACCACCTGTTTCCTTCTCTAAGAAATGCTGCTGCCGTTTAGTTGCAAAGTCGTGTCCAACTCTTTGTGACCCCATGGACTGAAACCCTCCAAGGTCCTCTGTCCAGGGAATTCTCCAGGCAAGAATACTGAGGTAGGTTGCCATGTCCTTCTCCAGAGGATCTTCCCAACCCAGAGATCTAACCCACATCTCCTGCTTGGCAGGCGGATTCTTTACCACTGAGTCCCCAGGGAAGCACTCTCTTAAGAAATGCCTGGTAGCCTCCAATTAAAATAAATAAATTTATATTTAAAAAAAGAAAGAAATGCCTGGCCATATATTTCTTTCCTATTTTTAGTTTGGGCTTATTTTCCTTATTAACCAGTTTTGCATGTTCTTGATATATATCTTTTAGCTACTATATGCATTGAAAATATGTTCTTGTATTTGTAGTACTTTACTTTCTTTAAGATTTTCTTTTTAGGAAAAGGAGTTCTGGGTTTTAATATAGTCAAAGTTTTATAGTTAGTACTTTTAGGTCTTTTTAAAGAACTACCCCAAAATCAGAATGATGTTCATTTACATTTATTCTCAAAATTTCAGAGTGTTGCCTTGGACATTTAAGTACTTAACCCATTTGAAATCGCTTTTTGGAAAGAAGTTGGGTGTGAATTCAACTTCATTTTTCCATATCTGCAATTAAGTTGTCCACTTCTATTTATTGAATAGCCCTTGGGGAAACTGAGACCAGAGAGATTCAGCAACTTGCCCAAGATCACACAGTTTTGTTGTTGTTTAGTCGCTAAGTTGTGTCTTACTTTTTGTGACCCCATGAACTGCAGCATGCCAGGCTTCCCTGTCTTTCACTATTTCTTGGAGTTTGCTCAGATCCATGTCCACTGAGTCAGTGATGCTATCTAACCATCTCATCCTCCGCTGCCCCCTTCTCCTTTTGCCCTCAATCTTTCCCAGTATCAGTCTTTTCCAATCATGCAGTTAATAAGTGTCAAAGCCAGGATTCAAAGCCAGGCAGTCCAGCTCTGGAAGCTGCCATAGCTTGAACCACCCTGGTGGTTCAAAAAACCACCTGCCTTTTGCTTCTATCTTGCAAATTAAATGCAGAGTTCTACGCCGGGCTCTCAATTCTATTTGACTGGTCAATTTGTCCATTCCTGAGCCAGACCACACTGTTTTAACTATTGGGGTTTTATAATAAATACTGATATCTGGTAAAGCAAATCTACCTTATTCTTCAGAAAGGGCTTGGCTATTTTTTTGATCTTTCTTCTTATATATATATATGCATTGGAGAAGGAAATGGCAACCCACTCCAGTGTTCTTGCCTTGAGAATCCCAGGGACGGGGGAGCCTGGTGGGCTGCTGTCTATGGGGTCGCACAGAGTTGGACATGACTGAAGCGACTTAGCAGCATATATATATATATATATATATATATATATATATCAGAATCAATACATCAAATTTCATAGAAATCCTTGTTAGAATATTAGATTGGAGTTACACTAAATATACTTATATATTAATATATTATTCAGGGACAATTTTATACCTTATCAATGTTAAGTCTTTGCATTTAAGTTTTCTTTAATATCCCTTGATTAAGTGTTAAAATATTTTCCATGCTAGTCTTACACATCTTTTGTTCTTTAGACACTGTATTCCTTAGATATCTCTTTTGCTGTTGGGGTCTTTCTTATTACATTTTCTTATCTCGGGGTCCGTTGTCACCAAGGCATCCCTGACTGAGCTCCAGGAGTCCTGCAAACCTTCTGAAACTATACATGCATTTTGTGGAGTCTGTGCATAACTTCCATCAGATTCCCAAACTATTGCCAAGAGCACTGAATGTTTCTTATGTGCCAGGCACTCCCCCTGAGCACTTTATAAGTCCCACACCACCTTGGGAAATAGATGCAGTTATTCCCCCATTTTATGGATAAGGACACTGCTTCTCAGAGGTTAAGTGCTTTGCCGGAAGTCACAGAGCTAAGAAATTAACAGCCAGCATTCAAACCTAGCCTGTCTGACCCCGAAGCTATACACTGAACTTCTGTAACTTGTTACCTCCAGAGAGGTTGGCACTTGGTCCCCCTGCTACTACTTTTTACTAATCTGTAAAATGGGTGGATGAAGGTTACTGCTCCACCTCCCTCTCAGGGCTGTTTTGAGAGACAACTGAGGCCATGGATGGGAAAAAGGCTCTGCAAACTGCCCAGTGCAGCACACGAGGCAGGGGTGGCAGAGGAAGCAGGGGCTCGGGCATCTCTCCCACCACTGCTGTCAGCTTCCCAAGCGGCCTCTTCCCAGGAGACGGAGGACACGCCGGCTGAGCTGGGGAGGAGCTGTCCTGCCCGAGCACCCACTCTGCAGCAGGCGCTGTGTGAGGTGGGGACGCAGAATCAGACGTGCTTCGGTGATGATGAGGTCCGACCGTAATAGGTGGTGACGAGGAGTGGTAGTGCTGTGGCAGTTAGGGCTGGGGGGTGGCATAATCTCAGAGAGGTTCCTGGTCTAGCCTGGGGAGCCATGAGCTCTCCTTGCACCACGCTTGCCAGGTGCCCTCCTCTAGGTGACCAGCTTCCAGCTTCCCTTAGGATCCCCTCCACTGGCCCTTCGGAGCAGCCATGCAGCTTTGAAGATGCTCGCTCATGGTACCACACCTCTGCTGAGGCCCCCGCAGTCACCTCCACCACCCTCACCACAAATCCATAGTCCTCTCCTTGGCCTCTCCATCAGGCCCCTGCCCCTCATTTCCTGGCCTCACCCTAACACTTATCACACCCAACACGGAAGACTCACCAGCTCTTGCCAGCCTCCTGACCTTGGTGCCTAGAGCACCCTTCCCCCACTCT
This sequence comes from Bos indicus x Bos taurus, assembly GCF_003369695.1. NCBI lineage: Eukaryota > Metazoa > Chordata > Mammalia > Artiodactyla > Bovidae > Bos > Bos indicus x Bos taurus. Next base: position 91,888,047 of record NC_040078.1, read on the forward strand.
CTTCCTGAAGGGTTCACCTTGGGTCTCAGCTTGAATGACACCTCCCCAGAAACACCTTTACTGGTGGCTCAGATGGTAAAGAATCTGCCTGAAGTGTGGGAGACCCAAGGTCGATTCCTGGGTCAGGAAGATCTCCTGGAGGAGGAAATGGCTACTCACTCCAGTATTCTTGCCTGGAAAATCCCCTGGACAGAGGATCCCAGCAGTCCACAGTCCATGGGGTCTCAAAGAGTCAGACATGACTGAGCGACTAACACTCATCTAAAGAAAGTCTTCCCTGGGCTTTTTATTCTCTGTCTCAGCCCCTCGTTGGTGTCTTTCATAGCTCTAATTTCTTCCAATGATTTGTGCATTCGTTTTTCTCTCTTCTCCCTCCTATCTTCTCCCATTACAAATGCTTCATGAGGGCAGGGGTCACACCTGCCTATTCTTGGTGGTCTCTTAGCCACAGAGGGCACTCAATAAATATTTGTTTGATGAATTAATGAATTAGTAAACAAATAAATTAATGAAATGGATCTTAAAGAATCTAGAGCTATGCTGTCCAATAGCCACGAACCACAGGTGGCTATTTAAATGTAAAGAAATTAAAAGTAAATAAATTTAAAACTCAGTTCCTCAGTTGCAGTAGTCACATTTCAATCTCTGTATGTGGCTAGTGGCTACTGCATGGGACATTTCCGTCATTTCAGAAAGTTCTCCTGGGCGTGCTGCTCTGAATGACCTTAAAGGCCGAGAAGGCGGACAAGGGCATTTGGAGCAGAGGGCCCAGCATGTACCCAAAGCTGCAGGTGTGAAAGAGCAGCATGGTGATGCTATGCTCTGGAACAAGGAAGGGGACTCGTCGCTCTACCTTTGCACGGCCCTGTTTGCATTAGAAAGTTTGGCTTAAGGTCAGGAAGAATGTCAGAACAGGGAGACTTCTAAGAGACAGCCGGTCCCATCCATTCCTCTTGGAAGTGGAGAATGTGGCCCAGAGAAGACACCCAAGATCAAAGAGAAAGTAACATGAATGGGGCAGGAACCCAGGCCTCCTGACTCCCAGTGCCTTAGGAGTCAGTTTCCCCCGACCAGGTTCATGGATACTTCTTCCCTCCTTCCTGGCCCCTCTCCCCACCCACAGCCAGGCCACCAAGCCTGGTGAGGCACCCAGGCCCATCCTTGTCCTCGACACTCACACTGGCCACTTTTATTTACTCCTTAGAACATCACAAACCCTCCCTCCCCAGTGTCTGACCCCTAGAAATTTTAGACATCCCAAGGAGAATAGCTGCTTATAACCATTTGCTAATTACACGTATGGATGTCAATTAATTCATTTAGCTAATTACCCACTCGATGAGCACCACGCACCAAAGAACTGTAAAAGACAGACATATGGTGAGAGAGGGGGGTATCCGGGTGCTCAAGCAGCATGCAGGGGTGGGGAAGGGAGGGCGCCACGGCTGCAGCCACTCCCCACCACCGGATGAGTTGGGGGAGGCAGCTTAATGGCTGGGGGGACAGAGCTGCTGCTGCTGCTGCCATAAAGCATAATTACGGCTTTCCACTAATAGCGCTGGGAAAGCACACAGGCACTCGTGCACGCAGATAACCGCACATGTGTATATGCACACCTCTGGTTATACACACACTGAAGTGCGTACAGACACAGCATGCACATAACCACAAGCACGGTATATGTGCACACGTGGACACACACACGCACATGAACACGTGAGGTCATGTAGCATCAATGCACAGACATTTTCTTCAAGTCCTACCTTTGGTGGAGGCTGACGGGTGGGAATTCTCTCTTTTTGCACCCAACTTTACGCCAAGCTCTGTGCTTAGCCCTTCCACATAAGTTATTTCATTTAATCTTCACATAACCCCACAAAGAATGAGTTATCTCCACTTCACTGATCAGGAAACTGAGGCTCAGAGAAGCCAAGACACTTGTCCAAGGCCACACAGCTGGTAAGTGGCAGAGGTGGGGTTAATCCCAGCACCTCCATAGCCACAAGCAGCAGGGGGCAGAGGGAGGGAAAGGGGGTTTTCATCTGCTTGCAACTGGTGGGATCTTGGGAAAATAACCTCTTTTAGCGGAGACTCTACCACAAATGTCATTCTCCCTGGAAAAGGGATCTCCTGTCAGCTTCGGCCGCATCCCATGAGTCTGCTCTGAGGCCGCCTCTGTGCTGGGCCTGGTGCTCAGGACACAAGGTAAAGATCTGAACTCACAGCCTGGTAAGGCAGATGGAGAACACAGGCTGTCATCAGAAAAGCAAGCATTTGATCTGGCTGTCTGGGTTGAGAGCTCAAGTTTTCCCCATGTTCCACGCTTTCTCTTTCTTCCTACCCTGGAGGGGCTGGGTCCAGAAGCCTAAGATGAACCCCTTGAGCTCCCTGCAAATGACACACATCTCCTCTCTGGGGGCTTCTGCCTGGGGTCCTGCCCTGGCCCTTCACACCTTTCCTCATCTTCATAAGGACAGCAGCGTTGGTCTACCCCGGCAAACAAGAATGAAAGTTTCTCCAGTTTTAGGGAAAAACAAGAAAACTCTCCAACACCCCTCTTCCAGTCTCTCCATTTACCAACCCTCATGTCCGTTCACCAAAGTAAACAGGATTCATCCCTCTGCTCAATAAAATACTCCAGAGAATTCCTCTGGTCTAAGAATGGATGGTCTCAAACATTCTTTCAGGCCAGCAAACAAGCAAAAAGTAGCCGCTCTGCAGATTCTATCAGTTAAAAATCTCTCTGTTGCAAGTGACAAAAAATCCAACACAAATAAGTTTCAACAGAGGGAGCATACTGGCTCAGATACAGAGACAACAAGGGGTATGGCAGTTTCAGGAATAGCTTGATTCAGGGGTTCAAGCAAAGTCATTAGGACCTGCCTCTGTCTGTCTCTTATTCTTACTCTCTCCCATGCATGGGTTCATTCTAAAGCTCCACTTGGTGATAAGCTTCTCTTGCGCTCCGACCCTAGCTCACCAGAGACAGGAGCTTTTCCAAGAGCTCCTACACAAGCCCTGGGATTCGTTGTGGCAGGATGGGCTCCAGCACATGCCCACCTCTGAGCCAGTCTCCACAGCCAGTGGGATGCCATGCTCAGATTGGCTGGATCCAAGGGTGGAGTTCCAGCCAAACCTCCTGAACAGAGTGGGAACAGTTGGAGCCCCAAATGTTGTCAGAAGAAGGGGAAATTGATAAAGGACTAGGAGGCAAGGTACTGATACCCACTACAATGTTCTTTTTTTTAATTTCATTAATTTTGTTTATTTTTGGCCATGCTGGGTCTTCGTTGCTGCACGCGGCTTTTCTCTATTTGCGGCAAGTGGGGGCTACTCCCAAGTTGTGGTGCATGGTCTTCTCTTGTCGTGAAACACGGGTTCTAGGGCATGAGCTCAGTGACTGGTACATGGAGTTAGCTGCCCTGCGGCACGTGGAATCTTCCTGGAGCAGGGATCGAATCCGTGTCCCCTGCATTGGCAGGTGGATTCTTAAGCACTGGACACCAGGAAAGTCCTACAGTGTTCTAAGCATTCTAGATCAGAAGGGTAGGGAGCATCAGCCCCGCCTTGGATCTAAGGAAACCGAGGCTGAGAAAGGAGATAAGCCTAATAAAAATTATCCAGTGAGTAAGGGACTGAGTCAGGATTTGAACCAATTTCCTCTCACATCCTCCTTGAGCCCTTCCCCCACAAACAGGCTCCCAGGAGCACTCTCCAGGCACCCAAGCTACAACAAATCACTTTCCTCAGTTCTGCTGTCCACTGCAGATCAGAAGTCTGGGTCAGCAAGGTCTCCTGATTGCCTGGGAAAGGCCTCCCAGGCCGGGAACTCTGTGAGGGCCAGCCTGCTCCATCCACGGATGTCCCACTCCTAGCCCTCTGAGCTCACCCAAGGGCAGGTGGAAAGCCTGCCACGCCACTCTCCCAGACATCTCTCTGGCCAGGTGTGGTGAAGAACAGTCCAGAAGGGCCTGGGAGCAGCCCCAGACAAGGACCAATGGGAGCTGGAGGATACATGCCAGCTCCCTGGCCCCATGGTGGCATGACAAGGTGGGGCCTGTTCCACCCAGGTGCCCACAATAGTGACTGGCCTGATAACACACTCTTTCCCAGCTGCCTTCCCTGCCCTGTCTCACTCCCCCACTCCCCTCCTTGATTCCCGCAGTCACCTCTCAAACAGGCTTGCCTTCCAAATGTTCTCTCAGGATCTGCTTATGGGAAAACACAACTTAAGGTACCTCCCATTTTCCTATAAAATTAGGGTACAGGAAGCCTGAGGAGGGTTCAGCTAAATCAATGATTGTCAAATATTTTTTTAGTAGAATGCTTTTACAAATGCTTTTCTGTTTGGTTTTCACCCCCTCTCCTTCCTAAAATCCAGGCCTCTCCCTTCCCTGCCCTGCCCCTTGCCCCACTGAGTCTCAGGTGTCCCACAACCCTTACTTTTCACGTGGGATCTTAGTTCCCAGACCAGGGATCAACCCTGCCCCACCCCATCTCCACTCCCCTAAGCCCCACGCTTCAGCCCCCTGCAGTGAAAGGGCAGAGTCCCAACCACTGGACCACCAGAAAAGCCCCTCCCACAACCCCTGAGTCTTGTGCATTCCTCAGCCCCTTCTCAGTCAAGGGCATTTTCTTCCCTGCCAGGTCCTGTGCTGAGGGGAGGCAGGAACTTTGGATCCCTTGGTGACGGAGGGCAGGAGGGAGGTCATAGAAATAGTTACAATTCACTCCCTCCCCTAACAGCTAAAAAATCACACAGATTGCACATCTCAAAGACTAGCTTCCTGTAGAAAACCCTTACTGTGTCTGTATATTCTCTCTGATAACGTAACTCTGGCCTAAGCACACTACAAGAACTCTAGCCCCACTCACTGTGGAAAACTGTACAAACCCTCTTACATTAACCTGACACCAGAGACTGCCAGGTCGCAGGGTCCAGACTGGTCTCTCCCCCAGCTTCCCGAGGGGATGGGAGAGCTGTGTCCATCTTTATGTCTGCTTTTATCTGCCTCCCACTCTCTCAAGGACCGTCTTCCTGTCCTTCTCTGGAACGTATGATGTAGAAGGTAACCGTTATCAGATGCCGTGTAGCAAATCACACCAAACTTAGTGACCCTACGCAATAACCTATTATGCTCCCAAATTCACTGGGTTAAGATTTCAGGACGCTGGGCCATTCTCACTTGGGTCTCCCACGCAGCTGCAGACACATAAAGGCTTGATGGGGCCCGACGACCCACCTCAGAGGTGACCCACTCCCTTGGCTTGTGACAGTTCTGGATGTTGGCCCAGGCCCTTAGCTCCATCCCGTGTGGGCCTCTCCAGGCTGCTGAGTGTTCTCACGGCCTGGCAGCTGGCTTCCCTGCAGCAGGAGAACCAAGAACCCAAGGCAGACGCTGCAGCGCCTGTTGTGAACCAGTCCCTGGAGCCACATCGTCACTTTCATTTTATTCTGTTGTTCACGTAGGGCCAGCCCTGATCTGGCATGGAGAGAACCACGCAGGAGGTGTGGGGCAGTGGGCCATCTTGGAAGCTGCCTTCTATGAGAAGTTTAACCGGAACCCTGGCTACCCCCAGGCAGTCTGTGCTGCCTGCTCCCTGAGTTCCTGTCAGCCCCGACACACCCCACCCTGAGCTCCCCCACACCATGAGATCGTGGCGTCTAGCAATGCGTACAAGAATCAGGCAGCAGAGGTACCGGGGCCAGACCAGGAAATGTCTCAAAGCCCTTATCAGCCATCACTGTCTTGAAGTTCATCAGTCGCTGTGCTTTCGGGCCAAGCTCCTCTTACAAGCCCACCAGGCTCCTGGGGGCACAGAGGGGAGCCCTCATGACTTGCCACCCTGGGGGACCAGGAGCTCCAGGAGGGCCCAAGGGAATACTCTGTTTATTGCTGGTGAGGTGAGACTGGAGAAGGGGGTTGTAAGGTGGGAGTGTCTTCTACCTACCTCTACTTGTCGGCAAGATGATACTCCCCATTCCTGCCAAAAAAAGAGAGAGAGAATCTGCCCCAGATCGTCACCCTGCACTCCACTGAGGAGACCCCAAACAAGAAGTGCCCAGAATGTGATCCACAGAATCTCTGAGTGGAATACAGGGTTGCTTTATGCCACTTAGTTATGGGACAGTTTGATATAGAGCATTAAACAACCCAACACCCTGTCTCCGAAGACATAGAGGTTCTGCCCCAGGCTAACCTGGTCCATGGACGTCAGGCTCCATGTGGTCCCATCAGTCAGATGGGTCACTCCCCCAGGCCTGGAGGCTAAGAGTGCTCATTCCAACACACTGCAGACAGGAGGAGACCCTCCTGCAGCTCATATCCACACACCTGGGCCTTGTTTTTCTCCACCCTTGTGTCCAGATGCCTGTCAGTTCAGTTCAGTCCTGTCTGACTCTTTGTGACCCCATGAATCGCAGCACGCCAGGCCTCCCTGTCCATCACCAACTCCTGGAGTTCACTCAGACTCACGTCCATCGAGTCAGTGATGCCATCCAGCCATCTCATCCTCTGTCATCCCCTTCTCCTCCTGCCCCCAATCCCTCCCAGCATCAGAGTCTTTTCCAATGAGTCAACTCTTTGCATGAGGTGGCCAAAGTACTGGAGTTTCAGCTTCAGCATCATTCCCTCCAAAGAAATCCCAGGGCTGATCTCCTTCAGAATGGACTGGTTGGATCTCCTTGCAGTCCATGGGACTCTCAAGAGTCTTCTCCAACACCACAGTTCAAAGGCATCAATTCTTCAGCGCTCAGCCTTCTTCACAGTCCAATTCTCACATCCATACATGACCACAGGAAAAACCATAGCCTTGACTAGACGGACCTTTGTTGGCAAAATAATATCTCTGCTTTTGAATATGCTATCTAGGTTGGTCATAACTTTCCTTCCAAGGAGTAAGCATCTTTTAATTTCATGGCTGTAGTCACCATCTGCAGTGATTTTCGAGCCCAAAAAAATAAAGTCTGACACTGTTTCCACTGTTTCCCCATCTATTTCCCATGAAGTGATGGGACTGGATGCCATGATCTTCATTTTCTGAATGTTGAGCTTTAAGACAACTTTTTCACTCTCCTCTTTCACTTTTATCAAGAGGCTTTTTAGTTCCTCTTCACTTTCTGCCATAAAGGTGGTATCATCTGCATATCTGAGGTGATTGATATTTCTCCCGGCAATCTTGATTCCAGCTTGTGTTTCTTCCAATCCAGCGTTTCTCATGATGTACTCTGCATATAAGTTAAATAAGCAGGGTGATAATATACCAGATGCCCGTGCACAACCCCAATTCCTATTGCTTTTTCTAACAGCTTAACCCTTCATCCTCTCCCCTCCCCACCCCCCACCCCCCACCCCAAGGCCTCAAGCCAGCTTCTGTACAGATGCAGGGCCTGGCTAAATAGGAGCCTTCTAGGCAGCTTCTTTCCTTGGCAACACAAGGAACCAACAGAAGCTGGGACATTACAGCTTGTTCCTGAGTTTACTGAATGAAAGTGACCAGCTACCCTAGGAACTAGCCTGGCCATGGGAGAGTGAGGGGGATAGGTTGGGGGGAGGGCAGGTTGGCAGGGAGGGAGTGGGAATTTTCTATTCCTTGAGTTTGCCCACACCTGGAAGGAATAGCATCAGACTACTTTTAAGTCAAAAGGAGGATTTCTTGGGAGATCACCAGGGTAGCCCAGGGAGCAGGTAGAATCTTGGCAGAGACCTTGAGAACCAGAAGAGAAACCAAACTTCTAACAATGATGATGTCTAGGGAGGGCTTCCCAGGTGGCCCTAGTGGTAAAGAACCTGCCTGCAGTTGCAGGAGACATAAGCCTAATCCCTGGTTCGAGAAGATCCCCTGGAGGAGGTCATGGCAACCCACTTCAGTATTCTTGCCTGGAGAATCCCATGGACAGAGGAGCCTGGTGGGGTATAGTCCATGGGGTCGCAAAGAGTCAGACACAACTGAAGCAATTTAGCACCCATGCACACACGATGTGTAGGGAACGGGATCGTGGAGAACATGCTTCCTCCACACTGTTAGAATTTCTTTCTCAATAATCATGTATAATCAACAACAACAACAACAACAACAAAAAAAAACATTTCCTTTTGGAGAGAAAAGATCTGAAGCAAGGAGGGGGATGCCCAGAGCCCCACAACCTCTGCCCCTGCTCAGCCCCCAATACAGGGCCTTGGGCACCTCCACTGGTTGGCTGCTCAAGACCCCCCAGCTCAGACCTATTGTCAAACACTAGAGTTTGAACAAGTTCAGGGTCTGGGCCCAGCCTCACCTGTCCTGATCCGGCCCAGGATGGCAGCCAGCACCTTGGGAGCCCAGCAGCACCTCATGTGTACAGACCTGGGCCCCCACTGCTGATCTTCTGCCTGCTGACAAATGATCCTGCCTTCCCCACGAGCTGTGACTCCCGGGCCCATCCATCAGCTGCCTAGCCAGTGCAATAGGAGTTTAATGATGTCATGACAGGAGTGATTACAATTGTTAATTACCTTCCAGCCATCAGCAGCTTCTGCAGGTCTTCAGCCATGTGGCAGCTGCCACAGCCACCCTGTGCTTGTACAAACCTCTCCTGGCCTCATCGACCACCCTGCTGTATTCCCAAAGGCCCTGGGATATGGGGGTGGGCATTTCAAAGGAGGATTTCTAGGCACCAGTATGTCCCCAAGATCCTGGTACTCTGAAGGTCTGAATGCCTTTCTCCCTGGTTTAATTTATAGAACCCCTGCTATCAGGGTCCTGAAGGAAAACACCAACCACATCACTATCTGCTCACGGTCAGTGGTGTGGAGTCAAGCTCACAGGTGCAAGGCCTTGCGCCAAGGCCATAGGTGCGGAGCCAGGACCAAGGTCACCTCTGGAACTGACTGAGCCTCATTGAGAACCATTGCCAAAAGCCCCTCTGATCCTTACAGGCCAGCTCCCTGATCCCATATCAGGTAAAAATGACCCCCAGCACTCACCCTATAGTGCCCTAACCAATCACTTAATGCCACCTTTCCAGCAGGAATCCTCAGTTAAAATTGACTTCTAACTCACAAAAAGACTCTCCCTGGTGTGTCAGGAAGTCAGCCCGCTGTATCTGCAGTGTCCCTCACCTTCCATTCTCCCTTCAGTCGGCTTTCCCTGGTCTGTCAGGAGGGCAGCCCACGGTGCTCACAGCACTCAAATTATCTCTACTCTCTGTTCTTAATAAACTCTCCCTTTACGCAATGCTCTGTGTCTGGAAATTCTTTCTCAACCCATATTTGGACTGGACTTCCACAAGCGGATCCTCCCTGCCACTGCATAAAGTCTAAATCCCTTAGCTTGGCACTTAAGATGTCCCACGAAGGACAGTGCCTGCCTTTCTCTAGTTGCACCTCCCACTGCTCAGCTCCACACACCTCGCTGATAATAACAGAACTTCCAGCCACGCCTCCTACTTTCCCACCAGGCCTCTGCCCACACCATCCCTCCCACCCGGAAAGCCCTTCACCCATGGCTCCATACATTCAACTTCTACCTATTCTTCCATGCCTGCCTCACGCTAACTCTGTAGGATATGGCCTAGAGCCACCCTCCTACCCCATGCTCCAATCCCAAGTAATTTTGGCCTCCCAGGATCTTCAGAAGCCCTTCACCTGACCCTCCTTTCTCGCACATCCACTCCCCAATTTAACAGGTTTGTGTCCATGTCCTCTCTCTCCCACAGCAGTGAACTCCTAAGGGTAGGGCCTTAGTACCCAGCACAGGGCCTGGAGTGGAGTAAGGGGTCGGAATCAATGGACAAGTCTTGAGCTGGCCCAGGAGGGAGGAAGTAAAAGTGGCCCTGAGAAGGAGACAGCATGTGCCATTGCTTCCTTCTTAAGGGACTGTGCCCACATCCAGGCCCTCACCAGCTATGCAGGAGTAATGGGCTCCTCACTGGTCTCCCTGCAACCCACCTCCACCTCCACAGCCAAAGCAAGCTTTCAATTGTGAATCAGATTCTGCTACTCCTTGGCTTAAAACCCTTAAATTGCCCCGGAGGTAAGTCTGTTAGTCTAGCCTTCAAGGAGCACCATGGCCACAACAGGTACTTCCAGTGCCCGTCCGCAGTTCACGGCCACCCCCTCCCCTGAAGGCTGCACCCCCACGCCCAGGCCAAGGCCATGACCGCCGTGTTTGTACCTCATGCCCTCTCCCAGTCACAGGTGGCAGGGCCTCACTGGACCTACCTGGTCTAAGCTCAGCCAACTAGATTTTCTCTCTTCGCTGGGAACTGAAAGGTATATAAGTGCTTCGGAGCCATGAGGAGGTTATTGTCCACTTGGAGCCCAGAGAGGATGAATAAAGAGGAGGAGTATGAGGAAGGGGAAGAAGAGGGGCTCAGACAGACAAAAAGATACCAGGAGACTTTGGAGGTCACACCCGCCCCTCCCCGAGACGCAGTTCTGTTGGGCTCCAGGAGAGGCTCCCATCTCTTTGTAAACATTGTCCCTTTTTTCATGGTGGTTTCTGTCAAATGTGTCAAAGAGATGGAGGAAGGTTTGCTCATCCAGACATGTACAGCTCAAAACAAACATCATATATCTTTGAATGAAATACTCTGAAAAGCTGTCTGGGGGAGCAGTAGGGATGTGGGGGTGCAAGTTCCAAGGACTTGTCCACATTTCACAAGGTGGTGGGGAGGCTGCCCCCTGAACGGCAGGTGAGAGCGCCATGCTGCTTCTAGAAGCCGTAGGGCTTCCAGAGGACCACCCATCTCCATTTAACCCCAGCCCTGCCACCCACTCATGGTGTAAGACTGGACCAGTTCTCTCTGGCTTCACTTTCCTCATCTGTTAAACAGCCCTGCTCGTAATAACAGTGCCTACCTCAAGGGGTTTTTTGTGTGTGTGGGTTTTTTCTTTTCTTTTTTAAATTGGATTAAACAAGTTAATACGCGAAAAGCACACAGTGGTGTCTGTTAAGGGCAAACACCAAGTGTTAGCAAAAGTGGGAAAAGCTAAGGCTGTAAAGGGCCTGGAAGTTGTGAGATAAACTCTGATACGCAAATTTAAGCCAGGATCTGGGGCACAGGTGAATTTAAGAAAAAAAAAAGAACTTAGATTATTCACCACTGCGTTCCCAGGAGAGTCCTGGACACAAAGCAGCCCAAGTCCCTGCTCTCACAGAGCTTCCATTCTAGAAAGAGACAGGCAATCAATAAGGTCCCTACAGACGACAGCTACAAAGACAAGAGAAGTATGGTATGAGCAGACGGATGACTAGAGAGCTTCTCTGGGCCAGGGGGGACTGAGGAAGGACCAACAGCTCCAGGCACCACCCGCGGAGGGAAGCCAGCAAGGAGGGAACGGCAGTACCTAGGCGGGCGAAGGTGAGCGAGCTGTCCATGGAGGGCAGGAAGGGCAGATCCCTGAGCAGGCAGCTTTGAGCACGGATTCTGCCAGGCTCTCTGCTGTAAAGCATGAATAGAAACAGCCTTGTCCATCTCTGCCTTAATCTCTTGTCCCTCCCACGTGCTCATGAACACCTTTGGGTGGTTCAGTTCTCTTTCAGGGAACAGGGGAGGTTCTGAATTCAGCGAGGAAGAGATACTGAGACAACAGGGGTAGGTACTCCTCGGGGCAGGCCCCTCCAAGACTCTTCCTCAAAACTTAACCCTTCCTAAAAAGAGTCCACAAAACCCCACATTTACCCGGAGCCCAACTCTGGTTAACCTGCCCCAGGGGGGAAGCTGAGAGAACTCGCCTTTGTCTTGTCCTCAGCAGGTCTGCTCCCTCAGTGACCTCTAGTGAGGAGAGGCAGGAGCACTGGTCTGGAGTCCAGCAGACCGGGTGTCACTCTGCTCTGTCGCTTGTGCACGAGAAGCCTGGGCAAGTCTCAACCACCCTGCTCCATAAAATCGGGGAGACGGCTCCTGGGGAAGATGAGCAGGCCTTCCACATGTTGCCAGAAGGTATCGATCTCAAGAGACCCATGCTAGTCATCCCATTTTCCGACCAAGGGGACAGGGTCAGTGGGACAGCATCTTCTCCAATGTGAAGACCAATGATAGCTATGCCTTGATGAGTGCCTTCCAGGGGCCAGACACATGTAAAAGAAAAAAACAGCAATAAAGTCTTTAAAATAAAAAAACAAACACCTAGAGGAACAGTTTTACCACAGAGCAGGTCACAAATCTGGCACAGGCTCTGGGGAACTGCAACTTTGATGAGACAGAAAGGAATTTGACTTTTTTTTTTTTTTTTTTTAAACTTTACAATATTGTATTAGTTTTGCCAAACATCGAAATGAATCCGCCACAGGTATACCCGTGCTCCCCATCCTGAACCCTCCTCCCTCCTCCCTCCCCATACCCTCCCTCTGGGTCGTCCCAGTGCACCAGCCCCAAGCATCCAGTATCGTGGAATTTGACTTTTTAAAGCCAAATACCAAGCACTGTCGGAGAAGGCAATGGCACCCCACTCCAGTACTCTTGCCTGGAGAATCCTATGGACGGAGGAGCCTGGTAGGCTGCAGTCCATGGGGTTGCTACGAGTCGGAAAACGACTGAGAGACTTCACTTTCACTTTTCACTTTCATGCACTGGAGAAGGAAATGGCAACCCACTCCAGTGTTCTTGCCTGAAGAATCCCAGGGACAGAGGAGCCTGGTGGGCTGCCGTCTGTGGGGTCACACAGACTCGGACAGGACTGAAGTGACTTGGCAGCGGCAGCAGCCAAGCACTGCTGGTTGCTTGCCAGGTGGCTCTAGTTGTAAAGAACCCACCTGCCAATGCAGGAGATGCTGGAGACACAGGTTTGATCCCTGGCTTGAGAAGATCCCCTGGAGAAGGGAATGGCTACCCACTCCAGTATTCTTGCCTGGAGAATTCCATGGACAAAGGAGCCTGGCAGGCTACAGTCCATGGGGTCGCAAAGAGTCGGACATGATTGAGCGACTAACACACACCCCCCACCCCAAGCATTGCCTGCCCTGAGTGAGGAAAGCAAAGCCTCTGAGCTGCCAGGGGCACCAGACTGGTCAGCAGGCATTTGCTGCCTTAGGAGCCTGGCGTCTGCTGTGCATGTGGCATGCCAGGTCTGGGTTACGTGGCCTACCAGGTCTGCCCCAGCGTCAGCAGGCCAGGGGGTCGAGGCAGGCTGTACCACCTGGTACCCAGCTCTTCCTCCATTACCACTGTTCCAAGTGACCCCACAAAATACAGCTCCTTATCACCATTTTAAAATAAGAAACTGAGGCCCAGAGAGTTTAGGGATTCCCCTGTCAAGATCACTCAAGCCCAGCTCAGATTGGAACCTAGATCTGTCTGGTTGCAAAGGATGTAACTGTCACATCAAACCACAGAAATGCCAGCTGGGGCACAATAAGCAGACTGTAGTCAGACTAAGCTCGGAATCCTCAGAACTTGGAGGAAGAGGGGCAGGCCAGAGGAACCAGGCCAGAATGCTGGAGCCCGGGTTCCCTCCCAGGCCCCTGCGGTTGCACAGGGGCTGGGCCAGGGTGGTCCAGGGAGAAGTGTGGGATTACTCCCAGGCTGCACCGACCTCCCGCCTCCCCTCAGCACGTACCCCACTAGGGGGTGATTTTTCAAACCAAACTTTCCAGCATCACCCTTCCCTGGGCAGCCAGACACCCGGCCCCCCACAGCCCACCGCCAGCCAGCCCTGCCTCCCTCCTGGAGCGGCAGGAAGCCCGCAGCCGTTCTGCATACACCCCCTGGTGGAAACAGCTCATTACGAGATGGGGGAAATGTGCTAGAACATTAGCTTAATAAATCAAGCGTTCCCAGAGCCCTGCAGCCGCCGAGGCTCTGCAAGGCGGGGCCACGGCGCCCACCCCGGAGCTGGGCCAGGGGGTAGGGGCGGGGCCATCGTGCGGCCGTCACCCAGCTGCCCCTTCCCCTGCGGAGCCGAGAAGTCGGTGTGTGCAGCGGGCTTGGGAGACCAGGCCGCCCGGGGTTTGAGTCCAGGGGCTGCCACTTGCTAACCTGCAACCCAGAACCAGGGATGGCCTCCTGGAGCCTCTGTCTTCATCTAAACAACGAGGCATTGACGAGCCCTATCCATGGAGGGCCTCTCAGAGTGGTACCCTCCACAACTCACTGCAGCTGCGTGAGATCCAAGAGGCCATTTCGTTTTTCAGAATGGTGAGATTCAGAGCCTGTGGCTGGTTTATATCCAGTCCTGCCAACCCTCTGCCTAAGGTCACTCCCAACCCCCTGGCGCCCACCTCTGCCCAGAGCAGGTACTCTGCAGTGAGGAGACCTGCAAGGTAACCAGCTCCTGCGGGGTGGCTGGACTGCAGAGCAGCAGGCCTCACCTCCTGCATGCCCAGCAGGCCAGCCACCTCCCAGCTCCTCCTGATCCCAGACAAGGAAGCCCCCAGGAGCCCCAGGTTTTTTCCTGCAGCCTGCTGCCCCTGTGTCCCTGATACACGCCAAAGCCTTCTCTGCTGACCCCCACCATCCTGGCTGGCTCCAGCTAACTTCCCTCCCAGTCCTAGCTCAGACATTAACCCACTTAAGGCCTGAAGAGAATCCCTCCCCTCCCTGGACCTCAGTTTCCCTCTCTGTGTGAGACTTAGCCTAGAGGATCCTAAGAAGGCTCCTGCTTGCCACCCCACCTCTCCTCCCTGCTGGTCTAGGCAGGAAAGGGGCTGCAACACAGAGCTCCTTAGCAGAGAAAACCACTGTCTAGAGAGCTAATCCCTCCTGCTCTCTGGGGGGTGGAGAGAGGGCTAGAGAAAAAAAAAAAAAATTAAATTACTAGACCATCTATTTGTCAACTCCTCCCTCCCCATTGACTTAATTTTCTCCAGCCAGATGTAGAGTTAGAGGAGGCAGGAGTGAGTCTGCAGCCCAACCAGAGAGGGAGAAGGGGGAACTGCAACAGGGAGTGAGAAGAAGTCCCAGATGGACACAAGGATGGACCTCTTAGACGCACATCAAGCCAGGAAGCCTCATCTAGGCCAAGAACAAACAAATACCAAAAATAAGGAATACATATTCCTCTCTGACTAGCTCTGCCCAGGGACTTGGAGCAGCATCACTTCCTCCAGGAAACCTTCCCAGATCTCCCAGTATGGGTTAGGAGCCGTCTCTGGGTTCCCACAACCTCTTTGGTTCCCCCATAACACCATGCCAATATGGTGTGTTAACTTTCATTCATTTATACAATGAATATTTCTGGAGCATAGTATGTTCCAAGCTAACTGCTGGGAATAGAGCTAAAAACAAAAACTGTAGTCTACCAGGAAAGACTGATAAGAAGTATAAACCCATTTGGATTATCTACTGCTATGTAACAAATCATATCAAACCTTCCTGGCTTAAAATAACAGCAATCATTATCTTCCCTCTCATAATTTCTGTGGACAAGGAATTTGGAAAGGGCACAGCTGGGCTGTTCTGGCTCAGGGTCCCCCGTGTGCTATAGTTAGACAGCAGCTGGAGATGGAACAGCAGAGGGCTGAACAGCTGGGAGGTGGCCAAGCAACCTCTCATTTAGTCTCAGGACTTCACATGATCTCTCCACATAGAGAGTTTGGGCTTCCTCACAGTATGGCAGTTTTAGGGCAGTCATGGCAGCTGGCGTGCACCACAATGAATTCTCCAAGAGAACCAAGCAGAGATGTTTCACATTTTTTTAACCTAGCCTTAGTCATAAAAATAGTGTCACTTCTGCCACACTCTTGGTCAAGGCAGTCATCAAGGTCCACCAAGTTTCAAAGAAAGGGTACACAGACCCTATCTTTTGATTTGGTAGAAGGAGGGTCAAAGTCATATTAAAAGAGGAGCGTATGAGAAGGGGTTATATTAGTGGGACACTTTTGGAAAACACAATCTGCTACAAAACCCAATTTGATTTAAATAAGATCACCTCACACCCTCCACTGGGCTTCCCCGGTGGTACAGTGGTAAAAAAAATCTGCCTGCCAATGCAGAAGACATGGGTTCGATCCCTGGGTTGGGAAGATCCCCTGGAGTAGGAAATGGCAACCCACTCCTGTATTCTTGCCTGGAGAATTCCATGAACGAGAGAGCCTGGTGGGCGATGGTCCATGAGGTCACAAAGAGTCAGACACGACTGAGTGACTGAGCTGAGGTGACACCCTCCATCCCCCCAGGAAGTTAACCCCTCCACATCTCACATTTTTGCACGTTCCCCAGAGGCTGACTTACGTTTCACTTACGTTTCATGATCACCTCTGACTCCAAACTTCTGCTTCTCCTGTATTTTCTCAATTTTCAGACTATCTCACTGGTCTGTGGGTGCAGACTTTTGTCATAAGCATGAGATTTGGACAGAAACTCAATCCCTTGCCTGCATTTCTACAAAACACTCAGCTAATGGCAAATGAGGATGTGGTGGGCTCTGCTAAGAATTTAAGGAGAAGGAGGAGCAGCTCCAGTGTCTTGAAATTGAATATTAGACATCCCTTCTCATAACTGAGATTTATGCTTGGTCTTCACTCTACAGACCTCACCCTATCTCGTATCTCCTCTCCCCTCTCCACTGCACCCCCCACCACCACCAACCACTGCACTGAGCTGCTTTTGGGATCTTAGTTCCCCAAGCAGGGATTGAACCCGGGTCACAGCAGTGAAAGCCCTGAACCCTAACTAGGGCACCAGGGAACTCCCATCTCCTCTCCCCTCTTTCACTTTTCTCTCTCTTTCCCAGCCCTTTCTCACAACTCTACCCCCTTCCCAAATTTTACCCAGGTAAGCCAAGCAGTTTTCCAAGACTCCTTGCCCTAAACTTGCCCCCCTGGCATCCTTTTGGAGGCTCAAAGGGCTTTCCAATTTCAGAGACATCTTCCCTAGAAGGTAGGTGTGGATTCCATGATGCAATGACGAATTTTTCCTCCATTACCCAAGCCAGGACCATCAAGTGGGACAGGGTCTCTAGTGGGGAAGGACTTTGTATGGACCATTGCGTGTAATCTTTGGAATGACTCTCTTCTGCCTAGTCTGCCTGGAAAATCCCATGGACAGAGGAGCCTGGTAGGCTGCAGTCCGTGGGGTCGCCAAGAGTCGGATACAACTGAGCGTCTTCACTTACACTTTTCACTTTCATGCATTGGAGAAGGAAATGGCAACCCACTCTAGTGTTCTTGCCTGGAAAATCCCAGGGACAGTGGAGCATGATGGGCTGCCATCTATGGGGTCGCACAGAGTCGGACACGACTGAAGCGACTTAGCAGCAGCAGCAACAGCAACCTAGTCTGCCTCCCTCCCTGCACCATGAGCCCTTAGAAATCAGAGGCACGAACCATCTGGTTCCTCGGAGCCCACTCAGGATAAGCACTCAGGAAAGACATGAAATGACAGCAGTTCAAAGGCGATTCCATCAGGGACCGAGGGCAATGGTGTGCCAGAGCTCAGACCCTTGAAGCCAACCTGCCTTCCCCATCCCCAGAGGTCAGACCTGCTCTGAGACAGGTGCTGTAGGTGGTCCTCAGCGCCGACTGTGGACAGGAAGGCAGACCAGGAAACCCAGCAGAAAAATGTGCAAAGGACACAAGCAATCCCCAGAAGGAGAAGCCCCAGATGGCCAACAAGCACAAGTGCATGAAGAGCTGCTTATATTCACTAACAATCTAAGAAACACAAAGAGTTGGCACCTTACATTCATCATAGTGGCAAAAATTAGAACGACGGGTAATACCAAGTGCTGGCAGGCACGCAGGAGGTAAACGCTCTCACATGCTGCTGGCGGATGCAAAGCGGTTCAGTCATCCTAGAAAGCAGGCTAACGAGAGTTAGTAAAATTAAGTAGGTGTGTGTCCCATAAGGTAGCAGGAGTATCCTGGTGCACCCCTGGATATGACAGGGAAATTCTCACACAAGCCCACAAGGGGACCCGTCCATGATATGTACAAGTGTGCATGTCAAGAAATTATTTGTAAGAGGAAGAAATTCAAGGCAAGAAACTTCCCTGGTGGTCCAGTGGTTAAGAACCTCCCTCCCAAGTCAGGGGACACAGGCTCGATCCCTGGTCAGGAAACTAAGACCTCATATGCTGTGAGGCAACTACATCTGAGCTTCACAATGAAGACCTGTGCATGCGTGCCACATTGCTTCAGTCGGATCCGACTCTGTGCAACCCTATGGACCATAGCCTGCCAGGCTCCTCTGTCCATGGGGACTCTTCAGGCAAGAATGCTGGAGTGGGTTGCCATGCCCCCCTCCAAGGGATCTTCCTGACCCAGGGATTGAACTGGCGTCTCTTACATCTCCTGCATTAGCTAGTGGGCTCTTTACCTCTATCAACATCTGGGAAGCCCAGTGAAGACCCAGCACAGCCAAAAAATAATAATAATAATAATAAAGTTTTTAACAATTTACTACGCAAAAGAAATTCAAGGCAGTGTAGGTGTCCATCACTGGGGGAATAAGTGAGCAAAATGGGGTGGATTGTGCTCAGAAATCCATAGCATAAGAAGAGGAAACAAAGAGGCCTTCAAACATGTATTTCTGAGTTTGTGTGGTGATGCGGGAGCAGAGGGGGAAATGAAAAATACAGAATGAGATCTCTAGCACCCAAGACACCTCTACAAAGTTTACAAAGATACATGCATATTTTACAAAGATACATGCATATTTAGGGTCATATATGGAATTCACTAGAGTGGGTCCTCATGGAAAGAAGAGACTGGGAGAGGGGACTAAAAATAGGTGGGTAGTAAGAAGGGAAAAACTCTACACGTGTAAGCCAGGCCTGGTATCCAGAGCTGTGTATGTATCATCTCATTTCATCTTTGGAATATTCTATGAGGTAGGTACTATTAATAGCACCGTTTTTTTTTCAGATGAGAAAACCAAGGCTTAGAGAGATCACTCTGTCCATGGGATTCTCCAGGCAAGAATACTGGAGTGGGTTGCTATGCCCTCCTCCAGGGGATCTTCCTGACCCAGGAATCGAACCCGTATCTCTTAAGTCCCCCAGCTCTGGCCCCTCCAAATCCAGCCTCACATGAACCAGCAACAAACACCCCTCACCCTCTTCCCCCAAGAATGGATTCATTCCTCCAAGAGAAGCTCATTTAGCATTCGCTAGAAGCCAATGGCTCGCAATGCCCATAACTGAGTCCAGCTCTATCCAGGTGTTTGAAGCTCTCCACAATTGGACTCTGCTCACCTAGGAGTCTCATCATTATTTCCCTACTGATGCTGGCTCCACATCAGACCAAGCTTCTAGCATTGACATACCATGGCCTTCCACACCCACCTTGTATGCTTTCCCTCAGCTCCTTTCAGTCCATTCAGACATAAGCAGTATATGCTGTAGTAGCTTTCCAGTTTTTTTTATTTTTAAAAATTGATGTATAACTTACATGTAAAGATCTTAACTTCAAAAAATTAATTGAGTTTTGACAAATGCCTTCATCAGCTTGATAGTCATTTCCCCTCCCTGAGTCAGTTTCCCATCTACAGAATGAGGTAATGTCAACCTTATAGGGCTGTGGTAGGAGGTAAAAGTAATATGACAAGTGGCCAGCACAGTGCCTGGCACACAGCAGGCAAGCAGTGTGCTATTTTTCACAAGTAGCCTGTCTCCAGTTTTCAATCACAAAAACTTAAATGAGCATCTACTCAGTGCCCTGTGTACATATGGCCTGGAGACTCAGGGGAAACCAAAAATGGAGGCTGCTAGCTTCCTACTGGGGCTTTCCAGGCGGTTTAGTGGTAAAAAATCCACCTGCCAATGCAGGAAATGCAGGTTCCATCCCTGGGTTGGGAAGATCCCCTGGAGGAGGAAATGGCAACGCACTCCAGTATTCTTGCCTGGAGAATCCCCATGAACAATGGAGCCTGGAGTGCTGCAGTTCAGGGAGTTGCAAAGAGTTGGACTCGACTGAAGACCCATGCACACAGCCTCTTATGGATTTTTTTTTTTTTTTTTTGGCTACACAGCATATAGAATCTTAGTTCCTCAACCAGAGATTGAACCTGCATTGGAAGTGTGGCGTCTTAATCACTGGGCCACTGGGG
This sequence comes from Bos indicus x Bos taurus, assembly GCF_003369695.1. Taxonomy (NCBI): domain Eukaryota; kingdom Metazoa; phylum Chordata; class Mammalia; order Artiodactyla; family Bovidae; genus Bos; species Bos indicus x Bos taurus. The sequence goes on from NC_040078.1 coordinate 91,908,016, forward strand.
AAGTCCCTCTCCTAAGGATTGTTAAACTACACTGAGACAGGTGCTGTGACAAAAGAAAGCACAAGGAACAATGGAGTTTGAAAGGAGGAACCCAGGTCAGCTTTGGGGATAAAAGAGGGCTTCCCAGAGGGAGTGATGCCTGAGAGGCATCTTGAAAGAGTTAACAGTTGGATTTCCCTGGTGGTAGTGGTTAAGACTCTGCATTTCCACTGCATGGGACACAGGTTCGATACCTGATCAGGGAACTAGAATCCCAAATGCTGCGCAGTCAAAACAAAAAATTAACAGGTGAACAACAATAGGATTCCAGGCAGAGCAAATGGTGTGGGTACTGCTCTGACGGTTGGTGGGAACACAGTGTATCAGGGGAGCTGCAAAGAACTCAGCTGGCTGGAGTAATGGGAGTGTGAGGGTTCTGCTGTGGTGAGCTGGAGAGGCCAGCAAGGGCCTTGAATGCCATGCAAAGGAGAGGGCTTGCCCCTCAGGACAGCAAGGAGCCAATGAACATGTTGAGAGCAGGAATTAACGGGTGTGTATTTTAGAACGTCCTCACCGGGACTTCTTCATTCTGCTTTGACCTGGTTTATTCTTTATCTACCTTAGTCTGCAAGCTCCTTGCAGTCCAGCCCAGGGCTCAGAAACCTCTCCAGGCTCCCTAGGGACTGTGACAATCGCAGATCCTTAGGCCAGCACACAAGGACCGCCTGGTTCTGACTCCCTCTCCAGCCACATCTCTTCCCACTGTCCTCTCCCCTTACATTTCAGCTACACCATCTTCAGTCATTAAAGGTCATGCTCATGTCTTGTGCTTGCCCATGCTGTTGCCTATTCCTGTCATTCCCTCTCCCTGAATGAACTGTCTCCCGTTTAGCTCTGTTTATCTGGCTAATTCCTACTTCTCCCTTTGGGACTCAGCACAAGCACCACCTCCTTCAGGGAGCCTTCCCTGATTTTTCCCCAGGCTGGGTGACAGTTCTCTTAAGACACCATTCTGCTAACCATCATTATACCACTATGCTTTCTGCAGGGAAGGCTGGTCCTGTTCACCTCAGTATCTCCAAGCCCTGGCAGGACCTGACAGTGACAGCCTGTGCAAGTCAAAGGAGCAGGGCAGGCTCTGGAAGTCACATGTAGTATTTGTGACCCCAAGGACTCCTTTGTCCATGGGGATTCTCCAGGCAAGAATACTGGAGTAGATTGCCATGCCCTTCTCCAGGGGATCTTCCCAACCCTGGGATCGAACCCAGGTCTCCCACATTGCAGGTGGATTCTTTATCATCTGAGCCACCAGGGAAGCCCACATGCATGCATCACTAAGACACAAAAGATGCATCTGAGAAAAATAAAATGAGACGATCAAGGTGGGAAGGCCTAGATCATGGAGGGTCTCACCAGCCTGCAGTTGATCCACAGGGCAGGGAAACGCAGGGCACAGACAGAAGCAGCGGGGGAATATTTGCTTTGTGGTTCAGAAGGCTTGGTGGAGGGAACAGTGTGGAGGACGACTCGGAGGGGCCAGTTTCAAGCCCCCTGGATACCAGCAGGCCGGCAGATTAAGATGGTGGCTAAGAGATGTGGAGAAGGGAACAACTGGAGAGATATTTAAGGGGAGAAAGGACCAGACTTGGTGCCTGATTGTTCGTGGGTGGCAAGGGAGAGGGAGGAGTGGAAACGACTCCCTGTGCAGCTCCTCGAATCTCTAGGGAGAGAGGAAAGAGGCCAGCAGCCAGCTCGGACACCAGTCACCTTGGACACAAATAACCTCTAGGGACTCTGGCCCTGCTGAGCCGAGCTGCTACCTCTGACAGTGCCTCCCCAACACACACACACACACACACACACACACACACACACACACACACACCCTGTTTTCCCAAGGGGTTGACTGGACGCTCTGCTGGCTCCTTGCCCACTGCTCCCTCCCGCAGTCTGCTCTGCGCCAGCCAGGAGGGGAGGGAAGGGGAGGGGCGGCCGCAGAAGCCCTGCCGGAAGGGAGGAAAGGCGGGCTCAAGAAGCCAGCCCAGCCGACCCCCAACTGAGGAGCAAGGGAGAGCCGGGGATAGAGGGTGAGACAGACAAAAGACAAGGAGAAGCAGTACAGCAGCACCGAACACTGGAGATACAAGATGCCTTTCTGTTCCTCTTGCTTGCCCACTCCCCATTTTAGAGATGGGGAAACTGAGGCCCAGAGATAGCAACAGTTTAGAAGCCTACAACTCAGGTTTCAGCAGACCCACACTCTTCTGGTGGAGCCCCTCGGCCTGGAGCAGCCACTTCCACTCTGGTCTGGTAGGAATGGGTGTTGAGCACCACAGCCATCCCCCCAAATGAAGGGCTGGCCAGCTAGTTGAGTCTATGGTTCAAGTCCCTCCAAGTCCCCATAGTATAAAGAGCTGGACTGAAAGACAGGGGACTTGAGTTCTCACCCTGCTGTAGGACTGATTTTTCATCTGTAAAATGTCCTATACTGCCTCTGATAAACCTCTCTACAAGGTTTACAAGAGCCACTAAGGGATGAAGGAAGACTTTGTGAATTCAAAAATGCCACAGGACCCCAGAAGGATTGAGTGCAAAGCCATGTCCCTGAGCAAATCGCTCCCCTCTCTGGGACTCAGTTTCCTCAACTGCACAAAAAGGGTACCAGATTCATTGACCTTAAAAGGCCCATTCCACCACCGGAAGCCTGTAGGATGCACCCAGTCTGCCAAAGTTTTAGATTCTACAGCAAACACAAAACCTCACCATCGCATCCTCCCCGCCCCCAGAACGGGCGCTTGGAAGCCCTCTTCAGGCCTGTCACCGGTCAGCGGGGGAGTTATTGCCACCCCTGCCCAGGTACCACTGGCTCCGTCCTTAGGGCCCCTCGCCGCCCCAGCTGCAAACTTACTGCGGTGGCCCCTAGGGGGCAGTGTTGCCCCGAACTTGGGCCGCCGCAGCTGCTGCCCCCGCCCCAACGGGCGCCGGGAGAATACTTGAGTTCTGGGAATGTTTGACACCCCCCGGCACACACACCGCCCCCCGCGGCCAGCCCCAGTCCCGGGGGCTCCCGCGCTGCTCACAGCCCGGGTGCGGACTTACTGCTAGCGCTACCCCCCACGCCTCCACCTCTCCCAGCAAAATATATTTCGCAAGGACAAGGCTTCTATTTTTGTTTTTTCGCAGGAGTAGGGAACAGGTATTGGTCTCAGGCTGCTCGCGTGGACTAGGAGGTCTCTGTGTTCTGAGATCCGAGGGAGAAATCTGAGGGAAGAGGAGGCTTGTTTTCCCAAGAACCTGTCAGCTGTTTCCCCCGTCACTCCCGCATCCCTTTGATAAGGGGTTGGCGGGCATGCACCCCCGCACCGCCTCCTCCACGGGTCCCCCAACCCCGCCAGGAAGCGCCCCGGGGTAGAGGGTGTGGGCTACAGGGTCCAACCTCGCCTTCTCCAGCTCAAGCCCAGGCCCAGGGACCGGGGCACAGGCCGAGTTTGAGGGGCTGGGTTTGGGGGGTGACTTCTGCTGTCTCCCCAGCCTCAGATGTGAGCAGCAAAGTCAGGGTGAAGACGGTAAAGGGGAAACGGAGGGAAAATCCCATTCAAGTTTGGTCCAACAGTTTAATGGAAGTGGGGGGAGTAGGAAGAATTTAAAAGCCCCGAACCCACAAAGCAGACTTTTTTTAAAAAATTATAATTGAAAACATCTCGGAGTAAGGGCCGCCAGGAACGGGCCAGCTCCCCCCGCCCCATCCCCCTCTCCTGCTCCCCGGAGTCCGATGAAGTCATGATAAGTAGGCTGCAAAAAAAAAAAAAAAAGTGGGGGGGTGGTTTGCAGGGGCTGGGGGCACAGGGGTCCCAGGCTGGGGCCCCGCGCGGACACAGTTTGGATACTATGGTTACGCGATCCGACCCAAACAGCGAAGGCGGACAACAATAGCGGCAGCCAGAGGAGGAAATTCCTTCCGGGGTGGACGGCGCGGGGGGAGGGGCGCCTGGCTGGAACGCCGAGGCGGCGGCTCGGCCAATCAGCGCTCGGCCGCCGGCGGTTTCAAGGTGCCCCGCGCCGCGCGCCCCCGCCCCCCCGCGCGCTCCGCTTGGGCGCTGGAATTGCTGAGACGTTTCCCTGCACGCGCCCGGGTAACCCTGCGGGGGCTGCTGCTCAAGCCGACCCCCTTCCTAGCCCTTCTCCCCGCCCCCCGTCGGAGCCCACCGCCCCGGGAAGACTGAGTATTCTGCTGCCTGAGTTGCTTGCACTTGAAGGAGATTGGGGGAAAAAAACATCCCTCCAAACTACCCCTTTCTGTGGGGTTGGTTACTGCACAAGCCTGTTTTCTATTTTAAAGCATGTCTCAAGAAAAAATGAGGGGAGAGAGAGAACAGGGAGAGCGAAGATCCACCCCAACTCAAGAAGCCTGGGAGGCTCTGACCCCTGCCTGCCTGGCCGCAGGGGCTGTTACATAATAAGTTGGGTTATTGATATTGGCGGCCCTGGCCGGGCATCTGGCATGCAGAGATCCAAGGGCAGAGCTGGCATTTAGAAAAGCTCCCCCCTTCCCCCTTTCAGTGACCGTTACCTGCTTTATAAAGGACCAGCGGAACCAGGGGCTCTCCTCAGCCGGTGTCTGGGCAATTTACGGGGTGCCCATGGTGTGACCGTGCCCACTGCTACCCTCACCTACCAGGGATTCTGTGCCTAAGTCCCCCTCCTTCAGAATCCCCGGACTGGCTCTTTCCCTGTCGCCAGGCCCTCCACGGTGCCTCCTGCTTTCCTGCCAACTACCCAAAGCCGGCATCCTGGGCACTCAGAGCACCGAGCTGGTCCCGTTCTTTTTAAGCGGAACCAGGTTTCTGCTCTCTGGTGTCTCCTGAGCTCGGAACACCACTCTGACGAGTAGATACCTTCTCTTATTCATTGCCTACTGAGAGATTCACTTCTCTGGAAAGCTCTAACATTCAAAAAGTATTAGCCTCTCTCTCCCATTCTTTCTCTCCCTCTCTTCATATATAATGGGGATAGCCCTAATTCTCCAGTTCCTCGTGTGTCTCTATAAATAAATAATGAGATTTTATTAATTATGCACGTATAGTATCTGCAAACAGATTGCTCTGTCTCTTGATGCCTAATAATATTTTTTAAAAAAAGGAAAAAAACTTCCACATCGAAGCTGGGTATTTGGGGTTTATTCCCCTCCCTTCAAGCAAACAAAAACTTCAAGGGGCCATATGTCCTCCAAGGAGAGGCGAGAAAGGCAGAAAGTTGGGGAGTGCAAGAAAGGGAGGGATTAAAGGGGGTCTCTCTGCAGATTTTCAAGGCAGCCAGGCAAATTTCGAGTAGCCTGCTTCATGTTTGTGATTGAGCTGCTGGTCTGAAAACATACCAAGGTTCACTTGGGCGTTTGTGTGTTAGGCGGGATGGGCAGCTGTTAATAGTAAACAGGAAACCAGCAAGAAGAGAGCTGGCCGCAGCCCAGGCCCTCTCTCAATTCCGCGCCCCTTCTCAGAGCCCCCAAACCCTTGAGCTCTCGAAACACACTTGGTTTCTGGGACTTGTGCATCAGTTAATTTCTGGGTGCCCAACATAACTCCTGGCACATAGTAAGGGTTCAAAAAACATTTGCACATTGAACAAATGGAGCATGGAGAACATATCCAGGGTTGGGGAGTGGTTGCACAGTGGCCGGGTCTTGGTCTTGGGGCAGTATGCCTTGAAGGCATGACAGTTGGGGCTTCAGTCCTCAGACAATGGGGGAGGGACTCTCCCCTCCAATTTTGTAGTCCAGGAAGTGACAGAGCAGAGCTGAGCATTGAAAAACTAATCTGAGTGAGGGAGACCAGAGAGAGGTGCAGATACAGGAACCATCAGGCAGAGTAGGTATGGCCAGAGAGAAAAGGATACAGAGGTAGCCTCCTACCTTTAGCATGCGGAAATGAGGCAGTGGGAGGGGTCAGAGGTGAGCTTCGATTCAAAAGGTTTTGGTTCCTGATCTGAATAGCAAGCCTATGGAAATAGAGATTTAAAGAGTGCAGACATAAAGTGTAAGGACTCCTATAGAACAGGCTTCCCTCGTAGCTAGCTCAGTTGGTAAAGAATCTGCCTGCAGTGCAGGACACCGGGGTTCAATTCCTGGGTTGGGAAGATCCCCTGGAGAAGAAAATGGCAACCCACTCTGGTATTCTTGCCTGGAGAATCCCATGGACAGAGAAACCTGGAGGGCTATAGTCCATGGGGTCACGAGGGTCGGACACGACTTAGCGTCTAAACCACCACCACCAGAACAGGCACCTTAGACTGAAATTTTAAAAGCAGACAAAAAAGAGATCCCAAAGGAGGCACACATCATTAATTGTCCATTAGATTGTCCAAGGAATTATCATTTGGGACCCAGAGATCCCAAGAGGATCAGGGGCTAATAGCAGGCGGAGGGGTGGTCAGTTTCCACAGCAGGACCAGTTGCTAGCACACCACCCCACATCTTTTGCCTCCTTCTCAAGTTATTTGCACAACACCCACCTCGCAGGAAAGAAACAATTTCCTCACCCAGCCCAAAGCAGACCAAGCCTTCTGACAAAAGGGTTAATTAAACTGGGTATGTGTTACGCAAGTTGAAAAATATTTTTTTTTCAAGGGAGAAGTTCTGGATGCCATTTCTTCTGCCTGTGAGAGGGAGGTCTATATATCACCAAGGAGTTAAAACATAAAAATAAAATTGTGCTGGCTGAGGTTACCACAAAGCTATCAAGCTGGGTCTTGTTGCCGGAGTCCTGGCATCTGCTGTGTAATTTGGGGAGCACTTACTCTCCCAACCATGGGTGGGGGCGGCTGTCTGACTTCTCTCTTTGTATCCTCCTAATTAAAAGGGACCAGGATCCCTTACCACATGTGTTAAAGGACATCTCTTGTGCCAAGGAAAGGCAAGGAGATGAAGATGCTATGGGTACTCGGGATGCAGGGAGAGGGTACCAGGATCCAACACGAACCCTCCTTGCCACCCTCACCCCGACCCATACCTGATGTGTCATGACCTGCTCTGTGACCTTGGGCAAAGTCCTCAGTTTTCCCAAAAATCAAAATGAGGAGGGGAGAGGAGGATGGTTGAAGATCAAGGATCCTTCTCACTCTCTGGTTCTAAGAAATGGGTCCAGCTGGACCTCAGGCTATCTTCCCTCATGGTCTGTTGGGATGGAACCTCTGTCCCCCCTCCAGCAGCCAACATGCCTGTTGCCTGCCCCCCAGTTCCAGTTGTGGGGCCAAGGTCCCAAAACACAAACCACCTTTAGACCACAAAGGTCCCCAGCTGTAGATATGCCCAAGCTCCGACAGTGCCTCCTACACACAAATGCAGCAAAAGCCTAGGCTCAGACACCATCTAGGCTGACAGGCCAGCAGGCCCAGCTCACCTGGGATGCACGTAAGCCCTCTACAACATCCCAGGCTCGTGTCTGTCCAGCCCCTGCTTGAATGCCTCACATGACCACATGACCTCACTATCATTTATATACCCTGGCACAGGTACCCTTACCACTTAACTGCTCCTGTCCACCAAGGTGTCCTGCTAATAGTTCAAACCCAGCAGGTACCAGGATGGAACCCTTGATGTCCTCGACAAACCTCCCACGCATCCTGGCTCAGACACGGACACCACAGGCAAAAAATTTAGGCCTTCTTCCTGCTTTCTCACTCCCTCTCCAGTGGGTCCCCAAGTCCTGACATTCCATCACTGCCTCTCTAGTTGGGCCCGCCTCCTCGTCCCCTCCCTCATCGCTTGCCTGTGCAGTACATCTGCTTCTAGCTGGTCTCCCTGTCTCCTGATTAGTCGCATCCACATGACCCTCCATGCTGCCTACCAGAGGGCTCTTTCTAAACCCTTAACCTGAATATCACACTCCTCTGCTTATAAATAAATGATGACGCAAGTGGCCCACAGGACCACACTCCAAAATTTCTTACCACAGTATTCAAGGCTTTCCTCAATCCGGTACAGACACAAAGCAATCCCATCGCCCACCTTCCTGGTAGACTTACTTCACCTTGCAGCCCCACAGAATGGCGTGCTGGTCCCTGAACATGCTTTGTTCTTTCATGCCTGTATCTTTGTCCGTGCAGTCCCTCCACCTAGGACACCCCTCTCAGCACTGAAGAAAGAGGTGAAAAGTCCAGGGTCTCTGCCCTAGAGGAACCCACATTCTAGAGCTGTACTATCCCCTATGGGAACCACTCATCACACAGGCTGATCGAGCCCATGAAATGCACCTAATTCAGACTGAGGTGTGCAGTAAGTGCAAAATACACACCAGAATGCAAAAACTTAGTACAAACATAATAATGTAAATTAGCTTGTTAATAATTTGTTTCTGTTGATTCCACGTTTATCATAACTTTGGTATCTTGGGTTTAATAAAATATATTAGTAAAAGTAATTCCATCTGTTTCTTTCTACTTCTTACAACCTGGCTACTAAAGAATGTAGAAAAGTACAGGTGTGGTTTCATTCGTGACTCGCTGGGTATGTCTGTGAGACAACGCAGCCAGGAGCACAGATGCGGAAACCAAACTGGTGGTTAGAGCGATGATGTGGGGAACAGATGACGGGGGGCGGAGACACAGAGTGCTAGAGGCCAAGGTGAAGGCAGCGCCCCCTCGCCCCCATCTGAAGGTGGTGAGTTTAGGCTTGCCAGCGTGGCCACGTCCTCAGACAGCACCTGGACCAGCTGGCACACAAGGGCAAGTGCTGTTGGAAGTAAGTGCAAACAGGGAGATAAGGCGTGCATTCAGAGCACTCTCAGCTCCCCCCAGACACTTTTCTCTGGAAGCCATCCTTGACCACCCATTCCTGGGTCCCAGCCGGGGTGAGTCCTCCTGGGGGCTCCTAGAGCCCCTTGTCTTCCCGGTCACAGTACACAGCAGTTGGTGCTGTCATCACCTTTGATGGTTGTGACCACCACCCAACCCCTTCCACCCCACCCCACCCCTTCCACCCCACCCCACCCCATCCCACCCCAACCCAGCCCTACTCTGGGCCTGAGGACTGGGGGTGGTCCCTCACTTCCTCACAGTGGTGTCCCCGGGCTTGGCGCAGGGGGGACCTCACGGAATGTTTGTTGAAAGTTGAATGAATTCCTTCATTCAACAAACATTCATTGACCCTAAGCGACCTTTCCAACTACATCCTTTAACAAACCCACACATCCTCAGAGGTGCCTTCCACCAGCCAACCAACTGTAGGAACCCATATTGCTGCCCAGAACAGCTATCGTGCTGGGTTTTACTGAGCCCTGGCCATAGTTACAGTACTTATGTAGGTTATCCCATTTCATTTTCTCCATAATCCTGTGAGATGGGTTCCACAGATCCCCATTTGTATACAGGCGAGGAGCTTGAGTCTTGGAGAGATGAAGTGACTTGTCCAAGGTCAAGGTCACAAGGTAGGTCTGGATGGAGCTGACTTTCACAAATCCGTCCTCTAGTTGCCAGGCCTTTGGCCTAAGACAGGGCTCCTGCAGGGTTTTCCCAGGGACCATCCCAATTGAGTGCTCTTCACGCTCTCCCTTCTCTTGCTTCCTCCTCCTTCTCCCTCTGTACCTCCAGCTGTGAGAGAGTTGAGTTTAATTCAGACACTAGCAGTGGGGAGGGCCCCTACCCCATACCCTTTGCAGGGGAAGGGCCTCCCCCCAAAGGCTGCCCAGGGCTGAACACCCCGCCCCCAGCTGAGGAAGGGAGGAGGGAGGGAAAGAGAAACCCACCGGGGCCTCTGGGGCACAGCCCTGAGGAGCCCCGGTGTTTGGTTTCAATTAGGAGGACAAATTCCAGGAAGCCAGGCCAGTGCTAGGGGGGTGGAGGGTGCGCAGAGCAGGGCTCAGAATGAGGAGGCTTCTGGAATCTGGCCTTGGGAAGAGGCTCCCGTAGGGTGAGGGGCCCGCTGGGGAAGAAGCCTGGCCCCCAGGGCCCGGTTTGGGTCCCAGGTCACGTTTACCAACTTACTACAGTGTGCTGTCAGGGGCATGGAGAACATGGGCCAGGTGCCTGGCACCCAGTAGGCTCTCGCGGGCCCAGGAAGTGGGAACAACAGTGCTTCTATTAGTGCTTATGCTTAAACTGCTCTACAAATCCCAGCTCTGGGGGTGGGGAAGTGTGCCCGGTGGTTGAAGGCACAATCTGCTGTGTGGCAAGCTGGGGGCTGGGTCCTGGGGCCCCAAGATGACTGACATTGAGAGCTCGAGCACAGTCCAGGAGCGACAGGTACAAATAACTGCTATGCCACATGGCCAACGTCAGAACAGCACCAAGAGCCAGGCTCTGGAGGCTCAGAGGAAAAGGAAAGATCCAAGAGGGAACGAGCTTCATGTGTCTTGGTGCTGGTGTGCCCAGCCCCGAGCTTCATGCCTGCCACAGAGCTAGCACTGAGTTCATGGGTGATGAGCTCTTCTGGGAAATGTCAGGGAAAGGGTCTTAAAAGAGGAGAGTGTCTACGCAGGGTTTTTAGGAAATGAATCAAAGCTTGGAGACCAAGCAAGGAAAAAAGGGCATTCCAAGCAGAGGAAACAGCTGATGCAGAGATGAGGCAGCACGGAGCGCGGGGCAGTGTTCGTTGATTCACCCATTCAACAAACATTGATGGCGTGTCTGTGATGGTCCGGGCACTGTGCTCCACAGATGGCTGTGGCTGGACTGGAAGGGGGTGAGTGGGAGGAGGAGGCCGGGGCCAGGCTTCTGGGTGGGAGGAGGGGTGGGCTTGTGCGTTTTGCAAGGGAGTCAGGACTCTGCACTGTCAGGTATGGGTAGGGGGGACTGAAGGGGTTGTCTGGAAGAAATCATGGTAATACAGGACTAGAGTGTGGGGAGGGAGGGGTCCTACCATCTAAATGAGGAGCCTGAGGCTTCGAGTGATGTTGGCGCTTGCTCAGGCACAGCCAGGGACACAGCAGCAGGGGTGGGCTCTGGGCTCCCACAGCCCAGGGCTCAGCTCCTGTAGCCATCTGGTCTCTCAGCTCTCCCCCAGTCCAGCCCCACCATGGGTCAAAATCCTGGGTCTTGGGCTCCAGGTGGCTACCTCGCTTTCTAAACGACCTTGGATACCTCTCCTCCTCTCTCTGGACCAAAGGGCTTGGATGAAGGCAGAATCTTCCAAGGTGTGGGTTAAGTCCACCTCATGGGATGAGGGAATGAGGCCAGAGAGGGCGCAGACACGGCCACAGACCATGGAACCTCAGCTCACCTCGGAAAATTTACTCCTTTTTGACTCTTGCTCCTGGCTAAGTCAAGGCGAAAGCAAAAGGCCCATTTTGAGGTTGGAATGTCTTTAAGGCCTTTCTGATGCTTGCTCATCTCCCTTCATAGCAAAGAGAGAGGCCACTTAGCAAGCAAAACTTATCTAAGCAGAATTGCTTTGTTTTCACTGAATTAACTCTTGTATTTACCTCTTGTTTTTTGAAAGCCAAAACAGAGTACAGTTTCTTTTGTTCAAGTTTTTTAAAAGTGAGTTAACTAAAAAAAAAAAAAAAGAGTTAACGTAAAGAAAAACACTAAACAGATAAGGTTCGAGCAAAAATCATGGAGGAAGTACAGATGACCAGGCTTTAAGGACTTCCTAGCTAGAGACCTCTTACTTCACTTCTAACATCAGCCATTTTTCTAGGAAACTAACTTGGAATTTAGGTGCTGCAGCACGTGGGATCCCCAACCAGGAATCAAACCAGAGCACCCTGCAGTGGAAACACGGAATCTTAACCACTGGACCACCAGGGAAGGCCCCTGTTTTTTAAAAACGGGGAAAATGAAACTTCCTTGGTAGTCCAGTGGTCAAGACTTGGAGCTCTCAATGCAGGGGCCACTGGTTCACTCCCTGGTCTGGGAACTAAGATCCCACACGTCATATGTGCAGCCAAAAATAGAAAATAGAAAAATAAGAGGGAAACAGTAGAAATTCCCCTGGGTACTTCACAATGGAATTAACTCTATTTACCAAGGAATTTCCCTCAGCACACTTCAATGCCAGCTGCAACTCTCTGGCCACGCCCTCCATGAAGGTGGGGATGAGGAAGGAACGCAGGCTGGGGTAGCCAACCCTGAGTCATTGTCAGTTTCCTTCTCCTGATTCTGGGGATGCTCTAAGGAGGAAACTGTCCTTCTGTGTGCACCATCCACCTGTCTGATTCCTACTCCCCTGCTGGGGAGCCTCTTCTCAGTTCCTGTAGTCTCCCCCAATCTGAATCAGGGCCTCTTGTGGAAATCCAGTTTCCTTAGCCTCTCAGGCACCTGCAGGCATCATTGCCTGTATGTATGTGCGCCTACTGTCCCCATAGATGGGGAGGCAGTGCCTCTGTTATCTCCATCTAGTCCAGGCTATGGCTTTTCCAGTAGTCATGTATGGATGTGAGAGTTGGACCATGAAGGCTGAGCACTGAAGAACTGATGCTTTCAAACTGTGGTGCTGGAGAAGGCTCTTGAGAGTCCCTTGGACAGCAAGGAGATTAAACCAGTCAATTCTTAAGGAAATCAACCCTGAATATTAATTGGACGGACTGATGCTGGAGCTGAAACTCCAATACTTTGGCCACCTGATGCAAAGAGCTAACTCACTGAAAAAGACCCTGATGTTTGGAAAGACTGAGGGCAGGAGGAGAAGGGGATGACAGAGGATGCGATGGTTGGATGGCATCACTGACTCAATGGACATGAATTTGAGCAAACTCTGGGAGACAGTGAAGGACAGGGAAGCCTGGTGTGCTCGGGTAACAAAGAGTCGGACATGACTTAGCGACTGAACAACAACAGCCTAGCACCCAGCACAAGGTCTGTACAGACAGATGCTCAATAAACCTTTGTTGAATTGAAGAGGGTACATTTCAGTGTGCATGATGCTGACATTAGTTCCAGTCTCTCTGGGACTTTTTATGAGATCACTTTTCCTCTGTTGAGTCTCCTGAAGGGAAAGTTGCCTGTGAAGAGTAGTGAGAAATGGGGGAAAGGCCAAGATGTGACATCAGACAGATGTGGGTTCAAATTCTGCTTTGCTGTTCAACCGATTGAGCTGAACCAGAGTACTGTTAAAGGGGATCCTATCCCGACCACAGAGGAAGACAGGGCGTGATGAATAACGGAGACAATGTGAGAAGAGCTACATCCACACTTGGGGTCAGGGACACACTTGCTTATTAAAACATGGAAGCGTTAGAACTGTAGAAAGTACAGAAAGCCCAGATGCTAGAGGAAAGAGGAACTCATACTACCCAAGGGACTGAAGCAGGGAAAGTTTTCTACTTGAGGGTCCTTTTGAGTCGGGCTTTGAAGGATGAACAGGAGTTACCCATAAACACTCAGAGGAAATTGAGATGAAAAGGTGGAAATTCATATAGGTAGAGAACTCCCAGGCTCTACATGGAACTACAGCAAGAAGAATTTTAGTTAAGAAGGAAGGACTTCTCCACCCACAGAGCTTGGGCACAATTCTAGTCTAGATTTGACTAAAGGTGTAACACGGCCCAAGAAAGGTCAAGAGCCCCTTTATCATAAGTCAAAGGCAAACTTGTCCATCGGCCTGTGGCAAAGCCACCTAATAACTTTGTCACTAAACCTGCTTCCTCTGTGCTAGAAGGCAGTCCCTCCTTGAGTGAGGACGGGAAGGAGCAGGAGGCTCCCCTCTGATTACTGGGTCTGCAGCCAAAAGGCTGGGCCCCGGGCCAAGCAGCCCCCTCCCTTCACTCTCCCAGAGCCTGATCCCCACCTCGCCTGGCTCCTTCATTTCTCCCTGCAGCCTTGACCCAGGGCAGTGATACCAAACTGGAACATCGGCCCCTCTCCTGGGCTGGGGAGGGACAAATGGAGGCAGGGCCCGTTTTCTAGGTCAGAACTCCTTGCCCTCGCCCTTCCTCCCCTAGCCCATGTTGTTCAAAACTAGACCTTGGGGAGAGAGGGGGACTGGAGTGTGTGGATGCTTTTGTGTGTGTGACTGAGTGTGTATGTCTGTGTGGAGAGAGGGAGAGAGAGGGAAAGAGAACAGAGCCTGGGAGTGTGTGTGTGTATGTGTGTGTGAGTGTGTGTGTGTTATGCGTGTGTGGAGAGAGAATGACATAGAGAAAGGGGGGAGAGAGAACAGAGCCTGGGAGTGTATGAGTGTGTGTGTGTGTGTGTGTGTGTGTGTGTGTGTGTGTGCGTGCGCGCAGAGAGAGAATGACAGAGATGGGGTAGAGAACAGATCCTGGGAGTGTGTGTGTGGCTGTATGACTGCGTGACTATGTGCAAGAGACTGGTGTGTGTGTGTGTGTGTGTGTGTGTGACTCCAGCAGTAAGCTGTACCTTAAAGGCACAGACCCTGCCTCTGCCCAGCTCCCCTCCACCTCCACCCCTAGCCAGAACCACCCCCCACCACCATCAGCTGGGAACCAGAGCCAGTCAGTCCCCAGTGACTCTTGCCTGAGGGAAGAGAAGCAAGCCAGCCCTCTAAACAGCCCCACTCTAGGCCGAGGCTTTGAGACCTCAGAAAGGGGTGCAAGGAAGGAGAGAGGGGCTTTATCCCTAAGGAAAGTAGGGCCCCTCAGAGGACTGGGGGCTGGTGTGGGCAGGAGGCCCAGCTCTGGGCCAAGACTGCCTGGTCCAGGGTCCCAGCTCTTCCCTTACTTAGGGCGGGGTGGGTGGAAGAAAGCCACAACCTCCACACCTCCTTCGCAGGGCGGGGACTCAGAACAGAGCTGTGCAGCAGTCCCGGATGGAGGCCATGGGGGTACGGGTCGTGGCAGGACACCGTGAGGTCTCTGGCGCAGATAAGAAGGCTGGCTCTCGGGTCAGGCTGTCTTCCCGCTGCCGTCTTAGCAGCTGGAGCCTGCAGAAGGGAGAGCAGGGGTGTTCGTTTTCTTCCCACAGTAACCTGCCCCTCCCCCCATTCGTACACCCGATTTGGGCTCCCAGGCAGGAGGTGATGGGTGGAGCACCGAGAGGCTAAGACCAGGTTTCTCGTTCTGCCTCGGTCTTCAACTCGCTGTGTGACCCTGGACAGGTCGCCTACCCTCTCTGGGCAGCTGCTGCCCGTTCTGTATAATGCAGACACTGGGTTCACTGACTACCAGCTCTTCTAGCTCTGACATTCCCGCATAATGGGCGTCATGATGCTGAGAACGTGCCTCCAGTGGAAGAGGAGGAGAAATTACCCAGCCCTGAATCCTCCCGGCCCTATCCCCAGAGTCACAAAAAATGTAGTGTGCGCTGATGTGTCCAGGAAGGTCTTCCTGGTCCATCTCTGCCGTGTCACAGGCGAGGAAACTGAGGCTGGGAGATGGAGGATGAACGTAATTGATTTGCTTGAGCGAGATACAGAGGGACTGAGAGCCGAAGCCAGAAAGGGAGCCTGGTCCTCTGGTCAAACGGTGTTCTTCTAAGATATTCGTAGAGCCCGAGTCGCCAAAGGAGCAGCAGGAGCTGGGAGGCCAGGAGGAGGAGGACATGCGCTGGGGGCGCGCCCAGCGGCCCCGGCTCCCGCGGGCCCCTTCCGGCCCCTCCCCCAGTCCGCGCACCGTCCCGCCACCTGCTCCCCCGCCCGCCGGGGCGGGGCCGCCGCCCCCCGTCGCCATGGCAACGCGCGCCCCGGCCGGCCGCCCTGGCCTCCTTGCCTCGGCGCAGCCCATCTGGCCCCAAGCCCTCCCCAGCTGTGCCGCCCGAGGCCCGGGCCGCCAGAGGCCCCTCACAGTTCCCCAGGGGCGGGAGACCAGGGTTGGAGCACCAGGCTTCGCCACCTACCCGTCCCAGCACATGGGTTGGCTGCTGGGTTCGTCTTCCTGGGTCAGAAGCCACCCTGCCCTCCGGGATCTCCTATTCTAGAAAGAACCCCCCCCAAAGGTGCACCCAGTGCGTAGGAGACAACCATAGGATTAGGACAGCTTTCTGCATGCAGCCAGCCACCCTGGGCTCAAATCCCCAAGTAGTGTGACCCTAGTCAGTTTACTTAGCCTTTTCCCCATCTGAAAAATGGAATTGATCATAGAACCTGCCTCATAGGGTGGTGTTGAGGGTTAAATGGGTCAATAAAGAAAAATACACGGAGTCAGCACTCAATAAGGATAAGCTGTTATTATTACCGCAGGTAGCAAGCACAGCAAGAAAGAGCCGAAACCCAGAGTAAAGGGCCTAACCCAGCCTGGAGGGCAGCAGGGGCAGCTTCCCAGAGGAGGCCATGCTGGTTGGAATCTTAGGAAGTAGCAGTTAGCCAGGAAGCAAAAGGGAAGAGAGAAGAACAGTATCTAAGACAGAGAGGTGAAAAAATAGCAAAGAGTTTTGGGGAAGGGAACACTATGAAGCCCCTCAGTGTTGCTGGAGAGTATAGAAGAGCTTGGCATACTTCCCTGGTGGTCCGGTGGTAAAGAATCCACTGGCCAATGGAGGGGACCTGGGTTAAACCCTTGGTCTGGGAAGATCCAACATGCCTCAGGGCAACTAAGCCCATGAGTGAAAGTAGTGAGCCCAACTGCCCTAGAGCCTATACTCTGCAACAAGAGAAGCCACTGCAATGAGTAGCCCCAACTTCGGGCAACTGGAGAAAGTCAGCACAGAAACAAAGACCCAGCACAGCCAAAAATAAATACAAACATTTTAAAACATAAAAGTAAAATTGTTTAAAAAAAAAAGAGAAGAACTTGGCTTTTAGTCTAAGGGCACTGAGACAGGAACCACTGAAGAGTCTGAACAGAGGCAGGACATGTCCCTTATTTTCCTAGACATCATTTTGGTTGCCATACATCCAATGGCTTGGAGGGGTTAGTGGTCTTTTTGAGAGATGGTGAGGTCTGAACAAGAGGAGATGTAAGGTCAGTGGAAGGTGGGGACCGATTCATGGCTATTAGGAAGCAGATGGGACAGGACAGTGACCTGTGCATCAGAAGTGGCTGGAGAGGGCAGAGTTAAGGATGGCCATGAACATGCAGGTGGTTGCTTTGGGTACTGGAAGGGCAGCAGGGCCAGAAGAGGGACAGATGTGGGGTTGGGGCGGGAGGAGGATGGGCTGTGAGTGTGGAGCAAGGGTGAGGGAGGTGCCGCCCAGCTTGGGAACACTTGACTTTGGAACCTAGACACCAGGCTACAGAGACCAGCATGGGAGACGTTGGTGCCTGGATGATAACTAATCCTACCGAGGCCTGAGAGAAGCCCCAGAATCTTCTGGGCTAGGGACCCTCACCAGGCCACATCCTCTCACACAGAGAAGAGGACTTTTGTTCCATGATTGAATTCTAAGCTTTGTTTCCCAGGGCCAAGCAGAATCTGTCCAAAAGAAATTCAAGAATTTTGACCCAAATGCTAGAGTGCCATTATCTCTTTCTGAGGCTGTGGGGTTTGGGAGGGACTGGAGAGTCCAAGGAGATAGTCCCAGCTCTGTCGTATAGCAGCTGTGAGGTCATAGCAAGTCTCTTTGCCAGCCTCAGTTTCCTCCTCGCCATCTCCCTTGCAGGGTGACTGTGAGAATTAAACAGGTTTCTGGACACAAAGCTCCCAACACGGCCTCTGGCCATCTTTGTTAAATATGCAAACTCTAGGATCTTTGCCAAGACCCAGGAATATGAATGTTCACAGTGGGGTGTCTGGGGGTGGTCTGGGAATCTGCAGGCGAAACTGACCCATCATTGAATCAGAGTTACTACCACTAGGGACTTCCCTGGCAATGGTCATGCCATAGGACAGTCCACCCCTAATATTTGTGGCCTGGGGCAAGAGCTCAAATGGCAGGCCACCTGCCAGGTTCCTCCTCTCCCCACCTGCTTCCTCCCTACAGCAAGAGTCCCTGTTTGCAGACGTGGAGACTCAGCCCTATGTCCCAAATTCCCAGGTGCACCTCCACTCCACCCCCCCACCAAACAGTTTCCTTGTCTACCCATCAGGTCTAGGGTTGCACACACCTGCAGCAGAGTCCACTGGGAGGACAGACCTGGGTCCTGAGAGTGGGGTCAGGACCCTTTGGGAAGGGAATTCCAGATTCCATTGCCTGGAGTGTGATCTAGAATAAGCTTGGGCTCCAGGGGGGCATGTCCCCTTGGCCTCATGTACACCTTACCTTGTAGGGGGGAGTGGGGCTGGAGGCGGGCAGAGGGGACCCATACATAACAGAATTCAGGGCAGAGACCCAGCTGCCCAGGTCTGTGGTTCCCCTGCTTCAATTTCTACCAGCCTTTCCCACCAAGGCCCTCTGACCATCCCAATGGATCCTAATAGCCATATCATGGAGGCTGCAGTCATTTGTCCATCTGCCTGCTCCCTGCCCAGCTGAGGTCATCTCAGACTTTACCTCCAGCCTCTGCTGGCCCTGAGAAGTACAGGGTTCTGAAACCTCCCACAAAGCTACCCCGTGGGTCATCACAGCTCATGCATGACCAGTCCTGGGCTTGTCTTGGGAGGTTCTATTATTGTTCTTTAAAAATGAGGAAACAGAGGCTCAGAGAAGGCAAAGGAGAAACTGATATTACAGAGCATCTACTGAATGCCAAGCATGAGGTAGGTGTTTTAAAGACGTGACCACCTAATACCTCTGTCAGGATTATCCCCAATTTACAAGTGAGGACACTGTGACTCAGGGAAAGAGAAGTAACTGGCCCCTGGGTCATCCATTTGATAGGAGGCAAAGTCGGAATTCAGACTCAGCTGGTCAGACCCCCAAGCCCAGACCTCCTTGATGCATAGTAGATGGTGGTGGTTTAGTCACTAAGTCGTGTCCGACTCTTGCGACCCCGTGGACTGTAGCCCGCCAGGCTCCTCTGTCCATGGGATTTCCCAGGCAAGAATACTGGAGTGGGTTGCCATTTCCTTCTCTAGGTAATCTTCCTGACCCAGGGATCAAACCTGGGTCTCCTGCATTGCAGGCCAGTTCTTTACGGACTGAGCCACCAGGGAAGCCTGGGATGCACAGTAGGCCTTCAGTAAATCTTGCCAAAAGGAGCTAAGGTTGAAACCTGGGGCCTACAGTCTCCTGTGAGGACCACGGAATGTGAGGAATGTCCACCCTCAGGGCGGGGCCCTGGGCAAGGTGACCTTTGGGGAGATAAAGTCGAATTCCAGTGCTCAGGAGGAGACTAGCAGGGGCAGAGCTGGGGTGGTACTGCCAGGGACTGGGGCCAGCTGCAGCCAGGCACCGACTCCCAGAGCCAGCGCTTGCAACTAGGCCGGGTGACGGGGACAGCACCCCCCCCACCCTACCCCTGTTGTTTCCTCAGTAGGAATCTCCTTTCCCCCACTTGGCAAATGACACCTCAGCTGCTGCACCGCTACGCCTCGAACCCTGTCCCCAGCTGTCACCTGAGCACTTCTCCTTGGAAGGCCCTGGAGAATCTCAGCCAAAACTGTTCGTAACTAAACTCACCATGCTCCCCAACTGCGTCCTACCATCCTCCCTGGGAATGCCAGCTCCATACCCCAACGTGGTTGCCAGGGCAGAGCTGCCAGATATAGCAAATAAAAATACAGGACTCAGGTATAGATACACAATGGAATATTACTCAGCCATAAAAAGGAACGTATTTGAGTCAGTTCTAATGAGTTGGATGAACCTAGAACCTATTATACAGAGTGAAGTGAGTCAGAAAGGAAAAGATAAATACCATATTCATGGCACCCCACTCCAATACTCTTGCCTGGAAAATCCCACAGACGGAGGAGCCTGGTAGGCTGCAGTCCATGGGGTCACTAAGAGTCAGACACGACTGAGCGACTTCACTTTCACTTTTCACTTTCATGCATTGGAGAAGGAAATGGCAACCAGCTCCAGTGTTCTTGCCTGGAGAATCCCAGGGACGGGGGAGCCTGGTGGGCTGCCGTCTATGGGGTCGCACAGAGTCGGACATGACTGAAGTGACTTAGCAGCAGCAACACATATATACAGAATCTAGAAAAATGGTACTGAAGAATTTATTTACAGGGCAGCAGTGGAGAAACAGACATAGAGAATAGACTTATGGACATGGGGAGAGGGGAGGAGAGGGTGAGATGTATGGAAAGAGTAACATGGAAACTTACATTACCATATGTAAAATAGATAGCCAAAAGGAATTTGCTGTATGGCTCAGGAAACTCAAACAGGGGCTCTGTATCAACCTAGAGGGATGGGATGGGGGGGAGATGGGAGGGAGGTTCAAAAGGGAAGGGATATATGTATACCTATGGCTGATTCATGTGAGGTTTGATGGAAAACAGCAAAATTCTGTAAAGCAATTATCCTTCAATAAAAAATAAATGAAAAATACAGGACTCAGTTAAATTAGAATTTCAGATAAACAATGTATAATCTTTTTCGTGTATGTCCCAAATATTGCATGGGACATACCTATACTAGAAACAAATTATTTGTTTTTTATCTGAAGTTTAAGATTACCAGGCATCTTGTATTTTACCTGGCAGCCCTAAGTCCGGGTGTAGTTCACCACTTAAAACTCTTCAGTAGTATCCTGGGGTCAGAGAATGGAGAAAACACCCCTGTTTGAAGCTCTCTTCCCTCACCGGTCCTTGAAATCACCTCCTCCAGGGAGCCTTCCAAAGAGCCATAGTCTGTGTTAGGGACTGCTCTGTGCAATTAAAGGCCATCCATACTTCCTTATCAGAACTTTAAGTGCCCTGCTGTCTCCCATCAGTAAAAGGTCCACGAGACCAGCATCTGTCCTTACATTCACTCTGTTCCCAGCCCTTAGCACCATGCACAGTGCCTAGAAGAACTGCTCTGGAACCCTGGCTAAGCCCCTTGCCTTCTCGGTCTCTCCGTTCAGAAGAGACAGGTTCATCTACAATGGCCTGTGAGGCTCCTCCCAGCTCTGATGCTGGCCTGTTTCAGCCAGATCCTGCTCTTTGACCCTGGAGATCACTGGCAGGGGTGGTGCAGGGGAGAACTCTGAACTCAGCTTGGAAGACGTGAAGACCAGCCCCAGCTCTGCCAGTCTGTGACCTCAGGCAAGTTCCCCATCCTCTCTCAGCCTGACTTTTCTCCTCTGCCAGGCTCTGTACAGGGGAGGGGAGGGATCACACGGCTTGCTCAAAAGGTTGTTGGGAGGTTGAAGTCAGAGAGGTAAAACCTGCATCAGGGAGCCGAGCTGGCACTTTGGAGGCCCTCAAAGAACACTAGATTCCTCCCTGCTCTTCCCATTCAACTGGAAGACCTAAATGCCCAGGAGGGACTCAGGCAGTGGGGGCTGAAAGAGCTCCAGGGGGAGGAGGGAGGGAGAAGCTGGGCTGGGAGCATTCAGGCAAGACTTTAAATCTGGTCTTCAATTTATTTATTTATTTATTTTTAAAGGGCCTGAGCATCTTCCCTGAGAGACTTAAGAATCAATCCAGCCTGAGCAGAGGGGAACAACCTGAAGTCAATCATCTCCCATTCCTTTGTAGCGGGGTAATTTTTCAGCCTAAGTGGAGGGCAGGGAACATGTGGATGTAGGGGGAACACATTCGAGAGAACTGGGTCCAAGGAGACAGACACCAAGGTGGGGGGCTTGTGCAACCTTAGAGCTCCCATAATCTCCTCCAGATTCCCCAGCCCACCCCAAATAAATATTCAGCTTCAGTGAGAACAGAATACTCACTGGCTTCAAGACAAGCTCATCCCCCACCCTCATTCCAGTCCCCTTTCCAGAGGCAGCAGGCCCATGAGGTGGGGAATTCCTGGCAGGCCCCGGGGCCACCCACCCAACTCTGACCCGTCCTTCCAGTGCTTGGACAGGGCCTTCCCAAGGACAGTGGGGCAAGGAGGTGGACACTCCTTTCCCGGACAGTCTGGGGTTCCTGGAGGGGCGGGGGGGGGGGGTGGGTGGGTGGGTGAGACAGCAGTGAGTAATTCAAGAGCTATGAGCCCCCAGGAAATGAATTCCTGCCTGTGAAAAGGAATCTTAAGACAAGGCTCTCTCAAACCACCTCCTTCTCCTCCCCCTGCTCCTCTCTGTTCCCTCTCCTGCCTCCTTCCTCCTCTAGCTCCCCTGCCTGGCTCTCCCAGCCTCTGCTGAACTAGCTTCCTGTGGTCCATCAATCAGGTCCGATCTGATCTCAAGACCAAAGAGGCAAGAGGAGGCAGGGAGAGAGGAAGAAAGGAAAGGAAGGAGGGAGTTCGCCTTCAGTGAGCCCCCGGGTCAGCACAGCTCACCGAAGCTTCTGTGGTCTCTAGGGCCACAGCCATCCCACAGGGCAGAATCTACTTTTCAGGGGACCAAACTCAGCCTTAAAGAGTATAGACTCCGTGACAGACACACAGGCAATACAGAGTTAACTCTCACCCTAGGGCTCCAAGGTACAATCCGGGGGCTTCAGCTGGCCCCGAGGAAGCAAGGCTGCCACATTCTGAGGTTGGGAGCCTTAGTTCTTCGGGGTCTGAAGCCAGTCAGAGCAGGTAGGAGGATGAGGCTGCCAGTCCCTGTCCCAGACAGGCTCAGTGACCTGAGGCAAGTCCCTTCACCTTTCAGATGATCCCTTTGTCCAGTTAAAATCTGTCCTGGAGTGACCTTTGCCCTCAAGGGAAAGGGGACAGGTTCCAGGGCTTGCTTTCAAATCCTGGTGCTGCTCTTCCCTAGAGACAGCGGGACAGTCACTGCCCTCCTTGAGGGTCACTTCCCGCCCCTGTGAGATGGGGTGATGAGGCCCTTGCAGGGGGTTTGGGGAAGACCGGGAGTGCACGGTGCTCAGCACCGTTGAGGGCTCTGCAGCTGTGAGTGAGGGGAGAACCCACGGAGAAAGCCTCGTGACCATGATCCTTGGGACCCAGACCTACCAAGTTCTTGCCTCTCTGCTGTGGGACCAGGCAAGTGGCTTTCCTGCAACAGCAGGCCAAGGCACTCTCGGACCTGGGAGGGCAGACTAGACTTATTTATCTAACCTAGAGAGGAGACCCCTGTCTACCCAGTCCTGACTTGGACAGGTCCATCCAGCTCTGTTTTTCCCCATGCCTGCCAGGCTCCAGCCCCACCCTGCCCCAGAACAAAAGGGACAGTTGACATTCTTTGTCCTGAGCAGACTCATTCTCTGAGTGTTGGATCTACCAGGCCTTGCAGCTAGGACCTGCCACCAACCCCTAATGCAGGTCCCCCACCTCCACCCCCGCCCCCACCCCGTCCAGGCCCAGCTCTCCTACGAGCCTGGAAGAGAGGGAGGGAGGCGTCTTAAAGGAGCAGTCTGCTCTCAGAAAATATTCCCCACCCCCACCATCGGAACTAGCAGGAAGGAAACCAGGTGGGGGAGGGGGACGGGAGAGGTGTCCACGGAGATTACAGGCGTGTGACTTGTTTGGGACTGGAGGGGCGTCAAAGTGGGGCTAAAACTTACTCTTCTCCTGGCTCCCACCTAAGGGCTCTTTTCAGTTTTTTTAGTGTCTTTTAAAGGAACGGTCCCAACCCTGCCTTGATTTGCTGTGTGACCTTGGGTGAGTTCCTTTCCCTCTCTGTGCACTGGTCTCCCTTGTATAAAAGAAGAGGAGAAACAGGTATGAGATTTCTGAGCCAAACCCTGGTGAGGTGCTGGGATACCAGAGATGTCCTGCCCCTAGAATCTAGTCCTAGGTTTCCATGAAGATTCCACCAAGAAAAAGCCACGAAATGACTCTCAAGGTAAAAGGAATATGTTTCTGTGAAAGTAGGACCCCTAAGTGGTGGAGAAGAACCAGCCTCTCTTCCCTCCAATTGATCTTATACAATGTCCAAAGCTTCCCCCTCTTCACCCATTGATAGGTTTGTGAGACAAACAAATTGAAAGGTGTTCTTCTTGTACAAAAAATAAGGCTACAGGCACACCGAGGACAGGCCCCAACCCGCCCTGGGAGCTGGTGTCTGGAAAGTGATGCCTAAGCACTGAGCCAAACGGGGAAAGATGGGTGATGGGTCATTTGGTCGAGGGACCCAACAAGCAAGGGAAAAGCACTGATACGTCCTTGTGCTCTGGTTCCTTTGGTTGGAGCTTGGGGTATGCTGGAGGGGAGCAGAGAGGGGAGGCTGGAGGGTCTTGGTTGCCTGACGGAGGAGTTTGTCCTCTGGGTGCCAAGTAGCTAAGGGGAGATTTTACACCAGGGAGTATTCCTTCACTACTGCTGTACTGGAAGGAATGAATGGTGGGGGCCCAGACAGAGACCAAGGGCCAGCTGTACACATAGGTACCTTCTGACAAAGGGGCCCGTGGAGCCATGGGGGAGGGGCAACAGAGCAATTCCTCCCGGGAAAGAGGGGAAGTGAGCGGGGAGATGAAGCAGGGGAGAGGAAATGAAAGATTAAGTGCATAAAGGCCATAAAGCTCAGAACCGTCCAGGCTGGATGGATTCCCAGTTTATAGATACATTTATGTTCAAGGATGCCCAGCCAGGCCCGATACGCCCGCAAGAGCAGCCACCCAAGGAGGCCAGGGGACCCTGGGCTAGAGGAGACCCTTCCTGCCACTGCGCCCCTCTCTTGCCCCCTCCCCTTCACCTACCCCCAACTCCTCAGGGCTGGCTGACAGCCCAGCTGGAAGCAATTGTGGGAGTCTCCAGCCAGGAGAGCTGCATCCCACAAAGGGCCCTGGTAAATAGCAGCCCGCACCCCAGACGGCCTGCAGCCCCCTCCCCCTCTGCATCCCCCTGCCCGGAAATTTAAAACAACTGCTCTACACAGTCTTAAATCCTCCAGGAAGGAGCAGGAAGGGGTTGGCAGGCGGGAAACATGAGGCTGGCCAGGGTCCTGCCTGGAACTCCCTCTTTCCCTTCTCCCACCCTGAAGTCCCCTGAAAGACTTCCTCCCACCTCCTCCCCCTAAAGTCTTGCCATGGGTTCCCCAGCTCCCTGACTTCCTATGCCGGTGTTCACTGCAAGGGATCACAGCTGCAGTCTGTTGGAAACATCAAGTGGGCGGTGAGCACCCAGAGCGCAGAACAGTCCTATGCTTGCTTGGCCTGGGAAACCGGGTCTGCCACAGAGCAAATGCAGAATGTATACATGAAGAATGAATAGATGAAGCCACATGTGACCCTGAGCCACTGCTTGGCTCTTTTGAACTCGGTTTCCTCATCTATTAAATGGGCGCAATAACTTTTTCACCTAGTCTACTGTGCAAGTATTTTGTGAACTGCGAAGCTGATAAGTCACAATGATTCAATTTCTGCCTTCCTGGTCTCAGCTTGCTCACCTGTAAAATGAGGGCCTGAGTTAAGTCCTAGCTAGGGGCTGTTCTTTGATATGATATTCCGAGACTTTAGCCAGTGGCGAGGATGTCCCTTAAATATCACCCAGGTGGTAGGGGGACGGCAGAAGGTGGGTTAACAGGGAAAGAGCCCTGACTAGGGTTTGCTGCTGCTGTGCTGTGCTCAGTCGTGTCTGACTCTGCGGCCCCATGGACTGTAGCCCGCCAGGCTCCTCTGTTGGTGAGATTCTCCAGGCAAGAATACTGGAGTGGGTTGCCATTTCCTCCTCCAGGGTATCTTCCCATCCCAGGGATCGAACCCACGTCTTCTGCATCTTTTCTGCCTAGAGTTTAGAAGGCCACTATTTTAGTTCCAGCTTGGCCCCTGACTTGCTGTGTGATCTTCTCTGGGCCTTTGTTTACTTCTCTGTAAAATAGGAGTGGGTGGACACAGGATGCCTGAAGGGACCTCTTGCATTCAAGTTCTATGTTGACAGGATGTTATCCAGAGGACAGTGAGGAGCCACTGATGGGCTTTCAGTAGGAAAGTAGCATATGCTAAGAGTTGAATTTCAGGACACTCTGGCAGTGGTATGGCTTGTGGGTAGAAGGGTGAGGAGTCTGGAGACTGGAGAGCCGGAAGGGGGCTGCTGTCTTTGCAAAGGCAGCTGAAGATAGCAGCCTCCACATCTTTCTTCACGCCACACCTAACCCTGGGATACCCTGCCTCTTCCCAATATCTCCTGCTTTTTAAAATTCACCCATCTTTAAGACACAGTTCAAAGACCACCTTGTCTATGAGGGCTTCTCAGGTTATTGCTGATGCAGATAATGAGCTCTTCCCTTGTCATCCAGTTTCCTAGCTCTGTGTACCTTCATCATGGTACCAGTTTGAATTACGGGTTTGTGTGTGTGTGTGTGTGCGTGCATGTGTGTGTACTCTCACCTGGGCTGTGAACTCCTGAGGTCAGGGCGGGTGCCCCACTCCTCCCCATTCCGTAATCTCTTATACCCATCACATGGCCTGGCCCGGAGGAGGTGCTCAATACATGCATGCAGAGGGCTGATGCCAGAGCATCGTACTCCTTGAGTGCACTTACAGAATAGGAGACTGGGTTCCAGCCTCAGTTTAACTACTAAGAGTCCTGTGACCACGGGCCAGTCACTTCTCCTCTCTGAATAAAGGTCCCTTTCGGCCTCATGGGAAGTATCTCCATTATTCATTCTCAAGTCATCACTCCCTTCACTCAGCATTTTTTCCCTTCCTGTGGCCTGGGTCACAGTGAGCTGCTACAAGTATGACTCCCATTGGAACGTGAGCTCACCAAGAACCTCACTCCTGGGTCTTGCCCAGTGCTGTCTGCCCAAGCGGCGCTTGACCAATCTGTATAGATGTCCACTCCTTGGTCCTTAGAGAGGGCGCGTATAGGATCCCCATAAACAGTGATGTAAGATCAAATGTGCACCTTTGCGAGAGGCCAGGAGCCTTCACTGCCTAAGTCCTGCCTCTGTCCGCCCCCCAACCCTCCTGCCCAGCCATCCTTCTGGGGCTATTCCGGCCTCCCCTGAGAAGTGTGGGGAAGAGGTGCTGTCAGCAGATGGGTCTTTAGCCAGCACTGCTCTGCCCCAGGCAAGCCCTGCTCGAATCTCAGCCAGAGTCCCCCTCCCACTCCCCCGCCCCCATGGGCTGGGACAGACCTCAGCCAGCAGGCCTCCCAGCTTTGATCAATACAGGGCAAGCAGCCAAGGCGGCTGCAGGCTCCATCCTCCCAGGAGGCCCCAGCTCAGCCCGGGTCACATGGGGGAGGGGGCTGCAGCCTGGCTCAGGGACTCTGGGGGTGGGGCAGGGCAGGGGAGAGTAGGAAAGGCAGGCATCACTCACAGAGTCATTCCTTCCTTCACCCGCTCACTTCTCTGCCCACAGATGTTCAATCCACAAATATTTAGTGAGTATCAACTATGTACCGGGCACTGTCATCAGCTCTGGGGACAATGTGAGGAAAACACAGCAGCTTTTGTGGAAATGAGTGTTCTAATGGGGAAGAGGATGAACAAAAATTAGAAGTTTCAAAATGTGATAAAAATAAAATATGATAGGGTGACAGATTGGGGCAGCATTCCTCAGGCTGGCCAGTGTGTGTGTTCAGTCACTAAGTCCTATCTGACTCTTTGCAACCCCATGGACTACAGTAGGCCAGGCTGCTCTGTCCTTCACCATCTCCAGGAGTTTGCTCAAATTCATGTCCATTGTGTCAGTGATGCCATCCAACCATCTCATCCTCTGCTGCTCCCTTCTTCTTTTGCTTTCAATCTTTCCCAGCATCAGGGTCTTTTCTAATGAGTCAGCTCTTCGCATCAGGTGGCCAGAATATTGGAGCTTCAGCATCAGTCCTTCCAGTGAATATTCAGGGTTGATTTCCTTTAGGATTGACTGGTTTGATCTCCTTGCAGTCCAAGGGACTCTCAAGAGTTTTCTCCAGCACCAGAACTCAAAAGCATCAATTCTTCAGTGCTCAGCCTTTATTACGGTCCAGCTCTCACATCCAGGGAGGGTGCTTATTGAGACCCGGAATGATGATGAGATCCCACCAGGTGGCTCAGATCAGGAAGCAGATGCTGAGATGGAAATTTGTATGCAGGCAGCTTGTTGGGCTGCTCACGGTCTCACGGGACACCTATGGGCCAGGGAGAGAGGCAGCCTAGAGTAGAAGGAGAAGTAGGGTTATGCTACAGTCACAGCAGAGGCCTCAGCTCACCCCCACCAATCAAGAAGTTAGCCTTTAAGAGTTATCCCAGGGCCTCCCTGGTGGTCCAGTGGTTAAGAATTCAACTTGTGCAACCCACTCCAGTATTCTTGCCTGGAAAAGTCCATGGACAGAGGAGCCTGGCAGGCTGCAGTCCATGCGGTTACATGACTGAGCATGCATGCATGAGGGCGGAGGGAGATGGGTTGGTAGCAATAAACTGGTAGAACTAACCAAAAAAAAAGAATTCAACTTGCAAAGCAGGGGACACCTGGTCCAGGAATATCCCACATACCACAGAGCAACTGAGCCCATGCGCCACAACTACTGAGCCCACTCGCTGCGACTACTGAGCCCACACTCCCTACAGCCCGTGCTCTGCAACAAGAGAAGCCACTGCAATAAGAAGGCCTTGCTTCACAACAGAGTAGTCCCCACTTGCCATAACTATAGAAAGCCCACGCACACCAGCGAAGTCTCAGCACTGCCAAAAATAAATACATCTTTTTTAAAAAAAAAAAGAGTTGTCCCAGCATCAGGCAGGCCTTTGTACCCCTATACTGACCAGCCACTGGGTAGGTGCCCCCCCAGGCAAGCCAGCTGCCTTCAGTTAGAGGCATTCCCACAGTCTCAACTGCTAGCTGCTGCCAGCAACTCAGCAGCTGGGAGAATGAGGACCTCAGCCCAGAAGGGGGCCGTGGGGGCACACCTCAGTATCCACAAAGCAGGCCAAGATCTGGAGGAAGAACGTTCCAGACAGAGGGAATAGCAATGCAAATTCCCTGAGGCAAAAGTGAGCTTAGCCTGACGGAGGCACTGAGAGAAGTCCAGCATGGTCAGAGTGTGCCCAGTTGAAAAGGGAGTCACAGGACAGCAGTCAGAGGCAGGCACAGACCAGTCCAGAAGGGTCTTGTGAACCCTGGGACTTTTTTCTAAGTGTAAAGGATCACCCCGGGAGGGCTTTAAAAAGAGAGTGATCTGATAATTACCTATTAACACTATCCAGGCTTCTGGGTGGAGAAGGGGAGGGGAGGGAAGTGGGAGGGAGAGCATTTGGGAAGCGGTGGAAGGGTCCAGGTGAGAGCCCCTGGTGGTTTAACTAGGATGGGCAGGAGTAAGCTGCTGTCCAGTACTGGACAGTGCTGGGAAACTTCCAGAAACCTCGGGGCGGAGGCGGGGAGTTGGCTGAGGGGTGGAACTCAGAAATGTCGCTACTGGAACAAGATAAAGCCATTACTCATCCATTAATTTACCTAAAATATATACTGATTGGGCATCTGCTCTTTGCCAGGGACTGTGCTAGGAGTTGGGATTACAGCAGTGAAAGGTCTAGCCATGGTCCTGACCTCATGGAGATTATAGTCTGGTGGGTATTGAATAGGCTCCTATTGAATAGGAGCCAAACAACGAACTAATTGCCATTGAGATCAGTGGTCTGAAAAAAAACTCTGGATTTCCTCCTGTAAACAATGGGGAGACATTTTTTTTTAATTAAGGTATATCTTATAAACAGAAGATTGTCCAATCTAAAGTACCCCTTTTAATGAATTATAAGCATTACTCAATCAAGATTCAGAACATTTCCTGTGCCCAGAAGGCTATTTCATGTACTCTCCCAACCAAGTCACCTACAGAGCAACCACTGTTTTGATCTCTGTCATCACATGTTCGTTTTGTCTGTTTTTGAACTCCATTTAAATGTATGTATGTATTTGATTGTGCCTGGTTTCTTTTGCCCAACATTATGGTCAAGGGATTCATATGTGTTGCCATATGTAGCAATTGCCTGTTCTTTCTCATGGCTATATAACATTTCACCATGAAGGTGAAAGTGTTAGTCATTCAGTCATGTCCAACTCTTTGCAACCCCATGGACTGTAGCCCACTAGGCTCCTCTGTCCATGGAATTCTCCAGGCAAGAACATTGGAGTGGGTAGACATTCCCTGAGCTTCCCAGGTGGCTCAGTGGGTAAAGAGTCGGCCTGCAATGCAGGAGGCACAGGCAGATGTGAGTTTGATCCCCGGATTGGGACGATCCTCTGAAGGAGGGCACGGCAACCCACTCCAGTATTCTTGTCTGGAGAATCCCATGAACAGAGGAACCTGGTGGGCTACAGTCCATAGGGTCGCAAAAGAGTCAGACAAGACTGAAGTGACTGAGCATGCATACAGCCGTTTCCTTCTCCAGGGGATCTTCTCAACCCAGGGATCAAATCCAGGTCTCTTGCATTGCAGGCAGATTCTTTACCATCTGAGCCACCAGGGAAGCACAATATTTCACTATATATGTATATATATATATATGTATATATATATACACAATATTTTATTTATCTATCCTACTGTTTTTTTAATTAATCACTTTATTTTACTTTTTTGTCCATGCCACATGGCTTGTAGGATCTTAGATCCATGACTGGGGAAGGAATGCATTGCTTCCTACAATGGAAACATAGAGTCCTAACCACTGGACTGCCAGGGAATTTCCTGGCAGTTTCTACTGTTAATGGACATTTGGGTCATTTCCAATTCTTGGCTATTATAAATAATGCTATGAATATTTCGGTATATTTCCTTTGGTGGATATACATGTGCTCGTTTCTGTTGAGTATATATCCAGGAGTGGAATTCCTGAGACAGAATATATATATATATATATATATATACATATATATATATATATCTTTAGCTTTGGAAATACCACCAGTTTTCTAAAGTATTGCATCAATATATATTCCTATTAACAATGGATGAGAGTTCCAGTTACTCCGTATTTTTGCAAACACTTGAAAATGTTGGTCCTCTTCATTTTAGCCACACTGGAAGGTATATAACATTAACAGCATCTCATTGTGGTTCATATTTGCATTTCACTGATGACTAATGATGTGGAGCAACTTTTCATATGCTTGTTGATTTACAAAGTGTCTGTTCAAGTCTCTTGCCTGTTTTTTGCTTTTAATGCATGTCTAGTTTTCTCGATATATGAGTTCTTTAAATTTTCTAGGTATGAGTCCCTTGTTTGACATATGTATTGCAATTATGTCCTCCCAGTTTGTAGCTTATATTTTCACTCTCTTAGTGATACCTTTCGATGAATAATTATTATTTTTAATGATGTTCATTTCCTTTATCTTTTCAAACTTTTCCTTTATGGTTGTTTTTTTCAGCATATATGTGATATGCTTAAACAATCTTTGCCTACCTCAAGGTCATAAGAGATTCTCTTATATTTTCTTCCAGAAGTCTTTTTTGGCTGCACTGCACAGCATGTGGAATCTTTGTTCCCCACCCAGGGATTGAAGCCATGCCCGCCCTAGTGGAAGCATGGAGCCTTAACCACTGGACCACCAGGGAAGTGCCAAGGACTCTGACCCATGTGAATCAACATTTCTGTATGGTGTGAGGTAGAAGTCAAGGCTCATTCAGCACCCATTTCTAACCAAGCTCCATTTAAATTTCTAGCACCAGTTTTTTGAAAATGCTTTTTTTTCTTCTAGTGAACTGCAGTGGCCATTTTCTTATAAATCAAGTGTTCGTATATGTACAAGCCTACTTCTGAGTTCTCTGTTCTGTGTAGTTGGTCTACTTGACTACTCTGTGCCAGTACTATGCGTTAATTATTAAAGTTTTATAATGAGTTTTCACATATGATAGTCTAAGTCCTCAAGCTTTATTCTTCTCCAAAATCACACTTTTTCTCTGCATTTTCATATAAGCTTTAGAATCAGAGTGTTAACTTTTAAAAAGCTATTAGATTTTTTATTGGAATTGCACTGAGTCTAGAGGTCAGTTTTAAAAGAATTAGCACCTTAACAAATACTGGCCTAACAACTCTCTATCCCTTAAAACTCCATCTGACCATCAGGCCAACTTAGATGCTGCTCCTTCTGAACTTTCATTGTACTTCCTACGTACTTAGGTATGTTTATATTGTGTATAGGCTGAGCAGACTGCATAGAAACTGATTAGATGTCTGTATCTTCCTTAAGAGGTGATCTCTTGGGCTACCAAGCCATCCTTGTATCCTGATACTTAGTAAAATGCATAGTATATAGTAAGTGTTTAATATAAGTTTGATGAATGAATGAATAAAACCCAAGTCACTTTGTACTCAGAGGTTGTCACTTTGATATCTGGCAATGCCTTCACTCCTAATTCTGCAATCTGACCAGTTTGTTAAAGTAAGGAAAGAAGATGGAGACAGAGCAGGTAGACAGCTCAACCATTCAATGCCACAACTAAAGATAGAACTCAAACTGTATACCCTATTGTCATTGAGTTAGTGGGAGTATCTCCATATAAGAGCCTCATATGAAAGTGGGGTGATCCCCTGGCACTTTCCATGGCATTTCTTAGCAATAAAGCTGCTATCATAGATATGAGAATTATTCTTATTTGAATGCCTCATAGGAATAGGAACCAAATATTCACTGTCCCCTTGCTTAGCCCTGTCATCACACACTCACACACACAAAATATCAAATCTTCCAATCCATGAACATGGTATATCCCTCCAGTTATTTAGGTCTTCTTTTACTTTCTGAAGCACTAATTTAAAGTTTCAGAGTGAAGGTTTTGCACACATTTTATTGCATTTATTCTTAGGTATTTGATGTTTTTGATGCCATTATAAATAGTATTATTTTCAAATTTCATTTTCTAATTGCCTGTTGCTACTATAGAAAAAATAATTATTTTTGTATATTGTCCTGCATCTCAAAACTTTGCTAAATTAATTCTAATACTTTATAGATTTTTTGTAATTCTTACATCCACAGTGATGTCATCAGAAACTAATGGCAGTTTTACTTCTTTTTCAATCTTTATACTTTTTATTACTTTTCTTCCCTTATTGTCCCAGCTAGACATTTAGTATAATGATTGAACAAAAACAGTGTGATGGTATATTCTCACCTTGTTCTTGGGATAAAGTGTTCAACATTTCACATTAAATATGATGGTTTCCCTGGTGGCTCAGAGGTAAAGAATCCACCTGCAATGCAGGAGTCACACAAGATGCAGGTTAGATCCCCCGGTCAGGAAGATCCCCTGGAGGAGGAAATGGCAACCCACTCCAGTGTTCTTGCCTGGGAAATCCCATAGACAGAGGAGCCTGGTGGGCTACAGTCCATGGGGTCTCAAAGAGTCAGACACGATTGAACACACACACACATGGGATTTTTGTGGATATCTGTTCTCAGATTAAAGGAACTCCCTACTATTCTTAGTTCATTGAGAGCTTTATTATGAACTGATATTAAATTTTATCAATTTATTTCTTTCTTTCTCTACTGAAATGATCATGTTTCTCTTTTATTCTCTGACTATGATAAAATTATATTGATCTAATATAGGACATTAAACTAAACTTGCACTTCTGGAATAAGCCCCACGTGATCATAACATATACCATCATATAGCATGGATCAGGGTGAGCAAGGCTGGATGTAGTGAAACTATTGAGAAGGGTGGTGCAAAAGTCCTCATGAGAGAAGAGGAGGGCCTAGACTAGTGTATAGACTGTGATGAATGAAGTAGATACTCTGAAAGGGTGGAGTGGGCCGGACATGTGGCAAATGAGATATGAGGCCTATTGAGAACAAGGGCTTCTGGTCTGGGCATCTAAGTTGGATAATAGTGGTGCCATCCTCCAGGAAGGTGGCTGTAAGTCTGGGCTGGCAGAGAATAATGAGTTCTCTTTTAGATGTATTACAGATACCCACTGGAGCTGTGCAGGAGACAGGTGGCCATGCTGCACTGGAGCTCAGGGGAGGGATCTGGGTGAAGCTGTGACGTGAATGTTTTCTACTTAGAGGAAGTGGTGGAAGCCTTGAGAACCGAAGACATGGACTGGGGACAAAGTACAGAATGAAGAGAGAGGAGAGGCCTAGGACATACCCCTGAGAAAGGCCCATATTTAAGAGAGAGGCTGAGGATGAGAAACTGGGAAGAAGATGGAGAAAAGAGCAGCTAGAAAGGACGAAGGAAATCCAGGAGTCCAGGATATCAAGGGGCCACGAAGGACCATGTTCCAGGGAAGGAGTGATCAGCTATTTCAAACAGGAAGTCAAGGGATGAAAGGTTCCTGATTGGACTTAACTCTAGGTGCCTCTGGGGGCTGAGGCAGAGGCAGGGCTGAGAGGTCAGAGAGAAGAGCTGGCGTCTGACATGGGAGCAGGATCAGAGGTCCAGTACTCACATTTCATACATCAGAGATGGAGGCACATCGCAGCTGTAGCAAAACAAGGACCAGAAACCTGTCACCCTAAATCCCTGACCCAAGCACTTTTGGTACTGCTCCCAACAATAATAGCTAATTACTAAATGCCAGGCTCTGTTGTGAGCATTTTACAATTTAACTGATTTAATCCTTAAATATGAGATAAGTAAATTTATTCCCCATTTTGAAGATAAGGAAACTGAGGCACAGAGCGTTCTTAACCACTTCTCACGCTTTCAAACCTTAAAAACTACACTTTCCATCGATCTGAAAATACGGATCCAATCCTCCAACCTCATGATTTTTGAGTCTGTATTACTTGTGTTCCCCTTGGCCTCCAGAAAGTGATGCCCAGTCATTGCCACTAGTCTGCTCTGATCCTTCTATAGATCCCTACTGCCTTCATCCTAACCTCTAGCCTAGGTGGTCTCCATGGGCTGGCC
Organism: Bos indicus x Bos taurus; assembly: GCF_003369695.1. Taxonomy (NCBI): domain Eukaryota; kingdom Metazoa; phylum Chordata; class Mammalia; order Artiodactyla; family Bovidae; genus Bos; species Bos indicus x Bos taurus. The sequence continues at coordinate 91,942,478 of NC_040078.1, forward strand.
CAGGTATACCTCATCAGCCACCACAGCAACTGACCTCCCTGTGTGTATCAGTCAGGGCTGTCAGTAACAGAATCCATTTGAGCATGTGAAAGCAGAAATTGGGTTTGTTACAGGTGTTAGGAGTTCAGAGAATTATCAGGAGAATGAGAGGAACAGACTCAATAATAAAATCCCTTCTAGGAACAAACTGCAGAACTGGCCATCTCAGAACCTTCTGTCTCTGCCATCACTCTAACAAATACCAAGTGCTAGGAAGGACCTCAGCTTCAGTGAAAACTGCTGCTGCTGCTGCCACTATACCAACGCCACATCTGTGTCAGGGCCTCAGCCTAGCAACCTGTGCTACTTTCCAAACCACCTCCACCAGCAAAGTGCCATCTCACTGGGGTTCTCTTTCTTTATGCTGCTCTTTCTTGAAGCAAGTCCTGACTGAGCGGCAGAGCTAGGTCACATGACTGTTTCCTAGCTGCAAGGGAAGCTGGGAATTGATGCTCTATCTTCTATTTTGGGAAGGTGGAAACCATGAGGGAGAATCACACAAATAAAGACTGTTCGGACGAAGATGGACAATGATGAATAGGACAAATGTCCTAGACACACATACTCTCCTTTAGCCTGGAATGCCCTTTTCTGTACCTGATGAACGACATCTCATTTTTAAAATAAATTTATTGCACTGTGTCAGGTCTTAGCTGCAGCACATGGGACCTTCGTTGCATCATACAGACTCTCTAGTTGCAGCACATAGGCTCAGTAGTTACAGTTTATGGGCTTAGTTTTTCTGTGGCATGCAGGGTCTAGTTCCATGACCAGGGATCAGACCTAATTTCCCTGTCTTCCAAGGTGGATTCTCAACCCCTGGACCACCAGGGACGCCCCAACATCTCATTTGTTAAGGATTCCTCAAGTGTCACCTCTTTCAGGAAGCCTATCTTGACTGCCCACTGTCATCCCACCCCTGCCTGGGTATAGTTAGGTGCCACCCTAGTACCGTATAGACCTCAAAGCACTGATCACAACAGGCCAAGTTCTGTGATTAGCCTCCCCTGCCCTCACCAGATTATGAACTTCCTGAAAGGCAGGGGCTCCCTCATCAAGCTCTTGCCATAGGCCTGACATCAATGGAAACTTAGTGAGGGTTTTCTGAATAAATAAATAGATAAATGAATGAAGAGAGTGAGTTCTCCTCTACCTAGACTTTGGCAGAAACAGGAGTCTCTCCAGGGAAACTGAGGCCCAGAAGAAGGGATATAGGCATGGGGGTGGTAGATGCAAACAGAAATGAGCAAGGGAGAGAAGAGGCTGCTAATCTATTAGACTAGTTACAGCAAATCGTTTACATGGTTGGGTTCCCTGTTGGCTCCATCTGTTGTGAAAGAAATGTTCAGGGAGACACCTGGGACTAGGGACAGAGTTTGGGGATCCTTATGGAACCAGCTACGGTAGCTGTGAGTTCCTAAGCCAGGAAGATGGAGCAGAAGGGAAAGAAGGACAAGAGGTCTGGCTTTGAATCCCTTTTCTGCTACTGGTTCCCTGAGAGGCTTCGGCAAGTGCTTCTATCTTCCCTGTGCCTCAGTTCCCTCATTTACAAAATGGGGATATGAATGCCTCACTCCTCCCAGGAGTGTGAGGAGAAAGTGACGTATGTCTGAAGAAGTGGCTGGCACATGGTTGGCACTCAGAAAATGCGTCCTCCTGCTCTGAGCTGGGGCTTCCCAGGTGGCGCTAGTGGTAAAGAACACGCCTGCCAATGCATAAGAGATGTGAGTTTGATCCCCGGTCAGGAAGACCCCCTGGAGGAGGGCACGGCAATCCATTTCAGTATTCTTGCCTGGAGAATCCCACGGACAGAGAAGCCTGGCGAGTTGCAGTCCATAGGGTCGCAAAGAGTCAGACACAACTGAAAAGACTTAGCACGCACGTGAGTGCTCTGAGCCAGGAGCCAGTCTTTCCTTCTCTCCCTCTAATCCTCCCCGAAAGCCTCCTACCCGGCCCAGCCCAGTCCTCCTTCCCCTTGATGTCACACAAATCTTTCTGGTGCTTTATATTTATTTTTTAATTAAATTAAATTAATTTATTTACTTTTGGCAGCTTGCAGGGATCTCAGCTCCCCTCCCGGGCCTTGGCAGTGAGAGCATAGAATCCTAACCATTAGATCACCAGAAACTCCCTTTTGGTGCTTTTAAAATGCTTACGGAGGGAATTCTCTGGTGGTCCAGTGGTTAAGACTCTGTACTTTCAAGGCAGCAGTCATGCTTTCAATCCCTGGTCAAGAAACTAATCCCACATGCTGCCCAAAATAAACCAAATAAAAATGAAAGGTTTTAATTTAACAGACAGCTTGTTATTCGTGATAACACAAATAAATACTTTAATTAAAAAAAATAAAATGCTTATTGAATTCATTGAAATACAAAAAGTACCTTAAGAAGCTAACTCCCTAGGGTGAAGGGAAGTCAGTGTGAGTAGCTGGGCAGAAAGTTAGTAACACCCAGGCCTCCCTGGGATGGTCAGGCCAGGCACACGTGAAGCCATTGGCAGGAACCCAGGCTCCTCACTTTTTACATGGATCTCTGAGAAGGAGAGGCTAACTCACTTAGCAAGCGGACTATCCTAAAAGCGCTAGGATAGAATGGTGGCCACCTAGCTTCCTCTGCCTGTCCAGCTTTCGTTCCCCTTCTTTGGTAGCAAAGCCCACTCTTCCTGTCAGCAACTCGTTGTGTGTTACTCTCGGTCCTGTGAGGCTGACCTCAGGCTGCCTGGCTGCTCAGAGCACTCTTTGGCCTTGAGCACAGGGATGGGGCTTGAGGTGGTCACGTGATCCATGTCAGGTCAATAAGAGGAAAAACCTGGGGTTCTCGGCAGAGCTACCAGGAGGGAAATACTGCTCATTCACAGGACTTACTATGCGGATAGAGCGTACACCTGGACCCAGCAGTGACCATCTTTGACCATCTTTTTAGGGAGAGCCTGTCTAATGATGCAGAGAAGGCAATGGCACCCCACTCCAGTACTCTTGCCTGGAAAATCCCATGGACCGAGGAGCCTGGTAGGCTGCAGTCTATAGGGTTGCTAAGAGTCAGCCACGACTGAGCGACTTCACTTTCCCTTTTCACTTTTATGCATTGGAGAAGGAAATGGCAACCCGATCCAATGTTCTTGCCTGGAGAATCCCAGGGACGGGGGAGCCTGGTGGGCTGCCCTCTGTGGGGTCACACAGAGTCGGACATGACTGAAGCGACTTAGCAGCAGCAGCAGCAGCAGCAGTCTAACGATGAAGTTGACTCCAAAGAAAGCAAAGCCGAGAGTTAGAAACATGTGCTAATGGTGGTGTTTGAGTGCCTGAACCCAGCCAACCTGCTGCCAGAGCCACCCCTGTGCTTTTCAGCTACGTGAGTGAAGAAGTCCCTGTTTTGCTTAAGCTACTTGAGGTTAGGTTCCTGTCGGGTCCAGATTAAGTCACTAGGTGTGGGAATCTTTTTCTCTCAAAAGTCACAGGAAAAAGCAATTAACGACCTGGTGATAGTGGGAGTCATCACTTGGTGCCTTTGGGACGGGGCTGAAGAAGATTCGCTTTCCCTGTATCTGTCCGGTTTTATGCCTTTAATTGTTTTTGCCCTGCTGCAAGTGGGATCTTGTTTCCCTGACCAGGGGTTGAACCTGGGCCCCTGGTAGTGGAAGCACAGAATCCTAACCACTGGATCACTAGCGAATCCCCTGTATTTTCTGTTTAAAAAATTCAGTTGTTTACACTCAAGCCATAGAGCTTGCTGTTGAAAGAACAACAGAACAGTTTTCTCACCTACCTAAACACATTTCCTTCCAAATTATATTATGCCATTTTAGAAAATTTGGAAATACCAAAATATTGTAAAGAAGAGTCAAAGTATCTGTAACTGTGCCATGGTTGACATTTTAAGATATTTCTTTCTGGCCTTTAATTACTTTTCATGTTTTGTTGTTATTCAGTCTTATTTAATCCCCACAGCAACCGCATGAGGTAAGACCCGCTGGTGTCCCATTTTGCAGAGGATAAAACTGACCCTTAGAGAGGATAAGGGACTTGCTCACATTCAAAGGTACTAATTAGCAGATACAGAACACACAGACTCACACTTCATACATATATGATTTGGGGGAAAAAATGTCTCATACTTTATAAGTAGTTTATATTCTTATGTTTTTCACTTAAAATTATATCATCAACTTTCTCTATGATATTGACTATTTCTTTAAAACACAATTGTTAATGGCTGTAAAATATTCTCTGATATGGCTGAAGCATTATTACTTTATCTCATCATAACCTCTGGCTATTACAACTGTTTTAATGTTTCCTTCTTATTCATTTTGTTGTGATAAACTCTTTAGTATGTGAAAGCTGGGCTTCTCTGGCTATCTGTTCACATTAACCCCTAGAAGCAGACTTGCTGGGTCAAGAACAGGAAGAGTGTGTCACTCTGCCCTCCAGAAGGCTGCTCCCAGGGACAGTTCCTGAAGCATCTGTGAGTGTGCCCAGCCATCACACACTCAACAGCACCAGTCACTACTTTACACACTTACTTGCCCACCCCTCACCCCCATTTCCGTGACATAACAAGTGTCCACATTCGCATTGATTCTTCTTGTGTAGAATGTGAAAGGTCTTGGGTACCAACAGGATAGAAGGCTCCGAAATCTCCTTCTTCCTTTTGTCTTTATCACCTGCAATGTGGGCACAGGCTCTCACTCCAAGCCTCAATCCTAAATTGGAAACGGAAGACTCCTCTTGGTTAAGAAAATCTGAACATGATTAAACAAATGGAAGAAGTAGTTGGGAGTATATACGACCATTAAGAGAGCAAGTTGCTAGCAAAGAAGAACACATCTAAATTATATTCCAGATAGAATCAAGGTTTTAACATACACGATGAAATAAAAAATGTGCTAGAGGAAAACACAGATGAATTATTTCATAACCTAGGAATGGGCAAAGACTATAAGGAGTGACATTAACCTAGAAGCTATTAAAGACAAAAATTACAAATTTGAGAATATAAAATACTTGAAATTTCCATATAGCAAAAACTCTGTAAACAGAGTCAAAACATAATTATTATGCATTATATATACACTGTTATAACTTATTTATAAATAAGAGTCTGCTGCTGCTGCTGCTAAGTCGCTTCAGTCGTGTCCGACTCTGTGCGAGCCCATAGACGGCAGCCCTCCAGGCTCAGCCATCCCTGGGATTCTCCAGGCAAGAACACCGGAGTGGGTTGCCATTTCCTTCTCCAATGCATGAAAGTGAAAGGTGAAAGTGAAGTCGCTCAGTGGTGTCTGACTCTTAGAGACCCCATGGACTGCAGCCCACCAGGCTCCTCCGTCTGTGGGATTTTCCAAGCAAGAGTGCTGGAGTGGGGTGCCATTGCCTTCTCCAAAATAAGAGTCTAACTTCATCAAAATATAATTTTTAATAAATTAATGACTAACAGATATAAAAGTAAATAAATGATATGAGCAAGATGCTTGCATAAAAACAAACAGTTAATAAACAGAATAAAAAGATGAGCACCTTACTTATAATTCAATTAATGCAAATTAAAACAATGAGATATCAGATTGTCAAGACTGTCAGTGAGATCCCAATGAGATGTTAGATCGTCAAGATGATACAGATGGGTAGAATACTGACAAAGAGGAAAGCTAACTGGAACATTCATACACACTTAGTGACTACATAAATGGACATAATAATTTTGGAGGGTAATCTGTTCCCCTATGCTGTTAAGAATGAGGTGCCCTAATATGTAATATGAAAAGATGTCTAGGATATATTGCTAAGAGAAAACAAGCAAGCTACAGAATAGTATATATCACTATAACATGAATTCATTTGTTAAAAATAGAAGGGATATACAAATAAATTGTATTTAGAGGTTATAGAAATATTTGGAAGGATACACAAGAAACTGCTACCTGTTAGTTATGGTTAACTGAGGGGGTTTAGGTGGCATAAAAAGACAGCGAGGGCTTTTACTTTTCACTTTTTTTCTGTACTATTTGAACTTGTTTCTACATCATACATATGTTTTATTTAAAATATGTAAAACATGCATACAGGAATATTATTTCCCAAATTAAATCCTCCATGGCTTCCTTTTTCTTGTAGCATCAAGTATGACCCTCCTGGGCAATGGCACCCCACTCCAGTACTCTTGCCTGGAAAATCCCATGGACGGAGGAGCCTGGAAGGCTGCAGTCCATGGGGTCACTAAGAGTCGGACACCACTGAGCGACTTCACTTTCACTTTTCACTTTCAAGCATCGAAGGAGGAAGTGGCAACCCACTCCAGTGTTCTTGCCTGGAGAATCCCAGGGACGGCGGGGCCTGGTGGCTGCCGTCTATGGGGTCGCACAGAGTCGGACACGACTGAAGCGACTTAGCAGCAGCAGCAGCATCGACGTCCCACTGTAGTGGCCTTTGATGGTGTGCCTTCTGAGCCACACTGCTTCACACCTCTGTGATTGTGCTGTGCTGATTGCTCATCTCCCATTCCTGTCCCGCCATCATCTGCCTGGAAACTCCTCCCCATCCTTTAAGACCCACTCAAGCACTTCCTTCTCTGGGCAGTCTTTCTAGATTTCCCATAATAAAATTCTCATTCCCTGTGATACCTTACACATCCTTTTAACTCTTACTATTTCCTATTAAGCTTTGTATTTGTCAGCTTTATTAGACATAGAACACGGGTTCAGTTCAGTTCAGTTCAGTCGCTCAGTTGTGTCTGACTCTGCGACCCCATGAATCGCAGCATGCCAGGCCTCCCTGTCCATCACCAACTCCCGGAGTTTACCCAAACTCATGTCCATCGAGTTGGTGATGCCATCCAGCTATCTCGTCCTCTATCGTCCCCTTCTCCTCCTGCCCCCAATCCCTCCCAGCATCAGGGTCTTTTTAGCCAGTACCTAAGATTATTAGTTCATGTCTCTAGAATGAGGAAATGAACCCACCACCCTATTCCAAGACTCCAAGTCTTTGCTTATATTTCTTTCCCTGCCTTTTCTTCATGATTCCCTGAAAGCAATACCTGGTCAGCATCATTACTATCTCTACTGAATAAAGTTGGCTCAATGTGTATCCAAAGCACATACACACACAAAAAGAAATTCATATATTTTAATTACACTGTAATTCCATCTTGTGTCCATAAACTCATGAAGCCACCCCCCACTCCCCGCCCCCTGCCCCCCGCCCCCGACCAGGCCAACACCGTGGTCTAAACAGGCCCATTCTCAGTTGCAGTCCACTGAGGATCCTCTTTGAGCCTGGGAGCACACCCAGCTGGGACTGTTGATGGGTTACAGGTATGTTCTTGCTGTTCTCAGACAGGAGCATGGGTGAGAAGGGCAAGAGTAGGTGGCCCCTTCCCCTTAAGAGTCCAAGTGCTCTCATGGATTCAGGCAGGACAATGCCAGGGGCGGGGGGCAAACCCTCAGAAGACACACCTCAGCCCTCCAGCGTTATCAAGGGACATTTCAAGAAACACCATGGGAAAATGTTTTCTTATTCGCTCTACAGCGGTGTTTGAGTTTGCGCTCTGTGATGTCCCACGCTGCAACCATTAACATTTTTTATCTTACGTGACAGAAGTAGACGAATGTGAGATGGAGAGGAGCCCACTGGAAGGCTCTGACGCGGTGTGCAGGTGGCCCGTCAGGCCTGGAGTGGACACCGTGGGCGTGGTGCTGGAGACTGGCAGCAGGAGCCGGCAGACTGCCTTCCGAGGCATGTATCAGGCCTCTCTGTGCCTGGCTCACACTCTCTGACTCCCTTCTCTGCCTGGGTTTTGACCCGATTTGCACTGACAATCCATCTCAAAATGGGACGCGCCTCAGCCTCTCACATCCTGCTCCAAGCTTCTCTCGGGCTGCCACCTGTGGTGCCTGTGCGAACTCGCTCAGCAAGTTCAGGGGTCACCCAGGGATGCAGTGGTGAACTTCTCTACCCAGTAAGGCCAGGAGCCAATGGATAAGGTCCTCTCCCTTTACCCCCTCCAGACTGTTCTGAGACTCCTGCTCCAATCCTCAGAAAGTCCTTGTGGACTTTAGCATACAATGGGATAACCTTTGGCTTAGATTTCTCTTCCCAGTTTTTCTCTCCTGCTCCCTGGAATCCCTTCCCAAATATACTTCTTGCACAAAAGCCCTGCTCGGGCTCTAAGTTCATGGGAGCACAGATGCTGACAAAAACCTCATCTTGGGGGATGGATGACTGATTACTTTGTTTGCGACAGGTCAAGGTTCAGATTCCAAAGAAAACATTTAATTGTTCAGGCTTAGATCATGGTCCACCCTTTGAGCACAATGATGGCAAGCCCCCAGGACTCTATCCTGGGGTGGAGGGATAGTTCCCCATAGCCAATCAAGATAGTTATCAGGGACTTGCCTGGTGGCTCAGTGGCTAAGGGCTCTCAACGCAGGTTCAACCTCTGATGAGGGAACTAGATCCCGCATGCCGCAAGTAAGAGCCTGCATGCTGCAACAAAAGATCTCACATGCCTCAGTGAAGATTCTGAGTGTTGCAACTAAGACCCAGCACAGCCAAATAATTTTTATTTTTTAAAGATGGTTATCAGAAGAAAGGTGAGAGATGACCTTTAGCAAGCTTCCTTACATTACAAGTACCTTGAGGCAGCATGCACATATCATGCTCTTAACATACCAAGCTCTTAACAAAGCTTGGAAACACCCACACAAACCTTCTTCTGGCATTGCCTTCTCAGGACACGGCACCACCATTCTCCCAGATGCCCAAGCCTGAGTCCTGGGAGGCTGCCTCTTCCCCTCTCTTCTCCACCACAGCCAGATCATCACCCAGGCTGGCACCCACCTCTGACTCCTTAATGTGTCCTGACTTTCTCCCGCTCTCCCTCTCACCGCCATTGCCCAAAGTCTTCCAAATGATCTCCCTACCCTAACACACACACACACACTCTCTGTCTCTCCTGCAAACTGTTCTTATCTATTAGAGCGATTTTCCTAAGATACAGATTTGAACACATCTCTTCACTGTTGAAAAGTCTTGGCTGTCTCCCCATTGCCCTCAGGATGAAGTCTTGGAAACCTCGGTGGCATAATCTTGTCAAGACCATAGCCTCTCTGTCAACAGCCCTTGGCATTCCTCCTTCCTATACAACTTCCCCTGCCACCACACTGAACTACAAGGCAGTCTCTCTCACCCTGGTGCCTAGAATGCTCTTCCGCAATAGTTACATTCTCAGTGGCAAGTAACAGAACACTTTGTCTCAAACTGGCTCACACAATCAGGAAATCCCTTCTTTCACTTGGCATGGAGGTACGATGGGTGCTAGGCACTATACAATTAGCAGCTCAAAAACACGGAGTCAGCTCTTTTTGGTCTGTTTTCTCTGCCACCCTTGGGATCAGATTCATTCTAACATAGAATCCTCTCCAGGTTGGAAGAAGGTGATAGTAGACTCATACTTCACTCCTAGATATGACAACATCCACCAGAAGAAAAAGAGACCATGCCGAGGACTTCCCTGGTGGTCCAGCGATGAAGAATTTGATCCCTGGTGTGGGAAGATTCCACATGCCTTAGAACAACTAAGCCCGTGCACCATGACTGAGCCCACGTGCCTGGAGCCCGTGCTCCACAACAAGAGAAGCCATTTCGATGAGAAGCCCGCGCATCACAGCAAAGAGTAGCCCCCACTCACCGCAACTAGAGAAAGCCTGTGCAGAGCAACGAAGACTCAGAGCAACCAGTAAGTAAATAAGTAAATAAAAAGAGAGACCATGCCAAGTGTCTCTTTATTATGCACCTGGTAACTCTTCTTAGAAGCCCCCTAGCAGACCTTCCCTCACCTCACATTGGCCAGGGTCGCATACATGTCCATTTCTAAATCAGTCACCAACAATAGAAAAGAGGTTATTATTGGTGGAAGAGATGTGGGGGTAGGGGTCAATCTCCATGACTATGCCACCTCCCCTCTTAATTTGTCTGGCCAATTTATTTCAAAACTCAACTGAAGTGTCATCTCCTCCGGAAAGTCACCAAATAGAAACCTCCTTCCTCTTATGTATCTGTCTCTACTACTACTACTATCCTTACCCTCAGACTCTAAGTTCTTTCATAGCAAGGAGCTAGTTCTTATTTACTCTGTATACACAGTGCCTAGCTCAGGGCTGGCACAGAAAAAATTCATTTGTTGAATATTTCTGTAATTTAGAAAAGCTTTATTCTTTGTTTGTTGGCCATGCTACCCAGCCTGTGGGATCTTAGTTCCCTGACCAGGGATTGAACCTGGGCCCACGGCAGTGAAAGACCCAAATCCTAAACACTGGACCACCAGGGAACTTCCCCAAACTCTGTTATTTAAATCAAAAAGTATTTTCCTATATATTCGCTCTACAACCAAATTTTTCTATTTTGCAACATATTCCGTCATATTATATCATCTTTTATGACAGTTAAATGGTATTTCATAGTATTGACACTCTGTACCACAAATTATTTAACCAACCCCTGAGTCTTTGGTCATTTAGATTGTTTCCAGTTTTTCTGTATTAGAAACAATGTTGCGGCGAACTTCCTTTCTCACAGATCTCTAGCACTTGGATTAGTTCCCTATGATAAATTCCTACAAGTGGCCTGTGGTGTTTAAAAAAACAGAGGGCTGCAAATTCTTTGATATTCCTCCCATCAAGTTCTCCCATGTGAAATCTGGGAGAAACTGTGAAGCTTTGACCACTGGAGTATACAGCCAGAATGATGATATGTGACTTCTGAGGCCAGATCATCAAGATTCCTGCAGCTTCTACTTCAGATTTTCGGAAAGCACCCTCTCAAGATTCTCCCATTTGAAACACAGCAAAGTCACACGGAGAGGCCACAGTAATCCTGGCCGAACCCAACTTTTGAGTCATCCTAGCCTAGGCACCAGATGTGTGAGAGAAGGAACCTCTGGAAGATCCCAGCCCCAGAGGTTGGAATCTTGTTAGCTGAGTCCTCAGACACTCAGAGGATGGCATCCTTGCCCTGCCTTGTCCAATGCCCATGGAATCCCTGAACATGAGAAAACAGCTGTTGTTCCCATTAAGTGTGGGGTTGTTGGTTATGCAGCAATGTGTGTGTGTGCTCAGTTGCATTTGATTCTTTGCTCCTCTGTCCATGGACTTTTTCAGACAAGAATACTGGAGTGGGTTAGCATTTCCTCCTCCAGGGAATCTTCCTTAACAGGGAGTTGAACCTGTTTCCTCTGTTTCCTGCATTGGCAGGTGGATTCTTTATCACTGAGCCACTTGGGAAGCCCTATGCAACAACAGTACCTGTAAAACTGGGATTCCTCTTATAAAGAGTATATACATTTTAAACCTTTTGAGCCTTTAATAAATATTTAATAAAATTTTACAACTCAATGGAAAAACACTTTTGCTTCCTTTGAGAAACTGCCTCCATCACACAGTGGGGCAGATGTACATCTGAACTGATAGCTTGAGCAAGTTTCCCAACATGCTTTTGATTGAGTTCTCTGGAAACTGGCTGTCCCTGACTGAGACCCAGTGGTGGCCCAAGGTTTACTGGGAAGTGTGCCTTCCTAATGGAAGATGTGCCTGTAAGGAAGGTGGGAAGGCAGGATTGGTCACAGGTACGAGTTGGTTTGCAATGTGGCTGTAATTGAGGCCTCAGCTGATTCTAGATAAAGCCCTGGAGCTGGGATGGTCTTTCAAAGGTGTCCCAAATTGAAGCAAGGTATCTGGGCACTGCAGCTCCACATTAGCTGCCCGTTGGAGTGGGGAGAACACTGGAGGAGGATCCCTGCAGTTATATTCCAAGCAGCTGAGGATGGGTGGATCAGCCTTAAAGAAGAGATCTAAATGGGGGACCAGAGTGTCCACTACGGTCCACCCCTTGCATGGCCCTGATCCATTTGCTTTTGTGAGGTTTGACCCATGTGGGAATCATCTCTGCAAAATTCCAGCTGGGTTTGTTCCCTGGGAATCTTGCAAGAGAAGGGTTAGTAGGGTGAACTACAGCGCCAGTTGTGGAAGTTGATCTCAAGACTACATCTGATACTAGTGATCACTGTCCTGCTACCTGATCTGGATTCCCCTCACCTTCCGTAACATCTTTTCCGGTCTAGGCAACTTTCCTGGTGGAAACCCAGACCCTCAACCATGAGGGGTCTGAAGCCTACCTTACCACTCATTGCTTGACTTGTTCATGTACCATGAAAGCAAGGCACGTAGTACACAGGACACCCCCGTGGATCACCTGAGCATGACAGATTCTCCTCTGCTTCTCCCAATGACCAGGGTCAACCACCTCTGCGAGGATGGAAATTCCTCTCCTTGCTGATGATTTGTTAGCTCAAGGAGCTCAAAATAATCGGGCAGCAGCCATATTTGAAGCTTACTGGAACTCTTATTACTGTGTCCCCTGATGGAAACATCTGGAACTTCTAGCCCCTCAGCAGTTCTAGGAAGCTCTCTACTTGAAAGGGAAGGAGGGTGTCACTTCGGGTGAACTAGTTCCTTGCAACCAAAGGCAATTCCCAGGGTGGAATGCTGTTGCGAGGTGTCAGCAGCCCAGATTGCCCGTAGCTGAGGGCTGAGTACACTAGTCCTGGGAGGACATCCCAGTGAAGCACCAGAAAATGGGAATTACAGTGGCTTGTTGGCACAAGCATTGGGAAGGAAATGAGATTATATATGTTAAAAATACCAGATGGTACTCAACAAATATAGTTTGTATTCCACAAATGTAGTTTTTATCTCCTTTGAGTCAAGAGCTCCGTGAGTCTGTTTCCCTTTTTCCCTTGGCCAGTGAGGAGCTTATAGCTTCACCTGGTGCTCAATCCCCATAGATGTGTCGCTTATTTTCATTCTCTTTCATTTCCCTGGTTCTGCTTTCTTTTAACTCATCAATGAATCTCACACACAATCCCTCTGTTGCAAGCTTTTGGAACTGGAATCATGTCTGCAAAGCGGCAGAGGATCAGTAAATACCTAGTGGAGAAATTGGCTGCTCTGAAGACAGTTCATTTCCCAAGAAGCGACGGCGCCACACCTGCAATGCCTGCCACCCAGTGCCTTGCTCAAACCTAGCCAAGCACTTCACTCCTGGGTCTTTGATTTGTTTTGGCACCTACCAGCCAACCAGCACCTAGGCGTGGGAATCCCTTCGTTTAGATGGTGACTCACAGCTCTGACAAGTTGGAAAAATAAAAAAATGGTGTGGGGGGGGATTAGTATTATCAGGCACTTCCATCAGCCAGAGACTCTGCTGCTAATCTCTATTCCCACTGTCTTCCCAGAAGGACCCCTCCATGCACCCACAGACGGCTCAGTTAGCATCCTGCTCTCGGAATTGAAGTATGTAGGGAACAGAATGGGGCTTCCCAGATAACGCTAGTGGTAAAGAATCTGCCTGCTAATGCGGGAGACGTGGGTTCAATCCTTGGATCAGGAAGATCCCCTAGAGGAGGGCGCAGCAACCCACTCCAGTATTCTTGCCTGGAGAATCCCATGGACAGAGGAGCCTGGTGAGATCCAGTCCAAAGAGGCAGAAAAGCGTCGTAAAGAGTCAAACATGACTGAAGCAAATTAGCACAGCACAGGGAACAGAATGGGGCATATTTCCTCAAGATGTCGTAACTGAGCTGGGTCCTCCCCTCCAGGCTACCCTTTGGATTTGATCCTAGACCCAAGGCATTTGGGAGACTTGGTCCTGAAGTCAGCAGGCTCCAGGTGTGCCCAGCCTTGTTTACTGCCTTGACATTCTTTCACTGTCTCCAGGATAATTCCTGGAAGCCAACACCTCCATCTCTTCCCTCCCGCCCTCCCTCCTTAGGAGGCCTCGGGGTGCCAGTGGGGTGCCACAGCCACCATCCTTGTTTCCATGTCGCTGTATACGATGAGCCACATTCATGAACAACACATCCTTGGAACTCATGTCAGCAGACACCCTGTTGCTAAAGGACTTCACACGTCCTATTGCTGGTGGCTCCTGGCTCTCCACACTCCTATCCCACCAGTTATGGCTCTACACCAAATTTAAGAGCTTGGGGTGTCCTGGATAAGCCCGGGTGTTTAGCCTCCCAGAGAAGGGGTCTTGCTTCCACAACACGCTTCCTCTTGCAGTCACATCATTGCCTAGATAGTGAGCACCTGAGCTTCTTCAGCGATGGCATAGGGCTAGGGCTCAGGTTCCTAATTCTTGGAAACTCTGGAGGGGCGAGAAGTTAAATCAGTGATGATGCCAAGAAATAGGCTGGAGTCAGGATGCCCGGATTCCAGTCCTCACCCTGCCTCCTTCTAGCTGGATAACGTGGTAAATCACCCCTCTTCTCCAAGTCCAGCGTCCTCCCCTGGAAAATGGGTGAAATGATACCCACTTTTAGAATAGCTGTGACAGTCAATAGGCTTACATTTGGAAAACTAGAATCATTTCAGAGTTCCTGATCACAAGGCAGGCCAGGTACTTGGCCAAGCACTTGAAGCTGTTGTTTAATCCTCCCAAAACCTGAAGAGTTGGTGTGATGGTCTCTGTTCTACAGATGAGGAAATCCAGGCTTATGGAGGGTCAATGGTACAGAAGTATGGGGCAGAACCATGCCTCACCCTTAGGTCTCTCTGACTCCGAAGCTAGAGCTCTTAACCACATGAGACTGGCCTTCAGTGCCAGAACAGCACGTATTTCATCCATCCTTACTCTATTTTTTCCTGTCATATCCTGTGTCCGGAAAGAAGTTTCAATGATATTCACTGGGCATGTACTATATGTTAAGTACTTTTTTATTCTAGATCTTACCCCAAAAGGATGGTATCCTGACTCCCATTCTCCAAATGAGGAAATAGACTCAGAGAGGTCAAGTAGCTTGCCCAAGCTTGCCACAGAGACTAAGGAGTAGAGCTGAGGTTGAAGCAGGTGTTCTGTGGAACTCCACACAGGGTTCTGAGACTACATCCCACAGTCTCGTTTGTAGCAGCTGTCTGCAAGGCTGGTTATCTAGGGGTATCAGTTCAGTTCAGTTGCTCAGTCATGTCCGACTCTTTTCGACCCCATGAACTGCAGCACACCAGGCCTCCCTGTCCATCATCAACTCTCAGAGTCCACCCAAACCCATGTCCATCGAGTAGATGATGCCATCCAACCATCTCATCCTCTGTTGTCCCCTTCCCCTCCTGCCCTTGATCTTTCCCAGTATCAGGGTCTTTTCCAATAAGTCAGCTCTTCGCATCAGGTGGCCAAAGTATTGGAGTTTCAGCTTCAACATCAGTCCTTCCAATAATACCCAGGACTGATCTCCTTTAGAATGGACTGGTTGGATCTCTTTGCAGTCCCACGGACTCTCAAGAGTCTTCTCCAACACCTCAGTTCAAAAGCATCAATTCTTCAGTGCTCAGCTTTCTTTATGTCCAACTCTCACATCTATATGTGACCACTGGAAAAACCATAGCCTTGACTAGACGGACCTTTGTTGGCAAAGTAATGTCTCTGCTTTTGAATATGCTATCTAGGTTGGTCATAACTTTCCTTCCAAGGAGTAAGCGTCTTTTAATTTCATGGCTGCAGTCACCATCTGCAGTGATTTTAGAGCCCCAAAAAATAAAGTCTGGCACTGTTTCCACTGTTTCCCCATCTATCTGCCATGAAGTGATGGGACTGGATACCATGATCTTCGTTTTCTGAATGTTGAGCTTTAAGCCAACTTTTCCACTCTCCTCTTTCACTTTCATCAAGAGGCTTTTGAGTTCCTCTTCACTTTCTGTCATAAGGGTGGTGTCATCTGCATATCTGAGGTGATTGATATTTCTCCTGGCAATCTTGATTCCAGCTTGTGCTTCCTCCAGCCCAGCATTTCTCATAATGTACTCTGCATATAAGTTAAATAAGCAGGGTGACAATATACAGCCTTGATGTACTCCTTTTCCTATTTGGAATCAGTCTGTTGTTCCATGTCCGGTTCTAACTGTTGCTTCCTGACCAGCATAAAGGTTTCTCAAGAGGCAGGTCAGGTGGTCTGGTATTCCCATCTCTTTCAAAATTTTCCAAAGTTTATTGTGATCCACACGGTCAAAGGCCTTGGCCTAGTCAATAAAGCAGAAACAGATGTTTTTCTGGAACTCTCTGGCTTTATACAGCCTCTTTTTCTGAACCTGCTACACGTCGCGCCCTCATGCTTCTAAAATGCTTCTTCTGGGGCAAAACCTTCATCTTCCCCCAGACCCCTAAGAAGAAACTTTCAGACAAGCCTCTGAAGAGGCTGGTGGTGACTAGGGCCCCACAAGGCAGTTAGGGGCTGCCTTAGAACCCTCCCCTACAGCAGATTACTGGAAGCAGCAGTCTTTTGGCCCTGGGTGGGGGGACGGGAGATCTACTGTTCAGGAAGGGCACTGGGCAGGGGAAAGCAGTGACTCAGGAGCCAGCTGAAGGCATTAGAAACAAATCGCTGACTTCCCAGTTTTGCTGTGAGCTGCCCCAGTGCCTGGTCCTGTTTATAATGGTAATTGGGGGAGGGGGGAATGTGTGTAGGCGGCTGTCTGAGGGTTGAGGCTGAAGGCTTAAAGTTAGACTTCCTAAACCCACATCAACCTAGGAAACATTTACAGGAAAGAATGCCACAGATGGTTTTGTGTGTGTGTGTGTGAGAGAGAGAGAGAGAGAGGAGGCAGCAATTACAGCGAAGAACAGTGAGAGAGGGAGAGAGAAAATAAGAGAGACTGAGCAAAAGAGATAGACAAAGACAGAAAAGAGAGAGAAGCAGAAGTCAAAAGAAATACAATAGCAGCAGGCTTCCCAGGTGGGCTAGTGGTAAAGAACCCTCCTGCCAGTGCAGGAGACATAAGAGACCTGGGTTCGATCCCTGGGTCAGGAAGATCCGTTGGAGGAGGGCATGGCAACTCACTCCAGTATTCTTTCCTAGAGAATCCCATGGACAGAGGAGCCTGGTGGGCTACAGTCAGGGCTATAGGGTCACGAAGAGTCAGACATGACTCAAGAGACTTGACACACACGGACAAGGCCAAGAGAGGACAAAGAGAGGGGCAAAAGGTATGAAGCAAAGAAGACAGAGAAGAAAAACTTGACAGACACACAAAGAGAATTCATTTGGCAAATGTTTGCCAAGCACCTACTATGTGCCAGGTACTGTCTTGGGCACTGTGAATTCAACAATGGATGACACAAAACCCCTGTCCTCATGGGTCTCTCTAGTGGGAAAACAGAGAAACCCAGAGAGACAAGTAAAAACCCTGACAAGCTCACAAAATGACCAAAAGGGGACTCTATGGAGAGAGGCAGAAGCGGTACAGAGGCTGGAAGTGCAGAGATGCAGTGAGCAGTGGACCACAGGACACGGATAGAGCAGAGGAACCTGAAGGTGGAGGCTGGAGGCCGGGTGGACAGACTGCATTCCAGGGCTGGAGAGGGACAGAGCCTGGCGGACAGTGCTGAGAAGTATTTTTCCCGAGCCTGCTCTGTGCTCTGTGTCCCCATCCCCTCCCTGCTCCAGCGTGCAGGGGGCAAGTCCCCCAGCCTTTAGTGACCAGGAAACTGACCTCGAGTTCCAGCAACATCAGCCTTGGAGACTGCAGGCTGTGCTAGGATCAGGCTCCCAGGCTGACCCTGACCATGTGTGGACTTCAGGTACTGTGCTCCATTATCTGGATGGATGGGTGAACTGAGGCCCAGGCGAATGAGGCAGGAGGGCTCTGGGCTTCTTGGGTTGAGGGCAGTGCTAGACAAAGGACAAAGCACTGACCTGGGAGCCAGGACCTCATGTTTAAGTTTGGCTCTGCCCACGGTGCTCGCCTCTCCTCCTCACAGAGTGGTGGAGGGTGGGTTGCTACTGTTGTAGAGTCGATGAATCATGTGAGAGTAAGTTTGGAAGAGACCTATGTTTGAAAGCAGGGACTTTGACGGTTGCTGATGTCTGTTTCCGTGGAAACGGAGCTCAGAATGGGAGAATGAGCCGGTGAGCTCGGCTCTGAGAGTGCCCCAGATAGCTGGGGGAGAGTGTCGCTGCCGTACCCTCCTTCATCTGCAGGCTTTCTAGTCCTTGGCCCCCCAGGGGCCGACCCCATGGGAGGGGTGGGTCCCAGGGACGTGCTCAGTGGGTACCCCAGCCCAGGGCAATGAATGACTTGGATGAGAAAAGCCTGCAGTCTTCACATCAGTCACCCTCAGGGTGGACGTATTCTGTCGGAATACAGATTCTTCATTCACTCAGCGCACCTGTCAACCAGGTTCTGGGTGGCACAGAGGTAAACAGGACACAGTCCCTGGCTTCCTTTGGGGTCCACAGGTGCCCATTATGTTGGGTCCCGAGTTCCCAGTTACTCACAAAGTCAACGCAGAAGGTGCCAAAGCTCGCCAGTGCCCCTCTTGCATCACGTCACCCCCAGAACCCCCTGAGCCAACCGTGGACTCTCACCGGTTAGCTGTCCTAGGTGTCATGATGCTGTCTTGCCTGGAATCCCTTTGTCCCTGCTGGGTTGCCTAGCAAACTCCTGCTCAACCTTCAAAGCCCCAGCTCCAAGCTTATCTCCTTGGCGAAGGTCCCCGCCCCCCGCCCACCCCCTGTAGACAGTGAGTACCTCGAGCGCGCAGACCCAGGCTCCTTGTCTTATTCCCAGAGAGGTTCTCGTTGGTGTTGGCTCCTACCTTCTCAGCTTCTTAGGAACTTTGCTGTTACATCGTGTTGCACATCTACTTAGGACCTCCAGCCTCTTCCTCACTACTCCCTCCTTCTAATGAGCATCTACACAGGTCTAGCCTCTCCCGTCTTCAACCCAAACAAAGCAAAGTTCCTTACCCCAAGGGGCTGGTCTGTCTCTTACTTGCTCACAGCCAAACTTCTTTTTATTTTACTTTTTTTTAACACCAAAGATATTTATTTCAAATCCTGAAAGATGATGCTGCGAAAGTGCTGCACTCAATATGCCAGCAAATCTGGAAAACTCAGCAGTGGCCACAGGACTGGAAAAGGTCAGTTTTCATTCCAATCCCAAAGAAAGACAATGCCAAAGAATGCTCAAACTACCGCACAATTGCACTCATCTCACACGCTAGTAAAGTAATGCTCAAAATTCTCCAAGCCAAGGCTTCAGCAATATGTGAACCGTGAACTTCCTGATGTTTAAGCTGGTTTTAGAAAAGGCAGAGGAACCAGAGACGAAATTGCCAACATCCGCTGGATCATGGAAAAAGCAAGAGAGTTCCAGAAAAACATCTATTTCTGCTTTCTTGACTATGCCAAGGCCTTTGACTGTGTGGATCACAATAAACTGTGGAAAATTTTGAAAGAGATGGGAATACCAGACCACCTGACCTGCCCCTTGAGAAATCGTTATGCAGGTCAGGAAGCAACAGTTAGAACTGGACATGGAACAACAGACTGATTCCAAATAGGAAAAGGAGTACATCAAGGCTGTATATTGTCACCCTGCTTATTTAACTTATATGCAGAGTACATTATGAGAAATGCTGGGCTGGAGGAAGCACAAGCTGGAATCAAGATTGCCAGGAGAAATATCAATCACCTCAGATATGCAGATGACACCACCCTTATGACAGAAAGTGAAGAGGAACTCAAAAGCCTCTTGATGAAAGTGAAAGTGGAGAGTGAAAAAGTTGGCTTAAAGCTCAACATTCAGAAAACGAAGATCATGGCATCCGGTCCCATCACTTCATGGCAGATAGATGGGGAAACGGTGGAAACAGTGTCAGACTTTATTTTTGGGGGCTCCAAAATCACTGCAGATGGTGATTGCAGCCATGAAATTAAAAGACGCTTACTCCTTGGAAGGAAAGTTATGACCAACCTAGATAGCATATTCAAAAGCAGAGACATTACTTTGCCAACAAAGGTTCGTCTAGTCAAGGCTATGGTTTTTCCAGTGGTCATGTATGGAGGCAAGAGGTGGACTATGAAGAAAGCTGAGCACCGAAGAATTCATGCTTTTGAACTGAGGTGTTGGAGAAGACTCTTGAGAGTCCCTGGGACTGCAAGGAGATCCAACCAGTCCATTCTGAAGGAGATCAGCCCTGGGATTTCTTTGGAAGGAATGATGCTGAAGCTGAAACTCCAGTACTTTGGCCGCCTCATGTGAAGAGTTGACATTGGAAAAGACTCTGATGCTGGGAGCGATTGGGGGCAGGAGGAGAAGGGGACGACAGAGGATGAGATGGCTGGATGGCATCACTGACTCGATGGACGTGAGTCTGGGTGAACTCCGGGAGTTGGTGATGGACAGGGAGGCCTGGCGTGCTGTGATTCATGGGGTCGCAGAGTCGGACACGATGAGCGACTGAACTGAACCCATAGCCGATTAACAATGTTGCGACAGTTTCAGGTGAACATGGAAGGCACTCAGCCATACATATACATGGAACCATTCTCCCCCACAACCCCTCCTGTCCAGGCTTCAGCCAAACTTCTACTTTTTAAAACAATTTTACCTATTTATTGTTGGCTGTGCTGAGTCTTAGTTGCTATGTGCGCTTTTCTGTACTAGCGGAGAATGCAACTCTCAAGTTGCAATGCACAGGCTTCTCATTGCAGTGGCTTCTCTAGCTGTGGAGCACTGGATCTAAGGCACGGGCTTCAGTTGCAGTTGCCCGGCTCTAGAGCACAGGTTCAATAGTTGTGGTGCACAGGCTTCCTTACTGCACAGCATGTGCCATCTTCCCGGATCAGGGATCAATTCCATGTCTCCTGTGTTGGCAGGTGGATTCTTTACCTCTGAGCCACCAGGAAAGCCCCTCAGCCAAACTTCTTGAAAGAGTAGGTTTCACGGACTGTCTCTATATGGCTCCCCTACCACATGTCCATCAGCACAATCGGCCTCCGTCCCCATCACTCCCCTAAAACTGCTCTCACCGGCTATCTGAAAGCCTTGTTTGTGCACTCTGTTGCTCAGCCACCACTGGGCATTCAGCATCCTCCTTGGAGCACTGTCTTCCCTGGCACCCTTCCCCTGGTTCCTCCCCACTGGCCCCTCTGGACAGTCCTCCTCGGTCTCCTTCTCCAGCTTCTCTTCCAACAGACCTGCTAGTGCTCCTCAGAGCTCCATCTTCACCTTCTTTCTGAGAATGCCTGTCCACTCGCATTATGGTCCAAGGAAGACCACCTTCTCCAGGCCACCTTCCCTGACCCTCTGCACCAGCTTAGCACCACTGCAATATGTAAAACACCTTTATACTCCAACATGACACTTGTCACATGTATCATAAGTACCAGTGGAGTTGTCTGCTTCCTCTATGGGCTGCAAAGTCCCAGGCATCATCACATCCACCCCTGCTGCTCAGGACATTGGGGAGCAACGGGCTGCAGAGAGAGACAGAAGCCAGACTGTGAAGGACCTTGAACTTTTTTGCTGAGGACCTTGGGCTTCATCCTGCATGAGATGCAGAGTTTTAAGAGAACCAGTTTTAAGTACTGAAGCAGGGGCATGCCATGGTCATATCTGTGCCTTAATGCATCCCTCTGTCTGGTGAGGGATAGTGGGGGAGAGGCTAAAGGCAGGGAGATCCATTAGGGGTTGGAATCTAGGACTGGAATGCAGCAATGACGGTGCAGGGAGAAACCGTGGGGATTTACTAGATCCAACTGATCAACCCTGGTGCTGGCTGGAGGTGAGGAAGAAAAGGAACGGAGATCTATGCTCAGGTTTCTGGCCCAAGTAACTGGCTAGGTGCTGATGTGGTATATAGAAATAGGGACTGAATAGGAATCAGATAGGGAGAAAGGAAGAGTGCAGCTCTGGACACTTGAGCTCTGACGTGCTCGAGGAATATCCAGAGGGGACTGCCTTGTAATGACACAGATATAATGCTGAGAGAAAACTCTGGGTCAGTGGGATAGATTCAAATCATCACGAAGGTCAGGTGTGGTCTATGCCAAGTGCATGGCTGAACTTGCCCAACAAGAAAGAGAAAGTCAAGCACACAGCCTGAGAGATGCTCATCTGTGGTAGACTGTGTTACTGTTCAGCAAATATCCACCCCCTTCCTGTGAGAGGTATAGTCTTCCCTGCCCCACTGAGGCTGAGGTTGACTGTGTGACTTGTGAGCAGATGCAACGCTTGCATGGCTGGCTTGGCTCCTGGTGCTCTTTTCTCCCACTCTAAAAAAAACAAGCCAGAGGAAAAAAAATTAAAAACATGCCAGGCAGCTTCTGCCTCTCAGCCTGAGCCCCGGCAGGGGAGACCCACAGAGCAGGTTCAAACTACACTCTGAAGCAGAACTGTCCAGTTGACTGTGGACATGTGAGTGAGAAAGAAACAACTTTTATTATAAGCCACTGAAACATGGGGGCTCTTTGTTATGTAACATTGGATCAGCAATAGCCTGACTAATAAAATTTTAAGAGGAGGCTGGAGAAAAAGGAATCTTCAAAGGATAACAGAAGAGTCAGAGGGGAAGGAAGGAAATCAGGAGAGAGCTGGGGTCCTGAAACTGTGGTAGGAGCGGGTTTCAGGAGCATTAGCATCGCTGATGCCCTGAGGTCCACACTGTGGGCACCAAGCCCTCATGTCTTCTTCCTCACAGGTTATGCTTGGGGCACCTAAGCTACCCTTTCCGCTTGAATCTAAATTCTAGATGTTGATGGCTCTCCAAGTTACATCTTTGGGGCAGACTGGTCTCCCGGGCTCCAGACTCATTATCTACCTGTCTCCTGGATATCTCCATCTGAACAGCCAATGGGCTTTTCAAACTTATCACATGACCTCTTCACACTCCCCACCCACAGACCTGCTCCACCTCAGGGGGCTCCCAGACTGGCAGACCCGTCACCCACACCAGAAGCTGGGGAGTCCTCTTAGCGTCCTTACATCCTTTCAGCTACCGAGCCCCGGAAATTCTCACCCTTCAGCTTCTTCCCACCTAGCCAGCTCTAGCACCCTTCACTGCAGCTGCCGCTGGCCCATCACTGAACTCCACCCTTGGTTTTTCCACAATGGCCCCCTGAGTGCTCTTTCTGAAGAACCAATAGGTCATCCCCTGGTTAAAGCTCCTATCAGCAGACAAAGACCAAACTTCTTAGCAGGACACCCAAGGCCCTGAAGAGTCCAGCCTCAGCGGAATGAAATAATTAATTATGCTGTCCCTTCTGTCAGAAACATGTCCCACACCTGCCCCCCACCGCCTAACTCCTACTTAAACTTGGCCTCCTCCAGACAGCTTTCCCTGACCACCTCCCACTCCATTCTACCCCACCACCACTGGGTTAATTTAAACCTTCCCCCTTTTTCAGTGCCTCCCTGAAGCCTCATGATATCCTGCATTGTACCCCTCTTGTGCCTCATCGGTCTCACCCTAGTTTTTCTTTTTCCCTCTTTTTTTTTATTGTGGTAAATATACATAATTTTTTTTTTTTTTACCAATTTTAAACATACAGTTTAGTGGCATTAAGTGTATTCATATTGTAGTGTAACCATCAGCACCAAAACTTTTTCATCTTCCCCAAACAAAACTCTGTACCCATTAGATACTAACTCCCCATCTCTCCTTCATCAACTCTGGCAACCACTGTTCTAATTTCCATCTCTCTGAATTTGACTATTCCAGGTACCTCATATGAGTGGATTCATACAACATTTTGTGTCCTTTTGTGTCTGCTTATTTCACATAGCATAGCATAATGTCTTTAAGGTTCATCCATGTGGCAGACATGTCAGATTTTTGCATTCCTTTTTCAAGGCTGAATAATATTCCATTGATTGGATATACCATATTTGTTTTTCCATTCATCTATTGATGGACATTTGAGTTGATTCCATCTTTCAGCTATTCGGAATAATGCTGCTATGATCATCAGTATACAAATATCTGTTTGAATCCTACTTTCAGTTTTTTGGGGTCTATACCTAGAGATGGAATTGGTGGGTTACATGGTAATTCTATGTGCAACTTTTTGAGGAATCACCATCCTGTTTTCCATAGTGGCTGTGCAGCTTTACATTCCCACCAATGGTGCCCAGGAGTTCCAATTTCTCTGTATGCTTGCCAATACTTGCTTTTTTCTTTGTTTCTTTCTTATTCCATAGCTGCCATCATGATGAGTGTGAAAGTGGTCAGCCCATTTTCACTCCAGCCATTGCTACAGGCATGGCAACCCACTCCAGTATTCTAGCCTGGAGAATCTCATGGACAGAGAAGCCTGGTGGGTTATAGTCCATAGGGTCGCAAAGAGTCAGATGATGACCTAAGTGACTTAGCTCAGACGCATTGCTATGGTAACACCCTATCTGAAGCATTACCCCGCAGTACCTCTCCTTAGCTGTGGGAAAGAGCTCTTGTTTTCTGCTCTGGGGATTCTCTGATATCATGGCAAGGGACACCTGCAGAAGGGCTGGGCATTCTTCTCCTGCCATGAGGACCAGCTAGCAATAACTCCACCTGGTAGCTTCTGCCCTGCTGAAGAGACTTGCCTTCCCAGCCTGGAACATTCTCCCTTTAGGAGTTCACTCTCACGCATCCTTTAGAATTCAAACATCACCTCCACAGAGAAGGCCTCCTTGACCACCACACCTTCCCCTATGGGATCATCCTCTCCTTGGTCCAGTTCATCAGAACATGTTTACCTGTGTGCCTACAGAATTAACCTCATCTTTCCTGCTGGGCTGTAAACTTCACACAGAAGGAGATTATCTATATTCTTAGCAACTACTGTGATGCCCAGTCCATGCCAGATGTTCAGGAAGCCTTTGCTAAGTGAATTATTTTATTCAACATTTAACACATTTTTATTGAGTACCAGCTCTAAAAGTGAGGATAAAACTCCCACCCACAGTGCTTAAATTCTAATGAGGGAAATAGGTAAGAAAAAAATAAACAAACATATGTCAGGTGGTAATGGTTGCTATGGAGAAAAATAGAACAGGATAAGGGGGGAGCAGGTGCCATTCCATAGAGGTCCATTAGGGAGGGTTCTGGTGATGTCTGATCAGAGACCTGGGGGGAGTGAAGGAATAAGGGGAAGCCTTTATTTGGAAGAAAGTGTTCCAGGCAAAGGGAATAGCAGGAGCAAAGATGTGGCAGGTGAATGAAAACAGAGGGATGTTGGCCCAAGGCAGGATGGAGGAGGCAAGAGGGGAACACTCTCCTGGGACTGAACACAGCAGAAAGCTTTATGGAGCCTTCTCCTTGAGTTCACGGGATTGAACTCCAGGCCAGGCACTCTGGACAGGAGGTGGAGTAGGTGCAGCAGGAACCGAGGAAGGACCAGAACGTCACCATCCTGGCCCCTGCCCGCCCTGGCATGACCTTGCTTCGTATATTCTTGTACTTCCAAGTGTCCCTGGCTCAAGGCTCAGCACATAGTAGGTACTTTCCAGACAGAACTAAACCTATCCAAAAAATTGCCTAAAACCCATTTTGCTACAGGTTGGCTCAGGACAAGTTTATGTCCTTCAGAAGATGTTGTAAAAACACACTTGATTTTTAAACTTAAATCCTTTTCCTTCTTCCTGAGCACCTCTTTGTTTGCTGGCTCTGCTAGGCTAATAACATCAGGAGTAATCATCATTTTCCATTTACAAAATGTTTCCCCAATTACTGTCTCTGAGGAGCCTCCACACAACCATCAGAGTAGTGGCTCTCCATTGTCCAAAGGTGTCAGAACTGGGGGCTCTGCCAGTGTTGACTGACAGCCCAGCAAGTGACTCCCCATCAGTTCCCTCATTTAACATCCTCATTTCACACACAGACTCAGAGAGGGGACAATCACCTGCCCAAGGTCTATCAGCAAAGCCCTGAGCCAGGTCCCTTGGACCTGGAGTTTGCACTGCTCCCATGGAGGCCCCCAAAGCCCTTGGGGAAACTTCTGCTAAAAAACTGGGGTGGATCAGTCTGGGTAGGAGCCTTGCTGGGCAGAGTAGTCCAAGGAATAGACCAGAGGTGCCTCCTCGAAATTCCAGGACCCAGTGAGCAGGAGGGGGATGGGCTGCAGGCCCAGCATCCGTTTGAACATCCGAGTAGCGGGGGTTGGAGGAACAGCGGGGCAGCCCCCAGCCTCTCAGCAGTTGTGGGGAACATAGATATAGAGCTGCAAACCTCTGGCATCTTTGGCAAGCACAACCATCAGGGTTGAGCCCAAGGGCCTGAAGTCTCTTTCCTTTAAGTGCCAACTTCTGGAGGCCTGGCTCCCACCAACCTGATCCTAGAGCCCAGAATTTCTGCCCTCTAGTTTCTGGCAGCTGGGTAAAGGAGTGGCCATCCTAGCCTAAGCTGGGAATCCACCTCTCCTTCCCCTCTTCCACCCCACCTGCTTGTTCTTCCACATTCTGGTAACTCAGTTACTCACTTGTCCTATTCTTTTCACCACTGTGGCTGGGTACTGGAGGTCCACAGGGGAATGAAGATCATCCCCTGACTGTGAGGAGAGGTAATCACTTTCCTGTGGGGCCAATGCACATTGACCACACTCATGCACAGTGGCCAACCAAATGGTCATGGTCAGAGAGAAGCAGAGGGGCGGCCAACCAAAGGTCATGGTTAAGGAGAGGCAGAGGGGCTTCCAGGGGACCTCTGGCCCAGACCAGGAGCTCCTAGAGGGCATCCTGGGAAGGCTTTCCAAGACGGAATTTTAGAATATTAGGAGTTTGTAACAGGAAAATGCTTGGGGGCAGAGGATTTCACAGCAGTGTAAGTTCCGTGGAATTTTGCCTGGTTTATTATCCACTGCCTAGAACAGTGCTCAGTACATAGATGCTCAATAAATATGTCCTAAATGAAAAGAAAGAAGGGAAAGAAAGAGGGAAGAAAGGAGGGAGGGAGGAATAGAGAGCGAGGAAGAAAGAAGAAGCCTAGGGTGGATATGTAAAATAGCTCAGTGTATTCTGGGAACCGAAAGTACAGTACTTCCAAGCTGTTGTAGTTTAGGTGGTGGGGCGAAGCTGGAGGTGTGGTCCTATCTAATCTTACTGTTGGTGGTGTCCATTTCTTATTTCCTTACCTACCCCGGAGTGACTTTGGGGAATGGGATCACTTTTTCCTCTCTTGCTCCCTGTAGCCCCTGGTGTGTGCATGGAGTGTTAACTGCACACAGGTATTGCACCTGGGCTGGGTGCTGGAGACACAGATGACTCAGAGTTGGTTCCTTCCCACTCCCCCACCACCACCTCTGGCTGGGGAGACAGACAGTAAACAAAAGGCTACAACAATGGGCAGAATGAACAGAGAGCTACTGGAGGTTAAGCAAAAAACTAGACCAAGCAGAGGGTTAAAGGGATGGGTTTTACTTTGGGAGTGAAAAACAGGGAAGTTTTCATGGAGGAGGCACTGGAGGGGATGTAAGCCTTAAAGAATGATCAAAGAAGAGGGGTGGGGTCGGAGACACTCCAGGCAGAGAGACCAGGCCAGAGGAGGTGGTGGAAGACGGTGGCGGGGAAGGTCCATTGGGAGATATTAGGAGATCCAACAGAGAAAAGTAGCCTGGGGGAATGGATGGAGGACCTAAGTGAAGAGAGCCATTGCTCCCAAATTTCCAAGTTCTGCCCACCTGTCATGTTAGTCCCTCAGCTGTTCTACAGAGACAGTGCCATTCCTGGGTAGGTTGTTTGCTTCTGATCTGACTGCATTCTGGGTTATTGTGCTGGGGCTGCTGAGTGGTCCTGCTTCCTGCGAACCCATCAGTTTCCCTCTCTCCAGCAGGCTGGGAGGCTATGGCACCCGCCTTTCTCTATCTGCCTGGGCCCTCCTACTATTTCTTTTAGGTTCACCACCAACCTACCAACATTCTTTGTCAAGTTTCAGGGAAGGGCAGACCACAGGGACAGAGAGCCTGGCACAGATTCCTCAAATGCATGCCACACCTGTTCTGGAAGGAGGTACTCGTCCTTTTTTTCAGGGTGGGGTGTGAGGAAAGAAAACTATAGAAAGGAAATCTTAGCGTCATAGAACATCAGACTCTAAAGAGATATTAAAGATCCCCCTTTCCCATTTGACAGATGAGGAAAATGATACACAGATATACCTGTGTTGCAACCCTGACTCTGACAAAGCATGGCCAACTTGATAGACAGGGCCAGAGAAGGGCAATATTTTCCTTGAGCCAGGACCTAACCCACACTCATGATACTCATAATATGTGGGCCTTGCAGACCCAAGATGAGTCAGGCTTCTTGTGAGTCAGTCTGTTGACAAGCCATTCCTGGCCATTCCTAGCCCATCAAAAATAGAAGTTCAGGGGAAGGGTATGAGCAGGACAATTTAATTAGTGTGGGCTCTAAGGTACCTTAAGTTAGCCCTATTAAATTAAACCGCCTGGGGGAAAAATAACTGTAATTATTTCCTTCTCTTCCCTATCGTTGTATTTCAACTCCCTCCCAACCTCCATGCTTCCCTCATTCACAAAACAACCTTTAAACTAGGAGCTAGCACGCAGACAACCAGAGACTAGGAGTGTTTCCCTTTTTCTGCCTCCTTTCCCTGCAAGCTCTATGTCCCAGCAGAGAACAGAGTGCGTCCAGAGGCATTGGTAGGGCCTGGCTGTATTCTAATTTAAGGAAGCTGTTATACTGAGTAGAACATTATTCCAAAAATGCACCCAGAGTCTCCTTCCTGAACCAATGCCGTCTGTTTGCTGCAGGGGCATTTCTTTTTAAAGCCCCTTCTTCTCTCGTCGACAAATCAAAATAAGCAAACTTTAATGGTAGTGAATTATCCCTTATTTTGTTGATTCTAGTTCTGAGTTTTCCTACTTGAAACGTGTTTTCCCCAGGACACTGACCTATCCTTTAATTGTTTGGTGCGAGGCATGTTAGGGGGAGGGGCGTTACTTGTTTATTGGAACAGCGCAGTTAAAAAAAAAAAAAAAAAAAAATCAACCTAGGCTAACAGTTTCAAGGCTCCCCTAAAGATGTATCCAAACAGGCAGCCAATCAGCGCTTACACAGCTTTTTCTGCTTGACTCTTTTAAAGAGACAGTGTTTTATCACATTTAAAGAGAACCGCGCTCTAAAAACAGTCTGAAAATGGGGGAGTCTTGCCCTGTTTGGTTGGTTTCTCGTCATAAGAGTGTCTAATGAGGGACACTCAGTGTGTCCTCGGGTTCTCGGCGTGGGCAAAAAGGAGTCAGGAGCAAATAGCTGGGTCACTCTGCCAGCCCCCCTCAATTTCCCATTGTACACCTGGGTCACTGACAATGGAAGCTTCCCCTCCCCCCACGCCTGGCTCTCGTACCCGACTCCCCAATTTAGCTCCATTTATTTGAAGTTTGCAGATTTCTGTGGCGCGCATTCCGCGCAGCGGGGCGCCCAGGTGACAACCCCATCTACCCTAGAATGGCACCATCTCTCCCGGAGAAGCCGAGGGGCTAACTTGCTAGGGCGGGCAGATCTTGGAAATTTGGGAGCAATCACTCTCCCTTCTCTTAGCCCAAGTCCTCAGTCCCTTCCCAGGTTCCCCAAAGCAGGCCAAGGGCCATTTTCGCGCAACTCCACTTTGGGGTTTTCCAAAGTATTTTAATGATCTAGTAAAGGAGCAGCCGCGCGCCTCGGCGCCGGCTCGAGCCGCCCAGCTCTCAGCATGGAGCCCCGGGCCCGGCGCTCCGAAGCCAGACTAGGCGAAAGGGAGGACCACGGGCGGGGCGGCCAAGGGTGGGGGCGAGTAGGAGTCTGGGGAGGGGGTCGGGGTCGGAGCCCACGGGAAGGGCAGGCGAGGGGGAGGGGGAGATCAGGGCTGGGCTGGCGCGGGCTGAGGCGGGGGGAGGTGAGGGGCAGATAAGGGAGAGAGACGTGGCGGGAGGGAGCCGGTGCTCGGCTCAGGGGTCCGCGCCCCCTCCCCTCCGACTATGCCGCATCGCCCCCCGCCCCCCACCCGCTCCCCAGCGGTCCACGCCGCGGAGACCGCGGGTCGGACCCCCTCTTCGCGGGTGCCAGGAGACTAGAGTTCCCCCGTCTCGATTCGCGTCCTCTCCCTACATCTAGAGAAAACAGAGGCTCGCGCCCCCGGACACCCCCAGTTCGCCCGCAAGCGCAGGGACAGCGGCTCCTCGGTGGCGGCCTCAGCGGGGACTGCCGCGGCCGGGCGCTGACAGGGCGTCCCTCCCGGGCCGCCCTGGGCCCGCCCCCGCGCCCAGATTGGCCGAGGCGCCAATCAATCGCGGGACGTTGACGCCCGCCTCGATCCCTCGCCGGGGTAGCCACGTTCGGTTGAGCTCCAAGTAGACCAGCGGCAGCGGCGGCGGCGGCAGCGGTGCAGGAGGCGCAGAGGGCGGCGCAGGCGGAGCCGGGCGGGCGGGCGCGCGAGCGAGCCAGTGGGCAGCCGGGCCGGCGGGCGAGCGGCGGCGGCGGCGGCACCGGCACTCCAGGCCGAGCCGGCGCGGGAGGAGTTCCAGGGCAATGGGGCCGCGGCCGGGGCTGACGCTTTGACAGCTGGAAAGAGCGCGGAGCCAGCGCCTGGGGGGGAGGGAGGGGAACGCGGCGAGGAGAGCGCGAGCGAGTGTGCGAGCGAGCGCCTGGGAGGGGGCCGGGAGCGAGGGGGCAGCTCGGGAGCAGCCGGAGCGGTAGCGGCGGCGGCGGCGGCGGCGGTGAGGAGGCTCGGCGTCCTCTTCTCTGCAAACCATGTTTGCCAAAGGCAAAGGCTCGGCGGTGCCCTCGGACGGGCAGGCTCGGGAAAAGTAAGCCCTATTTTCCAAGTGGCGGCCGTGCCGCCGCCGGGCTGCGGGCGGGTGGTGGGAGGCAGGTGGGCGGGCGGGGGCTGCTGCGCTCCGGGCCCCGGCGCCGCCAGCCTGGCCCCTTCCCGAGGCCGCGGCGGGCGGCGTGGGAGAGCCCATTGTTGGGAGCCGGCTGAGGTTGGGGCGTCGGGGGGAGCCGCCGGGGAGGGGACACTTGGTGGCCCCGGGGCGTGCCGGGCGCGGGGGCCCGCGGAGAGGGGTGGGCGAGGTCCTGCGAGCCGGCCGGGGCATCCGCCCCGGCCGGGGAGCTCGCGGCGGTGACCGCACTTTGCCCACCGGGCGCGAGCAGGGGGCGCGTGGCTTCTGCAGCCCCGAAGGCTCCTTTTGTCCGCCCGCGGCTTGAGGAGTGCGTGCCGGGGGCTTTGTTCGGCCGGGAGTGCTCTGCCTTCCTTGCCCTCGGCCTCACCGCCGGCCCCGCGCCCTCCGGGGCGCCGGGCTGGGCAGGGACGGCGGCGCCGGCTTGGCCCTAGATTGGGGGACAGTTGTTTTGGGAGGAGGTGGTGAGGGCCGCCCTTTGGTGCCCTCTCCAGAGCGCGCGGAGCACCCCGGAGTCCAGGACTGAGTCTCCCCGGACCCTCAAAACTGGGTAGAGGGTGGGTTGGTGGCAAGGAGTAGGTCGGGAAAAGAAGCGAGGCTCTGGGGTCGGGCGGTTTGCGAGTTTGAGAGACCTAGGTGGGTTTGGTCCCGACGCTACTTGGAAGTTCAAGTTCGGGGGCTGCTCTGCAGCCCCCGCGGCTTGAAGTAAACGCGTCTCCTGGTACCCACCCCCTAACTGCTCGCACCCTTGGCCCCAGGCAGGACCGAGCTAGCTGCTCACCTCTGGTCGGGGCCACAGTGGGACAGCACGGACAGGGCTGGAAGCCGGCTGGCACGGTCCAGGAGCGAGCACCCAGTGTGATCTGACGCCTTCCCTCTCTCTCTGTGCCCCCTGCCCACTTTCCAGGTTAGCTTTATATGTCTACGAATATTTACTGCATGTAGGAGCACAGAAATCTGCACAGACCTTCTTATCGGAGGTGAGTGGAACTCCCCCAATCATCCAGTTTCTTGACACCCCCTCCTCCCCATCGTTCTTAAAGCCTTTGTTTTCTGGAGCAGCCACTGTGGCCACCATTTTGAATTTTTATCACCTTTTGGCATTTATTGTTAGTTGGTCTTCACAGCCTTTTGGCTCCGGGAAGCCCCCAGCCCACCCCTTCCTTCTGCTGCCCTGATCTGTCTCTGTTCCCTCCATTCTAGATTCGATGGGAAAAAAACATCACGTTGGGAGAACCGCCTGGGTTTTTGCACTCGTGGTGGTGGTAAGTTTGTGATAGTTTTGTGTGTGTGTGTTTGTTTTCTTCTGAGCCCCCCGGGGTCCAAGTGAACAAAGACAGGGGGTCTGGAGCAGGCTCCCTCTGCTTTAGTCCTCAGCATTGTAGAGAGCAGGACGCCTCTGGGCCCTCAGACCAGGACTGGCAGAGAAGGGAAAGGGCAGAAGAGGTCGATGCCTAAAGTTTCTGCCTCCTCTTTTCCCAGTGGTGAGAACCTACTAATCGTGCCTGGTGTTGCAATAGAACTGCCTTACTTTTACATCTCACTCTGAAGCAGTAAGCATGGGCTTGGAAAAAACCTGGAAGGATTTTTGTCAATTCTGCATGCTGCTTTAATTAGAGGGAGTGGGGGTGGGGCAGGACCCGTGGCGGGGATACCAGGTCTGTTTTACAACTGGCCTGTCCCTTCCTTTTTCTCCTATAAGCTCGAAACTTTGAGAGAAAGATCCAGGGGGACCTTTTCCAGGCACCCTGAGAAAGAGCAAGAGGAGGCTGCCACTTCCTCTAAAGATACTGATTCAGACTGACTGGATGTTCCCGCCCCCAAACCCCCACCCCTCTAAATAGCCCTAAAACCTCCAGGTTTCATTTTATTGAGACCTGGCAAATGCCTGTCCTTGGTAGTTGGGGGCTGTTTCTGTGACCCTCTCCCAGGCCCCTGGGCCTGCCTGCTTGGGACCACCAGAGATCTGCTCCTGGTTTGCAGTCCCCCAGGAGGGAGGCTTAGGTTTAGCTGGAGCAGTTGCTTTGAGTGTAAGACTTGGGTGTTTTGTGGGACCGATTGGTGGAGTCTTTGACATCTTTTTCAAAAGGAAAAGAGAGCAGAGTGGCTTTTGATATTTTGCTGGAGTTCAGTGCCCCATCTTGGGATCTTAGCACATTTACCTGACCGCCAGCTCGGGTTACTGTTTCAAGTGTCTTTGAGATGCAGGGGGATGAAGTGTCTGTTCTAACTTGCTGCAGAGAAGATGAGTTTTTAATTACTTCTGCCAGCCTCGCAACTGCAGAGTTGGAGGCGTTTGGTGTGGTGTAAGGATTCTACCTGTAGGAGTGGGTGGCCAGTCTTCTGTGCTTTTGTTTTCTGAGAGGAGTTGTGTGGTTGGGGCTGGCCGGTCCGGCCACCACGGACTTTGCAGAAACTTAGGCTTATGAGTAAAAATTACTCAGAAGGGGCTAGGGAGTTTGTCGTGTTAGAAATGTAGCATGTAGAGGAAGTTAATCAAATGTGTGCAGCCTCAGAGCACAGAAAGGAATGTTCTGCTGTTAGTAGGAGTAGAATGTCCTCCCTCTGCAGTTAGTAAAAGTTCCCGATTATCCTGTTCTGTGCTTAATCACTGCCTCCCCCTGCCCACCCCCCGCCCCCCCACACACATACACAACTTCTCCAACCTTATCTCTGCCCTGGGAACTAGAGTGTGTCGTGCCGGGCTCCGGCAGTGGGGACTCTGTGATTTGACACCGAGCAGATGACCGCAGCCTTTGGAGTGGGAGGAAGCGGTGGAGCAGATCTGAAGAGGGCCAGGCTGCGTTCCTCGCGCACCTGGAGTGAGATGCTTGTCCGCTGACAGACAGAACTGGCAGTTGAGATGGTTTCTTCTGGGCTGGCTGTTTGTGATGACGACAGGAGCGCTGGTCCAGGAGTCAGACCTCCGCTCTGGTGCACACTTTACCCTTCAAGCGGGTTCCCATCCCTGGGCCTCGGGCTCTTGACCTGGAGAGGGTTTCTAAGGCTGCTTGTTGATACCACTGACGACCTCATGTTTGTATAGGGTTTTATTGGTTGACAAAGGATTTGTCTGTCTGTTTTCACATAATGCAAAGCGTTGGGGTGACCATACAGAAATCACAGAGGGGAGTTAGGCAGGGAAATCTCCCCCCTAACCCTGCTTTTGCTGGACAAGTGGCTGTCTGAGGGTGGGGGTGGGCTTTATATTAATGTGGAAAAACAAGATACTTGGTCATCCATAACCTCACCTTTGGGTGATGGATTTATGTTCTTTGATGGGCAGGGGAACAATGGTTTTTATATAGGAATGCCTTGGGGGAGGGCCTAGGTGAGAGTGCGGGTGAGCTGGCAGGGGTCCGTGGGTGGCCAGCCCCAACCACACAACTCCTCTCAGAAAACAAAAGCTCAGAAGACCCGCCACCCACTCCTATAGGTAGAATCCTTACACCACACCAAACGCCTCCAGGGTATGGGCTCTGGGTTAAGAACCTGGAGGCTCTTTTTATTGCCAGAGTCACCCAGGTTTCTGTGTATATGAATCATAGTCTTGACTTTGACAATTTAATCTTTTA
Organism: Bos indicus x Bos taurus; assembly: GCF_003369695.1. Lineage (NCBI taxonomy): Eukaryota > Metazoa > Chordata > Mammalia > Artiodactyla > Bovidae > Bos > Bos indicus x Bos taurus. The sequence goes on from NC_040078.1 coordinate 91,976,781, forward strand.
ATGAAATGCAGCCATTTTGGGTGGAGGTGGGGGTGTTAATAGGAGCACAGATGAGACGGGCATGGATTTGCATCCGGATTCCTCCGTGTCCTCCCTGGGCATCCGTGGGTGTGTTGTACTAATGGGCTTGAGCCTTAGTTGCCCTGTGTATAAAGTGGGAATAAAATCACCCACCTTACAGCTCTTGGGGGTTACAAGCAGTGTCATGAGCATGCACATAGTAGGTGCTTGAAGGGTGAGAACTATTGCTCTTACTACAAATGCCAGGCTGTCGAAAAAGGTTGGGTCCATTTTGTTTTGTAGACTGAGTTTGCCCAATGAAGGCTGAAAAGGTGGAACTGAGCCTTGGGGAGACCTGGTGCTGTTCGTACCATGCATCGAACACTTGCCATTGGGCACACAAGTAATAATTAGTAACTTGATCTGATTTTATTTTTCGACTTGCAGTGTATTTTGGGACCTTTACTGTGCAGCTCCTGAAAGGCGAGACACTTGTGAACATTCAAGTGAAGCAAAAGCCTTTCATGATTACGTGAGTAACAAATTTTTAATCCTGGCAATAATTACAGGGTTGGATAGCTTGAACTTCTTTAGTACCAAAAGCAAATACACAGCCGGTTGGCAGTGGTCTTTGTTTTCTCCTTGCCTTTCTTTCTGTCCTGCCCACCTCCCTGCTGTCCTCGCCCCGTACCCTCCTCCAGCAGCTGTCTAACTTGGTAAACGGTATTTCATAATGTTGTAATTATGGAAAAGAGCATAGACACCTATCTGGAGCATTAAATGGCCTTGTGCAGGGCTCAGCCCTGTGCGGTTTGTGTTCTGATTGAGCAGTCTGCTGGGGGATGGGGGTGACCAACCCTCTTTGGTGCGGGTTTGTGAAAAAGTTGACCACAGTCAAGAAAAATAAAAAGCAGATATGAAACTTTTGTTTTGGAGTAGAAGGTGTGTTTTGAGTGAGATTTTGGTGAAATAGATTCTTAGGTTACTTTCCACAGAGTGATCTTTCAGATTATGTTTTTGGCGGGGGGGGGGGTGGGGTGTGTGCGTGCGTGTGTGTGCGTGCGTGCGTGCATATTCAGAGATGCAATGGCAACCCACTCCAGTGTTCTTGCCTGGAGAATCCCAGGGACGGGGAACCTGGTGGGCTGCTGTCTATGGGGTCGCACAGAGTCGAACACAACTTAGCGGCAGCAGTGTGTGCACATTGTGTGTTTGTGAGTGGGGGCCTTGTGTTGTGTCCACCAAGACGTATACTTTGAGGTCCTTGGCTGATGCGTAATACTGTGTTCAAAATGTTCTCGTGAAGAAAGTTTGATCACATTGTATAGTGCTTTCTACTCTATCAATCCCTCTCCCTGGGTAAGTTTCTTAAGAGTTATAAAATGCATGTAAGAGAGAGATCTACTGCCTGTCCATTTCCCACTGAGCCCCCCCCCTTAAAAAAAATTGGACTCCAATTGGGGTGGAGTCAGATTTTTGACTGTTTCGGGTGAAGCAGGTTAGGGTCTTCTGGAGGTGAGTGGAATGGAAGGGGAAGGGTCTGAAGATCTTCCCAGCCTCCTTTGCTTCTTGTTGGTCTTGTAGAAAGTTAAGTGTTTGTGTGTGTGTGTGTGTGTCTAATGTGTGTGCACACATGTGCACTCAAGAGGTGGGTTATTTGATTTTCCACTTGTGCTTGAGGTGGGGAGGAATGGTCCCTTGAGCTCCAGGACACAGAAGTTGGTTTTTTGAATGTCATCAGGGACCACCCACTTGGCCAGGCCATGTTCATTCCCTGCTTTGAAACTGGCCTGGGAGGCCAGAACCCATTTGGTTGAGTTTCACAAGTGGTGAAGTCCCATGCCCTGAGTATCTTTGTGGTGAAAATGTCTCTGTGTAGTATGAGGACTTAGAGATGCCGCTGGAGGCTCCCTGATTTTGAGAATATTCAATGTGATGAAATTTTGCTGACTGTGAAGTTAATGCTCCTGGGTGTGGGATGCTGAGGAGATTGACCAGTTCTTGTGCCCTCTCCAGGGCTTAAGGAGAGAAGCTGGCAAATGGTACTTATGGCCTGGTGAACCTTTAGTAATAAAAGGTGAGAGGGCTGGTTCACTTGTGATGTGGTTCTTCTGGGAAAATTGGTGGTGGTGATCATAGGGTTTCCTGAGCTGGAGGCTGGAGGATGGGGGCGGAGGCCAAGAGTTACATTAGCCATATAAAAATACTTGGGGAATTTGACCTTTCTATTAGTAAAAATTGTGTGTGTGTGTGTGTTGTGTGTTTAAACCTTTGGACAGCCAGTTCCTCTGTGGCCTGTATTTAACTGCTATGCAGATGGTTCCACCTTCGAGTAGGGATTGGTGGAGATTCCTATTTCAAGTTACTCTCTTGATGTAGGATGTCTGTGCTGTCTTTTAGAGAAGTTAGTGATTTTTAACTAAGTTTAGCTCCCTAGTAAATAACGTAAGATTCTTTAGCAGTTTGTGGTTTGGTCTGCTGTCTTAAAACAGTATGGTGGCAGTGAAAGTTTGCATGGGTAATTTGTTGAGGGAGGGCAGCAGAATTGTGTAGAGATTGCTGAAGTTGGTGTAGACCTTTAGAAAATGCTAGCAAGAACTGAAGTCACAGGGGTTGAGGCCCAGGATTCACAGATCTTGGGATCCTTTCTTCTGGATTGGGATCCACTTGGTGTGATGTGACCTGAGAGTCAGGTCATGTGAGAGGAGGGCTGGAGTGATGAATGGGGGATGGGAACGGACGGACCATCTTTATTGTGAAAGAGTTAAGGGAGGGTGGGCATTGAGTTGCAGAGATGGCAGAGGAGCAATGGGAATTTTAAAAAGTATTTAAGAAACTGATGAAAAGGAACCCTCCCTCTTTTCTGTGTCCTTCTCAGATCTTCATGTGGTCTCTCCAGTCCCACAGCTACCATCTTCTTTGCCCTAACTCCTTCCAGCTAGAGTTACTGCTGTAACCTCTTCCTGGGCTCCCTTCCTCTTAGCTGGAGTGAGTGCCTCTCTTATCCATCATACCACTTTTTAGTTTCTTTGTGGAGGTCTTCGGTGGTAGTTTGCTGCATGCACACTCTGATCACTTCTTTGTCTCAGTGTCTGTACAAACCACCTGTCCAAAGCCTTTGTTGATGGCTTTTGACGTGCTGGGCCCCTGTCCTGGTGCTCTAGGTTCAAGCTCTTGTTTCAAGCTGCCAGTGGCCTGGGAGAGAAGGCATGTTGTTAACTCTGTTTTGCAGATAAAGAAACCGAGGCACAGAATGGTTATTATAGCTGTAACAATTAGGATCCAAACACAGGTCATAAGTGACTCCAGAATCTGTGTTCCTAATGCTGCCAAGACTTGGCCCCAAAGGTCCACGGCAGATGTATTTGCACCTATTCCGGCCAACTTCCCATTCAGGTTTGTCTTTCTAACCACAGCTTATTAATTTTTTCCATGCTAGAGCCTATTTATCTACAGTACTATTCATTTCTATAGCTCCCACAATACCTTGCACATAGTAGGCATGCATACTAAATAGATGAAGGGATTAAGGAACTGTGGGTAAGAAAAAACACCCATTTTGGGGTATTTTGGTAATCTGGGGTCAGTGAGTAACCTGGTTTGGAATAGCTGGTAGAATATTGGAAGATGGTCTTTCAATGACTGGTTTTTGCTGGGCCATCTTGAATTAGGTGATTTTAATGTGGTAATGTATGTTATCTTAAATCCTTTTTAGAAGATAAAGTAAATAAGAGTGTGTGGTAACTGGCCTTCTGTTTTCAACCAAGGGAATTCAGAGGTTTTCATGGTTTGTCCGTGAGGCTCAGGTACCTGCCTGGGCCTCAGAGGTAGTGAGTATGTGTGGGGCGCGGGTGAGAAGGGACTCCCATGGGACTGGGAAGGACCTCATTGCGGAAGATCCTGCTCTTGGCTCTCCTAGGGAAGTGAATCTGTGTTCCTGGCAGGTGTTCTCCGCTTCCTGGTGGTGGGTTAGGGTGTGGTGACCTCAAAGGTACATCTCTCTGGTCCAAGCCAGGCTACAGGGCTGGGAATGAACCAGGTGACTCAGTGGAGAGGAGATTGAAATTTTCTTTGAACTGGTGAGTTTTTATTTGAGTCATAGTCTGTTTCCGCCTCTCCACACCTGGCAGCTTCAGTTTGCTTGGCTCATTGTGTGTAAGCCAGAGTGCCCTGACGTTGACCACACATAACTCAGGGATGCGGGTTCAGTCCCTGGAATGGACTTTTCTGAGAAATTGGTTTACCTGAAGTCAGCAGAGCCCTGAGGCCACGGGAGGAGTCTCGCAGGGACCCAGCCTGCGGTTTCTTTGCTGTTCTTCTCTGGCCAGAGCAGAGGTTCTCAGATGCTGATGAAGCCCTTGGGTTCTCTTAGACACCAATGTCTGTCTGGTCCTGGCCTTTCTTGGAGTGGACACTCCCATCCACCAGCTCAGTGTTGTCTGAGTTGAAGGTGTTGGAGAGCAGTGACACTCAGGTTGGTCTACTTTACATAACTCTTTATCATTGCATGGTTGTAGTTTGACTTCATAGCTGCCAGGTGATCAGGTTTTATTATTAAATCTGACCCCCACTTTACAGATGAAGAAACTGAGGCCTGGAGTTGAGATGGCTTGTCTCAGGGCATACAGCCAGGAGGTGGCAGAGCTGGGACCAGTTCCCAGTTTTTTAGATTCTACCTTCTAGCTTTTGACAACCTTCATTTGATACAGAATTCCTACAAAACAGAGGGAAGGTATTTGCATTTGACCCAAAGCGTGCCTGTGTATAGTCACTGAAGAAATAATTCAGGGGAGAATTAAAGTAAAGCCCCTGTGCGGTGAATTGCAGAGTCACGGGCAGAGATGGGACCCAGGCTCTGGGAAGGGAGTTTGTTATGTTGCAGTGGCTGTCTTGGCAGGAAAAATCCGAGAAAAGCTATGGCCTTCCCTTCCAGAAAACGCATGTATCCCCACAGAGGAGACTTTGTGCATGATTTCAGTAGGCTCATGGTTGCTGTCCCAAGCCCCATCCATCATCCCCAGTGAAGAACGTGGGGTTCAGAGTGGACGTGGAGTCCATGACCTTGGCAGGTGTTGAGCCTCAGTTTCCCTTTTTGAAGACTTTCCACCCCTTTCAGGTCAGCCTCGGTGGAGCTGGCTCTCCTACCCTTATGCACACCCCAGCAGGACTCAGCTGACCCCCACACCCTGCACCCCGCGCTGTGAGCCTGTCTCTCCAGGTGGGTTGGTTTAAGTCAAAAAGTGCCCCAGAATCCTAGGTGTGGATGGGAGCTGAGGTATTTGTGGCTCTGTGGCAGGGGTCCAGCGTCCTTGGTGGGTTTGAAATAGCAAAGTGATATTTGAGAGGGCTCTCCTTGAATGTGCTGAGCTGAGGTTCCTGCCAGGCGAGGAGTGTCCACGCCTGCCAGAACCCTTTGGGAGCAGGGGCGTGAGAGGGTGGCATCGTGGCAGGGGCAGCTCCAAGGAGCTGGGGGCGTGCTGTCCCCCGCGATAAGCCAGCCTAGCTATCTGCCCAGAAGTCTGGCAAGTTCACGGCCTTGCGTTTGGCTCTGACCCTTGGCACCCTTGTGTGGCAGATTATAAAAACAAAACATACACACAGTTGTTTCTTTCCCTGCTCTGCTTGGAGCTCAGACCGTGTTGTGGCCTTTCTTCGGGTTCCCGCCCCGTTTGTTGCAGCTCCTCTTAACCCCAGAGGCTGCCAGACTCCTCCATCGGTAGCTAATTAAACACTAAATGAGTAACTGGAATTGCTTTTTGCCAGAATCCGGGCAGTGTGGCCACCTTAATGGGTTTCAAGTGGCAGCAAGACCCCAAATTGCAAATCCTTGCCCTTTATTTCAAGGCGGGAGGTGGGGCGGGGGGAGTGGTGGGGACCCAAACAAAGTTTTTGGCAGTGGTCACTTCATTTGAACTCCAAGACCAGCCATGCGCTCCAGTCTGTGCATAATGCCATCTTTGTTAGCTAAGCCTTTGCAGACTTGGACCAAGAGTTAACTGAGTGCCAGCCACCGCTCCAAGGGAGCGGGAGACACCCAGCTCTCCCTGCAGCATCCCTTAGGCCACTTAGATTTTGCAAGGGAAGCGGGTTCTCCAGTAGGGACCTCTGGCCAGAGCTGCCTTGCCCCTTCCCTCGACCTTCCCACCTCTGTGGGTGAGTATGTGTGTGAGCGTGAGCGTGAGCTTAAGCCAGAGCGCCAAAGGGGAGGCGTGTGTGTTTGAGGGCCTGTCAGCCAAGATAACAGAAATGTTATACTAGCTGTAGCCTTTATAATAGTGTCTAGGGTTTAGAGTATTTAGAAAAATTAATCTTTTTTAGCTTGGTAATAATTCTGACCACGGCACAACTGCATTAGACGATTCACATAAACTTCTTTAATACATGTTGCTGGAAGCTTACAGCAAATAGAAATAATGATTGTTTTTGATTTGCCAGGGTAATGGGGTTTTCTGTAGTCTTGCTGAGATGAGTTTTAGGAATGTTTCTCTCCGGTGTTACGATTCCTGCGCCCCGCCCCCGCCCCCCTGCTCCCCTACCTTGGACCCTGAATCCTCTGGAGTTTGAAGGGTTTGGGTTCTGACTGGTAGCTGGGATAGACACCTGAGTTCTTGTTCCTACTTTGTCATTTCCTGGCAGGGTGGACTTTTGAAGCCTTGGTGTCCCCATCTGTAGAATGGGGAAATGGTGATTCCTGGATGGGTTCGTTGTGAGGGTTCAGTATGATTGTATATGTAAAATGGTTGTCTCTCAGTGGCCAGTGCTTGATGAGTTAGTTTCCTTTCTCTTTAAAGCCCTAACGTTTTCCCCTAGAACCTTTTAATACGATGGTGATAGCAGCATATTTTTCTGGGAGAGCAAGTTGACGCTAGTGAACTGGACACTTAAGCTACCTGCTGATGCCCTCTGGTGCCCGGGCTCCTCTGGTGTGTCTTGGAGCCCTCCCTTCAATACCAGTGTCTTGTCTCCCCCCAACACCCCTGTCGGGGGCAGAACAGGCGGTCCTGGCATGGGCTGGCACTGATAAATGGTCCCCTGAGGCATCTGTGCCCCTTATCTGTGTTGGACAGAGCGGTCTTGTTCCACTCCCGTGTGTGGCTGCTGAGTTGTTAGATGGGAAAAGCTTGCAACTTGACAGGAACAGAAACCTGAATGCAAATTTGTTTCACACACCTTGTTAGCTGGAGGGGTCTTTACTTTTCAAAGTCCATTCTCTTGATTGTGAGGTGGGTACATGGGTCATCCTTGCTCAGGCCGCCATGAGGGTGGCTGTGAAAAGGCATGGAAAACCATCCAGAAAAGGTTAACTGCAGGGGTAGTGGTGGTGGTGGTTTTGTCGCTAAGTTGTGTCCGACTCTTGCAACCCCATGGACTGTAGTCTGCCAGGCTCCTCTGTCCATGGGATTTTCCAGGCAAGAACAGCGGATTGGGTTGCCATTTCCTTCTCCAGGGGATCTACCCAACCCAGCAATCAAACCCACATCTCCTACATTGCAGGCAGTCTTTTCTGCTGAGCCACCAGGGAAGCCCAGCTGTGAGGGGCCTGCTTGTAAATGCTTGTAAGGGTGACCAGACTCGAAAGCCCTGCAGTCTTTGTCCTCTTTGGTATGTATGTTGCTCTGGCCAGCCTCGGGCTCTCTTGACTTTTGGATTGAGTGAGGAGTCCCTACGAAGGGCCTTAGGGAGAAGGCGAGGAAGGCATGTGTCAGCCTTTGTAGGTCCACCGGAACCTAGTTCTGGGCATGTGGGCTGCCATCTCTGTCAACTTCCTGGGAGGAGCCTGAGGTCTTGGTCAGCTGGCCCCCAGACCAGGAGCAGAAGACACATGCCAAGTTTTGAGGTGTTGATTCAGTCCAATTACTGAGTGCCTGATGTGCTCAGTGTCTAGTGGAATAGACAGATGCTGCTCAGGATGCGATAAGTGTTTAAAAAGACTTGCCCTTTGGAGAGAGCAGAGGCAAAGCATCTGGACTGGTAGTGGGAGTAGGAAAACGGTCCCGTTTCTGTGTGGTGGTCAGGAAGCATACTTCCTGTGATGTGTGTAGATGGGAGGGTTGCAGGCGGGAGGACTGGAGGTCCCATCTTACAAGGCGGTATCCTGAGGCCCAGAGGAAAGATGGCGCACCTGAAGTCACCAGTAGGACTCAAACCTGTGAACTGTTATCAGATTCCATGACTCTTTGCTCTGCCCTGTGCTGCCTTGCTGCACTTCCGAGTGGTGTGAACCTGGGCATCTTAATTAACCTCTCTGTGCTTCAGTTTCCTCAAGTGTGAAACGGAGTTAATAAAGTCGTACCTACCTCATGAAGTTGTTCCGAGGATTGGATGAGCTCGTGCATGCGCACACATTAAACACACACACATGCATACACGACATGTATAGTGCCTGACACAGCGTAAGTGCCACACGGGCGTGTACAGTCATTCTTTTTTTAAATTTTGGCCCTGCCATGCAGCTTCCGGGATCTCAGTTCCCCCAGCCGGGACTGAGCCTGGGCCGTGGCCGGTGGAAGCATCAGGCCCTGACCAGGCAGCTCCTGGTGCCGTCACTCTTACTGTCTCACTGAGGCCTGGCACGAGTTCTGGCTTTCCGATGGCCTAAAGGGAGGCAGCAGCAGGACGACGCTCGTGTGAAAGGGGTGCTCCTGGCACGCACGAACTACCTGTTGGTTGATTAGCACTCTGGGTCCCTAGGTTGGAATCCACCTTCTTCAAGCAACCACAAGGGACTGGGAGAGGGGGTTCACACATGCAGCCTCCAAACCAGCCCTGCTGCTTGTGTGGATGAACTGCTGACTCGACGCTCCTGGCCAGCACTGGCTTGGGATGTGTAGTCAGTGCCTGTTTCTTCCTCTTGTAGCTGCTTTCCTTGCTAGACCTATCTGGAACTTCCCCTGCCCGCTCTGATCCAGGCCTGGTTTTTCTGTTTGGTACCTGAGATGGGATTTTTGCCCCCCTGCCAACCAGCCCTGCCATAGAGCAGATGCCAGCCTGGAATGTGGCTGCCTTCCCCAGCCTGCCAAGACCACCCCCAGGGGAACACTTACCCCCCCCCCCCCCCCCCCCCCCCTGGAATTCTGTGAGTTTTACTGATTTGCTGTTTGTTGTCTGGAAATAGAGTGACGGGGGTCCCTATTTTAGATGGAAAGCTCCTGAGGCCAGGAGCCCTTATCTTCATCCCCTTTCTGCTGCCCTGCTCTTGGGGCCTATTGCAGTTTTGAGTAAATCCTGAGGGTGGTGAACTAGGTTCCAGACCTTGAGAAGAGAGAAGGGTTTGATCCCTTTTGTAGGGATCAAGCATGTTAAATAAATAGGCACTTTAATGGAGATGGACAAGTAGTGAATGTTAACTGTGAGTTGTGACCCATTAGTGCCTGGTGAAATCAACTTACTAGGTCATGAACCAGCAATTAAAAGACACTGGAGCTTCCCTGGCAGTCTGGTGGTTAAGACTCCGTGCTTCTGCAGGGGGCAGAGGGGGAACAGGTTCGATCCCTCTTTGGGGAACTAAGATCTTGCATGCTGCAGCAGTGCAGCAAAACAAAACACTGAAACAAAAAAATGAAACTCCGTATCGCGACAAGTAACCATAAGCATTGTTTCAGGAAGCTTCTCTTTTTCAGCAGTTTATGGATGCCTGTAAATAAACAGGTGCCCTGGATTTTCCATGTAAAATTTGCTTTACTGTGAGTCTCAGTCTAAACTTTGAAAAGGCTGAAGTTGAACCTTGGGTGCTGTAGGTTGTGTGATTTTGGCCAAGTGGCAAGTGATGGCTGACCTCAGTGTCCTGATGGGTGATAAAGAGAGTCATTCCCACCTCCGAGGGTCCCTGGGCAAACTGATTCCCTGGCTTGCTTCTGGAGAGGTGCCTGGTGGTTCCTGGGGACCTCTGCCTTTGGTATCTGCTGCTGTGTTCTTAGTGCCTGGAGCCTGTGAGAGGTGACCAGCAGATACCTGCAGAGTGCTGAATAAGCAGTGATTCCTACTTGAAGTCTGTCACTTGTCCCTGCCGAGTGGCAGCTCCTCCTGCCTGTCTGCGGTTGAGGTGGGAGGGGGGGCTGATGGTCCCCGGCCCCCTGTGGAGGGTGTTGTCTGAACATCTGCAGGGCTCAGGCTCTGGTCGCAGCAAGAATCTGGAGAATAGGTCTCGGCATCCTGTCTGACCCAGGTTGGCCCAGCCTTCCAAATTCCCTGTCCCCTCCTGGTGACAGCTGTTTGCACAGCTCCGAGGCGGGCTTTGTGTCCCCCGTTCTTTGTGTATTTGGGTGAAGCGCCTGACATTTCACTTCTGTTTTACAGTCCTCTGACCTTAAGAAGCGCAGCTGCTCCCTGAGGCCCCTGTCTGAGGCTTTCCTCTGATCCTTCTCTCCCAGTCACAAAAGGCTGTTTGGAGAGCAGACGCTGGTGTGGCAAACCTCTCCCCAGCCCAGGATGCTGGCTTCAACTTCATGGGTTCTTGGAATGGACAGAGCGTGGCTTTAGCCATGCTGGCCGAGGGTCACAGTTGGCTGGTGGGCGATTATTCCTATGTGCCTGCTGCATGCCTGGCCCCGTGCTGGTTGGTGATGGGACTAAAGCAGTGTCATGATAGCACACAGGATTTGGACTTCGGTAACCAGGAATCAGGTTCTGATCAGGTTCTTTCAGGTGGCCTTGGCTAAGTGATTTGGCCTCTGTGAGCCTTGGTTTATTTTGATAAGAAATGATGTGAAATGAGGCTTGTCTTTTTTTCTGCCTCTCCAGGTTTTTCTTTTTTTTGAAGCCATGTGAAAGTGAAAGTCGCTCAGTCGTGTCTGACTCTTTGTGGTCCCATGGACTGTACAGTCCATGGAGTTCTGTAGGCCAGAATAGTGGAGTGGGTAGCCTTTCCCTTCTCCAGAGGATCTTCTCAACCCAGGGATCGATCCCAGGTCTCCTGCATTGCAGGCGGATTCTTTATCAGCTGAGCTGCAAGGGAAGCCCAGGAATACTGGAGTGGGTAGCCTATCCCTTCTCCAGCGGATCTTCCTGACCCAGGAATCGAACCAGATTCTCCTGCATTGCAGGTGGATTCTTTACCAACTGAGCTATCAGGGAAGCTCGGAAGCCAGGTGAGACCATATGTTAATAAAAATAGTTTGTAAATTGTGGTCTATTTTAAATGTAAACAAATCATCAAATCATAGAATGTATATCAAGAAAGAACCTCTCAATTTATGGAGAGGGTACTGAGACCTGGGATAAGGTGGTTGGTTACAAGTCTGTGGCCAGATGAGCCCCTGATTCCCGTGGCTGCCCCTGACTTTAGAAACCTCCACTGGGGAGGTTGGCACCCGCATCTGCATCTGTGCCATTCAGTAGGAGTTCACAAGCCGCCTCTGGAAGATGCTGTGGGCTTGCCTTGGCTTTGGCCGTGTGGCCTGTGCTGAGGGGGCAGACAGCCCAGTGGGCAGGCCTGGTGCCGGGCATGCGCAGGCGGCCGCTCTTTTCTGCTGTCTTTTAGAAGGCTTCCAGGAGAAAATGTTATTCTCTCTCTGGAGGCTCTTCCTCTTGGCAGTGCCCACTGGTGTTACACAAGGTGGTTCTGGCCACAGCTCTGGGCGCAAGTTTCCCTGCGGGTCTCGGGGCTGCCGAGCCGCTTCAAAAGGGGATTTTACAGCATGACAGGGAATTTCAGCTACCGGGTTATCTCTGAATTGGCCAATTGATGGTTTCAGCAGAGCATTTCAGCGTCGGGGAAGCCAATACAATTTGAGTTAGTCGTGATGGCTGCCACTTTAAATACCGCGGTGAGTGTCCGTCAGCGACTAATGTGCTGCACAGGGCCTCGCAGAGAACCTGATCACCCCAGCGCTTCAGTCGATTCTGACCCCGAGCTACAGAAAATGAACTTAAATCTAGTGGGCTGTCGCCACGTACTTTCTTTGGCATTATTTTGCTAGCAGCATCTTTGTCAGAGGGACCTGGAAGAGAAGAGAGCGGGCACAGGTCAGTGTGTGGCTGTGCACCGCCCCCGCCCACATTTCTGGGGAGTAGGGGTCTTCCATGGGGAGTGAGCTGCTGGGGCCTGGGGTTCTTGGTGAGGGATGCGCTACTCATCTGTAGTGTTGTAGTTTAAAAATGACGACTCTCTAACGAAGGAAACTAGTGTTTATTGAGCACTTACTATGTGCCCCCCCCCTTTTTTTTAATGTTCTTATTCAGTTCCCACCTTGTTCAGGCTGGCTAAGGGGCAGGATATTCTTCCCATTTCATGAAGGAGGAACTCATAACAGCAAGCAATGATTGCTTGCTAACTGTGTGGTTAGGCACCTTTCTAAGTGCTTTGGGTCTTCCTCAAGGCAGCCCCCCTGGGCTAAGTTCTGTTTTTATTCCTCTTTTGTAGAAGAGGAAACTGAGGCACTTGGATTCAGGAATGCTGAAAGTGAAAGTCTCTCAGTAGTGTTCAACTCTTTGTGAGCCCGTGGACTATGCAGTCCATGGACTTCTCCAGGGGCCAGAATACTGGAGTAGGTAGCCTTTCCCTTCTCCAGGGGATCTTCCTAACGCAGGGATCGAACCCAGGTCTCCTGCGTTGCGGATGGATTCTACCAGCTGAGCCACCAGGTTGGTTTGGTTGAAGGAGGACTTAAACTGCAGTGCTCTTCACCACTGTACCACAGTGTCGCCCTGAGAATTAACACCAGGTTTGGCTTCTTTGCTGTGTAAGTGATTAGTGACCCATTGCCTAGCTCTGGTGGGTCCAGGTGGCAGGACTAGGTGGTCCCAAAGGGGCAGCCCAGCTGAAGCGCTATTGCTGGGTCACACAGTTCCTCACCAGTGCTGTGTATCCCAGCGACAAAGGGGCTGGGCTGGTTTTCAGTGTCACCCAGGAAGGCTTCAGGCTCACATACCTTATGGAGGAGTTGCCCCATCTCTTCACTTCTAAGGTCCCCTTTTTATTAATCCCCTACCACCTGATGTGGACTCTATGCTTGAAAATGTTTTATTTACAAATAAGTTGCATACATTGAGTCACCATTAATTTTCCTATGAAGAAATAGGAAAAACAAGAACTGTATAGTTACTGATTAGAGCTTCTCATCAGCTCAGAAAGCATTGGGAATGTGGGGTTTGTTTCAGTTGGGGCAGACCTGATGGTGGTGGTGAGTTAGAAAAAAATAGCAGCAATGCTCTAGAGCCCCTGAAGTTTTCCAGAGACCTGGTGAGAGCCATCAGGCTCGGGGACCCCTGACTTAACCTCTTTGCTTCCCCCGCCTACTTAGCAATGTAGATGGCTCCTTTGAGCTGTGTTCTGGCATGGCCAGAGTTGGGCTCTGGTGGAAGAAAGGCCCTCACGTTCTCCTGGAAGTCAGGAGGGTCAGAGGTCAGAGTTTGCTCTAGGTCATCTACCAAAGTTCAGGCAAGGCTTGCTTGTGAGGGAAAATGCTGGCTGGAGAATGGACACCTCAGCTATAAGTTCCTGGTTGGAGAGCTCCCATCTCTGGAGGATGCTGCAGGGCCCTCATCCCAACACACCTGCCCTCGTCCCAACACCTGCAAGAACTGTGTTTCCTGCTCTCCTGAGCTGACATTCCAGGAAGGAGATGGATCACTGGACAGAAAGCATCTTTCTCAACCAAGCTTCCACACTTACTTGGTATAACCTTCAACTGGCCATTATCTTCTTTCTGGGTCTTGGTTTTCCTATTTGTTGCATGGGGAAAGTGTTAGTCGCTCAGTCATGTCTGACTCTTTGCGACCCTATGGACTGTAGCCTGCCAGGCTATGGTCTAATCCATGGAATTCTCCAGGCAAGAATACTGGAGTGGGTAGCCATTCCCTTCTCCAGGGGATCTTCTTGACTCAGGGATTGCACCCAGGTCTCCTGCATTGCAGGCAGATTCTGTTTCTGAGCCACCAGGTAAGCCAGGGGAGGATACAAAAGTGATTTCTGAAGCAGCCTTTATTGCACGCTTATCCCAAGTCAGGCACTGTTCGTGGGCACGTACCAGGCAGAGGCTGTTTTTATCTCACTCCTTGGATGACGAAACTCAAGGCTTCATGAAGTGAAGTCAGTAGCCTTGGTTGTGACATCATTAAATAATGGAGCAAGATTTGAACCCAGGGCCCCCCTTCCTAGCCTTTGAACCACATTATTATTTTAGTAAAATTTTAGGCTGACTTTGACAGTAAGGGACCCTGGGAGAGGAAAAAAAAGCTCTTTGAAAGAATTGGATCATTTTCATTGAAACCTGTAAACGTGTGTCTTTAAAAAAAAAAAAAGATGTTAGTGACAGTTTGCTTCCCAGTGAGATGAATGCAGATAAACCTATTTTGACTGTTAACTTATTTTGTTGCTTAAAAGCCAGTGACATGTAGCATTGAATTTATTTTTCTTCACAGCGTTTTAAGTGTTTGCCACTTCTTGAGTGACGTGTGTGAATTTGGGAATTGCCTGTACTTTGGGGATCGAGGCCGCTGCTCGCACTTCAGGATTTTGCCTTAAGAGGGGCGACTCCTGGGAGGGTTTGTGCAGGCACAGGATGGAGCCGAGAAATGGCTTGAGAGCTGCGTGTGTACCTGAGCCTCAGGATGCTGTTGGAGCCAGAGCTTGCTCTGAAGTTGGGGTCACGGTGGAGAGCTTGATCACAGGAGTCTCTGTGACTGGAAGCCTAAATATTTATTCTGTTCTGTCCCTAATGAAAACAAATTGTCAACAGTTGTTCAGTAACTGACTAAATTAAAATCTGTAATTAGTCAATTAGATTAAAGAGTTGGCACAACCTGATTGTATCATGCTGGTTAGGTTATTAAGAGAAAGGGTGTGATTTTTAATTACTGAATGTTAATTTTGACAGTTTCAAATAGAAACAGACGTGTTTTTTCCCCCCTTTTCCTAATTCTGAATGGTTTGGAAAGTAAAGACATGCAATGTGTAAATTGTGTTTTTTTGAAGGAAAATAATCCGAGAAAGCCCTTCTGTGGAGTGGAGGGATTTTAGTTAAGAGGCCACACTGGCTTTGGTTGAAAGGGTTGGTTGGAAACCTTTCCTTTCTTGAAGGAAGGATGGCCCAGCGTTTGGCAGCTTTGCTTTTGCTGTAAATGAGAAGTTGGATTTCAAGCAATTCAGTCATTGAGTTAAAGTCCTTTCTAGGGTCTCTCCCAGTCTCTCACCTCCAGGGGGTTTTCTGACCTAGGTGAGATGCAATAGAAGGCAGGATCTGGTGAGGACACGCCTGTGTGTGTGTGGCAGGGTGGGACCGCAGAGACACCAGCACTTGTGAATAATGTCAGAGTTTTTATAAAGTGTTTTTTTATATACCGAGCAACCCAATGGGAGGAGACAGGAGGAATGAAAGTTCTTTCTCCTCTGCTTTAGAGCTGAGGCAAGCTGAGAGCTGGGGCCGGAGGTGCCACATGTAGAGGATCCAGCTGAGAACGGGCTGGGGGCTGCGAGGAGAAGAGATGCCAGCAGGCAGGAAGGGGACTGTGTTAGGTAGTGGTTGGGGACAGATTGAGGCCAGAGAGGAGAGGGCCTTCTTGCTGGGGAGGAAGGTGGAATTAGAATAGTAGGGCCCAGTTGTGGGTCTAGAGGTGTAGAAAGCCAGCCAGGGAGTTTGGGACCAGTTGGGTAGGCCAGTTTGAAAATAGAGCAAGTCCTTCTTCCTGGTTTGTTTTTCTGGGGGATGCTGTGTCATTGCCTCCCCTGCAGAGGCTGGAGATGGGTTGTAAGCAGCCTCAGAACTGAAAGTGAGATCTGAACTGCATCTAGCCACAGACCCCAGTGGATAGCCTGGATCTCCCTCATCTGCAGAGAGCCCCTCCTCTCTCCCCTCTCCCCCTCCAGCTCCTGGGAGTTCATGAAATGATCTGCTCTAGGTGCTAAAAGGGGCTAGGCATGTGGGTTGTTTTGATTGGAGAACCCTAAGCCACAGAAAAGATCCAGGGGCCACTGCAGGAAGACCACCCATTGTTTGCTTCTCTTTTCCCAACTTATGGGGGCAGCGGAAGGTTAACCTCAATCACTAGTGTGCCAGCTCCGTGTAGCACCTTGGGCGTCCTCCCTGAATGGGGGAAGGCTGCCGCAGACCCTGTGCCTCCAGAACCACATGGGTGGGATCACTGGTGTTGAAGCACAGGTTCGACTTTGTGCTGGCTGGGTTTTCTATGATCCTTTTTGGAAGCTCCAGTTAAAATGGCCTTTTTCAAGCACTAGTTTTCAACATTTAATATTAGAGCTGCTGGTGATCTAAAATGAGTCATCTTTTCTTTTTGTTTTTAAAGGAAGCAATTTTGCTTTTTGTGTCTGGCTCTAGGGGAGGGATGCTGGGAACCACGGTGCAGAGAATTGGGTGAAGTAACCTGGGTTTGAATCCCCCACTAGAGCCTTTACCACAGTGTAACCTGTGCCCATTGCTTCACCTCTGAACCTCAGGATCCTCATTGTAAAATGGAGACTGCACTCAACTTGCAGGACTGCTTTGAGGCAGTGGTGCAGAGTGCCCTAGAAGATGCCCACTGAATATTTCTGGAATGCTGGAATGAGAGGTTGAAAGGTAGCTAGTGTTCTTGAGCAGGTATCCCTGCTTAGGGAACTGGGTACATTTAGACATAGGAGTAAATGAGAAGAAGAGAATAAAAAGCAGGAAGTATTTATAAGTGGTGGATTGGTGTGTGTTCTGAATTTGGAGTTTCAAACTCAGGATCCACAGCCAAGGTTAAAGAGGTGGTGTGTGTGTGTGTGTGTGTTGTGGCAAACAGAAGAAAGGAAGTAACGGTGCTGGAAGAGAGTTTATTTTAAAAGCTTCCCCAGTGATAGATTTGTAGCTCTGGGTAAATAGAGAAGCTTGTAAAACTTGATTAATTTTCTTCCTGAAGTCTGTTTTTGGTGGGGACTGGGGGTGAGGACAGAGCTTCCAAATGCTTTTAAGTTAGAAGTCTTTGTGTCCTGGGTTCGATCCCTGGGGTTGGGAAGATCCCCTGGAGAAGGGAAAGGCTACTTACTCCAGTATTCTGGCCTGGAGAATTCCACGGAGTGTATAGTCCATGGGGTCGCAAAGAGTTGTACACGAACGAGCGACTTTCACTTCACATTGCGTCCCCAGCACACACCATGTTCAGGGCCAGGGCTGAGTTCTCACCCCTTCTCCCTGCCCCTGATAATCGCTCCCATCGTTCTCTTCCTGGAATGGAGTGCCTGTTGCCGCGCTGTGCTCTGGTCTCACCTAGGGATGAGCAAGGGCTTTCTGCACTTGCGATGACTTCCTACTTCCTTCCTGGCCTATGCCTCGGTCCAGAGTGGATCTGATTTGCTCTTTCTTTGGATTAGGAAGCCCCCACCCCCACCCCCCAGCCTGCCCCTACCCCTGCCCCTCTCCCTGCCTAGGCCTGCTCTGGAGACTTGGACGGGCAGCTGGCGTGACCACTGGCCAGTGAGGAGCTAAGGTTTGTCCTGATCTGTAGGTCCATGTGAGCTGTTCGGTAATGAGAGGTTCCTGTTCCCAGGAAGCCACTGCAGAAATGGAAAGCAGGGAGGGCTGAAGAGATGGTGAACCTTGTATGTTGGGAAAGAAAAAAATTGAGTAAGTTTTGGAATGCTTCTATGTTTGGAAATAAAATTTATGACTGTGTATTTCTGTCATTAGGGTGGAGTGTGAACCCTGAGACTTAGATACCACATGTTGCCAGGCAGTGCCAGGCTTCTTACCTCAGGGCCTTTGCACAGACATTCTCCCTGCTTGGAGCACCTCCCTTTGTTCTCTCTCTCTATGGGGAATCCCTAATCATTGCTCGTGTCGTGTTTTTGTCTATTGCATGCCCCTGACCGTCATTCCTTTCCCAGAATGGAGTGCCTGTTGCTGGGCTGTGCTTCAGTCTCATCTAGGGATGAGCGAGAACTTTGTGCACTTGTGATGACTTCCTCCTTTCTTCCTGGCCTACTGGGCTGGCATTCGGATCTTAGTTCCTTGACTAGGGATCAAACCCATGACTCCTGCAGTGGGAGTGAGGAGTCTTAACCACTGGACCACCGGGAAAGTCCCATGTCTCAATTTAAGACATCATCTAATTATAAGAAAAGTCTCACAATCATCTTTGAGGCCATGGGATAGGGCCCATAAACTCGGGGGCTTGACACCTAGTTCAGATCTGTGGACAGAGTGATCGAGGACCCCCACCTCCCAGGGCTCTGTTCTCTGTGAATGGCTCCCTAAAGCCTCAGTGTCCTCAGGACATGTCCACATGTGGCTGCCTGTTTTGAGCCCTGGTTTTGGTGTTTGCCTTTCTTTTGTGAAATAGATTTCTGATGTTGATGGAGCCTCGGACCTGAAGTGTCCTCAGAGATGTGTGCAAAAATGTCCAGTACTCAATTAGCCTAGCTTACATCTACTGCTGAGGCCTCTAGGCTGGGTGCCCTGTGACTCTTCTCTTGCCAGGTTTTTCTGTTTTGTGACGGGGATTGAGAAGTGGGTGTGCAAGGTCAGGAGTCCTGCAGTGTCACTCAGCTGGAGTCTTGTTTAGTTGCTAAGTTGTGTCTGACTTTTGTGATCCCATGGACTATAGCCCACCAGGCTCCTGTGTCCATGGGATTTCCCATTCAAGAGTACAGGACTGTTGCCATTTCCTTCTCCAGGGGATCTTCCTGAGCCAGGGATTGAACCTGCATCTCCTGCTCAGCAGATGGAATTCTTCACCGCTGAGCCACCTGGAAAGCCCAGGGGATGTTAACCTAGGATGATGGGAAGCAGCTGGTTCTGATTCCTCTAACTCTCCCTGCTTATCCGTGCAGGAATATTTTATGATGTGACCCCCTGTAATTCAGAGTTGGTGGCGATTTTATCAGCTCACACAAATCTACAGTTGACCTTTGCATTATCTGAGAAGACTTGTGTTTGCTTAGCCGCGGAGGATAAACAGGATTCCAGGGGGTGGTTCAGGACTCTGGGCTGTGGGTTTTTGTGCAGCAGCCATGGCTTCTAATTGTGAGTGGCTCTTATCTGTGCTTCCCGGAAGATCTGGCCACACCTGGCGGCAGTGGTGGGGGGTTTCTTTGGTTCCAAGCTGGCCATTCAGGGTTTTCCTGGGACTTGAAATGCTCACTCCCTTTAAATCATCACTTTCTAGTCAGGCTGTCCTAATGCTATCAGCTCAGAATACTCCAGAATCCACTGAGGAGTCAGAGCAGATACTTGTTTTTCACGCTGATAGTCAGTCTAGTCTTTCCTTCTTCAAATAGTTGATGCCCCTGAGGTGTGGCTCCTGACAAAAGGACATGGGCAAATGCTTTGTCCTCACAGAACTTACAGACATTCTTTCCCTTTACCGGGGGCTTGTGTGTTTTAAGATGCTAACCGCAGATATTTAAACGGAAGGCACATCCTGCAGGTTCAGATGGGCTTTTCCTCCAAGAAGTTACCTGAATGTATTATTCTAGGCTCTCCTTGGCTCCCCTTGACCGGAAAATAGCTAGGTCACGCTTGCCTCCGCCTCAGTCCTCTGGCCATCATGCTGGCTGGGTCTGTGATTTTTGGACTTAGTCACCTGAAGATAACGGAGTGTTTGCTCCTTTGTCTGTAAAGCGATGGTAAAGGATACATCTGTGGTCCCAGCGTCTGGTGTGTGGCTTCATGGAGCCGAGCCATCCAGCACCTTGTCAAGGTATGACTGAGAGTTTGGAGAAAGTGATGATTTGATTGTACCTTGGAGACAAGAGAAGAGTTGGAACAAAAATGTCCTTGTACAGCTGTTATTCTAGTGAAAAATTTTTAAGAATTGGTTACTGGGAGCACAAACCCACAAGGCCAGAAAAGAGTGGAGGGAACGCTGATTTTCAGGAAGCTTTCAGCCAACCTGAGTTAAGTTTCCTGGGCTTTACCAAAAACACAATCCCCCTCCTAGGGGGCCCCCCTTGGGGGCTGGGCGTGCAGTCGGGCCCAGGCCACCTCGGAGAGGCGCAGGTGCCCGCCATAACACCACCCTTTCCGGTGAGTCAGCGAGTTTGTCCTGGAATATCCCGCCCCGGGGGTGGGCCAGGGTCAAGGGCTGGGGGCCACTCTGGCCCGCTGCTTCTCAGGAAGCCCCATCCAGACATGGCTTTTTTCCTGCTCCCTATTTTCTTTTCAAAAATGTTTTTAACATAGATGTGTCACCATGGAGTTCTTTTCATGAGGGCAAAAGCTGGTTCTGATCCAGAACCCATTGTGGCCTGATCCTTGGTCTTCATTATTTGGTGGGGCAGTTGCTGGGGCCTGACCAGGGCTGGTGGGTGGGGTGAGGTGAGGAGGAACCATGAGGAGGAGCTGCCCTGATAATGAAGGGAAGAGGTGGGGGGGAGGTGTGATTTCACTGTCCCGGCCACAGACAGGACCACGCCCCTCTGAAACAGCAGCATATGTGCTCTGGGGGAGGGTCTGCCCCTGACCTGGTGCAGGAGCCATGGCCACCACCAGCTTGGCCATCCAGCCCGGCCCAGCCCACACAGGAGGGAGGAGCCTGAAACAGCTCTCCCAGCCTCTCTCTGGCCGATTGGCCCTGATCCCTTCTCCCTCTTTTGAGTACAGGCTCTCCCCACTCCTCAAACCCTCCTTGTCCCCACTGCCCGGGTATGTGTGAGCCCCCAGTGCCTGCCGCGCAGTTGGTGCTCGTAAAAGTCTAGATTTTAAAACTGTGGGCATGAAGGACTTGATGGGCTGTGAGAGATGCTCTTGTGGGAGTACAGGGGCTATACTGCCCTGTGTCGTGCTTGGCACGTTGTAGGTCTTCTGCCCTTTGGGTGAATGGAGCAGTGCCCAGAGAAGCAGGACTCTGGCGTGGGCGGCAGCCCCCAGAGGGAAGGAGCTGAGGTTGTTTTGCGTAGGAGGGCTGTGGTCTATGCAAGAGGGCTGCTCCTGTGGCTCCTGCCTTTCTCCTGCTGTCCCTCCTGCTTTCCCAGGAGGCAGACAGCCTCCTGGCCTTACTCTTAAACTGCCCCTTAGTTGGTTTGGCCTCCATGGGGACGGCTGGCTTGCTTTTTTAATGTAAGGCATCCTGTCTCTCCCTTACTAAAATCAAAATCAAACCCAAATTGAAGTAAATCAGGAGCTGCAATGAAGACAGCCCAAAGATTCCCTTGACTGTGGGACTGAGAGCCAGATATTGAGGGTCTTTTGGGTCTGACCTTGCCCACGTTTCAGATTTTGCCATCTTTATGGCAGACCTCATCCCAGTGTTTGGCATGCTCCACTTCACTGTAGATTAATCATTACGGCCTCCCGCTGAGATAGACAGTGGTCTTAAGGGGAAAACCCCAAAGGGCCACCAGGTCTGTGGGATTTTAGAGAGCGGCTGAGGGTGCAGAGGGGACCTGGGGAGGGAGGGGGTAGTGTGTTGCTGGCGAAAGCCCCCGAGGACTAGAAAACCCAGCACCTTGCACCTGCTGCCTCGCTCCTGTAGAGAGGGTGTCATGTCTGTCACTGGCTGACACTTGCAGGGTTTTTCTTTTCTCCAAATAAATAATTCTTTGTCTCTCTTCAGGGTGGCAGATCAGGGCTGGAGAGAGGCAGCCGATCAAAGGCAGCTTCGCTGACTTTGAACAAGTGGGCTGAGGAGGCGTTCTGGACAGGCGTGGGGTGGGGGAAGGAGAGGGGACCGAGGAAGACCAGTGGGCTGCAGAGACAGGCGGGGTGACACCTGAAGCCAGCACCTCCTAAAACCGGTGATCCTGCGTTTCTTGCCTGGGGATGTGTGAGTGAAATATTAGGCTCGGTGGAGAGTTCCTTCCTCAGAGGAGAAAGCGGGCTCCCTTTTCCTGTCCCTTTGTCTCTGGTCCCCTTTGTCCCAGCCCTCCAGCTCTGCGGCCTCCCCTCCCCCCACGGTTCCTTCCTTTGTCCCCCGCCACTCACCAGCGAAACTCACCAGCGAAACTTAACTCGAGCCTCCAGCCGCCCGAGGCCCCCGTCTCCTCTGCTCCCCATGAAACAAAAGTAGCTGGTAGGTCCTGGCCTGGCTGTCAGCACGCGGACTCAAAGGAGCCAGACAGGGCCCCGGCCCCCAAAGGTGGTGGCTGGTTAGTTTTGAAGTTAGGTGCTCGCTGTTGGCAGCCCCCTCAGAGGGAGCTGTGTTAATTGAGGGGACCTGCTGCCCTAGTTACAGAGGTCTGGGGCTGCAAATGTAG
This sequence comes from Bos indicus x Bos taurus, assembly GCF_003369695.1. Lineage (NCBI taxonomy): Eukaryota > Metazoa > Chordata > Mammalia > Artiodactyla > Bovidae > Bos > Bos indicus x Bos taurus. The sequence goes on from NC_040078.1 coordinate 91,998,889, forward strand.
CTGGGGGACTCTCTTCTCTGGTGAAGCCCCTCTTTCTCCTGCTGTAAGTGGTCCTGGGCCTTCTTACTCATGAGCTCTGTGTGCAGAACTTATTCCTAAAAATAAGGATGTGCCAAACTCTAAAAGAGCCAAACCCACACTTCTGGGTACCGAAACACCTACTTTTGTTTTAAGATTGTCTTAATCATCTTTAAGCAAGCGTTAGCAGTCACCTGGGGGGTAAGCAAAGATCAGGGGAGAAAAACTGAAAGTTGAAAAAATCTGTCTGTTAACTTAGTTTGTTAAGAGTATGGGAAAGGATGGACTTGATTCCGTTTTTTCATGATGAAAATGGGAACTCCGGTGCCTGAGTTCTAACCTGATGGCTTCCTGGGTGTGTGGCCCAGGGCGCTGGAGAGAGAGAGGGACCTGAGGCCCACAGAGAGGGTTGCAGGAGCCTGTGTGCGTCTGTGAGGCAGAGCAGAACTGTGGTGGCTTGGAGAGGCTTCATCATTGCTGGAGTGGGTTTCCCTACTTAAAATGTTTAAGTTCCTAATTTAATTACTTGCGTTTAGAAGATAACATGTAAATTTTGAAATGTTGTATTCAAAATGCACAAAAAAATGCTGTTATAGGTTTTCACAGGCGTTTTTGGCATCAGTGTTCTAAATGCTGTCGCCAGAGCCACTTTAATCTTCTGACCCACCTTTCTTACACGTGTCGCTTGTACTCCGTCTCAGTTGTTTGAGATACGGTTTTTCAAACTTACGTATGATTCTGTCTCTAAGAACGTTATCCGAAGCCACAGGGACCCATGATAACGTTAAGACAGTTGAATATGTAAGATTTGTCTCATAAGTTTCTCTTGCTAGAAATGCTGCGGCAGATAGCAGACCCCGGTTCTGATGCTTGAGAGTGGGGAGGGCACCCTTCCTGAGTGTCCCTGCATGACCCTGATGTTTCTCTGAGCCTCAGAGTCTTCATCTGTCAAAATCAGAGGATAACAGTGCCTAAGGGTTGCTTCTCAGGGTTAAGTATGTGAGGAACGCAGGACCGTGCCCTGTATACAGCAAGCACTCAGCAAATGCAGCGTTGGAGGTTGGACTGGTTGGAGCACTCTGGCCATTCTGGTTTGTAGAGTGACTTTGAGGGCTTATCAGATGACACCTGGGGGCAGCCCTTGTGGGGAAAGACAAGACCCTCGTGCGCTTTGGGATTGGGGGAACTTTCCAGAGGAAAAGGAAAGAGGTTGCAGTTTTAGCTGTTGAGAAGGCAGTAATGGGGTGAGGTGAGGTCTGTGAAACCCCTCCAACCCCCCCAGTAGTCGCTGTGGTCCATCCGCTGGCATTCCCAGAGCGGAATGTTTTAAAAGTCCTTGGTTTAGGGCCCCTGTACCCAGCTGGTAAGGGTAACCAGTCTATAGATAGGACTCAGAAAACATTGAGGTTTTGTCTTTTAATGATCTTTGTTTCAAAGCTGGCAAAAGCTTAACTAGAGATGTAGCAGGTGCTGGGTTCTGTGTGTGCCCACAGATGTCTGTCGTCATTGCTGTGGTCATTGTTTGCCATCCCAGAGCTGCGGGTGACAGATGACACTCACATCCCCTGCTTCTTGGCTGGGCTGGAAGCTCCTGGGGTGGACAGTGGCCTCGGTGTATGTGTCATATGTGCACAGGTTTACGGGACAGATTTGCATCGCCGTTTGTCAATAAGTCCTGCTTTGAATATCCACCTCTGGTGTGCCGGTGGTGGGGGAGCTGGGATTCCCAATTTAGATGCTGACGATAATCTGAAACTGAAACAATCAGAAGAGTGTGTCTCATGAAAAAGAGAGCAGGGGGGATAACAGCTCAGCCGGAAGTTCTCACCTGGCTGCGGGGGTCCAGACTGACCTCGTGTGGAGGGCGCCACCTTGAAGCCAGTTTTTCCTCTTCAGATGACTGTACTCCATTTGGGAGAATTAGCGAAACAAAATGGAAATGGGCGATGTGTTCAGTTACTTTGTGAGGCTTTGAGTGGTGGATCCCTTCTTGCACTTGTGAACTCTGTCCCAAGGTTAGGTGTCCCTGGCCCCAAAGTGAGAAAGTCTAATGGAGAAAGAGGTTGGCGGGGGTAAAACCAGGTAAAATTAATTTCAAAAGACTAAAGGTCTTAACCCGAGCGGGTAGAGGGCAGGGGTCAGGGGCATGTTTCTTTTCTGAATAAGTAAGGCCTCAAAGCTCCCCGCCGCATGCGTGTGCACGCGTGCGTGTGCGAGTGTGTCAGTCACAGCAGAAACAAAATAGAGAACCGCCCCCCCGCCGTGTGTGTGTGTGTGTGTGTGTGTGTGTGTGTGTGTGTGTGTGTGTGTGTGTGTGTGTGTGTGTGTGTGTGTGAGAGAGAGAGAGAGAGTCACACAGGGGAGACAAACCTACTCTGTGTGTGTGTGTAAAGCATGTGTGTTTAGAGACCCAGAGGGAGGGGGCAGGGCCTAGGAACGGTGGATGGCTCAGGCTGGGGGAGGGGTTACTATTTGCATAACTGATTGTTGCTCTTGGGGATTGTGGTGGAGGATGGGAGGCTAGCACAAAGGCTCTTTCCTCCCCCTCTCCTTCCTGACCCCTCCTCCTTTCTCCTTTCTTCCCCTTCCCTCCCCCTTCCCATGCCAGAGCCCTGAGTCTCGTCCGCACCACCTGTGCCCCCTCTAATGGCCCAGGGGTGGCCTTGCTCTTGGTGCCCTGTGGATGAGGTTTTTACCGCCTGGTCCCCAACTGCAGGCAGGGCCACCGCAGCCGTCTGTCAAGTCAAGATAAAGTCCAAAAGGAAGGGCTGTGTGTCTCTCTTTAAAAGCTGGTACTTCATAAAAAACGGTTTCTGCCTGAGCTCTCAAGTTCTTGCCTTCACCATCTTTTCCGTCTAGAGACTGGAGGTTTCTGGAGGGAGACCATGGCTGGTGTCCCCTCACATAAGCTGGTTTTCCAGGGCCTATTTCCTGTGACCCACAGCTTGACACTTGCTGGAAAGCAGAAGCGGCTGGTAGCTGGGCTGTCCCGTAACAGCTTCAACCAAGCCTTTGGGAATCCCACAGAGAGAAGGCCGAGGCCCGTGTTCTGGCATGGGCTTGAGACTCACTCTTGCAGACCCTAAACAGTAATACCTGGTGGGTCCACCATGTGTCTTTGCTAAACCAGTAAATGAATGAGTACGTGTGCTGTGACCCCAAAGCAAAGTAAATGCCACCCAGAGGTCTGTCATCCACTTCTGGGCTTTTCTGTCTAGCATGTCTGTGTATTGAGTGCCCCCCAGGAGGCCTGTCTCCCTGCCTGAGCCTCAGTTTCCCCATCAGGAAAATGGTGGTAACAGTTCTTGGTCAGGCTGTCATGAGACTCAAGTGAAGTTCCCCAGAGGGTCCTGCCCATCATTGGGGAACTTGGGGACAGAGCAGGCCTTGAACAAGTGGAGAACCACCTGTCAGAAGGCTCCTGGGCCTTGTGAAATGACCTGAAGGGGCAGGCCTGGTCAGCATCGTCTGCCACCCTGTTTGTTTTGCCACAGAACAAGGTTATCTGTGACATTAGACTCCTAGGTTGTGCTGAGGAGGTAGGGTACCAAATTGCTATTGACATCTCCCTTGGTGGGGGGGGGGGGTCCCTCCTCCGCCCCACCTTGCATACCCAAGGTTGATCTTTGTATTTAAGATCTGGCTACAGTTCTTTCACAAAATGAAGACTGAAAACGTTTTTAAAGCAAGTTCATGCCCTGGAGGCCAGTTAGCTCCCTGGCACTCTGAATTGGGTTGGGCGGGGTCAGTATTTGAGCCATCAGCTGCAAATCCCTCTGGGTTCCTGAGGGGCTGAAGTTGTGTGCTTGCTATTCCTGGCAGGTCCCTGCGGGGAGTGTGGGGTTGTTCTGGTTGGCTAGAGGATGGAGGAGAGGGATGTGGAAGCTTGCTTCACTTGGTACAGCTTCACTGACTGCTTGGTTTCTCTGAGCCACGGATTCTTCCCCTGTGAAATGTGGGCATCCATCACACGATGGGTGAGGGTGCTTGGTGACCAGATCTTACTCTGGAAAATGTTAGGTATTGGGCATGGATAAGGGCTTCCCTAGTGGTTCAGCGGTAAAGAATCTGCCTGCAGTGTAGGACATGTGGATTCGATCCCTGGGTTGGGAAGATTCCCTGGAGAAGACAATGGCTACTCACTCCAGTATTCTTGCAGGGAGAATTCCATGGACAGAGGAGCCTGGTGGGCTATAATCCACGGGGTCGCAAAGAGTTGGACAGGATTTAGTGACTAAACAACAACAATCCCGGAAAGGCTTGGACAGTTCATGAACTGGAGGGTGGGAGGGACCTGACCAGAGGTGCCTGGAAGGATCGATGGCTCTGCCCTTTGTGGCTTGCCGAGGGGATTAATAACAAAGGTCAGTGGGATGAGGCAGCCTTCCCAGGGTGTTTGCCCAGAGGGACCATCTTCTTGGAGCCCGTGGTTCCTGGTGAGTAGCCATAGGAGTGAGAGCTCAGGTGTGCCAGCCACCTGGCTACTCTGGCCTCGGACTGTAGACACCACTGGACGCCTGCACACATTCCTGTTCCCCTGCCTCTTAGCTGCTTCCAGAAGGCTGCTCAGATGGCCTGGCACCCCCCCAAAGGTGGGCTCACAGCCCCGTGCCCATTGCCTTTTTGAGCCCTTCAGGCAGCTTTTCTTGGAAACTCCTGAGTGCTCTTAGGGGAGGCATCAGTAGTAGCCTCTTTCCTGTTGAGAACGCTTATAGTTGGGCTTCTCTGGTGGCTCAGACAGTAGAGAATATGCTTGCAATACAGGAGACCTGAGTTTGATCCCTGAGTCAGGAAGATCCCCTGGAGAAGGGAATGGCTACCCACTCCAGTATTCTTGCCTGGAGAATTCCATGGACAGAGGAGCCTGGCGGGCTACAGTTCGTGGGGTTGTAAGAGTTGGACGCAACTGAGCAACGTTCACACACAGGCTTACAGTCTAGTAGAGATGACATTTCTAGTGGAGATGAAAATAGTTGGTGGTCACTCCAGCTCCAGTTGGAGAAGGAAATGGCAACCCACTCCAGTATTCCTGCCTGAAGAATCCCGTGGACAGAGGAGCCGCTTTCCCTGTCTCCAGCTCCAGCGGTCTTCCCTGGAACAGGCTCAGCACATGGTACTCAGCTTAGACACCTAGATGTGCAGCCTCTGGGTATAAGTAGGCTGGTGGAGGAGGGGTCTGCTGTGGGTTTTTTTTTTTTTTTTTGCTGCACCAGGTCTTAGTTGTGGCATGTGGGATATAATTCTCTGACCAGAGATCAAACCCAGGTCTCCTGCATTGGGAGCACGGGGACTTAGCCAGTGGACCACCAGGGAAGTCCCTCTTGTTTTTTTAAAAACACTTGCTGAAAACAAAAACCCCAAACACCTGCCAGCCCATCTAAACCATCCAGACCACCCCAGAGGCCTGATTGACTGCGATTCCCGTAACCCCCCAGCTCTGTAACCAGAGTCAGGGAGAGTAGCATCTGCTTTATATAGAAGTGGAAACTGAGGCCCATGGAGGGAAGAGGCTGCCTCGATTGATGGAAAGGGGCCCCAGAGGCTGTTAAAAATTTCCCTCCAGCCCTTAGCAGTGGGCTGGTAGGTCTCACCTTGCTCCCTAGGCCGTTGCCATTGGCAACCAACTTCCCCTGTTGGTTCTGGGGGCCCTTGAGGGGAAGAGGGAAGAAGGTGGAAGCCAGGCTGTCAGTCAGTCAGGTGGCATTTGGGTGTCAGTGTCAGTGGGTTAGTGCTGGTGACAGTCGGAGGAGGGCCGGGGCACATCAGAGTCATCCGGTGCACAGGCCCAGATCTTGCTACGAATTGTTCCCAGTACTGGGGAAATTCTATGCAGGGATGCCTCACTTTGTGCAAAAAGATGCCTTCCTACCCCTCCTCCCTCCACCTTATACACACAAAGGAAATTTGAAGAGAAGCAAAGACGGCTAGAGACAGACTAGGCTAACGTTAAGGTCTGCTTGGTTCAGGCAGCCTTAGCTCCTGTCCCGGTCCAGCTGTTCTCCAGCCCTGTGGCCTTCTGCTAATTGCTTAGTCCTGCTGAACCTCAGTTTACTCATCCGTAAAACAGGGGTCAAGGCCCCGGTGTCCACTGGCAGTGCAGGGGAGCAGTGCTTAGCACCATGCCTGACACCCCTGAGCGCTCAGTAAGGAGTTGCTGTTGTAAGAAGAATTGGAACGCTGCGGTGGGTTGGTTACTGTTTATTGAGTGTCATCTCGGTCCTGCCAGAGGCTTGGCACTCAGGGGAGACAGAGCTGGGTGAGGATCAGATTGGTTGCCATCCAGAAGGGCGGACAGATCAATTGACGATCGAGTGGGCAGGTCACAGTCAGTGCTGGGAGGAGGACACAGGCGGAGTCTGACATCCGGAAAGGGGTGTTGCCTGCTGCATCAGGGGCTGGGAGGGCTTCCTGGAAAGGGGGTGTGGCAGCGGAGCTTCAAAGAAGACAAGAGAGAGAGAAAGTGGACGGGAGGGCATCCCAGGCAGATGCAGAGTTTCATACTGGAAGATGCGGACAGTGGATGTTGATGACAATTGACCTTTCTTGGGCTCTTAGTCTGTGCTGGGCCCTGGAGTGCTTTAATTCCCATAACCAACCCTGGGAAGTGGGTATGATCCCGTTTTGTAGTTCCAAAACTGGGCCATAGGGAAGTTAGAAAACTTTTCCAGGCTCACACAGCATGGAAGACGAGTGTTCAGCCTCCGAGACCCAGACTTTGGAGACCACACACACTGGCGGCCGCTTGAGCCGCTGCCTTGCCCGACGGGACCCAGGACTAGTTGTTGGCAGATAGATGCTTGTTAGCTAATGGGACGGCCCGCTAGTTGGGCAGGTTGAGGAGTCCCCCTGCCCACCTCAGTTTCTTCATCTGTAAAATGAGAATAACCCATGTCCATGAAATAAGATGAGGTTCTTGGGCAGAGTGTGCACTATGGGGTGTATTCAGAGAGTGTCTACTCCAGTTCCTTGACCAGGCTGTGGTTGCTGGGTAGACGATATTCAGTCTTAAGGCAGTCCCCTCCGCAGCCCCTGCCAACTGTCCTTGTTCAAGAGTCCGTGGGACTTGGGCTGGATTAGATAGAATGTGGGCAGAGTGCCCAGCACAGCACTGGGAGGCGCATAGCTCCTGTACACAGTAGTCATTTTCATGATGCTGTCTTATCTCTCGATATTAGTAATTATTACTGATGGTCCTCTCATCAGTCCAGTGGGGGTGATTTTAGCCACACTTTATAGAAAACGGCTTGGTGGGTGAATAATGCCTCCAAAGTCACAGTGCTTGACAAGACACTGAGATTCTGAATTGGGTGTGTTGCACCCCTGACCCTGTGCTACGTCATGGGAAGGCTCTGGCAAAACAGGCCTTCTTGGGATTTCCCTAGTGGTCCAGTGGTTAAGACTCCATGCTTCCAGTGTAAGCGGTGCAGGTTCAATCCCTGGTCAAGGACTAAGATTCCATATGCCCTGTGGTATGGCCAAAAAAAAACCCAACAGACCCAAGGCTTGAGACATCCTTCTAAAGCACACCCATTGTGTAAGGTGCAGCATGCTCGCGGCACGTGGTGTGCACACACACTTTCTCTCACTTGGACACTTCAGCTCGTGATAGCATCTCTGCTCCACCAGCAGGGCACGTACCCTGGGTGTGTGAGCATGCCCTAAACCCAGTCCAGACCCTGGGCTACTCTCTCTTCCAAGAACACAACAGCTCCAGCCCAGAGAAAGCAGTGTTACCCGCAGCTCGACCCAGTGCGGTTATAATAACAACACAGTGGGAGAAATGTCCATAGCTTGGGGTCGCCTGCTACCCAACCCCGCTCCCTGGGGAACCCCTGCAGGGGTAGTCTTCTGGCAGACACATCACTGCTGTTCTCCCTCTCAGCCCTGCTGGGAGGAGGTGGTTGGCTCCCTCAGTTGGTAAACTGGGCCCTGTGGCCTTGAGTGTTTCGGTCTCTGGGCCGCATGTGCCCATGGCCCTGAGCCAGGCACCACTGGGAAGGACCAGCGAGGACACAGGGATCCCAGCGGCGCTCTGTCCCCTGGGGCGTGGGAGCAGAGAGCCAGGCCCTGAGCACGTCCCCAGTTGAGACTGGAGGCTCGTCTCCCCGAGGGCTGGCCCCACTTGCAGCCACCACGCTCGTGCTAATTCTTTGTTGATTTAGAAGCCTCTTCAGGATCGTGCAGTGCCTTAGGGCCACTCTTGTGGAGAGGAACTGTAATCCCTTAAATATAATAATCCCCCTTGCTGGACACATTAAAGAACAGCTTCCTGTACATGAGCCCGTTGGCACCCTCCAGCAGTCCTGCGGGGGCAAAGGCCCAGGCTTATCATCCCGGGTTGTTCATGAAAAGCAGGTAGGTGACTTTTGTGGCTTTCCAGAGTCACATGTCCAGTACCCTATGAAGCTCAGAGTCAGAATCCAACCTGAAGGCTAGTTCTGGTGTCCGGGACAGACGGCAGATGCTTGGCATACATGTGGGTGCTCCCCACTCATGTCAGGCATTACAAGTAGGTCACAGTAACTCTTTCCTCCTGACCCAGGTTCAGAGTTTCTTTTCCATACAGCATTTTAGTCATTGTCAGTCAAACGACATTGGCATGTGAGATGAGTTCCTTGTTATTGGTGTCACACTTCAGACTGGAAGTCGGCCAGTGATGTTGTGTGAGTTTCCTGGCTCTTTGGATTTCCAGGTAAGTGAAAGTTGGAGGCAAGGCATCACTGTATTCCAGTTGGAAGCCCCGTACCTGTCTGATGGAGCCAAGCACCAGCTTCCAGGAGGGCCCTGGCACATCTCATCGGGTGTGTGGTGTCTGCCTGAAGAAGAGCCGCTTGAATCGGAGTGCCTACTGGCCAGCCAGAAGGGGATGGACGGCGGGGACCAGCCAACTGCCGAAATGTGATCGAACCCGCCTTGTTGGAAGACGCGCGAGCAGCCTTTTCTTCCAGATGCTCTGAATTCCACTCCACATGTTGATTTCTCTTCGGAGGTCCCCAGGATGACCTTTTACACCATGCACGACCCTCCTAGGATGTGGGGATGCTGAGCGGTGGAGAGATGAGGAAGTTGGGGGGTGGGTGTGTGGCTGGCATGGCATTGCAGGCGCCATCCTTGGAAATCCTGTCTTGGTCAAAATGACACGGTCAGGTACTCAGACTGCTGGGCGAGTCTGAGTTCTAATCCCATCCTGAGCGTCCTCATGTACCAGGTTTGAGCTGAAGGTTGAGTTTGAAGTCCTCGTTCAAGCTGAACCTTGGATTCTGCAGCTGCCCTCATAGAGCTGGACTGTGAGCACAGGTGACCGCGGCGCCTCTCCTCCTCAGCCCTTCTTCCACGCTGAGCCACAGAATCCGAGCGCCATGGTCACCTAACGAGTGGCTCTCTTGTTTTGATCGCGTAACTCTTCAAACATCAGCCGATTTCTTGCTGTCAGCCACCATGTGGATGTTCTTGACCTTGGTTTTCAAGATGCCTTTTCATCCGTCCACTTAGTTGCACAGTCCGTCTCATCTCCCCTAGCAGCGTGACCCCTGCCCCCCACCTTCCTGCCCACAGGCAGGCTCCCTGGTTCATCCCCAACCCTAAACCCGCAGAGCCTTTTTTTCAGTAAGTTCAGCTCAAACCCTCGCCTTTTCCTGACTCTACTCGGCCCCTCCGTTTGAGAGGACTTTTTCCCACATGAAATACAGATTTAAAGAAAGTCAGCTGTAATGGTTAGAGGGACCTTACAGGACATAGACTTCAGTGGTTTTTTTTTAACTTACTTTTTTTTTCCCCCCTTTTTAGCAGGAGATCCCTTTCTTTAAGTGAAGTCTTAGGTGGCAGGCCAAATAGTGTAACAGAAAGAGAGAGCCATCTACCAGTTTAAGGGGTGTGGGATGCCAAAGGTCACACCTGCTAAGCTTCCAACCGTTATGCCTCCTCCCGTGGCCCCCATGGTCACTCTGTGGTTTAGTCCAACTCCCAGATGGAGAGGTTGTGCCCAGGATAAGGAGATGACTTGGCTGAAGATTCTTCAGGAAGTGAGAGTCACGGGGGTCCTCAGGTCCCCCAACCATATCCTGGGTGCTGTCAAGCGATCAGGCTTCCCCAGCTCTTCAGTGAGATGTTTGGACATGTTTCAGTAAAGGATCTGCAGCTGGATCCTTTTGGGAAATGCAGGGTTCAGCAGTTTCTCTAGAGTAGGACTTCTCAAGAGTTTCCAGTGCATTAAGATGCATTGCAGATCTTAGAAGTGGGATAGCATATATGAGGTGGATAAACAGAGTGAAACGCAGCGTGTCTGACATTTATTTGACCACGGGATCTCATCTGGTTGAGGAATCCTAAAACTTTAATCAAAAGTACAGGCTAGGAGATGACTGGGTTGTCTGTTGGTCCCCAGTTTTTTTGAGATACGGACAACTGTGGGTCCAGGTGGCACTCACCGTTTCCTGGACTGTATCTCCATCCTTTGGAGCCGTCTGTCTTTCTTCACTAAGCATCTGTTTTGTTGGGTAATGGGCTCCTGTAAGCCTCTGCCCTTCCGTGTCAATAGATAGTATCCATCTTTTTCAGTGATCACAAAGTATTCTGCTTCTTGGATGTGACAATTTATCAGTCCCTCGCTGTGTAGCATTAAGATTCTTTCCAGTTTCCTCATACTGTAAACAAACTCTGATGAACATGTTGTTATTGTTTAGTTGCTAAGTTGTATCCGACTCTGTGATCCCATGGCCTTTAGCCTACCGGGCTCTTCTGTTCATGGGATCTCTCAGGCAAGAATACTGGAGTGGGTTGCCATTTCTTTTTCCAGAGGATCATCCCGACCCAGGGATTGAACACACATCTCTTGCATTGCAGGCAGATTCTTTACCACTGAGCCACCAGGCAAACCGTGATGAACATCTTCGTGGCAAAATGTTTGTGCACGTGTACGTGATGATATTCTTAGATGTGGAATGCTTGGGGCGTATGGTATACACAACACACTTTAAAAACAAAAGGCTGTCAGAACTGCCAGCACATTGCTTCACAAGCTGGGTGCTGCTTCCCAACTTTGTCCTGGCAGAGCTACTCACGAGTGCCTTTGGAAGGGGCTGACTGTCAAAGCGCCTTAGGCCCTTGGGAAGTCAGAACTGGCCTCGTGTCCTTGGCTGTGCCGCCTCTCTGGCCTGTCTGGCCCTGGAGGGCTCCTTGTTCTTTGTGCTCTCACCCTCCTGATGTTCGTCTCCAGGGGAGGGCTCTGTGGGGACCTCCCCCATGTTAATTGATTTAGATGCTTTTCCTTGTGTAAGAGCTTGGTGGTGGAGACCCATTTATCTGGATGCTTTTTACATCCCAGAAACCTTGCGTGAGAGGCACAGATTGGACTACAGAGACAATGGGGCATCGGGGACCTTGCCCACAAGGTTTCTGTCGCCACTTTTATTGCCTGGCTCTTGCCTGACTCCCAGTGACGACTGGTGTTCTCAGAAGGGGAGTCTTGGGGAGGGGGGGCTTTATAGGCAGAAGTGGTTGGTAGCATTCTTTTGTTTTTTCCTCTTTCTTTTGCCCAGGTAGATCATTTTGGAGAGGGAGTGCCTCATGGATGTAGGTTAGGGTAGACTGGGATTGAGGTTCACAGTCAGGGGGAGGCAGCCATACTCCTGTATGCCCAGCACCTGATCAGGAGGACTTCAAGTGGAGCCTCGTGGGAATCTCAGCGTGAATTGAATCAGGCTCCCTTCGCCACGAGGGATCAAGGCTCCGAGAGGTTTAGAAACCTGAACAAGGTTTCTCCGCCGTAAGGCATGTGTGTGCGCTGAGTCACTTCAGTTGTGTTTGACTCTTTGCGACCCCGTGGACTGTAGCCCGCCAGGCTCCTCTGTCCATGGGGATTCTCCAGGCAAGAATACTGGAGTGGGCTTCTCTGCCGTCCTCCAGAAGATCTTCCTGACCCAGGGATTGAACCCATGTCTCTTACGTCTCCTGCATTGACAGGTGGGTTCTTTACCACTGGTGCCGCCTGGGAAGCCCTCACTGTAAGGGGAGCCGTGGTATTGGGACTGGAAGCCAAGTTTGTCTGAATCCAAGTTTCTGGTTCTTTTTTTAAATTTTTTTGGAGTGGGGGGCACACTGCGTGGCTTACGGGATCCTAGCTCCCTAATTCCCTGACCAGGGGTCGAACCTGGGCCCTCAGCACTGAAAGTTCAGAGTCCTCAACACGAGGCCTCTAGGAAATTCCCCAAAGCTGGTTCTTACCTGCTTTGTGTCTGGGAAAACTGAACACGTCTCAAGTTTTCTTAGAGTTAAATGTGAGTGGTTTCAAGGTCTTTTGTGGGAGGTGAGTTTAACATGACTCTTGTTATTTTTAATTACATAAGTAATATCCAAGTACTTCTTGTGTTAATTATTGCTAAATTATAGAGGTCTATGAAATAAGAAGTAAAGAGAACCCCCTACTTTCTTGCCCCTTGCTGTCCTCTTCCTTCTGGTAATCAGGTTTAACCAGTTGGAGGGCCTCCTTCTAGACCTTTTTCTGTGCATTTGCATGCATTAATATCTGTCTTGATGGAGCCCTAAAAACCATTCAGTTCTGACTGGAGGCCCCATTATTTACCTGCTCGATTTCTTTAATTTCAGCAAACCTGAATTGAATAGTAGCCTACTAACTAACTGTAACTTGGGTTAACTCACCCATCCTGGGAGATGAAGCACGAGTTTCATCTGTGTACTTAGGATAACAGTCTGGAGTATTGCAGCGTTGTTGGCAGGATTATAAGAAAACCATGTAGCAGTCCAGTGTAAGGTATGAACGAGAAGGTTCCGGAAAGTTACCTGAGTTTGTGCTCCATGTTGCAGGATATGAGAATGGATATAGTTAGTACTCTAACTCAGAGTTGTGTGGACAACAACTATATAAATATCCATGAATACGAAATTAGCTGTAAATAAGCTATACATGCCATCAGAGAGATGTTAGCGACAGTTGGAGCTCCAGGCTCCAGGAAAGAACAGTTAGCCCACAGAGGGAATTAGAGAAGGTCTTTTTGGAGGAAGTACCCTCCAAGAAGCAGCGTGGGGGCATTAGCAGTGTTATTTAACTCTTGCTTTGTCCATGCAGTGTTCTCAGTTCTCTACGTAAACTCACTCACTTAAACCTATACCATAACTATGAGGTCAGAGTTAGAATTAGTTTTCTAGATGAGAAAACTGACGCAGAGAGAGGTTCAGTAACCTGCCCAAGGTTACACAACAGTGTATGTCTGAGCCGGGATTTGAGCACTGGCGTCCCATGCTCCTAGACCTGGCCGGGGCAGTGCAGGAACAGTGGGAGCGTGGCTGGGGTGGGACACAGCTGTTGGCAGATCTGGGAAACAGCAGGGTGTGCGGGCGAATGGGGGTGGCGGTTCATGATGTGGTTGGATGGGGTGATCGCAAGCAGATCAGGGAGCCTAATACCAGAGTCCCTAATACCTGTGATTGATCACTGGGCCTCATCCCACCCTAGCTCTGGCACTTGTGTAGAGGGCGCCTGGCCTCCCTGGCATCCTCCATGAGAGTGGCCGCTCCCGATGCCTGCCTTCCTCCCCCAGGCCACTTGAGGAGCTCGTAGGCAAGCTTTGGGCTGTGCAGTTCCTTAGCTGTTGTTTTCACTCCAAGTTCTCAGATAGAATAGTTATGATCGGCATTTTGGTTATTGGTTTTTTGAAAGTAATTTAAGAAAATCTTAACTCCAGACCTCACTGCAGACCTCCAGACCTCCACTCACCATTGTGCGTGCACACGCACACACACACATGTACAAAAGCATGCCTGCAGTCACTTAGGGCACCATGTTGCTGACACGACAGAGCGTGTCCTCACCTCTTGTACCCTGGCTGCCAGGTGCCTCTCGACATGTGTGTGCGATGCCCTTTGATTGCCTCACTGTGCGGCACAATGGAGCCTCTGTTGACATGCCAGCTAATTAATTTTAACTTTGCAATGTTGCTCCATCTACTTGTGCTGTCCAGGTTGTCCAGTGTTTTCTGGGTGCGGATTCGAGGAAAGGTCTGGAAACGGATGGAGGGTGTGGATTCTGACCCTTCCTCTGGGCCCCTCCTCCCTCCTGCCCCTTCTGTGAGCTGGAGGGGACCCAGGTGGACCCTTTTCCTCTTTGCCTGATTTTTCCACAGCTGTTCAGAGGGGAAATGCTGGGCTCTCCTTTTGGGAGAGGTCTTAATTGCCAGGGTGTTAAAACAATTGAGCACGAACCTCACTAACACGGTCTCGTCCAGGGCTGAGTTGTGTGAGAACCAGAAAAAACTGAAATTGCAGACAACTGGTTAAAAAAAACAAAGCTGTTGGGGTTTAGCACTGTCGAGTTCACTCTGCAGAGAGGAGGGGTGCCTGGGCAGGATCTGTAATTAGCACGTGTGCTTTGGGTGCGTAGACGGGGTATTTCTAAAAGTCTTAGAATAGTCTGTCGTTTTGGATATTAATTTGCTTAGTGCATCCCGTGTTGTCCTCTGCCCCTCCCCATTTTTCACATTTCTGATGTTAAGCTTGGCTCAGGCATTGATACTTGTTTGTAAGGTTTGATTTTCTGTTTATATTTTCCCCTGCTGCTGGTGTTGCGTTGTGAGAAGCCTCATCCCTTACTTTGTGTTTGGTGGAATCTGGTTGAAGGACAGGGGGGACCTCAGTCTTTCCAGCCGTTGGACCCTGGCAAGTACCTCCCTCTCTCCAGGCCTCAGTTTCCCCATCTGTAAAGTGGGGATGCTGGATTAGCTGTCTTCATGCTTGGAAGCCTGTCTGTTATCACATCCTTTATAATGGAGTGCATTTGATTCTGGAGTAGGGTTCAGCAAACTGTTTTCTATAAACGGCCAGATAGTAGATATTGTTGGCTTTGTAGATTGTATGGTCTCTGGCACCACCACTCAGCTCAGCGTTGTAGCACAAAAGTAGGCACAGTCACTGCAGAAGTGAATGGGTTGTGGCTGTGTTCCAGTAAAACTTTATTTACAGATACAGGTGGCGGGCCAGGTTTGGCTCATGGATCTTAACTTGCCTTCCACAGCTCTAACACATTCTCTTCTCACACACCAGGCTAGTCTGAAGAAAAGAAGTATTTGAATTAAGGACCAACTGCCGAGCCTTCCCGAGGGCTTACCTTGCCAGGATCCTGGTCCGTCCCCTGTGTTCCTCCTCTGGTAGCTGGGGAGGTTGCCCATCCAGACACCTGTAAAGAGAGGTGTGCCTGCTCTGTGCAAATCACCATTTCCTGAAAAACTGTAAGATTTGGTGAATCCCGGGTTAAGTCTGATTAAGGGAACTCTACCAAAAACTAATAATCTGCCTTTTCCTGTGATATACCTTTCCAGTGGGAGAAAAAAATCACACTTTGGTTTTTGCTCTTGTCAGTGCAGTGGTTTTATTGACATTAAAAAAAATTCTTGGTATACAAGGTAGTTTCCTGGACAATTGTGTTGTGCTTCTCTTACCCCCTGACACAAAACTTCTTGGTTTTTTAAGAGGCTGCTTCTCGGAGAGCCAGAGAAGACTGGCTCGTGGGGGTAAAGTCGTCTGAATAAGGGTTATCCCTCTTCTTTGTAACTGTCCAATGTAATACCACATGGCAGATTTGGTAGCAGAACTTCCTCTCATTTCCTTGAGTTGTGCTAAATACTTTTCTTCCAGGTGAAGACGCATTATTTACTTTATTGCTGAAGGCTCTGTGTGTCCTCCTTTGTGCCGGGGAGAAGGAACACTTATCCCCATTTCCCAGATTGGTAAAACGAGGCAGCAGACGGTTCAGAGGTTTGCAGTTCGGGATTGAAAATCTCATTGTGATAAGTCGGGTGTCTTTATCATTCACCCTGTGAAAACAGAATTGTGACTCAGCAAACAGTATCTGGGCATTCAGGGGTGCTGTGCTTTTGGGGGCTTCTTAAGGCCTGGTGCCTCCCTTCCCAGGAATGCCCTCCAGAGAATGGTGATCCTGAAGGTGGAGGCTGGGAGAATTATGCCACGTTCCTCTTTCCAACCCATGTAAATAAGCAGTCTAAGTAGAACAATAGTATGCTCTGCAAACCCACTTTGAGATCATTCCCTCTGTCTCACCAACCCCATCCAATAAGATTAAGACCCCTGGGAAGTGCACTGCTCTTGTAAATGCAGGCTTTGCTGTTATCTAGGGGAGAGAATGAAGGAAAAAAAATTCACCACTAAAAGCAGAACTAACCCTGGGGGCAGCCTAGCTTGTGGCTGAGATGCTCTGACAAATGTTTGGACAGCTTAAGAAGATAAACTAGAACTTAAATAAATAAAACCAACTACCTGGTCTATGAAAAATTAGATTTGAGGCCCTGTTGTTTTCTGAAGCTTTCAAGGCCAGGAGCTTATGGGGTAGGAAACATACCATTCCTGATGGAATAACTTCTTCCCCGGGTCTCGGGAACCCTTTGCCTGTGCAGGGGCCACCTGGAGGAGCAGGGGTGGGGTGGAGCATCCACTTGTTGGGTCCTCACTCACCAGTGGACTGCCACTGTGGTCGGAGAGGGGGCAGTAAGTCTGAGCCCAGATGCTCCTCTACCACTCATTAGCTAAGTCACTCTTTGCACAGAGCAACCCCTGGTGACCCCCACTCTTTGCCAGATTGTTTTGGGGATGTGAGGACTGTTGATGTAGTTGAGTCTGCACTCCTTGGGCTCTTCATCGAGCACCTACTTGGTGCTGGGATTGTTCATTTGGTACAGTGCTGGCAGCAAGCCCTCAGTGTGCTCCAGGGGCTTCCTGGTGCAGAGTGAGGAAATGAGTGATGAGTGGCAGCGGGAGGTTTTTCCTCGCTAGGATGTTTTTGTGGCTCTGTGTATTTGTGGTCTCCTCTGCTTGTCCTTAGCATGGAGGTGAAGACCTGCATGTGGATGATTAAATAAGATGCCCACCTGTGAATGAAAAGATGTGAAATTCTAAAGTTTGCTTTAAGCCACCCAGGAAACCTTTGCCAGGCCTTGAACCCCTTGCTTTTGTGAACTCTTTCAGGTATTTCCCCCATCTCCCTAAGTCTCTATCCAGGAGAACTTCTGGTTGCACCCTCTTTCAGGTGTGAAAGGGAGGACTGAACCCACAGGGTGGGGGAAGATGGTAACACCTCCCACTCAGGGAGAGTTAAAAATGAGGCCTTTCACCTTTTAATGATAACGCACATTGCCCGGCAGCATCACTGCGGCGTGGGGGGCCTGAATGCATCCGGTGTGTCCAGAAGGGTCACTTATCTTGATTTTGGCTGTCACTTCTGTTGCTCATAGATGCTGTGTTGATATATACCACTGATTAGGGCCTGGCTTGTTTTGCTGGCTGCTGGGCCATGAGAAGGAGGGTGGGGCGGCCCCTGCTCTGTGAGAATAGGTTCTGTATCTCCTCTCTGAGGCCCTGCTGGGACTAGCTATCCCAGAGGCTCTTCCTAAATGCCGTGCCTCCGGGGAGGGCCCAGCTCTACCAGGAGCAGCCACCAGTCTCTGCTTATGCCTTGCCGGCCACCAGTGTGGGTTGACTTGCAGCTTCAGAAGGTCTCTTGTCTTCTTTTTAGGGGTGTTCAGTTTTCCAAATATTTCCTCTTCTCTGCTTTAAACTTATCTCCAGTCTTCTGAGAAGGGAGCAGAAAGCTTGAGATGAACTGTTACGTAGAATGTATGTCTTCGTTGTTAGGGCAGGTCAAGTTACAGATCACCAGTCTTTCAATAATGTTGTTTTGTGGACTGGTCCTGATCATCCTTTGACCCCAATTGGCTTCTCCAACTGAGGGTAGAAGTAATTGTAAGGTTTAGAGCTGGACGTGACATGGGTGCCTCTTTTCAGGAGGGTTTGTAGAGCCTGGCTCTCTGCTAACCTTAAGCCTTGCAAAGTGCTTTTATGAACATCATCTTGTAATCCAGGCTGAGCCTCTGTAGAGATAGGTAGGTGTGGCTCTTGTTTCGCAGAGGTGGAAGTTGAGGCTCAGGCAAGTTCATTGGCATCCCTAAGATCCTGTATCCCAGACTGAGCTGAGACTTGCAGTGTCTGTGCTGAAAAGCCTGTGCCTTTTCTGTGGCACCACACTGCCTCCTAGCTTCCTCCCTTGTGGAAACACCTCGGGGGACCCAGGCAGGCTTTCTCAGATCCAGGCCGTCCCTAGGCCAGCTCACCTGGATCACAGGCTTCCAAGCACATTAGACCCGGCTGGGGACCCCCAAACCCCTCCAGTGCTGTCACTTTTATGGTTGAGAAGAGATGGCCTGGAGAGAAAGTGAGTTGCCAATATCATACAGTGGATGTATCTGTTGATTCTTTTGGAGACTTGTTGAGCATACCGAGCGCCAGTGTTGTGCCACATCCTTGAGGATAAAACAGTAAACAAAAGGCAAAATTTCCTACCCTTGTGGAGCTCAAGACTGAGGGTCTCATACTCCCACAACTTTTCTCCCTAGGTTTCTAAAGGATAAACCCTTTATCCCACCATGGGCTCGGGGAAGGCAAAGTAATTTTAGTGTAATATTTTGAGCTGAATGCAAGGAGATGGGTGAATCACCTGGAGAGAAGTAGTTATGTAATTGATTTCTCAAGAGAAGAAGAGGCACTGGGATTGCTTCTTCAAGTACAGGGCACAGGTTGTGTGCTGGGCCCGGTTCTGGTCCCTGAGAACTCAGCAAGTGAACAAAACTCTGAAGGAGTTGGCATTTATGATGACATACTTAATTCTCTCGGAAACCTGGTAGTGCTGGACGTCCCGCTTTGCCCACGTGGTGATCACTGATTTGTGATCTGAACATTTCCCCAGGGTAGGTGGTGAGTGCCTGCTGTGGTCTGCCGCCCCGTGTCAGTAGGCTGGGCTGGGACGAGAGGACTAGAGGGCAGCTCGTCCTTCTAAGATGATGAATGCTGACCCGCGACGTTTCTTACGCAGGGTCCACTCCCCAAACTTGTTTTCTGATCTGATTCTCTGCTCCACAGAAATGCCGTAAACATTGGAGTTTTTACATAATAGAGCTTTTCTTACTTCTCCAGCACATCCGTCACCACCTGCAGCTTTTGCCACAAGAACACAGTGACCTCTGCAGCCAGGAAGGCGGGTGGGTGGAGTTTGACCAAGGATATCGGGAAACCTTCTGTTTATAAAAAGCCCTCCTGCAGGTTGGTGAGAGGCAGGCAGAACATTCCATATCCCCTTAGGAGTTCTGTACCTTTTTTTTTTTTTTTTTAAAGGAAAAGCTATTTTAAAATATGAGGGACTTGAATGATCTCCTTTGTGTTTTTCTCCCGTCAGCATTTTATCAGTTGATAACCTCTAGAGTCGTTTTTTCATTTTATCACTTGATAACCTCTAGAGTTCCTTTGGCTCATTTACTCTACAGTCTTTGCTTCACCTCCAGTGACGGGGAGCTCATTACCTGACAGGACAGCACATTTCAGTTTTAGATAGTTAGAGTGGTTAGAAGTCTGTGTTCTTGGTATTATCGCCATCAGATGGAAAGACTTCCTCTTCCTTATGACAGCTTTTTTTAGGGGGGGGGTGGGGGTTAATTATAGCAACTCATTCATGTTCTCTGTTCTTCTCATAAAACTCCTCCGCCTCCACCAGTGGGTTTCCATTTAAAATAGCTCCTGTTCTGTTTTGGAAGGCATCTCGCTGGCTTCTGCTTTGCCAGTGTTCTTCTGAAAGTGTAGCTTCCAAAACTGACCTCCAGCCCCCACGCTTTGGCTCGGCACCCTCCAAGTGTCTGGAGTTGGCAGAAGGGAGACACGTGGAGGGGCCGAAGACGCTCTTGAGTCGGGAACTGGCTGTGATCCGCTTTACTCTGTGGTAGGTATTAAGTACGTTCCAAGGCCTGTTTCCTGCTCCCAAATGCCAACATCCCTGCCTCTTATGTGAGGTTTAGTTTAATCCCCAACTTTACCTAAATGTTACTTCTATTATTATTCCAAGCCGTGGGTAGAATTTCCCCATGTCGTTGAGCGCGTGGGTGGGGACGCAGCAACGGGATGCCGGCTCTGCCTGGAACCCTGCTCCTGCGTGCTTTGTTCCCGGAGTTCTGTCCAGCTGGGATGGTATTGCTCATCTTAGGATGTCTTTGGAGATCAGACTGGACAAGCTCCTCAGTTTACCGGCGGGGGAAAATGAGACCCAGAGAGGTGAAATCCACCTGTTCCCCTTCTTTCACACAGCAGGTTGGCCTTCGTGGCTGGAAGCCAGGCTTGTCTCCTGCCCTGGAGCGAGGCCCCAGCAGGACTCCCTGAAAATGAGGGGCTTTTGTTCAGCAGCTGTGGAACTGCTTAGGAAGCTTCTGGTTGGTTAGCTGCAGTCTTGGGGTTTACACCGAAGCACTAAACCTGCCCTTGTTCTTCTCTCCACCGGTGCTGGGTGTGCTGCCCCTAAGGGGGCACACCCGATGAAAATCCAAGAGTTCAGTGTACCATTACATACTAAGTGCACGGCAGGCATGGAGAGCTGTCAGAGCACGGCTGTGAGCTGCTGGATGTGAGGGCCGACTGGTGTGTGAGTCTTCATTTTCGAATGCACTGTTCCCGCACATAGTAAGTGCTCAATAAGGATTTATTGAATGAACCAAAGGATTTGGATAAACAAGACCAAACAATGGATAAGCTTGGTGGCAGCCTGCCCATCTGGTGGGTTAAATGGAAAAACCGGATTCCTTTTTATCTTGCAAATATTCTTAGAGCTCCCGGCTCTTCCTTAATTCCTTAATGCTATAGCAGGTTATAAAGGTGCTGTCACAGGTTAGGAAAGGAGACCCTAAGATAAGGACACTTGTGTGCACAGATGGTATAGGAGGTCTGCTTTAAGCGCTGGCTGCCCACTTGCCTTGGCCATGGGGGGGTCCTCCTTTGAGGGGTCTCTCCCCAGTCGCTTCTATCAATATTGCTCAATGGTGCTCAGGTGCTTGTTAAGTGTGCAGCCTGGTTTCACTCCAGTTGAAGCCGCGCCCTCCTTCTCCCCAGGGGCTGGGCCTGCCCTCACCATCACCCCATGGCCTTGCCTCAGCGCCTCTTTAACCCGGCTGACCCCTCAGCACTCAGAGGGGCTGGGTGACCGGTGAACATGCTAATAAAAGTCATCACCCCTCTGCAGGCGCCGGGCCGTTTGTGGTACGTCTCATTAATTACTTGGCAAAGAGAACATTAGGACTTGTAATTCGCTGGACTGGCCTTCCTCTCAGGTGTTCCCCTACGTGGGTGACAGGTGGAGATGGCCAGGCTGGCCGGCAGTGGAGGGCTGAGGTGGTCGGGGGGTGGGGGGTGGGGGGTGGGCAGTGGTATGCAGGGTTGAATTTTCTCCTTTTTCTCTGCTAATAGTGTCAGCAGTCTCCCCCTGCCCCCCTCCCCCAGCCTTACAGCAGCATTGCCCATCCACATTATACATCCTGCCCTGTGTCCCCACCCCACCCTCTGTGAACCGGAGCCTTCTGTTGAGAGGGGGGGCTATGGCCTGTGTGCAGTCCTTTAGCCTCATTTATCAAGGCCCTGCTGGGGGTGGGGGCTGCTGGGCACCCTGGTGAGACGCTGGCAGGCTGCCCCCCTGCCACCATGGCCAGGGCTTTCCTTACAGTCCCCATTGCCTGTGAACCTTCCTGGCTCCTTGGCTGCTGCCTCCCTTTCCTCCTCTCCTGCCCTCTTTTGACTCCTCTTTCCTCTGAGTGAGCTGAGTCCCCTCTCCTCTCCTCTCCTCCCTTCCCAGGGGTCTTTTCTTGGTCCTCCGCTAGCAGTGCAGACCTCCCGCTGCTCTGTCCCTAGGCCAGTCAGTCAGGAGTCTCTGTTCCCACAGGGAGGCCCATTCACTACCCCCGCCAACACCCCCTGCCCATCACAAAGATGAGATGTGAGGTGGGAGGCTTCACCCCTGTTTTTCCGCCTCTGGGTAGGGTTATCAAGTCTCCTTGTCAAATCCGAGAGGCCGAGGAAAGTCGTTTTAAAGATTTATTCTTGAAAGACCCCAAGAACTCTGAGCACAAAGAGAGCTGAGTGGTTGGGGTGGGAGGAGGAAGACTTTGTGTGAGAAATGGAGAGGGGGCACAGGACAGTTCAGGGGTGGGCCCCGTCGGGAGGTACCAACCAGGGCTTTCAAATGTGGGTCGGTGGATTAGGGTGGGAGAAGCCGGCTCCCCAGAACCCCGGTGTTTGGCCTGGTGTCCCTGTCCATCAGAGCCAGCCCCGCATCCCAGAGCTGGGGGATTGGGGGGCTGGGGGTTGGGGCTTGTTTGGCAGCAGACGCCTATCAGACAACTGGAAAGTGCCAGCGCTTGCCCGGCCATCTGTCCCCGTCCGCCTGGCTCCTGGCCGCCTTCTGCCTACCCCAGAAGGCCTGCAGCGTCTGCAGTGAGGCCGCGGAGCCTGGCCAGGAGGGGCAGGCGGAGGCTCGTCTTGCCTTTGTTTATTCCCGTCTCATTTTTGGCTCTTGCGCTTCGGACGAGTTGCCAGGTGCATGAAGTTTGCTGTGCAGCCTCGTCGCGGTGGTTTTGTGGTGTGGCGGTGGGCAGGAAAGGTGCATGTGTGTGGCGCTTCCTTTCCACGGTTAGTCTGTTTGCTTCACTGGGGACCTTCGTCCCCCCCACCCTCTCCCTTTCCACTCCCACCGCTGTTTTTCTTCCTTTTCTTGCTTTAATTTGTAAAAGCGCCGCCAGAGCGGGCCAACTCTCCTGCAGTTTGGGTTCATCCGCGCACCACCCTCTCCAAGCTAGTTAAAGGGTTAAAAATTATGGGGAAGTTCAGCCAGCACTTGCAAGATATGGTTGCCGTAGCAACAGGCCTTCTAATCTGGTAGGTGACCTGAGAGACTGGAGAAGATGTAGGGGTTGGTTTGGCATTTCATTATTTCATGAGGCTGCCTCTCCAGCTGGTTTCTCTACTGAGCTTAAAGCTTGCTGTTCCTGCCGCTAGAATTACTGGCACATTCCAAAACAACAGTGTTGATGGCACGAGCAGTGCGCTAATGGGGGTCTGGCCAGGCAGGGTGGGTGGAGGAGAGGGAGCTGGGTTCCAGGAGCCCTAATGTGGGTCTGTGTCCCTCGCACAAAGAGGGGAGCGCGGGTAGAAGGGTGTGCACTCAGGTTTGCTTTCCGCACACAATAGCTGCCTTCTTAAAACACCACCATGTAAACTGAATCCTGTTTTTTAGTGAACTAAGAGGGACAGACTTCTTAGGCTGATTTAAGGAGAACTTCTTTAGTTTGCCAGGAATCCTCCTTAGATTTGAGTAAGGGGTGGAGAAACTCTATTGCAGTACCTACACTTGATGCCCTCCTCTTCTATTTACCTTCAGCTGGATGTTGTCCAGAAATTTGCTTTAGTTCAGCACATGAGCTGCATGTCTGCTGCGGACTCAGCTCCATACCTGCAGCAGAAAGGCGCAGGACGAATACCTACTTTCATTCATTCACTTGGCAGACGTTGATTGGATGCTGCACGTGCCGGGCCCTGCAGAGAAGGGGAGGCTCAGATCACTCTCCTGGCCTGAGGGCTCCCCGTGTGTGAGGGCCCGTTGCCTACCTCTCCCCTTACTTTTAGAGGCACCTTGTATGGAGGACAGGAAGGGTTTTTTTGGCTTGGAAAGGCAGAGACATTCACCTTCCTCAGCCCACCTTTCTCAGAGGGGTCCTCTCTGTTTGTCCTTCTTTCCTCTTGGCTGTAATTACCTGGAAATCTATGGGCTCAGTAATTGGAACGTGTAGATGGTGTGTTCAGAAGTCCAAACCTTCCTAAACATGGTTCCCTATGCAGTGTTCTCTGTTAGCTCATGCCCAGGTTCACAGGGATTGGCAATTGGTGGCTCCCTGGGTGTCTTACTTTTCCGGATTTCTTCCCTCTGTAGAGATTGAGGGTTCCTGGAATTGGTGAGGGAATTTTGTATGGCTCACTTCCTTTCCTTGTCACAGTCATGGGCTCTCCGAAGAGACGTCTGTGGGTTAAAGGCCCAGTGGGTAGTTTGAAGAATCACTGCTTCTACTTCATAGCTGCAGAAGCAGAGGACCAGAGAGGCAGGAGTGTCTTTCTCCAGGGCTCTGGGATCCCAGGTGAGGACTTGCCCCACCGTACCATACCATTCAGTGGACTGTCCACTCCTGTGTGTGGCGGGTGCATGGGAAAGGTTGGGCTGGAATGTGGTTCTTGATGGGTGGGAGTGTGGGGAATTAGGAGGTGCATCTTCACTGCAGATGGCAAAGGGACATGCCTCCTTTTCAGACCAGAGTGTCCACGTACAGCAAGACACGCTGACTGCAGGCTTCAGCTTTCTGGGTTCAGAGGATGGGGTTGGGGGCAGTGGGATAGGAGACTTGCCCCTTGCTGGTCAGCTCTTCCTGGTGTTGTGACACATGAGTGTTCTTGGGATGGCACATGGTCTGCCACCTGCAGCCAAGGGACAGGGTCCAGCCCAGCTCTGGTCCCCTCTGCACCACAGTCTCCCATCTGTAAAACACAGGAATCAACCTCATCATCCTCAGCACCTCAGGTCCCCTGGCCCATGTCCATGTATAGAAGAAGCATCTTGGCCAAGTCTTTCTGCTCTGCTGAGCCTCAGACTGGCTTCTCAGTACAGAATGTGGCTTCTCAGTATAGAATGTGGCTTCAGAGTTTTGCCTAGTCGTTGTCTGTAGTTTTGTGTGATTTCATGCATTTCAGCGAGGGTGTGTTGAGCGCTACCTCCTTTGTCTTTGAACTGCAGCTTTGGGGAGACAGGGGTCCAGCCACACCCTGGGGGCAGCCTTGGGACCCTGCCTGTTTTTGTTGACTTTCATGGAACCTGAGAGAATGGTTGTAATTGGGTTGTTACTCTGCATGTAATTTACTTGGATACTCCAAACTCTAATTTTCCTATCGGGAGAGATCCTGACTTAGGGGTGAGTCTGAACATAGTGAGTGCAGAGGGCCTTTGCAAGTGAAATCATCTCAGAACCAGCTAAAAGGAAAGGTCTTCAAGTTCAGAGCTGCTGGGGTTGGGCTAACTGTGTGTGGGTGTGGGTGTGGGTGGGTGGAGTGGTGATGTGAAGAGAGGCGGGTTGAGCTGAAGATTTCTTAGACCTTTAGGATGTAAAACAAGTAGGGGTGCTCAGTACTTTATGCCAAGCTGATTTTGAGGCCCATAAGATTCTCAGGGAGTCTGGGTATGCTGGGAAAACCAGCCAAATGCCTGTGATCTTGACACCTTTACATTTTGATTGGGACCCACTTCAAAAGTAGCCTTCATGCCAGAGATCTGTGGTTATTCGAACTGTTATTACTAGTGATTTCATGACTGGTGTATCTGCAGCCCCTGGCCATGAGATCCCTGTAGAGGTGATGTTAAGGATGGTCGCTAGGGTTAAGAAGATATCTGGTATTTCTTGATCATGTATGACTTAACATCAAAGCCCCCAGAAACTACTGAGTGGGAATAATAAACTTCTTGTTCTACTTTAAAAAAAAAAAAGTAGAGGTGACCATCTTTCCCACTTTGGCTTAGATTTTGGCCCAGAGTTTTTCCTCTCAACCATAGGCCTGATTTTGATAGAAAGAATGGATCTTCCCTATTCCAATGAGCCGAGGCCTCATTAAATGCAAAATAGATAAAACAAACTGTGTTCATCTCCAAAGTTGGCCGAGGCCCTCAGAGAACTGCATTTCCCATTGCAGGGGTGTGGAGGGATCCTTAGTGGATTCTTTACAGGTGAAGAAACCCAGGGCTGCATGAGACGGTTGACCGCCTGGGGGCACATTACCTGCAGGGCTGCCACCAAAATCCGGAGCTCCTGAGGGTCGGCTCATCCCCTCTCCCCTAAAGTTTCCCCTGCATTCTAGGGTTTGCCATTCAAGGAGTACCCCACAGAGCCTGCTTATGTGTTTTGGGGGTGGATGGATTTTCTGTTCTACTGTGGTGCCTCCTGGTTGAGTTTCATGGACCTTGTTGAGGTTCTTCGATTAGTCATCCTCTGTTTTAGAGGAGGAAAAATCAACAAAGAATTTACCACCATACAGCGATTTCAGAGCAGTTGCACTGTCCACACATTTCTGCTAACAATAATAATAATAATACAGTAGTGAGTACAGTGCTGATCATGGTAGAGGATCGAATGGTGAAAAAGATGAGTGAGATGCAGCTGCTTCCTGCTGCAGATCCTGGCGCAGGGAGACTCATCAGATGGTAGCCACCCACCCACATTTATGTTTGCCTTGTTGTGTTAACGTTGCCATAGTAAGACACGACATGGGTGACTTTATGCTCTGAAGAGTGGGAGGTGAGGGGAAAGGAGGAAGGGGTTTGGAGATGAGATGAAGCCTCATAGGAAGCTGGGGAGACCTGGTAGAACAGTTTTTGACAAAGGTTCCCTTGGTATGTTTTGTGGAAGTTTGACGTTTTTTCACGATGTCAGTTGAAGAAGCCACCTTCCTTACCAGCCAAGAAACTTGGATCCATTTGGGTTTTCTGGAGAATGTCACTTCCTAGGGTAACAAGTTAATCCCTCGCTAGGGGAAGTAGGGCTTGAATCGGTTTCCTTCAGGCTTCCTAAGGTGTCCTGCTCTAGTTCTGAAGCTTTGCACTTTGATGAGCAGAGTCAGGTCTGTAGGTCTTTGGTCCTTTTATGTACCTTGAGCCCTGTCTAGCCCAAGGCCGTGTAGACTGAGGCTACTCGATGTGTTTTGTCTTTCCTAATAAGGAAGACTGTTGAATTGCTGAGTTCCTACTGCTTCTTGGCTCACTCAGGAGTTCCTTATAGAGAATAAACTTGATGTTCAGATGGATAGATAGGTGAATGGATGGATGGGTGGCTGGCTGGCTGGCTGGCTGGCTAGGTAGAGCGTGCTCTTTCAGGCTCGGTTGAGTCAGGAGACCTTCCAAAATGCCTTGTGTTGTTTGAGGACTTTTCTACAGCTGGGTGTACAGGCAGCAAACAGGTCCGGGATCCCGTGATGGTCAAGTGCCATCTCTGATCATTTCTGTAGACTGTCTGCTGGAGGCTCCTTCCTAGTACTGCCTTGGCCTATTGAGGATTCCTGTCTTATGTGAATATCCCCCATGCCAAAGGAGTATGGAATGATGAAGGAAGACTGTTTTTAAAGCTTAATTTATATTTAAATTATTACAGCATTACTCTTGAGATCTGTGAATTTCAGCATTTGTAGCTTCAACAATTCACAGGTGACACGAGTAATTTATAACCTCCCTGAGCATAACTTTGATTTTTGGCCTGAGAGTGGCTGATGGGCTTGTGAGTCGCTGAGCTGGCGGGAAAGCCTGGTGTTCTGTCCGGAGCCCGCAGCTCATGGGTTCTGGTTGCTTCATTCATAATCTGATTTCATCCTTATAGTAACCCTGGGAATTGGGCATAATTGCAGTGGCTTTACACCTGAGAAAACTGAAGAAATTATGTGTGCCATACATGGTCATTTTGAAAAGGAGAAAGAAGAAAAAGTCACCCCTTCTTTCCACCATCAGGACTAACTCTGTGCTGACTAATGGGGGGACTACTTCTTTTCAGGGTATTTTTCTCCTCTTTCACTTTCCATTTTTGCACAATCATGTTCCAGTCAGAAAATTCTCATTACGAACAGTCACATTTTAGAAGCTGTGTAGGCTCTGTTTCCAGTCTCTGAGTTGCTTTTGGTGTTGGTTGCGGTTTTTAGAGGGTCTCTGTGTAGGGCCGTCTCTGCACCCCTGGGCTGAGCTAACCTGGGAGCTGGAGTGTTTCTTTCAGCTCAGCGTCCTGGGCTCAGGCATTTGAGACCTAAGCAAGGCCCTTGCGTCTACAGTGGTAGTTGATCGGAGTGCTAATGAATCAATTAGAAAATTACTTGCTGCTGAGATCCTCAGCCAAAGGAGGGTTGTGCACAGTCTTAGAAAACCATCCGAAGGCCATACGCTTATAAATCTCTCTTGGCTGTGGCCCTCGTAAATCGCACCCCAGCCTTTCTTGGACCTGTTAATCACTTGAGAAAAACGGGAGCACTTCTGCTTTGCAGGACTGTTTGTGCTTGGCACGGTTTTCTAGCTTGTAGTTCTGTCCATTCTTCCACGGGCGAGAAAGAGAAGACTAAGAGTTTCTAGGAATAGCGTTTGTACTACGCTTAAAAAAAAAAAAAAAAAATGTTTTGGGGCCGTTCTTGTGTTCTTACCTGGAGTCCCCTATTTCAGCCCCATTGGGAGGTACTGTTGCTATAACATATATGCCCATTTTTAGGAATGGCAGAACCAGAGCTCGGAGAGGCTGAAGCCCCTGATCCCCCAGTCACATACTAGGGAAGGCAGTGGCTCAGCCTGTAAGCTGTCCCTCTGTCACAAAGCCTTTTCACATGGCCGCCCCCTGAGTCCTACATCTGAGTGGGTCTTAATCGTCCCAGGGTAGGAGTGGCAGCTGGGGCACAGCGAGGAGGGATGGAAATGGTGAAGGCCTTCTCAGTGACGTACCCTGGGTTGGGGTTTGGTGAAGTTTGATCTCGGGCAGAAGAGTTGGCGTGACAGCCAGCAGCTTCGGTGGAAGAGCCCCTGGGGGGATGAGATACTGGGGGGCGGGGCTCCAGACGGCAGCTGATTGTGTTCTGCGGTCCAGGGTGTTCTCCAGGTGTGTTTGAAGCTGACACGGAAATGGGTAGAGGAGAGAGAAGTTAAAGTGGGTGACGAATCCTCAGTGAACTGAGAGCCATCTCTTGAAAAGATAGCTGCAAAGTAATGCTGATGTGTTTTTCTGGCCCTTCCACACCTGGTTCCTCATGCACCTTCTTAGCCCTCATTTTATGAATACGATGAAGACCCCACTGGTCTTTACCTGGTTTCTCTGAGAGGAGCCGGTTTGCTTCTCCAGAAGCAGATCACTGCTCGGCTCCCCTTTGAACTTGGCTTCACTGGGAGGGAACCAGTGGGCATTCGGGCCTTGTATTCCTGGCTGGGCGGGCAGGACTGTTTGTTTATAATCTCTTCTTCTGTCCTTTCATCCCCAGGATGCTTTATGTGTCATGGCAGTTTTGATGCATCCACTGTTGGGTGCCTTGGATATCCAGCAGTTTTTCATTCATATCACAAACATCTGAGCGCCTGCCCTGAGCCAGGCACTGTTGTAAATGCCACGAGTACAGGGGGGAGCAGTGCAGATGATAACCCTGCCTGTCCTCATGGGGCTGACATTCTCGTGACGGATGGGGAATCCGCTGTTGACCTTAAGCTGATTTGGAAAATAGGACCATAATAATTCTGATCTCTCCTTTGTAGCGGCTCTTTTTAAAAATACCCACTGTTGGCTAAGCATCTTAGGTTTGCCGTCATGTCCCTTCCTCAGATGAGCTGTGTTAAGGTAGGTATGATCGCCCCGTTTTACAGACGAGGGCTCTAGAGCACATTGCAGGTGCTCAATAAATCTTTGTTGGCCAGCTCAGTGGCACACAGTTTGCAGGGAGTGGAGCTAGGTCTCTAGCCCAGCCCAGGTTCTCAACAAGATACCAGGCTGCCTCTCCAGTGCTGCACTTGTCCTTGAAGCTGGCTTTATTTGGTGGACTTGCTTTGAGTGTGAGTGTCAGAGCCCAAGAAGATTGTGGTACGAGGGCTTGGTGTGGTCTCTGACCAACTGTAATAGATCAGTATTATCCATCATTGCTGCCACTGCTGGAGGCTGCTTTGTTTCTGGTGGTTTTCTGGAAGTGGAGGTGAGATTTAGAGGCCACTTGCTTCCCCAGTGACTGCCGTCAGTCTCCCGGCCTCCCACCATCTGAGCTGTGAGTGAGTAGGGGAGTGAGGCTGGGATGTGCCCACCCTGATGCCCCAGGACCCCAGGTAACTCTGCCCCTTAAGCTGCTGCGGGTGAAGCAGCATGGGGAACCTCAAGCGGCATCCATCCACTGGCCAGCTTGTTGACCATCTGATGTTGACTTGGCCCCCTCAAGTTCCAGGTAGTGAAAACCCAAAACAAATAAAGTGCAGCCTCTGGATGGAAGTGGGTTGGCTTTCTCTTTGCAGAAGCTCAAAGTGCAACAGCTGTGTGGGTAGACTGCTCTCCGGGTGTTAACCTGCTTGGCAGGCTGTTGGAGTAAAAAGTTCCAGCAGGCATCAAGCGAGTGGGGGAGGGAGTGAGAAGTGTGTGGCTGGCCGTGGAGGGCAGGGGGACGGGCTGCTTTCTTTGCCTCTTGTCTTTGCCCTTGGCCTTCAGGCTCTGTTCTGAACTTTCTCCTTCTCTCCCCCTTTCTGCTGACTCTCCTTATTTCCACCCACTTTCCACTCCCTCCTCACCTCTTCTCTGTATTTTGTAACATCTCGTGCAGTGTCTCACACTGTCCTTGGCTGTTAGTTGGTAGGGAACGGGGCAGAACCCACCACCCAGTAAAGGTCACCTGTGTTGCTGTGACACAGACGGGGAATGGGGACTCTAACGTGTCCCACACGGTATTGGTGGGAGGTTAAGGGTGGCTGCACAAATGTCAAGGTGGGTCACAGAACCCTGAGTTGGGAGCAGTGCAGAGAAGGAGGAGAGGGGTGGGGCAGGGTGTAGGTGGAGGTTGGCGAGTTGGAAATAATTCAGGCTGTGTCCGTTTCCTAGGCTGCAGTAATAGGCTGTCACAAATGGGGTGGCTTTAAACAACAAATGTATCCCCTCGCAGGTCTGGAGGCTAGAAGTCAGGAATTAAGGTGTCGGCAGGGCCATGTTGCCTCTCAAGTCCCTGGAGGGGCGCCTGTTCCATACCTTTCTCTTATTTTTGGTGTTGCTGGCACTCCTCAGCGTTGCTTGGCTCTTGTCTCTCCAGTCTCTGCCTCTGTCATCCCATTGCCTCCCCGTGTGTCTGTGTGCCTAAATTTCCCTTATTTTATAAGGATCCCCCTCATTGGATTAGGGTCCATCCTAACCCAGGATGATCTTGTCCTAACTTGACTACACGTACAAAGGATTTACAGACTTGACAGAGTGGCCGCTGGTTTGACTTACAGTTTTTTTTTGACTTTACGACGGTGGGAAAGTACTATGAAATAAGTGAAAACCTGTACTTAGATGTTGAATTTTGAACTTTTCCCCCGGACTAGTGACATGAGGTAGATCTTCTCTTGTGATGCTGGGTTAGCGGCAGTGGCTGCAGCCCGCAGCCAGCCTGACAGTCACAAGGGTGAGCAAGGTACACAGACCACCATTGTGTTTTTCACTTTCAGTAGTGTTGAATATATTACATGAATTAGGTTTTCAACCCTTCATTATAAAATAGGCTTTGTGTGCAATGATTTTGCCCAGCTGTGGGCTGATGTAGGTGTTCTGAGCACGTTTAAGATAGACGGGGAGGTTACGCTCTGATGTTCATGAGGTTTGATGTACTAAGTGTATTTTCTTAATATGATCTTTAATTATATTTTCATAACCCCATCGTAAGTCAGGGAAGATCTGTACTTCCAAATAGGGTCACGTTTATAGATAGAGACTGGGGGTGATGATTTGTACAGATTCTTCATATGGACACAATTTAACCCACAATACAGGGTGACAAAGCCAGCCCCGAATCCAGAGGGCGTGTCCAAATTCCTATTGTAAAGGGCCGTAAAGATCCTAATCAACTGGGTAATTTCAGCCAGTCTAGTAAACTGTGTAAGGAATCCGCTCTCTGCCAGGTTCCGGTCTTGGCTCTGCACAGAGGTGAGTTGCCTCCTGGCTTTTATGGTGAGAAGCTACTTCTGTGGAAACCAAGGTTTTAAAAAGAAAGCTTAAAGGAAACATTCACGCAGGTGCTTCGGGGATGACCTTAGAAGCACCGACAAGCTTTTCCTTCCTGCCCTAATAACTTTGAGGCCAACTTGATCAAGCCAGGACTTACTCTCCCTGTCCTCTGGCAGAAGGAGATGGGGCCAGGTGGCTGGGAACCTCTGGATCTGGAGGCTGTGTTGGTGCTTCTTCCCCGTCAGGGTGGGTGGGACTTACAAGGTCTTTGAAGTGTGCTTTTGGCGTTGTCTGTGCAGGCAGCCTTGGGAGCTAGGAACAGTTTCATTGAAAGGGCAAATCCTGGGTGGGGTCAGTAAGGAAGTTTTTTACTGGGGCTCCTGTGTTTCTGCTGTGGATGCACATGGATCAGCATCTGATGGCTTGGCCCAGCACCCTGTCTTCCCTCACAGAAGTTTCCCAATCAAGAAGAAGGATCTGACCCTGAGTCTGAGCATTCTTCCCATGACTTTACAGTCTCCCTGGTCTGAGAAGCATTTCCACACAGGGGACAGAAGTGGAGCAGAAAGCATTTGTAGCTATTGTGTTGGTAAAAACCAATGTAATATAATTAGGAAGTCTGGATCACACGTATCCCTAAGATGCAGGGACTGAAAACCACATGCTCGAAGGAAATTACAGACATTCGCATTCCAGAGAGCTGTCTGCCACTGAGGGCTTCAGTGCTGGGGCACTTCTGTTCTCCATCTCTCTCTTCCTTGTCCTGCCCTCCCCAAAAAAGAGACAAAAATTAATTAGGCATTGCCCTCAATTCTTTCCCTGATGACTTAGACAGTAAAGAATATGTCTGCAGTGCGGGAGACCTGGGTTTGATCCCTGGGTTAGGAAGATCCCCTGGAGAAGGGAATGGCAACCCACTCTAGTATTGTTGTCTGGAGAATTCCATGGATAGAGGAGTCTGATGGGCTACAGTCCATGGGGTCGCAAAGAGCTGGACATGACTGAGTGACTAACTTTCACTCTTTCCCAATTTGGGGGGCTCTTTCCACGACCTTCACTGCTCAGAACATGTGAGGTCAACTGGGTCTGCCATTCTTTCTGTCCATCATCACAGGAGGCAGAGCTCTTTCTGCATCCCACCTCAGAGGACCCAAGGAACTGTCTGAAGTGTGCTTTGGTTTCCTCAGAATGATACCTTCCCTGAGGTGGAAGGCTTTCCATTCCCAGAGGGGCCCTCCAGGAATCTGCTCTGGGCAACAGCATAAGTATTCATGATATTACGCCAAGTTGATTGTGTGCTTTACCTAGGTAGCTTTGTAAGTAGATTAGTTCCAGGTCTTATTTCCCAAAAACTCCATGGATGTGTTCATTGTGAAGGGAATTAGACAGTAAACATAAAACTCTGGCACTTCTCTTCTGCAAAGATTAAAGTTAATGCCCTGACTTACGTCTTCTTATTGTGGCTTATTTCCTAAACATGTCCCTGCCCCCAGGAGGTCAAGTCCAGGAGGGTAATATCTGTTCACTTGGCTGACTCAGCCCGTCACCTGACCAAAGATACCTACTCCTGAGGTTCTAGATGGTCCATCTTGAGATCTTCAAGCCTGTGTGGCCTGTAGCTTCCCTTCCAGGAGGCTTGTTCGCACATCTGCCTGCCTGTGGTTCTCTGACTCTTTCCTCTAGTTGGGAGCTCTTGTAACTGCTTTCACCAAGAACTACTTTCTTTCCTTTGGGGAGAGGGAAATGGGGTGTAATCCTTACTCCAAATGCTAGAGTCTAGGATGGCACTGCCAGGGGAACCGGGTGTGTGTGGAGCAGACAAGTGTGTGTAGAGCTATGGTTTTTAACCTTTATGGGCCTGTAGAGCCCCGTGAGGCTGATAAAATCAGGTGCCCTCGCCAGCCCTGCACATTCACACGTACAGACAGCTGTGCGTGATAAGCCCAGGGGTTTGCAGACCCTTTGAAGCCCATCCCTGCGGCTCTTCAGAGGCAGGCATGTGCCCCGCCCTTCCCTCTACTGCCACACGCTGCTGTAGCCCTGCCACATTCATTTTCCCTTCTGTAGGACAGCCGCAGCAGTAGTGACCTGACACTCAGGCTGTTGTGACCAGGACCGTGGTGGTTCTAGTTGCCCACGTACGGTTGTTTCCGGAGTCCTCACCCTGACCTAGTGAGGGAGGTCCTGCCAGCCCCACTTCAGAGGTGAGAAAACTGAGGCTCAGAGAAGTGAAGCTCGTGCCCAGGGCCATAGAGTGAGGGTCAGCGTCGGAACCCAGGCTCTGTGACTTTAGAACAAGTGCCAAGTGGCTGATTTGCATCCAGGTACGTAGTAGTAGGTGCTCAATAAATGGTAGTAAGAGTGTTAAAAATGACCGAGGGTAAGGGCACAGGGCATGGCCAACCTGTTGGTTGTGAGGGATTCCCCTCCCTCACAGCCCCCATGTGTCCTGAGTATCCTCTCGGTGCAGGATCCCGGGCTCCGGGGTTTACGGGTGGGCGGGTGGCGGAGGCGAGCGCAGATCCGCCAATCCTGGGAAACGTGTAAAATCCTGTTCCTGAAAACCGGCCGGGTTCTCCGAGTGTCCCGGCTGGCATGTTTTGCTAGTCACGAAACATGATCCATACGCTGTATTTTAGGACTCTCCATCTGTCGGCATTGTGGCGGGGGGGTATGGGGGGTTCACTTGAGAGAGCTCAAAGCCTGCCACTCAGCTGGGGTCGAGGGTTGGTGGGGAGAGATGGGCAGGAACGATCTGTGACAGCAAGTAGATCTGCTCCTCCACAGAGGGTGCTGTCTATTGGGTTAGGGGGCCAGGAGCCCAAGAAATGGGGTAGATGCTGATGTGTTATTGGTCAACAGCATCACAGATCCCTTTTCTCATCACATCACTCCTTTTTCGGACGATCTCCACCTGTTACTTAAGTAGACTGGGGTACAGGGAGGTTAAGTCTCTTGTCCAAGTGTTTAAAGCTGCTAAGAGGCTAAGCTGAGATTTGAACTTAAGGCTTTAGGCTCTGTCTGATGCTCTATCTGACCTGAGCCTGTCTTCCTGTGTCCTGGGCTCTCCCGCTGGAGATGGTGCGGGGCGGGTGGGAGATGCTGCCTGAGAGTGGGAGGCGGTGAAAGGAGGGAGGGGGTGAGCCTTGCTCTCAGACCCACTTTGCAGGGCACGCCCCAGGCTGTGCCCGGTGCCCCCACCGCTCTGGTCTGCTGGTGGGGGAGGAAGACCGCTAAGAGAGCTATTGATCCACCCTCTCCTCTCAGCGAGGGCCACGGCACATTCAAGCTCTCTTTTTAAAAATGCATTAACCTGACCGTAAGCAGGCCCCAGTTTAAAAATAAATAAAAATCAGACAAGAAGCAAAACAAGTGGGAGTGAAGGCAGGGCTGGGGCAAATCCTTAGAAAAACAAAAAGACTGTTGGAGGGGGGTCCTTTTCCCCATTGGTGCCGGGTCCAGACCAGGATGCCATGCCTGTTTGGAACTCCGTCCACATTGTCTCTGCCGTGCGCTGGGCCATCTGCATCTCTCCTGGGGCAGTCTGTGCAGAGGAAAGTTACCCAAATCCAGAGGTTCCCCTTGCGGGGGTTTCCCCAGGAAACCCCTTGCGGGAGGGGCAGAGGTGGGCTAGAGCATGGTAGCAGTCTGCCTTGCCAGCCCCGACTTGGGCAGTCTGGTTTCTGCTTTTGCCCTTGGGCCACACCGGCTTTCCTTTGGTTTCTCAGAAGTGCCTCTGCATGTGCTGTTCCCTCTGCCTGCTGCATGGAAGGGGCGTCCATCCTTCCGTAACACCTGCCCTCATCTTTCAGATCTCAACCTAAAGGGTTCTTCCTGACCCTGGTGGGTCAGGGCTCCTGTGATATACCCCTGAGTCTCCCAGTACTTCTCCCTGTAGCTCTTACCCACAAGCATCATAAAAGATTAACTCTCATTTTACAGCATTTAGTAATGAAGCTTGGGGAAAGCAGGGACTGGTCTATCCTGTTTGCTAAATATTCACTGCCCAGCTTGGCCCCGTGAAGGGATAGTAAATCCTCATGGGTTGGGTGGATGGTGGATCAGGGTCTATTCCGTTTGGCCCGTCGATACGGTTTGGGTGAGAGTGTGGGGGATAACTGTTGTAATCAGAATTCATTGTGATTTTCTAATGTTCCTCGAGGTGTGGGCCCACTTTGAGGTCAGGATATGGTTTCAGAGAGGGGCCCCCAACCCTCCACAGGATGGAGACTTCTGCTGATAGAGCAGTAGGTTAGGGTACGGCGTCCCAGAGCTGGTGCCCCTCAAAAGTTGCCCGTTGGTGAGTGGAAAGACATGGAGCCAGAGAACAGAAGGCACCTGGCCAGGATCACACAGCAGAGCCTGTGAAGGCTTTTACTTGGGCCCCAGTTTAATTGTTAAACGGTGATTAATCAAGCGCCAGGTACCTACTGGGCAGGCATCCTTTTGCTGCCCCGTGTGGTGGTGCCAGTTCGTGGAGGAGGAAATGGAGGCTCAGTGAACTTCGGTACCTGCTGTAGAACACGGCAGAGGAGGCGCGGGAACTCAGAAATCTCTCATTCCATAGCCCAGTGTGCCTCCGAGCGAGGGGGTGTTGGTGACAGCCTTGGGTCTTGGACTGGCCCTGATGGGGATCCCCTGCCTCCTCCTAGCCACGGGAGTTGTTGCCACTTGTAGGAGCCTCTGTTGCTTCCAGCCATCCAGGCTTGGGGGACCCATGGCTCCCAGAGAACCCCCTCTGTCCCCCACCCGGCTCACCTCCTTTTTCTGTGTCCTCTTCTCTCTCCTTCCCAATCGCTATTTTCCTGGGGATCCTGGGAAGGTTCTGAGGGTGATGAAGCAGAATTTGCTCCATTCTGGGAGTAACTTTCCATCATCTGTGGCTAAAAATAAAGCGTGTCCTTGCTCCTCACTGCCTGTAGTCTTTCTTTTTGGGGTTTCGGTGGGAGCCCCCTTTCCACTTGGCCCCTCTCCCCATTGACTCTCAGCAGGTGTGGGGATTCCCACAACTGGGGGACATGGGTGGGCTGGATGCCACTCATCTCCCCCTGAGAGCACACCCCCCCTGGGGCCTTTCCAAGGAAGTGCTCTGCTTCTCTGTGGCAGCAGACAGCCATGTGGTTGGCCAGCCGCTCTGGCAAGTGGGCCACCCAGGGAGGCTGACTCCCTTTGCAAATATTACCGTAGCCGAAGAGACAAGCCACCTTTAGAGGACTTTCTTTATGCAGCCTGCTTCTTTTTGATATCTGGAATGCACAGCAGCAGGAGAGATAAATTAATTTGTTCAATTAATTTTGTAAATATTGACCTAGTGGAAGTTTTATGCCAGTCACATGTCAGGGAGCTGAGGGCTTCCCAACAAGCAACATGACACAGTCCTTTACTTGAAGGCACTTACCTTCAGAGTAGGGGGAAGAAAGATGTGAACTTTCAGACAGAACTAGAGCAGGGGGGCCACAGAGTCCTGCTCCCCACACCACCCTTCCTTCTAGAATTCACTGACAGTGTCTGTCCAAGCGTGGGGAGCTAAGAGCTGAACCCTACACTGTGCCTTTCCCTTTAAGGCACTTGCAATTCTCCTCTCTCCGGTAAGTATATACATATATGTATAGTGCTTGCTGTGCGCTTGGGCTGGGCATCCTGCTAGAGCTTCACTTGTTTTTATTTCCTGGAACTCAGTGTACCTCTGTAACTGCTGTTCTTGTCCTTATTCTTCAGTTGGTGAAACTAAGGCCCAGAAAGGTTAATTAACTTGCCTAGGATCCCACAGCTAAATGTTGCAGAGCCTGGATTCAAATGTAAGCAGATTAATTGTAGAGCTCACTCTCTTAACCGCTAACTGTATAGACCTGTCCACACTGAGAATATGGATCTGTTAAGCATCCACTATCTGCCCAGCATGAATTACCCTAAAGAGATGCTTTCTCTTTAAAAATCTTCACCATGTTTTCCATTTGGTCTTTAATACTCCTAGTAACCCTGTGGGATTGAAAAAGCCCACTGTCACCCCAATCTTCATTTTCCCCGCCCCCGCCCACCTCCTCGCTTTAATGCAAGGTCTCTGTGGAGGGCACTGAACTGCAGAGGCTGGAATCCATGTTGTCTTAATCCAGAGCCTCTTGGGGAGAAAGGGATCCTGAAAGCACTCTGCAAACTGTAAAGTGCCCCTGAATCGAAGGGCGCAGGAGAAAAAGGGCCCGCGTAGAGCACCAACTTGTAGCCCTGAGCTCGTGCATCATGCCTGAGGATTTCTTGCATGGGTGTCACAGTCTGGTTTCAGGTACCTGTGAAAAATTATGGTAATTAAAATGTAATTTGGAATCCCCTGTTGGTTCTCAGCAGCTGGCCCAGATGCAGGAGGCTGGGGCTGTCCACGCTGGAACAGGCTGAAGCTTGTTAGGGGTGTCGCTTCGTTCTGCCCTTTGTGTTGCTGGGTAGAAGGGTGGGGGCACAAGATACAGGAGCTATTTTTACATCATTCACGTCATGTTCAGCATTACTGGATGTTTGTGGTTGGGTCCCTGTTTAGCCTCAGCTGGGAAGAGAGAACTCCCTTGGCTGCCTGAGTCTGTATGGAAACTCAAGCTCATGCCTCTTGGGTGTATATATATGTGTGTGTGTATGTGTGTGTGTGTGTCTAAAGGCGGGGGGATCCAGTGGATGTGCTGTCTCCCAGGGTTGTTTAGATTTGTTTTTTTAAGGCTTAGGTTTTCTAGGACTCCTCAGGTTCCTTCCTGGGGTGGAGGGGGCAGCGTAGGTGAGAGGCCGTGGATTCATCCATCCCCTTATTAATTCAACAGATGATTTTCCAGTTTGAGATATATGCTAGGTCTGTTTCAGGTACTTGCAAAGTGAAGTCGAATAAAGTATTATCCCTCAAGGGTTTTATAGTCTAGTTGGGGAAACGGAAAATAAACGTTTGCTTTAGCATATGCAAGCCAGACTTCTGTGCCAGGCTCTGTTGGAGGTATTGGGGATCCAGTACTGTCGTAGTAAGGGGCTTAGGAACATAGTAAGGGGCTGTGGGAACACAGAAGAGGGGCGCCTGGATCAAGCGCGTGGCCAGGCGAGGCTTCCTGGAGGAGGTAGTGAGTTGCAGGAGTGGACCTAGTGAAATGGGGGATAAGAGGTTTCAAGTATGTACTTTGGGTTTATTTGCTGTTGAGCTTCTTTTTTCTTTTTTAAAAGATTTAATTAATTATTTTTTATTAATTATTTTTTAACTGTGCTGCATCTCTGCTGCTGCATACAGGCTTTCTCTAGTTGCAGTAAACAGGGGCTACTCTTTGTTGCAGTGGGTGAGCTTCTCATTGCAGTAGCTTCTCTTGTTTCGAAGCACAGCCTCCAGGCATGGGAGCTTCAGTAATTGTGGCTCTTGCGCCCTAGAGCATGGGCTCAGTAGTTGTGGCACACGGGCTTAGTTGCTCCACAGCATGTGGGATCTTCCCTGACCAGGGATCAAACCTATGTCCCCTGCATTGCCAGGTGAACTCTTAACCACTGGACCA
This sequence comes from Bos indicus x Bos taurus, assembly GCF_003369695.1. NCBI lineage: Eukaryota > Metazoa > Chordata > Mammalia > Artiodactyla > Bovidae > Bos > Bos indicus x Bos taurus. The sequence continues at coordinate 92,038,007 of NC_040078.1, forward strand.
CCAGGGACACCCCTGCTGTTGAGCTTTATTTGTACAGTCATCCCTGTGTATCTGCGAGGATAGGTTGCAGGACTCCCCTGTGGATACCAACATCCACAAATGCTCAAGTTCCTTATATAAAAGAGCCTAGTGCAGTTGGCCTTTCCTTATCCGCAGATTCAGCCAACCTGCGTACTGCAAGGATGAGGATCCTGTGGCTCTGGAGGGCCAAGTATATACATATGTGACATTATTGGTGGTGATAGACATTATACCTTACTCAGTGGAGGCCCTGGGATTTTGTTTTTATACCCAAATGCTCACTGTTTTTGAAAAGTTTGATAAAAAACACTGTATGTCAGCTAAGCCTTTGTTGCTTCAGAGGTTGGAGACTGCTGGCCAGTCTCAGCCACGCAGAGCCTGCCCTTGAAACCTCTGCCTCCTCTGGCCTCTTGGCACTTCCTGCCCTCTTCCTCTTAAGGCAGGCCAGAGTGAGGTATTGCACAGCAGGGGTCAAGGCACCCAGGTCCCCAAACCCGGGGTCGTGGCCTGGCTGATGCACAGGGCCTTGAGTGTGTGTGCCAGGGATGGGCATGGGGTCCTACCTGCAAATCCTGCTGATGGGTGTGTGGCCCTGGGGGAGGAGGGTGGTTGGCAGAGCTGCTGTTCAGACCAGCTGTGGGGTCTGTTGCGAAGTGGAAGTACAGAGAAGCAGAGTGCTCACCTGAGGCTGCTTCAGAGCAGGGCTCACACCTGGCGTTTGGCAGAATACGTCCTGATTCAGTGTGCTTTCCTCTTTTCATTCATCCAGCATAGGTTCATCCCGCCTTGCATCTCTCCTCTGCCACGCCCAGGGTGGGGTGTTGAGGAAGCCAGTGAATTGGGTATAGCCCTGCCCCTAGGGTAGCTCCCAGTTCTGGGTGGTCCTCGCCCAGGTGGCCACAGGCCTAACCTGACATGTACCTTCTGGGACCTTCTGCAAATAGCCGTTATGTCTGGAGCATCCCCACCATCCTTGTGAGCCACATGCTGACACTGCAGCACGCCAGGCCCTGTCCTTGGCGCGGGATTATTTGCAGTTAGTATTCCAAATGTCAAGTTCCCCTTGACTTGAGCTGAGCAGACGAAACAAAATGGCAGGCAGATTAGAAGGGACTTGAGAAGCCTTTCAGGATTTGAAAACCTTTCTTTGTTGATTTTGAAAAGCTGCTGCACCCGGCTGCTCTTTAGAGGCAGGGGCATCTGTTAGGTGCCCACTGGCTTCCTGGGCCTGGGAGCGCCTAGCCAGTGCTGCAGGTACTTGGGAGCTTGGGGAGTCCACTGAGCTTGCTCAGGAATTGAATCCAGTCCCTTCTCCTGGGGCCGCTAGTGGTAAAGAACCTGCCTGCCAATGCAGGAGACATGGGTTTGATCTCTGGGTCGGGAGGATCCCCTAAAGGAGGGCATGGCAAACCACTCCAGTATTCTTGCCTGGAGAGTCCCCATGAACAGAGGAGCCTGGCGGGGGACAGTCCATGGGATTGCAAAGAGTTGAACACAACTGAAACGACTTAGCACGCACGCACCCTTCTCCTTGGAGCAGAGGGAAGGTGTGTGGGGGCCAAGGAGCTGAAGTCTCTGGGGTTTCAGGAGGGGTTTGAGTGGGTCACCCAAGGTAGGGGAAGGCCATGTCAATCAGTATCTGTTTAATCTCGACTCATGTTTGCCTTGCCTGCTGCTAAGACTGGTAGGTAAAAGGAAGGTAAATGGCCTACCATATTATAGTCCCTCTGATTGAATGGTGAGAGGTTTAAAAAGCTAGTCCTCACAGAGGTGTGGAAGTACCTGGCTAGAACCAGGAGTGTCATTGCCTTCTTTCTACCGCATGTGGTAGCTGAAGCTCAGAGAGGTTAAGTGGTCTGTGCAGAGCCACACAGGAAGTGGTAAAGCTGGAATTTGAGCAGTTTCTGTGGCTCCAGTGTCCGTGCTTGTCCCATGACTTCACACTGGCTGCTGCTTGGGGTCCTCCCTTCTGGTGAGACTCATTTTGCCTAACCCTTCCCCCAACTGCTTCCTTTTCCTGCCTTCATTCTCCAGGAATCCCTCTGTGGGTGCTGCCTCATCCAGCCTGGGAGAAGGAGTAAGAGCTGAGAGTCTGAGACAGAACCCAGCCCCCATTTGCTTCTCTGCCACTTTCCAGGGGACAGAGTGCGTGTCTCACTGGATCTTACATGCAGACTTGTTTTCTGGAGCAGGCAGAGGTGGGACTAATGCCTCGCTGGGCCGCTCAGGGTCCCAGTTTGTGAGTTGTTGTGTCTCGGATCAGGGGAAATAGACTTTTAAATGGCATGAAGCTCTGCAGTCTGCATGGGCAAAAACTTGGGTGGGCAAGTTTTAAGGCTGGCCTTGAACCCCAATTTTTTTGAACCTCCATTTTAAATTGGCCTCTGTCTCCTGCAGCCCCTGCGGGATGATTGCGGGATGATTGCATAAAGGTTCTTGTGTGGCTCACAGTCACCTGGCCCCAGAGTCTGAAAGGTGGTTTTTGCCTTTTGTCTCCTTTCTCTTTGCACACTTATGGGCAAGTGCCTTTTATTCCCAGGGAACGTTGCTTTCTCAGTCCCCATCCTGGAAATATTGCTGGAATGTAATAAATCTGATTGTGTTTATGTTGAAGAAATGAAACACATTACTGTGTGGGGAGGAATGCAGGAGAGGCCTTGTGAGGGGGCTGTGTTTATGACAACAGTTTGCACATGTGGCTTTATTTTTGAAATCATGATCTCCTCCCCGCCCACTTCCTTGATGGAGCTCTGGTAATAAATGCTGTCTCTTGCATCCGGGTGTTAGACAAACAGAGGGCAGAACTGGCCAAAGCCCTCTCAGCTGTGGCCAGCACATTCTTAGTTCTGAGAGCCTGGCTTCTCTGGACTCTGCCATTTCTCACCATTTCTCAGGGTTTGTAGCTCTTCTGGGGACAGCGCCTCTGTGCTGGTTGAGTCAGAACTGATTAGTGAATCCTCCTGCTCCCATTCAGGTTGGAAACAACAGGATGAAATTTAATAGGCATCAATGTAAAGTCCCATATGTGGGTTCAAAAAAAAAAAAAAAGCCCCAACTTCACAGGCACAGGATGAGGAAGCTTTGTTTGAAACAGTGAGCAAGAAACTGACCCTCAAATGTACTCGACAGTTGGTTCTGTGTGCCAGTGGTTGGCCATCAGTGAAAGAAAGTGACGCAGGCTTGCTGAACGAGGAGTGTGTCCATAAGGAGAGAGGGATGATGTTGTTCTTGTTAATAATTCATAATAACAGCTAGGTGCTTTACATGCATTATCATTCTATCTTTAAGTTCATCCTTTGAGGTAAGTCAGAGGATCTTCTTTTTTTTTTCGAAGAGGAAACCCAGGCGTGAGAGGTTAAGTTACTTGCCCAGCATTTTCACTGCAAGAGGATGGCAGAACCAACTGGAACCCAGAGCACGTGCTATTTGGAGTGAAGCGAGGGTCAGTAGAGGTTGGAGGTTTTCAGTGAAGGAACGTTGAAGGAAATGATGGCATTTATCTTGAAAGCAGTTTTAATAATGTCTGACTTTTATATGATCCTCGCTGTGTGGCAGGCATCATTCTAAGCTGTCATATATATACACACACACACACACACACATATATATACGTATACATATGTATCTCAACTTCATTATTATCTCTGCTTGAAACTGAGGCACGAGAAGTTGAGTGAGTTGCCCAAGATGATTCAGCTTCTCAGTGGCTGCGAATCACACCCCAGTAGCATGGCTTAGTGTTCTTACTTTTAGCCCATTGCAGCCTTGGGGAGATGGGTGGGGATAGTGGTAGCGGGGAGAGCTAACTGTGCTCTTTGGGGCAGCCTGTCTGCAGGACGCTGGCTGCTGTGTTTGGATCCAGGGCAGAACCCGGGCCTGCGAGTGGGTGTGTGCATGGGAGAGGGTCAGCTCTCCTAAATCTGGACACCAGGTGCCTGTGGAGGAGCCCTTTAAGGGGAGGCAGAGAGCTCCCTGCTGCTGGGTGACAGCTCACCCGCCAGGACTGCCTGCAGAGGCGAGGATGCAGGAGACCACCTGTGTGGGGTATGAGAGGACCCCGCCCCCACGAACCACCCGTGTAGCTGGCCGGCTCCCAGCTTTTTGTTGAGGACAAGCCCAGCTTTCCGGGCACATCCCCCACCCCAGGCAGCCGTATGTCCCTGTGGACCGCTGGAGGGGAAGTGACCGAGTGTCCGCCAGGTCCAGCCTGCCCTGTTTAGGAAGCCTTGGCTGTCAAGCCCACAGAACTGCTGACGGAGGCACCAGGAACAATGCTGCGTGGGAGGAGGTGTGTGCATGCGTTTGCTCGCCTGCTGGCCTGAGTGCCAGCAGCAGTACACTTTTATTTTTCTCCTTGGGTCGCCTGCGGGCACCCAGCCTCACTTTCTGATCCTTTTGACTCCCACTTGGGCCCTTCATCCAGCCACGCTTTGGCTGCAGGCAGGGGAGTCAGTCAACTGGCTGTGGTCCCTCCTGATGCCAGGGCGAGTTGGGGGCATCCTTGTGGCTTACATGGTCCCCAGAGCACTTACCATGGAGCCCCAGGAGCCCCACCTCCTCATCTCAAGTCAGGAAATGGAGGCACGGCGAGGTGATGGGGACCTACTGAAGGCCACGTAACCAGCGAGTATGGCTGAAGCTGTAATCAGGTCCTGGTAACTTGAAACAGTGATCATCTTGTCCAGCCCTTTGATTTTACTGATGAGGAAATAAGGCCCAGATTTGCAGCTTGACATGGCCAAGGCACTGGCAGAGCAAGAGCTAGAACCCAGGTCTCCTGGCTCCAGATACTGTGTCCTCTCCTCCTCTGCAGCCCGCTCCTCCACTTGGTTTCCTGGTCTCTCATTTCTGTTGCCGCCTCTCCTGCAGGGCTGGTGCAGTGACTGTGCCTGTCACACAGGCTTCCTTTCCCCCTGCTGCTCCCACCAGCCTCCTTGACCACCTGTGTCTGATTATCCCAGTTGTCACTTCCTTTGCCAGGACTGGTAGCCACAGCTGGCTTAAAGGAATTTAGATGAGTGGAAGGAGCATAGCCTTAACCAGGCAGCTTTGGGATCCAATCCCAACCCTTCTACTTGTGAGCTGTGTGACCTTAGGCAAGTTGCTTAACCTTTCTGAGCCCTGGTTTCTCATCTGGGAGATAAGATGATTTGGACAAGATAACCTCCAATCGTCTTCCAGTCCTGTAGGTCTTTGACTAGTGGTTTTCATGACACTGAGTGTGACCCACATGGATGTGTAGTTAGAAGCTCTTGGGAGGGGCAGGTGACATGGACCAGCAGGATAAGGCCTGTGATGACAGGTGCAGGGCTTGTATCTGTTTAAAGTTTTGGCTTCGCTGAAGGAGGGCTGTTGCCCTTGGCTTTAGGTGCTGATGGGTGATTGAGGCAAGGACCCCACCAATTTTCACCCCTTCTGTACCACTTCTTTCTCCGCACCCGTACTGTGGGTGTGGACACTGTTCTTGGTGGTGACCACTCGGGGTAGAGAGGTTGCTGGAGCAGCTGATTTGCTTGGCCTTGGGTCAGCCAGGCACAGGCAGGTGTCAAATAGCCTTTCACCTGGATGGGATGCCACTGGACTTTTGTCATGGGAGGAACTCGGGCCCTGTTATTAGGCCTGAGGGATAGCTCCTCTGCGTTGGCTCACAGGTGTGAGGTGCAGGGGAGGCGTGTCAGAGTAAAACCAGAAGCCTTTGGCTTTTTGTCCCTGTGTTCAGTCTTGCAATTGTGTTGGCTGTGTACATGGTTTTCATTCTTTGGTTTTTGCCTTGGCTGTGAAGTTGTACTATTTTCTGAAGTAATCCTGTTTCATGTAACCTGAACCCAAGTATCTGGCCATGAAGGGCAAGCTTTTTTTCTCCTCTTCCTTAACAAAGGATATCCTAGACTGCAGCATCTGGAAATGATTTGGCATCTGGTTTAAGTTTGTGTGCGTGCCTGCACACACTTCTGTAACATAACATGTCCCTACCCAGATGAGATGCCTTTGTCTCTCTGTATACCTGTGTTTCTTTCTATATAGAGGATTTTACATAGGGAGGTTATTATATCGGGACATATGCTTATGGGTGTATAAGCCTTTATTTCCAGTTAGAATGAGGAAGTGTTCAAGGGCTTGATGTATAGAAAAAGCACTTGCATTGATGGATGTATTTTTCTTTGCAAAGTTTAATAAACCATTTAACAGTGCCTTCAGTGACTGTAATGAGCTGTTTCCTCATTATTCCCAGGCTCTGTCTTAACAGGCATTCCAAGACCCCTGTCCCCACCGTAGCTCGGTGGCCCCCCACCCAGAGTTGGGTGCTCTAGAACAGGGGTCTCCAACCACCGGACTGCAGACCAGTACCTCCTGTCAGGTCAACAGCAGCATTAGCTTAGAAATCAATTGCACTTGAATCATCCCAAAACCATCCTCCCTTTACCCGGTCCATGGAAAAATTGTCTTCCATGAAACCAGTCCCTGGTGTCAAAAGACTGGGGACCGCTGCTCTCGAGAGATGGCATGGTTCGAGTTGCCCTTTGTTGGCCATCTTTTAATGGTGTCTCTTCCCTGCCTGGTGTTGGTGTGAATGGGGGCCTGTCCTGAGGGATTTCTGGGCCCATGTTTCCTTCAGATTTGGGCTCTGGGAAGGAATGTTTTGACTGCACAGGGTTGGCACTGTTGGTTGTATTGAGATTGCGCTGCATCAGCAGGTAGAGTTCGTGTCCTCACCTTGAGGGTGCTAGGCCTGGTGGAGGATGGCCAGTGGAGGTGAGTGAGATGACCCATGATGGTGGGAGGGTAGGAAAAGAGGACACCACACATCCCCTCCATGAACCAGGGTTTGCCCTTGCTCCCCTTTGCCCAAAGGACTGCTGGTAGGCTGATTTATAGTAATATCTTAGACTCAATGCCAGGAAGATTTTGGTAACCACAAGGATGAGTAAAACAAGAATGGGCCTTGGAGAAGCGGCACATGGAGCTGAGCAAGGCTAGGCAGATGACTCCTGGGGCATGTTATTAATTCCCCTGAATTGCAGGTTAAGGTGGGGATGAAAGGTAAGTGGGGGATGGGTAACATTCCCTCATGGTCACCTCTGATCCTCACTCACCTGGCACCAGAGCCCCCCTGGGGTAGCCTCCCTCCATGGTGGCAGCAGTTATATTTATTGATTTTTCTTTTTTTCTGTTGACAGTGGAGTTTGGCTCAGGTCTTCCTCTGGCTCAGGTCTGATGAGGGCTCTTGAGAGCACTTTCTCATAGTCTTTTCAGCCTGCCCTCTCTGCTTTGGGGACTGCCTGAGAGGGGGATGATTCCGGCCCTCTTCCTCCTCTGGCTCAAGGCTCTGGGGGTGGGGACTGGGGTGTTAGGGACCAAACGATGATGCTTAAGCCAGGATACTTTTATAACCAGACCGTGCCCTCCATCAGTATGTCAGGGCAGCAGGTGTCAACCCGGGTAGTTTGGGATGTACAGCCCTTTAGTGCATGTCGAAGCCTGTCCCCCCAGTTTGTAGAACATTTGACCAAAATCCACCTGAGAAGCAATCCACGGTTCCTCTCCCCTCCTCACCCCAGCCTGAGTGGCCTAATGGGGACTGCGAGGTGAGGAGGACAGTCCACTAGGGCCATCCTCCCCCAGGTCCCAGGGAGAGGGGCTGCTGTTTTGTGGAGTGTCTGCTGCAGATTCTTAGAAGCAGGGGGCTCTCTGCTTGGGCTTGGGCCTTGGAACAATCAACAGGGGGCTGGGTGCCTGCAGTGGGTTGGGAAAATATCCATTTCTGGTATACTCTCAGAGCTGTGGTTTCCTTGAGGCTTTGTTCAGCTCCCCTGTAGCGTGGGGCCTGGGCTGAGCCTTGGGGCCCCCGGTGAGGTAGAGGCCCTTGACAATGTGGATGTAGGCCCCAGCTTGGCCGGCTGGCCTGCCACCTCCAAAACATAATTCAGTATTGATTGTGCGGGAAGCCCAGCCTCGGTCACATGCAGTGATCCTCACTCCTTGAAGGGAGAAAGAAAATGGATTTGTCCCTGGTACAACATGCCTTGAAAAATGCATCTTGATTTAAGATTCAGCTTTTTGCAGCATATTTTAAAATGTCAGAGAGATAAATATGCAGCCTTCCTAATACATCTGCCTTGAACAGCCTTTAAAAAAAGTCTGTCGTTCATCCTCAGGGTCACAGGTGTGTTCAAACCGCCCCCTGCCCCAACCTTCCTGCCTTTGATGGTGTGGTGTATCTGTCTCTCTTCCACAAGCAGAGTTTTGTTGGAGACTCAAAAGCCCTCTCTTCCAGAAGTCCAGCAGGTACATTTGTTTCCCTAGTTTTGAGGCTGGTAAAGATGTACAGAGTTTCCAAACAATTTTTTGGAACTTTCTGTTGGACTTGGGAAGCAGGCACTGGCTTCTAGCTGCTTCTATCAGGGGACCCTTTTCACTTCTCGCCAAAGGAGCAAAAGAGGGAAAACACATGCTCCGGCCACAGCCCTCTGAGACGGGCGTGCACGCACTCCTGAGGGTGTAGAGCTGAGGACGCTGGGCCTGGGGTGAGGGGAGCCCTGTTCTTGTGGGGTGCCTTGGGCCAGCACTTCACTTTCCATGATCGGGGTAATGGCACCTTTCTAAGCTCAGTTCAGGTTTGGAAGGGGGCCGGAACACAGCTGAGGGAGAAGCTTCTGAAGGGTTAAATGGTCTGTGGGGTTTGTAGCCCGCTGTCATTGTGTGGGGCTTTTATCAAATACCCGGGCAACCCAGCTGGTGAAGGGATTGGAAGAACTCAAGGGTTTTTCAAGATGTGACTGAGGATGTCAAGACATTGTTATGCCGGTTGAGAAATTTAGACACCTCAGTGGCCAAAGCAACCGTCTGCCTGGGAGAGAGCTGCCAGGGGAACTTCTGGTTAGATAGGTAGTTGTGCAGGGTTAGGCCTGGAAGGGACCTGGAGGCGTCCCTCTACCCTGGCTTCCCCCATTATGTAGATGAGGAAATGGAGGCCCAGAGAGGGAAAGTGACTTGGCCAGGGTCACACAGAAGATCGGCAGCCATGCCAGAACTAGAGTCCCCCCGCCCGCCAACCCTGGCCTGATGCATTTCATTGCCTAGATCTACTGTCTCAGGTGGGCTGTGCTGGTGACTCAGAGGTCCTGACCATGCCCAGTGAGTGGAGCTCTGCCAGACACTGGGCTTCTGTAGGGCCACCTTCCCTGTTCTGGGTTAGTGGGTTATATCTCTGGGGACTGTCCCTTTGGCATTGGGGACCTTGGCTGTGCTCATTGTTCCTTTGCTGTGTCCCCAGCGTGTTGCTGTCAGGATGCAGAGAGAGGATGGGAGGGCGGGAGGCCTCTCCCCGCGTGGAATCTGCCTGGGTCTGAGGTCTGGGATGTTATGTGCCTGTGGAGCAGAAGGGGGAGACCCCGGGGTGAAAGCCCCCATTTTTCTCTCAGCCCCTCTAGTTGCTCTTCCCCTAAAAACCATTTTGAGGATCACAACATTCATCATGAGCTTTATTATGGGAGACTCTTCTTCATGTTTAAAAATAAATGCTGGCATCCAGAACTATATTTGGTATATGGAAGTCTTTTGCATATAAATGTGCTTAAAGGACAACTGCTTTATTGAAGAAGCAGAGTGAGCCCCAGCTAAAGGGACAAGATGGGGTGGGTGCCGAAGGGACCCTGGGGTCTGCCTTGCTCAGGACAGTTGAGTAGTAGCCTTCAGTCCTGTTGAATTGGCCATCCTTTCCCCAGGGACAATTGTAAAACAGGATAACTGGTACTTAAAAATTCATAGAAAATGTTCTTATCACAACGTCATAATTGTTATGACTCAGAAAAGTAGAATTGCCATTCCTCTGTGCCTGTCTGCCCTCACTTTTGCTGCCTACCGAGTCCCCAGCAGCAGCTGCAGAATCATAAAGAGAGAGGAGAGAGGGAGAGAAAGGAAGAGGGAGAGAAAGGGAGAGAGAGAGAAATCCAGGGCAATGCTTTATTTATGTTAACGGCTACATTTGACTTGAAAATTCTGTCCCCAGAGCCTTGAGGTCAGCACATTACAGAGTGATTGATGGCTGTCAGGGGCGGGCAGGGCGGCAGATTGCGGAGGGGAAGTGGACAGATGATGTCGTAGCTTTCGAGGGCTTAGCAGAACCCGGGCCTTGAAAGGAACTTGGTGGAAAACAAAGCAGATGGAGAACTGCTGGGGCCCCTGCCTTTCTCTTTATTCTCTCCTTCCTTCTCCTTTCCCTTTTCTGCTGAACGTAGGAAGTGGGGATGGGGGACACTCCACTCCCATCAGCATGCTCCAGCAGTATGGCTTTTGGATAGGACGCTGGGTAAGATCCTAGAGAGGCCAGACTCCAGAGGGTGCCTCCATCGCAGGTGTCTGCTTAGAAAACATCATGTCGCCTGTTGGTAAAAGCCCCATAGTCACCCCCATCTTCTCCTTGGGCCGTGTCTCCTGAATCTGAAACCAAACAAGGGGGACCAACTCTTGGGGCACACCATTCCCACCATCCGACCTGGGCTACTTCAGATTATATTTCCAGAGGGCTTCCCAGCTAACTCTTATGTATTTTTGCTGGTGGGAACAAATGGTATCGGACTCCCAGGCTTGTTTACAGATGGGGAGACACGGGAGTGATGGAGGAGCTTTGAATTTTAAACATTAGCTAATGAAATTGCAGACGGGGGCACTGGGTGGAACGGCCTGGGTATTCCCATGAAACACTTCGTGTCAGCTGTGAGGGAGAAGCCGGCCGGGCTCACTCATGTGCTCCACAAACATTTATGGAGCCCCATCCCTGTGCCAAGAGCTGCGTGAAGTCAGAGGTCTCGGAGTCCTGCCCCCGGGTGTCCTAGCCCCATTAAATAGAGAATTCGACCTCTGTGATGCCAACTGTGGGAGCACAGACGGAGCCGGATGGCGGGGATATTCTGCAGGGAGCAGGGCTCGGCTGACACCTCACTAAGGAGGAGGGCAGAGAGCCTGACCTGGCTAAAAAAGGGAAGGCGCTGGGGAAGGGGAGGGCATTCCGGGCAGATCCTGGGGTGGGGGAGGGTGCTGGGAGGCCGGAGGTGGGCCTGGAGCTCTGTGTCTCCCGCTCCAGAGGCTCGAGCAGGATGGCGGGAGGCTGGAGTTCGTCATTTCCCCTGCCTCTGCCTCCCCCTCTCATGGCTGCTCCTGTGCAGTTGTGTCAGAGACAGGACTGGCTGTTCATTCATCCGCTAATTGTTTTGATAAGAGACTCTAATTATCCACTGCGATCATCAGATTACCCTGAGCTCCAGGAGGGAGATTTGAGTTTGAGCTGCTGTGGCAGCCAGCAGCAGCACTCTCTCCGCCGAAAGGGACCCAGCGGTAGTGCCTGGCCCACTGTACCTGGTTCCCAGTCGGTGCTCACAAAGCCTTTTCATGAAGGAGTCAGGGGCCCCACCCAAAAGCGCAGCCCCTGATGTCAAGCAGGAATTTCCCTTGGATTATCTTTGCCACTGTGTTGTCCACAGATGAGAGGTTTGGTTCTGGGAATTTCAAAGCAAGGTGAGGAGTGTGGAGAAAACCAGAGAAGCAGCAGTAAATGTCTCTAATGAATTGACATCAGCAGTCAAGACAAAGTCAAATAGCTTTTTGGACCGTTTGATTAAGTTCTACTTATATGTGATTTTGGTGTAAAGAGAGCAATAGGCAAAAAACAACCAGGAAGGCAGATTATAAATTAATCCAATCATCCAATCCTCCAGCAAAGGTAATGGGGGATGATGGCATCGTAATTGATCTGATACGGACTTTTACAGCATTGGGAGCCTCACAGTAAGGGAGCTTCGAGTCTTCTCGGGAGGAGTGACTGTGGCCAGCCCGTAGAAAGATTTGATATGTTGTGTGTGACCTTGCCCCGAAGGGCTTGTCAGAGGAGAGGACCCACCCTCAGCTCCTGTGTTCAGGCAATGTCTATAGGTCCGATGGAGCAGGAAAGCCTGATGATACTTGATCTAGAAAAACATGTTTCCGTCCTGCCTTCTCTCCATGGGATCAGAAACTCTCCGGAAAAAGGGCAGGCTGGGCTATGGGGTCTGGCTGGGATTTGGAGGGGTGGGCAGGGCGCCATTGCCCGCATAACATCAGGTCCTGGCTGAGACACTGGCTGCCACGTGTACTGATGTCTGAGGCGCTGTCTTCCCGCTGATTCAGTGGAGACTCAGTAGTGATCTCTCTGTTTCCTTTGGCTCTACACTCTGAAACTCCTTTATTCTTTTTTTCTTACTTTATTTTTTAATTGAAATATAATTGCTTTATAATGTTGAGTTAGTTTCTGCTGTACAATAGTGTGAATCAGCTATAAGTATACATATATCCCCTCCCTCTGGTGCCTCCTTCCTGTCACACCCTCCATCCCTGAAGCTCCTTTATTCTTGAACCGTTTCTCCCACCTAAGCAGAAAGCCAAGAGAACCTCAGCCCAGTTCTGCCTGGTTCCCCAGTGCCGCCTGCTCCACCGTACTTTCCTCCCTCTCTGAGGAGTGGGGCCGACTTCCCGCCTGGCGTGCTCCTTTGTCTTCACATTTGGGGCTCAGCTAGCTGGGAAGTTTGGCAACATGTCAGGCCATATATCTTGAAAACCGCCCTCCAGAAACGACCTCGTTTAGCAGATTTACTGACGTATCGGGCCTGCCTGTTCTCAGGGGCCGCCATCCTAAATCACAGCAGGTCCACTGGACTTGGACGCCTCAACGCAGAACTTTTCAAAAAATTTCAGGCAGGATATATCACTGCCCCATTAACTCCCTACCATTAATCTACTCCTCCTAAAAACCTGGAGTTTTCCCAAAAGGACTGGAACGTGGTGAAAAACGGACCCATTTGGTAAATTCTGTAAATCAGGCCGGTTTTCTCTCCACGCAGAGGGCCTGCCTCCATCGCCATGGTGATAGGATGCCTGCATGCCATGTGGGCAGGTGCGGTCTTTCAGGGTTTCTGGGGAGCGTCCTGGTGATGGACTGTACTCTGCAGGGATGGCTGCCTACCCCAACCCGTGGGATCCCTGGGTGAAGTGTTCTCTGGATGAGGGTTGGGGCCCGCATCAGGAGCAGTTAGAGACCCTGCAGCAGAAACCTAGCAGGGGAATAGAGGCTGAGCCGGGCTCCAGTCTTGCTTAGCTGATGGGACCCTGCCAAGGACTGTCTGGGGGGACACATTCCTTCCTTGATTCTTCCCTGATCGCTGAAGAGGCTCTTTGTTGTGATGAGGCTTATCCACAGCCCCAGAGACTAGTGAGAGTCCACCTACACTTCTTTTTTTAAGCCTGTACACGTGCTATTCTTCTTCAGGTTCTTTTCCCATTTGGATTATTACAGAATACTGAGCAGAGTTCCCTGTGCTCTACAGTAGGTCTTTGTTGGTCCAGCTGTACTTCTGGTTCCTATGACTAGAGACTTCTTCCTTTTGGAAGAAGATGATATCCATGAGCTGGGACTTTGGAGCCCATAGACCTGGGTTTGAACTCCAGTTTTCTTGGTTGGTAACCTCAGGAATTCAGGGGCATTTGAAAAAGGAAAGATACATGATTTGGAAGAGAGGGGCCCTGGGTTGAGCAAAAGGAAGACGAGAAGGAACAACAATGGTCCCCAAGTCCCCAGTCTCTCTGTCCTCCACTCTGTATCTGTATGGGGATGAAGATCATTCTGCAGGCATGCTTGAGGATGAAATGAGTTAATTCTTGTAAAATGTTTAAGATAGTCCCTGGTACAACACTGACTTTCTGTAAATGGTGCCCCATAAATCTGGTGGGGACACATGGCTTACCTACTGCACCCCACTTGCTTATCCTGCTGCGATGGGCCCATGCCAACCTGAAGGAGGAGCTCCTCTTTTTCACTAAATCCCCACTGCCCTCCCCCTAGCCTTTGCAGCCTCACTGGTAGAAGCCTCAGAGCTGGAAACTCTGTGTAGGTCAGGGCCTTCCCCTGCTCCTTCCAGAGTCCATCCTTTCCCCCTCAAGAACAGGTGAGAATTCTGTTAATTCAGTGCACGTCCCCACTGTTCCTGGAATCCTGGCTTCTGGAATCCAAGATGAGCTTTCCCCGCGCAAGCACCTACCGCCTCTGCAGGCCTTTACCCTTCCCTCTGCTTGCCTGAAGGCAGAAAGCACGGCTGTAAGGCCAGGAGCAGTCCTCTCCTGCCTGTTGGGACAGGGTCTGGAAAGCAGGTCGAGACAGGAGACTGGAGCACCCCCTTCTTCAGGGAAGAGAGGGAGCCTGGTTCCAGCAGCACACCTTGGCATCCCGCCCTGCTGGAGGAACTGGTTTCCAGGGCCTGACTCCCAGCCCCACCTGCTGGAGGGGTTCTGGGGGCTGGGCCCCAGAGGATCTGGCCTGTGTTTCTTGGAGTAGTTTACTTTTTCCTCCGCCTTGGGCGAAAGTACCTATTATCTGTGCATCTCCTGGCCTTTTACAAAGCTAATTAAGCCCTGGAGGCAGAGTTTTGGGACCTAGATTTCTTTCCCAACTAAAGAGTTGTTTTTAGGTGCTCTGGGAGCTTAATTGACTTGCTCGAGGGGTGCCCATTGGTTCTGGGGGCTGAAGTGGGGGAGGGTGAAGGACCCTGAACCTCTTTCCTCTTGCAACTACCCTCCCACCTCCTAAATGTCCTAATAATTCAAAGATCCTTACCATCTCTTTGTTCTAGAAGCCTGAAGTCTCCTCCTGAGTTTCTTGAAATTTATAGGTGAGGGAGGGTTCAACGAACAGACTGTGTGGAGTGTAAGTCCTTATTTATCAGTATTGTCCCAGAAGGCAGAGATGTTCTATGTTTTTATTCCTAGCACCCCAGTAGCATATCTGGTATAGTTCTGGAGGAACCCAGTGATTGTATGGGGTGCCTGCCCTTAGACAGGTGCTGTGTTGGACTTTCAGAGCTACCAGGTAATGCCAGTTGACCTGGAGGTATAAGTGGATTGTTGGAACTTGGCAGAGTTGATTGGGATGGAGTATGGTTTCTGACTTCCTCCTTGGAGCCTGTCGGCTTGAAAAGATAGTCGCAATGAAAAAGTTGAGAGTTATGTTTTATTCAGGGGAAAGTTCTAGGACTTAAGCTTGAGAGACAGCATCTCAAGTAATCCTGAGAGAACTGCTTGGAGGAGGTAGGGGGAAGAGGTAGATTATATAGAAGTTTGCAACAGAGGGCAGGTGGTCTGAACATCAAAAGTATTTTTGTGAATTAAAACCAAATATCTCACATTGAAGAATTTAGTGCTTTTCTACATGTGGGAAGATTCAAGAGTCTGGGCTCACTGAGGTCATTCCTTTCCTGTGCATCTCAGCTATCTGGGGCGGGTATCCTGAAGAACACATCCCAAGTTCTTTGGGGCTCCCTGTAGGGAGTGGCTGCAACCTGATGGCTGCACAGGTGTTCTCCTTCCCGAGTGCCCTGGAGGGCTGGAATCACTGATGACTGTGACATCCTTGGTTATCGATATGGCAGGAAATACTCCATTTCTCAAGTCCAAAGCTTTTTCCTTCTGTCCTTCCTAGGAGAAAGGGCCTTCGTCTTCTGCATCTGTTCAGTGGACACCTAACTTGACTTGGCCTGGCTGTTATTGTTTGGTATTAGGTCGGTGTCGTCTTACATTTATGTGCCAGATACATTATTAGGTGGTAGTGATAAGACCAAATTACTTTGTGGGCCCTTGAGGGCCCCGCCTTCTGGCCCAGGGAAGTGGAGGCGGGCAGTGCCTTAGTGTAGACCTGGATCAGAGTGGGGTGTCCCCTGTCTACGCTGGTGGGTGCATGCACGTCCACCTCAACCCACTGATGCATTCCACTTGCCTCGTGCCACATGAAACCTCAAGTCCACGAGATTCTTTAGTCCTTGTCAGTTCTGTTAACCACCTGTTACTGTCAGAACTGTGTGTTAACTCTCTCTTGCCTGGTCAACCTGTCCTGACAGCCAGGGGCAGGGGTAGAGCAGAGACATGTGACCAGACCAGAAGCTTCCTGTGCAGTGATCTTAAAAACCGCCCCTTGGGAAGGCTGCAGCGAGGACCACACCTATGGATCTGTGCCCTCTGTCTTCCCCACCTGCAGCCTTGGGTGTCGGGTAGACCTGCTAAGTTTTGAGTCCCAGGGCTTTGGAAGGGGCACAGTAGAGCAGTTGGCATTCCATTTTTCCAGCCTCTTTCACAGCCAGCTTTCTGTTTTTATGTCTTAAGCCATCAAGCAATGCGGAAAACTTTATGGTTTTACTCTCTTCCTTGCTTACCTAATTCCCTCACTGTATAAATCAAAGGACTCAGATTCCCCCCTTCTCCCAGTCCTCCACTGTGAGGGCCAGTCTTTCTATTTGTACCTTGATGGACTCCAGCTCCCTTTAATTTGTCCTCCCCTGACTGATTAGAACAGCGCACAGTAGACACTCAAGGATGTTTGAATGAATGAAGGCATCTTGTCTGCCCTCCTCGTAGGAGCTCATTGTGTGCAAGCACGTCATCTTGCTGAGTGATACACATCCTTTATTTGATGTGCTAAGCACCTCTCAAGGGTCGACATCAATGCCCCCACTTTTCACAGGAGGAAGAGTCTGGGGCCCAGGCAGGTGAAGACCCTCGGAGGCCCCTAGCCGTCGGGCTACCCTGCAGCATCTGTGGGATACTTAGGTAATGTGGTGAGAGCTTTCAGGATGGGAGCCCTGGGACAGAAGCCAGGGATGGACATCATCCAGTCACTTGACCTCAGGCAAGAGATTGCCCAACTTGAGTCCTCAGTTTCCTCATCTGGAAACAGGGTATGTGTGTTGGGGGGCGGGGGCGCTGGGATGAATAGAAACTGCCAGGTGCTGCCAGAGTTTCCTCTGAAATGTTCATAGGGCCCTGCTGCACCCATGTCTGTGTATCTCAATGAGTCTCTTTCTTCTCTGCTTCAGGATGAAGCAGACTGTCCTTTGCCCACAGCCTCCTCATCCCTCAGGCATGACCAGAAGGGCTCCTTCTGGTCATGCCACATTCCCTCGTACCACCGTGCCTTTGCACGTGCCGTCCCCTCTGCCCAGAATGTGGACGCTCCTTTTGCTTGCTTGAAGGTCAGGTGTCCCTTGACAACTGGGCTCTCAGTTCTTTTCCCAGCACGTCTTCCCTGACCCCCCGCAAGGTAGAATAAACTGCTCGTTCTTCCTGCTTTCCCTCCCTCCCCCCACCTCCTCCCTCCCTTTCCCGAATTCACTGGTTGCATGCCTCCTACATGCCAGGCATCCGACAGGTTGCTTTGGTTCCCGAGACAGCCTCTGGAGCTTACCTCTGTGGATTGAAGATATTTATTTGCTTGTCTCCCCCGCCCAGTCTCTGCCCCAGCTTCCTAGCACCTGGATGATGCTCAGGATCCTGACTGACTGCCCAGCAGCTTGGGTATTACCTTTAAAACCTGTTCCGTGTTGTCTTTGAAGTTGGGCCTCTCCCCTCCTTGGTTTTTGTTTTTGTTTTTTTTTTTTGGCGGTGTCAGCATTTCTCATCTCAGAAATTGTCTTTTCTTCCACATAACTTTTATTTGGTGCTTTCCAACCCCTCCGGAAGTCACCTATATTTGTGTTGAATCTCCTTTCCCCTGGACTGGAAGCCCCTGGAGAGAGCTTGAAGTCCTATTCTCTCCCACCTGCCTGGAATGAGTCAGGTTCCCGTATGGGAGTGGGTGGCAGGAGGCAGGGGTCGTTGCATTTCAGAGATCTGGAACTGACGGAGCCCCTCTTCTATGAAAGCCTGAAAAATAGTGAGGTCTGTCCAGACTGTGAGTTTGAGACCAGTCTCCCCAGCACTAATCTTTGTGGTTGGCTCTTTGCTTGGACGTCCCAGACCACCTGCCTTCTTCAAAGAGAAGGGCCAACAAAAGAACAATAAAAATACCGGAAACACCATGTCTTAGCTGTCCCCGCTTTCTTCAGGACCCTGTTTTACAGCCTAATAAATTGATGCAGAACCTGCTTTGGGCCATTTTTCCTGGAGGTGGTCATTGTCCCTTTGGAAAGCTGGCGCCTGCCTGGAGGATTGATCATTAACAAACTCCGGCATGGTCTGGGTAACCCAGGGAGTTAAAGGCAAGTAACCCAGGGAGTGGGCTTGCACTGGGACGTTAAGGGCCTTTCCAGTAGTTGGACTAAGGGTGGGTTCTGTAGCAGGAAGCTGAGCTCTGAGGCAGTGCCCTCCTTCCAGGAGAATTCCTGTTATGGGGGAGTCCTCAAGGGTTCCCCTTCCCTGGTTTTTGTCTCCCTTCCTTTCCAACAAAAGCGCGTCTGAGTACCTACATGATGGCTGGTGTAGCTTGGCTGGGAGCTACACGGGTTTACAGTCCCATTCCTGGGATTTAATTTTGACGATTAAACAGTTGCCATTCATGGGGACGTGGGCCTTGGTTCTGATTTAGTTCCATGACCTGGACTCAAGTCCTGCTCATTACTTGAAAGCTGTGTGAGATTTAAGTTGGCTTATCTCTGAGCCTGTGTTCCCTTCCAGAGTTTGGCGATGAGGAGGTGGTCTCTGCTTGTGCTTGTTATAAGGATTAGAAAGAGTACATATAGAAGCACTTGATACTTACTTGGTGCTTATAGTGGTTGGTCCCCAGCTCTTTTCCATTGAGCATGATCTGCAGCAGCCAGTGTGGCACTGAAAACCTAGAATACTAAATATTTGGCCACAGAATTGCAGTGTTTGCGAGCCTCAGTTTGCTCATCTATAAAATGGGCATACTCACTCATCAGGTTGCTGAGTGTAGAAAATTAAATCATAGGAGGGAGGTGCTGGGTATGCCCTGGGACAGGATATACTTATTTCCCATCACTTACTCAATAAGCTTTAAGGAGATATTAACTGGTATAGATCAGGTAGTCAATAAGCTTTAAGGAGATATTAACTGGTATAGATCAGGTTAGTGCACGTAGTATAATGATCCAGAAATTTTGACAGTGGGAGAGCAGAGGAGTGGCGAAGATTCCACACTTGGGCTTGGGGATCTGGAGAGGTTTCTGGGAGGTACTGTCACCTGCTTCATCAGGAGGAGACCTGGGGGGTGGGGGAAGGCTGGAGACCTGGTCCTTCCCCAGCATCCTGTTCCTTTAAGCCCGGGCTTCCAGCTTCTCCACCAGGAGGTGAGACTCTGCAGAGAGCTGCTTGGAAAGCTTCATCTTCCCCCTCCCCCAAACTGTGGGGGTGTGAAGATGAACTGGTGTAACTATAGCTTGGTGTTTTGGTGTCTGTGAGAAAAGCAGAATTGGCTCAAGCTGCTTTCTCAGTTAAGGGGATTTAAGAAGGGAAAAAAAAAAATTAATCCAACCCTGGTGATCAATCTGACACCTTCCCTTTGAGCCCCAGATGGCTGATTGGGGTGGAAAGTTGGCCACTGCTGCTGTTGGAGAATGGAATGGTGTCTCTGTCTCTCTACTGAAAATGATGGCTTTCTGTACACGCATGCACACTATTTATAAAGCCTGCCTGCCTGGTTTGGTTTTTTGGAGGATATTTCAATATTCCCAGAAGGTTCCTGTTGGTTAAATGTCATTCTTGGAGGTGTCGTGTTAACAGGGCTGGAAACCAGGTCTGTCTGCCGTGGTTCCGTCTTCCCTTCCTCTTCTCCCCTTGCTGAAGTCCCTGGCCTGGAGGCTTCGAGGTAGACATCTCAAAGCAGGTTGGAGACCCAGGTTTTTGTCTCCGCCTGCCTTGAGTCTGGTGCCCTTTGTCTTTTAAAGACAACTTGAGGGGAAGTTTGGAAAGTGAAAGGAAAACATTCAGTCTACCATTATCTTATCACAACTTCTAGACTTGGACAAAATGCTGTCCGGGTCTGAGCATGTGTTTGTGGTCTGCCGCTTTTTCTTTTGATAAGCGTGTTTCCACTTACTCCTAATTATCCTCTAATGGCTGGTTTTATTTAACTATTCCTCTATTACTGGATATTCCTTCCTGTCCTCCCCCTCCGCACCCCGCCATCGTATATAACACTGCAGCGAACATCTTTGCATTTCATTTTGGATGGTTTCCTTGGAATAAATTCCCAGAAGTGAAATTACTAGGTCAGAAAGTATGAACCTCTCCTTTCTTTTTTTTTTTTTTTTTTTTAACCTCTCCTTTCAAGATCCTTGTGTCCCGTTGCCAAATTATTTTCCAAAGGATCATCTTGATGTGTACTGATGCTCGAATAGACAAATGGCTATTGTAACTGCATTTTTACTTGCACTGGAGATTATAAAACAAGTATTTAAAGGAAGGTCTTTCTTTGCCCTAGATGAAAAATTTTATAACTCAGACTTTCCTACTTTTTGTACTAACTACCAAGTCCAACTGCGATGTGCTCGCTCGCCAAGGGGAGCGTGGTGAGTCCTTTCTGTCCCCTGACTGCCAGAGACTCTCAGCCGCCCAGGAGAGAGGAGCTGGAGGGAACAAAGGTAGAGCGGGCGCACCCTTGTGTTGCTGCCTGAGTTGCCCGTGCTCTCGGAGATGGAGGAAGACCAGGAGAGCTGCAACCCCGAGAGTGGGCACAGCCGGTGCTTCCTCTGTACAAGAAGGCTCTGGGAGTGCCCTGGTTCATCTTTCTGTTCAACAGTGTGTATGGGGCCTCCTGGGCACCAGGCTCAGTGGGGATAGGGAGATGGATGGGAGCCAGCAGTCTCTCCAGGCAGACAGAATCACACAGGGAGTTTCTATATGATGTGACAGATGGCTGGAGACGGTGCCATGGATGATCAGGGCTGGAGTGACAAGCTCTCCCGTTCTTTTGTTCTTTGGATTTTCGACTCCCTTCTCCCTTCCCTGTGCGATGGGGGCTTCCCTTACCAAGCAGGAAGGTTGGTCAAATCAACAAGTATCCCTGCCTTACCCAGTGTTTGTTCTCAGCCAGCTTGTGACTGCATGGAATTTCCATGCTGGGAAGGGATGTTGGAAGCCAGCACCCCAGTCCCTACTGGGATACAGCCAGTGACGGGGAGCTCAATACCTAATGAGGCGCTACTACTCCAGAGTAGCCTCTACTACTCCAGAGACTTTCTCTCTACAGGCTTTGGAGGTCCTTTTTACGAAGGATCTAAAGAAAAATGTAAGGTTATAGAATATTTGTCCAGGGAAGCAGGATTAGAGGTTTCAGGCCCCAAGTCCCATCGATTTAACAATCTGCTTAACAAATCTTTTAGTTTTTTGAGGACCTCAGCTCTTGGTCACACTGTGACATATATAGAAGGGTTCTTATACCCGTGGGTCTGTAAAGTGGAAAGTCCTTTTTATTCACTGCTTCTCCACGGAGTTTGTGCTACATGGTATGTCCTCAGAAAAGCTTTTTTGGGTGTGTCACACACATTGGGTTGGTGTGGTTTGTCATGGTGTGGTCACCTACCCCCACCCTCACCAGAGAACCAAGTGATCCTGTCGCCCCTTGGAGACTGGGTCTAGGGTTACATGTTGGGCTGGGTGCTCTTTCCCTTCTCTTTGAGAACTCCTGGGAAGAGCCCTCAAATAGGAGGGGAAATTTGGGTGCTGGCCCTAACTCTGCTCCTTATTAACTGGTTGGCAAGGCCCCTCCCAGCCCCTATATTACATCTTGGCCCCTCTGGTACCTTCCAGGCCTGGAAAGTGAAAATCCCAGAGTTCATGCTTGCTGCCCTGAGGTTCAGGGAAACTTAGTTATCTTGACCCTAAGGAGCATCCGCTTAAGACCTCTGCACAGAGGCAATGGGCAGCCTGCAGCCGTGGGGGAATGGGGCAATCTGGGCCTTCGCACTTCGGCACAGGACCCCAGGGGACTTGACTTTGGCCGTCAGAAACCAGCGCACAGCAGGCTTTGGTGTGGTCATCTCCCCCACCCCCATCCTCTTCCTGGCTGGGGAGCAGGGAAGCCCTGAGTCAGGAGAGAACTGTGCAACCTGCAGACCATGCAGGCAGGAGGGAGGGTCACAGGACCCTGCTCCCAGCTGCCTTCCATTGTCTGATCGGCAGTGACCGCAGCCCCCACCCCCAGGTCTTCTTTTTGAGAATAAACATATCAACAGGATTGATTACCCGATCGGTCCCTGGGCAGCTGGCTCTGGCCTGCATCTGGAGCCGATTTCTCTGCTGTCACACACCCATTGTCTTGGATTGTTCACTTCCACAAATCAGAGGTTGGCTTCACCGCCCTAACCCTACCACGACCCCCAGATGCTTGTTTGTCGGTCGAATGAACACTTCCTGCTCAATGAAGGGAGAAAAAAAAAAAAGAGCCTGAAGCACACGTGGGCAGCCCTCAGTCCCTACTCTGCTCTGTTGTAGACAGGATGTTCCCATCCCAGCCCCTCCCTGGCCTCCGCCCGCCCTGGGCCTGCCTTTCCAAAGTGGATTCAGAGTGGAGGAGATGTTTCCAGGAAGCTGGACTGTCACCCCCTCTCCTCCCAACGGAAGGGACACCCAGGCGCTTCAGCTGTACACTGTCCCCAAGTGGGACCAGCAGGTTGTGAGCCCTGGCACCCCGGGCATGGGGGTTGGTCTGGTCTGAACGCTGGGCTCAGGATCTGTGATGTCCTGATGGGACAGCCTTAGGGGCACAGGGACGGTCGACTCTTGCTTTGCTTGGGGTGGGGGCTGTGAAGAAGTATATGGAAAGGGTTCTCAGGTTCTGTATGAAATCCTGCCTGTCCTTCCAGGCACACTGTAAGCTTCACCCTCCTTGGAAAAAGAAGCCCCCCTCTGACCACTTGCCCCAGACACTCTCCCTTTCCTTTGAAATACTGCAAAGTTCAGAGCTGGCGGTGTGTGCTGAAGCCCTTTTTCCTGTGGGCTGCCGCTTTGTTGCACAAGAATGAGGAAGGCCGATTGGCCAGTGAGAGCTGGAGAGAAGCAGTTGGGTTTAGGCTAAGACAGATGTGTCCCAGAGCCTCCACCAGCTGCAGGGAGAGGCCTGGCTGCTGTAGGTGTGAGGCTGCAGAGCCTGGGCTGTGGGAGAATGACACCAGGACTCTGTGCTGTCTTATTGCTTTTTCCTAGTGACAGTAACTTGGCCCGTTCTCTAGCTGCAGACCTGTGTATGCACCAGACATGGGAGTAGGGATGGAGGTGGCCGGTGGAAGGGTTCAAGGTAGTTGGGCTGCTTTGCATAGCCCACTGATTTGTAGCTCCCTCCCTGAGCAGTTGTGGTGATGGTGGACATGACATGGCGGTCATGTCTTATCCTTGTGGCTATGTGTCTGGCTTGTGTGTTCTGATGAGAGTTCTTCAGAATAGCCTCAATCTGGGGCTCGTGTTGGTACAGTCCTTTTAGTTTTCCAAGCCCTTGGCCTCTCCTGTCCTTCATGAGCCCCACAACAGCCCCACAGATTAGGCAGGGTGCTTATCTTCCTTCATTTGGCCCCTACGCCCCCCAGGGCCTGGGAATCCAGTAGGGGTTGGACCCAGCTTTGCCCTCCAGGTTCTCCACACCACCTTGCTGCTTTCTGGCTTTTGTTCATAAGCAGAGCGCGTTCCCAGCTCAGCCCTTCCCACCCCTTCGTGTGACTATTTCCAGCCTAAGAGGACCTTGGTTCTCACTCAGAGCTGTTGGTGGGTTTCTGCCTTGAGGCCGGGCTGCCCAGGGCCGGGCCGTCCCTCTGCTGCCCCCTTCTGGGGCGACCCGTTCTCTCCCCGTGCCTGTCCCCTCCTTGCTTTCCCGGCAGAGTCTCGGCCTTGGTGTTGTCACTGGTCACTAGTGGTCGTCGGGGGAAGTAGACCCTAGCACATGTGACTTGGGACACCTGTGAAGCCGCTCGAGGCCCTGGAGAGCTGAGGGTGGGGACCTGGCTCCTTCTAGCTGCCATCAGCCCTCAGTGCAGAGACCCAGTCTCACAGGCAGACAGGCTCACCTTGCCCTGCCTGTCACACGTTATAGGCATTTCAGTTGTCTGGCGGAGCAGCCGGTGAAAACACTGTAAGGGGGGGAATGCTCCTCTTCCCAGGAGTGGAACGGGCAGGACCTGATACCCGGCCTTTCTCCCGACTCCCATCAGGGATGCTGCCCGCCCCAGCCCCGCTTTTCCACTTAGCTCTTGTTCTCCCCAAGGTCTGGACTAGTACTTTGTAGATGGCATCAGGGAACCACTTACCCCAATTAAAACAGCCAGAGCGGGGTGGGAGGAAATGGGCCGGGGTGTACTGGGACTGTGTTAGCTAATGCAAGGAGTGCTTTTTAAAAGGCAGGTAGAAAACTTTTTTTCTCTTTGTAGATTAATTAAAGCCCCTTCTTCAAATGAGCCTCTGGAAGGTGTGTCAATGGGCCCTGTTTTCCTGTGGATACCCAACTCTGTGCAAACTACCCCCCTCCACCAGAAAAAAACCTCCATACTCTCAATGCCTTTCGAAATTTCTGTGAAAGGTGACCAAGTGTTTTTTAAAAGAGCTCCCCCTCTGCGATAAATGCCAGGTAGTGACTGAGCCTGCAGCCCCCCAGGGAGCGTGAAGAAAGCCGGGCTAAGCATTGAAGAATGGGCGGAGAGAGGGTAGGAGGCTGGCCGTACCTCCCCGAAGTCCCCGCGGCCTGCTGGCAGCAGCAGGCACAGAGCTGGGCATCTCGTCAGAGCCGGGCAGATGGCGTTCACCTGCTCGGGACGTGCTCCTTAGTGCTGGGGCCCTTGGAGTTGCGGGGATAATAACAGACAGCTGCCAGCTCCGGGCCGAGGTCTGTGGGCATTCAAAGGCTTGGAAGTGTGCGGGGAGAAGAAGCTGCCCTTGCTAGCTCGCTCAGGGCCTCCCCTCCCTCCTTGCCTCGCCTTTTGTTTTGAGATTTGTGCCCCCCTCCCTCCCGCACCAACATCCGAGCAACAAGAGCATTTTAATAGAGGACAGTTCTGTTTTGGAAACGACAAGAAAGCGCCTCGTCGAGTGTGACCTGGCCTCTCCTTTGTCCAGCCTACCCTGCTTTGTGTGCGTCTGCAATGGGTTTTGTTCCAGGGGGCAAAGGAGTTGGACATGGATTTGGTGTGTTCCTGGGGTTTTCTTTCTTTTTCCTTTTCTTGGCAGCGGCTAAAGCTTTGGGTTATTTCTGAGCACAGGGCATTTGGGGATCTGGGGATTTTCGGGACCACTCCAGGGTCTTTGAGTGACCGTGTGGTGTCAGAAACAGTGAGCAGCAGAGAAGGCAACTTTCCATCTGCCTGGCGTTTTCTCAGCCCATTGTGTACATGTGGAAGGGACAGATAATTTCTCAGAGTGCGATGGGCCTCGCATACTAGTAGGAACGTTTCCCAAGGTATCAATGAAACTCAAGGCTGACTGTTTTGAGAACCAGCTTCATTTCCTTTCTCTGTCTGTAGCAAAAGGGCGCTGGTGCTTCCTTGGTGATCTGGTTACCACATCGTGGCTAAAGTCTGTGCAGGCCAGTGTTGAGTCCCCCTGGCCTGTCTCAGCAGCAGCATCTGCTCTCATTAGGCTACTTGCAAAAAAATGTATCTTGTTTGGAGGCAGCTCAGTTTGATGGGGTCTGGTAGAAATTTTATAACCTCCCTCCATACAGAACTCATGCCTCACTCACTCAGGCCAAGCTTGGGAGGCAGGTTTGCCCAGCAAAGTAGAGTGTCAGTAAGATGAGGAAGTCTATTTGATGGTCTACGCTGCTGGAAGTTGGCATGCTTCATGGGCTTACATGCTCTGTGTGTGCCTCGTACAGCCCATCAGAGGGTGGTATAACTTTGTTACAGAGGTAATCAGACCAGCTTTTTATCTCTTATCCCTAATCATTCCAAACCAGTGGGATTTTTCTATACAGCCACCGGCAGAGATTGCCTTTTCCTTAGGGGGAACGGCCATTTTTCGGCTGGGCCACACAGCTTGTGGGATCTTAGTTCCTCCACCAGGGATTGAAACCTGGGCCCCATGAATGAAAGCATGGAGTCCAAACCACTGGACTGCCAGGAAATTCGCTTTCTTTGGTATTCTTAATTTTCAGAGCAGACCTAATGGTGAATCCTTGCCCTTCTGATCAGTGACCTGTCCTGCTCTTCTGTTGTTTTAACTACTGATGAGCAGCTCTGGGGAGGGAGATGTGCTTTAAAATATTGCTTAGCTCATTCTATGAACACTAGAGATTCAGAGATAAAGGAAGGCAGGGTCTCTGTCCTCGAGGAGCCCACCAAGGAGACAAACAGCCCTGAGCACAGTACAGTGGGGTGGGTCCCAGGCAGCGTCCCAGCCAGGCTGCATCAGGCATGGAGGACGGGAAAGACTGGTTGGTTCTGCAGGGCCGAGGAGATGCAGGGTGAGTATAAAAATTGGTCGAAGAGGTGATGACTTAGGAGTGGAGAGTGGGTATTTGCTGCACAGCCAGGAGGGTGGGGAAGCGATTATCCTCAAAGGAGGCCATGTGCCCTCAGGTTCTAGGGCCAAAAAAGCAGAAGAAGGATGTGATGGGGGCGTAGGGTACCCCGAGTTAGCGGGGCCAGTATGGCCTCTTGAAGCCTGAATTTCTCTCGTCCTGGGGGCTGTGGGGACAGGGAGCGGCTGGAATCCTATCTGAGTCTTTCACCATTAGAGTCCTCAGGTTGAGTGTCAAGGTCAGTAATGGTGGTGGGCCGCAGTGGAAGAGCCTGTGGGTGTCAGGTAGATACCAGCTCTGCCAGCTACCGCTGTGTGACCCTCGGTAAGCTAAGCCTCAGTTTCCTGCACTGTGAAATGGATCTTGTAAAGTATTTACGTCTTGGGCTTGGCGTGAGAAGTGATCATAGTAAGTGCTCGGCATGTGGAAGCACCCAATAACAGTGCACTACGGTTATCATCTATGTAACGATACTCCCAGCAACAGTTCTTAAGCAATGTCAGGAGGCTGGCCTCACTCTGCCCTGCCCCTGTCTTTCCCATTCATCTCAAGGATCACCCAGGTTAGGGGTGAAGCTGGTCAGTGAGGCCTCACTGTGGCCATGGCACTTTCCCTCTGTTACACAGCCTGGTTTCAAATAACGCGATGTTTGCCGATAATGAGCTTGGTGTCTTGGCCTGAAACTCTATGCCTGTTTGGACCTGTAGCTTTCCCCGGGTCCTCCAGTGGATTCGTCTGTGACACACGGCCGGCACCAGGCTAGAGCTTATCACACACCGAGGTGTGCTTTATCATGTTCCTCCCATTCTCTCCCTGAGCTCTGCCTCCCTGGGGAGGCTCCTGGGGTTCCGTGCAGCAAGACTTGGTCCAGCCCTGGGAGGGCTTCCCATCCAGAAGAAGGAATAAGAAAGGAACCCAGGAGCTGCCAGCCTGTATAGTAGGGGGCGTCTGGGAAGGGCTCCTGAGGAACATGGCATTTTCATGGGACCCTGAGGTTAGGGAGTTTGCACACATGAGAAGGATGCAAGGGTGTCTTGGTGGAAGATGAGATATAAATAGATGACAGAGAGGAAACAGCTAGCAGGCAAGAGTGACTGGCCTTGGGACGAAACCGGGAGAGAAGGGTCTTCCTGGGCAGTTCATAGGTTAAGATTTCAGTGCAGGAGGCGCAGGTTCGATCCCTGGTTAGGGAACTAAGATCTCACATGCCACATGGTGCAGGCCAAAAAGGATAAAGCTGGGAGAGAAAAGTCTGCTAGATGGAAAACCAGATAGTAATGACCCTCTTTGAGCCTTGAAACCAAGAGAGAATTTCCTTCTGCCTATGACCCATCCTTCATAAAAACATCCAAACTTGAGGCGTCTTGCTGCTTCTCTGTGACTCCCAGTTGCCCAGCCTGCAAAGGAAGCCAGTGGCTTCCAGCTTGAAGCTTTTTTTATGTGTCTAGGAACATTCCATGGGCCCGTGACTGCTCACCAAAGTAACTTTCTGCTCTCCTAACTGGATCTAATTTGCCGTTCCTCGGCCGTGACATCTGATAATAGGAAATTTACTATTTATTGAATGCTTATCGTGTGCTGCCTGCCATGTTAGGCAGGTGCTGTGACCCCATGGACTAGGGAAGGGAGGCACTGGGGGACCGGTGACATTGCCAGGGGAAGGGCTCGGGTCTGCGCCGGGTAGTTCACATCTCCTGAATCTCTTGATTCCTTATAAGGACCCTGGGGAGTAAGGTAGCAGTTTCCTTCTTACCCAGTTGACAGCCTGATGCTTTCAGCGTGCGGATGTAATCAGAACTGGGATTTGTTACCTCCCGCTAGACGTGGTTGGCCCAGACTTTCTCCTGTCTCTTGTGGTGCATGTACTGGCCCGCGAGTGCTCCTCTGAGAGTGGCACCAGGTCCCGGGCATCCTCGCCCCTCCATGGGGGTGGCGGTATGGGTTTTCTGTATCACCTTCTCTGCAGTTACAGCAGATCAAGGCTCACCTCAGCAGAGGACAGCTCAGCCTTCAGTCCAGGGCCAGGGCTTGTTCTGATGCGTGAGGACCAGTCTGTTCTCTGAGAGTGTCCCCAAAGCTCAGCTTTCAACGTTGTACCAACAGCGTTCTCTATTAGTAGAACATCCTGGGGCCTGGCTCCGGCGACCCCTCTGGGACTCTGCTCTTCTTTCTCTGCCTCTGGCTGCCTGCTATTCACATGACCTCTGCACACACTGATCTTCCGCGTGGAATGACCTGGCTTTCTGGAGCACCCTCCCCCCACCCCCCACACCTGCTGAACCCTTTTCCCACCCTGCTTCCTAAGCCCTCATTCAGCCCTTTTCCTTGGAAAGGCCTCTTCAGCTGTTCTATGTGAGAGTAGCTAGCCCTGGGCCCCCGTGTCTGGTGCCCATTTGGAATGTGTGTTTCCTGCTCCTCAGAGGAAACCTACTCTAGAACTCTCTAATTCCTCAAACTCAGGAAATTGAGGCACTGCTGCTGGTTTCTGGAAGGCAGGTGGGTGGGGTTGACTGGTTCAAGGTCCCTGAAGTCGCATGGAGTCATTGTTCCTGGCTCCCAGCTCCACACAGCAGTTTTACTGCCTGTTCTTCTTACCAGAAGCTGCAGGTCAGAGCCCTGCCCACTTTCCATGCCTTCTGTCACCTGGCTCCTGCACACCTGACCTCGCCCTCGCCTGGTTATATTCAGATCTCAGCCCTGCCTGGGCATCCTGTACAGGCTCAGGGCTGTCCTCTCTCTCCCTTGGCTGCCCTTTCCGGGCTTCCCCTTGCCTGAGATGCCATCTTCTTTCTCCTTTGCTCCTGTCTACATCGTCATTCATGGAGCAAATGTCTTAGAGGCAGTGCTGTCCGATAGGAATACAATGGGAGCCAGACATGTCATCTTAAATGTTCTGGTAGGCACATGAAAAAGGTATAAAGAAACAAGTAAAATTAATTTTAAGAATGTACTTTACTTAGTCATATGAACATATGTCCGAAATACTGTCATTTTAAGACGTAATCAGCATAAAAATCATTACAGTTATTTAACGTTCTTACTTCTCATACCAAGTCTGTGAGATCTAGTCCGTATTTTACGCATCTCAGTTTGAATTGCCTGTGCTTCAAGTACTTAGCACCCTTTGCAGCTGGGGCTTCCATGTTAGACCTGTGGGTGTGGGGAGTTAAGAGCATGAGGTCTGTAGAGGGGTGGACTTGTCTTATGTTGTCTCTTGACTGTGCCATTTTATTAGCATGGGCCTTGGGGAGGGTGATGTCCCCTGTCTGAGCTGGTTATCTGCAAAAGTGTGCATCCTCACCTCATGGGGGTTGTCGGAAGAACTGAATGAAGGGCTCATGTAGGGACTCAGCACAGCATCCAGCACATAGCGTCCGTCATTGTTTATATTGAAACAGTGACTCCTTGAGTGAGTACCAGGGGCCGGCTTAGTGCCAGGACCTACCCCCCGGCCCCTGGGCTGACCTTCAAGGTAGTCCACCTCGTAGGCCCTGCCTACACAAGGGCCATGAGGGGCAGGGAGATGGGCCCGCTCTGGACAGGGGCTCTGGCAGGAGCATAGAGGAGGGGGTGGTAATCAGGAGAGGCTTCCTGGTGGAATCCCCCCCACCCCACCCACTACCTCAAGCTCACCTTGGGTCCCTCGGCCTCCAGAGCCCTCTGTGACAACACTGGCGCCCCTGTGACTCCCGTTTGCTAACTCTTTGTCCTGTGTAATTAGTGCGGCGTGCCTCCCTCTTGTCTCTAATTGTGTTGTACAGCATGTACTTTATTATATCAGGGTATAATACCGTGAGGCTGGCAGTTATCTTGTTCACTAATTGTTTCGTGTGTCTGTCTCGTCTGCCCCGCCAGATTACCCCCTCCTTCTGAGCAGCCAGTGCTGTCTCCGTAGCTTTCTGTTCCCCCAGCCAGGGAGGGCTGGGCATCAGGGCCCAGGTTCGAGTCCTGCATTCCCTACACTGATTTGGTCTGGCTGCAGACAAGTCACTCTCCTTCCTCTTGTGAGCAAGCAGGGTGACACAGGGACATTTAAGCCCCATTCTGCCCTAACATCCTCTGAAGTAGTGGATTTCTCTCCGTAGGTTGAGCTTCAGTGTGCCCAAGGTGGTGCACGGTCCTTCTTGGCCTACCAAGTAAACACGGAGCATCCATGAAGCGCCAGCTGTTGGGAAGATCCTGGTGAATGAGAAGATTTCTACTCTCAGGGTGCTTACAGTTTAGAGAAGGGAATGGATTTAAAGGAGTAAAACTGTCAATATTGTATTTAATCCGACTTGTGATCTGCATTCATTTAGTGGATCTGAGTATGTCGTGTGCAGCCTTGCCTTGTACTGAGCAGTAGAGGGGTGCCCTCACGCTTAGCAGGTGGAGGGGAACACAGACACACAGACACCCTCACAGGAAGATGTCAGCATGCACGTGGGGAGGGTTGGGGGCCCTCCAGGGGGGTGTTTTACACCTCCTGCCCAGAGTCCTCTCAGAATCCAGAGAGCAAAGTACAGAGTTGGAACCCCCTTCCCTCCTGCGCTGCGTGGTAAGGCTGGGGTGTTTGTGCTGCTGCCTGGCACATGATTTGGGGGAGGACACTAAACACAAGCCAGATGAAGGCGCTGCCCGCGGGTGCCTGGGAGCAGGGGGCGGCCCTGGGAGCGTGCGGCTGGGGCACCCTTTATAATCACAACACTGCGGCAAGGGCTCCGGTCCCGGGTGGCGACGGGCGGGGGAGGCCGGCTTCCCATCTGCTCGGCCTCCTTTGGCTCTGAATGGATTAGTTCTGTTTGGGTTGGAGCTTACCGTTGTGTGTGTTTTTCATCCCCCTCCCGTTTGTTCTCTCTCCCTGGCCTGAGCGCCCGCTCAGAGCGGCGAGGGTCCCGGTGCGGGCAGGGAGGATTGTGAAGTGGCCATTATTCAAGCAAGAAAGGGAATAATTGGAGTTTGCGTTCTTCTGGGCTTCTATGGAAACTCGGCTGGGGCTGGGGGGTGGGGGGGTGAGGCCTCGGGAGAGCGAGAAGGTGGGTGTCACTGTAGAAACTGGGGTATAGCGTGGTGTGTGTGTGCGTGACCCCACCTGGTGTGGGGTGCCCCTTAGCTGAGTTGGTCCTGGGAAACCACAGTTGATCTGGTGGTGGTGGTGGTTCTCACAGATGGGGCGTCTGAGCGGCTCCGATTCATACCAGAGGATTCTGGTGAGGCTTCTGTCGCAAGCCACTGTTGGCAGGGAATGGGTATTACGGGCTGTGTGATGTGGGAAAGGACTCCATGTGGGCCTGCCGCTGACCTCACCAAGGGCCCTCTGTCTGAGCCTGTTTTCCCAGTCTATCAAGTGGGGGTGGTGATTGCTATCATGCAGGCTTGCCGAGGGGGCAGAAGGTACGTGTGTAGGAGACACGGGAAGCGTACAGTAGAGCCTAGCCTGGTCTTCGTGACACTCCGGGGACTCTGGGTACGGGGGGTGTTGGCAATGCCCGTGGACCCCGCTGGATTTCTTGTTGGGCTCAGGGAGCTTCTGCAGGTAAAGCAGACTTATGGGGACCCAGCACTGGTTTTATACCTCCTCTTTGAAACAGAAGGTCTGTCCCTCCCATCGGTGGTCCCTCAGTCTCCACTGGGAGCCCTGCTGTGGAATGGATGTTTGGGGAGAGAGGGGTCGGGGGAGGCAGGGGAAGCGACCGCAGTCTTGGCCTTTCAGAGTCCACATTCTAGCTTAGAATCAGAATTTCACACATGTGGAACAATTAGAGAAAAATAACAGATGGTGTCTGATCAGATGTCAGCGCCCCAGACGGCCCCACCCTCCAGCAGAAATAATCCTCCTTTCTCTGGGATCCCGAGCCGGG
This sequence comes from Bos indicus x Bos taurus, assembly GCF_003369695.1. Classification (NCBI taxonomy): domain Eukaryota; kingdom Metazoa; phylum Chordata; class Mammalia; order Artiodactyla; family Bovidae; genus Bos; species Bos indicus x Bos taurus. The sequence goes on from NC_040078.1 coordinate 92,070,113, forward strand.
CGCAGGCTTGTGTGGTACCCTGCGTGCATCGGTGTGTAATTGGTCGTTAGTGCCATTAGTTGTGCAGTAGCGCATGTGGTTGAGTGCCCCACATGCTGGGTCCTCTCCTCAGTCCTTCCTTCTGTGTTGGTCCAGCAAGTGCTCGGGGCACTTGAGCCAGCCGTCTCCCCGGGGCCTCCAGGCTGGCCTGTGCGTCCCCTGCTGCTGCGCTCTGGAGCCCGCGAGCAGCTCTCCTTGTGCTGCCTCTAGGCCTCTCTGACACCCCGCTTGCTTGGATGCTTGGTCCTGGTGGCCGTCTCCTGAGCTGGGTCTTGCTGTAGGAGCTTTTGGCTGACCTAGAGGATGAGGATGAAGAGCCTAGCCAGCCACAGGTCCAGTGCTGCTCACCAGTGGTGTGACGTCGACACTCCCCTGTCCTTCCTGAGCCTCCCTTTTCTTGACTTTAAAAAGCTGGGATTGGAGTAAGCAGTGTTTCAGTGTTGGTTCTGAGACATCAGGTTTCTTTTGGAGGTTGTGCTGGCCTGGAAATGCCTTTGGTTTGCTGGACCTTTAGCTGGGCCTGGAGATGCCTCATAGACCCTTTGCCTTCTAGAATCTGATGGTCTAGTGAGAAAAACAGACGTAAGCAGATGCTCATGGTGCTGCAAAGAGTCCCGTCACTGGATGTCCCAAGAGAGGGCCCTCCTGGCTCGACCCAGAGGGCTTCCTGCATGCGATGGCTTTTTTGTGGGGGTCCCCAAGAGAAATAAAGAGGCAGAAGATGGTGACTGAAAGGGAAGAGTGTGACAAGAGCATTGCAGGGTAGGGGCTCCCTGGCGATACAGTGGTAAGTCTCCATACTTCCAGTGCAGGGGGCACAGGTTTGAACCTGGTCGAAGAACTAAGATCCCATGTGCTGTGTGACAACCGCCTCCCCCCCCCCCCCACCAAAAAAAAGAGAGCATTCCAGGGAAAGGGAAGAGCCTGTATAAACACTTGGAAGCTTAAAAGACTTGCCCTGTTCAGGAAGGAGGGCCTATGGGGGTGGAGCTGAGACTGAAAGGCCTAGGGCAGCGTGCAGCCTGGAGCAAAGTCCTCTTGGATTGTGAGCCTGCCCATTAGGTCTCCTTGGGGACAGGAAGGAGGACAAGAGGACGAGTAGGCAGATCCATGAACAAAGGAGGCTGGTGCACTGGTCCAGGAGCGAGTCCAGTGGAATGATGGGGAAGACATGGTCTGGGGTGTTGTATGGAAGCTAGGAATCAGCCTGGCCTATGGAGACCTGGCACAATTGGGAGGATTGCCCAGACCCCCTTGACTGTCACACATTTTCCTAGTAATTTGGTGCCCTTGTACCCAAGAGGGTGGGCTTAGGGCTGATTTGCCTCAGCCTGGATTTGTTGAGGACATTGCGGGGGAAAAAAACCCATCTCTCTCCAAATTATCCAAAGAGTGAAAGCATGGTGGCATGTGGAGCGCCCTGGCCTGGTCCTGGGCGTGTCTGTCTCTTTCTCTGAGCCTGCATTTCCCTTTGGTGAAGATGGCAGGGGCGGGGGCGGCATAGGACTGGTGCCTGCAGTGTGCTAGCCCGCCCCCATGACTGCCGCGTTTGTTTCAGGGGTTGGAGGATCACGCAGGGCAGGGTGGCTCATTCTTGGCAAGTGGAGTGGAAAATGCCAGTGTCTTAAAGCGAGTCCCAGAGGGGTGGGGATGGGTGTGTGTGTACTCGGCTGGGTGTGCCCCCGAGCATCTCCCTTGGACAGGGCATCTGTGCTCGTCCAGCCTGGAAACTGCATGGAGTTCCTTCCGTTCTAAGATCTCATCTCATCTTCCTATTAAACATTAATAATAACTGATCACTAACCCTCAGCAGGACCAAACCCCCAATACACGTTGGGCAGATACTGCCGGTGTGTGTGGTCTCCGTGCATGTCCTTGACCCAGCGTGGCACCTACAACAGAGCAAAGCGTGTGTGTGTGTGTGTTTTGTTGTTGCTACTTTGGAGCCACTGCAGAATTTCTCATCACTGCCAAGTTACTTCCTTGGGATATATTTAGATAGTGCGAGATGAGCGAGAAGTGGGCGACGTGTATTTGCACAGGGATGTTTGCACACGTTGACCGTGGTGTTTTTGGGGCCGATGTCCAAGAGCTGGCTCCTTGCTCAGCCCTTGTCACACACTTGTCAGGGAAGGGCTGTGAGTAGCTCCTCTCGGGGATGGGGTGGGTGGGGAAAGCATGGTGGCAGGACAAGTCTTCTGCTGCCCTCTGCCTTCTCCCTCCCATTGAGAATGAAGTCAGGGTCGGGGGCTTCAGGAAGAGTTCGAGGAGGCGGCTGGGAAGCCCACACTCTGTCCACAGGGGCTGCTGTCTGCTGCTGTGGGGTGGACACTGTTATTGCACCCTGATAAGATGAATATAATTACTTGGTTGTTTATCTTTATTGGAAGTCATGGAGACTGTGTTGGCTCCCCAGGGTGGGGTAGGCAGGTCTGGCCCTGCACCCCTGCTCTAAGCACTTTCTCCCACTTCCTTCCTTCCTGCCCTCCGTTGTAGTGTGCCCCTCTCCTCTGTTTGAGTGTGTGTCATCCATATGGCAGCGTGGCGTGATAGGGCCCAGAGTGGTCTGACTGCAGCCAGGGGGCCTCGGGTCCAGAGCGGTCTTCTCTGGCCTCCCCAGACCTAATCAGCTTACAGTGGGGCAGGGCAGTGCTCTTCTGTTATTAAATTCAGAGCCGTGGTCTGCATGATGGAGGCAGCTTTAATGAGATTAGAAAGCTTAACTGAGAGGCCAATTAAATCTGGGCCCGTACCTGTTTGGGCGGCTGTCTAAGCCCCAACCTGCATCCGGAGGCTTTCTACAGGCCTCCTGGGAGCCTGGCTGGGGAGGGTGAGGGGTAAAAGATGCCTGCCCATCTAACCACCCCTGGACCTGGGACTGCTCAGGGCAGAGGCAGAACCTAGGAGGAGTTTTCTGAGACATCTGATCCTGGAGTTCCCCAAAACTGGATCCCTACAGGCTTCCTGCAGCCTGGGCAGGGTGGTGACTGGGTGGCTGGCAGAGCCCCCAGGTGATTCTGATGTGCAGCGAGGTTTGGGAACCAAGAATTGAACCCACCCCTGTTTTTTTTTAATAGACGAGGGAAAGGGATTCCTGGGCGGCAGCCTGCCAGGGCCTGGCACCCAGCCCCGTGCCTCTATCACTGTAGTGTCCTCCTTCCTTCCCAGCCCCTTGGGCTGCAGGAAACAGGGGATGCAGTTGCTCTTCTGTTCACACCCAGTTTTCTATTTGTTTCTTCAAACTCCTGTGTCAGGTAGGCCAGGCAAAGAATGGTGACTTCCCATTTCACAGATGGGCATTTAAGGTTGAAGAGACCTGCCTCACACTGGTACCATCACTGGAAGGCCTGTTTGTAAGATTAAAGTCTTTCCCTTCCATGACTGGAGTCTTCCTTTTGGTTCCCACTGGAGGGGATGCAGTGTGTTGGTGTGTGATGAATGGACCCAGCCAGGATGAACTGTGACCTTGTAAAGACATTTAACCATCGTGGTCCTCGTTGGCAAGGTAGGTCAGATACAAAACAAAAGAGCAGGCTATTGAGAGGGCTAAGTGAGATCAGCTTCCTTTCCATGTCTGCATGGTGTGTGGTGGGTTATTTCTGTTTCTGGAATGCAGAACCAGCTAGCTTTGGGGGGACAGTAATGGGAGTGCTGAGAGGCTCTACAGGTGACCAGTGCCCCACCTAGCCCACACAGGGCATGGAACTTCCTTGGTGGATAAAAAGTGGAGAGAAGGGTATAGAAGAAATGTCTATTCAACAAAGTAATTATTGTCCACCTGATTGTAGGCTGAGCACTGTTTCTGGGGGAAGCAGAAACCTTACTTTCATAAACTCTGGGAAGCAAGGCAAATCATTGCCATTTTCTAGATAAGACTGCCAAGGCACGATGTCTTGGAGGACTCAGGTCTCAGACCTTTCCTGCTCTCCCACTAGGATTGTGAGGCTGCGGCTAGGTCTGTTAGCAGAGAAGCTGGGGGACTCCTTCCTGTTCTAAGGTTCTAGGTTCAGGTTTTCTGGAGGCCTGTGGATTAAAAAACTCCTATCTGCAGTGGAGAAAACCAGGCCACAGCCTCAAATGCAATTAGACAAAAATAAAAGAAAACCAGACTGCTTTAGACCAGATTTGCAGCCCAGTGGGGAGTTTGGTCATCATCCTTCAAGGATGGTCCTGTGATGTCTATGTGGCTTACACGTTTCAAGCTAGGAATAGAACTAAGATTCAAAATCAGGTCTTTTCCAAGGTTTCCATGTTTCTCTTCTCCAGTGATTGCTTGAGAAGAGGAACATGGAGACTTTGGGAAGATAAGGCCCCTCTTTGTCCCTTTTGACATTTGGATTTATGAGAGTATGTTCTGTTCTTTAAAGTTACATCTTTATAAAGAAGAAAAATAAAAGACATTTCCCAGAAGAGCCAGGCCTAGCTTTGTCCAAAAGCTCTCTCACAGCCCCCATTCAGTGGTTACTGATTTTATTGGACATATTTGGATACTACTATTGAATATTTGGATTCTACTTTTTGGAACCAGTAGTCCTGCAGGGAGATAGCTTTGTCCATATGATAAGGCCAGGTAGAAAGTGTTGTAGGGGTTACAGAGTTTTACGTTGACTTGGAAGAGGAAAAAAATCATCCTGCCCAGTGCCCAGGGCAACCTGAGGAATGGATGGGTAGATGGACTAGAATGGCAAAAGCCAGCAGGGAGGTGGGCATTCTGGGTGGAGGGATGGCATGTGCAGAGGCTGGGGACCAGCATGTGCTTCTCAAGATTGAAGCTTGGTGTCCCTGAGAAGAGGGAGGTGAGAATGGGAGGAGGAGAGAGGCTGAGATGAGATCCCAGCCCTCCCGTCATCTCCTTGTTTGCATTAACTCATGCCAGCTCCAGGAAGGTGTTGTCTTATATTGGTCGGGGCATGGGGCGGGGGAGCATCTCAAGATAGAGTGAATTGCCTGCCCCTGAATTAGCCAGGGAGCTGGGGAGTCGAAGCTCCTTGCCTCAGTCCAGTGCTCTGTCTGCTTTACCATGGCAGCCCTTGGTTAGGAGTTTATTGGAACTCCTAACGTTCCATCTCAGCCATCTCAGCCCTTGTTGAGAGGGTTACGGGTAGAAGCAGGTATCTTCTAAAATTGAGTTCTAGCTCATGAACCTACTCAGGGCCTTCCATGCTTGTTCTGTGCTGGGAAGCAGGGACATAGAGGTGGGCATAGGTGGAGGACTAGGAGTTCTATAGGTAGATAAAGGGAAGGTGGCAGGGGAGCTTGTTGAGCAGAGAGAGTAAAAGTAGCATGAACAGTGTCCTGGGGGGCCTGAGGCTTGCTTGCTGAAGGGCTGGAGCTATTCTCACAACATGGTAGACAGAACAGGGCTGTGGCCAGAGGTTCCTGCAGGCTCAGAGAGCCTGGTCATTGCCCACCCTCCCCCTTTTCTCAGCATCTTATCTTTCTCTTCTCTCTGCCTCTCTCAAGTTCTTTCAAGTCAAGTGAGGAGTTGAATCAGGGAGGAAGAGGAGGATGCATTCTGACTGAGTGAGCTCAAGGCTTGCTCTGTGCCATGTCTCTTGATTCCAAGAACCATGTCTTTTTTTTAATCTATGATTTGGAGGGTCCAGCTGCACAGGGCAGTTGTCAGATTGGCAGTAGATTCCTCCATCTATGGGGCACATTTTCTGGGGCGCAGGAAGGCATCTTACGGGGAGACCTCTGCCTTGATGTCTTTGTCAGCTTCTGCCCAGGCTCAGGAGCACCTCCCCCCCCCAGACCCCCACCCCCACACCTCTACCTGTCCCTAAGCCCTGGAGGTAGTAGGCATGTTCTCTGGCCCCTCTAAGAAGTGTATGGAAAAAGTTGCTCCTTGGGCCAGTGGAGCAAACATCTACCTGCAGGGAGGCTGAGAACCAGTGCATTCAACCTGTCTTGAGAGTGAACAGCAGGCTCTGCTTTGGAGATGGAAGGGAGGCTCGACCACCAGGGCTGGGAGAGGCAGCTAGGTCTTAGCAACTCATAAAGACTCCTCAACTCATACATGATCCTTTCACTGCACCCAGCCCCCTGGCCCTAGGCTTGACTTCCGTCCAGTTGGGAGTGAGACACAGTAGCAGTTTAACTCTAGAGACCACCCTACTCCCTTGCATTTTTTTGTCTTTCTTGGAACTAAAGATGCTTTGTCTAGATGTTAGCTTAAGCTGTCTCCACAGCTGTCTTGGGAAAGGAGGTGTAACCATGATCTCATTTTGCTGACCTGACCGTTGACTCCAGAAGAGGCCACCCAAGTCATCTGCCAGGAGGGCGGAGCCACATCAGTGCCTAGGTTTTCTGAACACCCAAAGCTTGGGTTTCACAGGCAGAGGAAACAGCCTGTTCTAAGATGTGTGTGGGCATAGTGGGGTGTGCGTGCCCGTGTGTGTGGCAGAGGTGCTGTTTTTCGAGGGGAGAGGGTAATTGTATGAGTTAGCTAGTCTTGCAATTTGACCTTGTAGACATGGTGACTATTCTTGATAAGCAGAATTTCTGCAAGAACTTTATTCATCCAAAAAATATTTACTGAGCCAGCACCTTCTCTATGCTGTGCACACTATTCCTGCCCCCATCCCTGTGAAGGCAGCTGGCTAATTTAATAAGAAATTAACAGTCAGATGTGACAAGTGCTGTGATGAGGAACACATGGAAGATGAAGAGGTTTTGCCCAGGAGGAGAAAGTGAATGAGAAGTTCCAGAGAGATGGACCAGCCTCCGCAGAAGGATAGTTGGGCATGTTCATCAAGTAAATTTGGGTGAAAGAAAGGCCTTGTAAGCCAGAGAGTACTGCTGCTGCTGCTAAGTCGCTTCAGTCATGTCTGACTCTGTGCGACCCCATAGACGGCAGCCCACGAGGCTCCCCCGTCCCTGAGATTCTCCAGGCAAGAACACTGGAGTGGGTTGCCATTTCCTTCTCCAATGCATGAAAGTGAAAAGTGAAAGTGAAGTCACTCAGTCGTGTCCGACCCTTAGCGACCCCATGGACTACAGCCCACCAGGCCGTCCATCCATGGGATTTTCCAGGCAAGAGTGCTGGAGTGGGGTGCCATTGCCTTCTCCGCAGAGAGTACTAAACAATAATAATAGGTTATTCCTTTTCTGATAGACTTAAAGAATCTAATTTGTTGAACCCTGATGAAGGTCTCTAGACAAGACCTTCCTTTGTGCTTTCAATACCATATGGATTGATGGGGAGAGGAGGGGTGGACCACTAAGAAGTCCCGTGTATAGGCCAGAAGTCTCAGCAGATAGGTCCTCTGGTCCCTCGGAAGCCTTTGACCAGTCAGGTCATCTCTGGTTCTTCCAGGCTGGGCTCCTGACCCCGTCCCCCAACAGGTTTCTCACTAGGATCCTAAAGGCCGAGTGTGTCCTTGGGTGCTCTGGAACCATTGTGGCAGGATGCTAACAAGAAAGCCCTGCTTGTGTGCCTGGCAGACCCCCAGCAAGCATCTGTGGCCTCCCTGTGATGACCTCCAAAGGGCAGTCCTGCCTTGTCCTGCAGTGGCTCTGGCAAGACCTCAACAGGCTGTGGAACGAGCTTGCAGACTGGGCTGTGTCAAGGACTGAAGCAGCCTGGGTCTTAGTCCATGCCTGACCTACATCTTCAGCCCCTCCGCATCACTCTTGGAGCAAACTGAAGAGCCTGCCACCCTGAGGGGGCCTCCTGCATGCCCGCAGGGTGGGCCCTGTTCTAGAATGGTGCCAGGCAGCGAGGGGTGTGGTGTGTCTTTGAGGGGCTGATTGCTGTGATCACAGAATTTGAGTCAACCAGACTGGCTGGGTTGGGTTCCGTAGGGACCCTGGGTACCAGAGCTGTTACCGTTCCTGCCTCAGAGACACAGACAGACATGTGCGCACACAGACTTGCCCAGAATCTGTGACCTCGTGAATCCTCTTGCCGAGGGTGTTAATGTCTCTGTAAAATGACTGCCCTAGTCCCCTCATGTCAACACCGCTCCAAGTCTGCTCAGCGCCCCAGGGCCCGGGAGCAGGGTGAGGCCTGGGAACTTTTCTACAGTCCCACCGAGTCTGCTCAGCACCCCAGGGCCTGGGAGCAGGGTGAGACCTGGGAACTTTTCTACAGTCCCACCAAGTCTGCTCAGCGCCCCAGGGCCTGGGAGCAGGGTGAGGCCTGGGAACTTTTCTGCAGTCCCACCGAGTCTGCTCAGCGCCCCAGGGCCCGGGAGCAGGGTGAGGCCTGGGAACTTTTCTGCAGTCCCATCCAGCGCAGTAGGCTTTTGTTGTGCACCTACTGGGTGCCTGATCTAGTTCTGGGAAGGCTTCCTGCACCTGCTGCATTTAGGCTTGAAGGACAGATGGGGCAGCAGGGGAGGCCTCCGGGAGGGCTCGCCCCCAGCAACTGGGGTCTTCCCAAGAGGAAGGATCCCTAGTAGGCAGCATCATCTCAGGGGGTCAGGGCACTGGGTGGGGGCAGAAGGGACTGAATTCCGCCCACCCTGGACCCTGCTGTTTTGTAAATGAGGCACCCAGGCAGGGAGGGGATCGTCCTGTTCTCGTCACCTAGTTAGTTTTTTGGAGGTTGTCACTGAGGCTGAGCTGCAGCGCCCCTTTGTGTTACCTAAAGAATTTGGTCAAGGGGAAGGAATGTGGACTGGGAAGTCAGGTAGACCTGGGTTCAGGTCCCAGGGTGCTGCTTCCCCGCCTGTGGAACTGTGGGCAGATCAGCTCTCTGAGCTTCAGTTTTCTGTAATGTAGAGATGCTAATGCCACCCGCCGCCCTGGGGCTTTTTGAGGGGATCAGAGATAAGTAAGAAAGGGCCAGCATTAGGAGGCACCTGTCTTGTCATCTGTTGCTGTCCTGTCATTCCTGTGGGCAGCACAGGCAGAGGGGGAGGTGTGGCCAGAGCGTGCCATCTCCCCTAGCCGGAACCCTCTGCCTCATGTCATGCCTCTTCCCTGTGTCCTGGAGGGCCCAGCCGTGGGCCCAGCCACTGGTGACCTCACCTGGCAGATGCCCAGGAGCCCTCAAGACGAGCTTCTCCACCTTCTGTCTGTATCTTGGGCAGCACGACACGTGTGCTGGAGGCAGGCTGACACCTGGGCTTCAGGTAGGAGAGCCAGCAGTGCAGCCCCCCGTCTGACAGCTGGGCATGGAGGGCTGTCCGAGTGGACAGCAGTGGATTCTAAGTGCCCGGCTGCTCATGGCGTTGTTTGGTTCAATTTCCTTTGCGTTGTGACCTACATCATTCCTTATTTGCTAAACCCTCTGAGCAGGCAGCAGTAATAAATCAATTAATGACTCCGATGAATCGTTTAATGGCTGGCAAAATAACAGTAAGGCCAACAGCTTGCATCTCTCCAGCGGTACCCAAGGACTCTGGTCGACCAGGGTGGGGGACGAAACAGAGACTGTTAGCTAAATGAGCGCAATTAATACGCGCTTTAAAGGCTTAGGCGGCATCTGTTCGTGCAGCCCATGCGCCTGCATTCCCGGCTCCTTCGTTTGCACCCCCTCCCCAGCCTAGTGTAAACTTCCCCGCTTGGATGTCAGGGGACCCGGATGAGATTTTCAGGCTGTGCACCTCATCCTGTCATGACGGGGGCTGAGCTGAGGGAAGGTGACTCTGTACCCCTTGAATCTGGTGCTGGTGAGCAAAGTGTGTGCCCCCTTTCTTGAAAGGTGTTCTGGGGGCCATCCCTTTAATGATTTCTCTTAAACTTAAAAAAACAGAAGTTTCTAAAGCGGGTGGGTTTTTGTTCTGTGCACACCTCAGTCCTGGCAGGATTAAGTTGTCATTGGAACTGAGCATGTGTGCAGGCCCATGCCAGGGAATTTTCCACTTTGCAGAAGCAACTGCCAGTGTTCTTGTTAAGGAACTGTCACTGGCCTACTATGACATGTTTGCGGTTGTAAGAGGCTCCTTTAAGACAGTGGCGGGGGTGTGTGTGTGTGTGTGTGTGTGTGTGTGTGTGTGTGTATTGCTAATGGTGTAAACCAGGGTCTGAAGCTCATCTCTCTTTAAGAAGAAAATCAGCGTTGTACAAACAGCATGTTGTTGATCCACTCCACACTGTTCATTTGCAGGGGGGACCTCTCGCCTTTAATCTCCCTTGTCTCACGTGTACATGCCTAGGACCCGTGCCCTCTGCTGTGCAGCTCAGCTGGGGAGATGTTTGCACATGGGGAAGGGCACCCTGCCTGGCATCTACAGTATAACCAGGTATTAATTACATGGGGCTCCACCTCTTACCCAGATGATGCCCTCTGATCCAGTTCCCAGAAGAAGCGAGTGCTTCCTGGGTTGGATGGGCAGGGCCTGGTGGGATGGTGGCCATGACCGTCTCAGCACAGCCAGTTCCTCCTCTTCTTGAAAATGATCTGAGTGGGGTGCCTTTCTTTGATTGTTTTTTAAAAATGAGAGAGGCCGCTCCTCGGAAGACTGGGTTCTGCCCCACCAGGGATGTTTCTTCTGCTGGCCCCCACCCTTCCCACGCCCTGGCCTGCCCTGTGTTCACAGAATCATAGAAAGCAAACGCGCGCGTCTTCCACCTGGTGCTGTGTTGCTGGCTCAGCAGTTTGAGTCCCTTATCTGAGGAGTCATATTTGGGTTCCCCATACCCCTGTTGAGGGTAGAGGCCTCCCTGTAATAGACGATGATGAAGGGCTGAGGAAGGTAAAGTGAGGTGCCCTTGTACCCCAGCTGCTGGAGAACAGAGGGGCTGGGCATAGAGCCCGGACCTCTTTACTCTCCAGCAGCATCTTTAAACGTCAGTTTCAAAGCTTTGACCGGAGAAGCCAGTACACAGCCAGAAGGTCTGGGCTTGACTTCCAGTTCTGCCTGTTCTGAGCTGAATGACCTTGGACAAGTCTCTGAGCCCCTGTTTTCTCATCTATAGTCCCTGCCCAGTCATCCAGGAGGATGGGGAGAGAAGCTGGTTGAGCTGCACCTAGGTTAGCTGGTGAGCTGAGTGGGCAGCCTCCTCCCCCTTCTGGGGGAGGGGACGTGGGTAAGCCCCATGCCCACCCCGTCAGCGAGATGGAGTGGCTGGGGAGGGCAGAGGCCTGACGGGATTTATGCTCTGAAGGAGAAGCTGTCAGAAGGCCTGGTTCCAGGGGAGGGCTAAGATGACAGCAGTAATCTCTCACCTCCCTATCACCTCCTGCATCTCCGAGGCTCGCTGTCCTTTAAGGCCCTGGCTTGAGTGCCACCTCTTCCATAAAGCCTCCCTGATCCCTCTAATCCCCACCTCACGGCGCCCGCCCGGAGCACCTTCCCGCATCCCTCAGTTCTCCTGTGGAGACTTCATTTCATCCCCTGGACCTCACGGGCAGAGCCGAGCCTCTGTCGTCTCCCACCCCAGCAGGCACAGCACAGCATCCCTGGTGGCCTAGGAGCCAGCATTTGCTGAACACATGGCCGTGTCAAAAGTGCTCCTAACCTTTTTAAGCTCCTCGCCTGCCTTGTTTCTCCTTCTCTTCCCAGGATAATTTACCAGTTAGATCCAACAGACTCTTTAGTGAGATCTTACATTCCCACACACAGGCACACACAAGCATGCACGCACCCTAAGTGGAGACCAACTCAGTGAAATACTTGCCGGAAGGAGCAGTTAGAAGGCCAGTCTACTCTGGGAAGAGAAAAACATGTGGATGATCTCAGATGTAGAGAATGCCTTGTGCTTACCTTATGTTACTATGAGCTGTTGTTTGTTTTCATAAGCAACAAAAAGCACCCAGAACTCTCTTTTGTAGGGACTGGTGGCAGGATGGAGAGGGGTGCATTATTTAGGTTTCTTGGACCGAAATCAGAGGTGGAGGGACAGAGAGACTGAAGTTAGAACACAGGATAATGCACTTCTCTGGGCCTGATTTCTTACCGGTAAACAGCAGTGACACCTTCACAGGGATGTTGAGAAGTAAATCGTATCCCCTTCCCCAGGGGTTTGGGATCAGGATAAAAAGGCATTTGCTACTCTCTGCCTGCTCTCTCTGCATTCCTGCATCCATCTCACTTTTCAGGAGATAGAAATGAGGTGGGGATGTTAGGGAAGAAGCTCTGGTGTCAAGACAGCCCTCTCCTGGGTCTGACGGCCTGGCCGTGTGAGCTGGGGCTTTTGTCACCCTTTCTCAATTTGTGTGGCTGAGAGCTCGGTGTGATGCCCACTTGGTTCACTGTAGCAGCAGGATCTCAGCCACCTCACTTGGAATTGAGCAGAGGCCTGGGGGGCAAGAAGCTCACCCGAGTCATACAGCAGGTGGTTTATAGCCGGACCTGGAACCCTGATCCCAGGACCCTCCATCTGGGTCTCTTCTGTCTCCTAATAATCCCCAGGAAATGCCAGGTGGTGCTGGATGACATAGCTCCCCCCTTTTCAGAGGGGAGGCTGAGGCAGTCCCCGTGGCTCTGTTGTGGCCAAGCAGAGACGAAACCCACACCCTCTGATCCTGAGTGCGCTCGCACCCTGTCCCCCTGAGCCACCCCGAGGTGACGTGGCCCACCGCTCCCGGAGGCTCTCCACTCTGATGCTCGGATCTGGAGAAGCTTTTGGTGGCTCAGAGCATCTGCCCCTGGACCCAGGGCCATCCCTCAGCAGCGACGAGCGAGCACGTCCTTTCCTCCCCGCGCGTGATGGCCCCCTGGCCGTTTGGAGGCAGGGATCCTGTGTTGCTCACTCCCCTGTGTCATCCAAACCTATTTTTAACTCCAGCCAGTTCTGTCTCTTCACGTAGCAACAGCTCTGTGTGTTTTTCCAAGCTGCAGAATTAGAACCTCTGTTCTCCAAATGGATTCTCTTCTGTGGTCTGCACATAAAACCGAGAGGCCTCTTCCTGTACCTTCCACTTTAGCCACCCCGCTTCTCTGTCTTGGCCTTTCTGTTTGGGTGATGAGATTCTCTCCATTCCCTTAGCTATATCTTCAGTCTATTGATGCTGCTAAAATTCCCTCTAGGAAACTTGGGGGAGAAAAGCAGCGACATTACATTGCCAACAAACCTAAGCCATCTACGCAAGGCTATGGTTTTTCCAGTGGTCATGTATGGATGTGAGAGTTGGAGTATAAAGAAAGCTGAGTGCCAAAAAATTGATGCTTTTGAACTGTGGTGTTGGAGAAGACGCTTGAGAGTCCCTTGGACTGCAAGGAGATCCAACCAGTCCATCCTAAAGGAAATCAGTCCTGAATATTCATTGGAAGGACTGAAGCTGAAGCTGAAACTCCAATACTTTGGCCACCTGATGGGAAGAGCTGACTCATTGAAAAAGACCCTGATGCTGGGAAAGATTGAAGGCGGGAGGAGAAGGGGACGACAGAGGATGAGATGGTTGGATGGCATCACCGACTTAATGGACAGGGAAGCCCGGCGTGCTGCAATCCATGGGGTCGCAAAGAGTTGGACATGACTGAGCAACTGAACTGAACTGAGGAAGCTTGGCCCAGAGGGTCCCAGGTCACTCCTATATTTTGCAGAGAATGTTGTATTTTGAATTGTGAATTCCATATTTTGCACAGAATGCTGAACCCTCTGACCTGATGACACCTGTGTAAACATCCCTCCCTCCCTGGAATATGAACTTCTCTCACAGGCCTTCATTTCTCAGAGCTGGAGCGCCCCTGTCTCCCCCTCCCCAGCCCCCCAAGCGTCCTCTGCTGCCGAGCTGTGAGCACACCGCCGTACACCACGCACCCCTGTGTCCTGGGTGCCTGGCCACGTGGCCTGCGTTGAGTTTCAGTCGAGGAAGGCTGTACTTGGTGGTTTCACATGTGGGCCCCGTGCTGCTACACGCCTGGGTATTGGGGTGTGGCGAGGAAGGAGGGGATTTGCAGAACAAAGTTCCATTTTGCAGCCTTGTAAATCAGTCAGGAGGGGTTGGCTGACCTGGCAGGAGTCCCGCCGTTCACTCTGAGCGTGTTTTTATTCTGTTTTCCAGGAGCTTCCTGTGCACAGAATAATTTTTTTTAAGAGAGTAAAAAATGGGTGGGGGATTCCATGCTAGTTTGTGGGTGAGGCTAACTGGGGGTCTCAGGGTAAGACTGGAAGGTCCTGTCTTGTAGGGAACACATACCCCCACCCCGCCCTCACCAGGCTCTGCTTCTTGAAGGAAGCATGAATGTCACCTACCACAGGATATACAAGATGTGAAGTAGGAGGCTCCTGGGAGCTTGTCTCTTGGTCCCTCTTGACTGACCCTGTTCCTTGAGTCGCATGGGACTCCTTGCTATGGATTGAGGAAAGGGCCCACATCCAGAACTTGCCAAGTCTGTTCATTTGTGGAGCCTTGGGTACTCTGGTGCTGTTGGGTGACTTTGTCAGGCATGCACTGGGATGTCTGGCACGGGCTAAGAGGTGTCAGATAGGATTCTCAACTGTCCTGAGCTACTTGCTCTTCTGCTGAGATCTCTTCCCTGTTGCCTTGAGTGGCAAGCCCAGGTTCCCTCGCACGGCTTTCAAGGCTCCTCGCTGTGGCTCAGATCCCAAGGCTGCAGGTTTGAACCCTGCATCTCTACCAGGGGTAAGAGTGGGGGGTAGAATGTGCTTACTCTGGGACAGGGGTAGTGTCCAGGTCTCTCCTCGCTGTTGACAGCAGAGTTTGGTGGAGTGGCATCTGCAACACATGAACAGAGCTGAGGGGCTGCAGTGAACCCCTAAGCCCCGGTGGCTGTGTAGCCATTCTGGGGTCATAAAGAGACCCTACTCTTGAGGGTGAACGTTGTAGAATGAGCCCTCCTTGGAAGGCTCCCTGGCTGTGAACAAAAATAAAATACTTGGCAGGGAGGGGAACTTTTACAGCTTCAGGCAGATGTCTGAAGGCACCTAAGGCTTTCCAAGTGGACTAGATCCCGGAGGCTTGGAGGAGGCAGCTGGCTGCAGTGGGCCACACCACTCAGTGCAAGGCCTGTTTTCTATTTGGAGAAGAATTTTTAGTTAGTTTAAAAAAAAAAAAAAAAAGCATGAGTTGCCAAACTGCATGCCCAATTTGACTCTGCCTTTTTTAGTCCATGTGTGCACGTACGCGTATATGGATAAAGGTTGCTGAAGGGGGGCTGTTGGGGTTGCGGTTGGTGCAGGGGAGAGCCCAGATGTCATGAGCTGGCTGTTATCTCCAGGCTTTGATAATCAATAGGTTTGTAGGTGGTGCTGAAGTTTTGACCTCTTAAGGGTTCTTTTTTTGATCTGATTCTTTGTTTTTAAATACTTCCTTAGTCTTAGGTGGGTCTTCGTCGTGGTGCACAGGCTTTCTCTAGTTGCAGCGACTGGAGGCTGCTCTCTAGTTGCTTCTCATTGTGATGGCTTCTCTTGTTGAGGAGCACAGGCTCTAGAGCTTGGACTTTGATACTTGTGGTACAGGCTTCGTTGCCCTGCGGCTTGTGGTATCTTCCCAGACCAGGGATGAAACCCGTGTTCCCAGCATTGGCAGGTGGATGCTTAACCACTGCACCACCACTGCCCTGGAAGTCCTAAGAGTTCTGTAATGAATGGGAAAAGGTAAAATTTAGAGTCTGCCTTCCTAAAATTTAGGAGCTGCTGTTTCTAATCCCTGCTCCTGCTAGGTGTATGGACTGGGTTGGGAGAGTACTTTGGAAGAAGAGCTCCAGAAGTCATCTTCTCTTAACTCCATCATTTGACACTTGGCGCCGCAGAGGCCCAGGGCAGGCAGGGGCTTACCCAAGCCCATGCGGGAGGTCTCTGGCTCCTGACTCCTTCCTCCTCTACTCCGGTGGAAGAGTTCCTGGGCACCTACTATAGCCCCAACGTGCTGTAAGCCTCTGTGAATGTCAGAGGGTTTTGGTTTTGGTTTTGTGTTTTTAGAGAAAACTCACATGAGACACTTTGCTGAGTGCTTTAATGGAGTTCTAACTCCAAGTTGGAAACCACAGGGAGAGGCCGATTCCTAGCAGTCCGGAAAGGCCTGGCTCCAGATGGCCAGATTTGAGCAGGTCTTTGAACAA
Source organism: Bos indicus x Bos taurus (assembly GCF_003369695.1). Lineage (NCBI taxonomy): Eukaryota > Metazoa > Chordata > Mammalia > Artiodactyla > Bovidae > Bos > Bos indicus x Bos taurus. The sequence continues at coordinate 92,086,072 of NC_040078.1, forward strand.
TAAAAGTTGTAATTGTTTACCGAACGCCTGCTGTATGCCTCTCATGGTGCTGGGTCTTAGGGATGGGTAAAGGTGCTGTTGAGGTGTAGGGGTGAGGGCAGCCTCACATCGATATATGTGGGGTGAGGTCCCTTGGATTGGGTTTCATGTGTAAGAATGATTTCTTAACCCTCTGGTCTCCCTGTGACACTGGTTGCTGCTTTCATTTTATTTTTTGTCCTTTTCTGCCCTTTTGAAAGTTTTGTACAAGTTTCTGTTTGCCTCAAAATCAAAGAATGGCAGTAACTGTCATACTTTAAGACACAGAGTTAAACACTGCAGAGCTACTTAATTTTGCAGCTGGAAGAGCCTATAAAGGATAAGTTATCACTCCAGCTTCCTGACACCTGAGCCACTACTGACATGCCTTCCTTTCACTGGAGGGTAGCAAATGTCCATTTCCACCCAGATGTCAAAGAATTATACCATCCCCCTACTAGAACTGTGGATTTTCCATCCCTAACATTCAAAGGACCGTGGATTCCTGATCTTGTAGGAAAAAGAGATTTTGGTGTCAGGGGAGCCTTGCAAGTCATGCACCTGGTTCAAGTTTTCATTTAAAAGTTGTTTTTTTTTTTTCTTTTAAATGATAAGATATCTATATGTTATATCCTTAAGGTATAAAGAGCTCATGTATATTACTAAGGAAAGACATCAAATACCTAAACAGCTAACGACATGAATGATTTGTCATTTGTTTTACTAAATGGCCAGTGTAAACCATTTTAAAAGGTTAGTGATCCAAAAGATTAAGTTAAAATACCAAAGAAATCAAAGAGATACCATTTTGTAGCTACTAAGTTAGCAAACACTGATGTAATGCCCTGTTAATTAAATTAGTTGAATAATATTAGTCTTATTAAAAAACCATGTTTTCTTTGACCATTTAATGAGAGGAGGAGAAGTGCTTATGATATTATTTAACAAAAAACAGTGACTAATTTTCTTTTTACTCTGCTGTGTCCTATAATAAGAAAGTGTTTTATATTAAATGAATAATGCTAATTTAAAGAACCAAGTTGCTGAAGCTTTCCAGATCTTTCTTTAAAAGCCACGTGTTGTTTCTGAGCTGACGGCTGAGGAAGAGTAGATGTGGACTCTCTGAGGATAAGTAGGAAGAGGCCACCTTCAGTCTGCTCTCCACACAGACACTTGTTTTCTCATCTGTAATGTAAGGGTGCTTGTGTCTGCCTTGGAAGGCCACCTGGGGGTTCAGGGAGAGATGGTGTGAAAGTACCTGGCTTGTTCTGAGCATCAGGCCAGACAGCCCCTGCCATCCACCCTGCCTGGGCCTGGGCCATCAACTCAGTCTTTCTCACACTGTCGTCAGGAGCGCCACCGTTTCCATCTTCACCCTGAGAACGAGTCAGTGTCACATTTGTTGAGTAAAACATTTAATCAGGGCAAGAGAGGGTTTTGGTTTTCCCAAATGTATCACCTGCCCTTGCCCACCTTTCTGATCAGCATCATTGACCCACCCTCCTTGCTTGACTGGTGGACTTGAACGAAAATATGAGTAATTTGAGAAAGATCACCTCCTAAGAGGGTACCTCTGTTTTGGAAAGGTATCAGTTTCCCTCCAAATTATATAAGAATTCTTTTATTTTGGTAGGAAGATGACTTACGTAAATGATAGAAGTTTGGTAGGATAAGCAGATAAAAATAAATAAGAAAACTTCCACGAAAGAATTGAAGATAATAAAATTGTAAAACTCTGATCATTAGAATGGACAGAATTAGGACAGAATTTTTTAAAAGCTCAGAAACCATCCAATGCCTTTGTAAGGATTTTTGTCCCTGATTTCAAATGAGTGGAAAACTTGTATCAAGCTGGTAGACCATTTGAGGAGTAAAATCTATGTTCTTTACCAAAATAAGTTGCTGAACTATTAAAGAGTTAAGTGTAAAACCAGTCTGTGGAAGAACTTGAAGACAGCATAGGAGGGTGTTTACCTCACTCCATTTAAAATTAAAAAAAAATTTTTTTTTTTCTGCTGCTGCTGCAGAGTAATTGTTGGCTGTAAATCATGAAAAGTTGCATTTTCGCAGAACAACCAACCGCAAACAAAGAGTGCAGCTGATGGATAACCAGGCGTATTCCCTCAGGCAGCCCTCATCCTAGATGATACCGGGGCGGGGGGCTCAACCAGGGCTGGCTTCTCCTCCAACCTAAGGAGGTAGGAAGAGGAGAACCTGGTATTTTGGGGTTTTTTAACACATTGCAGGATAGTTGGCAGACTCTCTTTACACCGAATCATTTTGGAATGTTGGGCCAGAGAAGCCAGCCCCATCCCACGCTATTCCCTTTTACCTGAGGTCTGTTGAAACAGCCACTGTGGGCCTCCCGAGTCCTCCTTACTTCCAGATTACCAGCTTCCCTGGGTTACAAAACACAGCCCATCCCATTGCTTAATCCTCCCCAACGCTTAGGAGCAGCTAGGCCCACCGCGACCGGAACCTAGTGCAGAAAGCTGAGTGGTTTGCCATGGCCGCCCCTCACTAGTCCAGGCAAACAGTGTTTGAACCCCAATGTACTGGTTCCCAGGGCTGTCTGTTTTCTTGCTGCATGTGGTGTGTTTGGGGGATTCATACAGTCCCTCATTCCCTTCCCTGGGAGTTAGGAGTTCTGGGTCCTGTTTTGTGGCTGAGGAAAGGGCAGGAGAAGTGACTTAGAAGTGGTGACATCAGGCTGAAATCGTAACAGAAGAGCATTCTGTTTCTTGACCTTGAGGGGCTCAGTGTTGTCCCAGAGGACCCATCAGAACCCCCAGGAGGACAGTTGGCGATTATGTCTCAGAAGCTCAGTCCTGGTGGGGTCTGGGGACCTTCGAGGTTGGGTCTGGGCTTCCTGTGGGAGCAGCCCTGCGAGGTGTAGAGTGTGGTGGGGAGCAGAGCACCGGCCCAGGTGGGCGGTCAGGCCCGGGGGCTTCTCTCTCAGCTTCACCCGCCCATGTGAGCACGGGGCCAGGCACAGACATGCCGGCCATGTGAACAGGTGGGACACAGATTGTCTGGAAGGAGGCCAGGCTGGGGAGAGCAACGTCTGTTCACCCCTGGGACGCATTTGTTGAGGCAGATGTACCAGGTAAATGCCGGAAGAGCAGCATTTGAAAGAAAAAGTAATGACAATGCAGCCCACCTCCTCTCTGGCCCCCAGGACCCTGACGGGGCCAGCGACATGCCTGCCCGCCTCTCGCATTTCCCGGGCCTTTCCCAGCTGGTCTGTCTGTAGATTCACTAAGCCGTGGGCGTTCATTGATCTTCTGCTCTGTACAGCATGCCAGCGTCTTGGCGAGGGCACCCCCATTCATGAGGCACCTCGCCTGCCCTACGGAGGCTTTTTCAGAACTAAAGCAACTGAGTGGGGAGGCGGGGCTCACTAACGGCTACTGCTGCTTGGAAGGGTGTGTGCACGCCAGAGTGGGCATTGCCCTCCCGTTCTGGTGGTGGTGGTGGTGGTCGTGGTTTAGTTGCTCAGTCACGTCCGATTCTGCAACCCCATGGACTGTAGCCACGAGGCTTCTCTGTCTGTGGGGTTTAGTGATGAGGAAGCATAGGCTCAGAGAGCTCATCTCTTACCCACTGAGTGACAGTTCTGGGAAGGTGCTGGTGTTTTGTGTGGATGGGGGGGGGGTCTTTGGAGGACATGGGTGGAGAAGGTGGAGGGGGCTGGGAGTGAGAACTCCCGTCTGTCTACATGGGTGCAGCCTCTTACTTTCCACCCTCTTGTCTCCGCAGAGTGCAGCAGCCGCCCCGAGCCCCGTGCTTGGCAACATTCCCCCCAATGATGGCATGCCGGGAGGCCCCATCCCTCCGGGTTTCTTTCAGGTACGTGCTAGGCCCTCGGCCCTGTGCTCCTTTCCCTCCAGGCCAGGCCCCAGGCAGGCGGGAGGGAGGGAGAGAGAGAGAAGTCAGTAGCAGCTCAGTTTGCCATGGTCTAAATACAGTTGCTTCATGCTGGTTCAAACCCTTCCCTTCCCATCCCTCTCACCACCTCTTCCAAAAACCAAGGAGGGGAGCAGAGAAAGCTGGAGAGCAGACACCTCCGGCGCGTGCTGTCACTTCTGCCGGAGTTTGTTTTCTTCACGCCAGCTTCGCGCTCACGACACAGCCCGCCCCTGGTTGGGAGGCAGTGGGGCTGCTTCCAAGGCCGGTGCAGGGCTGTCTTTTAACAAAAGGCTTTTTTTTTTTTAACAAAACAAGTAAACTGTTCTTTGTTTCTGTTTTGTTGGTGCTGTCATTGTCACTGTTTACTTTGCCTGTCCAAACTACAAACCTTAGGCGTAATCTAAAAAACCAAAAAAACCCACCATCCTGGCAGGTCTGGGAATCCTTTCCCTCTGGTTAACCGCTTGATTTTTTCCGAGTGTGATCACAGAAGGCGTCCCACAAGCATCTGTGCCCATGCTCTGCCCGCCAAAGGCAGGAGCCACGCTCATGGATTGAGAGCCGGGTCTTCTCCAAAAGACACCTTGTTGGGCTCTCGGGTGTGGGGTGTGGGGTGTGGGGAGACAGCTTTCTGATTTGCTGGGTGAGTACACTCGCCACGCCCTCTGCACCACCTCTTGCATCTCTGTTATCCCCTCTGGGGACTCATTTGATTGAAACCATATTGAGACTGGAACTGGCCATTGGAGAGGGATTGACCTGTGGGGGCTGGAAGGAACTTTTATGATGGAGCTCTTGGGGTTGACATGCTTTCAAACCTCTCCTCAGTCGGGTTTGAGAATCTGCCTGAGGTATGCACACCTTTTGAAAGGTTGGTTGTTGTTTAGTCACCATGTCCTGTCCAACTCTTTGTGACCCCAGGGACCGCAGCTCACCAGGCTTCCCCGTCCTTCCCTGTCTCCTGGAGTTCGCTCAAACTCATGTTCATTGAGTCGGTGATGCCAGCCTTTGAAAGGTTAGCTCTTCCAGATTAAGAATCTAGAAAGAGCTGTTATATAGAAAAGAAGGTGGATATTTTTCTGGGAAGCCCAAGAATTCAAAACTGGGGCCAGGGAGACACAGTCTGAAGAGACTGTGGCTTGGTGACAGCCAGAATTTCACACCGCATGCTTCCAGCAGTGGGACAGCGGTCACAGGAAGCTCCCTGGCACTGGAGGAATCTGAGCAAAAATGGGGCAGGTGCCTCTTGGGGTATTAAGGGGTTTTTCTCCCTGGGTGGGAGATGACCTAGAAGACATGTCTGCTTTGCAATGTTTCACGTTATAGTTGATGTTCGCTCTCAGGAGAGGAGGGTTAGGACATGCTGCTTACCAGCCAAGAAGGGAAATCAGTGAAATTTGGCTGTTCTTCAACAGAAAACTGCAGGTTGCCCACCAAGGTGGCAGTGAGCAAAGTGATAGGGATTTGGGGATGGAAGCTTAGGGTATTGGATGGCCACACATGTGTCTTGTCTGTGTTCCTAGCATATGGTCCAAACTGGGGCCTTGTCTCAGGAATGGAAGTGGGTGTATAGGCTCCAGGTTAGACCAGACCAAGCACTGCCTGGGGTGAGGCTTGGCACAAGGCCACAGGCGCTGGGAAGAGGGGCCAGACTTACGAGAAAGAGTGAGATGTTCAAAACCTTGGAAATCCGTGGACCCAAGAAAGACAGGAGCTTGAAGGACCACTGCCTGACAGGGTCGTCCATGCCAAGCGGCACCCACCTTCCCAGCCGCTGAGGACGGTTTTCTGCAGCCAGGCAATGGTCTTTCCCCTGGTGTTCTCTCCAGTTGGAACTTCTCTCCCAGGCTCATGTCCTCCCCAGAGATACCGTGGCTGCCCTTCCTACAGTGCAGAAGTGGCTTTCCCGTCTGGTAGACAGAGACCACCCAGATACACGCTCCATCTGTGTGCATCCCTGTTGAGGTTGCTCGCTGGCATCCAGGTGCCCATTATAGGCCACGGTGGCAAGAAGAAGGGGACAACAGCCGGCTGGATTTTTTTAAATAGGCCGCTGACTTCTGTTTTGGCCTGAGTCTGGGGCAAGGAGAAGTCTGTCTGATATGTGGGCAGCTCCCAGCTTCCTGCTTTGATACAGTGGCCCATGGTTAAGGCCTAACTCCAGACATATGTATTTCTTATGCCCTCCCCTGTGATGTTTCAGGGGTGTGTGGTCAGAAAGCCCAGACCTACTCCTGTCCTTATTGAGCCACTGCCAGGTACCATCCAACAGAGGTAGCTATGGACCCCCTACCCCTTATCCTTGACTTGAGGTCTTCTCTGATCCTTAATCGGGGTGAACCATCAAGAGCTTGCGGATTGTTGAGCAGGGGGCTGTGTGCCCCAACCTCTCTGCTTCTTGGCTGACTTTGGCTACACCCCCACCCCGACCCTCACCCGAAGGGGCATCCTTTCTCCATCAGTCAGTTGAAGGCTGATGAAGTCCTTCCTGGTCAGGATGCTGAACCACTCGGGCTGAGTCACTGCTGTGGGGAAAAGGTATCTCTCTTAAGCAGGTAGTGACTGCTCATTTCCAGAACAGGCCAACTCACAGCAGGAGTATTAGCTATTGATTGCTGGCCCTGCCCCTCGCTCATCTTGGAGGCGGTCACTCTGATATTAGAAGGGAAGTAGAGATGGTATTGAAGGTTTTATCTGCTGCCAACAATTAAACTTCTTCCCCTACTTGACCACAGCTGGCAGACAGCTCAGCGGCAGGAGGGTCTTTCCACCGAGGAGCCAGCCTAGTCTGGCTGATCATCTTTGGTCAAACTCTGTCCCAAGGTGGCCAGCCCCATTTTTTGGTCAGAATTCCAACCCTAGTTGGTACTCAGTTTAGTTGGGGCCTCCAGGGTGGGTGGAAGAGATCAGCTTTCCACCCCTACCCCTGGCCCCTTAGAAAGCAACATAAGGAACTTTCTTCCTTGGGCCTTTGACTGCTAGGCTGCGAAGCCACTCTTGGGATCAGAAGGTTTAGCCATCATCACATGAGGTCCCATCTGTCTGCTCTCCCTTACTCCATGTTGGGGTTTCTGAGATGGACAGTTCCTATGGTCCTGGGCATGAGATGTGTTTGTTACCAAGCTGAGGGCTGACCGGGAGATGTTTGAGACCTGACCTGACCATACCTTACTGTTCCACTACTGGGGAATATTGTGGGGTTCTCCAGGTCATGGGAGAACTTAGCAAGGATATTCTCAATCAGTGTGTTCCTTATAAAAAAAGACCTCCTTTGTCTTGGCATCCCAGCACCTCGCATGCACTGAGGACCCGGGAAATGTTTAAAGTGAGTTTGTGTCACTCTTATTTCCAGGAGTGGAGCCCAACCAGCCCCCAGCTGTAGATGCAGCAATCTGACCAGACCAGGGGGTGGTCCAGGGATGGTGGTATGGAGTGCGGAGGACACCAAAGACTGGAGTCTTAGGACACCTGTGCTCGCCCCTGCTTGTCCATGTACTTGCTGAGTGACCTCGGCCAAGTTGCTTTCCGTCTCTGGACTGCAGTTTCCTCAGCAGTAGATGAAGCAGGGGGTGGACAGATGGTCTCTGAGGGCCCTTCTTACAGAATTTTCTGCTTTGAATCCAGATGGATTTTACATAATCAAGCAGTGGCTTTTTTTTTTTTTCCCCCTCCACGCAGCTTAAGTCAGTTGGGCTGCACATCTGGCAAACTCAGCTTGGCTTTGGCCAGGCCCACTGGTTTGGGTGGGTCCCCAGCTCCTTGGCCCTAAGGTGGTTTGAAGGGAGGCACTGTCCAATGAGGGTTTCTAGGTCCAGAGCTGGGGAATTGCAGGAGGGCAGAGGGGTCATGGAGAAGGGAGCATTGGGTACAGACTGTTTTTGTTCTTGTTTTGTTTTAAATTCCAATAATTGTTTTCAGTTATGTAGTGTTTTTGGCCATGCAGCTTACTTTCATTTTAATCACAGTGTTTCTGCAGAGGAGGCGTGGCTGGTTGGGAAAGTGAGACTCAGAAAGGTGAATGCCCTGCCCAGAGTTAACAACTGAGGGCTGTAATCAGAGCCTGAACTCAGCTTCCTGGTTCCTGATCCTCAAGTTCTTCCATAGCAGTCAGGGTCCTAATGTGGATACAAATCTGATTATCTAGAAGCAAGAATAGAGAACAAGAGAAAAGGGGGGAAAATAATGGAAGGAGTAAGAGAAACTCTAGCCATCTTCTCTCAGAAATAGCCAGTGTCTCCATTCAAATGCCAGCAGAGGCCACAGGCCTAAAAACCGTGCCTTCTCTGAAAAAGACAGCCCTGGCGGACCCTTTACCAAAGTCTCAGCCTGACCTGCTCTGAACATCCCCAGATACTTCGCACCACGATGAGGGGACATGTAGGGACTGAGATGTCCCCTGTTCCAGTGAGGCCTCATTTGTTCTGGCCGAGCCCAACCACCTTGGAAGGAGGTTAAGGTCTGTTCCGGAGAACCTCCCCCATCAGTTAGAGGAGGAGAGGGGAGAAGCAGCACTTGATGCCTATAGCCCAGGAACCAGAGACATGATCCAGAAATAAGAGGGAGAGAGGTACACAGAGCCTTGGTCCTTTCCTCTCGAGAGTATCAGATACACGTCTCTGCTTATCTGCCATGGGGGCAGCTGGGGTTTCTCTGGGAAACACACAGCCTCTGGAGGGCTCTGACTTGAAGTACCTGAAGCTCTGCCATGTAGAATATACTCAGCCCCGCCTCTGTGAGGTCAGCCTGTAGATCTCAGATCCTCCTTAGAAAAGAAGAGGGAGGCCACTTGACGTCTCTGCAGGGAAGGCATTGCTACCACCTGCTGATTTTACAGTGAGGTAGTGAGTTCCTTGACACTGGCTGTAACCAAGTAGAGACTAGATACCCAGCAGAGAGCCTGGGAGACTGTGAGCCTTGGGGTGGGATGGTATGTTTCCTGGGAAGATCAGCATCCAGCAGATGAGAACATGCCGGTGGCAGCGTCTCGAGCAGTTCCCTAGTTTTCAGGCTTCCTTTCCAGCGGGGAGCAGGCAGCACAGAGAGAACCGAGTCTCCTCCTGCTGGAAAGTGGCTGCCACAGGAAGGGCCACTCTGGCGAGTCTGGGACTAGGGGAGACTTGGGGGAAAATTAAACCACCTTGTTTTTAAGGTTTTCAAAGCCCACTGCTAGGGAGGAAGACTTGGTGGCTGGGGGCCCGGATCCCCATTAGACAGCTGGTGAAACTGAGGTTAGGACCACATGAGCCCTGGCCTGGGCTCATTGATCAACTGTTAACTCATCGACCAGACGTGGTCCCTCAGGGCACAGCGACCTCCCAGTCACTCAGCCATGAGCAGTGCAAACCAAAGAGGGCACGAACCCTGCCCTCAGTGGGCTCACACGGCCTGGCTGGTGCAGGAGGCAGGACTGATTACATGGAGGGGCCAGTGTGCCTGCGCGTGATGTGAAAGGGCAAGTTTGGGATGGCAGGAGGCCTGGATGGACACACGAACTTAAAGACAAAGGGGAGACATGGAAGGTTCCTAAGAGGGGGAGTGAGGTGGTCCGAGGAAAAGCCCCAGTGGCCTGGAGCGGGTGGCCAGATGGGGTTGGAGCCCAGGCTGTGGTCATCTCAGGAGGTGGCTAGGCCTGAGCTGGAGTGGTGACTAAATGCTGTGGCTGGTGCCCCCTCTCGACCGGGTGGCCCCTCGCTGGGTGTTGGAGCTGGGGGGTTGGGGAGCAGAGCAGGAGGAGGCAGGTGAGGGCCGAGGGCCAACTTTTCGCTGAGTCTCCCATGCCTCCTGCCCTGTCGGAGCCTCCCGTCCACAAGGGAGGGCCCCCGCACGTGGTCCCACGGCTGTCCAGACTGGCCCTTCCTGGCCTCTCCAGCTGTGCTCGCAGGCCCTAAAGTGAAACTGGGTGAACCCTTCTCATGGCTGCTGGTAGAACGTTCTCCAGGTTAGAGAAGGTTCTCCCTTTGTGCTCGTGTTTGCCTGTTAGGTAGGCCTGAGGGCTGACAGTGTTCCCACTTCTGGATGGGGAAACTGAGGCTCAGATTGGCCACAGTGTTGCTCAGGGAAGAGAGGCTCTGGACGGGGCGAGGGGGATTCAGAGCTTCTTGATGAGCCCTCTGTCTGCTGGCGGATTCCTCCCCTCCCTGGGCCTGCTCTCCAACCCCAGCCCCTTGCCCCTGTCTGCTCCCTGGTGAGCAGAGGAGGTCGGTGCGGGAGGACAGAGGTGCTGCGTCAGGGCTGGGAGTGCCAGGCCCTCCAGGGGACAGAAGCACCCCTCCTCCCCATCCCTTGCCCTGCTGTCTGCCTCCAGACTGACAGAAGGCAGGGTCACCCCTGCTGAGAAGGATTAGAGAGGAGGCGGGGCGCCCCAAATGCTGGGCCCTCGGCCATGCTGGGAGGTGGGGCGCCGCTGCTGTTCCCACCCCCAGCTCCCACCTGTTCCAAGCCTTGGCTCCAACACCAGCAGCATCTCTTGGTTACTGAAATGAAGCCAGGGGTGCCCTTTAAGCCTGAAGAGCCCTGCCCTGGGAGTTGGACACCCTGGTTTGAGTCCAGCCCTACTTCCAAACTGCCATGTGTCCTTGGGGGCCATCCTCCCCTCTCTGGGCCTTAGTTTGCTCATCAGTCCGGTGAGGGGTGCCCAAGAGGGCACTCTAAAGCGCTATGGACTGGCCTGTTCCTCCCTTCCCTGCTGTGAACCCACATGCAGGCTCCCCTCACATTCACCTGGCCCATGCAGAAAGGCTAGGACAGGAGAAGTGGTGGGGGAAGCCTTCTTTTCAGGCCAGTACCACCTTCTCAAAGGTCGGGCTGCTCTCCCACCCTGCCCAGCAGCCAGCCTGGTGCCTAATGTCTGCCCGGGGCAGATGACCGACCCGGGGCTCCTAGCAACAGTGGACAGGAGGTTACTCCTGGTAAGTCAGGCAGAACTGCCCCCGTCACCTTCTCTTCTAAACAGGAAAAAAAAAAAAGTTGCGGCCGTGACCATCACGTGTGCCTGTATGCACCCGTGGGCATGTGTGTGCGTTTGCACACTCGAGCTGCCCCCCTCCCCGCAAATGTGAACTCCACACGGTCACACCGTAAACTCTCTCTGATGAAATGGAAAGTTGAACATAAATCAGTGTCTGCTGCCCTGTTAGCTATGCATCAGTAGTCAGTGCCTGGGTGGTTTGCTCGGTAACAAAGCACCCGGCAGCTCCACAGGCCTCGACTGCCCCCTGTCGTGGAGCTGGCCCCACACCCCAGAGCCCTTGGGCTGCAGCCAGTCCTGCTGCGTGCCCCAGCCGCCCCAAACCCTCCTGGCTTCAATGCCTCTGCAGGGAGAGGCAGGGGAGTGGCTCCGGAAGGACCCTAGGGTGGAGGAGGCCAGGCTGTGTTCAGCTACTGTTCCTCCCATCCCAGGAGACCCCAGTGGCCATGACTGCCTCCCCCGGACCTTCTCTTGAGCTCTGAACCAACTCCTTGAATCTCTGACTTTTATGGATCTGATGCTCAAGGATAGGTGTTAGCGCATTCTCACCTCTGGTTTATTAGGACCTTGGGCTGGTTTATCCTTTTTCTCTTTGGACCCGGGTTTCTCTTAAAACTGAGTTCTCCCCCTGTGCTGGAGAGCTGCTCTGCCATGAGTGTTCTCACAGCACTAGGGCCACATCTGTCCCCCAGATGATGTCCTCACCTCTCGTGGCCCGGGGGCAGGCTAGACCCTCCTCCGCTCATGCCCTGTTCTCTACAGATCATGCTGAGCTTTTTTTCCTTTAAAGAAAAAAAAAAGGTCACATTCCACAGCCTAGTAGCAGAAGAGGTTTGAGGAAGGGAATTCCAGTGGAATCCTGTAACAACATGCCTTGGCATCATGTGGGTTGAGGTAGACCCCCTGAGTAAGAGCATGTTGCCCTGAGAAGAAGCTGCCCTTTGAGGAGTCTGGGCTGGGCCTGGGGCTCTGGGGGCAGACTAGGTGGTCACAGGGCTTTCTAGCATCTTGCTGAGGTTCTGAGAGCTGGGGAACACAGCAGGAGACAACACAGTGTGGGCTGTGAGTTCATGTTCGGTTTCTGCCTAGATTAACCCTCCAGCTGACCTTTCCCTGACAAGCTCCTTCCTTCAAATGAAGGCCTTGGAATCAATGACATCCCAGGCCCAGGCCCAGGCCCACCCCTGGGTTCCAGAAAGCCCCATCTCTTTCTAAGACCAAAAGGGCAGGGTTAGACTTGTTAAGAGCATGAGTGGGGAGGCCGCAGCCTCCATGAGGTGTTGGCTGTGTGCTGGGTGCTGGTCTCCCCAGGGTTCTCCCTGACTCGGGAGATGCCACTTCAGCTCTGGGCACAGTGTGGGGGAAGGGGAGCAGAGGGCACCCAGCTGTGGCAGAGGCCTCCAAAGAGGATCGGCACAGCACGCAGTGGCTGTGAGCAGGAGCAGGACAGCCCCCTGCTGCTCCTGGTGACATGTTCTGGGGAGGTTGTCCAGATTCTCTAGGCAAATTGTAATGCCTCCTTTGTGGAGCTCTGTTGAGGATTGACTATACATATACACGTATGATACAGGTTCAATCCCTGGGTCGGGAAGATCCCCTGGAGGAGGCCATGACAACCTCCTCCAGTATTCTTGCCTGGAGAATCCCATGGACAGGGGAGCCTGGGGGGCTACAGTCCATGGGATTGCGAGGAGTTGGACCCAATTGAAGCGACTTTAGCATGCACACACACACACGCACACGCATACTCCTGTTCAGTGATGGTTGATTACTGCCTTGGAAATATGACCCGTCCAGGATCCAGGATGAGCAATGGTCAGAAGGCCCAGTGGCTGGGCCCCTGGAGGCTTTAGCTCACCTGCCCCCAGCGTGTCCCATCCCTCCCACACCCTCTCTAAACGTGCTTCCTGGTGGCCCTGGGTCACAGAGCCTGGGCTGGCATATCGCTTGCTTTGGGAAAGTCCATTCAACTATCTGAACCTCAGCGGCTTCACCTGAGAGTTAGGGGTGAATATACCCCCTGCCTCTTGGGATGGTGGTGGGGACACCATGAAATAATGCCTGTGAAGCCCTGCCAGGCACCTGGCTTAGGTAAGCACTCCGGGTCCTGTGTTATGGACACAAGCAGGAGTATTCTGGGCTGTTCTTTAAGCTAGAGGCCAGGGTGGAGGTAGGTCTTCCAGCTCAACCAAGAGCAAGGGCCTCCAGGAGTTTTCTCCTTTTTCCAGAAGTTTATCTCAGGGGCTTAGCACAGCTGTGGTGGCAGTGATGTGTGAAAGAGATTCAGGGTATTCTCGAGGTGGATTGCCTTTTTAGGATTTAACCCTTTAGTTAGACTGGGGTTTATGGCACCTGCTAAGTACTGAGTCTTATTTGGGTCTTTAATGTGTTACCTCACTTAATCCTGCCCACCTGGCTACCCCCTTGGGCCCTGGCATGGTGACTCCTTGTTCTCTTGTCTGCTGACAGGAGCTGGCAGGGGAGCAGGTTGTATGCCCAATTCCTGCCAGGCTCATCAAGGTGAGCTCGCTGTTGTGAGTTAGCATCTGCTCTCCCGCCCAGGGGTCTGGGTCTTCACCCATACAGTTGTCCCTCGGTGTCCACCGGGGTTGGTTCCAGGACCCCTTGGACACCAGGATCTGCCGATGATGTTCAAGTCCCTTATATAAAATGGCCGAGTGCAGTCTGCCTCCCTACCCACGAGTTCTGCCTCCGTGGGTACGGAGGGCTGACTGTACTCCAGAGTTCTGTCACTAGTGACTCACCCGGCTATCATTGGAGTTTCTGTTTCTCCACCTGTAAAATAGGAACAGCTCCACCTGCTTCACCAGCTCTGAGTGTGGGAATGTGTTCAGAATGAAAGGCGGTGGAGGTGTCCGTACAAGGGCTCCTTCCCAGGGGCTGGCGTCTGGCCATCTGATCCTTCAGTGCACATCCGGGAGGGACGCCTCTCTGCCTGGCCCTGCTGGGCTCCCAGGGCTGGAAGGTAGGCAGTCTCTGGCTCCGGGTGTTCCTGGTCCACGAGGTAGACTCCAGCCTGGGCTCCCTGCAGGTCACTGGAGGGGCTCATTCACTCCATCAAGTCGTCGTCTTGCCAGTGGTATCCCTTCGTTAGATACAATCCAATCCAATCCAAGCTGTTGGTAAGACACTCAGAGCTCTTTGTGGTCTAGCCCTGTTGATGGACCAGCTGTTGATCTCTGGGACAAGGGCCAGAGCTTGTGCTCTCAGACCCAGCCCTGCCCCTCCAGCTTGTCTGCATGGCCTCTTCTACACACTGCAGAATTCTCCCCTCCCTTTCTTGAAGACTCTTCAGTTTCAGGTCACTTTTATTCAAGAAGACTTTGACAGAGTCTTGTCCTGTCCTTGCCTCCAGGTCAAAAAAGATACACCCAAAATGTGGATCTGATTAAGTGCCTCTTTCTCAGATTAATTATAGTGTCCGACTCCACGAGACTTAACTGTGTTTATGGAAAGGGTCTAAGATTTTGGAGACTTGCAGTCTGTTCTGGGGCAGTGCTTTTACCATTCTGCACCTCAGTCTGCTCATCATAAAAATACAACATTAGAAGGCGTGGACATGGGAGATATAGTGGTACTTTGAAGAACCTTGTCCTCTGGGGGCATCAGGGGCAGAAGAAGTAAGTAATGGAGCACTTCAAGGGCCAGATGTCTTGTGTGGAGTTGGCTGAAGAGTTCCCCACCTCAGGTGGGGTTGGTGAGAGCCACTTGTCACATTCAGACAGGTTACATGTTAATGGGCAAGCAGTCAGCTCCCTAGGAGCCGGGTAATAGGAAGGCTTAGTCAGGAAAGAGGGGCTTCCTGAAGTATCCCACAAGGCTGGAGGATCTGAGCACAGCTCTGTGTATGGGCAGACACCCTGTGATGAGGCTGGTCCACAGCCCCGGACAGAGTACTGGAGTCTCAGGATCTGTGACTCTCTTTGGGAAGGTGGCAGCCCTCTTTTCAGGCAAAGTTAGGGAGTTCTGAAGGGGACTGCAGACCAGACCCCTGGCCCACGAATCTGGGGCCCTTCCAGCAGCACCCACCACACAGCTGCCCCTCATGTGGCCACTGAGATGTGCCAGCCCACTGTCTGTGTGACCATGGGCCAGCCTCTTTAAGCCCATCTTTCCCCTGGTTTCTGGCTTTTCCCTCACCCCATCCTATTGCTTCTTCTAGGAAGGAAGACAAGAACCTGGTTCATTCCCTAAGCTCAGGGAGACAGAGGCAGAAGAAGCCACCCAGTTATCCAGGAAACCACAAAGCTAATGGGGAAACCTTAGCTAACTCTGCTGTTCCCTCTTCTGCCCAGTGGACAGCTGGGGTTGAATTCTGGCATCTGGATTTATAGCTCCCACAGCCTTGTGTCTCTCTGTCCTGGTCATTATGATGAATCTGTACTTTTTGGATCGTCTGTCGGGGTATAAAGGGGTAGGGCAAGAAGGCTGTGTGCATGCATGTGCCCAGAGAGCTTAAAGTAGAGCAAGAATTCTCTGGGTGGACCAGGCAGTGCCTTATTAATATGCACCTCGCCTTCACTGTGCTGCCGTGATTAACAGCAGAGCCTGAGCGTTGGCGAGAGGTGGTGTGGAGGCTGGCAGGCAGGAGCGGGATGCGTCTTTGCAGCCCTGTCTGTTTTCAGAGCAAAAGGCAGTCTTTGGGGATGGGGGTGGGGAGGTTTGGTTCTCTAGGCAAGGTGGGCGTCCTCCCTGTGTTCTGCGGGATTGGCATGGTTCTGGATCCTGGGTGTGTCTCCGCCTCTCCCACTTACCAGAGAACCAGTCTCTACCCAGTAGACACTGGGGAGAAGAGGGTGTGCTCTCTGGATGCCCGCCAGAAACCTACATGGCTGGGACTGGGTCTTGGAAACCTTCACCAACATTGATGCGAGCTGGCTGCTCAGGGCTAGAGAGTGGCTTAGTGGGGGAGCAGGCACACACTCCATGTGTAGTCAGCAGGAGATGGGAATTAGCACCCCAGACAGCTGTGAACTCACTGTTTTCCAGGGGCCATAGGTCTTTACTTCTGACTTGAAGGAGGATATAGAAGCATCTTTGGAAAGGAATGGAACAGATGTGTGCTTCCCAAGACAGGTCTGATTGCTACCCCCTTGCACGAGCTCCCAAGGGTTAATGACCCCACTCCTTAGCCCCACTTCCAGCCCCAGGGTCGCCATCTTGTGCATGAGACCCTCCAGCACCAGGCCCTCTCCTGCCCCCGCCAGGTGCCCACCTCAGGCCAGAAGCGCCTTCCATTTCTGCTCTGCCAGGGAACTCCAGGCTAGCCTTCCACCTCCTGCCTACTCAGTGTGATTGCTCTGCGATCGCTGCCCCTCATTCCCTAGTGCACCTGGTGCCTGCCTCTGTTTGAAAGCTTTAGGGTCCCAGTTGTGCCTTGGTCTCTCCGCACCACCAGGAACACTTTTGGGGGAAGGCCACAGTTCCTGCTTATTTTTGTGTCTCCAATGCTTAGCACACACTTTGCCCAAGCTGCTGGGACCCACTGGCTGGGTGCACTGCCAGGGTGAACATAGGTTTTGCCCCTAAGTTCTGTGTATTAATGCTTTTTCCCGAGTCCCTGGAAAGAGTGCTCAGTTCTGTGGACACAGCACATGCAAAGAATCTTTAGCAGCGAGGCCTCAGGTGTTTAGCAGCAATGGCTGGAGGCAGAGTCGCCTCTACTAACCCCTCCACCACTCCACCACAGCATTTGAGGTTAGAGCCCTTTCCTGAAATGACCCTAGAGAACTACTCAGAATTTATTGCACTGGAGAAGGTCAAACAGCACAAACCTCCTGAAAGAACTCAGGGTTGGAATCAAGTCTTCAGAATGTTTTGTGCTGGCAAGCCAGGGAGGAGTGTGTTCCCCAGCATTGCGGCAAGAATGAACATAGGGAAGATCGTTAGCAAGGAGATACTCTGGAACCAACCAGCTGGACATGAAGGCTGTTTATTGTATTGTATTATAATAGTGAAAGATCATTTTGTTTAAGACCAGTGGCCCAGAAACCTGGGGCTCAGAGATTGGTCACATGGCATGTTGGTGGGGGAACCAGAACTCAGGTTTGCTGACCCAGGTCTGGGCACAATCTCTTGTCCTCAGTGGGATAAATCCTGGCTCTGGTAAATAATACTGTAACGTTGCTGGACTTCATTTTTATCCTTTGTAAAATGGGGTTGATTTTTGCTTCATTTATCTTACTAGAGAGATGTGAGGTTTAAGTTAGAAGGTATTGATAGATACTAGTACTGTTTTGCTTTTTCTTGAGAATTTAAAAAGACCCCAATTTGGGATTTCCCTGGTGATCCAGTGGCTAAGACTGCATGCTCCCAATCCAGGGGTCCCAGGTTCAATCCCTGGTCAAGGAACTAGATCCCACATGCCACAACTAAGTAAGACCCTGCATAACCAAATAATTTTTTTTTTTCCTAAAAATTGTAGTGCTGAGTTTAAAAATCCAGTTTTTTCCCTCTTAAGTCTTGAAAACCATTACTAAGCTCAAGGATCAGCAAAGTTTTTCTGTGAAGGGCCAGATAATAAATATTTCAGGCTTTGTGGACCATCTGGTCTCTGTCCTGACTGCTCAGATATGTTCAAATGTAACATGAAAGCAGATTCAAACGGTACAGAAATGAACATAGCTGTATTCTGATAAAACTTTATTTACAAAAGCAGATGACAGGCCAGCCTTGGCCCTGAGCCATAGCTTGCTGACTTTTCTGGCAGCTCAGTGTCGTGGACGTGCTCTTGGTGTCCTCAAGTGGCAGCTGACCTCCAGCCTCCACTCCAGGTGTGGTGCAGGGCGCCAAGCCTGGACCTGGGAGCACATCCCTGGGGCTCAGCTTTCCTGTCCGTGCTCAGGGCTGGGGCAGACGGGAGCAGCACGGGGCAGGGGCGGGGGGCTCTGTGTTAGGTCTTGGATGCCACGCTGCTGCCTGTACTTTCATTTACTGTGCTTCCTCCCTTTGTTTTGAAAACCGTCTCCTGCTGATTCTGCGTCTCTGTCTCCGTGGGACCTCTGGAGTACATGTTCTGAACGCCTCCTGCAGGTGTCTGGCGGCCTGTCTCAGGAAGCCAGATTCACAAGCATGTGGACCTCTCACCCTCGCCACCTGCCTGGCGCTGTCCTGGCTCCTCCGAGAGGCCCAGGGAGGAGGAGAGGGGAGGGGAGCCGGGCCTTTGCTCAGCTGGAATCAGTGTGTCTGTCACTGACCTTGCACTGAGCGGACCCCGGTGGCTGTGCGGATTCCTGACGTTATGCAGAGGTGACCCGAGGGGGACACACCGTGTACTGTCTGCCTTTCACTGATGACTTCCCCCCCATGTCAGGAAGACGGGCCGCCACCACTTGCCCCCTGCTTTGCCTTGTGCCCATGGAGGGTCATGATTGCTGTGGGCTCGTCTCCTAGGCGGCCAACAGCCCCCTGACTGAGCTCCCAGGGCCGAGCCCCCACCTGGTCATGGCTTCATGATTGAGTATGGCCCAGCTCAGCCCCTCTGTCCCCTCGAGTTGGTAATTTCAGCTCCACCTCTGACCTTTTCTGCCCATGTCCACACACATGAAGACATCTCTTCCCCAGAGGGGACAGATAGAACCAGGATAGGACGGCAACTGTCCAAAGCCACTGCCAAGTTCGTTCCCGTGGGTTGAAATGAAGAAATAACTTTTCCTGTGATGAGCTGCATGTCAGAGGGAGGGGGCAGTTCAGAGCCCACCCTCTGTCACCCCGCCAGGTGGTCAGCCTCCTGCTGCAGGGAGGCTGTGGGCGGAGGTAGACTGTGGTGACGGATGTGGATGTCAGTGGCACACGGGCACACCTTGGCCCTCTCCCCAGAATGGGCTTACGGCATTTTCCATCAGCATTCGTGTCCAAGGAGCAAATTGGATTGTCTGTTGCACGCCTGTTGCCATGTGTATAATTAATGTAATTTTATATTCACTCAATTACAGTAACACGCCCAATAGGCGGATTACACAAGGCCACCAATAATGTGGGTTGTTTGTCTCCCCCTGCCAGTCAGTGAAACCCATCCCTGCAGCCTTGCCTCTCCAGTGGCCAGTGTCCCCGCCCCCGGCCCTCAGGAGTTGGGGAGGGGGACGGGGATGTGGGGAACGTTTTGTCTCTTAGCAACCTAAAATTTCAGGTCCCCTTTCCCTGAAGGCCCTCTGACTAAAGGCAGATCTGGCCAAGGTGGTGATGATGAAGCACGCAGTGTGTGAGAGCACTCTCAGAGCTTTTCTGCAAGGAGTGTCACCTGGACTCCTTGTGCCCTTAAGGGCCTGGCTGGGGATGCCAGGCAGAACTGCAGCTCGGGTGCCTTGGGCTTTCATGGCTGAGCTCTCCCCACTGGCCCACCTCTGTACCCAGAAAACCTGGGACGCAGTCTCAGTTCTGTTTCTCTGAGAGTCCATGATTCCTAGGCAGGTTGAAGGCAGCTTCGGGGAGTGTGGGGTGGCATTTGGAGAAGGAGCCGTGAGTTTTGGAAATACTAAACTTAGCACATAGCTTTCATTACCTCTCTCCTTAAAAATTAATACAGATGATTTTTTGTAAAGCGATTTTTTTTAAGTTGTGTTTTTGACTGCTGGGGCTTTGTTCCTGTGCGAAGCTCCCTCTAGTTAGGATGAGCAGGGGCTCCTCTAGCTGTGATGCTTGGTTTTATTGCAGTGGCTCCTCTCGTTGTGGAGCCTGGGTTCTAGGTGCACGGGCTTCGGTAGTTGTGACCTGCGGCCTTAGTTGGCCCGTGGCATTTAGGATCTCAGTTCCTGGATCCGGGATCAAACTCAAATCCTCTGCATTGGCAGGCGAGTTCTTAACCACTGTACCACCAGAGAAGTCCCTATCTGGTTTTTAATTTTAAGACGTCATCCTCCCTTACTCCCAGGAGTCTTTAGCTGAGAGGACCAACTTGGTTACCCTGTTGTTACAAATGTTTCCTCCTGGTTCCTTGAACACCAAGTATTAGATGTGTTCCCCCCAGGGCTGGCTGACTGTGGCTGTGGGGTCCACCTGCTGGCTGAGGCTCAGCGTTCTGCTCGGGCCCTGCCCTGGACGTCCACGTGGGGACTGTGTCACTGCCCTGGAGGAGCTCATGTGACATCCAGAGATAAGGCGAGACGTCCATAGAGGATGTGCCATATTTGGAGTGTGCTTGGCTGGGGTAGAGTAGGTCAAGCTTCACAAAGGAGGATGTGTGGCCTTTCAGCAGGCTCAGGAGGGTGCTCCTGCGGAGTATACGTCTAGTTCTTGCCTTCCATGCAGATGGGCTGTGAGTGGCTTTGGAGCGTGAGGCGTGGGGACTGTGGAAGCTTGGGGATCTAGGCCCGTCACTGTCAGCTGAACCACCTCTCTGATGTATCTGTAGAATGTCCCGTGTTCCGTGTAAGGAAACTGGACCCACAGTGTGTCCTGAGGAGTTGGGCTGGATGCCAGGAAGTGTTCCCCACCCACATCATGCACAAGCACATTTCTCAAGAATGGCTTTGGGGGAGATGCAGGTACTTGATCAAAACATGGCAATAGCTGGGCCCTGCTGACAGTTCTGAGGTGCTTTTCTTTTCTTTTTTATAAAGTTATTTATTTGGCCATACCTCGAGGCATGCAGTACTTCCTCAATCAGGGATTGAACCTGTGCCTCCTACAGTGAAAGAGCAGAGTCCTAACCACTGGACCACCGGGGAAGCCCCCTGAGGTGCTTTTCTACCGAGACCTCTGATCCGTTGTGCTCTGCTCCCCACCACATCAATGACGGCAAAGGCTCTTTCACTAAACCATCTGCATCCAGAGTTGGAGTGGAATGGCCTGGCATTTGCCTCTGTCACACCCATGGCAGAGCCTCCTGAGGCCCTGGATGTTACTGGATGTTAGACCACTCAACGCTGAAGTGGCAGGAAAAGGCGTAAGGATGTGCGGGGCTTACGTGTCATTGGTCGGAGATCTCAGGAACATCTGAGAGGAATGGCAAGTCCATTAACAGGTTCTGGGGCAGATTGAGGTCCAGACAGGACGTGGGCATGTCTCCTTCCTTTTCCCAGATTCAGTGTCAAGTCTCCTTGTTGTCACCCCGTGGAGGCAGTATGGAACAGTTTGAGGGCTGTGACCCACCAAGGGACCTTGTTCTCACCCCTGCTCCCGTTGGCCTCCGTCTGTGGCCACCCTGGGCCTCAGTTTGCCTGTCCCCTTCCTTGGAGCCCCTGGTAGTTTTAGCCCGACACTGCAGCCTGTTTGTCACTGTGTCCTCGTCCTTCTCCCTAGCTAGCCTGGGAGCTTCCTGGGCCAAGACAAGACGAGGCCAGTGCACCTCTGTGACCTTTCCTTACCCCAGACATGTGGGAGGTCGGCACCCAGGCTATGTATGTGGGTGAGTCCTTCAGCCTCTGACTGCTCGAGGGCTTGTAGGAATAGGATGGTGGACCAGCTAGGCTCCTTGGACTCTAGAATCCGCCTGGACCCACCACTTAATAGTTTGTAATCCTAGGCAAGTGGCTTTGGCTTGCTGAGCCTGTTCTCCCTTCCTGCAAGAAGTTGAGTGACATGAACTGATCCAGGTGACGCCGCTAGAACTGTGTGGCAGGTGTGGGTTCATTGTTCTTACTATAGTTACTCCCATTTCATCATGGAGGGAAGTACAGTCAGTGGCAGAGAGTCAGGGTTTGAATGAACCCAGTTCTCTTCAAACCCTGTTTCTTTGCAATGGATGGGGGGATGATATGAAGAGATCTCTTGACTGGAGTGATGGCTCAGCCACCAGCTTCATCTCTGTGGCCTTGAGCAAGTCACACCTCTGTCCTGTGCCTCTCTTCTCCCCCATAAATGAAGATCATTGGAAGAATTGATCTGTCAGAGCCACCAACAAGCAGGTTACTGCTGGGCAGGTGAGGTTCTCCCCAAGTTTCTGGTGGGACGACCCCCAGCCTGGTCCAGCCTAATATTCTGTGCACCTCAGATGTCTGCCCCTATCCACCTCCTCTCCCAGTTGACTAGGTAGCACCTGGATGGAAAGCCTCCAAGGTCCAGACGTGGATGCAGAGGCTCATCCTGGCAAAGCAGGCTTCCAGATGTACCTATTTTGGGTTCTTCTAAAGCTTTCTAGTGGAAACCAGGAAGGCCCCACTGGGGAGGCAGTGGACGTGTGTGGGAACAACACTCACTGTTGTCAGCTTTAAGGCTCTTGCCCTCTCTCACCTTCTACCTCCACCCTCTCTACCTGCCTGCCAGAGCTGTGCAGGGTTTGGGGAAGAGGAAAGCCAATATCCCAACAAAGGTCAGAATCTTAAAGCAGGGTCTTTTTCTTTTTTGTTCTGCTTCCTACATAGCCTTTTGCTTGAGTGGGTAGCAAGTTGAAAAGACCAAAGGTCTGTCTTCTCTAAACTGACCTGTCAGTCTTTGGTTGAGAATGTAGACAAGAAAGGAAAGAACACTCTTTTGTGATTTAATAAAGCTCAGGGCAGCAGATGCCATACAGTCTCGTGAAGATGGGCAACACAACACGTCTGTCGTCATCTACATGAGCAGGCATTTCCCCAACGTGGAGTTCCATTCTGTGCTCCTGAGAACAAGCCAAGTGTACAGTGCTGTTGCATCGAGTCTCTGGGACAGAACCTGGACACGCATGTAGAAATGGGGGAGCTTTCAGGCTGAGTGGAGGTAGCAGAGATGCAGAGCATGAAGATTTGGGAGGGTGTTGGTTACCCATTGGGGAAGGTGGGCATCTGGCTCTGTGAAAGAGAAGCTTCCTGGCCTATAATGCTCCAGGTAGTGCTGGGGACCATGCTGGGAGGTACAGAAGCAGAGCCTGGGCAGCCTGATTGGATCTAGGAAGATGAATGCTGAGCTGTATTTTTGCCTGTGTCCAGATTGTGGTGGGCTTTTCTTTTCAGATGACCAGCTGGCCTGGGCTAGAGTTCCCATGTCCTCAGTATTCCAAACCCTGGCTCCAAGTCAGAGGAGAGACTTCAGAGCTGCTGCCTCCTCTCTGGGCTTATCAGCTGGCTTCTCATGGCTGCCCGCAGATCAGGGAAGTTGCTGGGGCCTCACTGACCAGCCACACTCCCTTACTGCTTGTCACTTGTCTTGAGGCAGCTGCATTGAGGCCAAGTTGTTCCATGTCCACTCACCGGGGTCCAGGCAGCAGAGTCCCAGAGGAAGCTTCTAGGGGGGAGGTGCTGGGGGAAGCTTGGCCCTCTGGACCTTCCAGGGCCCAGGCAGCTGGAATCAGGGCTGAGAGGTGGCTTAGAAAAGACTCGGGTTTGAGTGTTGGCTCTTACCAAGGACTGCCATTGACCAAGGCCCCCTGGGGGTATCTGGGGAGCTTTACTTACTTTTTCTCTGATCACTCAGAAAACCAGGCTTTCTTTACCTCCCCTGGCTGCCAGGGTGCACAGGTGTGAGAGCCCTGCCCGAGCCACACTGCTGGCCCTGAGAATTGGGATGTTACTGGAGAGGGCGGCGGAGGCTCGGGAGGGAGGAGGCACTCCTCCTGCCAAGAGCTGAGGACTGACAGAAGGCCTTTTGCTCCCTCTTGGCGACTGGACCTCACCCTTGAACCCTCCTCCTCCCTGCTTTTCATTTTCCTTTTTTTGGGGGGGTTGGCTCCAAATTATCTTATTTTGTTTACATTGCACCCAAGTTTCATGGTACAAAAGACTTGCAGGTGCAAATATGTCCCGCCTTCATTAACTTCCCCTCCCTTTTTAATTTATGTGATTTCAATTTTCCTTCCCTGTACTGTTAATTAGGGGACCCTCTAATCAGTGCCATTATCACAGTGGTATTCATGTTTAGGAAAGCCGCTAAACAAATGCTTGCAAAATTGCTAAATGGCTAATTAATGTCTGTTAATTAAGAAAATTGCTCATGGTAACAAACCATGCCGTTGCTGGCAGCCGCTAGAAAGACACACACTTGTTGAAATTAGTAGTGTGGCAGGTAGGGAACATCTGCTCCATGGAGCTTTCCGGAAGTGAGCAGCCCTACACTCGGGCAAGAAGCTCCAGGCCTGTCCCGGGCACAGCCCCCTCGCCCCTCTCTGCACACCTCTCTCTGTCTCCATGCCCACTGGTCCTAGCCCACCCCACGCCCACCCCGCCTACCCACCCCCGACAGGCTCCACTCTCTGGGCTGTGCTTGCTGAGCCAGCAACAGGCTGAGCAGCCTGGCTTCTAGGGAGGAGACTGAGGAGAAAACCATGCCCCAAGAGTCATTTTCCTTCTCTTTTTAAATGAAACCACACTCATCCTCTCTGCATATTTTGAATTTTTCTCAACTTCCGAGGGTAGTGATATAGCCCCAACAGAGTGAATTGGGTTGTGTTTCTCACCAGCAGGCTTTCCTGGTGGCTCAGACAGTAAAGAATCTGCCTGCAGTGCAGGAGACCTGGGTTCGACCCCTGGGTTGGAAGGATCCCCTGGAGAAGGGAATGCCATGCACTCCAGTATCCTTGCCATGGACAGAGGAGCCTGGCGGGCTACAGTCCGTGGGGTCACAAAGAGACACGACCGAAGTGACTTTCACATTCTCCTTACTAGCACCAGCATCTTGCTCTGAATATCCGAGTTGGCAGCAAGGTGCTTCCCTGACCAGATTTTCACGTTTTTTGACTGCGACCCACAGTAGAAAATACATTTGACACAGTGACACAGTGACGCAGTACATACACACACACACGTGCACATATTTATAAATAGAGATTAATGAGTATTTCCTTAAAACACAAAGCTGTTTGATATTTTCTACCCTATTTTTTATTCTGTTCCAGGTTTTTAAAAACAATGGTTGCAACCCACTAAATTGATTTCACCACCCACTAATGGGCTGCACCCCATGCTTTGGTCAGCTCTGTGGTTTAAGTGTGAATTCTTCTGCCCATCTCTCCTGTGGGGAGTCAAGGCCAGCATATAGCCCAGAGCTTCAGGGGTCAGCCGGGGACGAGGGTGGCTTCCCACCAGCTGGAGTGGCTAGCCCCAGCATGTCCTCCTGTCACCTAGCCCCGACCCTGCTCCCCCACACACCCTCTCAGGCCTGGGCTGCAGAGGCCAGGGTGAGCCTTGCACCCATCAGGCTTCTCCTCCTGTCCTTGCCATCTTCGGTTGTGTGGCTGTGGCCAAGTCTCCCTATCCCTTGATACTCATTGTCATCACTGATAGAAATAGGAATGAGAAACCAGCTTCCCCGCGCCAATTCCAAGTGAAGGTGTGTTAATGAAGTGCTCTGAGCACTCACTCAGTGACGCTCTCTTCTCTTGTCCCCCATGTATTCAGTCTCTGGCACCACCTCACTCTGTCTATTCCCATCTATCTGTCAGAGCCCCCTCCCCTCAGTAGACTGGTTGCCTCATCCTTGCCTGGCCCTAGCCCAGGAAGTGACACGTGGGCACCCTGCAGGGTAGGTCAGTTTCTGCAAGCCCTGGGGCTTCCCCGGTGGCTCAGCGGTAAAGAATCCACCTGCAGTGCAGGAGATGCAGGTTCGATCCCTGGGTTGGGAAGATCCTCTGGAGGAGGACATGGCAACCCACTCCAGTATTCTTGCTTGGAGAATCCCCGTGGACAGAGGAGCCTGGTGGGCTACAGTCTGTGGGATTGCAAAGAGTCAGACATGACTGAGCGACTAAGCACGCACACATACTGCACGCCCTGAGCCTGTCTCAACCAACGTATTTAACATGGCAAACTCCGCTCTAACGGCAGACCATGCCGGCCTACTCCTGTGTGCTTCCACAGAGGAGCTTGATTTCATTTGTCCTGCCTGGAAATCCCCCATGAGTGCATTTATCAGCTTCTCTCCCTCCCACCCGCCCTTTTACACCATTGAGCCGGCGACCCAAGCAGCAGCTCGCACCTCCCCGCCAACCAGAGCCCGCCGCCCGCACGCCGCCCGCCCTTCGTTTTTGGTTTAATTTTTGTTCTTTTAAGCTTCTCCTGCGCTTCTCCATGTGCTGTGATCTATAACCTGCCTCTACTGTCTGGCCTCACAGGGTCCTCCGGGGTCACAGCCCTCGCCGCACGCACAGCCTCCACCTCACAATCCCAGCAGCATGATGGGACCCCACAGTCAGGTAACGCACTGTGGCTCGCCCGCCCGCCGGCCGGGGGGCGCGGGGCACCAGGAGGACAGAGCCAGCAGAGGAAAAACAAAAATCAAACGTGCTCTCGCCATAGCCGTTGAGGATTTCCTGACCAAGGAGATGCCTCCTCCTCCCAAAATACATCTTTCCCCCCGCTAAAGATAGTCTTCGTTCCTTGGACATCACACCCTTCTTGGATATGAAACCAAAAGAAAAGGAGAACTGTTTCTGTGACCTTGTCAGCGGCCTCTGCGTTTTTGTTTTGTCCTCTCTCACTTTTGGTTTGGTTTTTGAGTTTGGTTAACCATTGTTTGTAACCGAAGCTGCATCCCTCGCCTTCTCCGTGTGCACTCTTCGCTGCTGAGAAAGCTTTTCTGCCCATTCCCCTGCATCGAGTTAGGGCGCCCGCTGTCCGCTCCCTGTTGGCCTTGTGTATCTCCTCCCCCTTCTCCCTGCTCCCCTTCCTTACCCCCTTTCTTGGTGTTGTGTGAGTGTGTGTGAGTGCACGTCCAGCTTTGTCTACACACTGGGAAATTTCCTGTACAAGTCCCTTTGGGGTTCTTCCACCTGCCCTTACCTACAGCAGAGGTCTCCCCTTCACCCTGCACTGATGTAACTGCTCCTCCGTGCCCTGTGCCAAGCCCCAGCTGCTGCCCTGGCACCCAGAGTAGAGCTCTCAGCAGATGCACGGTGTGCCTCCGTCACTCCCTCCGCCCAAAGGAAGTTTTGCCCGGAGGGACAAGGCCACCGGGAGGAAGACAGTTTAAAAGATCACTAGTTGTAACAAAACTGGACTTGTGGAGTGGCGCGCGTTTGTGTCTGTCACCGTTCAGTACTGCAGGCTGTCACTGAACTAACGCCCTGTAATTGCAGCCTTTTATGTCACCACGATACGCAGGCGGCCCCCGGCCCCCGATCAGAATGGGAAACCAGGTACTGTACCTTCTCGTGTTCTCTCCCCTCACTGGGCCACCCTTGACCCCAGCAGGACTTGGACTCGGAATCTGCAAGAAGGGTTGGGGGGTGGAGGGACAGTTTTAACTAACGTGGGAGGCAGCTTATAAGCAGGTCCCCGGAGAGGACTGTGTTTTCCATTCAGTGCTCCATGCAGCCCCTCCCAGCATCATACCAGCCTCTCCCGGTGGGCTGTGGGCAGCAGGGTGTGAGTGCAGGGTTTCTGCTCTTCTAAAGAAGGTGGTAATGCCTCAGCTCCTCCCTGCCAACCCTTTCTTGGAAAAGGGTCTTCCTCCTTAATGAAGTTAATTGACAACGTGCATTTTTTTACCCTGGAAGCTTTTGAGAATTACCAAGGCTGGTGAATATAATCCTGCTATTAAGGGGAGAAATGGCCCATAGGAATGCTTCGATCAGGAGCCTGGGTGCAGCGAGCAGGACATTTGTGAGTTTTTAAGCAATGTCTGCCTGCTTCCCAGTTGCTTCCCAACTCAAAACAAGAAAGGATTTGTTCGTGTGCTTAGACCAGTGGTCTACTTGTGGGGAGGGCTTTTCAGCCTGGGGTTATATGCCTTATGCTGCCCCATAGGGTTGGCAGTTCTAAGTGGTCTGGAGAAATTGGTCCCCAGCTGCCTTCCGTGGTTCAGCCCATCCAAGGGCAGGAGGAGAGCTGCTGAAGTGAAGATGGGTATCTTCTTTTGAGGGTGGACAGGCTTCGAAGAAACTTTAAAGAAACATCAGGGAAATTTGATTACGTGCCCCAGTATTTCTGTATACATAATTCTTAGAGTGGCCTGGCAGAAGCCCATCAGGAAGTCTGACAGCAACGCCAGGACCTCCAGCCCTTGCTGCCTTTGGAGCTGGGAGGTCAGTCTCCAGCTAGATTGACGTTACCTGAATGGACTCTTTGCGGTCTCAAGAAAGCCCCATTAGTGAGATATACAAGGACTTTGGAGAGATGCTTATAACCAGGGGACTCCAGTTTTAAAGTTAAATAGCCTGCCAGTCTCCACTTATTTTTTTTTTCCTCCAAAAATCTTTTCTTTCCTATTTTCTCTGACATGAAGGAGAAAAACTTAGACAAGAATTAGAGGCCCAGCTTTTTGTCAAAGAGGGAGCCCGTGATATATCACAGATGAGGAAACAGAGGGTCACAGTGGAGCAGTGACTTCTTATGTGTCCCAGTGAGCTGGGCCCGTGTTGGTCTCCAGCTGCCCTGGTTCAGTTAGTTTTCATAGTTGTAAATGTGTTGCCCCGTCTTTGTTTTTAATGGGTCATTAAGTGGACTTTCTCTGGTCTCACATGCCAGGGCCCCAGCAGCAGCTCTTCCTTCTGCCCATCCAAGGCTCTCCTTAGCCCAAACTGCGCCCTCCTGCCCGCAGGAGAGAACAGATGCTTCCTTATCATAATTGTGGTCCTTCCTCCAGCAATTAAGGGATGCGAGAGGAAACATGTTTGTTTCTATTTATCAATTAAGCATGAGCAAGTGCCCGAGAGAGCAAATGGAGAATAAATCCATCATCTGTACCTCGCATTACAGATCAATCAGGCTAACCTCCCCAGCACCCTCCATTGGAAATCTATCCAGATTTCCAGTTTCCTGTGGACTCAAGAATTTTTGTTCTCCAGGCAGGAATGTGTCCCTTTCCCAGGAATTGCCCCTGGGCATGGGGCTCCTGGTTCCACAGGAGCCTCTGTGCCACCTGAGTTAGCTCAGCCTTCCTCAGGGCAGGAGGAGGAAGAAGCAGCTCAGGCTTGCATGACGTCCTGGGTTAGGGTGATAGAAGGGCCCTTAGAGAGACCAGGAGCTAAGGATCATTGACTTTGGTCTGGGTTTGATCCCTGGGTCAGGAAGATCCCCTGGAGAAGGAAATGGCAACTCAACCCACTCCAGTATCCTTGCCTGGGAAATTCCATGGACAGAGAGGAGCCTGGCAGGCCACAGTTCATGGGGTTGCAAAGACCACTGAGTGACTAACACTTTCTTTCTACTTAAAAGTCTTGCAAGGCCATCCTCCACGTGCCTCCCTGGCTAGGGGTTTGGTGCCTTGTACAGAAAGCATTGTTGTGTTTCAAGCAAGGATAGCTGAGTGGATGGCGAACAGTGGGTTTCAGCAGGGTTTAGGAGAAGAGGGATAGAATCGGGGGTTGTCGGGCAGCCCTCACTTCACATCCCAGTGGAGCCCCTGCCCCACCCAGCCGCTAACTTGGGCACGCAGCCGAGTGACTAGCAGATGCTGCTGGACTTCGTCCGGCCCCTGGGCAGACACTTGCTGCACCCACCCCACCGTGCTGGAGGCGAGGCACAGGCCTATTTCCAGGAGCCCACGGAACAGCCCCAGGGCATCTCTCTGCCCAGCAGGCCTGAGGGTGTGTGCACGGCAGGCATTTGAAGTCCCGTGTACAATGAGCCGTTATTCTTCTCTCTCACACCTTGGGGCTTTGGCTGTTGCAGTGAAGACCCTTTTGCCTTGGTTACTACACACCTTACTGCCCTGGTAGAGGAGGCCCAGTCCTCATCTCAGGGTCAGTCCAGTGAGAAAAGTGACTGCGGGTCCCGCCTGGGCCTCTGGGCAGCCCTGCCCTGCTCCTGAGTCCTGACACACAGCAGGGTTAGGGGAGCCCAAGGAAGAGCTTCCAGCCTGAACTGATAGTCAGCACTGGGCTACCTGGACAGGAAGCAGGTTTCTGATCCCCATGGCCACTCCACCAGAGTTAGATGGGGGCTTCTCAAGACCTCCCGGCACCTCAGCACCCCAGGAGCCCCCAAACCAGACAGCTTCAATGGCAGGCCTTCCTGCGTCCTCTCAGAGTCCTGTAACCAGGCTTCAGAAATATCCCAAACCCCCAAGTGGGCAGACACTAGCCAGCCCAGTGATTCAGAGCTTGGGAACTCGGTGGAGGAAGCAGAGCTGGGAGAAAGCAAGAGGTCAGAACAGCTAATACCCAGTGCCAGAGAGAGACCATCCAAGCCCTGGGCAGATGGGATGGCAGGTATGGAGTGCCACTTCCGAATAGCGAGTACCCCCAGGCTGGCGTGGCCTGCCACACGCCTCCCTCTCCCCAGACGCGCGCGCACACACCCTATTTATTCTAAAGGTAAACTGTGAGACTTTGTCCCTTTGTTTCCCACCACCTCCTTCCCAAACTGGTTGGGAATTCCCTGTTGGGCCGATAGTCCCCACCAATCTCGCAACGCAGTTGGGGCTGGGGGACCCTGGGTAGTCCAGGGCCCCTGACACACGTGCCCGGCTTTCACAAAGGCTTTCCTCCCTGTAACCTGTAACCTCCCTGTAACCAGTCCTAAGGCGTGGGGTTCCTCCCCACTTCTGCTGTTCTTATTTCACATTGCAGTAAAAGAACTTCAGTCTCAAATAAAGATCTTTGACGGCATTTTCATAGCGAGTGTGCTAAGTGTTAACTCAGGAACCCCCCGGCCCTCCTCATCTCTAGAGATCACACCGGCATCCTCCACGTGCACCAGGCTTTACGGGGGATGGGTTCTCACCCAACACCCTGCTCACCCTCTCCCAGAGGCCTCCTCCACCCCTGGGGTTGGAAGGTGGCCTTTCATGTGCTGGAAGGAGTCGGGAGTCCTGGGTGTTCTTCCTGGCCCTGCCTGCAGGGCTGTCAGACCTCTGGACCTCAGCTCCCCCATCGAAATCTCAAAGGCCACCTTGTTCATCCCCTATTCCCAATTTAGTGTTTGACCTAAATTGCAGAGACTAGAGTTTGGGTGGTAGAAGGGAGGGACGGTGCTGCCTCTGAGGGGTGTGTGGTGGGCGGTAATGCCGGAGTGTCACTCAGCTCCGGCAGATATGCAACCCGCGAAGACTCACAGATGGAGCCCCCATGCTCAACTGCGCATGCTGCAGGTTTCCATAGCTCCAGCTGGAGCTGCCTGCCCCCTGGGGGACCCTCCAGCCCTCGGGCAGCAGGAGTGGTCTCAGGGAGACCCTGAGTGGCCCTAATGGTCAGGTGGGGAGATGGGGCAGGCAGGTGTAACCCCCTGTGCCCCCACTGCAGGGAACAGCGCTCAGCTGTATCTTACATCTCTTTCAGCCTCCGGGAGGAGTTCCTGGGACACAGCCACTGCTGCCCAATTCCATGGATCCCACGCGACAACAAGGTAGAGGGGGCAAGGTGGGCTGCTGGGCGGATGGGGGCCGTTGGGAGAGGTCCCTCCTCCCCCACGGTCTGCCTCTCCTTCCTGCCTCTCAGGGTCACTCCACCTCTGTCACACAGGTCACCCCAACATGGGAGGATCAATGCAGAGAATGAACCCTCCTCGAGGAATGGGGCCCATGGGGCCCGGCCCACAGGTAACCAACCGCCAGTCTGTCTGTCCATCTCCCTAGCCATCTGTATGCACCCGCCTTCTCTCCTCTTTCCTAGTCTGTCTGTCTTTCCACGTCTCATAGCTCATAAGGATGAGGGGAGAGGGCATGCCCGTAGATGCGCAGCCCCCCAGCAGAGTTGAGGGGTACCCCTGTCCCAGGGAGCTAGGAGGAGAGGCACCTGGGCCTTCCATGGGAAGGACTTGAGGAATTTGGAAGGCAGGGGTCTGTGTGACCAGACAGCATTGTGGGTCCCCAGAGCTTCCTCCCACCCTGGGCGAGTGGCCCTGAGCTGGCTCAGTGGTCACCTAAGGCAGGATATTATATTATTCTGTCTGCAGCTCACCATTTGTCTGATATTGGATGAATCACTGTGACGTTGGTGGGCCCAGCAGGCCCCATTGTCCCCACCTGTCCAGTGTGGGAGGTGTGAGTCTGTAGCCATGGTTCTCAGTGGTATACCTCTCAGCTGAGAGGAGGCTGGGCCGGCCAGGGCCCCAGAGTGCACTTCTACCCAGAGCTCTTGCCATGTTCATATCCCAGGCTCCTGCCTGAGCTTGCTTTTGCCCAGAGGGGTTCTGTTGCCAAGAAGGACAGTTTAGAAACCTCTGGAAGAAGTTATCTAGTCCCTGTCTGTCCCTTCACAACACCTCAGTGATCACTCCTTGTGACCCAGCTCCATACCCTCAGGTCCCTGGGTCCCATAGAACCATCGGGCAGGGGTCTGACAGGCCGTTCCTGTTCTAGAACCTTCTCACCATTGGCTCCCACTCTGAGTATTTAAGTGTGGCTCTGGGTCCTGTAGAAGCTGTGGCAGAGAATTTGCTGTGTTCTGCCCTCCTTGGGAATTCTCTGGAGTCTGCCCCTCGAAAGCCAGAGTCTGAGTAAGGAGACAGGTGTTTCAGAGTGAGAGCAGGAGAGCCTGTGCTGGGGTTTTCCTTCCCTTCTCTTCTGCCCCGCCCAGAGGCCTGCTTGTCTGTCTCCCTTCTGCTCTGGGTGTTTGGATTCTCTGGGCCCCTGTACAGGTTTCTGGTTCCCTGGCAGTGGGGTTGCACCCCGCTCATGCGTGCCAGCGTCTCTTTTGTAGGAAGAGGCTTCTGCCACACCCCACAGTCCTCCACTCTGCCCTGAATTGTATTTACAGCACACCCAGCCGCTGCTTTCTTCCCGGTGATGGCTGTAACATCTGTGGTGTTGAAAGATTTTTAGGGAGGTCCTTGTCTTTCGATGGCCCCATAATCCTGAAAGGAAGCAAGCCCACACCAGTTGCAGCTCCGGTTTTCTTGTTTTCTTTTCTTTCCTCAAATCCCCCAAAGCTTGTGTTTTCACCAGCTCCTTTTAAGCCACCAGAGTGGCCCCTTCCTGCCAGGAGGCCAGCTGGAGCTGACCTCCACAGGAACCCGTGGGACGGCAGCAGGGTCTGAAGCCCAGCATTCTTGTCCTGAGTCAGAAACTTTCAGATTCCTCAGCCGCGCACACTAGATCCTCTTGGTGTGCAAATCAGCAGTGGCCTTGGACTTCCAGGATGTCCTGGGGGAGGTCTTGGGGATGCAAGAGGACAGTGTACTCCACCCCTTGCCCCGCTGATTCTTGGAGACTCAGCAGCTGCATCTGTAAAGTGGGAGACCAGGACTGCCTTGTAGGGTTTCTAATAGGAGGAAGCACGAGTTCTTGGTTTGAGGCTTGGCACAGTGTAGCCTCTTAGGAAGTAGCTTGGGTTTTCCAACTAGGGGGCTTAAAACCAGTGTTGAGGACTCAGTCTGCTTGGGCTGGGTGATTGCTTTGTGTTTCTTTTTTATTTTTTCTGGTAAAGGCCATTAACACTTGTTAAGCCTGTAGTAATATTGAGGTTCCAGAAGCTGGGAATGGATGTTATCAGACGGCCCAAGACCAGAGTGTTCCGGAAGTCTAGGACTTCCTCCTGACTCAGCAGGAGTCTGTGTGTGTCCCTGTCCCTGACCAGGAGTCTGGCACACTCTTGTGGCATGTTTAAAGAGGTGGGGCTCCTGCAGCCTGAGGTCTTGCTGAAAGGGGCCCTCCTGGCCTCACCGGGCAGGATACAGGGATGGAACTCGTGAGCTCAGAGACTGGTGCCCAGAGGGGTGGGAGAAGCAAGCTCAGGGGTGAGGCCAGCTGGCCATCCTCACCCCACCAACCTCAGGGTCTCTGAAAACATCTCTCCTGTTTCCCCCCCTGGTTTTATGGAGATATAATTGACATACAGCACTGCATAAGTTCAAGGTGTACAGCATAGTGACTTGACGTACATCACAAAGTGATTACCACGATAAGTTCAGTGAGCATCCATCATCTCAAATAGATACAGAGTTAAGGAGATTGAAAATTTTTTTTTTCTTGTGATGAGAACTTTCAGGATTTACTCTCTTAACAACACTCGTGTATGACATACAGCAGTGTTAGTCACATTTTTGATGTTGTACATTACATGCCTAGTACTCATTTATTTATCTTGGGAGTTTGTGCCTGTTAACTTTCTTCATCCAGTTCTCCCCCGTCGCAGCCTGCTGCCGCCGGTAACCACAAGTCTGATCTCTCTTTCTGTGAGTTCATGAAGTGTAATTGACCTACAACACTATGTTAGTCCCTTTACACAACTTAGAGATTCAGTATTTCTGGACATTTCAAAACTGATCACCACAGTAGGTGTAGATCCTGTGCTGTGTCACCATGCAAAGATACTCCTTGGCTATGGGCTGCGTTCCTCACCCTGGACATGGCATTCCCATGACTCAGTTTATTTTGCAACTGGATGTCCTACCTCTTAATCTCCTTCACCCACACTCTCCTCCCCTCTGGCAACCACCTGTTTGTTCTCTGTATCTATAACTGTTTTCTGTTTTGTTATTTTTATTCATGTGCTTTGGTTTTGAGAGTCTACATATGAGTGAAACCATGAGTATTTTTCTTTATCAGACTTACTTCATTTAGCATATTGCAATCGGTGTCCATCCATGTTGTCACAGACGGCAAGGTTTCATCCTTTTTGTGCCTGAGGGATATTTCTTTGTGTGTGTATGTGTGTGTGTGTGTGTGTGTATACCACATCTTTATCCATTCATTCGTTGTTGGATACTTATGTTGCTTCCATATCTTGGTTATTGTTTTTTAAAAAATGCTGCAGGGAACATAGGGGTGCATATATCTTTCTTTTTTTAATTTATTTTTATTTCTGACTGAGCCGGGTCTTCATTGTGGCGAGTAGGGGCTCCTCTCTGGCCGTAGTGCTTGGACATCTCATTGCGGTGAATTCTCTTGTGGAGCACAGGTTCTCGGGTGTGCAGGCTTCCGTAGTTGCAGCACACGGGCTCGGTACTTGTGCCT
Source organism: Bos indicus x Bos taurus (assembly GCF_003369695.1). Taxonomy (NCBI): domain Eukaryota; kingdom Metazoa; phylum Chordata; class Mammalia; order Artiodactyla; family Bovidae; genus Bos; species Bos indicus x Bos taurus. Next base: position 92,120,666 of record NC_040078.1, read on the forward strand.
CACTGGCTCTGGAGCTCAGGTGCACAGGCTTAGTTGCTCTGCAGCATGTGGGATCTTCCCAGACCAGGGATCAAACCCATGTCCCCTGCATTGACAGGTGGATTCTTAACTGTTGGACCACAAGGGAAGTCCACGTATATCTTTTCTAGTTAGTGTTTTTGTTTCCTTCTTTTCCCATATCAGTCTTCCTTGATAGCTCCGTTGGTAAAGAATCCGCCTGCAATTCAGGAGACCCTGGTTCAATTCCTGGGTTGGGAAGATCCCCTGGAGAAAGGATAGGCTACCCACTATAGTATTCTTGTGCTTCCCTTATGGCTTAGCTGGTAAAGGATCCGCCTACAATGTGGGAGACCTGGGTTTAATCCTTGGGTTGGGAAGATCCCCTGGAGAAGGAGAATGCTACCCACTCCAGTATTCTCGCCTGGAGAATTCCATGGACTGTATAGTCCATGGGGTCGCAAAGAGTCGGACACAACTGAGCGACTTTCACTTTCACTTTTCCCATATCTCTTGTGCCCCACTGGGTAGGGTGCGGTATTACATTCCAGAACCAAACCTCCCTCAGAGCAACCCAGATGTCATCACTGACCCCTCACTGGGGGCAGAAAGGCCTGGCCTTGAGTGAGCCTGGACCTGGGCAAGATTGGGGTATAAAATGGATTGCAGGCTCTGGGGTCAGCCAAGGAGTGGGTATCATAAAGCCTAGAAGTTTTGGACCCCCAGGATGCAGTTGGGCAGAGGACAGGACCCATCCCCCAAGTCATGTCTCTCTCTGTCCCCTGAGGGTGCTCCCCTGGTCACTCCAGAGGAGTAGACAGGAGAGGGATGAGCTCAGAGCTTAGTGTTGGAAAACATGGTCCCGGCTGCTTCTCAGACTCTTGAGGCCTCTGGTCTCTCATCTGCAAAATGGGCGGCCGGATGAGGACCTCATGGGACTCCTCATGGGGCTGTGAGACACAGACCACAGCACGAGGCACCCCACGGATCCCATTGCTTCCCTGGAACCTGGGTTCAGAGAGGGAGCCCTGTCTTGCAATGCCTGGGCTAAGAAAGACCACCAAGCCCCTTTAGGCAGTCTTTAGTAAGCCCCACTGCATATACTTGCTGAGACCAGACACAAAGGTGGGAAACCTTCAGCCTGTTGTTCCAAGTGGGGAATAAGATTGCTAATAGTGGAACCGCTCTAGAACTTTCTGAACAAAGAATAGGTACATGTGGGCTTGGGGCTACAAAACCAAATGGAGTGACATGGTACTTTTTGAGGTTGTGTTGCATTTTAGCCTAAGTGTTACAAAGGAACCAGTAAACTAGGCATCAGCCTGCCCTTTGCCCTCAGTGTCTTGGGCAGATTTTACTCTGGTTTCCTGAAACAGCCAGTGCCGAAAAGGAGGCAGTGTTTCCACTTAATTGTATTTTCTCTTCAAAGATTTACTCCTATGCCTGTGTCTGGTGAGAACTTCTGGCTGAATTTTTCAAAAGTGAATCCTGTTAGGATGAGGCTGAAACTGCCAGAGCTCTGCAGGCTCCTGTGGCAATAATGTATGGCACCCAGACCCCATGGGGCCACTTTCAACGCTTCTGGTATTCCTGGTGAGGTGGGGTCAGTGCAGCCTGAAATCAGATCGCCATCCTGGCATTTGAGAACATTCAGATAACCTCTGATAACCCACCGTCTAGAGACAGACATCTTCCACCAGGAGAAGCTGCATCTCCCCTCTGATCCAGGACAGTCCAAACTCAGTGCCTCTGAGCAGAGACCCCAGAAAGAGACAGGAGGATTATAAACCAGGCTAGAGCACCCTCAGCTGGTGAGGAGAGAGTGGAGTCACTTGAGGCCCTTTCTGGGGTGGCCCCTTGGAGGCCTCCCATTGGGGCTGGCCAGGCTCTGTGTAACTAGAGGGGGTGGAGGGCAGGTCCAAAAGCCCAGGAAATGGCCTGACAGCCTGGAGTCCACCTTGACAGGCCTGTCCTAGAGACTGTTCTCTTAGGCACCGGGCAGCACCAAGAAGAGCCTCTGTGTCAAGGAGTTGGAGGAAGCAGCAGCTCCTGCCAGCTGTGGGTGCTTCCAGCGTGGCTGTGCACCCTGCCCAGAGCACGGAACTGAGGCCAAAAGACCGGGGCCTGACCTTTTATAGAGTTCCTGACAGTGGGTCCGACCCCTCTGCCCAGGGTCTGGGGTGACCTAGTTGGAACAAGAAGCCGGGTGGGAAGATAGGCGGGCAGACAGACAGACACATACCCATGGATGTGGCCATCCCTATGGCTGCACCCCAGACTCCTCCAGATCTCTGGCTGCCCCATCCCTGCAGAGCGGTGCTGAGGGCAGAGGAAGAGGAGTGTCCAGCGGCGACCACACCTCTGAACCCAGTGCTGAGGGCAGGCGGGCAATGGGAGGAGAGAGATTATTTCTACTGAGTCTGAAGCTATGCTTCTAAGCCTGCCCGTCCTCTGTGAAAAGGCTGGAGTCTCTGATTTGGAAACTTTCCTCCAAAACCTGCCTTTCAGCCCTGACTTACTACTGTATGGCCTTGGGTGGCGAGTCTTTGGCTTCCCTGGGCCTCTAGCTTGTCATCTGTGAAGTGGGACATGTGAGTGGTCCTCGGGGTCTAGGCCTCTATAGGAAGTAGGAGCTGGCGGCCTGCTCCCTCCTGGGCAGTGGTCGGGCTGGTTGCTGAGGGCTCGGCTGAGCACAGCAGCTAGAGCATCCGGAGCCTCCCCTTAGGGGTTGCATGTCCAGACAGCTTTCAGGACCGAGTATCCACTCATCCTCTCCTCACCCCACTCTGCTGCTGCGGCGTGGGCTCCTGCCGGCCCCCAGGCCAGCCTTCTGCTCTCACCGCTCCATGCAGCCACTCTCCTGGGCACGAGTGGGAGCAGGACACAGCTACACCCTGGAGGACGTCTCTGTCTGGGAGGCCTTTCGGATTGGCTGGGCTGGACACGGGAAGAGTGGCTACCTGGGGAGGCCATGAGCTTCCTGCTGTGAAACAGCGGGAGCCAGGCTGAGTTGTGGACAGGGGCTTCAGTGATTTTACATGGGCTAAGAAAGGGCCCTGGAGGACCTGAAGCTCAGGGCAGCTTTGAGGGCTCTGGTGTTTTCTCTGCCAGTGTCCCATATCAGCACACATCTCTGAGGGCTGATGGAGCTCTTTAGAGCCATCATTTCACTTGATCTTCTCATGACCCTGTGAGGCTGGGCTCTTTGTCCCCATTTTATGGACGAGGCAGCACAGCAAGGGATTGCACACTGAAGCCATGATGATCGCTGCACAAGGGGCCGTCACTCTGCTTCTGCGCCTGAGTGTCATAATCTTTAAAGCGGGGATGGTAATGAGATGGTTGTGGGTTAAATGTAGGTGATACAAAGCCTGTAGCGCAGCCTGGCTTGGAGGAAGCCTTATTGTTATTTGGGTGCTTTGCCAAGAGTCAGGCTGAGCCGGGACAAGCGCTCCCATGTTCTGCCCTCAGATCCGAGGCTCTGCTCACCACCCGTGGCATCATCAGTAGGGATGGGCTGGCCCTGCCATCTGCAGATCTTGCTACGGTGTGCTCCAGGGCAGGCACACGTTTTCTGGCCCTGGGACTCAGCTCTGAGCAGGTGCAGGCGATGCGGGGCCCTACACGTGCCGGCTGCCTGAGAAGCCCTCCCCTGCTCCCCCATCCATCCACTCTGGGCCTTGCTCTGTGCCAGCCAGCCTGGTGCTGCTGCTGTCATTGTGCACACCCTGTCTGGACACTCACAAGCCCCTCTCTGGCCAGGCCAAGGAGGTGGCCCCAAGATGCTTCCTGGCTGAAGAACCCGCTACCAGCCTGAAGGCGGTTCTGTTTGTCAGCTCTGGCTCGAGCCCCCTGTTGTATCCCCCTCCCTCACAGATGTCTCATGTAGAGAGAGCAGACCCCGAGACTCCAGATCCAGGATTAAACCCCAGTGGAGGCATTAGCTGACTGTGACCTTGAGCAAATCTTTTTCTCACCAGACCCTCAGTCTTCTCTTCTATAAAATGGGAATGATACAAGCGTCACGGTGTTGTTACAAGGTCCAAACCAGAGGTTGTATATTCCGTGCTCAGTAAAAAAAAAAAAAAACAGCTAATGCTGGCTGTTCCTTTGCCATCAAAATTACACCCAGCCAGATACTTTCAGATTCTCCTATAAAGGCGGAGCTCGGGCTGCAGTCAGCCTCATTGTACTTTCCATTCCTTTGCTTCTCCATTCCTTCACTGATGATTCAGTGCCCAGTCTGCGCCAGCTGATGTGTGGAGTGATGAGGGATAGGACGATCATTAAGATAGGGTTCCCACCTTCTAAAGGGGCTCACAGTCCAGTGGGAGAGCTGCACACATGACCACAATCATAAGCCAGTGTGCTGCAGGCTGGGGGGGGGGGGGGGAGGCGAGGTTACAAGGCACTATGGGAGTGACTAGGATGGAGCAGTTAATCCCATGGGATGAGCAGGGAGGGCCTCACAGAGGAGGTACTGTTTGAGCTGGGTATTGGAGGATGTGTAGGAACCTGCCAGGTAGAGAAGGGAAGCAAGATATTTATTTCCTGCAAAGAGAATAGCTCTGGAAGAGGGGAGTTGGGGAGAGTGGTGTCAGGAGATGAGCCAGGTGACAGGCCTGAGCGCCTGGTCCAGACTCCCTCTGACCCACCCCACTGCCATGATGGGTTGTGCTGAGGTGAGTTGGGACCAAGTTCTGTGCAGATTCTTTTCTTAAATAGAACAGTGATTCCCTTGAGCAGACAGACCATTTTCTTCTTGCTCTTCTAGTCCTGTGCCTGTTGAGGGCCCCACATGCTGACAGTTGAATCAGGCGACTGCGTCGGGGGGCAACCAAGACCCAGGGCAGGTGGGGTCTGTCCACACCAAGGCTCGGGAACAGCCGCTGGACAGGCCTTGCAGATGCGTGCCTCCCCTCCACATGCAGCCCCTGGTCTGCTGGCAGTTTGTTCTCCCTGAGTGTCTAAGGTGGCTGGTGGTCACCAGCCGGTCCTCTTCCTGAGTCTGTTCCCCTTTCCTGCCTGAGACCTGCGGGCAGGTGCCAGCCAACATCATGAGCTCCTTGCTGGACACCCACATGCTCTCAAGAGACCCATCCTGAAGCCCCTGAAGGTGCGCCTAAAGGCTGTGGCCATCCGCCTGTGCTGGATTGTCATTGTGATCCTGTCAGCTGGTTCCCAGCCCTCTTTTTTTTTTTTTTGATGAATGTATTACTTTTTCATCAGATCCTTTCACAGACTAACCCTCTCCCTTATGTTCTGTTTGTTTCTCCCTCTCTTCTCTCCGGTACCCCTTCTTCTCATAGACTGACCCTTGGTTATCGTTGCAGAATTACGGCAGCGGCATGAGACCACCACCCAACTCCCTCGGCCCCGCCATGCCCGGGATTAACATGTAAGGCCACAGCCCTGCTGGCAGCCCAGAGCCCGTGGGAGTCCCCACCCTCTATTCCCCCTGAGAAACTCACGATCGCAGTAATCACTGACACCTCTCTGGACCTCAGTCTTCTCATCAGTAGAGCGAGGACGTTGAGCGTACTGGTGACAAGACATCACAGACCCCCGTATAGGGCTTGTCTATGGATTAACTCACCTCATCTTCGTAATAGCCCTGTGGAGCGCTTAGTCTTATGCTCTGTTGTCAGGTGGGGTAACTAAGGCACAGGGAGGTGGCGTAACGCCCAGGCTCTCACGCTGTAAGAGGCAGGCTCCGGTTTGGAGCCCTGCGCCACTCGATGATGCCTCATGGTGTGGCGCTTTTGCGGTAGTAGATCCCTGTGAGTATCTGTGTCCTTAGGAAAACGCACTTGCAGAGGAAATGCTATTCTTCACAAATCTTGCATGTAATGTTTAGGGGTCTATAGATTTGTACCCATGGAAGTGCATGTTTTTACCCCAGTCCTAGGACTGTATGAAGGACTTCCTGTTGGTGATTTTGGCCCTCTTGTTCTGCCCCTGCTGGCACTACCATGTTGGCATCTATAGCATCTTTTTCATTGTTTTCATCTCTCTCTCCTTTCAGGGGCCCGGGAGCTGGCAGACCCTGGCCCAATCCTAACAGTGCTAACTCAGTGAGTACCCAGGTTAGGGGTGGGGGGTTCTGTTTTCTAGGGGTGGGTGAGGTTCCAAGGGGCAGGGTGGTTCCTGTCCCCAGGTTGGAGGTGTCACGGGGAGTGGGATGCAACAGGATTCCACCTGATGATTCCAAGGAGCAGCCTATCTGTAAGGGGAGATTTGGGAGTACCACGCTAGACCCATCAGGGGCTCTGCAGAAGCTGGGGTGTGAGCTGGAAGCCGGGCTCAGTCCTGTCCATGCAGGGACTCTGCCGGCCTCCTCTTTCTTGGCAAGGCAGGCCTTCAGCACTCAGAGGAGGAAGCTGGGAGGGCGCTTGGCGCAGACAGTTCAGGGCAGGAAGCCAGGGGGTGGGGCTAAGCTCTCGCTTTCCTGTCCTTGAACTAGAGGGTCTCCTGTGCCCACGGTTCCCTGCCAAGACTCTGGGACCAGTTCAGTAGAGGAACAGGACTCTGCTCACATCTGTGGCCTTCCTAGAGATACCAGGTGGCTCAGTATGTTTCCCATCGAGAGTGGGGTTGTGTCCCCAAGAGGATTTGGTAGGCAGAGCACATGTTGCCTGTCGGAGGAGGTGTCTCTGACCCATGGTTCACCCCTTTCTTGTTTCTAGATTCCATACTCCTCCTCATCACCCGGTACCTACGTGGTGAGTGTGTGCAGGTTTGGGGCATTGCATGTCTAGTCCTGTGTGACTGCGTGTGCAAGAGTATCAGGGTCGGGGGGATCCTTGTCTCTTTGTTTTCAAGACATGTTATGAGCACAGATTCCAAACTGTGCTAGAATCTACTGTCAATATGCAGGTATTTGTACCTTTTGGTGTCCCAGAAGTCCCCACACAAGACCCAGAGTTGGGACCTCCATCCAGGGGACTGACCAGGAGGCCAGTCAGCTTCCACCACAGGCCTGTGGTTTCACTGGGCTCCATGTGTGTGAGTGCACATGCATGCCCACAGCTGCCCCCTGGTTTAAAGAGGGGAAGGAGGGAGTCCAGTTCCCCCAGGCCTTAAACACCTGGGTTCTGTGTGGACACTGGCAGCTGAGTGAGAGCTAAATGGGCTGGGTCCCGGGTGAGCATGGACTGCTGATGTGGCTGGAGCTCGTGGCCTCTCCCGCCATGTGTCATCACCGTGGGTTTCTGACATCAGTTTTTAATCTTGTCTCCAGGGACCCCCTGGTGGTGGCGGCCCCCCAGGAACACCCATCATGCCTAGTCCTGCAGGTAAGAATGCTGGGGGATGGTGCCGCTGGAGAAGTAGGAAGTCCTGGAGGGGCCTGGTACAGAGCCAGGGCTGGCTGGCTACTCTTTCTGAGCATTGTGCCCCCCACCTGGCATCTTGGCATCAGGGATTTAGTGGGCAGGAGACCCTGATGCCACCAGCCCACCCTGTGGCTTCAGCTGGGGCGTTCCTCACTCCAGTTGAAGGACAGGGCAGAGCAAGGAGATCCAAGAACGAGGTGTCTCACTACTCTTGACTCCCCCTGGTCAGAGAGAATCCTGTCCTGATTGTCGCTTCTCTAGGTGACTGGAAAGGGGCTTTGGGGTTCTGGCCTCCTGGGCCCAGGACTCTGCAGAGTGATGCCTCTTGAGTGTCCAGAGCTCTTGGTTTCTGGTCCTCTGTATCAGAGATCCCTTTTTCCCCTTTTCTCCAGTAGAAGAGGGCACGTGTACTCAAACACATACAGCATCACAATTGTGTTTCTTTCCCAGCTAAGAATAGCGTACCACCAACTAGAAGGAATTCAGCATGCCATCTTTACCCACCCCCAAAATAAAAAGTGAGAGGTAGTTGGATTTCTGCCCGAGAAGTATGGTGCCTGCTCCTGATATAAATATGTTAGCTGATTTCCTCGGGAGACTTTTCTAGCTAATTGGGGAGACAGAGGGGTCCCTCCTGCCCCCTCCTCTGCTCCCCATGGCAGGAAGGCTGCTCGGCAGCAGGGGTGGGGCTGGCAGCGGCCGTGAGGCTCCCACTCCGGCTCCCTCTTTCTGCTGCTGCATTTTTATGAGCTGCATGACCTACATTCAGACTGGGTCACATTAAACCACTCCATATGTTACTGCGTCTCCAGCCCCATCTCTGCCTCTCCCTCCTGCCCCATCAGCTTGGCAGGGTGGCCCCTCGGTCATCTGTGCTGCCACTCTTTCCCAGTGTGATTAACACCGCCGGCTGGGGGTCGGGGAGGACACAGGTGGTGGTCGGGCTGTGCCTGGTTGTCCCAGGCAGCATCTGGGGAGTGCGCTTGGTCTAGGGCGGAGTGGAGTGAGGGGGCGGAGACGGTTTTGCTAGTCCACACTGGTCCACACTGCTGTCCAGAACCCTGGAATCCTTCCTTTCAGGGTTGAGTGGCTTTCACAGTTGAATTTTCTGTGATTAAAAACTTTGTGAATCTTCATTAAATACAAATTAGCCAGAAAATGCTGGTACTTAGAGGAAATTTTAGGTGATAAAATACAAAAGAATGAGTTCAAGTGCCATGAGTTTGTTTTAATTAAGCAATGAATTAATCACCCCGACTTGCGGGTTTCCACTGTTCTACAGATTCAACAAATTCCAGTGACAACATCTACACAATGATTAATCCGGTGCCGCCTGGAGGCAGCCGGTCCAACGTAAGTCTGCTTTCTAATAATTTACATATCAGATACCATAACAAATCATAATTAACTTCATCAGCTGAGGGGAAAGCAAGTTTAATTGATTTCAGCCATTTGTTACCAAAGATGAGTAAAATAAACCATCAGAAAAGTGATTAACTCTTGGGCAGCTTGGTTCCCATTTCATAGCTGGCAGGGGGTGGCAGAGAAGGGGGTGGAGTGATCCCCACCCCTCTGGTCAGAGCAGGGTGCCCAGCTTCACTGTGGGGACCCCTGCTGGTGCCCAGCCTCACTGTGTGGACCCCCCCTGGCGCACAGCCTCACTGTGGGGATGCCTACTGGTGCCCAGCCTCACTGTGGGGACCCCCACTGGCCTGAATGGGGTGTTGGTGAGGAAGAGCACAGGCTGCAGGGGGCTGGGGGGTGGTCTGGGCAAGTCCCTGCTCAGCTGACTGGCTGTACCCCTGGGTGATGATGGCTCACCCTCTATGGTCTGTTTCCTTGGCTGTGGGGCTTGCGGCGGAGGCCTCCAGGTACCTGCCTGCCCTGTGCCTTTGGGAGCCCTCTGACTCGCACATCCTGTAACCTCTCTGCCTCTCCTCGCGCCCTTCCCTCATCTAGAAACCACTCCCTCCCTTCTCGGCCCCTCCGTGTTCCCACCCTGCTGGTGGTGTAGCTCGGAAACCTCCTCTCCTGGTCCCTGCTCACCGCTCCCTCTTGTGTTCCCACACTGGACTGTGCAGCTGTGGCCTGTCTGCCTCTCCTGGCTGGGAGCTCCCTAAGGACAGGGCTGGTCTGGCAGCTCTTCCTGGCCAGGCAGGAAAGGTGAATCCCACTGGGCTTGCCCTGGGGGAGCTCAGGGTGTGGAAAGGAGGCTGTCGTGTGACCACATCAGTAGTTCAGGGACAGAGGAGCCAGAGCGTGGGCTTGAGGCTCCAAGGTTGGCTCTGGCCTTTAGGATGCTCTGTCTGGTTCTGCTGGTTCCGTTCCTGGTGTAACTCCAGAATCACCCCGTGTGCTAATAGCCCTGATTGTGGGCTACTCAATGCTGGATGCTGCCTGTGTTGCAGCCTCTGGGGGTGGGGGGTGGTTGTAGGCCTGCCACCTGGGGATGCCAAGACGAACCTTACCCGGATCCCATGACTGAGAACTGTGGGATCCACGCTCCTCACCTGCCACTCCACCACCTTCTCTCCGGTGTCTCCAAGGCAGCCAGTACCTCCCATACCCCTGCCTCTCCCTAGGGTGGCCAACCATTTGGGTTTTAGCACCAAAAGCCCTGTGTCCCAAGAGATGACTTCCCAGGACACAAAAGTCTTTTGAGGTTTTAGCAATGGATGTAGAAGGTTGGGAAAAAATATACAAGGCCCATTTAGCTGCCTCAAAGACAGGACTGAGCACATGAAAATGGCATAGACTCCCCTCTTCCCATGGTCGCTGTTGCCATATTTTCCCAACCACAGATGCCAACGGTCGTGGTCTGTGGCTCTCAATGATGGATCATCCATGTTGCATCACTCCGAGGGGTACCACTCAAGCGCACAGCATCCAGGCCCTGGCAGAATCCGCCTTTGACTCTGCCTGCAGTTTAACTGTTAGGCCTTGTGTCAAGATAGTGCACATGTCATTTTTCACACTGTGAGTATCGTGGTCATGTTTTCTAAGAGCTCAAATAATGAAAATGAGAACGATGAGACCACCAGCCCCAGCGTGGCCCTGACATGTCCAAAAAAGAGAGGCCTGAATGAATGTTAACGACAGGTGTGAGGACACACGGACCTGCATCCGGGAGGCAGATAACCAAGATGGCACGTCCTGGCAAGGGCGTGGAAGAGAAGAAAGGTGGGCGGAGGAGGGGTGGGACAGTGCATGGCTGTCTGGGACGTGACATGCACATCCCTCTAAGTCAATCACAAGTTTTGTATGCCATCCAAAGAAACACCAGTCCTCAGTGTAGAAAGTCGGCTGCCACGCTTGGCGGGGCCCTGAAATGGTCACTGTCACCATGTTGGTGCCTTGACGGCTCCATGAACTGAGAAGATTGCGTTTCCTGATTCAGAGGCTTCAGCTAAGTCCTGCGGGTGAAAGGAAGGTGAATTTTGGTGACAAGCGTGTTGGTCCTTCGTGGTGTGTAGCTGATCCTCTTGCATCATCCTGGTAGTCAGGGAGCTTTCTTCCTCAGATCAAGTGGTTCATCAGACCGTCTCAACAGAACCGTGTCCCTAGCTTTTAGATACTGTGACTTGAAAACTGGAGCTTCACCTTGTCATCTTGATTTCTGCGAAGAAGACGTTAATGAAGTGTGGAAGAGAAATAAAATATTACTGTTCTCTTGTCCAAATACAAGCCACACTTTGCTCGTTTATCTGCACGTTTGGCAGACAGTGCAGTTAATTTGGCAAGTTCCACTTAGCCCATGAACTTCTTACCTGCTAATTTCCCCGCCCACCTGTCCCTAACGGTGCTGCCAAGGGGCCTGGTTTGCTTGCCTGTGATAATCCAGCTTTCATAATGAAAGGTTTTGGTCACTTGTCGATTTGCTCAAAACACGCAGAAACAGATTTTTGAGTTTATAAAAAAAGAGAAGGCCTCAGACACGTGCCCACAGATGACTGGCGTTGTTGCTGGCTGTAGAGAAGATGTGAAAACGTCAGCCTGCTCTGATGCTCTTCTCTTAGAAACACTGTGAGATGAGAATGTGGAAAGGAATTATAATAAAGTAGAAACATAGCTGCTGCTTCTCCAGAACTGTCTCATGATCTTCAGGAGGCCGCCAGGAGCCTAGGTGAGGCTGAGTGGACTGCGCTTGAGCCGTTCAGAGTTTTAGAGGTGCTGTGACAAAGCCTTGTACGGCCAGAGTAATGGCTCACCTTTTGAAAGTGAGACTGCTTGAGAACTCATAAAGTGTTATAGGCAAGGGCAGCCAAGTTAGCTAAGACTTTCTCAACATTTTTATTAAAACTGTGACTTACTTAGAATCCAGCTTATATCTCACAAGTTAAAATTACCTTTGTGCTTTAAAAACCATTTTCCCTGAGAAACAGGTTTAATTGATGATGACACCCAGTGTGCTCGGAATGTTTAGAAATGACGGACATCGTAGGCAGGCACAGCCCATCTGATGAGCTCCTAGGTGGAAAGGGCCTGACAAATGGCCGACCTTCCAAAACCTACCTGGATACAAAGTGAATGGACATCTTCGGAGAACTAGAAGCAGATTCCTACAGATCCAAAACCTGTGTGCTTAAGTAAAGTCCTAAGCACTGCATGCACGGATGTTCTTGTGGAGTGGAGAGTTTGGTGTTGGTACGCTGGACTGGCACCAGTGCTTGATGAGAGCAGAGTGGCAAGTCGGTGCAGTTTCTGCTTGACTCTCTCCAGTTTTGCCCTACATGAAAGAAAGGTGTCCGAAGCCTGCAGGCAGTTCAGAGAAGCATTAGTGGAAAAGCAAGCCCCATTTGCCTTGTTGGGCGCCTGAAAGCAAGAGGAGTCCCTAGCAGCTCTCTTGAAGCCCCCTGGGGAAGAATCTGCCGCAGCTCTTGCTCTTGCCACATCTTCTCAACATTTAAATACCCAGTTTAAAGAGTTAAAATAATTTACTGTGTTGAAGACAAATATTATAAAAGTGTTATATTTTCCCTATACATGTCATTTGTTCAACTAGTCATCCTGCCGTTTGCCACTGTTCACTAGTTCAGCTGTTCTTTCATAGAATTTAACAGAAGAGTAAATAATACAGAAGAAACAACTGGATATCCACATGCAGATGAATGAAGCTGGACTACTTCCTTATACACAAACAGAAATTAACTCAGAGTGGACCCTAGGCCTAAATGTCAGCTAAAACTGTCAAACAATTAGAAGAAAACGTAGGAATGAATCTTTGTGACTCGGGTTAGCAAAGCCTTCTTAGCTACACTAAAAAGCACAAGTGACAAGAAGTAGCTGCACTGGGCTCATTAAAATGTGAAATTCAGGCTTCAGAGGACACTGTCAGGGAAGTGAAAGACAGCCCACAGGAAGCATTTGCAAGTCATGTGTCGATGAGGGTCTTGAATTGTAAACGTGTAAAGAATTCTTAGAACCCAATAATAAAAAACAAACCCAACTTTAAAATGGGCCAGGGATCTCCATAGACATTTTTCCAAACTTGTACAGAGAACCAATAAGCACGTGAAAAAATAATCAATGTCATTAGTTAATAAGGGAGTGCAAAAGAAAACTGCAGTGTGTTACGCTTCACACCCACTAGGATGGCTAGAGTCAGAAAGACAAATAATGAGCGGTGTTGGTGAGGATGGGAGGAAATCTGAACTCTCCCATGCTGCTCATGGGAACATAAACTGGTGCAGGTGCTGTGGAAGAGTCTGGCAGTTCTTCGATAGGTTAAGCAGTTACTGTGACCCTGCAATTCCTCTCACTGGCATCTACCCCAGAGAAATGGAAACATGTCCACACGACTGTACACGGATGTTCACAGGAGCATTAGTCACAATAGCCCCAAAGTAGAGACAGCCTCGGGGTCTGCTGACTGATGACAACGTAGTACATACATAAAATGGAATGTTTGGACATAAGAAGAAATGAAGTACATGATACATGCTTACAACATGGATAAACCTTGGAAACATTTCACCAACTGAAAGAAGCCAGCCACGGAGGTCATATACAATTTATATGAAATAACTAGAGTTGCTAAATCTATGGAGAAGGAAATGGCAACCCACTCCAGTATTCTTGCCTGGAGAATCTCGGTGACAGGAAGCCTGGTGGGCTGCTGTGTGTGCGATTGCACAGAGTCGGACATGGGTGAAGCGACTTAGCAGCAGCAGCAACAGCTAAATCTATGACACAGAATAAATTAATGGTTGTGTGGGCCTGGGGATTCGAGGGGGAATGGGGAGTGATGGCTCATGCGTACAATTTCTTTTGGAGATGATGAAAGTGCTCTAAAATTGATTGTGGTGGTGATGGTACAACTTGCTAAGTACACGAACAACCACTGAATTGTGTAGTTATTAAATGAGTTGGTCGTATGTGGTTAAAAATAGCATGAAAATCCATATAATATAAGATACCTGTTTTTGAAATATATTTATGCACCTGTAATACATGTGCATAATTGTGTATATTATCAAATTTGGGAATTTAAAAAATATTTATGTATTTTATTTATTTGGCTGCATCAGGTCTGTAGTTGTGGCAGTCAAGGTCTTTCGTTGCAGCACACAGAATCTCCAGTTGTGGCGCCAGGGCTCAGTATTTGTGGCATGTGGGCTTAGTTGCTCCATGGCATGTAGGATCTTAGTTCCCCAACCAAGGATCGAACCTGTGTCCCCTGCATTGCAAAGTGGATTCTTAACCACTGGACCGCCAGGGAATTCCCCTGGATGTATTTGGTCTGGTAGGACTGTGTTTGAGTTTGGCTTCCTAAAAAGTAGGTCACCCTCATCTCCTATCACTTGGGTTAATTAACATGAAATGGGTTGCCAGATGGCAAAATGTGCCCCCTGGCCCACCAGCAACCTTGGGAAGCCACTGGGGAGGTGAGGACAATGTGAGTGGGTGTCGGTGAGGCAGCAACTGGTACCCTAGCAGTCTCCTCACAGCAGTCTCTGCGCCAGCTGGTCCTGCTGCCACCTGCTAAGAGGGCTCTCACTTCTGCTCAGGCAGGACCCTTTCAGGAATGAAGCCATGACACATCTCTACCTGCCCGGATCCTGACCCTCAGTTATTTTTTCGCTCTGCCGCCGCCTCCTTGCAGCCTATCGTGATTTTTCTGCCTTTTTCCCAGTGCCTCTCTCTGAAACTGCAGCCATGCTTGGTCTGCAGCCGTCTCTAGATCTCAGTATCCTGTGAGGTAGCTGGGTGTCCATGGCTGCGCTCTTCCTCCAGGCTGAGGCCCAGGTGTGACTCAGCGCTCAGCACAGGCCACATGCCAATCAGGCTGTGTTCTGCTGCTTCATCCCCTGTCCGCCCTTGCCTCTGGTCGGTACTCCAGGCCTTGGCTCTCCAGGCTGGGCTCAGCTATCCCTTGGTGGCCATGCCTTGTGACCTCTGGTCTTTGGTTGCATCTTTTCTGAGATGGGGGTGATAGTCCCAGACAGCCCTGAGGAAGGGAGTGGAGCAGATGAAACGTCTGGCCTCTGATCCGTCTGCATCTCCAGTTCTGCTCACTAGTGAGCACCCCTACGGAGTCCCAAGGAGAGAACGCCTGCCACCAATGCCCCAGCTCCCCCACATTTCAGAGGAGGAGCCAGGAGGAGGCTCGTGTGATGGCTCCAGGGCCAGGCTGCCCGAGGTCCACTCCTCCATCTCCCACTTGGGAGATACAGGGCCAAAGCATGGTCCACTCTGTGCTTCAGTTTACTCATCTGCAAAATGGGGAGGAAAGGCATTAGTAGTTTTATTCCCAGGCCTGGCTCAGTGGGTCACTCTGTCTCTATGAGCCCCACACACTGCCTTGGGGATGGAAAGAGCCCAGGGTGGGATCCGGGAGGCCTGGTGTGAGAGTTGCCTCTGGTGCCTTGGATCAGCCCCTCCCTCTCTCCTGGTTCGTTCCCTCCCGTGTGCGTAGGCCTCTGCCCTGCACAATCCGAAGGCTTAGGGGAGGTGCCACCTCTGGCCTCTGGCGTTCAGTGCCCGAGTGTGCCTGCGAGCAGCTCCTTCAGGGTGGAAGCTCCCGGCGGCCGCACTTCTGTGCCTCTGGGTGTGGAGCCCTGTGAGGGTTGCGGCGGGCCCACTCAGGTGACACACTCTGTGCTTCTCCCACAGTTCCCGATGGGTCCAGGCTCGGACGGCCCAATGGGGGGCATGGGCGGCATGGAGCCACACCACATGAATGGCTCGTTAGGTAAGTCAGCACCCTGCCTGCCTTCCCGGGAAGCCTTCGCTGCCTCGGCTCTGGGCTCCGCTGAGCCCGGTCCCCACAGGAAGATCCGAAGAGGAAGATGTTGCCTGGGTAGAAGGTCCTCTGGCAAAATGTTGGGGTTTGGGTGGAAGCATTTGGAGGCCCCTGCACAGAAGAACGGGCGAGACCCTGAACTGGACTTTCTTCCTTCCAGGGTCAGGTGACATGGACGGACTTCCAAAAGTGAGTGTGTCCCTGTCTCCTCCCTGACAGCACCCTCCAGAAAGCCTTCCCGTCCCGGGAGGGGTGGCAGGTTGCTGGGGGCCCGGGGCTCACCACCTCTGGTCTCTCCGCAGAATTCTCCTAACAACATAAGTGGCATTAGCAATCCTCCAGGCACCCCTCGGGACGATGGCGAGCTAGGAGGGAACTTCCTCCACTCCTTCCAGAATGACAATGTGAGTGTGCCCACCACCGCCCTTATTTCACCCTCCGGGTCCTCACTGGGCCCTGGGACTATCGACTGAAGTTTCAGAGTCTCCTGGCCGAGACCTGAGACCTGTCTGCTGGGCCAGGGTCCTGGCAGCTGTGTCATGACCTCGGTTATTTTTCCACAAAATGGAGCGCCCTCACATTCCCCCCACCCCCAGCAGCCCCCGGTGCAGTCCTGAGCCCTGTCACCCGAATCCGACGTTGCCCAGGCGTCCGCATGCAGGCGCAGTGCCTCCGGCGCTGGTGAAGCTCACGTGGCTGGACGGGCCCTGGGCCCTGGCCCGCTGGGTCCTTGTCTCAGTTTGCATCCTCCTCTCCTGGAGGGGGGTGTGCATGCAGCTAGTGACTTCCTGGGGTCTCAGTGCGGAGGAGCTGGCTGGCTGTTTTTTCATATTAGGCTTCTTGTTTACAGTCTGATCTGAAGAACCAATGTCTTGTTTTTGTAGCTTTTGAGAACCCCAGGCCAGCTCCCACGCCAGGGTGCCCTGGCTGTGCTCCAGCTCATCAGACCCCAGTCCTCTGCAGTCCGTGGCCCTGTGAGGGGAGGGCAGGGGCTGGTGCTGGCTTCCTTAGGAAAGAAGGGGTGATTTGGAGAGGGAAGGGGGGCAGGGCAGACAAGTGAGGGACACAGGCTGGTGCGGGGTGGGGGGTGGTTCCTGAGTCCTGCCTGCTGGCCCCTTGCCCACCCAGTGCCATCATGGGGGTCTCAGCCCAGCCCTGAGACAGGCCCTGTCCAGCTGTATGCAGTCAGACCTCCACAGGGCTCCCACACCCGGCCCTCACGACCCCCCTTCTCTGCTTCTCCCTTCAGTATTCTCCAAGCATGACGATGAGTGTGTGATTCCCCCCCTCCTCTTCTCCGAGACGCTGAGAGAGCCGACATTGCAGGCGGGAAGATGCCAGAAATTATGCAAGAAGAAGTGAGGTGTCATTACCCAGGAGCTGGGGGAGGGGCGTCTCCTGCTCCCCCCCAACCCCCACCCTCTCCTCCACCCCGTCCACCTTTCCCAGTTTTAGTTTCATGCAATAAAAAGGCCGAACTTTTTATTCCATAAAACATGAAGGACAAAACTCAAAATAAAAATATATTTCAAGTCAATGACCAGAAAAATCCCACCCTTGCCCTTTCCCGAAGGACCTTTGATGTCCTTGACACTTTTCTGGTTTTTTTTTGTTTGTTTGTTTGGGGTTCTGCTGTTGGGATTTTTTTTTTTTAATTTGTTTTCAGGGGGGTTTTTTGGGGGAAAAATTTTTAAAAATGGAAGCTTCTAGCAAGCCCCCCCAACCCCAGCCCAATCCACCTCTTTGCTTTCTTCTTTTAAAAAAAAAAAAAAAGGACAAAAAAAAAAAAAACCAAGCCCCATTGTCTGTACCCAAGCCCTTCCACCAGGAAAGCTAGTCTAGGTGTGAGATCTCACCTGTCTTTGTAGCCATCTAAAAATAATAATAATAATTATAATAAACTGGGCAGTTTACAATCGGTGGTTTCTTTCAAACGGCCTGTTTTGGAAAGAAAAAACGAGTCACCGTTTTCCACTTGGGGTTTTTGGTTTGTGCTGGCGAGCGGGGGAGGGGCGGGAACCTGTTTTGTTTTTGCTTGGTCTCTCCCGGCGAGGTGGACAGCAGCTGCACAGCTTGGACCCCAGACCCCCTCCCCCATGGCATGGCCGGAGGGGCCAGGCCCCCAAGCTTTCAGGACCCTGCCCCAGCGGAGCCGCGCTGTGACCCGGTTGGCATGCACTGTGTTCCCAGGACTGCTTCCTCTCTCTTCTGGACCTCGCCTCACCCGGGCTCCCGCCCCCTCCTCAGCCCCCGCCCCAGTCTTCCCAGTGAGGATCCTACCAGCGGGGTGGTGGCTCGGAGTGGAGTGGGGGAGGCCGCCCCCGACAGGATGGCTATGACCTGGGACGTGGAAACCGTGACCTCTGCGTCCTCCTCCCTCGCATCGTCCACGTCGTGTGTGCGGGCAGCGCAGGGCTGGAGTTGGGTGTTCTTTTTTTTTTTTCTCTTGATTCTGCCTTCTTTTTCAAAGATGGGATATTGACCAGAATTGCTCTGTATATGCTTGGAACTGGATGGAAAGACTTTGGAATAGCTGTGGGGGGCGGGGGGACACCAACAACCAAACAGATGTGCTGTTCCTGGGCCTGTTTTTATTTTCAAAAACCGACAAATGCCACAGTGGAGCCTGTCCTCTCCCAGGAGGAGTGACTCATGGCCTCCCTCACCTCACCACCCTGCATCGAAACCTCTGTGTCTTGCCCTGAGACACCTGAATTCTTTGTACATTTACACCCCTCTCCCCCCTCTCCCCTGTAGCTGGTCTTCGTTTTCTTCCCTCCTTTGATCCATGTATATCATATTATGTGAGATATCATCTGCCTGAAAAAAGACCTTGTGCGGATTATTGGGAACATTGTAGCTGTTTCTGTGTTTTTTCTTACCTTGTAGTCTGGTTCTGAATTAAGAGAGGAAAAAAAAAAAAAGTAATTATGATACATTGTAGTTTGTGTACGATATATGTTGATAACGTTTTATTAAAGGGACATCTTTTTTCCGCAGCCCTTCCTGACATGTTTGGGGGAACGTGGGTTGGAGTTTATTATACTGGTTATAAAATGCCAGGCGACTGGCTGGGCAGAAATTCTGTTCCTGGTGCTCAACAAGATCTTGTTTTGTGTTCCAGGCGTTGGCCGCCTTTTCCTGGGCGTGTTAATTCTGCATTTTCTGTGGAGAGTTGGGGATGATGGGTTGGGAGGGAGGGCATGGTATCATTTCAAATATTTGGGGGCATTCTGAAAGGCAGTTTCAGTTTCTCATCTTGCTGATGCATTTTGGTTTGCCAGAACATATTTTTCTGGAAAAGCAGGAAAAGGTTCCCAGTACGCCGTGTTTTCAGTGGCGAGGCAGTGTCGGCTAGGATGGCCACGTGGGCTGCAACCACACCTGCTTTCTCCTTTCTGGTGAAATTTGCTTTGCAGGTCCTAGGGTGCTGGGCCACGGGAGGTTATTTTATTTTTTCACCTCCAAGGCAGCAGGGAGCCCTTGAAAGATTTGAAGAGTGGCACAGTTCGACCTGAATTTCAGAAAGCAGTGCAGGTTGCATCTTGGAAGATGGTTGGGTGGGGCTAGACAGATGTGGGGAAATCCAGGGCCAGCTGCCATCTAAGCAAGAGCTGCAGGCTGAGGAGGTCAGCAGCAGTGGATGCTGATTTGATCATTTAGAAAGTAGAACTTTCTGCAGCTTTGGAGCTTCGGGGCCAGGCCTGCAGCAGGAGTGGGCAGGAAACGCACAGTGTGTCTGAGCAAAGCGTGACCTTAGCCCCACCTTTTACCAGGTCTGAAGGGACAGTTTCAGATCCTGCCTTTGCCACTGCTCACTGTGTGGCCCTGGGCCAGTTGGTTCATACTGTCCTCAGTTGCCTCATCTGTAAAATGGGGGTAACGGTCTACCCATCGTGTAGTCGTTGTGAGGATAAGTTGACATTTGTAAAGTGTCTAGAACAGTGCCTTTTAAGTAGTAAGAGCAGTAGTATTAGCTGTTGGCAGTAGTGTTCCTCATTTGGGGAGTCTAAATGGGTGTGATGAGTAGCTGGGAGGCCCTAGAAAATCCCATTTGTCCGTCCTGCCTTTTCTGAGAACATGGCTTCCAAGGCTCTTCCTCATCACTGTTGGACAGATGAGACCTGGTCTGTTACTGACCTGCATCCACAGTTCTAAAGAG
The DNA here is from genome assembly GCF_003369695.1 of Bos indicus x Bos taurus. Lineage (NCBI taxonomy): Eukaryota > Metazoa > Chordata > Mammalia > Artiodactyla > Bovidae > Bos > Bos indicus x Bos taurus. Next base: position 92,140,401 of record NC_040078.1, read on the forward strand.
GCGTTTATGCACCAGCTTGAATACCTGCCATGCCCCAGCCCAGCGCTGGGCAGAGAAGGTGGAGGTGACAGTGAGCATGTTCTCAGTATCCTTGCTGTCCCTGTGCTTGAGCAGGACTCAGGCACAGTGGGAACCAGTGACCTGGGGAAGGGAGTGCAGGTCACAGGAGCCCTTGCCAAGAGGAAGGAAGGACCCCCCAGCCTGTAATGAGAGCCTGCTGCACCCACATCTGCGGGAGGTGAGAACACTGGGCACCCTAACACCACCCTTCAGCCTGTGACACCTCCCTCCACCCCCCACCGAGCACTTCCAGAGTTGCCTTTGCCACACTCAAAGCTCTGGCAAGGGCTGGTTTGGGGTCTGCTTCGCAGCAGGAGAGGACAGGCTGTTTCCCAGGTTTTTTCACCACTCTGCCTGTCCAGACCTGAGTGAGAGCAGAGCCAGGCAAAGCCAGCTTCTGCAGCCAGCATCAGGGTCCCAAAATGAGAGTCAGGAGGCGGTGGGGGTCACTCCTGTCCTTTCACAGCAGAGGACTTTAGCCCATCACTGAAGCTTAGGCAGGAGTGAACAAGCCAGGTCAGAGGCCCCAGCCTGGCAGCTGCTTTCCTGGTAGTCATACTACCCACAAGGGACTGGCCATCCTGGGGGTCCAAGTGAGGGCCAGCCCTGCCTGAGTCAGGAAAAGCTGACCCGGCCAGAGACCCATGCCTTGCCCCTCCTGGCTAGGCACCCCTGCCTAGAGCCAGAAAAGGAGAGCCTGGAGGCAAGCCAGCTGTCAGCAGGGCCTGCTTGGGGGTGGGGGTGGGTGAGGGGGGATGTGTTCAGCAACTGCCAAGGCACAGTCACAGCAGGCTTCCAGCTTGGGCTCAGCTGAGGCCATTCAGCCTGACGCCCTGGGTGACCCTGAGGAATCCCCCACTCCCCACCTCTGCTGTCCCTTGATTCCAGAGGCCTGAGCCCAGAGTACGTCCCAGGCTTCTTTGAGGGCTCTGCTCTGAACTGAATGGAGCTGGGGCTCCCCTGGGCTCATTGGGTGGGAATGCCAGAAACAAAAGACCAGACCAAGCGAGGGGGTGCTGAAAGGTCCATTCTGCCCTGTGCTGGCACTTTGCACTCCCAGGTACCTATGGAGCTCCAGTCCTTGGCATGATGTTACCTGGGCATTCAGCTACCACCTTGGTTCCCTGCCTCCATCTCAGCCTCACTTCTGAGCATTCTTTAACTCTTGGGTCTGTCCGTTCGTGTCTTTATTGAGCACCTGTTACATGCCAGAGGCTATCCTAACACTAGGGAAACAGAGGTGCACAAAACATGTGGGAGGCTGGCGATGCCCATCACTGAGGTGAGGCGGGCTGTGGGAAGAGCAGGTGGTGGTGATGCTCCAGGAGATGCTTGTTAGTCTCCAGGTGAAGATGTCAAGTAGGCAAGTCTGGGCCAGACACATTACTTAGGGAGTGGTTTGCATTCAGATGTTCTTGAAAGCCATAAGACTGAGACTGTCTGGAGTGTGAATGGAGAAGGGCCCCAGGTCTGGGCCCTGGGAAATAAAACCAGTGAAGGAGGCAGAGAAATGAGGAGAGTGAGGTGCCCTGGAGACCAAGGGAAGAAACCTGCAGAGAGGAGGGTGCTGCATGCTGCCCAGGCCCCAGTGCACACACCTCGCCTCGTTCAGGCCCCATGGACCTCCTGCTCGTCCCTGACCCTCAGCACTTCACGCTCTGGTGATGTGGAGTTCCTCTGCCCACTGACTGCTGACCATTTTGTTCCTGCTATTCCCTCATGGTACGCCTTTCCTACTTGCTCTTTAGTGAAAATCATTCAGTCATGTCCACACCTCTTTGCGACCCCATGGACTATCCAGTCCATGGAATTCTCCAGGGAAGAATACTGGAATGGATAGCCATTCCCTTCTCCAGGGGATCATCTTAATCCAGGGATCAAACCCAGGTCTCCCGCATTGCGGGCAGATCCTTTACGAGCTGAGCCACCAGGGAAGCCCAAGAATTCTGGAGTGGGTAGCCTATCCCTTCTCCAACGGATCTTCCTGACCCAGGAATCGAACCGAGGTCTCCTGTGTTGCAGGCTGTTTCTTTATCAGCTGAGCTATCAGGGAAGTCCAGCTCAAATTGGCCTTTCATCAAGGTAGAGGCTTTCTCTGGGCCCCCATGGTGGCTATGCTGTAATGGACCAACAAGTGCCTCTGCCATCAGACTGAGAGCTCCTCAAAGCCTGGGATCTGGCCTGAGTGTGTGGTCCCCAATCACGCAGCACAAGGCCTGGCACCCAGTAGGTGCTCAGTGAGTACTCGTGAAGTGGGTGTTTGTTGAGTACAGCACCCCTACACCCCACCCCCCACTACTGCATGCTGTCACCTGTGGGTAGGTGCTCAGATGTAGGCAAAGAGGTGGCCTTTATGGCTTTAGCAGATCCAGAGGAGGCTGGCTGCTCTGTCACTGCCCACCCACCAACCGGGAGCTCCTGGAGAAACCACTGTGTCTTCCTGTATCTCTGGCTCTTGGCACACGCCTAGCACACAGTAGGCCCTTACAAAGGAAGCTGGATTGTTGGACCCCCTAGAGATCTGTAGTGGGGAACCTCAGCGCTCAGTCCCTGATCCCATCAGCTCAACTGAAGATGAGACATGTATGTTTTGTGGGGGTGAGTAACCAAGCTAAGTAGGGCTATGCTGCTCTCGACAGGCTAGAACCCTGGCCCTGGGCAACAAGCTTACACCCTGGCTAGTTTGGGGGGATGAGCAAATAGGGCTAGGGTATCTGGCATGGCAGAGACAGAATCTCAGGTGGCAATAAACAAAGTAGGGGAGAGTGGGCCTCACTGCACCCTGCCATCCTCAGCCCAGCGGAAGCGCTGGGTCCCCAGGCCCTGCTCTGTCACACAGCCTGGAGCAGGCGGCCGAGGTAAGCTGTGGATTGAGCAATGGGTGAGAGGTCAGTGAGAGGCAGACACAGGGCTATTTGGCTTTGAGGCCTATAATTCTTGGCTTCAAATCTCTACACGGCAGCCCCCTGGCTAAGAGAATGCAGGATGTGGGGCCCCAGAGGGTAGAGCTGGGGCCCTGGAGTTAAAGCTGCTGGAAGACTTCTGTGGTGTGAACACACAGCAGCCAGAGATGTCAAAGAATGGAAGAAGCTGCATTGAGAGGTGGTAAGTTCTCCATCGCTGGACCGGTGTAAGCCGGCTGGGGGAAGGACAGATGGTATATGTGTTGGATGAGGGTGTGCTGGTTCCTGGGCTCTCAGGTTGAGGGCAGAGCTGAAGATAAACCCCTTCTCAGGAGCTGAACTTGGGTTAGAACTAGCTCACTCTGACCTCTAAGTCACCTCTAAGAGACATCTCTGTAGACTGCAGCTCTGTGACTCAACTTCCATCTGCCAAAGACCACGCCAGACCTAGTTCTGTGAACTTTGCAGAGAAGGGCAGGCTGGGTGGAGTTCTAGTGATGGAGCCGGCGTTCCAGCAGGGCCTCCCCCGCCTCCTGGCTATTCCACAAACACACCAAGCCCACACCCATCTCAGAGCCATCACACGCACTTTCCCGGGCACCTTCCTGGCCTGCCCCCACGGCTGGTTCAGTCTCATATGTCACCTTCTCAAAGAGGCCACACCCATCCCCAGCTGCTGGTGGCTCACATGTCCCTTCCTGGGTGCTGCCCTGGGCCCCTGGGAACAGCCACACCCAAGGTTTCACCTCCCAGGCTGTGGCCCGTGGCAAACGGCTGATGTGGGACCTCAAGGCCCCATACCTGGCCGCAATTTGGGACTCTGAAAGGCCACCCAGCACCAAAAGCCCTACAGGACCATGGGGCCTCATCTACTCTGCCCGGTCGTGCCCCATTCCCTTGCTCACAGGTCTCTGGGGAGTGTGCCCCAAGAAGCCTCCTGCCACAACCTTCCAAGTCTGTTCCAGGAACGCTTTCCTTCAGATCCTCTGACATACCTTTCTTTCTTCATCATCTTTCCACGTTGGAATGTAAACTTCATGACAGTAGAGACTGTTTTGCTCACTGCTCTCGAACTGGGGCCTTGCTGCATGCCTGACACATACCAGATGCTCCAGGACACCCTGTGGCTGACAGCTATCACCCGGAGTTGAGGAGTGGGGATGGGGATTCTCTGCAGGTTCCCAGACATGTCTGGGGAGAGGGTCCCTAGAACAGTGTGGGCTTCCAGCAGCCAAGCAGGTAGGCCCCACGAGTCGTGATTTGTGGATTTGTCAGAGGGAAGACAGTATGACACACTCAGGTCACATACACACTTTAAGTGACTTTGTCCTGCCGCAAAAGAGGAAGCAGGGAGATGCTGTCTAAAGCCTGAGGTGACCTTGACCTGCTTTTTCAAAGCCTTGGGCCTACTGCTAAGGACAGCCCAGCGAGTCACAGAGCCTCTGGTGAGGACCCGCCCTAGGTCCAGCCTGAGCCAGCCTTGGGAGGGGACAAAAAAGCCTAAAGGGCTGCCTGAAGTAATCTCACCTTTTCACGGGGCTTCTGAAAACCTCCAGACCCCTCTACTTCATGCATCCTGGTCAAATGTGGCCTGTTAATCCCCGAGGAGGCAAAGCCTGAAAGGGAGGCAGGTGCTTTATTCCCACTTTGCAGATGAGGAAACTCAGGATCTGAGAGGAAGCTGGGATATAGGAGACTCTGGGAAATGGCATTCCCTAGTCCACTGAAGCCTGCTGGAAGTGAACCGAGGAGCTTTCTCATGGATCCGCAAGACACTTAAATACACGACAAAATGAGATTACGTTCACATGTGCTCACAGAGTCATCAACAGAATTTTGGTTCCAAACATCTGTTGCTTAAAAGTCCAAGTCCCTATAGTGTGATTTTTATACCAATAATAGGATACCCCCATCCACCTTCCTCCTGCTTCCTTCTTCCAGACTGGGTCTGATTGAGTGAGGCGTCTGTTCTAAGGCCTGAGGCCAAACAGGGCCTGAAGATCACCTGTATTCCTCTGTCCCAGTGTTGAACGAGGAAGGGAAGGTAAGAGGTGGGGAGGCTGAGGCAGGTAGGCATTTGGGATTTGGGGAAGCGAGCACATCTTTGTGGAGGGGGCAGGTGTCATCACATACGAACTTTCTGGCTCTTCACACTACACCACGTGGTGTCTGAGCCTCAACTGCATGGGGAGGATAGAAATGCCAGTCCTGCCAGCCTCACCTCGCAGACTAGCTTTGAGGGGCCTGAAGGGAGACAGCAGTGGGCACCAGCCTCCACAGCTTAGCTCCAAGGTCCGAGGTGACAGACCAAGGCTAGCCACAGGCTGTCCTCACCCCAGGGGCTGGGATGAGTGCCCAGGCCTGCCCTGCAACCCTGGCCCCTTTCCAGGGCTGTCCTCAAGCCACAAGGTCGCCTGCTGACAGCCCGCCTGCTTGCAGCCTCTGTCCCACACGCTCAAGACCCAGGCAGGCTTGGCCCTCTCGCTTCCCATTCTACCAGCCACCGGGGGGTGGGGTGGTGGTGGTTCTGCCCCCTAACCCTGGCTTCAGGCCACCACCGTCACTCACCCAGGAGTGACCGAAATGGCCTCCAGCTGGACTCTGCACAGTCACCCTGCCAACTTGTCCTCCATTTGCCCATAGAATGTTCTTATAAAAAAAAAAATCCCTTTGACTCAGCAATTCTGCTTCGGAATTTATCCAATGGCTGCGCTGGCAGAAGTACTCTAAGATACATGAACAAGGATGCTCACTGCAGCATTATCTGTAATGGCTAACAACTAGAAATACCTCGAATGTCCATCGATAGATATTAATGCCGCTGCTCGGAAGAACAAGGTAGCTCATATGTGCTGATGTGGCAAGATCTGCGATCCCAAGGTATTAGGTGAAGGAAGGAAGGTGTAGAATGGTCTACAGATAGGGTAACACTAGATAACGCACACAGATGCATCCCCATTATACACACACTATGCATACCAAGGTGCCACAGTAAATGAACCCAAGCTGTGGTCACCCCAGGGGAGAACCGGGGCTGCCTCGGGTGGGTGACAACTTGTACCTGGGGAAACCTGAGGTGCCAGCACTCCAGGCCCTTGAGAGCTGGCCCTCCAGCCTCACCCCAACCCTCCCCATCTGTAACCACTCCCTGCTGCTGTGGCATACGTGCTGCCTTCCCAAGTAACCCCTTCGCGTGCATCCACCCCCAGCCCCATCTGTCCTTTTCCTGGTAAAACCTCCTGCTGCCCCTGTCCCCACCCAGCCGAGCCTAAAAGGTACTTTGTAAAGTGCAAGGAGCACAACCTGGGAGCCAGAGACACACGGGGCTGGAAACAGCACCGTCACGTACGCAGCCCACGTGGGCCCCAGGGCTTCCTCCTGTAGCAGGAAGTGTCCCGGCTGCCTGCTCTCAGCAAAGCCACTCAGGAGTCACACTCGGCCCCAACAAAGCCGCCTCACGAGGTCCCTCCTGCGTCGGGAGCAGTGTATCCGCTGACTGGTGACGCACCACTGGTGTTCATGGAAAGGCGCGGCACCTCGGCTTCACGGGGGTGCCCACGGAGCTCGGAATCAGCCAAGGCCTCAGGTACAAACCCATCGAGCCCAGTCCCTCTTCCACCTGATGCCACTACTGTCTCTCCCCATGGGGGCCGATCCCCAAGGCCCTCCCAAGCTTCCCCCAGGAAATCTCCACCTCAGAGTTTCCTAAGGGAGCGGACCTAAAATATCAGCTGTGTGACCTTCAGTGATTCCTTACACTACCTGCGCCTCCTCAACGACGGGGCCCAGAAAGGAGCCCGGCACACAGCAGGCACTCTCAACACTTTTCTTGTATGTGGAAACAACACTTAACCTTAAAAGGGTTCTGTGAGGACTGAACAAGATGCTGTGTATAAGCTGCCTGGACCAGCGCAGGGCCTGATGTTATCTGAACAGAGGTCAGCTGAACCAGGGGTGTGCTCAGTCCATTAACCAAGATACTAGCGGGAAATCTACAATGAATATTCTATTCAGATTTCCTGCAGTCACTGTGGAATGTGTCCACAATTTTAATAATTCCCACAGAACCTAGTGACCATTCCAGAGCACCTAATAGGAAGCAAACGTTACATACAAGTAATCTATAGTCTATAAAACAATGTAAGTCACATTAGCCACAAGTTTTCAGATGATGAAATTGAGACTCAGAGAGAGGAAGATTCTTATGTAAAGTCACAAGATGGGTCACAGACAAAGCTGGGGCAGGTGAGGCTCCAGGGCTGGCCCTTGCAACAGAGGTAGACTCAGGGGCAGGGCCTGTGCGTAGCTCTGGGTGCCCCACCTGAAAGCTCCCCGATAATAAACACAGGATCCGGTGCACCAGAAGGGCTCTTTTATTATCGGTGAGACCTGCAGCTTCAGGCACCATCCAGGCTCCAGGATCCTCAGGAAGAGAGGGGCGCAGGCGGCTCTGGCCTTAGAAGAGTCCTTGGCTCACACAGCACCGTGCAAATACAGAGCTAAAAACTTCCTGAATGTCTCTGGCTGGAAACCAGTCGGCCCAACAGGTTCCTGAAAAGAACACAGCCCATTAGGATCGTGCTACTAGGTTTAATGGCAGCAATTAAAACAAAGGTCGGTTTTATGTAAATCCTAAGCGCCTGGATAATAACTGTTTCTTTCTCCTGCGATCAAGGAGTGCTGGGGAGCTGGTGCCAAGCGATGCTAGGCGGGGGCTGGGCTCGGGAGAAGGACATGAGGCATCTCTGCGCCTCCAGGCCAACTTATCTGCCGACCTTGCCCTGGTCCCTAGTCCCCCTCAACTCAACCACCACGAAAAAGTGTTTCGTTTGCTCCTTTTAACTCCCAGGGACAAGAATCCCTCTCTCATCCCACACACACTTATCAGGCACCTTCTCTGTATGAGAGCTGTGCCCAGCGCTGGAAACCCAATAGTAACTTGAATCTGGCTCCCGCCCTCACGGAGCTTCCAGCCAGGGGTGCAAATAGTGGTGACGAAGGGTGACAGGCCTCACCATGAAGCAGGAAAAAGATGCTAAGAAAGCAGGAGAGAAAACAACTCACTGACTTCCATACAAGAAGAGAACATGAATGAATGAGCACTAAAGGGCACCTAGAAAGGGCTAAGAAGAAAAAGAGAGGGTGAGGCTGGTGGAGGTGGGCTGGTGAGAGGAAGAGATGGGTAAGGAGGAGCCACGTGACCACACCAGGACAGGCCTGGCACTAAGTCACGCTCATGGAAGGAAAAGGCTGAAAGAAAAGGACCTGAAGCCACGAAGGGGACAGAGAGAGAGGGCAACTAAGAGCAAAGATGCGCAGAAGACGGCTGATGTGGCCGCACAGGCGAGGGACAGAGAACAGGGCCTGGGGCCAGAGAGAAGGCTCACACCAGCAGGCATTTCAAGGGCATAGCAACATCAACTAACATACAGATGATGCTCAAAGACTCAACAACCCTACACTAAGCAAGTCTACTCAAGCCCTGCGTGAGACACAGCTGGTGAGCCACAGACCCAGCACTGTACCCGTGCTGCTCTCTCTCACCCCCCAGTCCCGTTCTGTCTTTTACAGGCTTTATCACTGCCTGATACTATGAATCCGTTAAGATACTGTCACTGCCCAGCACACAGAACACAGGCCTGGTCTCAGCCAGCTGAGCACTGGAGGTGCGGCAGTGAGGGATTCCCTATCCGTGGAGTGAAATGAATGAACGCGTCATTCAGACTCGGCCTTCCAGGAGCTCAGGGCGCAGTTTAACGGAGGAGCAGAACAGTGAATAGACAACCGCAGGACAGCAGTGTGACTGCACCGTGATGGGGGCCCCCAGGCTATGGCGACCTACCCGAGGAACTTAAGCAAGGCTGGGACTGGGATGCTGGTCTTTAGGCTACACCTGGAATGACAAGTAAGGACACCCAGATGCAAGAGAAATGGGGGAGGGCGAGTGGAGGAAGAGGGAATGGGGTTTAAGAAGGAAGGCACCTCCTCTATAAAAAGAGCAGCACTTACTAGGATCCTGAGCTGCTCAGGCAACTGGAGACAGAGCCAAGAGGAGAGGGGCGTGGTGGGGGCGCAGAGGGGAGCGCGAAGAGCTGGGCGGGGCCCAGAGTGGAAGGTGCTATTTTAGCTGGCGGGCTGGGCTGAAGCAGCCCTCCAGGCAGACAGAGGTCCTGAACATGAGGTTCCTGAAGCCGGTGCTCCACTCACAAGCACACCCTCCACCCCAAGCCAGGCTCTCTCTGGGGAGGACGAGCCACGGGCCCGGTCCAGTCACCAAGCCAGAGATGGCTGGACTTACCACAACCACCTTCTTTTTGATCACTGGGAGACACCAGAAGTGCTGATAGAGGAGCTGATCGGAGTCCACCCAGACTAGATTCTTGATGCCCTCCTCGGAGGCCAGATCTGTGGTGTTCAGCTGCAGCACCAGGAACTGGAAGACACGCCCATCGGTGCCCACGCTCTGCACGACTACTGGCTGCTCCAAAACCTTAGGGTCGTTCTGAGAGGAAAAGAGGACAAGTAAATGCAATCAGAAATGGCAAGGTATAAGAACAGCACAAAACAGGCAATTTCTAGCTCTGGCCTTTTAAATAACCCCCTACCCCACTGAGTGGTTTTCCTACAATGAAAGATGAAAACAGAAGGTGGAGCTAAGGGCACTGTCCAGGGTAGGCCTTCTCGCACATACCCAGCCTAGCTCTCCCTGGGCTCAGACCAATCGTGGCCCCAGTGTACCTGCTCTTCAACTTGAGCACACTAAAGTACTAATTCCTGCCACTGAGAGGCGACTGCCAGGCAAGCTGCTCAGTGAGGGAAGATGAGCTGGGAGGTTAACGACGGGAAACCCCCCAAACCCATGGTGTAACCTGACGGTGACAATGATGCTTATCAAATGCTGACCTGGAGCGTCAGTGCATCTAATAGACACGATCTCATTCAGTTCTCACTCCATCTGACGGTTGAGGAGACAGACCAGCTGAGGTGGTGACTTGTCTGAGGTCACAATGACATGTGACATCGGCACCCACGGGGCTAGCCCTCAGTCAGACACACCTTCTCTCTGCCTTACTTTATCCCTCAGGGCCGGGCTTCTTGGAATGTCCTAAGCCTGCAGGCAGGCATCTCACCTGGGCTTTGGGCTCTCGAAATGCAACTCAGTGCGTCAGATTCCTGAGTGTCCACTCCAGCTGTGTCAGCCCCAGGCTTTCGCCAGTCGACACGTCTGCTAATTATCTCTTTCAATCAGTGCCACTGGTAACAGTAACATACTAGCAACTATTTACTAAGGGCCTCTCATGTCCTGGGCATCATAGCCGTTTTACAGTCACCTCTAATCTCATAAACCCAGTGGTATATACCCACTTAGGTCTCTTCCCCAGTGGCTCAGCAGTAAAGAATCCGCTGCTCTGCAGGAGCCACAGGAGACGTGTTGGATCCCTGGGTTGGGAAGATCCCCTGGAGGAGAGCACGGCAACCCACTCTAGTACTCTTGCCTGGAAAATTCCATGGACAGAGGAGCCTGGCAGGCTACAGTCCTTGGGGTCGCAGAGAGTCAGACACAACTAAAGCGACTTAGCATGGTACAACACGGCATACACATTTAACAGATGAGGAAACAGATCCAGAGAGACGGTGTAACTTGCTCAAGGTTATCCAGGACGAGACCCAGGCTGTTAAATCTCTTAAAATCTTACTGTCCTGGTTTACACCTAGTGTCCCATTGTATCTGACAGTAGCACCTGTCACTCTCAACAGTATTCCAGTTTTGATGACAAGTCATATGTTCACCCTACTGAGTCTGCAGGAATCCAGTCTGATGACTACTACCCGCTGGACAAAGATTCAATAGGCAGGCCCCGTGAAGCAAAGCATCCTTGACTCAAAGATGCTGCCTACTGCATTCACCGCTCTACGGCTGAATCCGACATTAGGAATAGCTAATGGCAGACCTCAGTGAGGGCCACACTGGGACTGTTGGCCTTAGAAATACCTGTTCTTAGCTGCATGAGAAATAAATAAAAAGAAAAGTACCTCTAAGTGTTAGCTGAGAATCCTGTATTGACTCTTATCTCCCTCTACAGATCAATAAAGCTGCAGGTAGTACATAAATTTCTCAGCAATTTTACCTTTTACACAGAGGCTCTTCCCATAATTGCTCAACTTCACATCCCCAGGAATAATTTGTACCTGGAGGGGCTGGGGGAGGCCTCCTCTCCTACCCAACTGGGTGGCAATTAGTGACAGCATTGCTACCATGTTCTGCTGGCACAGGAGCGACAATGAGCCTGCAGGCCTGGGACCTGGCATGTGACTCTCTCTGCCTCCCTCTCCTGCCCCCCAGTCAGGAGGCAGCATGTCCCCTGAGGCTGGAGAGATCAGGGTTCCAATGCCTGCCTCCCTACTCTTTAGCTGTAGGGTCCTGGGCAAGTTACCTGACCTTCCAGAGCCTTCAAAAAATATGTCAGAGAATAGGAATTAAGATAACCTCCCAAGGACTGGAAAGACACAAAAACGTCACATAAAGATGCAACAGCTGCTAATCTCTAGCTGTGTTACCCTGGGGAAGTTACTGGGCCTCTCTGAACCTCAGTTTCTTCATCTGTAAAATGAAGCTACTAGTATCTGCCACAAGGGGGCTGCTGTAAGGATTAAATAATGCGGTAGTTCTCAAATTTTAGTGTTGTGGTTTTCAAACTTGTGCTTGTACCAGCATCACCTGGAGGGCTTGTTAAAACTGCCTGCCAGGCTCCACTCCCAGAGCTTCTGATGCAGGATGTCAGGTGGTCTGAGAATTCACATTTCCAGCAAGTCCCTTGATGGTGTTCATGCTGCTAACAATCCAGGGTTATATTTTGAGAACCACCGCTATAAGGGAGCCCTAGTTAAATGTTTGGCATGTAGTAGATGCTCAATACAGACAAGGTCCATTCTACTCCCTGTCTCATCAGGCTAACTACACTGTACCAACCCCACCTAGTTCCTAGACCAACGAGGATGAGAAACAGAACATTCGAGTTCACTGCTCCTCCAGGAGGGCGTTGGGTTCTAATCAAGACCTGGGAGCCTGACAGCAGCTCTCAAAAACATTCTTCCCCTCCCACCTTCCAACACACACACAAAACCAGGGTTCTGGCGTCCCAGACCTATGTGGGGACTTCGGGAAGCAGTGCTATTCCCTGCCTGGAGGCCTTTGCTCCCCGGCCAGGCTTTCCTCCAATCGTGGGACGGCATTGTGTAACAACCACTCAGCTTGCGTTCTGTAACATCTAGGTCCCTGAGACCTGCTCTTAGAATCAAGGGGTGACCATCCAGGTGCTATGTTGGGTCTTCAGAACCTGTCCTCAGAGGGCAGGCAGGCCTGGGCCATCCCCTGCCTTCCTGATAAAGCCCTGTGCTCGGGCTCCGTTAGTGCAGTTTAAGGCCGTGTGCTGGAGGACATATAACTGAAGCCTCCGGAGTTGAGACCATCTGGTCCCAATCCTCTCTCCACCACTTACTGTGTGTAATGCTGGACAAGCTGCTCATTAGCTTTCCTGGGACTCAGAAGTATAATCTGAAAAATGGGGATCACAGTGAAACCTTGTGGGCCATCGTGATGAGGCATCTTATGTAAAGACAGACACACTGTAGGTCCCCAACAGACGGCAGGGTGAGTGGAAGTGCCTCTCCCTGAAACTCTTTGGTCAAGCCAAAGAATTCCCTCCACACTTCCTTTCCTTTGAGCAGGGTAAGGCAGGAAACCGACACAACGTAAGGCAGCTCGGTGGTCTTCCCCACATACATACCCCATACAGGAGCCGGGCCTGAGCCAGCGCGTTGCCGAAGGCAAACAGGATCATCTTGGCCCGCAGCTGATCTGGCTGAAAGCGGTGTGCTCGTAAGTTGGCTGACTCCAGCAAATACAAGGTGTGGGGACAGGGGTAAGGATAGCCCTCTCGGAATCCTGCAAGACACGTCATCATGTGGAGGGACAGGTTACCTGGCCCACCCAAAGCCTCAGGAAAGTCAGCCCACCTTAGCTTAGTGCCAGACACTACATATTTTGGGTTTGTTTTTTCCTTTAAGATTTTGTTGTTGTTGTGGACTGTTTTTAAAGTCTTCATTGAATTTGTTACAACATTGCTTCTGTTTTAGGTTTTGGTTTTTTGGCTAGAAGGCATATGGGATCTTAGCTCTCTGACCAGGGAGAGAACCTGCCTCGGAAGGTGAGGTCCTAACCACTGGACTGCCAGGGAAGTCTCTAATCTGGCCTGCTTTTGAAAACAAAATTTTTACCAGAGCACAACCACACCCACTCATCTACATATCTATTAAATAGCCGTGACAGAGACTATATGTGGCCTACAAAACCTAAAATACCATTTGGTTCTTTATAGAAAATGTTCGCTTACCTGTTCCAGGTAATTCTTGCCGGCTAGCTCTAACCCCACCCCTTTCTCATTCAATCAAGCACACAGATGACAGTGATATTAGAAAGATAACCTGAAACCTATGTGATTACTTTTTTAAAAAGCAAATCACTTGCAAAATACTTCATTATTAGTAACAAACGGGGTCTCATAGAATCCAAGTTCAGCACTCGTCCATCTCAGCCACGATCCTGCCGGGTCACTGTTTCTTCCCTTGCATGGCCGTGGGCAAACTCTCGGAGGCTGGAGGCTTCTATAGTGAAGGACCGGGATTGGCAAAAGTGGACGAAATAGAGGAAGAAAGAGGCTGGGAAAGTGTGGGCTCTGAAAACCCCAGGGGAGGGCATCACTTAAGGGAGACCCGACTCTCCTGTCTGCCTCAGTTCCTCCGCACGTGCGAATACGCATCACTCAGCACTCACTCTGTACCAATCTCTAAGACAGGTACCAGGGACAGAGCCCACACGGTGCCTGTCACTGCCTTTGAGGAGCTCACCAAGTCTAGAGGGGAGACAGACGGGAAAACTGATCACATCCACGCAGAGGGACATGTCAAGACACGAGGGGAGCCAGGGGGCTGGGTGAGGACAGATCAAAGAGCCCTGACCAGACTGCGAGGTTGTAGAGCATTTCTGGGAAGAAGTGAGTCCGAAGGAAAACCATGACAGATGAGTAGTTATTTAGCTGAAGAGAAAGAGGGGTGAATGGTCAGAGCGCAGGCAGAGGGAAAAGAAAGTGCCAGAGCACGGTGGTGAGAAAAGGACAGTGAATACAGGGAGCCCGTGGCGGGAGGAGACAAAGATGGGGCTGGGGAGGAGACAAAGATGGGGCTGGAGAGAGGGGCAGAGGGCTGATGTGAAGGCCCTTGTGTGATAAGCCAAGGAGTTCAAACTTTATCCAACAGGCAGTGGGGAGATGGGCATGAAGAGCGATGGGATTAAATCCGCATTCTAGAGAGTCGACTCTGGAACTGTGAACTAGAGAGAGAGAGGAAACAGCCCAGGTCACACTAGCCCATTAAGAGACTGGGGTAACGGGCTGGTGAGAGACCCTGGGGACTGACTGAGGCATAGCTGGAAAGGAAGAGAGGCTGAGGAGGAAGACACTGCAGTTCATAATGACTGCGTGGACGGCAGGAGCTGCAGGCCCGTCCAGGCCAACTCCCTAGTTTCTGTCGTGTCTCAGTGGGGAAGTGGTGGTGCTTTGTTCAATGGAGGTGGGATGAATAGCCCGATTAAAGGACTATGAGCTTCCTCCATCCTAGTAGAAGGTTGGCCAGAGTTTACAGGGTGCACACAGAGGGGGTATCTTTCAAGAGAACTATAAATAAAGGAAACATTTGATGCCTGGTCAAAAGCCCCTCAAGCCACCCATTAAAACTGATGCAACAAAATGACTTCTTAGGGGTCAAAAGTAAAGTCACCCTCTGAATCAATCACAATCAGCAAAGTCTTCGTTTCCTTAGGGTTAACAACACCTATCTCACGGGGCTGCTACATGGCTCTGAGGAGAAAATGCACATGAGATCCTAATACATAGAAAGTACTCAATGTTTCCTTTCTCTCGGAAAAAGCCTGTCCCTCATCTGCATGCTGCCTAAAAGTCAAAGGCATTTTGATACTTACCCGTGTCATCATTCACATCATAAATATGGCATTCCTGAAGGCTGATAGTGGGAGATATGGGAGAGAAAGTCTCGAGAACATGATTCTTAGTAGCTTCAACTTCCTCTCGGGAGGCAATGGGAGGCAGAGGATCCTTGGCATTCAGCTGGGCTCCACTGGAACCATGGACCTGAATCAGAGTAGACTCTAAATGGGGAGAAAAGCGGTTAGTCTAACCTGGTTTAAAGCCTTAGCTAGGCTAAGTCAAAAGCTTTCATCCTGCTATGCTCCTCAAGCCTTTTACAGCTTCACTATCTGATCTGCCTCATCACAGAAAACACAACTTTGGAGATTCATCCTTGTGCTTATCATATAAGCCTCCTTCTCTTCATGTCTGGGTGCCATCCTCTGCCTCTGCTACGCCTTGGAGTAGACAAGTAACATCAGATCCAAAGACTGAGTGGCCAGGCTGAAGTCACAGAAAAAGCACTTAACAGGACTGGAGTTCAATCTAGTGATCTTCATTCTATAGACTAGAAGGGGACATGAAGACAAGACGGTGCAGGAAGGACCTGAGCTCACCTCCCCTCACAAAAACACCGGAACAACTAACTGCAGAACAACTATCATCAAAAAGGATTGGAAGCTACCAAAGAAGACATTCTATTTACCAAGACAAAGACAAGATGGTAGGAGTGTTACATTTGTGACATAATCAAATCCCATACCCACCAAGTGAGTGAGACACAAACTGGAAAATAATTGTATCACAGAGGTTCTCAAGTTCTGAGCCCTACAAAAGGTTCCTCCGCCTGGGGGTCTGGCATCAGGAGGAGGAAGCCCCAGGGCATCTGGCTTTCAAGGCCAGCAGGGCTTGACTGCAGAATCTCAAGAGGGATGGAATAGAAACAAATGCCACTCCTGGAAGGTGGATGCAGGGTCTTCTAAGAGGACCAGGACCCATGGGAAAAAGCACTGAGTTCACAGGATCCTAGGCCAGACCTACTGCTGACCTTAGAGGGTCTCCTGGGGGGGAGGGGGTTGGGGGGCAGGGGCAGCTGTGGTCAGACTGGGGTCAAGGAAACCCATGGTGGAGAGGTACTGGGGAGTACTCATTTGGTGTGAGCTGTCCTGGAGGCTGCCATTTTGATGCCAAGTCCTGGCCCCACCCAACAGCCCATATGGGACCCTCCAGTCAAATAACCACAGAGCAGGAACACAGTCCCACTCATCAGCAGACAGGCTGCTTTAAGTCTCCCTGAGCCCACAGCCACCTCTAAACACACCCCTGGGCACAGCCCTGCCCACCAGAGGACAAGCCCCAGCTCTACCCACCAATGGGCAAGCGCCAGTCCTTCCCACCAGAAAGACTGCACAAGCCTGAAGCCAAGACCAGATACTATAAAACTCAGAGGAAAACATAGGTATTAGGTTGGTCAAAAGGTTTGTTCAGGTTTATTACAGAAAAATCTGAACAAACCTTTTGGCCAACCCAATAGGACACTCTGTCATGAAATGCAATAATACATTTTCCTATCCATTTCCTAATGAAAACAAACCAGAACCTATTCAAACTTAAAAGGTTTTGCACAGCAAAGGAAACCATTACAAAAAAAAAAAAAAAAGACAACCCACAAAATGGGAGAAAACATTTGCAAACAATGCAACTGACAAGGGATTAATCTCCAAAATATACAAATAGCTCATGCACCTCAATATAAAAAAAAAAAAAAACCCAATCAAAAAATGGGCAGAAGATCTAAATAAACGTTTCTCTGCAGAAGACATACAGATGGCCAGAAAGCACATGAAAAGATACTTAATATCAGAGAGCTCAGTAGGTAAAGAATCTGCCTGCAATGCAGGAGACCTGGGTTTGATTCCTGAGTCAGGAAGATCCCCTGGAGAAGAAAATGGCAACCCACTCCAATATTCTTGCCTGGAAAACCCCATGGACAGAGGAGCCTGGCAGAATACAGTCCATGGGGTCCCAAAAAAGTCAGACATGACTTACTGACCAAACAATCACTAATTATTAGAGAAATGCAAATCAAAACTACTATGAGGTATCACCCCACACCAGTCAGAATGGCCATCATCAAAAAGCCTAAAAACAATAAATGCTGGAGAGTGTGTGGAGAAAAGGGAACCCGCCTACGTTGTTGATGGAAATGTAAATTGGTACAGCCTCTGTGAAGAATGGTATGCAGGTTCCTTAAAAAATTAAAAATAGAGCTACCATATGATCGAGCAATCCCACTCCTGGGCATATATCCAAAGAAAGCCATACGTTGAAAAGACATATGCACCTGATGTTCACTGCAGCACTATTTACAATAGCCAAGATAAGGGAACAACCTAACTGTCCATCGACCCGGATTCTTTACCACTGAGTCACCAAGGAAGCCCTACAATGGAATGTTACTCGCCATAAAAAAGAATGAAATAATGCCGTTTGCAGCAACACGAATGGACCTAGAGATTATCATACTAGCTGACATCAGACAGAGAAAGACAAGTATCATACGACATCACTTATATGTGGAATCTAAAAAATGAGCTCATTTACAAAATGGAAACAGACTCACAGAGTCAGAAACAAGCGAATGGTTACAGAAGGGGAATGGTGGGGGGAGAGAGAATTAGGCAGTTGGAATTAACATATACACACTGCTATATATGTAAAATAGATAGTCAGCAAGGACCCACTGTAAAAGCATATATGGGGAAAAAGTCTGAAAAGAAAATATGTATACATATAACTAAACCATTTTGTTATACACCTGAAACACAGTATTTTTAAATTAACTATACTTCAATAAATAAATTTAAAAAAAAGATTAGTTAAAAATAAAGCTTTTATCCTAAAAAATAGAAAAGAAAAACCAGAGAACTTTGGTTAAGGTGTTACTCCTGAGTTTCTTGAGAGGGACTGACCAGTGCACTCTTTGACCTGTGTTCTTTCCAATGAACCGAGAGGCCTGGTGATCTCTGTGGGCTCAGAGGCTGCGGGTTCAGATCTTCCCAAGCACCTGCTCTGCACTGGGGACCAGTTTGAACTCCCTTGAACAGAGAGTCCCTCTCAAGGGCTGACGAGGGAGTAAGTGCTCCAACAGTGGGAGACAGCAGAGGTGGGGAAACCGACCTCCTCTGGGAGGCCTGGGAAGCTGCCTGAAACGCCTTCAAACTTGCTTCAGAAAGATGGATAAGAGCAGAGCTTCTCAACTTGGGTGCTGTCCACATTTCAGGTAGTTCTTTGGTGAGGGAGGCTGTGCAATGCACTGTAGGTATCTGTCAGCACCCTGGCCTCTGCCCACTAGATGCCAACAGAACGTTCACTGCCAGCCCCGGCTCTGCTTCAAGTCAGGACAAACAGAAATGTCTCCAAACAAAGCCAAATCTCCCCTAGAGGATTAAACCACCCTTGGCTGAATACTACTGGGTCAGAGTTTGCCAGGCAAAGAAAAGGGAGGAAGGTGTTCCAGTGAAGGAGCCCTAATATGTTCCACGGTCCAGAAGCCTGCTGCTGCGTGGCAGAGCTCAGGGGAAGTCAGCACAGATAACTGGAACACGATACAGTAGGAAGGATGGAGAGAGAAGTACTGAGACTACAGGCTAAGCCGAAAGGCTGCTAAACCCAGGAAAAGGGTTCAACTGACCTCAGTCACTCGGAGTTAAAAAAATGAGCCAGTCAGAAAGCCTCACTTAAGTCAGATGAGCATACTTGCCACAAGGAGACACAGGTGCATGAGGAAGCGAACGCACATCTGCCTAAGCAGCAAGCCTGCCGCTGTGGACGTGAGCAGATCCCCGTCACAGAGGTGCCCACAGGAAGAGGAACGCCATCTAGAAAGCCTCCTGGACAACGGCCTGCTACGGACTCCCCACAGGGGCAAATTTTTCTCTGAAGGTCCTTGAGTTTTCAGAAATACAAATTAAATACTACAATCACAATGTGATGGGAATGGACCAACGCTGCTGATGCTGTATGTCTAAAAACTGGTCTGACCAACAGCACTGTCATTTAATTAACATGCGTCCTCCCTTACTGGCTGTGCAAAAGGGGATACTACATCTGTGGATGGATAAACTCTGACCCACCTGGTAAAACACCTCATACCCACACTTCAGGAACAGTTTTCTCAAGTACTTCCTGTTTCTTCGCATATAATCTGCAAGGAAGATAAATGTGCCTGGACCTCTCGTAACCTTGGGTTTTAGATTCTCCCCACAGAATACTCTACTGTGGTTTCCAATTCAATTCCCTCCACATCCCTTCTCCAGTGACAGCTCCAAATGGGGCAGTTTAATTAGAGGTAATACTTGATAATGGGCCAACAAGCACTCCTCTATTAATGAGGTTCACTAATTTCCTTAGTGGTGCCATTACCTCTGCAAAGCTGACTCTCTGCCAGGAAGTCCATACTCACAGGGGCAAACTGGTGAAGCCTGACCAAGTTGATGTCCTAAAAACCCAAACTGTTCCACAGCTGGTTTCCCTGCTCCAGGGTTCCACCCAGGACAAACCCTGTGTTCGGAACATCCCTACCTAAAACATCTGGGATCTGGTATTGATTCGCCCATCCCTTTAGTCAGCGCTTGTTGTGTGGCACGTTAGATACTGCGGACAAAGAAGGCACAGTCTCTATCATCAGAAGTTCACAGTTTAGTGGGGCAGATAGAAAAGGTACTAGATAATCACCAAACATAATACAGTATAATGTGTGCTATGACAAAAGTAGGCCTATGGACAAAAGGAGCAGAGAGCTGATCTGTGGATTTGCATGAGATGTGGGCTTGAGCTAAATGATGCGGACAAGGAGAAATTAGTCAAATAAGGAAAATAGAAAAGAACATTCCCTGCAGAACATATAGCACGTGCATACGCAAAGCTTGATGCCCAAAAGCGGCAAGTGGCCAACAGGGGAATGGAGGTGGGGACGGCAGAGAGAGATAAGACTAGAAAGACCAGCTGGTGGCTAAAGCCCAGAAGACCTGGATACCACCATAAACTGTTCAGCTATTAGGAGACAATAAAAGATTTGACCCAGGGGAGGGACAGAGAGAACCTGCACTTTAGAAAGATCACTCTAGCAGCTCTGCAGAAAGTGGATCTAGAAAAGGAAAAAAGCATGAGAGTAAGAAGGCTCTTGCAGTAGAATATGAGCTTTGTGAGTGCAGACTGTGTTGTAACTTATGGTCAACATTTAGGCACTTGGAGGCACTCAACTGATATGGTGTGAATTAAGTCTTGGAAAGAAGTGAATAAAAGAAAGAAAGGCTGGGCAAAAACTAATGACACTGAGGATGTGTCTGAGCCACAAATTGGACCATGAAGGATGGCAGTGAGAGTAAGTATGGCAGCAAGGATGGGAATATAAGCTGGAGGTGGGGCTGAGAGTAGAAAGACAAGGGACAGACAGGGTCTTTCTGGTGTACAGGAGGACTAACCTCGTTTCCAGGTGGTGGATAACATGTTCTTTTGGGCACAGATCCGCCTGGCCAGAGAAGGATGCTTGAGAATCTGGGATTTACACAGCTGGATCAGGCTGTCCACAATGACTGGGCTTGGAGAAAAGAAGAGACATTTGGAGGTATAAAGCTGACTCCAAGATTCATCAGTAGGAAATCTTACTGACTTGGGGGAAACTTACCAGTACGTCTCTCTCTTGGGGATGTCTTCAGTAGAGTGCCAGAGACGAGCATGAGAGATCACATTCAGAACGCGTTCATCTTGGTTCTCTATGTGGTTCCTCGGATTGTCAGCAAGGCTAAGCACTTTCTCAGGAAGGCCTTCTATTAACTTGGTCTTGGTAAGCCAGAGGGCCTGCTTTACACCTTTAGGGTCATCAATCATAAAAAACAAACACTAAAAAAAGATGATTCAGGAAAAGATGCTTATGCCTGCCCAGTAGCATTTTGGGGAAAGAGCAGCCTTGAGAGGGAGATGGGATTTGTTCTGACATCTGAGGGGACAGAACTAAAAATAAAGAGCAGAAGCCAGGAGAACCAGATTTCAACTCAGCTCCAGGAATGACCATCTGCTTAAAAACAGTTAACAGTTGATTGACGTAGAGTACTCGCCACAGGAAGAATTCAAACAGCTATTAAAATGGCTGAGATCATGAGACTGAACCTCGCAGGCAAGGGTCGTTTGTATTCTGTCTGTAGGTATAGAGGATTCAGACCCTAGCATACAAGCCTAGATCAATAGATGCCAACCCTCCAAAACCTAGATCCCTTCTATTAACCCATACCCTAGCCCCGAATGGAAAAGCTCATGTCTGCCAAATATACTTCATTCAATAGATATGGGCCAAGCATTAAGCACATGCTGCTTTATCAAGGGAAAGAAGCTTTCAGAAATAAAGGAAATATCTTCTGGATCATGAATAACTTGAGGAGCGCTGAGTTTGGGAGCACCAGATAATTTTTCGCATCTACCTCTGAGATTCTGTAACGAGCCATTTTATAAGCAGAATTTTGTATGAAGAGGCCATATGAACTGTACTGCTATATTTGTCAAAAGAATCCTCAAGATGTTTTTCAATTTATTATACTGGGTCCTCCGAGGCCTTCTGAACTTCTCTTTGGCCTCCATACAAGAAGGGTGAGCTTTACCTGGGTAGAGTACTATTTTGTCTTTTGGACACGGTGAACTACGTTAACTCAAAATGTTTCTCTATATCAGGGGCCAAATTTTTTCTTAAAGGGCCAGACAGTAAATATTTTCAGCTTCTGGATATAGTCTCTGTCATAACTACTCAGCTCTGCCACTCTAGCACAAAAGCAGCCATAGGTAACAAGTAAACAGGTGTGCTTGGTTTATAGAAAAAAGCAACAGGCCTGGTCAGCTGACCCCATCTCTGTACCATCTGTTGACTGCCAGCAAGCTGAGAGCCAATACTGGTGCTCCCCTATATAAGTACAACCTCACAGAATGGATTTTTTGTACTCACCTCACTGTTTCTACGCTCATCTCCTCACCTATTTTTAATTTACTCTGGCTGTACTATAAAATTTCTATAAGATGCCCAAAATGCTTCTCAGGAAAAGGAGTAAGAAAAAAGATTTGATCCAGAGTGCTTAGTCTTTAAAAACTAATTTAACCACCCTACTCTCAGCAGGATGGGGCTGCAGTGCCAGGCAAACTCCCTTGCTTCATTTTCCCCAAAACCTACTTCCCTAAAAGAGGAAGAGGCATAGACATAGGGGTCTAAATTCTGCACTGGGTCCACATACCAGTCCTCTAACTCTCAAAGTTAACACTGTGTTCTTTTTAATGACTGTGTCCATCAGTTGGCAGAGCTCTGGTGACTTCTGTGATTGGCAGGCTACTCATTCCAGTTGAAAAAACATCACCTGACTCAGGAACACATCTTCATTTGAAAAACTATGGGATTAAAGCAAACCCAGAACACTTTGAAGGAAAACACCCTCAATTTCTCTTGTGGTGACAAATGAAAGGCATTGAAGCTTTTTACTGTAAGGTTCATTATACATCAGAAACACAAATATTTAGAAATTTAACTTCCTGATTGTGTGGTACAGCAGAAAGAACCCTGGACTGGGGGTCCGGTAACCCAAGTTTTAGTCCCAACCCTGCAACTGTTCCTAGAACTTTAAAATGGATAAAATATTAAGAATTTATGATTCACTAGTATATGAATCAGAGAAGGCAATGGCAACCCACTCCAGTACTCTTGCCTGGAAAATCCCATGGATGGAGGAGCCTGGTGGGCTGCAGTCCATGGGGTCGATAAGAGTCGGACATGACTGAGCAACTTCACTCTCACTTTTCACTTTCATGCATTGGAGAAGGAAATGGCAACCCACTCCAGTGTTCTTGCCTGGAGGATCCCAGGGATGGGGGAGCCTGGTGGGCTGCCATCTATGGGGTCGCACAGAGTTGGACACGACTGAAGCGACTTAGCAGCAGCAGCAGTATATGAATAATACCATCTACTCTGTGCCAGGAGCTTTATCTACAAGTTGGATGGGATTTCATGACATGGAGGATGAAACTCAAGAGAGATGAAAGGCTTTGTTTCAAGTCTCAAACCTCGTAAGCGATGGGACTGGGAGGGGAACCTTTACATTAAAGCCCAGGATCTCTCCATTACCCCAATCTGCTTCTCTAGCTCTATATCTTACAGAATTTTATTATAGACTTTACAGAACCTCTCTGCATACGGTGAAAGCATAGGGTATGTTTTCAGCCTAGTCAAACAAGTTATCTTTAACTTCTAAAATACATCTAATGCAATTCATCTACATAGTAATGTTACTGGGATCACGCAAGGGTGACAAGTCTTGTGAGGTCCTTCAGAGCACCTTGCGAGGACACTGGAAGTGTTTAAAGGCTGAAAAAAAACAGCTTTCAGTTATCAGGAATGGGTTTGAGCAGCTTAAGAGGCTGGCCAGTTGACTTCTCCCCAAACCTAGGATTTTTTTCTCTGGCTTAGTCCCCAGACCCTGCCAAGTCTCTTTCTTCCCTAATTACTTATTGGAAAATTCTGTTCCCACTTACCTGGACCATTTTATGTTTTCAGGACCTGTCCTAACCCCAGCCTGATTTAGGGACTAAGGAAGAATGAGTTGGAAACAATGGGTAGGAGAACTGAATAGAGACCGTCCTCCATGGGACTCTGGAACATAATTTCTAGTACTAACCCCAGACATACAGATGGTTTTGGCTAAAGTCATTCTGACCTGTCCTTTGTAAGAGTGAAAGGGTGCAGAGGGACTAGATGGTTTTTAGGTCCAGATCTTTTCCCTCAAAACATCTCAGCTCTGACCTCTGACAAAGGTCACTGATCTGGGAAACCAGGGGTGTAGCCCTGGCTTCACTAGATACCCACAGCGCACCTATGAGCAAATCACTGCCGAATCACTCCCCTCCGTCACAGTTACCAATCCTGTGAAAAGACGCAATAGGCCGGCAGGTTAAGCACTGTTTCTGCCGTCTCTATGCACTATAATCCTCCATCTAATTCTTAAACAGTTACATCTCCAGGGTGCAAAAGTTGGGTCACTGTGAATCACCTGGTCAAAACCACTCATTTCACAGGAGACAGAGGCTCAAGAAGCTTCAGTCACTTACACCAAATCACACACACAGTGAGAGGCAGGGCTAGGCCTAGAAACCACGTCTCTTCACTTGGCCACGAAAACTCTAAAACTCCCTCACACATGCTAGTCTTTACATCCCACTTAATCCTGACAATTCTCAGAAATGAGACTCAATACCGGGCCCATTTCGCAGACGAAGAAACCGAGACCCACAGTTTCAAAGTCTTGCCCAACCCCACAGAACGTCGGGGTTACTGCTGGGTAAAGGAACAAGGTCTGCTCCCGGCCGTCCTGGGACCTCACCCTCGAGGAGGCGGCAACGCTGGTGGAAGATGTAGCAGACCTCATCCTTGTATAGGGGATGCTCCTGCAGCGGGGGCAAGCGGCGGAACTTCGGGTGCGTCCAGCCGGGGTCCCAGGGCGGGAAGACTGGTCGTGCCAGCCCGGGCATAAAGTGCATCTTCCCCGCGAAGGTGATGGGCTCCAGTCCAGGAATCTCATACACCCTGTCCAGGGGAGGAGGCTCCGGCTTTCTCGTGGATCGCACGCCCCACTCGTACGCCCCGCGTCTCGGGACCCCGCAGCCCTCAAGGCCGAGCCCCCAAGGGCGAGCCAGCACCCGCCTCGCTGGCCCCGACGCCAACGCCATGCCAATCTGCTCTCAAGACCTCCACCTGGACGCCGCCATCTTCCCGCCCGCAAGGCCTGCTGGGAACGAAAGGGGCCGACCGACAAGGCTCTTTTTACGAGTGGCAGATCCTTTAACCAATCACCGCCAGGTAACTCTGGCCTTGCCCCACCCCGCAGGCCGTCCACATTTTTTCACAGGTGGAACCCTGCCCACCTTCCCCGGGTGGGAGTGAAACCTGCAAGATCTTTACCTGAGGGAAAGCGCAGGAGGGTAGGTGAGTGGTTGTGGTGAGAGCTGTAATGAGCTAGGAGAGCTTCGGGACTTAAAACTTGAACTCATGACAGCCTTGATTTCTTGCGAGCAATTGGAGCTTGGACAGAGTACTTCTTCAGAGCCTTAAAGTCACTCGGTGTAAAAATAGGGATGTGTCTGTGTGCTCAGTCGAGTCTAACTCTTTGCGACCCCATGGACTGTAGCTGGCCAGGTTCCTCTGTCCATGTAATTTTCCAGGCAAGAATGCTGGAGTGGGTTGCTTCCCTCCGCCTGGGGATCTTCCTGACCGAGGGATCTGTCTCCTGCATTGGCAGGGGGATTCTTTACCACTCCGCCAACTTGGAAGCCTCAAAATAGGGATGGAAATGCCTAAACTAGCTCAGTTGCGCAGCGCACAGAACGTGGTGGGTATCCCGTAAGTTTCCTTCCCTCTCCACCACTTCTGACGTGGAGCCTGAACGTGGCCTTTGCACCAAGCTAGGGCCGCTCTGACCTCGCACACTGCCTGCCTCCTCCCCAGCGCCCAAAATGAGTTAATTTCCTCTTTCCTCAAAATGTCCCTTTTCGCCTCCTAGGAGCGGGGCCAGAGCGGCAGAGGGGTACCTTGCTCCTTGCTCAGTAGGTATTTATCAAATGCCTACTGTGTGTCAGGCACTGTTGAGTAGCGGGTTTACACTGGTGAATAAAATGGATGTGCGATGTAGAGCTTACAGTTTAAGTGGGAGATACAGACAGAAAGCAAGTAAACCAAATAGCAATTGCAACACACACACTTATATCCCTTTTCCCCAGTTGTTTGCCTCTTTCGTATTTAACACTGAACATAGCCTATTTTTCATTTTGATCTTAATGACATTCCCACTGGAATGTAAGCTCCATGACTGCAAGGAGCTCCATGAATGCAAGAGTTTTTGTTTCTTCATTGTTGTGAAGTCTGCCTCTAGATCAGTGCTGAGCACATAGTAAATATACATTTAATGACTCAATACATACTAATGTAATGAATAAGCAAATAGGGTACCTGCTAACGCAGGGGTCCTCAACCCCCAGGATAGTCACTCCCCATGAACTTGCATCACTGCCTGAGCTCTGCCTGCTGTCAATTCAGCAGCTGGCATTAGAGTCTCATAGGAACATAAACCCTAACCCTAAAGTAAAGGTGGAATATCCTGATTGCCACAAAATAGAAATAAAGAGCACAATAAATCTAATGTGCTCAAATCATCCTGAAACCATCCCCTTTCCCACCCCAGTCTGAGGAAAAATTGACCTCCAGGAAACTGGTCCAAGACAGCTGTGCTAGAAAATGAGAAGGGTGTGGTAAGGGGGTGGCTCTGAGAGGAGGTGACCCTGAAGCAGGGTCTGAGGGTGTGGAGAGTCATCCAGGCAGAAGCAACATGTGTCAAGGCCTGGCTTCTTAGACTCCAAAAGTAGAGGCTGAGAGGAAATGTGAAACTGATCTTTAAAATTCATAACTGACATGGCCAACTTCTCTACTCACTTCCAAAATAGCAGGGAAAATGGAATTAGTAAAATCTAGAAAGCAAATTTAAGGAAAGATAGATAAATAACTCTCACACTGTACAGGAGTTTACAGTTAATAGAGCTCCTTCTGTTAACTTAGCTCACTTTATTTCTCCCAAATCTTTTGGGAGTAAGAAATCAGCATATAGAGGAAACCAGCTCTCATTCACTTTTAATACAAACCTGGTACATAACATGTAAGAAGAATGGGTTGAACTGATGTGACACCATTCTTGTCTGGAAGCTCTGTGAAGGTAGAGCCAATGTTTTATTAACCTCTGCTGTATCTCAGCCCCAAGCTCTATGCCTGGCTCCCAGATCTTTGTGAACTGAGCACTCACCACTTGCCTGAGCCTTCCGTCTGCCAGGCTTGTGCTTGGTGGTAGAATGCAGAAAGAATAAGATACCACACTTGCCCTCAAGAGGGTCTTAGCCTGCTGAACCTTCCTGAAATCACTGAACCAGCAGTAGAAGGTTTTCTTTCCTCTAAAGAGAAACCTTTCCTTTACAAGAGAGATTTGTGGCACATACAGGAACTGCCCTTCTAAAATCGATGATAGTAAGTGGTAAGAGAATTGGGGCAAGTTCTGACCAGGAAGAATGTTGGGCACCAGGCAAGAAGGCTGAATTGTGTGTAGTAGGCAGTGGGAGGCTGTTGAAGGTTGTGAAGCAGGGGACAGGTGTGGTCAGAGCTGGTGGCAGGTGTGCTGATGGATAGTGTTGGGGGAAACTGGAAGCACATCGTTTGGGCCCATAGAAAACTCTAGTGTAAATGGATGTGGGAAGCGGAAAAAATGGGAAAGATCGTAAAAGTTAAGACTCCTGGGAAGTGATTGGTAACCAAGAAACAGGATTTCCATGTCCTCTGGCAGGCTTAGTGGTTTGCTCCTGGCTTTTCCACAGACTTGGCCCACACCTTGATTCTAGCATTTTATGCACCCATGAAGCTACTGCCCTAGGGAGGCTCCAGGGGGCCCATAAAATTCAATGGCAGTTTGGCAAGGTGGGTGTGCCAGCCCAGCCCACTGGAAATTGGAGATGAAGACACTCCTCTGCCCTACAGAGGCATGAAATCTAGGGAGAAAGAGTATCCTAGAGTCTTAAGAGACCAGGTATATGCACTAACCTTGCCACTTCTGGCTTCCTGGCCGCAGTTTTCTCCATTGTGGAATAAGGAAGGCATAGCCTCCTTACCTATGGCTGCCGGGATCAGAGTGAGACAGTGCAAAGTGCTTGGGACAGACTGGCCCAGTAAGTGACCTGTGTTCTTTTCCCAGGTTTTATCTGTTTAGTGTCTGACTCCTCCAGGCCAGGAGCTCCTCCAGGACATGGACGAGTGTCATTCATCTCTGTCCCAGCACCTCATTCAGCAGCCCCTGCCCCGTAAGTGTCGAATGAATGGGAGGATAGCAAAAACTGGAGCTTTTAGTCGTAATTGCATTTTAAGTAATGTTCTGTGACATCAGATTTCCCCTAAGTTCTGTTCTCAGACAAGAGGGGGAGAAGAACCCCCTTTACTTTGATTTGCCTGTGGGATTTTAAATGAATAGTTTCCTTGCAAGTGAGATGACAGCTCTATTTCTATATGAACTGTAGAGTTCCACATATAAATACAGAAAACCTTGATAAATCCCAAACTGCCCTCACAGAAATATCTCAAAATAAATCATAACCATTTAAATTTTCCTCCCTGGTCTGTCTTTCAAAATTTACCTAATGGCCCTGAAACCAAGTTCCTTTCCTTCCTTTCTTTCTTTCATATAACATGCATATTTTAAAATATACATTGTGCCTCTTCATAAAATGAATAAAAAGCAGGTCTCTGCCCTCAAGCAGTTCACAATCTCAGAAGAGAAAGACATGTAAACTTGTAAGTTCTGAACAGTGTGAAATGCTATAGGGTGGAGATTCATTCACTGGAAGAGCATTTATTGAGCACCTACCATGACCAGGGCTGGACCAAGCGCTATGAGTGTTGCAGGAAGCCAGGCAGGCCTCGGCAGAGGCTCCAGCCTGCTCTCTACCAGCCCATCCCTTCCTTGCTGTCCATTGCCCGGAGCTCCATCTCTAGATTCAGGTTCCTAGACCTGCTTAATCCAAATGGAGCTAGATTTTGCCCTTGGATGCCCCACAGGCATTCAGCGTACCTCTTAGTGAACTTACCATTTCCCTCCCTTCCTCTTTCCTCTAAAACTCAACTCTGTTTGGACCCACTATCCACCCAAGGATCCAAGCGTCACACCTGGATGTCCCTTTAGCCCTCTCTCCCCCTCACCTGCTCACCTCACATCTGTCAGTCTCTGTGTTCTGTTAATTCCTGCTTCAGGATTTCCCTAATTGTCCACTCTCCTCTCATCTTCTCTGAAACTGTCCTGGTCTAGATCAATTCTCACCTGGACCACCATGACCTTCTTCTCCTGGTTCCTGTTATTGAAGAACAATATGTTCTGAGACCAGACAGAGCAGAGTTCAAGTCCCAGTGCCATCATTTATGGAACTTTGTGATGTGGGTAGGGCTTCCCAGGTGGCGCTAGTGGTAAAGAACCTGCCTGCCAATGCAGAGGGCGCAAGAGATGCAGGTTCGATCCCTGGGTCAGGATGATCCCCTGGAGGAGGGCACATCAACCCATTCCAGTATTCTTGCCTGGAGAATCCCATGGACAGAGGAGCCTGGCGGGCTACAGTCCATAGGGTTACAAAGAGTTGGACATGACCGAAGCGACTTAGCACGCATGCGTGTGACCCTGGGTAAGTTATTAAACCTCTTCAGACTCCAGTTTGCCCGTCCATAAAATGGCACCTCCAGGACTGGCCTTGTTGTAAAGATTAAATAAAATGCAGCAATTCGGTAGATGACTCGCCAACAATACTGAGTGAAGGAAACTAGGCACAGAAGAATACATTTCATACGATACTGTTGTTATTGTTTAGTCGCTAAGCCATGACCGACTCTTTTGTGACCCCATGGACTGTAGCCCACCAGGCTCCTCTGTCCCTGGGATTCTCCAGGCAAGAATACTGGAATGGGTTGCCATTTCTTTCTTCTCGATGCAGGGATTCAACCCAAGTCTCCTGCTTGGCAGGCAGATTCTTTACCACTGAGCCATCTGAGAAGCTGTTCATATAAAGATAAAAACTAAGCAAATCTGATAAATTGTGGATAGAATTGCAAACAAAGTGGCACAAGTATAGAAAAGCAAGGGAACTGATAGTGGTTATGGGCACAGAGGTGTGATCAGAAGGGACACAAATGCATGACTTCTGGGATGCCAGCAAGGTTCTTTTTACTTGAGTGAGTGGTGGTTACAAAATGACTCTTTTATAACAATTGTTAAATTGTACATAAATGTTTTACTTCATCATTTAAAATATTTTAAAAGTTCAGTGAAATTTTCTATGTAATCTTTTTTTTAACTTTTGCTTTTATGTTGGAGTATAGCTGATGAACACTGTTGCGAGATTTTCTTTGTAATCTTGATCCAGCACTCAGAGCATGGGAAGAGGTCAAGAAACTGTGGTTGCCTGTTGGGATTGTGGTTGCCTGTTGGGATTATTGTGCCTGTCTGCCTCCCTCCCTGCAGACAGCAGACCCCAGGACTGATTCATCCATGTGCTCACACGGAGCTTGGCACCTGCCGGCCCCAGGGAGAACCAGTGGAACAGAGGTGCCCAGAGAGTAACCACACGTGTTCCCTCCTCCAGGCTGGCAAGGGAGCAGGGCCTGGGCCTGCTCTGGGAAGAGTATCTGATCAAGCCCCACTGATGATGGACCAGGGGGAGGAAGGTGACGAAGAGGAAGCCTGGCTGCAGCTTCGACCGGTGGAGCCTTTGCCCTCACAGTGCTGTGGCAGTGGCTGCTCGCCCTGTGTGTTTGACATCTACCAGCGAGACCTGGCAAGGTGGGAGGCTGCCCGAGCCAGCAAGGACAGGAGCCTGCTGAGTAGGGAAGAGACACAGGTAAGGGGGGTGCTCCTCAGACACGAGGGCCAGGTGTCGGCATCTTCCTGACCTCAGCCCTGTATGGTGTACCTGCTCAAGGGAGCTTCCTCTGACTCTGCAGCAGAGAGAAAAGAGTGGATCTAATGAAGCAGACTGACCCAGGTTCAAAGCCTGGCCTTGAGTTGGTGAGTGGGGGATGGGGTGCTATAGTGCGGGAAGGTCCCAGGAATGAATTGGGTGGGTGCATTTTCAGGGGAACAGGATCTGTGAGTTGGGGCAGTCAGAGAAGACTTCCTGGAAGAGGTCTGCGGGGTGGATGGAATATTAAGGGCAATGGGCTGAGACTTAGAAGACATGAATTTGAACCCCTGCTCATGGTGGTGACTTTATACAAACAAGTCACTACCACTTGGGCCTCAGTTTCCCCACATGTAAAATAAGGGTATTGGATTAGGTCATCTTTAAGGTCCCATCAGTTTCTAAATCTGCATACTGGGTTTTAGCAGGTTTCAAGGATAGGTGGGTTTTCCATACATTGGAAATGAGTGTTCTGGATGGAGGACACAGCTTGAGCAAATAAAGACTTACAGGTTGGAATCCACAAGGTGTTCTTGTGGGGAACACAGAAAGGTCTGACACTGGATGCTTGGGAGGTAAAATGAGACTCAGGACTCATCCACAGGCACTAGAGTGTCCAACTAAGGACCTTGTGCTTTATCCTGGGGCTGAGAGGAACCATGCCAGGCTTCAGAGCAGGGTGCCCTTGACATAAAGTGCTCCGGCGTTCTTAGAGCCTGAAAGGGAAGGAAGGTGGGACTGCACTATTATACAGAAAACTTGTCAACCACAGTAGCCTCTCCTTGCAGGGAGGATGCTCATGGAGGCTTGCCTGTCTCTTGAGTTTCAGGTTCTAGCTGGTGAATCTTTTCCTGTTGCAGAGCTGCCCTTCCAAGCTGAGCCCAGAGACCTTCCTGGCCTTCCTCATCAGTGCTGTGGACAGGCTCACCGAGGACACCTACCTTGTCCGGTTTGCACTACCTGGGAACAGCCAGCTTGGCCTGCGGCCTGGCCAGCACCTCATTCTACGGTACACTCAGGTAGTGGGAGGACCTCATCCTACGGTACACTCAGGTGGTGGGAGCACCTCATCCTACGGTACACTCAGGTGGTGGGAGCACCTCATCCTACAGTACACTCAGGTGGTGGGAGCACCTCATCCTACGGTACACACAGGTAGTGGGAGGACCTCATCCCATGGTACACTCAGGTGGTGGGAGCACCTCATCCTACAGTACACTCAGGTGGTGGGAGCACCTCATCCTACGGTACACACAGGTAGTGGGAGGACCTCATCCCATGGTACACTCAGGTGGTGGGAGCACCTCATCCTACAGTACACTTAGGTAGTGGGAGGACCTCATCCTATGGTACGCTCAGGTGGTGGGAGCACCTCATCCTATGGTACACTCAGGTGGTGGGAGCACTTCATCCTACGGTACACTCAGGTGGTGGGAGCACCTCATCCTACGGTACACACAGGTAGTGGGAGGACCTCATCCCATGGTACACTCAGGTGGTGGGAGGACCTCATCCTACGGTACGCTCAGGTGGTGGGAGCACCTCATCCTACAGTACACTCAGGTGGTGGGAGCACCTCATCCTACGGTACACACAGGTAATGGGAGGACCTCATCCTATGGTATACTCAGGTAGTGGGAGGACCTCATCCTATGGTATACTCAGGTAATGGGAGCACCTCATCCTACAGTACACTCAGGTGATGGGAGGACCCCATCCTATGGTACACTCAGGTAGTGAGAGGACCCCATCCTACCCTACACTCAGGTAGTAGGAGGACCCCATCCTACGCTACACTCAGGTAGTAGGAGGACCCCATCCTTCAGTACACTCGGGTAGTGGGAGGACCCAGGCTTTGCAGCCCTACTCTGCCATTTGTTAGCAGTGTGGCCCAGGGCAACTTGGTTAACCTTCCTAAAGCCTCCATTTGTCATCTTCAGAGTAAACACTGATACATGACTTAGAGGGCTCTTGGAATTGGCCTAGATAATGTATTTTCATGATAAATAACAACAACAAACACTTTTTTCATACAGTTTATGCTCATATGTATGAGCTTATTTATTGTTCACAAAATCCTGTGTGGTAGGCACCGTTATCATACCAGAGAGGAAACTGAAGTCAGAGAGGTTTAATAACTTCCCCAAGATCACACAGTTGGCAGATGTTGGAGCTAGGGTTTGAAAGCAAACAGTGTGGCTCCAGAGCTTGTGGCATTAACCTCATACAATTAGCACCAGTTGATAGAAAGGAGACTGACATTGAAAATAAGAGACTTGCCCAGTATCACACAGCTAACAAGGATTCAAGCCCAGACAGCCTGCCTCCTGAATTACAGCCTTCACTCCTCTGCACTTCCTTCTTCCTCCCAGCTTAATTTTGTCTTCTCATCCCACCTCGATCCCCACCTCCACCTACCCAGGGACAAGACTCTTTGGGACCTCCAGGTGGAGGCATCTAGCAGGCAGTCAGCTCTCTAGGCCTGACGCTCAGCAGAGAGATCTGAGCTGCAGGCGTGGATCTGGGAAGCATCCAGGTATATCGTTATACCTAGATGGCATTTGGGAGCATGCGGGACATGGAAAGAAGGAAGGAGTTAGGACTGAACCCTGGCAACTCCACCATTTACAGTGTTGGCAAGAGGAGGTAAAGCCAGCAAAGGAGACAGAAGGTGTAGCCAGGAAGGAAACCAGGAGAGAGCTTATTACTTATCACACTCTGGTCACTTGCCTCACACGGACCCCTGGTGTTTGTATACAGCTCATTCTGGCCTGTGGCCTGGCTGGCCAGTCCTTAAAAGTCACTGTTCCTTTAGGAGCCACAGGACAGGTCAGAGCCCAAGAAACCCTCCATCCATAAGTCAGGGATGCCCAGAACTGCCTGCTTCTGGTCTGGTCCCTCTCCACTGTCTCTGTCACTCTCAGGACACCCACGTCCCTCCTCACTCAGACCCCTTCTGGTGCTCCACAGCACCTCCCCAGCAACACGCCAACCCACAGCCCCAGCTCCCTTGCCCACCAAGTTCTCAGCTGCCCACCCCCATGCTTGCCTCTCTCACCAGTTCCTGGCTTGCCCTACATTAAACTACCTCTAAGCTTTTGCCCCTGGAGGAGGGCATGGCAACTCACTCTCATATTCTTGCCTGGAGAATCCCCATGGACAGAGGAGCCTGGCGGGCTACCGTCCATGGGGTGGCAAAGAGTTGGATACGCCTGAGTGCATAAGCACAGCACAGCACAGACTTTTGCCTAGGTTCTTCCCTTTACTTCCTGTCCCCATTTTCATGTGTTAGTGGCTGGCTCATCCTTTAAAACCCAGCTCAGGGAGGGCTTCTGAGGCTCCCCAGATGAGAGTGCCTGTTACTTACCTCTGTCATAGCAAATGTCACAGTGCTCTTTGCATCCGAGCCAGGCCATATGTTCCTTGTTCTGTAAGCATTTATTGAATGTTTCTGCCCAACTTTTGATACATTAGGATGAGCCTTTTTAATCTTTGCATACCTTGGAGAAGAAAATTTTGTACATGGTAGGGTTCAAGAAAGGGGTGCTTGGGTGCTCCCGGGAAGCTCTGAGGAGTAGTGGTAAGGAGACTGCCTCTGAGGCAGACGGAGCTACAGTTGATTCTAGCTGTGTGACCTCAGGCAGGTGGCATCCCTTCTCTAAGCCTTGGTTTCTTCATTTTGGTTATTGTTTGCAATAAATGAGGTACTGCCTGTAATATACTTGGTGCATCATAGGCACTTAATACAACATGTCTGCATGATTATCCTTCTGGCCCCCTTGTTGATAATACTGGAGTGGATTCATGCATCAGGTCAAACTTTGGACGAGGGCACCTTTGAGGATCCTTTCTAATTCCAATGTTCCTGGCATGTGGTAGTATTTGCTAAATGTTAAACACTTGTTAAACATAGCTGTTTTTATCTTGATCATGCTATGGTCGGGGAGAGGTCAGGAAAAACCTCAGTGATGTCCTAAAACAGCTCACATCATCAGTGTGCTTTTTGAAGCACCTTTCCATCTGTAATCCCAATGGAACCACATAGCAGGAGCATGGGTGATTGTCCCCATTTTACAGAAGGAGCAACTGAAGGTTTAAGTGACCTGCCCAGGGTCTCATAGCCAGCATGCAGTCATAGGGGAGCCCAGTACGCTTGTCTTCTGCTCCACCATGCCTGCCCGTCAGTGAGGGCTGCTGGGATGACTGGGCCCCTAGCTTCACTTTCACCAGCCTGGCACAGGTTAGGTACTCTAAGGATTTGTTGAATGACTGGCTGAATGCCTGACCAAGTGCATCTCTTTCCCAGAGGGACAGTAGATGACTTAGAAATTCAGAGAGCCTATACGCCCATCAGCCCTGCCAATGCAGAAGGATACTTCGAAGTTTTAATCAAGGTAAGTCAACTCACACGGTTGCTCTAAGAGCCAAGGACTGGACCTCCATTTGCCAACTTGGTCAGAGTTGGGCACTTCCCTTTGATGTGGGAAAAGCCAGGATTCACGTGGGAGGAAGCTGGCTGGAGGGAAGAGCAAGGACAATGAGGGTGGCCTTTTCTAATCTCCTTTCCTAGGGAAAAGGGGCTGCTGCATCATCAACAGAGGCATGTTCCTGATAGATTTTATGGACAAAAGGCTTGGGCTGAGAAGAGTAAAGCTCTTCCTCCTCACCATCTTACTACTGATGGAGCGTGAGCACTGAGCCAGGGAAAGGGGAACCAAGTCATGGGCTCCTTCTGTATGCTGGGCACAGGCATCCAGGGGGAGTCAGACCCAGTGCCCACCGTCCAATGGGGCCAGATTAGGACACTGCAAGGTGGTAGACGCAGCAGGCCCCAGCCCAGCTCAGGGCACCTGGGGCCGCAGGGAAAGCGGGCTGGGCTTCCTCGAGGAAGCTATGTGTGTGAGCTCTGTGTTAAGCTCAGGATTGGGAAGGAAGCTCTGAGTGCTGAGCAGTGTGTATATACAGCAGCCAAGGGGGCATGATTTGGGGAACTTCCAGTCATTCATCTTGGAACAGAGCGGGTGCGCAGGCAAAAGATGGGACATGGAGTACCTTGGGGACCAAGCTAACTGAAATTACCTTATAGAAGGAGTTGGCAAGGGCCGGGGCATTTGAGTTGGGCCTTGAAGAAGGAGTACAGATTAGAGGTGGTGTTCCAGGGCTGGATAACCAAAGGCGGGGAGAGGTGAAATAGAGCAGGGTCTGGTGGGATCTATACTCAGTCTGAGTGGTGGAGGGAGACATGCTTGTAGGGGCAGCCAAGGTGGGCTGGGCAGTTGGTAGAGATGAGATGAACAAAATGGTCTGGATGCAAAATGCCCCAGAGACCCAAGGAGTAGGCAATAAATGTATAAGAAGTCATGGGCGGGTCATGGTGGAGAGATCTGACAGAATGTGGTCCACTGGAGAAGGGAGTGGCAAACCACTTCAGTATTCTTGCCTTGAGAACCCCCATGAACAGTATGAAAAGGCAAAAAGATTAACTCCCCAGGTCAGTAGGTGCCCAATATGCTACTGGAGATCAGTGGAGAAATAACTTCAGAAAGAATGAAGGGATGGAGCCAAAGCAAAAAGAATACCCAGCTGTGGATGTGACTGGTGATAGAAGCAAGGTCCGATGCTGTAAAGAGCAATATTGCATAGGAACCTGGAATGTCAGGTCCATGAATCAAGGCAAATTGGAAGTGGTCAAACAAGAGATGGCAAGAGTGAATGTCGACATTCTAGGAATCAGCAAACTGAAATGGACTGGAATGGGTGAATTTAACTCAAATGACCATTATATCTACTACTGCGGGCAGGAATCCCTCAGAAGAAATGGAGTAGCCATCATGGTCAACAAAAGAGTCCGAAATGCAGTACTCGGATACAATCTCAAAAACGACAGAATGATCTCTGTTCGTTTCCAAGGCAAACCATTCAATATCACAGTAATCCAAGTCTATGCCCCAACCAGTAACGCTGAAGAAGCTGAAGTTGAACGGTTCTATGAAGTCCTACAAGACCTTTTAGAACTAACACCCAAAAAAGATGTCCTGTTCATTATAGGGGACTGGAATGCAAAAGTAGGAAGTCAAGAAACACCTGGAGTAACAGGCAAATTTGGCCTTGGAATATGGAATGAAGCAGGGCAAAGACTAATAGAGTTTTGCCAAGAAAACGCACTGGTCATAACAAACACCCTCTTCCAACAACACAAGAGAAGACTCTATACATGGATATCACCAGATGGTCAACACCGAAATCAGATTGATTATATTCTTTGCAGCCAAAGATGGAGAAGCTCTATACAGTCAGCAAAAACAAGCCCAGGAGCTGACTGTGGCTCAGACCATGAACTCCTTATTGCCAAATTCAGACTTAAATTGAAGAAAGTAGGGAAAACCACTAGACCATTCAGGTATGACCTAAATCAAATCCCTTATGATTATACAGTGGAAATGAGAAATAGATTTAAGGGCCTAGATCTGATAGATAGAGTGCCTGATGAACTATGGAATGAGGTTCGTGACATTGTACAGGAGACAGGGATCAAGACCATCCCCATGGAAAAGAAATGCAAAAAAGCAAAATGGCTGTCTGGGGAGGCCTTACAAATAGCTGTGAAAAGAAGAGAAGCGAAAAGCAAAGGAGAAAAGGAAAGATATAAACATCTGAATGCAGAGTTCCAAAGAATAGCAAAAAGAGATAAGAAAGCCTTCTTCAGCCATCAATGCAAAGAAATAGAGGAAAACAACAGAATGGGAAAGACTAGAGATCTCTTCAAGAAAATCAGAGATACCAAAGGAACATTTCATGCAAAGATGAGCTCGATAAAGGACAGAAATGGTATGGACCTAACAGAAGCAGAAGATATTAAGAAGAGGTGGCAAGAATACACAGAAGAACTGTACAAAAAAGATCTTCATGACCCAGATAATCACGATGGTGTGATCACTGACCTAGAGCCAGACATCCTGGAATGTGAAGTCAAGTCGGCCTTAGAAAGCATCACTACGAACAAAGCTAGTGGAGGTGATAGAATTCCAGTTGAGCTATTCCAAATCCTGAAAGATGATGCTGTGAAAGTGCTGTACTCAATATGCCAGCAAATTTGGAAAACTCAGCAGTGGCCACAGGACTGGAAAAGGTCTGTTTTCATTCCAATCCCAAAGAAAGGCACTGCCAAAGAATGCTCAAACTACCGCACAATTGCACTCATCTCACACACTAGTAAAGTAATGCTCAAAATTCTCCAAGCCAGGCTTCAGCAATACGTGAACCGTGAACGTCCTGATGTTCAAGCTGGTTTTAGAAAAGGCAGAGAAACTAGAGATCAAATTGCCAACATCCGCTGGATCATGGAAAAAGCAAGAGAATTCCAGAAAAACATCTATTTCTGCTTTATTGACTATGCCAAAGCCTTTGACTGTGTGGATCACAATAAACTGTGGAAAATTCTGAAAGAGATGGGAATACCAGACCACCTGATTTGCCTCTTGAGAAATTTGTATGCAGGTCAGGAAGCAACAGTTAGAACTGGACATGGAACAACAGACTGGTTCCAAATAGGAAAAGGAGTTCGTCAAGGCTGTATATTGTCACCCTGTTTATTTAACTTATATGCAGAGTACATCATGAGAAATGCTGGACTGAAAGAAACACAAGCTGGAATCAAGATTGCTGGGAGAAATAGCAATCACCTCAGATATGCAGATGACACCACCCTTATGGCAGAAAGTGAAGAGGAACTAAAAAGCCTCTTGATGAAAGTGAAAATGGAGAGTGAAAAAGTTGGCTTAAAGCTCAACATTCAGAAAACGAAGATCATGGCATCCAGTCCCATCACTTCATGGGAAGTAGATGGGGAAACAGTGGAAGCAGTGTCAGACTTTATGTTTCTGGGCTCCAAAATCACTACAGATGGTGACTGCAGCCATGAAATTAAAAGACGCTTACTCCTTGGAAGGAAAGTTATGACCAACCTAGATAGCATATTCATATTCTGTCAAAAGCAGAGACATTACTTTGCCAACAAAGGTTCGTCTAGTCAAGGCTATGGTTTTTCCTGTGGTCATGTATAGATGTGAGAGTTGGACTGTGAAGAAGGCTGAGTGCCGAAGAATTGATGCTTTTGAAGTGTGGTGTTGGAGAAGACTCTTGAGAGTCCCTTGGACTGCAAGGAGATCCAACCAGTCCATTCTGAAGGAGATCAGCCCTGGGATTTCTTTGGAGGGAATGATGCTAAAGCTGAAACTCCAGTACTTTGGCCACCTCTTGCGAAGAGTTGACTTATTGGAAAAGACTCTGATGCTGGGAGGGATTGGGGGCAGGAGGAGAAGGGGACGACAGAGGATGAGATGGCTGGATGGCATCACTGACTCGATGGATGTGAGTCTCAGTGAACTCCAGGAGTTGGTGATGGACAGGGAGGCCTGGCGTGCTGCGATTCATGGGGTCGCAAAGAGTCGGACACAACTGAGCGACTGATCTGATCTGATCTGATATGAAATTGCTGACACGCTAACGTTTTTGACTTATGGAACCAGCAGTTTCACATGAGTCGGCCTAATACATAGCTCTAGATCTTTTCCCAAACAGAATCCTCAAGATAGGTGTTCACATCCTTTGTCTCCCTTATAGGACAGAAATTACCCCCCTCTCATTGACAAGTAAACTGAGACCCCAGGAGAGCCTGAGGCTCCCCAGGTAGTAAGAAGTGCAAGTGGTGGGTAAGCCTTGGCCTCCTGATTCCAAGTCCCCAGCACCATCTATGGCTCCCGCCTTCCCCGCCTGCCTTCAGAGCTCGAGTATTTATTCCCTCAAACATAAGCTTGGATGGGATCCCTTCTCCACGCAACTGTTTGTCTGGGAGATTCCACAAATCCTCTCCAAATGGCCCACTTCCCCAAGCTGCTTGTCTGGGTGTGTTTCTATTGAAAGGATAAGCCTAGAGACAGTACTTCAGGGCAGCTGGATCACTCCCAGCTGCAAGGCTGATTTTCTCCTTCGTTTACCGGAAAGCCTCTCTTCAGAGAGATGCTTAATTATCCCTAAGCCGCTGGCTGAAGAACTGGAAATGTCTTGGCAAATTGGGAAGGCAGGCGGGTTTTCTAAGGTTTACACTCCCTTGTAGATAGGAAGGGGGAACTCCCATTTCTCAGGCACCTTCTGGGCTCCAGGTACTGCCTCTAGCTCTTTAATTACCTCATTTCAACCTTGTAACCACCCTGCAGAGTAGATCATATTCTCCCCACTTTGCAGATGAAGAAACTAAAGCTCAGAGAGATGATATTGTCCCAAGGCCCCTTGGGTAATATGATCCCAAATGGAAGAACAAGTCCAGTGTCAGTTCTGTTAAACAGATGTGTTTTGAGGGTTTACCCTGTGCTAGGCTCTGTGTGAGTGCCAGAGGCACAGAAAAATCCTTCCTTTCTCCTTGAGTTCTCTCTGTGCCATAGGGCTTCTAAGGCCACCCCTGGGGCTGTGCCTCCGTAGGACCAGGGCCACAAAACAAGGGATAGGCTGAAATGTATCTTTCAGCAAGTTAGAAAAACCGTAGCCTCCTCCCCAGACCTCTTCCAGGTCAGCCAAGGACGTTCTTTGCTTTATGCATTTGGTGCCCAAGGAAGGCAGCGATGGTACCAGAAGTGGCTGCGAGTGTTTAAAAGCAAGTCTGGTGACCAAAGCCCAGTCTCTCCTTCAGGCCTGGTTATAATTTCTCCAAACACTCTTCCAGTCCTCTCTCCCAGTGCTCCCCTGACCCTACTCTATCGTGTCCACTTGCTGTTCCTAGAACATGACCTGGGCTGTCCTACCCCTGAGCATACCACACCTGATGCCCAGAATCCTTTGTGCCCGTCTGCTCCCATCTCCAGTGAGTCTGATCCTACCCAGTCGTTAAGGTCCAGCCCCACTGCTTCCTTCTCCAGGAAGCTCTCCTCAGTCCCGCTCCACTGGAAGTGACTGCACCTCCTCAGGCATTAGGTAGTCTCTACCTTGTGTATGTCTGAGACTTAGGTCCCTCTTAGACTGTGAGCTCCTTAAGCTTAGGAGGGCCTGATCTGGGTTACTGATTTGTTCATTCAGATGTTAAAGTCCTTTCCATGATTCAGGCACTGGCTGCTTTCATGGAGCTTAAGGTCCAGCTGTCTTCCCTGCAGCCCCAGCATAGTGCCCAGCACAGAGTGGGTGGGCACCCAGCAAGTGCATACTGCCCTTCTCCCGTGGAGGAATCCCCTCCACAACCTTCACTTTTTCCTCCAGCCAGGAGACAGTATAGGGATATGCAGAGATTGCAAGTGAGTGGCTCACAAACTGCCTCTAGCCTACAAATATATTTCGTTTTGGCCTGTATAGTGTTTTAAAATTTTGAATTAACTGCTAACATTTCAAGAATGGGAAAATTTTCTTAAAAATATGGATTTCCTGCCCCTCTTAGAAAGTCAGAAGATCTGGCATCACTGGCCCTGTGGACTGTGGACTGGAATTTGCAAAGTGGCTTCTTCCTTTAGAAAGAGTATTCGCTCACCAATTTACCTTAGTCTCCACCACTCACTCTTGTCTGCCTGATGCTGAGACTGTTAGGTGCCATTAATTGTCTCTTCCCTGATTCTTCACTCAGTTGTGTTACCCGTGTGGCCCCTGGTTATTTGGTTTGAGACCTCTGTAGTTAGGGCCGACAGTCATACAGATTCTCATCCTGGTCTTACCATTTACCTTCTGTTTAAGGTTCTGGGCCTCATCTGAAAACGGGGGCTGACAGTACTAACTTCGTGGATGATTAGAAGGATTAAATGAGACAACACGTGTAAAGTACTGAGCTTGCGGCTGCCGTGGCGTGTATTGGCGGCGCGGCTGCCGTGGCCTGTATTGGTGGCGCGTGCCCGTCCACTGAGGTCTCCCTTTGTTTGCTTCCAGTGCTACCAGACTGGGCTGATGTCCCGGTATGTCAAGTCCTGGAAAGCAGGAGACACAGCTTTCTGGAGAGGACCCTTCGGAGGCTTCTTCTATAAACCAAACCAGGTCAGTGCCCATGCTGTGTCCTCAGGAGACCCCTGCCAGCTTAGCCTCCAGGACTGTGGTTCTCATGTTTCAAGCCATATAATCTCGCTGTGCCATTCTTCTTGAGCCCAGACCTAATGCCAAGAGTATACTTGGGGCTGGACATGGGAGGAGATGGGATAGGTACTAAGAGACAAAACTGCCTATGTCCCAGAACCATCCATGCCTGAACATTGCTTGGAAAAATTCAGACTAAGTTTGGCATGTAGGGCCCGTACACCAGCTGACTCTCGGATCTCTTTCCAGTTTCACGGGCCATTTACAAGACTATGGAGACCACTCCCTAAGTACACCTTGTGACTTGCTGCTGGGAAGTCCCCTGCCTCCCAGGCCAAGGGTTCTTCCCCTCATCTTCATGGCATGTTCAAGTCCTGCCCTGACACTCCTAGGAAAAAGCAGTCATTTCTCATCAATTGGTGCATATAAGAAAACAGTTTGACAGTGTGTGCTGGGGACTTGGGACTTCCTTGTGCCTTAGTTTGCAAAGAATCTGCCTGCAATACAAGAGACCACCTGCAATGCAGGAGACCTGGGTTCGATCCTTGGATCAGGAAGATCCCTTCGAGAAGGAAATGGCAAACCACTCGGTATTCCTGCCTGGGAAGTCCCGTGGACAAAGGAGCCTGGTGGGTCACAGTCCATGGGGTTGCAAAGAGGTGGACTCGACTGAACAATTAAACCACCACTGGGAGTCTTAGGAATCTTCACATCCTTGACCCAGTGCTTCCACTTCTGAAGTGTGTCCTATGGAAAGAATCCAAATGCTGCCTCTTGCACATGTTCATTGCAGCGTATTTATAATAGCGAGAAATTGGAGACAGCTGAACATCCAACAACAGAGCAATTATGTACACTGGGTTACAGGCACTTGATAGACTACTATCCTGGATTTTAAAATTATGTTTATAAATGATGTTGATGCTTATGCTGTAAGGTCATGACCAATACTAAGTAAAATACTGAATACACAACAAGCTAGGAAACTTAAGTTAGATTATACAGAAAAAGTATTTTTTTTTTAAAAAAAGCAATAAAATGTTAGCAGCTCTGGTTGGTGGAATTATGGGTGATTTTTATTTTCTTCATTATATTTTCCAAATTACCCACAATGAGTACCTATTACCTTTATAATGAGGAAAACAAAGCAAAACAAATGGAAAAGAATGAATCATTCTTCCTCTCTATTCTTTTATTTTTAATTGAAGTATAATTGATTTACAGTGTTGTGATAGCTTCAGGTATACAGCAGAGTGATTCAGTTATATATACACACACACACATACA
Source organism: Bos indicus x Bos taurus (assembly GCF_003369695.1). Classification (NCBI taxonomy): domain Eukaryota; kingdom Metazoa; phylum Chordata; class Mammalia; order Artiodactyla; family Bovidae; genus Bos; species Bos indicus x Bos taurus. The sequence goes on from NC_040078.1 coordinate 92,183,224, forward strand.
TTCTTTTTCAGATTCTTTTCCCTTATAGGTTATTACAAAATATTAAGTACAGTTTCCTGTGCTCTACAGTAGGTCGCTATTGGTTATCTAGTTTATGGCTGCTGCTAAGTCGCTTCAGTGTCTGACTCTGTGCGACCCCATGGACTGCAGCCTACCAGGCTCCTCCGCCCATGGGATTTTCCAGGCAAGAGTACTGGAGTGGGTGGCCATTGCCTTCTCCTTTATATATGGCAGTGTATATGTTAATTCCAAACTCCTACTTCATCCCTCGTCTCTTTTCCTCCTTGGTAACCATAAGTTTGTTTTCCTTTTTGGCCATGCCACGGGGCATGCGGATCCCAGTTCCCCCACCAGGGATCAAACTTGCGTCCCTGCACTTGAAGTGCAGACTCTTAACCACTGGACCCCCAGGGAAGTCCCCACGAGTTTGTTTGCTATGTCTGTGTGTCCATTCTTTTTGTGTAATTTAAAAATAGCTTTTACTGGTATTCTCCTTATTACAAATGTAGTATCTGTTCATTACCCCCCAAAATCTGCAGATATAAAGAAGCTAAAAGAAGAAATAAAGAATACCTGCAGGCCATCTTCCCAGACATAACAGTCTTGGCATCCACAGACCCCTCGGGAAAGCCCCACACTTGCTGTCTGGGAGGGCACAGGGCCAGGCTGTGAAGGAAAGGACATGGCGTCTCACGCACCAACGTTTGGCTGCTGAGACTGTGGCTGAGACTTTGCTCTGCTCCTGTGAGGGTGCCAGGGTGCAGGCCAGTCTTGCCACTCTGCAGCCAACTTCATGGCAGGTGGCTCACGTCAGCCCTGAGACTGGCGTGTTAGCATCTGTCTTGCATTTGTTCCACAGACATTCATAGGGGTTCACCCGGGGCCAGGCCAGTGCTGGACCCTGGAGGCCCGGAGATGGGTCAGATGAGCCCTCCTCCAGACGCTCCCAGTCTGATGGGAGACGGGCGCACAGATTGATGATAACAACACAGGGTGAGGAGGGTGTGCAGAAGGCTGTGGGAACACCTGCTCGTGGCTCAAGGGAGGCTCCCCAGAGGAGAGCCTGAGCAATGAGGGGAGAAAGAGGTGACACATGGCAGCCTCCGTGACTGGAGGCTGGGGGAATCGGAGCACAGGCCAGGATGACGGGCCAGCAGTAGGGCTCAGTGAGGGGCAGAAATCTAACTGCATTGGGTCCCAGGCTCCGTACCAGGCCCTTGTCATCTCTTTAATCCTCATGCCAGTTCTGAGATAGGTGCTCTTCTGCAGAGGTCTATTTTTTTTTTTTAAACCAGTGAAGAAACCAAGGCTCTGAGAAGTGAAAGAACTTGCCCAGATCATAGGGCTGAGGGTTTATCCTGAGATCTGCATGGCTCCCGGTAGTCCAAGAAGCATTCCATGCAGTAGTGTGGTGTGCGGTGGCTATCGCTAAAGCTAGAGGAAACTCGGACTGTACTCACAGAGACCTACAAAGCATAGAGGTGAACACCTCACTGTGCGGGTCAGGCACTAACCTGCACAGCACTGATCTTAAAGAGACCTAGAGCCAGGAAACAGGTTTGGAGAGGGGGAGTTGGTGGAACAGGGGCCCCTTGGGAGCTCACTTTTATTGCTTGGCTCTCTGGGCCAGCACTGTGTCAGGCACTGAGGTATAGTATCTCATTTAGTCTAGAGAAGAGCAGGCTCAGGGTCCAAGCCAGGGCCCTCAGATCTCTGCAAGGTGGCCCTGCGGCAGAGGAAGCAGCCCAGAGGGCAGGGCCGGGATAGGGGTGGTGGGCAAAGCTTTGGTTGGAGCAGGTTTCAGGTCACTGAGATGAGAAGCCCTCCCTGGCAAGGGGAGTCAGCTTGTAATACAGCAGACTTCTTAGGAAGTAGTGGGCTTGTTGCTCAGTCGCCAAGTCGTGTCTGACTTTTTGCGACCCCACGGACTGCAGCCAGGCTTTCCTGAGCCTCACCATCTCCCAGAGTTTGCCAAAATTCATGTCCATTGAATCAGTGATGCCATCCAACCATCTCATCCTTTGTCACCCTCTTCTCCTTCTGCCTTTAATCTTTCCCAGCATCAGGGTCTTTTCCAATGAGTCAGCTCTTCGCATCAGGTGGCTGAAGGATTAGAGCTTCAGCATCCGTCCTTCCAATGAGTATTCAGAGTTGATTTCCTTTAAGATTGATCCAGTGGGCTGCCTATCAGCAGAAGTGTGTAAGCAGAGTCCCTTGGGGATGCTTTAGAAGGCAGCCAGCCATTTGTAGGATGGCTGCACCACTGCTTTTCCTTGCAGCCTCCGGATTCCATGATTTCTGTTCCATAGGCCTCACAAGCTGTAGCTCACAGGCACGGAGGGTTCCCTGGAGGGGGTAGAGAGGGAAGCTCAGATGGGCAGGACACCCCAGAAGGACAGTACCATCCAGTTCAAGCACGCCCAGGAAAAGGCCCCATTGTTGGTAGGTGGGGTAAGACCCCTTCCCAACCCAGCCCTGTCATGTACCGTCTTGTTCCCCAGTACGGGGAGCTCCTCATGCTGGCTGCTGGCACCGGCCTGGCCCCCATGGTGCCCATCCTCCAGAGCATCACAGACAATGCAGAGGACGAGACCTTCATCACCCTGGTCGGCTGCTTCAAGACCTTTGAGGGCATCTACCTGAAAACCTTCCTCCAGGAGCAGGCCCGTTTCTGGAATGTCCGCACCTTCTTTGTCCTCAGCCAGGTGAGCCCAGGGGATGACTTCCGTCCCTGATGGAGACTCTGCTGCCCCCTTGCACCCCTCCCGAGGGCCCGCTGTGGGCTCTCTCACCCGTGCCGTAATAATCATTCTCGCCACTGCTGGCAGCCATAGCGTGTGCCTGTGTTATCATGTTCGTCATGCAGATGAGGAAGCTGACGCTCAGAGGTGAAGGCACCAGCTTGTGTCATGCTGCCAGACGGGGTGAGGCCAGGATCTGAGCCCAAGGCTGTCTGCTTCCAGAGCACCAGCTCTCACCCAGCATGCTTTGCTGCCTGCCATCCACCCTCCGGCATCCTGCGTTGTGTGGGCAAGGGGCCTGGTGGTGGAAGCAGTGGGCCAGGCACAGACGTCCTCTGGCTGTCATGGCTGATTGAGGCAGGGACATATTTCTAGGTTACCAGTCTCTCAGTGCTCCACCCAGTGCCAGGCACGGAGGAGGCACTCACCCTGTCAACAGCTGGTGGAGTAAACTAGATCCGAGTTCATGGCATTTGTTAAAGTCTTTTCCACATCCCTTTTCCGTGCAAGCCCCAGCCACTCTAGCTAGAAATGGCTTTGCTTCCTGAGCCCTCTTCCCTTTGGTTCCCTGTCCCGCCGTTCATTCAAGGGACCCCTCCGGGCCCTCCCTTCAGGGCCACGGCTTGGGGGTGGGGGATGTCTTGCCTCTTACCTCAAGCTAGGCCTTCAGGTGTCTTTGTTTGTGTGCCTTCCCCTAGTCTGTAGCTTCATTTCTCTTTCCCGCACACCCTGGGTTGGGGTCCCCTGCTGGTGTCTCCCCTCCGTTCTCTTGCTCAGGGTCAGCCTCATTGCCCTGTACTTAGAGTGTCCCTAAAGACTTCCGTGATCCTTGACATTGTGGGTGGGAGGCTGTCAGGAAACCAGAGATCTTGAGGTCCCCAGGAGCCAGAGTCCACAGGCCTGTCTATCAGGAGGAATGCTCAGTGGCCTGATCACCCAGGATGTCATGCTTGGTGAGCGTGAGCAGCGACAGCCATGCCCAAGGTCAGAGATGGAGCAAAGGGCTAGTGGACAGCCAAGGGGAGAGGGGTGAGGGAAGGGCCAGTCCTGCTTAAAAATGAAGATGCCCTGTTCCTGGCCTCCAGGGGCTCACCTGTATATGTGGAGGCAGCCACAGAGACGGCTGACAAGGGCTTCCCTTCATCCAGCACTTTCTCTGTGCCTGGCACTGTTCTAAGCACTGTATGTGTATTAACTCATATAGCCCCCACCAGAATCTTTGGAGGCTTGTACTGCCATCGTGGCCTTTTAATGAATGTGGAAACCGAGGCACAGAGAGGTTAAGAACCTTGCCCAAGGTAACACAGCAAGTTGGTGGAGAAGCCATGGTTTTATTGCTTGCTGGTATAAAACAGCACAGGGAGAGGTGCTGTGGAGTGTGTTCAGGGTGCTGGCAGCAAGCAGAGAGGGCTTCACAGAGCAGATGGCATTTGAGCCTGGGCTTGAGGGCAGAGTTAAAGTTCACCAGCAATACGGGGCCTCCTACCTTGGGCCAGGGTTTTGATGATGCCGGTGCCCTGGGGTTGGGCAGGCGAGTGTCAATAGCTGTCAATAGCAAGGGCAGGTGGGGGAGGATGGAGTGAGAGGCACCTCCTCCCTGTCCGTGCTCCCTCCACTCCAGTTGCTGCCTGGGCCATAGTGACAGCATCGTCAAGGGTCTCCCTGTTCAGGCCACTTCTTGCCTATTTGTCTTTGATCCTGTCTCTGGAAGGTCAGCTCTGACCACATCGCTGCCCCGCTTCCTGCCCTTCCCTGGCTCCCCACGGCTCTCAGGACTGTGTGCCAGCCCTCTGCAGCCTCGCACCCTGGCCCTCCTCCATCCACTGCACGCTGCATTTGGCATCACTGGTCTGCCTCTGGTCGCGAGTGCTCCATGCTTTTCTGCCTTTGCTCATGCTGTTCCCCCACAGGGAGCACTTTTTCCCACTTCTTAAGCTAACGCCCACTCATCCCTCACATCTCTCTGCAGAGGTGTAATTCCATCCTGGGAGCTTCCCTGAGCCTCCCGGCTGGTGTAGGTGTTTCTGCTGTCACGGCCCAGGCTCTCCTTCACCCACCCCGCTGCATCTTCATTGTTGAGGGTCCCCCTCCCGACTTGAGCAGCAACCAGACCCCATGTATCTCTTGGTGTACAGTCAGGGTGAGCTGCACTGCATGAACTGGTCAGGGAGGAAGGGGGGATTGGGCAGTGGGAAGGAGGGGCAAGGCCAGTGGGCCCTGCTGGTTCCTGCCCTCGAGGGGGCCTGTTGGGCAGGTCAGAGCACAAAGGGCACACGAGAAGATGCAGATCATCAGAGAGGATCCACTGTGAGCAGCACAGCACTGTCCTCAGAGGCCCTCGGGGTCTGATGGGCTCTGAATGTGCCTGGGATTCTAGGCCTGCTCTCATGGAGCCTCTTTCAGGGTTTCTCAATCACCCCGCGCTCATCACTCATCACAGCAGCTCAGAGAGGTCATGGTCACTCACCAGAAATTGGTGGCAAAGCTTGCATTCCAACCGCAACAGCGCTGTCTCCATCCTGTCTCGCAGCTTGGCTCTAGGAATGAGAGGTTCACCTCAATAGCATCTGCAGAGGTGACAGCCCTATTCTGCTGGGGTTTTATTTGTTTTGGATGCTGGTTACATGGCTTCTTCTCTTTTGTCAAAATTCTCCAAACTGTCAATACATATACAATATATGACATATGTATACATACGTTATACTTCAAGAAAATGTTTACTTAAAAGAAATTTTTCCAAGTCAGCTGGTAGTGGAGATTTTCTTTTGTAACCTTGGGGATGAAAGTCACAAGCTAAGGCTAGAGGAGCATAACGAGAAAGAGCCTGGGGCCTCATACACCCCCAGAATACTTCTCTAGCCTTCCCGTGTGAGAGAAATAAACACCTCTCTTGGTTAAGGCAGCCTGGGATCACTGATATACAGCCAGATGAGGCCAGGAGCCCTGTCTGCCTGGAGCAGCTGTCCTGTCCCCATTGCCTAGCACAGGGCCGGGCACAGTCCACTCAGTGAGTTCAGTTGCTCAGTCGTGTCCGACTCCTTGTGACCCCATGGACTGCAGCACCCCAGGCTTCCCTGTCCATCACCAACTCCCAGAGCTTGCTCAAACTCATGTCCATCGAGTCCACTCAGTAGACATTGGTTAACTCAACAAGTGAATTGAAGACTTAAATGCACAAAAGTTATGCTCTGAGAGTGATGGTGATAAATAATCTTGTAAAGATGCTGGGAGACCCACAGTCGCGGTGAGAAAACATTCCCCCCAGAGTGTCGGGGACAGCAGCCCCTTGGAGGCCGTGGAAATGATGGGACCCACGGTCTGATCCCACTGCTGCCCCACCTCATCGTGTGTCCCAGGGACATCCCTCCTCCTCCCTGTGCCTCAACTGTGCCTACTGGCCCACAGACTTCTGTGAGGGTGACCTGAGTCCCTGTGGAAGGAAGTACCTGGCCTGTGGTGGGGCTGGGAGAAGCTTGCTTCCCCCATCCCCTCTGGCTCAGGTTCCTCATTTGGCAGAGAGGAGCTGACTGTGTAAACTCTGAGGACGCCCAGGAATCACCCCCACTGTCTCTCATCCGCCCAGGAGAACTCCCTGGAGCAGCTTCCCTGGAGTTACCGCGACAGGACCCGCTTTGGCCGCCTGGACCGGGACCTGCTTGAAGAGCTGGTCGGCTCCTGTCGGAGAAAGCCATTCGCCCTGGTCTGTGGATCAGCTGAGTTTACCAAGGACATGGCTGGGTACTTGCTGCACGCAGGCCTGGCTGAGGACTCCTACTTCCTCTTCTAGGCCTGGCCTCGCTTCTAAAGCTCAGGCTTGGGGCCCGGCACTGGGAAGCAGGAAGGAGCACAGACTGGAATCCGAAGACATGAATGGGAGACTGCTGTTGGTGCTCCAGGTGACCTGGGACAAATATCTTTGCCTCTGCAGACCTCCATTTCTCATCCATCCCACGAGGTCACTGACGCTCCGACAGGCATCCTGCTGGGAGGATAGAGGATGGGGCAGTAGGAGTCCTGAACAGGAAAGTATACAGTGGGCAGTCAGGGAGGACTTCCTGGAAGGAGCCAGGTCCTGGCTGAGTAGGAATTGGCAGGAGGAGGACTGGGAGGGGCTTTCCTGATTGTTCAGCCAAAGCCTGCTTTCCCTGGAGTCTGTGTATCTCTTGTGGCCTCCGGGCCATCTCAGAGGAGGTGCTCACCGACTGTTTAGGGAATGACCGCAGGGGAGGCTGGAGGAAGAACTTGCTGTCTGGGCCTCTAGTGCTGTGAGCCTGACACAATGAAGGTCGAGGCTTTTTTGACCTGACCACTTCTCAGAGCAAGGTGGGGCCCTAGTCTACCTTTCTTTTGGCCCCAGGCCCTTCCTGCTGCAAAGGGCTTCCCTCTCAGTCTCCCTTTCCTGGCTCAAGAGCCCAGCCCAGAGTCCTTTCCCTGGCAAAAGAGGTACGGAAGGAAGCTAATGCCCCTCCCTCCTGCAGGCAGCCAGCTCAGGCAGCCAGCTCAGCCCGCGCCTGCAGCTCAGCACCCTGGTGACGGTTGCTATGGAGATCTAAAGATAGAGCAGGAGTCGGGAGACCTGGGTCCCTCTCCCTGCTCTGCCCATTGAGCTGCTGCTGTTCCCACCCCTCCACACGCCACCCGCTCCATCCTGCACGGGGGATGCCCTCCCCAGGGAACCCAGTGCCCCTGGGCAGCACACTGCAGTTAATGAATTCTGCTTTTTTGCAGCCTGTGCTCCTGTCTGCTGCACCAGCTCCGGCTGGCTACAGGCAGTCCCAGAACTGGAATATTCAGCCATGGAATCTCGGAATCAAAGGACCATAAAATCGTAGAGTTAGAATTTTGCAGTCATAAAATCACAGTCCTCATCACATGAGTGTGTGCATGCTAAGTCACTTCAGTCTTGTCTGACTCTTTGCCCGCCAGGCTCCTCTATCCCTGGAATTCTGTGGGCAAGAATAGTAGAATGGGTTGCCGTACCCTCCTCCAGGGGATCTTCCCGACCCAGGGCTTGAACCCACCCATGCCACCTACATTGGCAGGCAAATTCTTTACCACTAGCACCACCTCGGAAGCCCAGTCCTCATCGTATCAGAGGTTAAAGCTCAGGACTCCAGAAAGTATCTCATCTATCAGACTCATTGTATCAATGCAGAAACCAGGGCCCAGAGAGGCCATGTGATCTGCCCAATATAAAACAGTTCACGGCGGGGCCATTGTCAGAAGCCAGATTTATGTCAGCCCTGTCCACAGATTCTGTACCAGTGGTTTTTTAGACTAGACTCTTTAGGATAGCATAGTTCCTGGCATGGCAGCCGTGAAGGAATGGCAGCTGAGTGGAATCCCCAGAACCCCCTCCAACCAGAGCAGTTCTGTTTTTATCCCATTTATATCTTGGGGCTTGGAGTCATTTTCATTTGTGAAATAGAGTTTTCCTGCACTGCCCAAAAAGTTGCAACAAAACTCTGTGCTGTGCCATGTTCAGTAAATAAGGACAGGCCATCGTGGGGTGGTCCCAAAGGTTTCAAACCAAGTTTCACAGACAGCATTCCATGGTCAAATAGATGTGGGGAATACAGCCTGTGGCCTTTGCCAGCAATTATGTGCATGTAAGCATGTGAGCATAATAAAGGATCTGAAAAGTCCAGTGGTGAAGAAAGGTTTTTCGTTTTAACCAGGGTTTCCCAGGCTTCTTAAACTAGAGAACATTTTGAGACCAGCCTTCCAAGGACTGAGCTTCAGGGAATCCTGGTCTGTTGCAAAGCCTCTTTTCAGCCTAGGGTAAGGAGAAGGCCCTTCTCTGAACAGCCGAGGTCCCCGACAGGAACTGTGACCTCATTCTGCCTCTGCTGTGCCTCGAGCGAGGCACTTTTCCTTTCTCAGGGTCTCTCAGTCCGGACGTCTTCGTCCACCTTTTCCTCTCCCTCAGTTGGTATGTCCTATTGAGTCTACTCACAAATACTCCTGGAGGGCCGGTTGGGAGCCAGACTCTGTTTGAGGCACTGAGGGGAGAGCAGTGAACAAGGCGAGGGCAGTTCTGGGAAGCTCCATCATGGAGCTTACAGTATGACAAGGAAGACAGGAATTAAAGCTGTAATTCTCAAAGAGATGAGTGTGCTCAAATGGGAAGTACAGAGCGCCAGGAGAATGGCTGGCTTAGGCTAGCCTGGGGGGGCTAAGACACACCAGTGTGCTGAGGGTGGAGGCCGCTCACCATTGTTATGGATGGCCGGGGGTCCCCACCTAAGGAGTGAGGGGTCTGGGGCAGTTCTTGTAGGTCTGTCTTTGTCCCATGTTAGGTATTTGATGTGTAGATATTACCACCCAGTGATAGCCAACGGCCCCTCTTGTCTTAGGATGTGTCGCCCCTTTCCCTCCTTCCATGTGGGATCTGTGTGGTCTGGATGCTGGTGGGGCTTCTTATCCTGGGACACTGGTGAGGACCCAGCCACGTCCTTGCTGCCATGATACTGAAGGGCTCATATCATCCAGAAGTTGAGAGCTGGTGGCTGGGTCCTGTGCCTCGAAAGCTGATAAGTGAGCCCAAGATAAAGACTCACCGGGGTGTGTGAGCACAGACCTCTTTGAATCACGATGAGGTGCCCATCGGCTGGCCCCCTCCTCCCGTCTGTCCTGATAATGCTGTCACAGGGTGATGTGACAAAATCAGTGGCTGCCTTGGTTCTGCCCTCGTCATGTTTTACTGCACCCCTGCAGCATTTGCATCCTCGGTCTTCAGCCTCTTGCCTCTCCCCCATACTCCTTCCTCACTGCAACCAGACCCTTTTTTAATTTTTAAAAATTTTTGCCCACACTGCACAGCATGTGGGATCTTAGTTCCCTGACCAAGGATCAAACCCACGCGCCCTGTATTAGAAGCATGGTATCTTAACCCTCTGGACTACCAGAGGACCTCCTGAAGTGTAGGAGACATCGTTGAGTGGAAGTACAGTGGTGTACAGCAGCTCTCCAAAGCTTACCTAGACTGTTTCTAACACACAGAATCTATCATTCCCTTGCTTAAAATCCATCAGTGGCTCCCTATTACTCAGGGTGTGGTGTCTGGGCTCTGCTTACCTCTCCGGGCTTCCCTGATAGCTCTGTGAAGAATCCACCTGCAATGCAGGAGACCCCGGTTTGATTCCTGGGTTGTGAAGGTCTGCTGGCGAAGGGATAGGCTACCCACTTTAGTATTCTTGGGTTTCCTTTGTGGCTCAGCTGGTAAAGAATCCACCTGCAATTCGGGAGACTTGGGTTTGATCCCTGGGTTGGGAAGATCCCCTGGAGGAGGGAAAGATGACCCACTGCAGTATTCTAGCCTGGAGAATTTAGAGTCAGACACAACTGAGCAACTTTCACTTACTTATTTACTTACCTGTCTGGGCTTATTTGATCTTGCTGTCACTCCCCCACCCCCAACTCTTATGTTCCCTTACACCCTTCAGTCCCTTCACATCTACTGCTCCTTCTGCCCAAGCCAGCCTTCCATCCTCCCATCTTCCATTCACTTTGCCTCCCTGTCTTTAGAGGGCCGAGTTTAGTGTCACACCCTCTCTGAAGCCGTACCTGCCTCTGCACCCTGGGCTAGATTACTGAGCAGAGTCTTGTGTGTTCTTCTCTTGCTGCACTCATCAAACTGTCTCTTCTGCGTGTGAGCACGTTGGGAGCTGTCCCTGTTTGCTGTGTCCCCAGATGGAAGGGTGCTCAGTACATCCTGGATGTCAAACATGCGAATAATAAACAGCTAACACTCATGGAGTCCTCTGTTGTTGTTCAGTCACTAAGTCGTGTCCGACTCTTTGTGATCCCATGGACTACGGCACGCCAGGCTTCTCTGTCCTTCACTCTCTCCTGGAGTTTGCTCAAACTCATGTCCATTGAGTTGGTGATGCCATCCAACCGTCTCATCCTCTGTTACCCCCTTCTCCTCCTGCCCTTGATCTTTCCCAGCAGCAAGGTCTTTTCCAATGAGTTGGCTCTTCACATCAGGTGGCCAAAGGATTGGAGCTTCATCTTCAGCATCAGTCTTTCCAGGGTTGATTTCCTATAAGATTAGCTTGTTTGATCTTGAAGTCGAAGTGACTCTCAAGAGTCTTCTCCAGAACCACAATTCAAAAGCATCAATTCTTTGGTGCTCAGCCTTCTTTGTGGTCCAGTTCTTAACATGCATACATGACTACAGGAAAAACCATAGCTTTGTCTATACAGACCTTTGTCAGCACCATGACGTCTCTGCTTTTTAGTATGCTGTCTAGGTTTGTCATAGCTTTTCTTCCAAGGAGTAAGTGTCTTAATTTTGTGGCTGCAGTCACCATCTGCAGTGATTTTGGAGCCCAAGAAAATAAAATTTGTCACCATTTCCACTTTTTCTCCATTTGCCATAAAGAGATGGGACCAGATGCCATGATCTTAGTTTTTTGAATGTTAATTTTTAAGCTAGCTTTTTCATGCTCCTCTTTCACCCTCATCCAGAGACTCTTTAGTTCTTCACTTTCTGCCATTAGAGTGGTATCATCTGCATATCTGAGATTGTTGGTATTTCTCCTGGCAGTCTTGATTCCAGCTTGTGATTCATCCAGCCCTGCATTTCTTATGATGTACTCTGCATATAAGTTAAATAAGCAGGGTGACAATATAAAGCCTTGACGTACTCCTTTGCCAATTTTGAATCAGTCTGTTGTTCCATGTCTGGTTCCAGCTGTTGTTTCTTGACCAGCATATTGATTTCTCAAGAGGCAGGTAAGGTGGTCTGGTATTCCCTTCTCTTTAAGAATTTTCCACAGTTTGTTGTGATCCACACAGTCAAAGGCTTTCATGTAGTCAATGAAGCAGAAGTAGATGTTTTTCTGGAATTCCCTTACTTTTTCTATGATCCATGGATATTGGCAATTTGATCTCTGGTTCCTCCTGCCTTTTCTAAATCCAGCTTGTACATCTGGAAGTTCTTTGTTTACATACTGTTGAAGCCTGGCTTGAAGGATTTTGAGCATTACCTTACTAACATGTGGAGTCCTGTAGAGGTTGCAGAATGCTTTTCACCTACACTGAAGCATGCAGTCATCACCAAATATGTGCTATTTTATTACCCCAGGATACTGATGAGGAAACTAAGCTTCTGAGACATTAACCAATTCTCCAAGGTCATGCAGGGGTATGTGCTGCAGTTGTTATACAGGTTGTATGTGGTGTGGGTGCACAGGAGATGTGTATAATGATATCACTGCTGTGCTGCTTGAAACCTCAAGAATGAAAATATGTTCATCAGTAAGAAAATGGAGAAACGAAGTGCTCTTTGTAGATACATACAGTGGAAAACCATACGGCAGCTACAGTGAGGGAGCTAGATTTATGTGTATCAACATAGACTAAATTCTAAAAACAGAGTGAAAAGCAAATTGTAAAAGGAAGGGTAGAATAAGATACCCATATTTGAACAGTTTAAAAACACAAAATAGGGACTTCCCTGTGGTCCAGTGGCTAAGGCTGTGAACTCCCAATGCAGGGGGCCCGGGTTCGTTGATCAGGGAACTAGATCCCACAAGCCACAACTAAGGATCCTGCACGCACAACTAAAAAGATCTCCCACGCTGCAGTGGAGATCGAAGATCCTGTGTGTGCCAACCAGGACCCAGTGCAGCCAAATAACTTTTTTTTTTTAATTAAAGCACAAATAATACCGAATGCTCAGGAAGGAGATTCACCAATTTCAAGGCTAGTGGTGACCTCTTGACAGAAAGAAGAGAAGGAGGTGGGATGAAGTGAGGACTTTTATCTCTATCACTTCACTAGAAAAATACTTGAAATGAATACAGCAAAGTGTTCATCTGGTAAATCTAGGTGGTGGGTTCACCGTTGTCTGCTTTATTAATGTTCTACCTTTTTCTGTGTTTGAAATATTTCTATAATTAGAGAACTTTTAAAAATAAGATTAAATATGCCATCCAAGTGCTTCAGAAACTAGAGGCTTGAAAACATTCACCGCTTCTCTCCCACCTCAGGGTAAGCTGGGCCCTTCTATGCCTTCAAGCTTTCCATTCTTTCATTTGAAACTATCATGAGCACCTACCCTGTGCCCTGGTCTAGTTGTTGTTGTTGTTCGGTCACTCAGTCGTGTCCAACTCTTTTGCGACCCCAAGAACTATAGCCCACCAGGCTCCTCTTTCCATGGGATTTTCCAGGCAAGAATTCTAGAGTGAGTTGCCATTTCCTTCTCGAGAGAATATTAACCCAGGGAAAGTGAAGTGAAAGTGAAAGTCGCTCAGCCGTGTCGAATCTGTGACCCTACGGACTATACAGTCCATGGAATTCTCAGGCCAGAATACTGGAGTGGGTAGCCTTTCCCTTCTCCAGGGGATCTTCCCAACCCAGGGATCAAACCCAGGTCTCCAGCATTACAGGCCGATTCTTTACCAGCTGAGCCACAGGGAAGCCCTGGTCTAGACAACAGTAAATAGTGTAAACAGTGCCCAGCACCCACGTACATGCCCCTCCACTTGTCCCTCCTTTCCTCGTAAACCCAAACCAGAGTGACTTTCTAGGCATCACAGTTTTGGACTCTTTCCCTGCCCCCCCACCCTTTTTTTTTTTTTTTTTTTAACTGTATTTTGTTTTCCTTTTTAAGTGAGGCAGACCAAGGTTCAGATCTCTTACTGATTCTGCAAGTATCCAGGGCAAGTAACTTGTCCTGTCTGGGCCTCAGTCTACTCACCTGTAAAGTGGGGTGGTACCGTGGTCTCCCAGGGCCATGTGAAGATGAGGGAACACACGTGATGCCCAAGCACAGCTCCTGGCCCGGAGCGGGTGTGAGAACCACTCCCCTGCCTTTCCTCTTCCCAGAGGCCCTCCCCCGCAGCGCCTGGCTCGTGCTGGCCTCTGCACAACAGCACTTATTCTCAAACTTTTCAGTTTCAGGAACTCCCCTTTTTATTATTTTCCCCATGCTTTGGAAGATTTTGATCCCAAATTGCATGTATTAAGTCATTATTAATTTATTTCCCATTTTTTATTAATCAAAGACATAGATAGCTGCCCCTCAGAGCTTCTGATCTATACAGCCCTCCGGGAGCTGCACATGGCTAACATAATTCCAGCCAGAGGCAAAGGAGTCAGCAGTGTGTGTGGTCTGGGTGGCCTGAGGAGGGCCCATGTAGTGGCACGGTGTTCATTTCCTTTTAGCTAAGAGCTGTGGAAGCAGCCTGCCTTGCGTGCGTGGATCTGCTTTCCCAGGTCACTGACCGATGGGCTGGGGGCTGAGTCTTCCCTGTGAGGCTTGAGTCCAGGGCCCCACACAAGTCCCGGACCCCTCATCTGTTTGACTCACTCCAAATAGATGGCGTGCACCAGCGCCACCCAGAAGAGCGTGGGGTTCGTGTAGTGTGTGTGTGTGTGTGTGTGTGTGTGTGTGTTAGTCACTCAGTTGTGTCTGACTCTTTGCGACCCCACGAACTGTAACCCACCAGGCTCCTCTGTCCATGGGACTCTCCAGGCAAGAATACTGAAGTGGATTGCCATTCCCTTCTCCAGAAGATCTTCCCAACCTAGGAATCGAACCCTGGTTTGACTCACTCCAAATAAATAGCGTGTACCAGCGCCATGCAGAAGAGCATGGGGTTCACATAGTGGGAGGTGGCAAAGCTGTCTGCATGTGGGTTCCACAGGCACCTGCTGGAGACCACCACGCTGACCTGCCCCTTGTCCCCAGTGCTGACGGAGCACACCAGCCTGTAGTGGGGTGGGGTGACAGCGCTGACCAGGTCCCGGATCTCGGCACTCAGCACTGCGGCCAGGTGGGCACACGGGGCCGGGTGGTAGTCCACACCAGCCAGCTTGCAGGGCAGGTGAGCCTGCATCAGCTCCTGCGCCCAGACCCAGGGGAACTTCACCTGCAACCTGGCTGCCCCCAGGGGAACCTGGAGGGAGGGGAGGAGGCGGGTGATGGTGGGGAGTGTTTGCAACAGAGAACACGTAGAGTTGGGGCTCAAAGCCTAATATGTTGAGCACAGACCCTGAGTCAGAGCAGAGGAATGGACAGACCATGGAACATAAGGACACAGGAAGATAACTTACAACTCTGTAGTCCTGAGCTTCCAAGGGGCTCAGCCTGCGATAGGTGGCCTAACGCCCAGGGTCCCGACTCCACTCCAGCTCCCTGCGTCCCCAAGGCCCTGGCCCACACCTGCTCCTGGATGATGCTGACAGGCCAGTGGCGGTTTGACTGGAGCCATGACTGTGTTCTCGAAGACGTCCGATTCTGGAAAAGTGAGAATGAGCCTGGAGGTAAGCAACGCTTGCTGAAGGTCTCCTGAGCGCCAAGTTTAGTCGTCTGTTTCGGGCTGCGTTTGCCCCAAAGCAGACTCTGAACGAGGATGTGGGTGCAAGAAGTTTACATGGGTGGGAATTAGGGAAGCGTGGCGAGGGAGGGCAAGGAGAGCCAGCACACGTGTTAACAGGCAGGCTTCCTCCTGCACAGCTGGGGCCCATCCTCGGGGGTCCCACCATCAACTGCGGAAGGCACTCAGCACTATCTACTCCTGGGGGCGAGGGAGCTGGGTGCTTATCTACCAGCACCCAGTGTCTCTCTAAGGGCTGAGGCTTGTTCCCAGGGCACCAGCTCCCAGCGCTTGTGGCCTCCCGGGTGTGGGCTCGGCCCGGCAGCCAGAGAAGCCCTCAGGCAGAGAGACGCAGGAAGCCCGGTGTGTGTCCCTCCAGCTGGGCCGGGGTGACGGAAGTGGCAATCAACAGTGTCCACCAGGTTATCTCACTTAATTCTCACAATCTTGAGAGCTGTAGCTTTCCTGTTTTATAGGCAAAGGAATGGATGCTCTCGGGGTGGAACAGCTGTCAGAGAAAGTGATGTGGCCTGAGGGCAGCCTCTGTAGTGTGCCCTCCCCCACCACCCCACCACCCCAACAGCACAGCACCTAGACAGGGAGTGTTGAAGCGACATTTGTTGGATGAGCTGGTGGATGCCACACGACCTTGGGCTAGCCACTGCTCTTCTGTAAAATGAAGATGGGATCTCGTTTCCTCCCGGGGCTGCTTTGAGGAGTAAAGGAATTGCCCCAGTGCCCAGCACTGGGCTTGGCCCACCGTCAGGTCTCTGAGCCTTACTTTCTTTTCTCCTCTGAGGGCAGGAGGGGTCTCTACTAAGAGGTGAATCTTCATGCCCTGCTCAGTGGTTCCAGAAAAATCTCCAGAACATCCCTACTGGCTCCACCCAACCAGACCTGAAGCCTGTCCAAGTCCCCCGCCCCCTACCACCACACCCATGTTAATAAAGCAGTAGCCTGCCTTGCCTCCCTGTTAGTCCAGAGAATACTCTCTCCCTCGATCTCTCTGTCTCTGTCTCCAACTCACATTTTCAGCCTCTCCTTAACCTTCCTCATCTACCATCACTCCCCAGTCTGCTGCCATCTGGTACCTGCCCCACCTGCGCCCTATGGGCTCTACACGGTCCCTGGCATCCAGAGATCATTTTTCAGCTGCATTTGAGGCTGTTGTCAATTCCCCCCTTTCTGACCCTCAATTTCCTCAATGGCAAAATGCGTCCTACTTCGCTAATTAACTCCTTCATTCATGTGTTCAGCAAACATTCCTGGACACCCCCCTGTGTGCAGGCTGGGTCCTTGAGGACCCTGACTTTGGGGGTGTCCACAATCTCTGGGCTAGGGGGTTAGGGAGCAGATGCCATTATAACAAATGTGAAAGAGCTTGGCACACTGCCTGGTATAGAGTGGACACTCAGCAAGTGCTGGGCTCTATCTTGTCTGTCTTTCGGGCCTCAGTTTCCACAGCCAGAAAATGGGTATGAGGAGGTTGAACTTGCTCTTTGAAGTCCCCTTCCCAGCTCTGATGGCCCAAGGCCCTGCTCCCACCCCCTCCTCCAGTTGGAGCCCTTCCCTCTCACCTTGAGCTCCTGAGTTAGCCTGCGAACAGCCAGGAGGCCTTGGAAGCTGAGCCTGGCAGCTCCTGCGCTGGACTTTCTGAAGCTTGGCTGGCCGCCTTTCTTGATGGAGGACCTGATGAGGGAGTGCTGCTCCCCTGACCAGGATGGCCAGGGACCTGAAACACAGGTGGGCAGAGGAGGCAGGAGGGACCAGGGCTCCCAGTAAAGAAGGCAAGAGCAGCTTTGGCCCCCAGCTCTGCCATTCCAGGCATCTACAGCCCTGTGTCCCCAGTCTGCATTGAGCTCAGACCTCTTCTTCCCCCCTACAAGTGGCCTTCCTTGTGGGTAGAATAAGTGTCACGGTAAGAACAGCCTTTTGAACTAATCAGGTGTAAGCTCAAGTCTCAGCACTACCATTTCTTGGCTGAGTCATCTTGGGCAAATCTCTCTTCTCTGAACTTCAGTCTCCTCATGTGTGAACTAGCAGTGCTTGGTTTCCTTGTCTCAGCTTACATTTATGTGCACATGTGCTCAGTCACTTCAGCTGTGTCGACTCTTTGTGACTCTATGGACTGTAGCCCACCAGGCTTCTCTGTCCATGGGATTTCCCAGGCAAGAATACTGGAGTGGGTTGCCATGTTCTTCTCTAGGGGCTCTTCCCGACCCAGGGATCAAACCCGCATTTCCTGCATTACAAGCAGATTCTTTACTGACTGAGCCACAGGGAAGCCCTTCAACTGATGTTTACTGAGCACTTAATCTGCGCAATGGGCTGAAAAACACAGATCTCTGCCACTCCCGGTGGTCGTGTGCTGGTGGGAAGACAGTAAACAGCAATACTGCCCTGCTAAGGGGTGTTTGAAATGGGGACACTAATACCTCCTCCCTGAACTCTGAGAATTGAGTGGGATGAAGTGCACAAAGTAGGGTGCCTGGGCCTGGCACCTGGTAGGTGCTCAATAAACGCTTGTTGAATAAGTGAACAAATACAAGCAATTCTCTCTGAGGCCTGATTACTAAGTGGTAAAAAGGAGCTGGTCATCCATACTTTGTGAGGTTGTTATAAAGATTTTTAACTTTGTTGAAATGAGTGAATTTACATGAATAAAATAGAATAGACCCATGTAAAGTGCTCAACCCAGTGCCCAGCTCAAGGCCTGGTGGCTCCAGTTATCACTCATCCACGCGGAAACATGCTGCCCGTGCTGTGCACAGCGCTTCACAGTTTACAAAGCCCTGTGGCATCTTATGTGTGGGCTTCACAGCAGCCCAGGGAGGTCGGGCAGGATTAACCCCCGTGGCACATGTGGAAACTGAGGCTCGGTGGTGGGGGTGAGGAAGTGTGACTTGCCCAAAGTTACACAGGCTGTCAGATGTGAAACATGGGTCCAAACCCAGGGAGTTTCAAACCCAAACCTGTCACTCTTTCCACTAAACCAAGCATAGCAGCAGTGATCCAGCACCGCTGAGGGCGAGCAGCCCCCAGAGTGGGGGGGCATTCTCTGCCTGATCCCCCAGACCTCCGGGTGTCCCAGGATTGGGGGTGCCCACACTGCACAGTCCCAGCTCCAGGCAGGCCCCTTCCGGGCTGGGCCCTGGCTTCCTGTCTACGATGTGGGTCAGTATCCCTCCCAGGCAGGAAGGGCCCAGAGCTGGGTGGGGCCACAAAGGGCGGCGATGTAGGCCCCCTCCTCACTTTCCTCCCAGAATCCACGGAGTCAGAGGCTGAGAAGGTCACACCCTTGTCCAGGGTCTCCCTAGAAACCTCATCTTTGGTGCATCTGGTCTTCTGCGTTGTCATTCCCGGGCTGTGGCCCTTGCACTTAGCCTTTGGGAACGAGGACAGGGCAGCAAGACTATGAGAGAAAACAGAGACACAGGGAGAGGAGGCGGGGCTGTGTCTTCCTCCTCTGGGCAAAGTCCCAGCCCTGGGCTGGTGTGTGGCTCCCAGGGGCGTGGGAAGCCAGCAAGTCCCCAGGGGTCCCCTTCTGCTATCCCGGGACCCCACTCCAGCTCCCCACCAGCCCCAGCTCTGCAGGGGCCTGCCTCCTCGTGCCTCCCTGCTTTCAGCTTTCCACTTTCCTCCTGAGTTCTCTGTCTGCATTCTGGCCCCTTTCTCATTTCCCTCTGGCATCTTACACACTTGCTCACACTGTGCTGACCTGTGGTTTTCAGTCAGACCCAGCAGAGGAAGTCTGGGGTGTGAGGAGTAAAGGTGTGGGTGTGCCCCGAATGTCCTTACCTCCCGACCCCTGCCCCCCGGGAACCCAGACTCCTGGGAAGCTCCCCTGAGTCCTCAGGGTCCTGGTCAAGAGAGAGATGTGGCTCCCCAGGGCCCAGTCAGGAATCCCAGGGCGGGCACAGGCTCTCTGCCCTCTGCCGCACCCTCCTTTGTCGGCCCAGACCTCTGGGAAAGGGCGGCATAAGGCAGCACTCTCGCTATCCCGTGGGCTCCGTCCCTGTACCCCGGGTGGAGGGGCAGATTCAGGCTTGAAAACAAAACAAGCTTAGGGAGGAGCCCCAGACATGGACAGGCACACCAGATCCGTGGGAGCAAAGGTACTCAGAGCTGTGTGCACACCTAGA
Source organism: Bos indicus x Bos taurus (assembly GCF_003369695.1). Taxonomy (NCBI): domain Eukaryota; kingdom Metazoa; phylum Chordata; class Mammalia; order Artiodactyla; family Bovidae; genus Bos; species Bos indicus x Bos taurus. The sequence goes on from NC_040078.1 coordinate 92,202,436, forward strand.
GGGACAGGTTTACACTAACACACTGACCTGTGCACTAGCGGACAGCTGTGTACCCACGAAAATAGCCGTGCACTTATAAGTGTGCATCTGTGAAGAGGTGTGTGTCCCCTGAGAGTGTCACACACACCCACAGCTGTGACATTTGCACTCAAGACACACGTATGCACCCAGGGAGGGGCATTCCCTTGGAAATGTGTAACATCCAGGGAGAGAGCCGGGTACACGCAGGTCTAGGTGGATAACCGCAGTCATAGCGGGGGACACGTGCCTACACAGGTGTGTGGGGTTCAAGTGTACACAGAGATGTGTGCAAAGGAACAGGTGTGAGTGCACAGCACTGGGTGTCGTCACAAAGGGCGTTTTCACACTCAGCAATGGACAGTCACCCAGAGAGAGACCAACATACATGGTGCCCAATGCCCAGACACCAAGGTGAGTTCATGAGCCCAAGGAAGCAGTCTGAGCAGATGGTGACACAGGGCACCCCGAGGTGGACACGTGTGCGGTGACAGAAGCAGCACGGCGGCGCCCCCGACTAGACATACAGAGACCCTCAGGGACAGCTCCGCGCCCACTGGCTCCAAGGGGCTGCAGGGCCGGTGGCAGAAAGGAGCGTCCTCTCCACGCCAAGACACGCCCTGGAAGTTTGAGTGGGTCCTCAGGGTTCTGCTGTGGGAATCTTCCCAGCGAGGTGCTGCAAGGCCCCGGATACCCAGGGTGACAGTCCCGTGGGAGGTATAGAACTCCCGAGTGACCGAGGCAGGGTGGCAGCGGGCGGCCTTTGTTCCTTCCCCATCTTCTCCCCTGGGGACTGGGAGAGTGCAGAGGCCAGGCTGCTGACTGGAGGGAGGGGCAGCCAGGCAGGGGAGACCTCACTCAGAGGTGACCTCAGGAGGGAAGGGTTAGAAAGGCGTGGGTGTGCCCTGGGAGCTGTGCAGCCTTTGGCACTCACACAGACATACGGGAAGACATGCATTCCCAGCTCACTGAGTGCTGGCATGCTCCCGGTCCCCAGCGGGTCCCCGCCCATCCACCCTCACAACGCCTGGCAGGGAGATGCCATTCTCACGTCACAGACGAGGAAGCGAGGCCTGGAGAAGTGGTAGCTAGTCCAAGGTCACACAGCTGGTAACTGCCAGAGCTATCTGAACCTGTATGGCTGGGGTTCTAGGGGCGCCAGGCTGAACCACCACACTAGACCATCCAGTCACTCCACTGGGTCGAAGAGAAATATGGGCTCAAATCCACAAGGACACTTCCTAGCTGTATGTCCTTGAGCAGTTGAATCCATGACTGGCTGCTGAGCACTTAGCATCTGCTAGGGAGGACATGCCGGAGAAGGCAATGGCACCCCACTCCAGCACTCTTGCCTGGAAAATCCCATGGACGGAGGAGCCTGGTGGGCTGCAGTCCATGGGGTTGCTAAGAGTCGGACACGACTGAGCGACTTCACTTTCACTTTTCACTTTCATGCATTGGAGAAGGAAATGGCAGCCCACTCCAGTGTTCTTGCCTGGAGAATCCCAGGGACAGGGGAGCCTGGTGGGCTGCTGTCTATGGAGTAGCACAGAGTCGGACACGACTGAAGCAACCTAGCAGCAGCAGCAGCAGCAGCAGGGAGGACATGCAGCAGGATGGAGACCATGAGAGGACGTGCTCTGGGCAAAGCTCGTGCTGGGCACTAGGATGAAAACCCAAGAAGATAGAGGATATTCACAGAAAAACATGGCAGTCAGAGCATGGGTGATCCTCTCTGTGCTAGGGGGTACATCCAGAGAGGGGCAGACTCCCAGCTTGGGGTATGGTCAGGAAGACTGCCTGGAGGAGGTGACAATGTTCTGAAGGATGAGCAAGAGTCTGTCAAGGGAAGCTAGAGCAGAAAGAAAGGCAGTCCAGGCTCAGGGCACAGCATGTAGAAATGAGAGAGGTGCTGATGGCTGGGCTGTGATGCTCAGGATGGGGACAAGGTCTGAGACGTTCTCTGTGTGTGTGTGAGTGGGGGGCAGGGGAGGAGTCCTGGAGAGGCATGAACACCAAGCAGAAGAGTTTAGATTTTATCCTGAGCAGAGGGCTGACGTAGTCAGGTCAGCATTTTAAAAAAATCAGAGCAGAGTGGTTGGGGTGGGTAGAGGGCAGGCAAGAGTGGAGGCACACAGGTGGGTGAGATGAGGAGCCTGCTGTAGAGATGCAGAGAGAGACGGGGAGAGGTAGGGGTGTCTTCAGAAGCTGCCTCAGAGCCGAGAGCCGTGACTAGGCTCAAGTGTGACCGCCGATGTGGGGATGAGGGGAGGGAAGTCCAGGCAGCTCCAGCATTCTTCCTGGTGGGCTGGTTGTGGTGCCACCTTGAAGAGGAAATGCCAGAGGAGCAGCAAGTTTGGGGGAGGGGCGGTGACGAGTTCAGCTGGGAGCTGTGGATTTCGAGGGGCCTGAGGTGCGCTGTGGTGGTTACAGTTGGCTGCCAGACTAGCAGCCATCTTTGCTCCTGCCATCCAAATTCTGGTGTGTTGTGGAAGTGAAATGCCTGGTCTTCCGAGGTGAGCTATGCTAAGCCCATCAGGATAAACTTCTCCTCTCACCAGTGATGTTCTAAGAGTGGGCATGCGTCTGAGTTTGGGCTCTCCCAGAAGCAGACCTTGAGACAGGATGTGAAAGCGTGTGGTTTATTTAGGAGAAAGAGGGAACCCTGATGAGACTTGGTGACCAGGACACAGATAATTTGACCGCAGGGAGGCAGTGCACCCAGCAGAACTTGAAAGAGGGAGGGGAGGGGAGAAACCGAAGATGAGTATAGACGTTATTCTCAAGAAGCCTGGTTGTGCAAGCCAGTAGACGGGTAAAGGTGAGAGCTGGAGGGAAGCACAGGCTCACAGAGAGTGTATCCCGTGATGGGGAGACCCTCATGCACTTGACTGTGGATGGAGTCTGCCAGGAGCCGCTGGAGAGCTAGGTGCCTGAGGCAGGGAGAGGATGGGCTCAGGCAGGAGGTGGAACCACCTTCCCCTGAGGCTCGGGGGAGGGGTGTGTGAGCACAGGGTGAGGACCGGAAGGTGAAGGGGCTTTCCTGTTTGCCTGTCTCCCTCTGCAGGAAGGGATGGGGTAACCCACAGGAGGGGTGGGGATGCACTGTCTCAGGGAGGCTGCTGACTGCCTGGGATGGTGTCTGTGGAGTCACAGGGAGAGAGCCACTGGGGGAGCCAAGGCAAGGCTGGGGCCGGAGCTGAGATCCTAGGCGAGGCTGGAGACCATGAACAATGGGTGCTGGTTCTGACCACACAGGGACGGCACTCCACCTAGCAGCACCCAGAGTCCAGACACCCAGGGGAGAAAGTGGCCAGCTGGACTTGTCCAGCAGATGGCATGAAAGGAGAGTAGGATGACCCTGACCCTGTGGTCTAAGCCTGAGGGGCAAGGGGGTGAGGGATATGCAAGGTGACGGGGAGATGAGCAGGGACGGGAGAGGAGTGTCACAAAAGTGCTGGGAGAGATGCGGTTGCTCCAGGGGCGGGACGAACACTTCACAGGTGAGGGGTTCAGGGAGTAACACGTGGATGCTGTCACGGCCCCGCCCACATCCTGCGGTCTTCACCATTCCCAGGCTTCTGCTGTGACACCTGGACACTGGGGCTTCACAGGCAGGTTAGAGATGCCTGAGAGGATGGTCTCAAGCAGTGGTCACCCAGGGGCAGCTGGCAGTCGGTGGACAAATTCGCTGCCTCCTTGCCCCTCAGTGGAACGCTGTCTCCCGGAGGTGCCCATGGGGTGGAGGCTCGGTTGCCCACAGTGGTCAGCTGCAGGTTAACACACCCTGAATCAGCTTCTTCTCACCGCTCGTCTCCCTGCTCTACCCCCTGATCTGTGCTTCCTCGGATTACTTTCCAGATACACTCCTTGTCCTCAACTCCCTGCCACAGGGTCTTCTTGTGAAGCAACTCAACTCACAACAGTGACTCAAACCCTCTGTGCTTCAGTTTCCCCCTCTGCAAGACGGGGAGGCCAATCTGTGCCTCTGAAACTGGGAGGACACACACACAGGTCTGGGAAGCTCAGTGCCATGCCCAGGACTCAGCAGACATTGGGTTAGCGCCCTCTCTCAGACATGCATGTGTGTGTGTGTGCATGCACGCATGTGCTCAGTCACTTCAGTCCTGTCCAACTCTTTGCGACCCCATGGGCTGTAGCCCACCAGGCTCCTCTGTCCCTGGGATTTCCCAGACAAGAATACTGGACTGGGTTGCTATTCCTTTCTGCGGGAGATCTTCCTGACCCAGGGATCAAACCCGCATCTCCTGCATCTCCTTCGTTACAGGAGGATTCTTTACCACTGAGCCACTGGGGAAACCCTCTTATACATGCAGTAGGTATTAGCTCCATTCCCCTCAGACTGTCCAGGACATGGCACCTTTCTTTTCCTGCCAATCAGGCCCCACACATAAGCCAGTCCCTCAGGCCTGACCATTCCTAATGCTCTTGGCTGAATATCTTCCAGGCGGCCTCCCTCCCTTGCTGGCAGCAAAGGGCCCCCTGGGGACCTCCTGACAAAAGGATGATTCTGAGGCAACACGTGGTCTGGCAGATGGACGTCTGAGCTCCTCAGAGGTCAGCAGAATCCTCCTCGCTCCTGTGCGCTGAGCCAGGCACTGACTATCATCTCATCTAATCCTCTCACTGCAGGCACTGTAAGCTCTCCTTCGTGGTCCAGGAGGCCCAGCTTCAGAGGGGCCCCACAGCCCAGCAGTGAGGGGTAGAGCCGAGATTCAGACCTTGTCTGTTAAGGCAGAGCCCAGGCTCCTCACTGGGAGGCAGGCATGGGCTTGTTTACCTCAGATGCCCTGGGCTTGGCACAGGCTCTGCACAGAGAAGGAGCTTAGGGAATGAGCCTGGGGCCTGGCTGAACCAAATAGTTTCCTGGAGTAAATTGAAAGATCCTGCTCCCTGTAGGACATGGAACCCCTGAGGGCATTGCCACAGCCCAGATCCTAGCACAGGGCCTGGCACATGGTGCTGTTTGAGCCAGGTTTGTGGATCAATAACAAGGTGACCACTTAATAGTCTTGGCCACGCAGTCCATGATTGCACTGGGCATGCTATGTGTGTGCGATCCCTTCAATCTGTGCGACCCTATGAACTGAAGTCTGCCAGGCTTCTCTGTCCATGGGATTCTCCAGGCAGGAATACTGCAGTGGATTCCCATGCCCTCCTCCAGCAGACCTTCCCGACCCAAGGATCGAACCCCCGCCTCTTGTCTCCTGCATCGCAGGCAGGTTCTTTACCCCCAGTGCCATTGGGAGTTGTCCTGTAGTGTTTTCCCATTCTGTTATTCCTGCCACGTTCTTCCCTTCGCTCTCCCTCTGAGCTCATCTATGCATGTCTCAGGGGTCCTTGTCCCCTCCCACATGGATAGGCGATGGGGAAACCTGTAGCAAGCGCCGACTGTGTTTTTTAGCATGTGTTACCACATTTCATTTCCACAGTAACCCTATAGGCAGGGCTGAGTGGCCCCACCAGATAGAGGAGTCAGATCGAGACCTAGAGGGGTTGGATGACTTTGTTCAAGGTCACCTGGCAAGGTGGAGGCCAACCCAGGACGATTCCAGATCTGCCTAGCCCCCAAACCCCTGCTCTTTCTCCACCGCCAGATTCTCTCCCAGCCCTCTCCCCACCCAGTGTGGCCAGTGCAGATCTCAGAAGTGTCAACCCAGTGACACTAGATCCGTCACCTTAGGGTGGAGTGAAGGAAGCGCAGGGGATCAGCTTACTAATTCGAGGGCCCGATGAATTATTCACACCACCATTAACTTGGAGGCCCTTGCAGCCTCACCTCTCTTTCCCCCGCTTCAGACCCTCAAGTCCTGGCCTGCCCTGAGCTCTGCAGACCTGCGGGGACCTGATGAGGAGATGCTGGTGGAGCTGGAATTCTGTCTGCTGCTGGCAGTGGCGCTGCTGGGCCCAGACCTCAGAGCCCAAGCCATGAAAGGTAGGAGCTGCTGGGGACAGGCAGGACCTGGGAGGGAGGCGGGAGGGAGGGAGGTGGCGGTGGGGTCTCAGGAGGTTTCTGTGGGAGAGGCCAGAAAGTGGAAGGCCTTTCTGGGGAGAGTTGGCTGAATTGAGTTGTACAGCTTCTGAGATGGTGAAAGACAGTGTTTGTTGAGTGCCTACTATGTGCTGGGTACTTTCCATGCATTATGCATGAATGCATTTAATCTTCACAAGAAACTTCAAGATGGGTATCAGTCTCCCACAGATGAGGAAACTGAGGGAGAGAGAAGTTAGGTAACCTGCCCAAGACTGCATGCTTACCAAGGGTGAGGGGAATGGCTCAGAGAACAAGTAAAGATTTGTTGCTGGAAAGGGTCCTTATTTTCCTCCTGAGAGCCTGCTGTACTTCCCCATCACCAGCCAAGTGACATCAAAGTTCTCTATAAAGCCAACCGCCCCCTCACCCAGGTCTGGCTCCAATCTCTATATAACATCCAGCCTTGGTTCCCAGCATCACTTGGGCATCCCATGCTCTGGCAAAGGATCACATTCCCTTCAGGAGATTTTCACCCTCAGGACTTTCACCCACTGTGCCCTCTGCCTGGAAGGTCCCTTTTCTCTTTTTCCACCTGAAAACACCTGGCTTATCCTTCAAGCTCAGCTCAAGCACCAGCTTTTCCAGGAAGACTTCCACATCCCTTCATCAGCCTCAGATGCCCCTCCTTGGCGCTCTTTGAACCCTCTTCTTGCACCCTGGTCCCAGGTCCTTTGTGGGGCTCCAGTCCTCTGTGAGTCTGTCTGGGAAGCCAGGGCAGTATCACTCACCTGTCTTCAAGGGGCTCATATGGAGTGGGGCTCAGCCAGCAGCTATCTGTGCCTTGTCTTCCTGCAGGCTCAAGGGGGTCTCAGGAAGGAAACCTACTTGGTGGCAGAGATGGGCCAGGCACCCAGGCGTCTTACTCCATGCCGGGGTGATCAGAGAAGCTAACTGTTCCCATTTTTAGCCACTAGGACTTCAGAGGCTTTGGAGTGGCCCTGGGGGTCAGGGTGCCTGAAGGACAAAGCTTTTACCTGTGCTGGCCCCTGGGGCCTCCTGGGCCACAAGAGATTTTCTCCAACCTTCTCATGGCCTTTCCCATCCAGTGGGAAGGTCTGGGGGAACGACAATGACAGTGACTGGACAGGTTGTCCCTCTATCCTCTTGACATAAAGGCATGGATCAGACACCACTCCCGCCCTGACCTGCCCCCGGGGCCAGACGACCTGTTGTGAACTGGGTGTGCATCTTGTAGCTCTTGCACGGCTTTCTCTTATCTGTGCTCACAGCTACCCAGCAAGGTCATTATCCCCATTTCACAGATGCCCGACTGAGGCTCAGGGAGGCTAAGTCACTGTGAGTCTGAGCCTTTAGTTGCTGTTTCCTCCCTCCAAATCTTCCCCAACTTATGAAGCCTTTGTTCCTCCTAGCCAAACACCCCCATCTCCCGTGTCCCTCCTCTTACAGGGCTGGCTCCAGCAAGACTGGCCTCCCTCCCTCTGGACCCCAGAGTCCCCTGTGTGGCCCCAGCACATTCATACCACGTGGCTTTGTCTCATTTGCCTAACTACCCCCACCTTACCCCCTAGCTGTGAACACCCCAGGGAGGGACCCATTCTGAATCAGCACAGGCATGTATAGTGCACATGCTTGACAAATGTGCCTCTCTTACAGGAACTTTGGTGAAGCATCTTCAAGATGCTTTTGGTTGCAAGGGACAGAAACCCAACCTGGATGAGTTTAAGCAAGAAGAGAAGTGCACTGGCTCTGTCACCAGGGAGGCAAGAGTGTAGCTGAGCTGGGCTGCTTGGGTTCCAGGCCATTTCTGCTTGTCACATGGTTGTTGCCATCTGTTGACAAGCTTTCTCAGCGGGCCCTGAGCTTGGTCCCACCCAGGGCTCTAACTCCGGGCTTAGGGATCAGGGAAGGAAAGGTCTCATCTGGGCATTCTGCAGCAGGATTCTGGTGGCACAGGCCCACCCCCCAGGCCAGTCACTTGGCAGTGGTGGAGGCCTCAGGATTTCCCAGCTAGGCTCACGTGTCCTCCCTGGGTCAGGGAAAGATGTGGGAGAGTTATCATATGGAGGCAAGGGAAGGGAGCAGTGTTTAAACTCAGGGGCTTATTCTTGCCAAAGATAGAGGAATGGGTGCTGCGTGGACCCAAACAGGATGTCAGCTACAGGGGTAACTTCCCTTTCTGGGCCTCAGTTTTCTTATCTGTTAAATGGAGTCAGTAACACCTGTGCTGCCTATTTTATGGGGATATTATGAAGATGATACTAGATCATTCACTCGTTCATTCATTCAGCAAATATATACTGAGCACCTGCTTTATGCCAGGAGCTCTTCCAGATGCCTGAGATACAGCAGAGAACAAAGTAGATGAAAATCCCTTCTTTTATAGAGTTTACAGTTTTGTAGAGAGAGACTGACAGTGAACTGAACAAATGAGGAAGTAAATAGTACATTCAGTGGTGGTGGGTGCTATGGAGAAAGCATAGCCAAAAAGGGAGAGACGGGTAGAGGGATGGGGAAAGGGTTTCAGTTGCAAATAGGGTGGTTGAGGGAAGCTTCACTGACAAGGTGACTAAGAATGTGTTGATCATTTTTTTTTCAACTTTTAACTATGAACATTTTCAAACACTAAGTGGAGAAAATAGTATAATAAATCCTGATGTCTCCATCAACCATCTTCAACAATTGTCAACATTTTGCCTTTCTTGGTTCTTCTAAAGAAAGTGAAAGTGTTAGTCATTCAGTCGTGTTCTACTCTTTGTGACCCCATGGACTGTAGCCTACCAGGCTCTTCTGTCCATGGAATTCTCCAGGCAAGAATATTGGAGTGGGTTGCCACTCCCTTCTCCAGGGAATCTTCCCCACCCAGGGATCAAACCTAGGTCTCCTGCATTGCAGGCAGATTCTTTATCATCTGAGCCACCAGGGAAGTCCTCTGGTTCTTCTATCCTACCTCCATCTCCATTTTAGCAGGGTGTGGGGCAGGGGAGGGTCAGAGAAATTTAAAGACCATCTCAAATATACTATTTTACCCATAAATATTTCAGAGTATATCTAACAGATATATATTCAGTAGATAGATATTCCTGATAGTATTACAATTATGTAATAATTCCTTACTTTTATCTCATACTCAGTTCATGTTCCGTTTTCCCCAATTATTGCAAAAACAAAAAAATCCTATTGCAATTGGTTTGTTCAAATCAGAATCCGAAAAAGGTTCACACATTGCTTTTGGTAGGTATTTGACTCTTGAGTCTTTCTCTCTCTCTTTTTTTAATTGACGTCTCTGACAACCGCTTTTCTGCTGTTTCTATGATTCTGACACTTAAGATTTCACATGTAAGTGATACCATGCAGTATCCGTCTTTCTCTGTCTCGCTTATTTCACTTAGCACGATGCCCTCAATGTCTATGTTGCTGCAAATATCAGGATGAATGCCTTTTTTAGGCTGAGTACCATCCTATGCCATATGTGTCTCCATTCACCTGTTGGTGGACGTTTAGGTTGTTTCCATATCTTGGCTATTGCGAATAACTGTGCAATGAACATGAGAATGCAGATAACTCTCCGATATGCTGTTTTCATTTCCTTTGAAATATGCCCGAAGTGGAATCGGTGGATCATATGGAGTCCTATTTTTGTGTTTTTGAGAAGCCTCCATATTGTTTGTCATAGAGGATGCACAGTTTCCATTCCCACCAACAGTACACAAAGATTCCTTTTTTTCCCACACATCCTTGCCAACACTTTTTGTTTCTTATCTTTTAAATAATAACCATCCTAACAGATGGGAGCGGAGAAGGCAATGGCACCCCACTCCAGTACTCTTGCCTGGAAAATCCCATGGACAGAGGAGCCTGGTGGGCTGCAGTCCATGGGGTCTCTAAGAGTCGGACACGACTGAGAGACTTCACTTTCACTTTTCACTTTCATGCATTGGAGAAGGAAATGGCAACCCACTCCAGTGTTCTTGTCTGGAGAATCCCAGGGACGGGGGAGCCTGGTGGGCTGCCGTCTATGGGGTCGCACAGAGTCGGACACGACTGAAGCGACTTAGCAGCAGCAACAGATGGGAGATGGTATCTCATTGTGGTTTTGACTTGCATTTCCTTGATGATCAGTGATGTTGAGCACCTTTTCATGCACCTGTTGGTCATCTGTATGACTTCTTTGGAAAAATTCCTACGCAATTTCTCTACTCATTTTAAAGCAGACTTTGTTGTTTTCTTTTTGGTCTTCAGTTGTATGAATTCTTTATATATCTTGGATATTTACCCCTAATCAGATGTATGATTTGCAAATATTTTCTTCATTCCATAGACTTTTCTTTTCCCATTTTATTAACAGTTTCCTCTGTTGTGTGGAGGTGTTAGTTCAATGTAGTCCCACCTGTTTATTTTTGTTTTTGTTGTCAAATCCAAAAAATTATTGCTGAGACCAAAGTCAAGGAACTTACCCTCTATATTTTCTTCTAGTTGAGCCTTTTAAAAATATGTTAGTTGTAAAAAAATAAATAAATAAATAAATAAAAATATGTTAGTTGTGTCTCCCCCTGCCACCTTATTTACTTAGAAGCACCTGGGTCATTAGAATTTCCCACATTCTGGACTGGGCTGAATGTGTCCTCAAGGGGTCATTTAGACTGTTCCTCTAGCTTCCATATTCCTCTAAATTTTGACAGATCCAGAGATTTCATTAGCTTCAGGTTCCTTTTTTTTTCCCCTATAAGAAGATATTATAGGTGTTTCATCAGGTCACCTATTATCCAGTGTTCCACTTTGATGTTAAGATTGACCAGTCGGTTCAGTTAGCCTCATCCATCCACCATAAAGTTTCTTATAAATGTAACTTTTTGGGTATTTTTTAAATGATTTTTAAAAACCATTTTAAAAATTTATTTATTTTTGGCTGTGTTGGGTCTTTGTTGTTGCATGGGCTTTTCTCTAAGTTGCAGCAAGCAGGGGCTACCCTCTAGTTGCAGTGAAGGGCTTCTCATTGCGGTGGCTTCTCTCGTTGCAGAGCATGGGCTGTAGGCACGCGGGCTTCGTTAGTTGCGGCACATGGGCTCAATAGTCGCAGCTCCCCTGGTCTGGAGCACAGGCTCGATAGTTGTGGCCCATAGGTTTAGCCACTCTGCAGCATGTGGGATCTTCCCAGACCAGGGACTGAACTAGCATCTCCTGCGTTAGCAGGTGGATTCTTTACCACTGCGCCACCAGAGAAGCCTGGTATTTTTTAAATATAAAACTTTTCAAACATTAGCAAAGTTGAAATAACTTTACGGAGAATATTTGTCTGCTTAAGGAGGTTTAACCTCTCCTCATTTACCTTTTTCCTCCATGATTAGGATAGATGATGATGATGATGATTTCATTAAGGTTTGCAAACTTATGTTTTCTAATGTTCTTTTTTAAAAAAATTTGTTTATTTGGCTATTCTGGATCTTAGTTGTGGCATGTGGGATCTTTGATCTTTGTTGTAGCATGAGGGATCTTGAGCTGCAGCGTGTGAACCCAGTTGCAGCAGGTGGGATCTAGTTCCTTGACCAGGGATCAAATCCAGGCCCCCTGCACTGGGAGCGTGGAGTCTTTACCCCGGACCACCAAGGAAGTCCCTAAAGTTGTTATTCTTCCTGTAGTCTTCTTTAAATAATACTTTTTCTTCATCAACTATTCAGTTATCCTGAAATGCATATAATTTATAACAAGAAAGACAAATTAAATGCTTAATTCTTTCTCTATGTAGCAAGAAGAAAATGACTTCATGCCCCAGAAATCTCTAAAAGAAATCAGTAAGTTCCATTTTAATTTCTTTTAATTTTTTAGTTCATTATGAATTCATAAATGTTTATATATTTGATGGGTTTCAGCTCACTGCAGTAAATCTTTTTTGAAGCTCCAATTATACCTTCTAGCGGGTTTCTGTGTCTTTTGACACAATCCCAGCGGTTGTGATAGCTTCTTTACTCTGTAGCTTGACAAGGTGTCCCAAGTGTATTTTGTATGTTTTCTGCCCCTGACTATTTCTCTAAGGAGTCCTGGTTCATCTTAGTTGGACATAACAATCTTAGTTTAGTTGGACATAATAATCCTAATTTAAGTTGAAGGGGTACAAAATACTACCGGAATATTATTGCCTTTAGGCTTTTTAGTGAACAAAGCTGATAAATTAATATTTTTAGAAATAAAAATAAATCTTGTTCATACTGATGTTCTCAATTCAAATGAAGGATCTCAAGAGTTCTTAGTTTTTTTAGTTTTAATTTGTATCTCTCTCCTCTTATACTGCAAATCTTAATTTCTATTGACACTGGCACACTTCCTTTATTCCAATTATCAGTTCAGTTCAGTCGCTTGTATCCGACTTTTTGCAACCCCATGGACTGAAGCACGCCAGGCTTCGCTGTTCACCAACTCCCGGAGCTTACTCAAACTCATGTCCATCATGTCGGTGATGCCATCCAACCATCTCATCCTCTGTCATCCCTTTTCCTGACTTCAATCTTTCCCAGCATCAGGGTCTTTTCCAATGACTCAGTTCTTCATATCAGGTGGCCAAAGTATTGGAGTTTCAGCTCCAGCATCAGTCCTTCCAATGAATATTCAGGACTGATTTCTTTTAGGATTGACTGGTTGAATCTCCTTGCGGTCCAAGGGACTCTCAAGAGTCTTCTCCAACACCCCAGTTCAAAAGCATCAATTCTTTGGCGCTCAGCTTCCTTTCTTTATAGTCCAACTCTCACATCCATACGTGACTACTAGAAAAACCATAGCTTTGGCTAGATGGATCTTTGTTGGCAAAGTAATGTCTCTGCTTTTTAATATGCTCTCTAGTTTGGTCATAGCTTTTCTTCCAAGGAGCAAGTGTCTTTTAATTTCATAGCTGTAGTCACCATGTGCAGTGATTTGGGAGCCCACAAAAATAAAGTTTCTCACTGTCTCCACTGTTTCTCCATATATTTGCCAAGAAGTGATGGGACCAGATGCCATGATCTTAGTTTTCTTTATGTTGAGTTTTTTTTAATTAATTAATTTATTTTAATTGGAGACTAATTACTTTACAGTATTGTAGTGGTTTTTGCCATACATTGACATGAATCAGCCATCAGTGTACATGTGTCCCCCATCCTGAACTTCCCTGCACCTCCCTCCTCATCCCATCCCTGAGGGTCGTCCCAGTGCACCGGTCCTGAAGGCCCTTTATCATGCATGGAACCTGGACTGGCGATCTATTTCGCATATGGTAATATACATGTTTCAATGCTACTCTCTCAAATCATCCCACTCTTGCCTTCTCCCACAGAGTCCAAAAGTCTGTTCTTTATATCTGTGTCTCTTTTGCTGTCTCGCGTATAGGGTCATCGTTACCATCTTTCTAAATTCCATATATATGCATTAATATACTGTACTGGTGTTTTTCTTTCTGACTTACTTCACTCTGTATAATAGGCTCCATATGTTGAGTTTTAAGCCAACTTTTTCACTCTCCTCTTTCACTTTCTATGGCATTGGGGTTACTTAATCTTTTGATATTTTAAAAATTATATTAAAATTATTCATGATTAAAAAGTCAAAATTATAAAATAACTTGCATTTAAAGATGTCTAACAGTCACACCTGTTTCCTCCCCGCTGCTTACTTCTTCCTGTTATAGAGAACCATTTTTATTAGTTTCCTTCCATTGTTTTCTTTTTCAAAATATAAACCAATACATACATATAAGAATGTACTTCAAACTTTGTAATACACTGCACATTTTCACTCAGGATGGGGGTGGGTAATATTACTTTTAATTTTTGAATTCCCCAACGGACATCTTTAGTGCCTAGTATATTTTATTTAAAAGCACAGGCCCATGGGACTTCCCTGGCAGTCCAGTGGTTAAGACTCCAGGCTTCCACTGCAGAGGGTACAGTTTCAATCCCTCTACCTATAAAATTACAGGCCTACCTGACACTTCCTATCTCCTTCCCCTGCTTTATTTTTCTCCAGAGCACTTATCACTAGTTAATACACTCCATATTTTCCTTATTATGTTTATTGTCTATCTTCCCCACTAGAATTTTTGTCTATTTGTTCCTGCTGTAACCCCAGCACTTACAACAATGCCCCACACTCAAACAATATTTATTGAATGCATAAAAGAATGTTTGGTAGTATTTGAAGAATAAGTAAATGAATGAACAAATAAATGAATAAATGAAGTGATTGAGGGCCATGGCCTCTTGCTCTCTCTTTCCATCCCAAAGACCCTGCTTTGAAGCTGGGCCGTGATCCGAGACCCTAGCACTGACTCTAGGTCATTCTTCCCTCTTGCCACAGGTGTCAAATGTGGGGGTGTGCTCTCAGCACCTTCTGGAAACTTCTCCAGCCCCAACTTCCCCAGCCTCTACCCCTACAACACGGAGTGCAGCTGGCTGATTGTGGTGGCCGAGGGCTCCTCCGTGCTGCTCACCTTCCACGCCTTTGACTTGGAGTACCACGACACCTGCGGCTTCGACTTCCTGGAGATCTACAACGGCGCCTCCGGGGACCAGGGCAACCTGCTGGGGAGGTTCTGCGGCAGGGTGCCCCCGCCACCCTTCACCTCCTCCTGGCACGTCATGTCTGTGGTCTTCCACTCAGACAAGCACGTGGCCAGCCGCGGCTTCTCCGCGGCCTACCAGAAAGGCAAGGGGGACTTGGTGGTGGAGAGTGTGGCCTTGGGTGGGGATGGGGGAGGGCAGCGGGGGCAGGTAAGACAGGCCGGGTCTAGGCATCTTAGCGTGTGGGCCGCCCTGTTACCTGGATGCCCCTGCTCTCGTAGCTCATGGGGCAGAGGCGGCCTCTGTTGGTAGTCTTGGTGGTTTTGTGTTCCCACCTTCATGGCAGCACTCCCCTCCTCTCCGTCCGTTATCCTGGGAGCCCCCGGAGGGTCTCACTGTGCTCAGGGACGAGGCCTCTTGTCCTCACCTATCCTTGTCCTCTCACCCCTGAGTGGCCTTGGGACACAGGAGGGGACATTGTGCTGCCTCTGCTCCTCAGCACTCTGTGGCATCTTATTACGTCATGGGCACTTGAGTTCCCCCCACCCCTCACGTCCTCAGCAGTGGGAGGGGCACAGGGTCTGTGTGGAGCTGGTGATTCTCTCCTTCACAAAGACTTTCCTGAGCTCGCCCCTTACATCATGGTCCCTAACCCCAGCCGGGCTTGGCGCCTGCCCTCAGGCTAGTGAGGGGAGCACAGGCCTTGCTCTCAGTGCCTGTCTGCTAGACTCCTTCCTCCTTCCTCAGGCTTCTCTGCTCACCCTCAAAGCTCCTTCGTCCTCCCTTCTCCCAAGGCCAAAACCAAAGGCCTTCCTCATGTCAGCTCAAACAATGGGTGCCACAGAGGCTCCTGGAGCACAGCATCCACCAACAGCAATCAGGGCCAGGGTGTGGGCAGGGGCAGGTGTATGTGTGTGCGCACGTGCTCACGTGTGCAAGCTGATGGACATCAGTCCCCGCTGGCTTTGGAGGCATAGATTTGTAGAATGCTGAAACACGAGAACTGCAGACAGATCTAATGGTAGTGGTGGAATTTTAGATCTCTAGATTTTTAGATTATTAAGATATCAAAGTTATAGTACCATGTGCAATGTTTTCCAATATTTTAAAAAAGCAGGGGTACCCTTACATCAGGTGGAGCTTTATGTTAATCCCTGATATATAAAAGAGGTAAAGGCAGCATTTTGTTGTAAGCATTTAGTTTATAAGTTCGTATTCTTAACATGTACTTATTTTAAGCCAATCATTGAAAACATCAGTAAATATTGATGGTCTCCAATTAGTGATATATTTACATTTGAGATATGTGACTGTGGATTCTATCTTTCATTGAGTCAAAAAAAAGTTTGAATACCGTTTAAGAATGACATTTACACCAGATGTCTGCAGATTGATGCCCCAGGGCCACTGTGAAGGCCTGGAACACAGTTTGAAAGTCCCTGCTAAGTTTGAAAGCCCTTGCTAACACAGTTTGAAAGCTAAAGGTATTGAGGTTGGAAGGATCTCACAGACTGTGAAAACCTGTCCTCTCTTTTCACAAACAATGCATCTCAGACCAGAGAAGGAATGTGCCTTCCCATGGTCACACATCTGGGAAGGGCAAACTCTGGGATAAGAATTCAAGTCCTTAGCTGCCTGGCACAGTGCTCCGTTCATACAGCCATGCCAGGGGATGAGATTCTGCAGTCTCGGGAGACAGAACCTAGTGTGCCCCTTCCTGCTGGTGGCCTCCAGTTGGTCACAGCCTTCACCATCACACAGCTCCTGGTTACACTGGCCGCACCAGGTTCCAAAGGACTTTCACCAGAAACTTCTCAAACTGTGCATGAGTCTGAGCCTGGTGGGTCTGACTGAACAAGTCTTATGAGTTCTAATATTCCCATGGGGCTCAGAGAGGCTGAGTTACTTGTCCAGGGTCACAGAGCAATAGAAGGCAGAGCTGAGAACACAGTTATCTTCAGACTTCAAGCCTATCTCTACTTCTTCAGATCTTCCTTCTAAGCCTCAGTTTCCGCGTCTGTTATGGAGGTTTAATAATATTCCTGATCTGAGGTGTCTCAGCCTCTGTGCACCACTGTCCTTGGTAGGAGGGACAGTGAGACACAATGTCAAGTGTACAGACTCAGTAGTTAGTCACATCTCACCCTCCCTGATACCAGCGGGGTGACCTGCTGTCAGGGCCCTGCTCTGTCCCTTGGGCCTTGTCAATGGCACCCGCTGGTCTCCATGTCTCTTTGTTTGAGAGCTTTTACCAAAGCTGTGGCAGCCTACCTCTCAGCCTGCATTCTGAGGGGCTGGTGGGTGAATGCCCCCATTCTCCCACCCTGTCTCTCTCAGTGCCCACCTGTGGTCCCCTGTCTCTCCCAGATAAACTCTTTGGGCTCAGATCCTTCTCCTGGGCTCTGTCTGGGTGAATGCAAACTCACACAGCTAAGTTACTTAACTTCTCTCTGCCTCCAGTTTTCCAACTGTAAAATGGGGAAACCGCCCTGCTTTCCTCATGGGGTTACTTTTCTGTTGTCATCGTTTAGTCGTTGTCACGTCTGACACTTAGGGTGATGGCTAAAAAGATGGCTTGTGCCTGCCACTTAACAAGCGCTCAGTGGGTGGTGCCAAGGGTCCGGGTGAACACTTGTGGGAGTGGCATTTCCCAAGGGAGGAGATGGGGGTGCCAGGGGAGGGTGCCAGTTCAAGTGGGCTCCCTTGCAGATGTGTGTGGTGGTGTCCTGACCGGCCTGTCAGGGGTCCTCGCCAGCCCCGAGTACCCCAACAACTACCCCAACAACGTGGAGTGCCGCTGGGTGATCCGGGCCGCTGGCCCCGCCACCATCAAGCTGGTGTTCGTGGACTTCCAGGTGGAGGGCAGTGAGCAGTGCACGTACGACTACGTGGCTGTGCTTGGGGGGCCCGGCCCCGCCCGGGAGCACCACTACTGCGGCAGTGCCAGGCCCCCCACACTCGTGTCCCTGGGCCACGAGCTGCAGGTGGTCTTCAAGTCTGACTTCAACATCGGAGGCCGCGGCTTCAAGGCCTACTACTTCTCAGGTGGGAGGACTGCAGCGAAACCCCCAGGGCTCTGTGCATGCTGGGGGGTGGGGGAGGAGTTCTACTTTTCTGCCTCTGGGTTTGGCACTTCCTGCTCTTTCTCTGCCTGAAATGTTCTAGCACACTCTTTCCTGCCTGGCTGATGCCAAGGCACAAGCATGTCACCTCCTCTGTGAAGACTTCCTGATACCCTCTGAATTATTCTCTTCCTTCAGCTCCTTCGAGAAGTGTTTTCATAACAATGATCTAATGCTTGTCACTTCTGTATGTGGTTTGCATGTTGATCTCCTCTGCCTGACTTCTAGTTCCTATGGATTTATCTTTATACCTGCTACATAGAAGACACTCGGTTAATGTTTGTATAAATGAATGAATGAACACTTTGGAATTAAACTCTAGTGGAGGAGATGGAGAAGAAAACAGTGAATACTCACTGTGATCTGTGATATCTAATAGTAAGAATGATGGATGACTTCCTGGAGGAGGAGAGAATTGCGCAATGCTTTGAAGGAGTTAAAGCTTCCCTGGTGGCTCAGAGGTTAAAGTGTCTGCCTGGAATTCAGGAGACCCGGGTTCGATCCCTGGATCAGGAAGATCCCCTGGAGAAGGGAATGGCAACCCACTCCAATACTCTTCCCTGGAGAATCCCATGGAGGGAGAAGCCTGGTAGGCTACAGTCCATGGGGTCGCAAAGAGTCGGACACAACTGAGCGACTTCACTTTTCACTTTGAAGGAGTTAAACAATGGCAGAAGGAAGGGAAGGGTGTTCAAGAAGTGAGTGTTTAGTCGCTTCAGTTGTATCCCACTCTTTGCAAACCTAGGGACTGTAGCCTGCCAGGCTCCTCTGTCCATGGGATTCTCCAGACAAGAATACTGGAGTGGGTTGCCATGCCCTCCACCAGGGGATCTTCCCCACTCAGGGATCAAACTCATGTCTCTTACATCTCCTGCATTGGCAGGTGGGTTCTTTACCACCGGGCCACCAAGAAAGTCCAAGCAGAGGGATCAGCATGGAGAACAGAGAGGGTTTGTGTGCCCATAGTACTAGGAGATGTTTGGTGAGGCTGGAGGTGGGGCTCAATGTAAAGGGGCAAGGTCATGAACCACCTTGCCTGTCAAGTCCAAGTTTGGACTCAACTCCGAGGACAGGTATTAGACATTTTTATTGAATTGCTAGCAGGGTCAACACTCAGGCAATGGATTGCCCATTGGAGTGAGAGTCCCAGTTTTCAGCTAGTTATAGTTTAAAGCAGGCTTTGGGATTAATTGTCTGGTTTTCTGCATGGTGCCTACAACCTGCCAGGGTGGTTTTAGGATCCCTATGGTGCCTGCTGCCCAAGCTGTGGTTGCAGAAGATGACAGTCTCCACTCTTCTCACCGTTGCTCCTTTGGACTTGCTCTCCCCAATCCAGGAGAATGCCAGGAGGTGTACACGGCGGTGCGGGGCAACTTCTCCAGCCCGCAGTACCCCAGCTCCTACCCCAACAACATCCGGTGCCACTGGACCATCCGCCTGCCTCCTGGCTACCGGGTCAAGGTGTTCTTCCTAGACCTGGAACTGGAGGAGCCCAACAGCCTAACCAGGACCTGCGACTTTGACCATCTAGCAGCCTTTGATGGGGCCAGTGAGGAGGCGCCTCTGCTGGGGACTTGGTGTGGCCACCACCTGCCACCCCCCGTCACCTCAAGCCACAACCAGCTCCTGATTGTGCTGCACACGGACCGTAGCACCACCCACAGGGGCTTCTCTGTGGCCTACATTGGAGGTCAGCTGGGGTAGAGGGTGAGGGTGTGCTTATGGGGGAAGGTGAGGCTGGGGTCCCAGGACTTTGCAGCCTCCTTCCTCCATCCCTCTTTCTCTCTATTGCACCGATTTCTCTGGTGGCTACATCACTGCCGACTCCTGCCCTGGGACCTCTGAGGCTGTACCAATGTGACTCCTGCTTATTTTCACTATTATAGTGCCCTATTTTTCTAGCTTCCAAATCTACGATTCCCAATTCCTCTCTATCTGTCTCTTTCCTCCATGGCCCCTGGCTTCTCTTGTGTTATGGTTGATTCTCTGTATCCAGGGGCAATGCACAAAATATGGTAATACGATTTATGTTCATAATGCTAAACAACCTTGCTTGTACAGTCATAAGTCCTGACTGACAGTGGTTTGAAAATCCACTGATCTTTCAAGACCTTTGATTTCCTTTTATAACAAGAAGTCTAGAGCTAGTCAGCTGCGGTATTGGTTCAGGGACTCAACAATATCCGAGTTTGCATGTCTGAGATTCTCTCAGCCTCATGACCACAATATGGCTGCCACAACTCCAGGCATCATGTCCATGCTCAAGTCTGGAAGAGGGTAGGGGAGGTGCCAGCCACAAATGTCCTTTTATCAGGAAAGTAAAAGCATTTTTCGAAGCACTCAAATTTCTTCTTCTTGATCTTATTATTTTAAGCTTGATCATATGGCTGTGCCTAGCTGCAGAGTTGGCTAGGGAACTTGGCACTCAGCTTTTCCATCCTCCACAGTGCCAGTTAGATTTGCCAGCTGACAGCATCTATCCCCTCCTCTCCCCACCCGTCCCAGGGCCATGGGCCCAGAAAAGCCTGTCCTCTGGACCCACTTTGCCCTCTACCTGACCAGGCTAGAGCCTCTTATGCAGGTGTAGAAACGGAGATGCAAAGAAAGGACTTTGATGTCATGCAGGCAGCAGTGGCACAGGCAAGGCTAGAACTCACACTCCTGCTTTTTGTGTGGCTGAGCAGGGCCTGGGGGGGAGGCTCGTGGCTGAGCTCAGACAGACTAGGACCACATTCAAATGCTGCTGGGCCTTCCTGGTGGCTCAAACAGTAAAGAACCCACCTGTAATGCAGGAGACCTGGGTTCGATTCCTGGGCTGGGAAGATCCTCTGGAGAAGGGAATGGCAACCCACTCCAGTATTCTTGCCCGGAGAATTCCATGGACAGAGGAGCCTGGTGGGCTACAGTCTTTGGGGTCGCAAAGAGTTGGACACGACTAAGTGACTAATGCACACACACACTGATCATCCAGTGGGGCTGAGCTGTAGGGGAAGGAACCAGGAGAGCTGCAGCACGCTAGCGGCCCCGAAGTGACCTGAGCAGACCCTCCCTCTGTCTGCTTCAGTCACCTCCACCCAGAAACACGCAGGAGGACTCTTCCTCTGTTAGAGTGCCCTCTTCCTGGATGGCACTTGGAGATCCAGGTGCCATGAGCTCTGCCACAGCTGGCTGACAGGTCTCAGTAAACTGAAGATACCAGCTGAAGGAGCTGCAAAGTCCCCTTTGTTCAGATGGGCCTATTTCCAGGCCTGGGTTCTCTCCCAGCTGTGTGTGATCTTGGACAAGCCCCTTCTCCTTTCGGTACCCCCAGAGACAGAGGGTGGGCCTCTCCTCTCCTGGCTCCTGTTTCAGATACAAGGACCCCACTCCCACCCGCCCCCTTTCTCCCTGATGCCCTTGGGAGCCTGGGGTCAGACAGGGCATTCGTGCTGGGCCAGGATCCAGATGCGGCCCAGGCTGTCGGCGGCCTCCCGGCTGGAGGACGACCTCAGCATCAATCAGGGGTGACACACAGT
The DNA here is from genome assembly GCF_003369695.1 of Bos indicus x Bos taurus. Lineage (NCBI taxonomy): Eukaryota > Metazoa > Chordata > Mammalia > Artiodactyla > Bovidae > Bos > Bos indicus x Bos taurus. Next base: position 92,223,629 of record NC_040078.1, read on the forward strand.
TCAGCGCCACCAAGATCATCGTGGGAGACGGCAGGCCCATAAATCCCCGCCTGCCCAGACACCAGAGGCTGAAATATGTCTGAGGCGTTTCCCGGAGAGAGGTTGAGAGTTCCTGGCCTCTGCCTGCCAGCTCCTTCCTTTTCCTCCCTCCAGGTCCCCACCCCCACGTCCTTCCTCCTAACCTCACCCCTGCCCCAGCAAACACTGCCCCCTACACACCCACATGCACACACACACAGTCTCGCACAGACCCAGACGCTTGGAGTCAGACCGTCCTGCTGGGAGGGGGTGCGGGGGCTCCCACACAGGGTGGAGAGACCAGGAACCATGGAATCTTTACAGACTCGATGGTTAAAATGCCAGCTTGGACACTGCAGACAGTGTCACCTCTCAGAGCTCTGAGCTCTAAAACTGTAAAACGGACTTAGACGTGTCTGCCTCATGGGGTTGGTATGAGGAGGGAGAATGAGGCTTTCTTCACTACCCTTTTCAAACTGCAATCCCTCCCGCCCCACCAGCTCCACTCATGCATACATGCTGCTCTCCTCGTCTCCATCTTTTTCTTTCCTTGATTTTCCTTCGACTACTCTGACACTTAGGTGTATTTTACATATTTATTGCTCCCTCATCCAACTAGACTGTAAGCTCCAAGAAGGTAGGCATGTGAGGCTGGTTTTTTCCTTTTCATTTCTATATCTGGCATTCAAGATAGTGCCTGGACTACATAGGCTGTAAATACTTGTTAAATGATTGAATGAATTGCCTGGTATATGGCAAACATGATCAGCAAATAGTAGCTTCCATTATGATTAACAAAATTCATTCATTCAATCATATATTCACCTTTCAAGCTCTGGGCTTAGAGGACTCTGAGAAGTAGGAATGGTGCCTGCCCTGGAGCTCATAGCCTGATGGAGTTAAGTGGAGAAACACATGTAAATATGTCCTTGTAGGACTGCATATGAGCCATTCACTCTCTGGGCCTCGGTTTTCCACCCACCACCCTTTGGCCAGGGGCTTGAAGAAGGTGGGGGGGGGGTCAGACTGCCTGCCCGCATGGCCTCCAGCTCCCCTCTCCCATCCATCCCCAGTGGTGCCCATGAACGTGAGCTGCACCCGCACCGACTTCCAGATCCTGATCTCTGCACAGGCGCTGGCCCCACTAGAACGGACCAAAGTCTACCTGGGAAGCCGGAGCTGTGCCGCCCAGGAGATGGGCAGCAACTTCCGGATCCAGGCCCGCTTTGACACCTGCGGCACTGAGTCTCAGGTAGGGGGATGAGGGCTGGCATGAGGCTGGGGCCCTGATCCCTGGGGAGAGGCACCTGCCAGACTTGAGAATTCAGCTTCTCTTCCTGGCTCTGGTCATCACACCTGCTGGATATGGAACTCAGCCTCTCCTTCTCCTCAACAAACTTGTTCAATGTAGACACACAAGGAGCTCAAGTAGGGGAGATGCAGAAGGGCGATCCTGCTGCGCGACCTGCTGACGACCAACAGCCCCTACTGGAGGCCCCTCTGTCAAGGTCCTGACTGTTTCTGGAGGCTTTCCTGCTCTCCCCTGTCCTCCCTGGAGCTCCCCAGGGCCACACAGTCCCCATCTCTAACACACAGAGGTGTTTGAGCACTACTGCCTCCTGCCTGCGCAGGGAGTCCCTTTGGACTACTTTGTGATCCCAATCCTTTTCTGGGTTCCACAAAACAAAAGAGCCCTTCAAGAGACAGGATCCACCTGCCTCCAAAGGCGGCGAGGTGTGCAAATGAACATTTTCTACTGTCCTTGTATTTTGGAAGCCTGGAACCCAGGTTTGGGGCCTTTAGCATCACTGGGTGGCTGCCCAAGCACCCTGGATGTTTGTATTCTTAGGGGCAGGTTGGAAAGGGGAAAGGCCTTGGTATCTGAGGATTCATGATTTGGCAGAATCACGTGATTTCCAACAAACCATGTTTCCCCCACACCCAGCATTAACCAAGTGTGTACCTCTGGCTCTTCCAGTTCACCCTCCGCTCCCCCAGCCTCCTAGCAACCACCATCTTTTTGACCTGAGTAGAGGAGAAGTGGGAGTCAGTCTTGGCTGCCAAGATAATCTGCCCTCACCTCTACTCTATGCCCTAAATCCCTGAGCGGTTTTCTTTAGGGGCAGAACCACATTCCATAGAGTCATAAGATGATGGGGACAGAGAGCCCCAGAAGCAGGGAATCATGACATCTAGAACCAAGAACTCCTAGACACTCAGGGTCTGAGTTGCAGAACCTCCGCTAGAACTTAGAGCCTCATAATCATAGAAGCTTGGCATCAATATTATGGAAACATAAAAACCGGGAACCTTAGACTCATGGGTTCTTAGTGTAACACATATAAGTCGTAGACCCATGAGGACCAGTCTCTGCATTGAGTTGCTTTCAAAGATGCACAGTTCAAGTGGCCAAAAGCAGGACAACCTTTCTGTGTGTGCGTGCTTTGTTGCTTAGTCATGTTTGACTCTTTGCTACCTTATGGACTGTAGGCTGCCAGGCTCCTCTGTCCATGGAATTTCCCAGGCAAGAATACTAGAGTGGGTTGCCATTTCCTTCTCCAGGGGATCTTCCCGACCCAGGGATTGAACTTGTATCTCTTGTGTCTTCTGCATCGACAGGAGGATTCTTTACCCCTGTGCCACTTGGGAAGCCCCCAACCTTTCTGTACTTTTCTTAAAAACCACAGAGACTTGATCTCATAACCATAACACCACATATGTGTGGACTCTTTCCTCAAGTTTCACTCATCAAAAACCCCTGAAACTTTCCCACACACCCATTTTATGTGGTTTTCCCTCCATTCTTTATTATATAGATTCACTTTGGCCCTTTCACTGGGTCCACTTTCACTCTCAGGTCCTGTCTCTCCCACCCTCTCAATTCTTTGTCACAAAATTTCAGGACTCTGGTCCTCCTCAGAGAGTCCGGTGGCAAGACAGGCTGAGGGTACGAGGCAGAAGACTCCTCTGGGGACACGGTCTCAGAGCCTTTTGGAAGCCCAGAGTTGGGAGAGACCTACAAGGTCGCCTGGTCCACCGAAGGGAAAGACCTACAAGGTCGCCTGGTCCACCGAAGTCCAGATCGGTAGCTCCCCTTCAGTCTCTTCCCGAAAGGGCTGCCCAGCATCCCGTGATGGCAGATTCCTCCTGTGCGCTTGCACTTCCTAGGCAGCTTTGATTTTTAGAAGAGCCTCAGCTCATAAGTCGGAGAAGGCAATAGCGACCTACTCCAGTACTCTTGCCTGGAAAATCCCATGGACGGAGGAGCCTGGTAGGCTGCAGTCCATGGGGTCGCAAAGAGTCAGATAGGACTGAGTGACTTCACTTTCACTTTTCACTTTCATGCATTGGAGAAGGAAATGGCAACCCAGTCCAGTGTTCTTGCCTGGAGAATCTCAGAGACGGGGGAGCCTGGTGGGCTGCTGTCTATGGGGTCGCACAGAATCAGACACAACTGAAGCGACTTAGCAGCAGCAGCAGCAGCTCATAACTAGGACTTCCCAGGTGGTGCTAGAGGTAAAGAACCCACCTGCCAATGCAGAAGACTTAAGAAATGTGGGTTCAATTCCTGGGTCGGGAAGATCCTCTAGAGGAGAGTATGGCAACCCACGCCAGTGTTCTTGCCTGGAGAATTCGATGGACAGAGGAGCCTGGCAGGCTATATAGTCCATGGGGTTGCAAAGAGTGGGACACTACTGAAGTGATTTAGCACACACACTGCTCAACAGTAACGGAACCAGACAGGGCAGTTGGGGCGGTCTGAGAAGTGTAATGGCTGCTCTATATTTGGGGAGAGTATCCCGGCATAACTGCAGTCTCCAGTCAAGACCACAACAGACTGTCTGTCAAAATATTGTCCCTCAGTTCCCAGCCCCAAAGCCCTACCGTCTCAGGGCATCTGGACTCCTGTCTCCTTCATCCGTGCAGCAGTGTGACAGGCTCCCCACATCTCACTCCTCAATGGCTCTTCCCAACCCCTGGGTGATGACGCTGGACTGACCTGGACTCAACCACAGGGACACAGAATCACTGCAGACACAACTGGGCCAAAAGATTCCAGAAGGAAAGTCACATCACACCAGGGAGACGGCATCTCACGGGGAGGCAGGAGACTGGCTTCTGGCCCTAGCCCTGGGCAAATCATGGCTTTGCTGGGCCTCAGTGGCCACATCTGTGAATTGCCAAGGAAGGGAGATTAAACATCTCCCAAGGAAGGGAGATGCCCTGAAAGTGCCCTTTGGTTCTACATCCTTTGGTTTGAGTGAGGTGTGGCGGTTAACAGCACAGTTAAGAATCGAGCAGCCCTGGGGAGAATATACTCCCTGTCACTTGGGTGCTGTGTGGCCTCAGACAAGGGACTTAACCTCTGGGCCTCACTTTCCTCATCTGGCAAATGGCGATATTAATGGTACCAATTAGAGAAGGTTGTCATGAGCATTAAATGAGATAATGCACTTAAAGGCAGAGCCTGGAACATGGCAAATGTCCCTGTTGTTACAGTTTCTATCTTTCATAGATTCCACCTCCCTGAAGCCAGAGCAAATACTGACCCATCGAATCTGATACTGTCCTTCCAGACATTCTGGTAGTGCCCCTTTCACAGGTGGGGGAAGGGGCCTGAGGCTGTGAGTGGAAGGAGTCAGTGGCCAAGCTGGGACTGGAACCCCGACTCTGGAGTTCTGCCCCCTTGGCACTGAGTCCTCACATCGCTAGGGCAGCAGGGGCAGTCCTGGCCCCCTTCGGTGTGAGCAAGTGCCCCTTGACCCCCACAGAGAAGAAATAACACCTCAGTGATCGTCAGCGTGCTGTACATCGACTTCTCAGCTGGTGGGCAGGAGGACACCCACGAGTACGAGGTCCGCTGTGAGCCGCGCCGCAAGGAGGCCTCTGCGCACCTGCTGTCAGGCTCCCACTGGCTCGGGCCCTACGCTGCCACGGCCGAGCACCTTCAGGAGGCGCCCCCCAGGGACGAGGTGGAGGCACTGGAGGGCCCCGTGGCCATGGTGGCCCAGGACACCAGTGACATCGTCTTCCTGGGCCTTTGCATCCTGGCTGGAGTCCTCATGGTGATTGCCATCGTGGTCCTGATGCTGCTGTAGGTGGGGAGGGTAGGACCTGGCATCTGACACCCCTGGGACCCTACAGTAAGGGTGAGAGCAGGTCTTATTGACTTGTTAGTGACCATGGACAAGTCACTACCTTCTCTCTGAGCCTCAGTTTCCTGGAGCCCTTGACTCTGCCCTACTTACCTCGGTACAGGGCTGGCATGAGGCTCAGAGAAGAGCATAAATGGATAAGAGCTATGTAAACTATAGCCTGCCATGCACATGTGTGCAATTGTTTTCGTTGTTATTAATTTTAAAGATTTTCTGCTATAGAAAGAACCCTCCTGTGTGTGTTATTTGTCAGTGTATACAGTTGTGGTCACTGGCGACAGAGTTGATAAAACTGACTTGTAACTTGTATGAGAATTTCACCATCTCAGGATACAAATAAGTCACCTCCTAATTTTCCAACTAATTGCTCATCCCAAGCCTTCATTAGTGGGAAGTTCAGTATCCATCCAGGGGCCTCCACTCTCCTGAACTGACCCAGGAACCCCGAGGACTTTGTCTAAAGCAGGCCAGTCCTGCCTCCAAACTCCAGGAAGAGAGAGGATTGTGGAAGGTGGGCTGTGTGCATCCTGACAGACGCCAGTCCACCCAGGTGGGCAGAGCCCTGCCTGTGGATGCCTACCCTGGACTCAGTAATGGGGCTGGAGACTGAGGACTGGCAGCTCTTCCATGCTGGTGTTTTTCCTTAAATATTTAGTGATCTTTGGGGTTTACCAGGTGGCGCTAGTGGTAAAGAAACTGCCTGCCAATGCAGGAGATGTAATAGATTGAGGGGGTGGGATTCAATCCCTGGGTCGGGAAGATCCCCTGGAGACGGGGATGGCAACCCACTCCAGTATTCTTGCCTGGAGAATCCCATGGACAGAGGAGCCTGATGGGCTACAGTCCATAGCGTCACACAGAGTCAGACATGACTGAGGCGACTTAGCAGGCACGCATGCATAGTGATCCTGGCCTGAAACGCTGATTGAAATCCCGTTTGTCTCTGCCCTCACCCTTAATGTCAAGCTTAGCTCACCAGCCCATCCTTTTCCTCCAGATGACTTTTCTTTGAATCCCTCTGACTTTTCCCTGTTATTGGACTTCACTAAGCGATACTCCAGTCTACTGAGAGCTACTCCAGTCCACCCGCGTTTTTCCAGGTTTACACCACAGTGAGTGGGGGTTGGATTCCCAGTGCTTTCCTGTGAGAATATCTCTGGCATCCTTATGAGAATTCTCTTGCCCTCCCCAGAGCACTATATATCAAGAAGTGGAGCAATCTTGTTAACGAATAATAAACAAAAAATACATTTATAATACATCACTTTCCCTTGTTCACCTTTATATTTGCATAATGAATCACTCAAGTGAGTCCTTTCATGACACGAGAAATTGACTGTGCTGACCACTGGCATCAGTGTAAAAAACTGTAGTCCCATCCACTGATTTCCAGCCTTGTGACTATTACAGTCTTAGGCGCCAGGCATACAGGGAAGAGCAGGTCAGAGGAGATTCCTAACTTCTAGATGCTTACAGTCGAGCGTAGCCAAATCTGGGAGAGGGAGGCCAGACGAGTTGGTAACTTGCAGAGGAAAGAACTAGAGAGAAAAGAGCTGATAAAGTAAGACATGAATTAAACAAGGGAAAAAGAGTAGTCTGGACATTGGGAGAACTCGGTTCAAGTCCACACTCTTCTTTCTAACTGAGTGAGCCTGAGCAAGGTACTTTGACTCTATGGACCTTGATATCCCCACCTGCAGAATGGGACCACAGTTCCTGGCTTGCCCCGAGGGTGTGGCAACATGATGAACTAGAGGTCTGTCAGGGTCATGTGCCAGCAGGAGACTCTGGGGTGTTTGGAGAAGAGGCCCCAGGCTCTTTCTCTCCCACCGACCTTCTTACTCTCAGACTCCTCAAGCCACTGAGCCAGGCTTCCTTCACCAGCCTGAGTTGTGAACACCTCACAAACTTCCCAGGTCTCAATTTCCCTGAATGGGCAAGATTGGACACACAGCATGCCCTCTTTGAGGACACCTTTGGGGTTCTGTCCTCCAAGGACTATGGGCTAGATTTTGAGGTGGCATCTGGACCCAAGCTCACCTTGTCCTTATCAGCTCATCAGAGTGGGGGAGATGACAGCCCAGCCTGTGGCTGGGCTCAAGATGGGATGGTGTGTGTGCACAGATCTGGGAGTCTCGATCTCCACCCTCAGCTGCCAATCTTCAAGCGCTCCAGCACGGAGGCCAGAGCTTCGGCTGTGCAGACAGACCATCCCCAATTGAACTTCGGCTCCACTACTTGCTAGCTGTGTGACCTTGGGCAGGTCACCCCATCTCTTTTAGCTCAATATTGTCACCTGCAAAGTGATGCCAACTTCATCAGCCCTGGGGGGATTAAGTGAGATAATGCATGACAAAGCCCAAGTCAACAAAACTCTCACTTAATACCATTGACTTATGAATGTGACCTTGGGGGAGCCCGTTTCCTTCTCTGGCCTCAGTTTCCCTATTTCCAAAATGTGACGTGCATCACTGTCACCCCCAGTACCGTCACTGTCATCGCTACTATTCTTACGCACCCTACATGGCAGGGATTTAAGACATGTCATCCCACTTAAGCCAACTTGTGAGGTAGACATAGTTGTCTCCATTTTACGGATGAAGAAACTGAGGCTTGGGGAGGGAAAGTGCTGTGCCCAAGGTCACATGGCTATGTTATGTTGAAACTAGGCTAAGAGAGACAGTGCATCCCTGAGCTGGGGGTCTATGTAGCGAGCTGGAGCCTCTTGAGACCTCAGGCGAATGGTCTCAAGCATGAGGGCTATGCCCACTTGGGAAAGGACTGGACTGGCGGAGAAAGAGAGGATGGTTTTGTCTTCACAAACGTGCCCAGATACTGCCATTCCCAGCCCTCCGGGCAGCCAGCACACTGATTATCCTGCGTGAGCCACGGGAAATGACAGTCTTTATGACAGTGCGGTGTCTCCAGAAATGAAAGGGCTGAAATGATACCCATTAGCCAGTGCGCGCCGGCCCTGGAAGTGTCGGCATGGGAAACATGGTGCAGCTTTCCTGCTCACTGACTATTTCCCCTTTTCAGAGGGCAAGGGTCTGTGGAGGAAGCTGGGCTTAGACCCCAGGTCCCTCCCTATTGGCATGTGGCCTTGAAATGTGCCCAGCCCAGAACTTGGGCTCCTCCAGACAGCCTGGGTCTGCAGGGCCAATGTTATCAATGAGGGAGCCCTTGCAAATGGCTGTGCTGATCCTCGAAACACCTCTTCTGGCCTGTAGGTCAGGCAGACCTGGGTTCATTTCCAGTTCTTTCTCTGACTCTATGCAACCTTGGGCAGGTTGTTTAACTTCTCTGAACCTCAGTTTCTTTATTTGCAGAATGGGGAAAGAAAGACCTTACTTATGAGGTCACTGTGAGGACTGCAAGAACAAGGGAGCACACCCCACATGGGGCCTCCTCCTGGGTCATTCAGGAGGTGGTTGCTGGCAGCTGCTTCTCTCAGGACAGTGACGGAAGCAGTCCCTGCGTCCTTGGCTTCAGAATGAAGCCCACCGGACCAAGAGGGCCATGTGGTCACTCTTGGCAGTTGATGCCTTCTCCTGGGACACAGCCCACCATGTAGAAAGGCTCTTGAACTGTTGGTTCCATGCACACTCTTGGGGAGTAAGCCACCTGGGCACAGTGAGCTCATGAGCTCAGTTCATGTCTGTTTCTGCCACTACCTGGCCAAGTAACCTTGGTCTGTCGACCCATTGGTTCTCTGGGTCTCCTTAAGAGACACTACTCCAGCACCCACCATAAGCCCGGAACTGGGCCAAGGCACTGGGATCCAGACAGAAGTGGGGCAGAGACGGTGTCAGAAGTAGGACTTAGGAGTAGGGTTCTCAGCTTGGCTCTGCTGTAACCTCTCCAGATCTCAATTTCTTCATCTGTTAATTGGGAATAATAGTAGAAGCAGTTTTTTGAAGTGTATGCCAGGCATTTTTCTAGATTTTTTTGTATTTACTTTCTCCTTTAAATCTCTAAACGGTAACTATGATTATTCTTTATTCAAAGAAACAGTGGAGGCAGGATTCAAACCCAGGCACTAGATCTGTCTGCAGATCCAGACCTGACAGGAGAGCAGATGAGGAGAGTCAATAAGAAAAACAGGTCACAACCATAACTCACATTTGTAGCTGTAACAAAAAATATTTTATTATTTTTAAATGTTTTTTTCTGTTTTTTTTTTTTTTTAATGGGCAGAAAGGAACTTAAAAAAAAATATTTGTTTGGCTGCGTTGAGTCTTAGTTGCAGCACATGGAATCTTCACTGCATCATGCAGGATCTTTTGTACAGATTCTCTCTCCTTGTGGTTCACGGGCTCTGGAGCTCACGAGGCTCAGTAGCTGCAGCACACAGGGCTTAGTTATTCCAAAGCATGTGGGATCTTCCCCGATCAGGGATCGAACCCATGCCCCCTGCATTGCAAGGCAGATTCTTATCCATTGGACCACCAGGGAGGTCCCCAAAGTACATTTCAGATATTAATATTAAACACTTTGTGCCTCGTGTTCTAAGAACCTGAGCACTTCCCATAAGCTAGTTCCTTTAATCCTTGTAATAATGCTGTGAGGCAAGAGTACTGTTATGAGGCCCATTTCACAGATGAGGAAACTGAGGTGCTGAGAAGTTGAGTAACTTGCTTGAAGTCACAGCTTATAGCTCCCATTAAAAAAAGGCTGATGCTGATAGCATGAATTGTTCTACACATGCTTGTTTAGGCCTCACAGGAGATGAGCTTGGGCAGAGAAGGTGGTGTCCCACCTACAGTCCTATCACTAGTTAGCGGTGGAGCCAGGCTTCCAATCAGGGGTCTGATTTCAGAGTCTTGCAGTGCCAGCACTTCGGGGCACAGTGCCCAGTGTGGAGCATGACTGCGTTAAGTATTGACCAGTCCCAGCCTGAAGCTGCAAAATGATTTGGGATTCCCAAGGCCCCAGAGAGGCCCTGACAAACTGCTGCCCCATCACGGGTGCCTGGTCAAAGGCTGCTCCCAGTGGAGCCTTCCAGAAACCCGTGGCCACCTTGGCCTGCTGTTTCGTCCCTGAAGGCCTAGAACGCATGGTGCCCAAAGCCAGGCCCAGCTGCCCTAGACACTGAGCCTAAGGCCCCCCAGGGCTACTCCACATTCCCCTCTGAAGTCAGCAAGGCTCTAGACTGGCTCCTTCCCAGAACATCAGTGGGCTCACTGCCCTCTGCTGGCTTCCTCCAAGCCCACCCAGTCTCTAGGAAGGCTGCTCCAGCCATCTTAGCACCCTGGCTCCACCTGAGCATGCCTGGCCAGCTCTGGGGGCTATGCTGCAAAGAGCCTGGACACCATCTCTTTTGGTCTTGCCGCAGAAATGGAAATATAACAGTAATTGCTCCCGCTCACTGAGTCCCTAGGCATGCAGGTGCCCCACCCACTCTAATCTGCACAACCACCCCATTTTACATATGAGGAAGCTGAGGCTCAGCCAGGCTGAGGAGTTTACCAAAGACCACCTGCTGGTAAGTGGTTGAGAGGGAACTTGAATTCAACTCTTTCTAGGGGCTCTTTCCACAAAATCAAAACCACATGGAATCTCCCAGAAGGTCTTTCTGATGTTTATGCCAAGAATATCCCCTTCAGGATATTCATCCATGCCTTTGAGTACCTGATCCCGAACTTATGGGTGTTGGGGAAACAAGGCGATATGAATGGTGTGGGTAACCTGCTCCGAAACCAACAGTGACACAGGCGGGTGAGCACTAGGACCAGCAGAGGAGCCTCAGCACCGCCTGGAAGCAGGGAGGGTCCCCTGGAGGTGGTGGCGCCTGGGCAGGGTCCTGGGGAATGCGGAGGCACTGAACAGGTGAAGGGAAAGAGAGGGCGGGGAGGAAGGGTTCTTCAGGCAGGACGTGGCTAGAGATTAAAGACTGGGGATCCCCAAGTCCACCAGGTGGGAGTGGAGGTGGAGGTGACAGAGAGTGGAGGTGATAGGCCAGAAGTGCAGGTGGGGACAAAGCCTGGCTGTCGAGATTCGTCCCACACAGCAGGGCCAAGGCCTGGGGGATCTGGGATGGCCACGTCAGGCTCCCCAAATCATAAATCCTGTGCACTGGCTTTATAGCTGAAGCCTGGACAGAAGGCAGTTGGCCTACGGTCACCCAGGAGAGCGGGAATCACACCCAAGTTGCCTGACTCCAAGGGACACTCTGTCCCTGCAGTACAATCTCATGGCCCTTCCTCCTTCCGGGGGGGTGAGTTTCTACCTGATCACCATGGTAGCCATCAGGGACCCCAACCCCTGGGATTCCCCTGGCAACTCTGTTGACAAGGCCCCACCCGCATCACCTGGATGAGGGAGTTTCCCTGTCTTTGAATTCAAACACAAACAAACCCCAAACAGAAACTGCCCCACACCTGAGCTCCAGGTATTCACAGCCCAAGCTTGTGGGGTGTACACACCTTTTGGCTCACACCCAGGAGAGGGAAGGAAGCTGTTTGAATATAAAAACTCCTCTGGATGAGTGCCCAGCATTTTACAGTTTGCAAACTGCTTTCCCCAAACATTCTGTTCTTTGATCCTCACACCTGTCCTGAGAAGGAGGTGTTGCCCATTTTGCAGAGGGGGAACCTGAGGCCTGAGAAGTAAAGTGATGTGCTCAAGGTCACCCTGAGAGTTACTGATGGAGCTAAGGTTAGAAACAAGCAACTGCAGGAGGCTGTGCGTGCTGAGCCCACATCAACCAGGCAGCTCGATCCTGATGAGTGTGGGGGGTAAAGCCAGGAGCCCTTTGGTCTGGGTGGGACAGAGGAGGTGCCACTGGGGCTGGGTCCTTCAAAGATGCACTGCAGTCACCAGGCAGAATGGGAGGAGGGCTTTCTGGGCAGAGGGAACAGCGTGAGCAAAGGCCTGGAGATAGGAAACCTGGAGGATGGTCCCAGACAGGGAGTATTCCAAAAGGGCTGGTGTACAGGGGCTGTGGGGCCAAGAAGGTGGCTCTCCTCCATCCCAGGGGCCCTTTTCTCCCTTCCTCTGTCTCCCAGCTGCCTCTGTCAACATCTGCTTTTCTGTCATTGTCAGCGTTCAGATCTGACTCCTCCATCATTCTGGAAGCTTCTGGAGGTCAAGGACCCTATCCAGTTCATCTCTGTGTCCTTGTCTTCTAGCACAAGCCTGGGCTGGCACAGAGATATAGTCTGTGAATGAATAAAAATGAATAAGTGAATGAGGCCACAGTGCTGGTTGCATATGAAATAGCAGCCAACAGCGTTTTGAATATCAACTGTGTGCTACCAGGTGCTTGGCTAACTGCTTTCTACATGTATCCTCTCTTTAATCCATTGATTTTATTATTCTCATAATCTCTGTTTTATACGTGAGGAGCCAGAGGCACAGAGAGGTGAAGTAACCAGAGCAAAATCACAAAGCCCAGAAGTGTCTCTGGACTTCAAACCTAAGCCACAGGCTCATCTGAGACAGTTTGCACATGTTCTCTGGTGGCTCAGATGGTAAAGAATCTGCCTGTAATGCAGGAGACCCAGGTTTGATTCCTGGGTTGGGAAGATTCCCTGGAAAAGGGAATGGCTATCCTCTCCAGTATTCTTGTTTGGAGAATTCCATGGATAAAGGAGCCTGGTGGGCTACAGTCCAGGGGGTCACAAAGAGTCTGACACAACTGAGTGACTAACACTTCTACTTTCGCAGGCACGTGGAGAATGTCCTCCTGCACACACACAGTACACACACATGTATGCACACACATGTACACACATACAGATGCACACAGCGTGGATATCCAGGCCTCAGGCCCGTGCTCTTGGGCACCCACTCCTCCCTGGGTTCACTTATGCCTGGCGGGGCCTGGTGCCAGGCCTAGGGGGTGCGGCTGGGAAGGAGTCAGGGGGACTCTGAGCCTCTCACTCCCTTCTCCTCCGTTGCAGCTCGCTGTCCTTAGGCACCTCCAGCTCTGTCAGGGTTGTGGAAATGCTTTCTCTACAATTGACCCTGTCCATACAATCCCCAACACAAAATGTTGGTTGCCCATCATGAAGGAAGTGAAGACTTCTGTCTGCCTGTGGTGTAGCAAGCCCTGTCCCAGACCCCTTACTAACTGTGTCACTCCTGGAGGGGTTCCTCAGGATGCCCACGGTCACCCAGAGTCAGGGGCAGAAAGGGAGTTCCAATTTATGTGGATGGGACCCTCCAGACCAGCGTGTCCCTCACCGCCCAAGTTTCTCACTGGGACCCCCAAGCCTCTTTGAGGTCTGACAGAGGACAATCCAGTTATAAGGAGCAGAGTGGGGACCAGAGAGGGGAAGGCCTTGCCTGAGGCCACGCAGCCAGTGGAGAGGAGCCAGAACTAGGGCTAGCTGTGGGGACAGGTCACAAGAGCACATGTCCATCCCGAGCTGAAATTGAGGCTGGCTGGGGGCTAGTCTGAAGGTTTGGGGAAACCCTGCCTGGACACCCGTCCTCTTTGCCGGCTCCATCTCAAAGCCGAAGGGAACCCTGGAAGGAAGGGGCCTGCTGGGTGTGGGGGGTCCAGACAAGGCCTGCAGTTCTGAACGGCAGGTGACTTGGTGTGCATGAATCCTTGCACTGGCTTTCACACTTCACACGTGCAGCCGCACAGGAGCTCCGCTGAGTGTGGCTGGGGGCACAGGTGCGAGGGTCTGCGTGTGGCTGCGTGTGTGGGTGCGTTTGGAAACATACGTGTGGGTCTAACATTATGCCCACTGCACTCTCACGTGTGCCCCGCCTGCTTGGCTCTGTCTCTTCCAGTGTCTCTTTTGATTCCCACCAAAGGGCTGTGAGGGGGTCGTGGAGAAAGGGAGGTTGAGAGGAAAGCAAGGGAGGGGTGTTTGACTGCAGGAGGTGGCTACGTACATGTGCTCACGTAAAGGGGTGCTCCTATGCATGTGTGTGCATGTGTGTGTACTCTGTCTGGAGGGGACTGGGAGTGGTGATCCCTGAGGTCCCTCCTGGTTCTACCGAGCCTGTTCCCCAAGAGATGTCAGGTTTGGGGTTTTGGGGGGCCTGTGTGGGCAGAAGAATGTGTACATGCCTAGTAAGAGAGAGCCCTTGTGTGCACTCCAGGTGTCTTCCTCCACCAGACAGTTCCTAAGGACCTGAGGCTTGAGGAGGGTAGGGGAGCCAGCCCAGAGGATTGGACAGATGCTTTGGAGGCCACTCTGCCCACCCACCTGGCAGAGGGCTGGGTTGGCGTTGGGCACAGCGCCACCTTGTGGGGCTGCAAGGTGGGCTCTGCGGCATCCCAGGGAAGCTGATGACCTCCCTGGGGAGGATGGAATGTGACAGGGAAACATGGTCTGAGGGATCTGGCAGGTCAAACCACCAAGGAGCCGGCCTGAGCCACTGCATCCTGGTTGTGCCAATTTCCCAGTAGAAAAAAGACTTTAAACGCCTCCTGGAAGGTTTTCTCCAACATCCCAGAATGGCCCTGAATCCTCCTGGCACCCTTCACCTCGCTTTTAATCTTAAGTCCTATTACCGTTGCTGAGAAAAACAGACACTGACCAAATCCTTAAAACTGGGATGTGTGAAAGGTGGTCAATTGTCCCAGCCTGCCTTGGCTTGCCAGGACTGAGGGGCTCCCCAGGACATGAGACTCTCAGTCCTAAAATCAGGGAAGCCTGGGCAAACTGGACTTGTTAGTCCCCCAGATGGGTGAGTGTGTCAAAGGGGCAACACCCAGTGCAGTGGAGACAATGTCCACTAGCTTGTCTGAAGGATCTAAGGAGGCTTCTGCGCCCTCACCCAGCAGGGTCTTGGTCGATCTTGTGTGTCCTGGGAGTTCTGTTACCGTCTCCGTGGTATTGGGTGACGCCCAGTCTGGGTCTCCACCCAGGCCTCTCTCTTAGTTTCAGTCCTTGTCCCCTGCTCTAGATGACAGCTCCACGCTGCCCCACAGGACAACGACCACACAAGCCTCCAAGGGAGTCATTGTGTTCCCTGAGCCTCTTCCCCTCCTGTGTTACTATCTCAGTGAGTCACTCTGACAGATACCTAGGCTCATCTTTGATCCCTTCCCCTCCCTCACTTCCCACATCCAGCCAGTCAATTGCACGTGTCCCCATCTTTCCAGTGTGTTCCTGTCTCTCTCATCCCTACTGCCACTACACTGTCATCGGTAACCTCTCCTGGCCTCCCTGCCTCCAGCCATTGCCCTGAGTTCATATAGACCGTGGACAGACCATGGAGTCTGGGCATGACTTAAAAATGAGTAAGAATGTTGGTTTGAACTTGGTTCCAGTTTCTAGGTCCTGAGAATTCTTGCCATGCTGGTCTGGGGACACTCCTTACCTACCCTGCACAGGAGGGATGGTGTAGGTCCCCTTTATGTCCTTCAGGGTCTGTCTGGGCCCTGACTGGAGGCCCCTCTATTTCACCTGGGGATCTTCCTGCCCAGGCCACTCCAATGCTCCCCATTGTCCTCAGGATGAAGTTGGAGCTCCTCAACCTTCCCCACAAGGCCCTGATGACCAGCTGCCATCATCCTCAGAGTGATACTTATATCCATTGCTCTACCTGTACCCACTGTGCTGCTGGTTTTCTAACTCTGTTCTGTAGAGAAAGATGATATGTGTATAATGGGATATGTGTGTGTGTGTGTGTGTGTGTGTGTGTGTGTGAATGCTGTGTGTATGGTGGTATTTGTGTATGTGATAGTTGTGAAGATGGTGTGTGGTGGGGTGATGTGTGTGGTGGTGAGGATGGTGTGTGGTGGTTGAGGTAATGGTGTGGGTAGTGGTGAGGGTGATGTGTGTGGTGGTTGAGGTGATGGTGTGTGTGGTGGTGAGGATGGTGTGTGTGGTGGTTGAGGTGATGGTGTGTGTGGTGGTGAGGATGGTGTGTGTGGTGGTTGGATGGTGGTGAGGATGGTGTGTGGGCTGGTTGAGGTAATGGTGGGTGTGGTGGTGAGGATGGTGTGTGTGGTGGTGGGGGTGATATGTATGGTGGTGAGGATGATGTGTGTAGTGGTTGAGGTAATGGTGTGTGTGGTGGTGAGGATGGTGTGTGTGGTGGTTGAGGTAATGGTGTGTATGGTGGTGGGGATGGTGTGTGGGCTGGTTGAAGTAATGGTGTCTGTGGTGGTGAGGATGATGTGTGTAGTGGTTGAGGTAATGGTGTGTGTGGTGGTGGGGATGGTGTGTGGGCTGATTGAGGTAATGGTGTATGTGGTGGTGGTTGAGGTGATGGTGTGTGTGGTGGTAGAGGTGATGTGTGTGGTGGTGAGGATGGTGTGTGTGCTGGTTGAGGTAATGGTGTGTGTGGTGGTGAGGATGGTGTGTGGGCTGGTTGATGTAATGGTGTGTGTGGTGGTGGGGTGATGTGTGTGGCGGTGGTTGAGGTGATGGTATGTGTGGTGGTTGAGGTAACAGTGTGTGTGGTGGTGAGGATGGTGTGTGTAGTGGTTGAGGTAATGGTGTGTGTGGTGGTTGAGGTAATGGTGTGTGTAGTGGTGGGGGTGATGTGTATGGTGGTGAGGATGGTGTGTGTGGTGGTTGAGGTGATGGTGGGTGTGGTGGTGAGGATGGTGGGTGTGGTGGTGGGGGTGATGTGTGGTGGTGAGGATGGTGTGTGTGGTGGTTGAGGTGATGGTGGGTGTGGTGGTGAGGATGGTGGGTGTGGTGGTGGGGGTGATGTGTGGTGGTGAGGATGGTGTGTGTGGTGGTTGAGGTGATGTGGGTGTGGTGGTGAGGATGGTGGGTGTGGTGGTTGAGGTGATGGTGGGTGTGGTGGTGGGGGTGATGTGTGGTGGTGAGGATGGTGTGTGTGGTGGTTG
This sequence comes from Bos indicus x Bos taurus, assembly GCF_003369695.1. Taxonomy (NCBI): domain Eukaryota; kingdom Metazoa; phylum Chordata; class Mammalia; order Artiodactyla; family Bovidae; genus Bos; species Bos indicus x Bos taurus. The sequence continues at coordinate 92,240,573 of NC_040078.1, forward strand.
AGGTGATTGTGGGTGTGGTGGTGAGGATGGTGGGTGTGGTGGTTGAGGTGATGGTGGGTGTGGTGGTGAGGATGGTGTGTGTAGTGGTTGAGGTAATGGTGTGTATGGTGGTGGGGATGGTGTGTGGGCTGGTTGAAGTAATGGTGTCTGTGGTGGTGAGGATGATGTGTGTAGTGGTTGAGGTAATGGTGTGTGTGGTGGTGGGGATGGTGTGTGGGCTGATTGAGGTAATGGTGTATGTGGTGGTGGTTGAGGTGATGGTGTGTGTGGTGGTAGAGGTGATGTGTGTGGTGGTGAGGATGGTGTGTGTGCTGGTTGAGGTAATGGTGTGTGTGGTGGTGAGGATGGTGTGTGGGCTGGTTGATGTAATGGTGTGTGTGGTGGTGGGGTGATGTGTGTGGTGGTGGTTGAGGTGATGGTGTGTGTGGTGGTTGAGGTGATGGTGGGTGTGGTGGTGAGGATGGTGGGTGTGGTGGTTGAGGTGATGGTGGGTGTGGTGGTGAGGATGGTGTGTGTGGTGGTTGAGGTGATGGTGGGTGTGGTGGTGAGGATGGTGTGTGTGGTGGTTGAGGTGATGGTGTGTGTGGTGGTGAGGATGATGTGTGGGCTGGTTGAGGTAATGGTGTGTGTGGTGGTGAGGATGGTGTGTGGGCTGGTTGAGGTAATGGTGTGTGTGGTGGTAGAGGTGATGTGTGTGGTGGTGAGGATGCTGTGTGTGATGGTTGAGGTAATGGTGTGTATGGTGGTGGGGATGGTGTGTGGGCTGGTTGATGTAATGGTGTGTGTGGTGGTGGGGTGATGTGTGTGGTGGTGGTTGAGGTGATGGTGTGTGTGGTGGTGGAGGTGATGGTGTGTGTAGTGGTGGGGGTGATGTGTATGGTGGTGAGGATGGTGTGTGTGGTGGTTGAGGTAATGGTGTGTATGGTGGTGGAGGTGATGGTGTGTGTAGTGGTGGGGTGATGTGTATGGTGGTGAGGATGGTGTGTGTGGTGGTTGAGGTAATGGTGTGTGTGGTGGTGAGGATGGTGTGTGTGGTGATTGAGGTAATGGTGTGTGTGCTAGTGAGGGTGGTGTGTGTAATGGTTGAGGTAATATGGTGTATTGGTGATGGGGGTGATGTGTGTGGTGGCTGAGAAGATGATGTGCTGTGGTTGGGACACAATTGGGCTTTCAGACCACTCAAGTCTACTTCAACCAGACCATATCTACTTGTATGTTTTGTGAGTAGGGTCCTCACAAAACTTCAATTGTAAGGCTTCTGCGGCTCTGAAAGTTTTATGAGGAATCCCTGCCCTAATATGACTGGCTGTTCGTTCCTTGTCCATGCCAAGCAGGTTCCCATCTCCATGCTTTTATCCATGCTCCTTGGAGGCCTCCATCTCTGTAGAAATTCTGCCTTCTCAAATGCCCATGCCTCCAAGAAGCTTCCAGGACTCAGTGTCAGGGCAGGACCACTCCCTCCTCTGTATACACTGCCCTGCATCTCTGCTTCCTGTGTTTTTGTCTGACTCACATACCTAGGCTGAGAGCTCACCACCTCAGTTATCCCCACGCTAATATTCTCCTTTCTTCTCTGCTGACTCATACACAGAGCTACATAGAACCTCGTAAAGATTTGCCTGCAGCACAAAGTCTGGGAGGCAGGGGAAGACAGACACATAAATGGATGATACTGTGACATGAGTATCATATGATGGAGGGGAGCCCAGAGGCCCTGGACCAGGGATGGGGGAGGGGGAAAAAAGGCTTCTTAGAGAAAAGACTCCTCAACATGGTTTAAAGGATGAAGTGTGAGCCTAGAGAAGTGGGAGAAAGTGTCCAGGCAGAAGGAACAGTGTATGCAGGGGGCCTAGAGCATTAGAGACAATGGTTAGCTCGTGTGGCAAACTGTAACTAGTATGTGGAATAAAGAGTGTACGTGGGGAGCAGCAGGACACGAGGCCTGGGAAGTAGGTGGGGAGCCGGATCACAGATGGCCTTGGGTACCAGGCTGTGGAGCTGGAACTTAATCCTAAGAACAATGGGGCCTTTACAGGGAATTGAAAAGATACTGACAAGGTCAGATTTACTTAAAAAATTTTTTTTATTGTGGTAAAATACACATAATGGAAACCCACTCCAGTACTCCTGCCTGGAAAATCCCATGGACGGAGGAGCCTGGTGGGCTGCAGTCCATGGGGTCGCTAAGAGTCGGAAACGACTGAGTGACTTTACTTTCACTTTTCACTTTCATGCATTGGAGAAGGAAACGGCAACCCACTCCAGTGTTCTTGCCTGGAGAATCCCAGGGACAGGGGAGCCTGGTCGGCTGCCATCTATGGGGTCGCACAGAGTCGGACATGACTGAAGTGACTTAGCAGCACACATAACATAAAACTTACCATCTTAGTCATTTTTAAGTGTGCAGGTCAGTGGTATTAAATACATTCACATTGTTGTGGACTTTCTGTGGTGGTCCAGTGGCTGAGACTCCGTGCTCCCAGTGCAGGGTCCTGGGGTTCGATTCCTGGTCAGGGAACTAGATCCCACATGCCACAACTAAGAGTTTTCGTACTGCAACTAAGACCTTGTGCAGCCAAATAAATAATTTTAAAAGCCTATAATATAAAGCATTTTTAGAAATATCCACAGGGAGCTCAGCTCTGTGCTCACTGATGACCTAGAGGCCTGGAATGGAGGGTTAGGGCAGGAAGGAGGTTCAAGATGGAGGGGATATACATACACATAGCTGATTCACATTGTTGTATAGCAGAAACTAACACAACATTGTAAAGCAACTATACTCGGATTAAAAAATAAATGAATGAATACATTCACACTGTTGTGGAGCCAACACCACCATCCATTGCCCTCTCTCCTTTCATCTTTTAAATCTGAAACTCCACCCATTCACCAAGACCTCCCCATTCTCCCCTCCCCACCAGCTCCTGGCAACCACCATTCTGCTTCTTGACTGTATGGTTTTGACCACTCTAAGTACCTCATACACGTGGAATCATACAGTATTTGCTTATTTCAATCAATGTCCTCAAGGCTCACCCATGTAGCATATGTAGAATTTCCATCTTTCTTTGCTGCTGCTGCTAAGTTGCTTCAGTTGTGTCCGACTCTATGCGACCCCATAGACAGCAGCCCACCAGGCTCCCCCGTCCCTGGGATTCTCCAGGCAAGAACACTGGAGTGGGTTGCCATTTCCTTCTCCAATGCATGAAAGTGAAAAGTGAAAGTGAAGTCACTCAGTCGTGCCCGACTCTTAGCGACCCCATGGACTGCAGCCCACCAGGCTCCTCTGTCCATGGGATTTTCCAGGCAAGAGTACTGGAGTGGGATGCCATTGCCATCTTTCTTTAAGGTTGAATAATATTCTATTATTCAGTATCTGCCACACTTTATTTATTCACCCTCTATGAACATGTGGGTTGCTCCTACCTTTTGGCTATTGTGAATCATGCTGCTTTGAATGTGGGTGTGAAAATCTCTCTTGGAGACCCTACTTCTGATTGTTTTGGCTGTATGCCCAGATGTAAACTTGCTAGGTTATAAGGTGATGCAAGTTTTAATTTTTTGAGAGACCACCATACTGTTTTCCACAGCAGCTGTGCTGCCTTACACCCCCACTGACAATGCACAAGTTTCCAATTTATCTATATACTTGCCAACACTTGTTATTTTGCTTTTTTGATATTAGCCACCCTAATGGGTGTAAGAAAGTATTTTAAAAAATAATTTACTGAGGTGAAATTCACATAACATAAAATTAACCATTTTAAAGCAAACAATTCTGTGGCATTAAGTACATTCACAATGTTGCTCAGCCAACAACCAATTCTAAAACATTTTCATGACTCCAAAGTAAAATCCCTTACCTGTTAAGCAGTTTCTTCCCATTCTTTCTCCTCTCAGCCTCTGGCAACAATCAATCTGCTTTCTGTCTTTACGGACTTTTCTATCTGGACATTTGATTTATAGAACCATACAATATGAAACCTTCTATGTCTGGTTTCTTTCCCCTTACTTAATATTTTTGAGGTTCATCTGTGTGTACCATCTATCAGTACTTAGTTCCTTTACATGCTGTGCTATGCTAAATCACTCAGTAATGTCCAATCCTTTGTGACCCCATGGACAGCAGCCTGCCGGGCTCCTCTGTCCGTGTGGATTCTCCAGGCAAGAATACTGGAGTGGGTAGCCATTTCCTTCTCCAGGAGATCTTTCCAACCAAGGGATCAAACCCGGGTCTCTCGCATTGCTGGCAGATTTTTTTTACTGCCTGAGCCACCAGGGAAGCCCTTATTCCTTTATATGGATGAATAAATCCCACTGTATGTACAGTTGTCCTTTGGTATCTGTGGGGACTGTTCCAGGACCCCTGTGGATATCAAAATGCACAGATGCTCAAGTCCCTTACATGGTATAGAATGGCACATTTTCCAGTATACTTTAAATCATTTCTAGATTACTTATAATATCTAATACAAAGTACATAGTTGTTAATACAATGTGAGTACCGTGTAAATTGTTGCCAGCCCTTGCCAAATTAAAGTTTTGTTTTTTGGAACTTTCTGCAATATTTTCCTGAATATTCTGGATCCACAGTTGGTTCAATCCATAGATGTAGGACCTGTGGATTTAGAGGGCCAACTGTACATACTACAAATTGTTTATCTGTTGATGAACCTTTGGGCTGTTTGGGTTTACTTTTGATCCCTCTAGCTAAGTCCATACAGTTGTTTGGAGGGGAAAGTCTGGATGAGGAAGATGGATGCAAGCATAGGTCACTGACATGGGAAGACAGAAGGGCTGCATTGATTTAGAAGGCAGGTGGTTGTAAGTGCTAGAGGGAGGAGTGAAAAATGTCTCCCCAGTTCATTGCTCTTGAGACAAGCTATAGGGGAAAAGAAGTTTCGGGAGAAGACCATGAGCTCGGTTTGGACCTTGCAAATTTGAGTTGCTTGTGGGCCATCAGATGCAAATGCCCTCCAAGGCGTTAGAGATGTGGATCTATGTGCATCTGGAACTCAAGAAAAAGTCTGGGCAGAAGAGGGGTTTGACAGTCATCAGTTTGTAGCTGAGATTATCAGGAGGGAGTAGGGAGGTGGCAGGAGGGAGGAGGCTCAGAACAGGACCCCGAGGGTTCTGGAAGGCAGTTCCTGCTCATCCTGACCATCTTGCTCACCACTGAGTAAGCAGGCCCAGGTGCAATGACGGACACAAACAAGTAGCGACATAAATCCTCGTTGAATGAATGAAACAATCCACAGAGGCCTGAGAGACCTAAGAGGAGAAACCAGAAGACTGTGATGTTGGAAAACTTGAGAGGAATTCAAGGATGAAATGGTCCGCAGTGCCGATGTTGCAGCCGTTATTCTGGGTAAGAACCAGTGACCTTGACTTCTATCTGGGAAAGAGGAAAGCACTGATGACCCAGGCAAGTGACACAGATTTGCAGTGGTGCAGAGTCGGGACAATCCCGAGAAGCCTTGCAGGAGCGGAGCTCGGAGCAGAGAGGGTGAGCTGCAAGGTCCCGTCTGGTCAGCCTAGGCTCTGGTCAGGAAGCCAGGATCTGACTGAGTGACTTGGCTGAGTCCCTTCCCTCTCAGGCATTTGAATGGCCGCTCCTGGAGAATCTGCAATGACTGCTATTCATCCTCACTAGCTGTAATCCCACCTCCCAGAGCCTCCCCAGAACCTCCTCACTTCACAGGTCCCTTGGCTCTGCGTAGGGAAGGGCTTATCTCAGGGAACACTAATGAGTCCCTCGTTTTTTTAAATATTTGGCTGCACTGGGTCTTAGTTGTGGCATGGGGAATCTCTGTTGCTGGGCAAGGACTCTCTAGTTGTGGCGGTGAGGGTTTAGTTGCTTTGCAGTATGTGGTATCTTAGTTGCCTGACCAGGGAGCAAACCCACATCCCCTGCGTTGCAAGATGAACTCTTAACCACTGGCCCGCCGGGGAAGTCCCTGGGGTCCCCTGTCTATAACTGGCCCTCAGAAGTATGTAGGTGGAGAAGGGAGAACCAGAAGCTTCTGGCTGCTCGACCAGCATTTCCAGGGTTCCATAACAGTTTTCTTCTCCTTTTTCCAAAGTTGAGGTTTTTCATAAGCCCCAGGCACATCCGATGGGAAGAGGAAAGGTATCTGGGAGAGGCTGAGAGACCCCAGGAACACTGAAAGTTAGAGGGAGGGCTGACCTTGCATCCAGATGGCTCACAGAACACCCCCCACCTCCCCCCCTCCGCCCCCCCCCCACACAACTCCCTGCTAGCTCAGAGGAGATGCCCACATAGGTGGTGGGAGATCTAGACATCCGGGGCTTTGGATCTGGCTTCTCTCTGCTTCACTGAGTGACCCTGGGCTAGGGCTTCTCTTCTCCAGGGCTGCTTCTTGTCTCTACCATGGATTCACTTGACTGCCTCATGCCCTGACATTCTAGAGCTTCAAACTGCCATACTGAGATCAATGTGGACACAGTACAGCACAGCAGATCCCAGCCAATGAGGGGCTGATAGACTCTCCAGCTCCCTCACCCCTTGACTGGGACAACTTTGAGGCACATTCTATGTCATCATCCAGAATTCCTTGGTGGAATCCTTGGTTATCAGAAACTTATTTGAGGGCCTCCCTGGGTGGCTCAGTGGTAAAGAATCCACCTACCAATGCAACAGACATGGGTTCAATCCCTGATCCAGGAAGATCCCACATGCTGCAGGGCAATTAAGCCCAAGTGCCACAGCTGTTGCGTCTGCACTCTAGAGTCCAGGAGTTGCAGCTACTGAGCCGGGGCACCACAGCTACTGAAACCCGAGAGCCCTAGAGCCTGTGCTCCGCAACAAGAGAAGCCACCAGTGGGAAGTCTGCTTACCACAACTAGAGAAAAGCCTTCACAGCAACGAAGACCCACACAACCAAAAATAAATAAATCAAAACCAAAAAAATTTTTGTAAAGGAACATTTGATAACATCCTCCTTTCCTTGTCTCATCTTCCAACATGCCTGCAGGTGCTCTCTCTTGTCTCAAATCCTTATTTTAGGGACTGTTCCTGGGGAAACCCAGCCACAGACAGTGCAATAATAGTAATGGTGAAAGTGAAAGTTGCTCAGTTGTGTCTGACTCTTTGCACCCAGTCCTATCGAGTGCAAGGAGTGGACCCCCTTGTGGACTGAAAGCTTGTTTGGGAGTCCTGGGTCAGGCCACCTCCGCTCTGAACCTGAGGCATTTCAACAGAGACATAGAGGTGGGGGTGCAGCTAGTGAGGGTGTATAGTTGTCATTGCAGATTCTCCAGGAGTGGCCACTCAAATTCCTGAGAGGGAAGGGACTCAGCCAAATCAGTCAGTCAGATCCTGGCTTCCTGACCGGAGCCTAGGCTGACCAGACAGGACCTTGCATCTCACCCTCTCTGCTCCGAGCTCCTCTCCTGCAAAGGCCTCTTTGTGACCCCATGGACTCTGAAGTCCATGGAATTCTCCAGGTCAGAATACTGGAGTGGGTAGCCTTTCCTTTCTCCAGGGGATCTTCCCAACCCAGGGATCACACCCAGGTCTCCTGCATTACAGGTAGATTCTATACCAGCTGAGCCTCAAGGGAAGCCCAGAAATACTGTAGTGAGTAGCCTATCCCTTCTCCAGTGGATCTTCCCGACCCAGGAATTGAACCAGGCTCTCCTCCATTCAGGTATATTCTTTACCAACTGAGCTATCAGGGAAGCAATAACAACAGGAACTGCCGTTTACTGAATGCCTGATATGTGCCAGCCTTCATATTATATAGACCTCATGTGATCCTCCCAACGAGCCTTCCAAGTGGACGTTATCACCTCTATGTCTCTGTTGGGATGCCTCAGGTTCAGAGGGGAGGTGGCCTGACCCAGGACTCCCACTTGACAAGCTTTCAGTCCACAAGGGGGTCCACTCTTTGCGCTCGATAGGACTGGGTGTCGAGGAACCTGAACCCAGGGGCCTGGCCCCATTGGTTATCACACCCAGAGCAAAGGCAGTGTGGGGCACTTTCAGGCACTGACACTGTCCCCACGACAGCACCATGAACAGTGGCGGCAGTGGACTCCTTCCAAGGTGTCACTAGCCAAGGATACTGATGAAGATGGAGTCCGAAGCTGGAGAGGAAGAACAGGCAAATATGGCGACTGCCATCGACAGGCTGGCTTGTGGCTACTCTTGGGGATTCCTAGCAACACCTGGGGGACTCTTTGAGAGAGATAAACTCCCATGTATGCAGAGTGAGGCTCAGGATCATCGTCCTTTGGACGAAAATCGGACTCCATTTTGTAATCACAGGTCATTAAACTTGAGCAGTGTTTAGGCTGCATCCAATACATTCTTAATGTGTTTGTGTAGACAGACTATGCCTTTGTTTATGGAAGCACAGAGATATTTTGCTTTAGGTTTAAGTTTCAAAGCATGGCTCCATAGTAAATATTTTAATTATATAAAAAGAAAGCTAGGGATTTCCCTGGTGGTCCAGGGCTTAAGAATCCACCTTCCAATACAGGGGATGTGAGTTCGATCCCTGGTCAGGGAATTAAGATCCCACATATCACCTTGCAACTAAGCCTGAGCGCTGCAACTAATGGGCCCTCGTGCTCTGGTGCCCGCATACCACAACAAGAGAGAAGCCCGAACGCTGCAACTAAGACTTAATGCAGTCAAATAAGGAAAAAGAAGAAATAAAAATTAAACTGCTGTTATTTAAAAAAAAAGGCTATTTGAGTAATAATGAAGTAATACACTCATGTACACTAAAATAAGCTCCCTTGACGGTATTCAGGAGGCTACACTCCACTTCACACTGGGTCTATTTTCCCAAGTGCAGCTCGGAGTAACCCCCCATTTCTGGCCTCAGTTTCTTCACGGGTGGTAAGTGGAGCACCTGGATAAGCCCCAAGCTCTCTGAGGTCCCAGACTTGACAGGGCCGGTGGCTCTCCCTTGGGGCTGTTCAGCAAATCTAGGCAGGTTCCTGCCCGCACTGTCTAGCCTAGAAGCAGATCTGTAATTGAGCCTGCAGGGTCACAGTGACAAGCACAGCCGTAAATCTCAGCTGAGGAAGCAGCCCCCGGGAGATAAATTGTACTGAGGCTGGCTCTTTCCTGTCTCTGGGGTTAACGTGGAGAGAAAGGGAGCCGACAAAACCGCTCCCTGTGGATTAGACAGTCCACAGGCTGTGGGCACCAGGACCCAGGCCACCCATGGCCGGGAGGGAGTGGCTACAGAATGCTGTTTGCTCCTCGGAGCCCTTGAACCTGGGCATAGGGTGGTTTAAGCCAAACAGTGACTCGGTCAGAATGAATGCTTTGTCATGGAGTGTCTACATGTCTCTTTCCTCCCCTGGATTCTGCAGCCAGATACTGTGTCTCAGTCAGCTTGGTGTGTCAGCACAGGGGCTGTATGTATTACTGAATACCCATAAAAGATGATAACAATGAGAACTAATATTGAGTGTGAATTCTGTGTCAGCCCTGTGCTTATTGTTCTACACGTATTATTTACTCCTCACAACAGTGCCAGAAGGTACCCTTAGGAGACAGTTGAGAAGACATAGCACAGAGATGTTAAGTAACTCATCTAGCATCACTCAGCTAGTTGGTGGCTGAGCCAGGATTTAAACCCAGGTAGTTTGGCTCCAGAGACGGGGCCCTGGATCACACTGCGAGGTGGTCACAGAGCAGTCATGACAACAACAGTGAAAACGGACAGTCAGGCACAGGAGCCCACCAGGTAGTCTGGCAGTGGGAGCACCGGGTTAAAGACAAGGGGCTGAGAACGGCCACTGCCGTTTGAGGAACGATGATACACTTGGTAGATAATAGGATGTGCTGAGAGATGAACATAGGAAGCTGGGGCCTGATCCCAGTGAGCTCGGGGGCCAAGCTAAGGAACGTGGGCTCTCTCCTGTGGGAGAGGGCAGAGCAGTGACACAGCCAGGCATGAGGACCCCCTCTCACTAGCTCTGTGACCTCGGGCAAGGCACTGCCCCTCTTGGAACCTCGGTTTTCCAAAACTAAGATCATGGCATTCGGTCCCAATCACTTCATGGCAAATAAAAGGGGGAAAAGTGAAAGCAGTAACATATTTTCTTTTCTTGGGCTCCAAAATCACTGCAGATGGTGACTGCAGCCATGAAATTAAAAGACGCTTGCTCCTTGAAAAGGAAAGCTATGACAAACCCAGACAGCATATTAAAAAGCAGAGACATCATTTTGCCAACAAAGGTCCATCTAGTCGAAGCTATGTTTTTTTCCAGTAGTCATGTACTGATGTGAGAGCTGGAGCATAAAGAAGGCTGAACGTTGAAGAATTGATGCTTTTGAACTGTGGTTCTGGAGAAGACTCTTGAGAGTCCCTTGGATAGCAAGGAGATCAAACTAGTCAATCCTAAAAGAAATCAACCCTGAATATTCATTGGAAGGAGTCATGCTGAAACTGAAACTCCAATACTTTGGCCACCTGATGTGAAGAGCTGATTCTTTGCAAAACACCCTGATGCTGAGAAAGATTGAAGGCAAAAGAAGGGGGTGACAGAGGATGAGATACTTAGATAGCATCACTGACTCAATGGACATGAATTTGAACAAACTCTGGGATAGTGGAATACAGAGGAACCTGGAATGCTGCAGTCCATGGTGTCACGAAGAGTCAGACACAACTTAGCGACTGAACAGCAATAACATTCATTCATTCCTGCTGCTTTCTGCCTCTCAGGGTCTGGGCAAGGACTAATAAGACAAGAGACAAAAACGATTATATAAATTGTAGCAGATCTGACAGATGCAGGTTGGTGGGAGGCATGGAAAGAAGTGAACAGACAGCAGTTGTGAGAGTAGCCAGCTGTTTTCATCTAGAGGCTACCAGATTGCCTCCAACTTTTATTGTTATTAAAAGGAATAGCATTTGCATGAGGCCTTGCTACTGCCATGTGGCTTTTATCACCTCAGTTGAGGGCCCTCAAACCTTTTAAGTTAGATGTAATTATTTATCTTGGGCTTCCCTGGTGGCTCAGACAGTAAAGAGTCTGCCTGCAGTGCGGGAGACCCGGGTTTAATCCCTGGGTTGGGAAGATGCCCTGGAGAAGGAAGTGGCAAACCACTCCAGTATTCTTGCCTGGAAAACCTCATGGATGGAGGAGGCTGGTGGGCTACAGTCTATGGGGTGGCAAAGAGTTGGATACGACTGAGCAACTTCACTTTTATTCAGCTTACAAGTGAAGACACCAAGGTGCAGAAAGGTGAGGTGGTCCCCGTACCCGCCGAGCCCTACAGGCCAGGGGCAGAGCTGAGCACAAGTTTGGGGTTCCAGGTGCACAGCCGTGTTCTTTCAGTCTCTCATGTGACCTTCTTTATACTGTCAGCTTGTCAGAGCCAGAGGGCAAACCAAGGGCACGAAGGTACAAGGAGACAGGAAACAGCAAGAACTGAAGACTAGAGGTATTTGAGGTCTCGAGCACTGGTCAATAACCTCGAAGGTCTGACAGGTTATAACTTGTCATTTTACCGAAGTCCAAATCTGTATTCTTTGCTGCAAGACCGATAAGTGGGGCAAAAGCCTGTCAGAAAGGCTATCCGGCTGACTGCCCAGTGGGCGGTTCTCAGCTCAGCTGCCCGGTTTTCTTCCTGGGGGAGGCGGAGAGGCCTGGGGTTGAAGTTGCACAGGGTTAGAAGCAGTCCATCTGGGGAGAAATCCCAGCTCTGCCACTTGAAGCTGTGTGATATTAAGTGACTTCCTGTCTCTGAACTTGTTTCCTGATATGGTATATAAGAATAATAATATCTACTTCCAAGGATGTTGAAAGGATTAAATGAGATAGTCATTCATAGGCTCTCAGGAGAGCCAAGGAACTGGGTGGTACAGGGCAGCCTCTGGGAGGGGAAGTGGGAGGCAGGGATGCAGAAGAGGGAGGAAGGCTTACTGCTCACCATATACCTTTTTGTAATCTCTTGTTTTGTTTTAATCATGTGTAGAGGGTCCCTTTTCAGATATATTAATAGAATTTCAAAAAGTGAGATGATGCATATAAAATACTTGGCGCAGTCTTGATGTATATCACCCCATAACTCTTAGCCTTATAGTTATTATATATATTAGTATAAAGTAGTTATTATGAACTCTTTCTTTGTGGACAATGACTCCCTCCTGCAAAGATGAAACCCTTGATGGAGCTGAAAAGGAGGATGCTAAAACAAGCGCTGTTTCTTACCTAGAGTTTCACGGAGTTTCAGGGGGCAAATACTTGCCTTTGACCGGGCTTCTTGCTAAGAAAGGTTAGGCTGACACCTGGGCACCTGGAGGATCATGGCAGCCTCGTTGGAGTAGGAGGCTGGCCTTGAACGTGTGTCAAACCATTGGTCCACGGGCCTGGGCTTGGCGCCTGTCTCTGTCATTCACTGGCAGAATAACCTTGAGCAAGTCGCGGAACCTCTCTGAGCCATCAGATTTTCAATTGACAAATGAGGACGGTAAGAGTGGTCTGCCTTGCAGGGCCATTGGGAGGATTTTGAGAGAATTGTGTGGTACCTCTCATCATCACATCTTCATCTTCATCACTGTAAGGCGTCTGTCTTTCATCTGGACACAGCAGGAGCCAGTAAAAGGTTTTCTGCCAGGCGCAGTAGGGTTGGATTTTAGGCATGAGAGGTCACTCTGGAGGTCAGTGTGGACAGAGGACTGAGCAAGGAGGGGACTGAGAAGGATTCTGTGTGGACCCCCAAGCCCACCCCACCTGACCTCTCTGAGCAACACCTTTGGCCATGAATTGTACTCACCCTGGAAAAGGACTGTTCTGGATGTGGCAGGGAAACAAAATCTGATGTAACTAACAGAGCTTTGCCTTATCCACTTGCCTGGGATGGTATTTATGTTAATCCTATTCCCAGCTAAAGCAACTCACTAATAAAATCGGCGCCTCTGCTCTGGGCTCCACACCATCTGTCAGTTCCGCTCGGGAGGCGCTCTTCCCAGGGAGCAAGGAGCCCATGGCTGGGCTTCATGGGCCCTCGTGGGCCAGCCTGGAGGTCCTGTTTACCTTGCACATACATACGAAGCCCTGCTGGGGGCCAAGCCCTGGGCCAAGCACTGGGGACCCGGAGGACAGAAAACAGACAAGGTTGCAGGTGCTCCATGAAGCATGCACTCTGTTGCTGCTGCTGCTGCTGCTAAGTCACTTCAGTTGTGTCCAACTCTGTGCGACCCCAAAGACGGCAGCCCACCAGGCTCCCCCGTCCCTGGGATTCTCCAGGCAAGAACACTGGAGTGGGTTGCCATTTCCTTCTCCAATGCATGAAAGTGAAAAGTCAAAGTGAAGTCACTCAGTCGTGTCCAACTCTTCACAACCCCATGGACTGCAGCCTACCAGGCTCCTCCGCCCATGGGATTTTCCAGGCAAGAGTATGGGAGTGGGTGCCATTGCCTTCTCCGTGCACTCTGTTAGGAGAGGCAAAAACAAAAACACAAGTAAATAAATAAGTGACTAAGTTCAGATGGGGTTAAATCCAATGCAGAAAAAAAGCCCTCATGTGTCAGAAAGTGGCCTAATGAGAGGGTGAGGGGAGACCTTGTTGAGAAGGTGAATCACCCTGGCCCATCAGAGTGTGCCAGGCAGAGGGAACAGAAGCAGATCCCCCAAGGAAGGGCCACTGTCAGCGAGTTTGAGGACAGAAACCAGAGCACTGGAGCTGGGGTAGGAGATGAGACGGATCCCGCCGGTGGCAGAGGTCAGGACATGGGGGACCCTGGAGGCTGTGGAAGGACTGTGTGAGAGGAACTACAGGAGGGTTTTGAGTGGCATGACCTGCAGTAGTTTTAGACGTCACACTGGCTGCTGGGTGGAGAGTCCATTGCAGGAGGGACAAGACTGCTCCCAGGAGACAGATAAGAGGTTCTGGCAACTGGAGATGGGAGAGAAGTAAGGCTCGGGGTTCCCTTTGAGGGTAACAATGTGAATAAGATCCAGAGTGTAGTTTACCTAGCACAGCATCTAACACACCTCGGGAGCTCCCTCCATGATGGCTAGGGGTTTGATTATTAATATTTTGATTCTCCTCTGCCGCACAGCTTCTCCAAAATATTACCCTTTAAAAATCCTGATATTTGATCACCTCAGGTGCAATGCTATGGGCACTTTCCCTGGCAGGCTGGCCTCCAATCACGTCCCCAGTGGCCACGTACGCTGCTGACCTCCGAAGTGACCCTCCCAGGGGCCATGCATTTATTTCCTGGCTCTGAAGCAATCCAACGTTTAGTGCCTCCTCAGGGAGCCTTGCTCTCTGCTTCAGGCAGGAGGGGGTGGGACTCTTGCACACAGAGAGATTTCGAACCTGACACAGTCCCTGCCCTGGAGCACCTATTAAGGTGGAGTGGGAAACAGTGTCTGATGCACTACTCCGTATTTGTTGATTCACAGCTACCCACGTCATAAGCCCCTCCTACTGTACCTATAACTTTACTTGGGTATCTCCTCATCTCAAAACCTTTAAACTTCTCCAGGTAGAAACTCCCAGCCCAGAATTCAGGCCCTTCACAGACTGGCCCCTGCCTCTTCTCCAGTCTTCACTTCAGGCATTCTGCCTCTTCATGCACTTTGCCTCCTGCCACAAGACACTTGGGCTTCCCTGGTGGCTCAGTGGTAAAGAATCCGCCTGCCAATGCAGAAGATTTGAGTTTGATCCCTGGGTCAGGAAGATCCCCTGCAGAAGGGAGTGGCAATCCACCCCAGTATTTTTGCCTGAGAAATTCCATGGATAGAGGGCTACAGTCCATGGAGTCACAAAAGAGTCAGATATGACAGTGGCAGTCCATGGGGTCGCTAGGAGTCTGACACGAATGAGCGACTTCACTTTCACTTTTCACTTTCCTGCATTGGAAAAGGAAATGACAACCCACTCCAGTGTTCTTGCCTGGAGAATCCCAGGGACGGGGGAGCCTGGTGGGCTGCCGTCTATGGGGTCACACAGAGTCGGACACGACTGAAGCGACTTAGCAGCGGCAGTAGCAAACAACAACACACGACACTTCTTATTGTTCCCTGTTCTCTGACATGTCTCTGACTTGCACTACCTTTCCTTGTACCAAGAATATCACTTCTCCCATTCACTACCTGGTAAACTCCTATACATCCATCAAAGCCCAGCTCCAGGGAATTCCCCAGCAGTCCAACAGTTAGAACTCTGCACTTTCACTGCCGAGGGTGTGGGTTTAATCCCTAATCAGAGAACTAAGATTCTGAAAGCTGTGTGGCAAGGGCAAAAAAAAAAGGTCCAGCTCCAACATTAGCATCTTTGCAAAGCCTTTCTGATTGTCTCCAGACTGAGACACTCAATGGGCAGAGTTGGCCCCCACTCCACGATACTCCCACAGTCTTCCACCCATTACTCTGGCATGCCAGACTGCTATGGATCAGTGATTCAGTCCTTCCATTGGACTGTGAGCCCCTAACGGGTTCATCTCGGTGACCCACAACAGGGCCTAGCTAGAGGAGGGAAGTGGTCAGGAAATAATTTTGTTGGGTGACAAGGATATCGGTGTGGCCACAGTTACAGGTAGATGAGAGGCACAGGCATGAGGCCAAAGTGGCCAGGAGACGCCTGGAGGGCAGGGCCTTGGATGCCAGGGCTTGGGTGGATTTCAGCCACTGGAGAGAAAGATGAGGAAGAAGAGGAAAACCAAATCCCACTTAAAAGACCTGGGAAGGAGAACTATATGGCATTATGATAGGGGATATAAATATTAATTATGTTTACACAATGTTCTCAAAGGCTATTAGCTCTGGGTTCATTGTCCAACATAAATAAGATAACCCTTGCCATTAAGAACTTCAAGTCTACTAATAGGTAAAAAAATACCTGTGCACCTATAAACATATAAAATTGTCTCTTTCTTGACCTCTGACTCCATCTCATCAAACATTCCCTTATGCAGATGTAGAAATCGAGTCATGGAGAGTTGAACTAGCTTGTCTAAAACTTGTTAACTGAAGCAACAAGCTAATGACTATTCAATTCAAAGGCAGTCATGAAGTGCTTTGGAGGAAGAAATCTCACCAGTCACAGAACTTGTTTTTCATCCAGTATGGTTGCTTGTGTTTTCTGCCTTATACATGGATTGATACTCCATGTATCAATGTATACTGTATACTCCATGTATCAATGTATAATGTATCAATGTATCAATTGATACTCCATGTATCTGTGAAAAAAACCCAGATTGGATTACAACCCAAAGTATAAAATAAATATGAGTCCATACTTACATAAAATAAATAATAACTAGGGGGGAATGGGCAAGTCTTCCTTAGGAAGAATTCCGAATACTATATGTAGATACTGCACCCTCCTCCAGGAGGTGGAGTTTGATTCCCATCACCTTTGAGTATGGTCTGGGGAGGAGAGTCTGAGATGGAGATGAGCACACAGGAAGTTTATTAGGGGCTGCTCCCGGGTGGAGGGAGGGAAATGGGTAAGATTAGGCAGAGATCAGTTGGGGGATGCAGTAGTAAGACCTCAGCTGGTGCCACAGAGCTGTGAAGCTCCCAGTCCTTCAGAGTCGTGCTGAATTGGGACAGTGGAAATAGGCCTTTATAAACTTGAATCAACCTGCCCTGGGGGAGGGGTCTGACCTGGGGGGAGGTAACTCTCCTCAGCTGAGGGAATTCCCAGCAAGGGGTTGCTGGCTGAGGGGGAATGAGGGTGTCAGTCACAGGGATAAGGTCTGGGCAACACAGGACAGCACCCTCTAGAGCCCACATTTTGTGCCATCCAGCCCCACTTCTTGAGTTCTGGGAGCATCTCTTCTGGGATTCCAGTGGGCCTCTTTTCCTGGGGGAAACTTACAGAGCAAAGTTAGTGAGACAAACTGCCACCCTCAGCACTGTGACTGGTCTGCAGCTGATACTCATCTTCCTCTTCTGTTACCTGTTCTAGATTCCCCTTACCCTCAGCTAGCACCTCTTCTGGGCTCAGTGACCTACGTGGTGGCGTGATCCTGAGAGCCTGTGGTCACCTGATCCTTCTCAGGCCACGGCTCCCACACTGTCTATCTACGGTAAGTATTGGGAAAGGATCCCCTGGAGAAGGAAATGACTACTCACTCCAGTATTTTTGCCTGGGAAATCCCATGGACAGAGAAGCCTGGTGGGCTACAGTCCATGGGGTCACAAAAAGAGTCGGACACGACTGAGCGACTAAACAATCTGCCAAGGGAATGCCAGGGGATTTCCAAATGGATTAGCTGGGTATGAAAGATATACCTCTCTGCTCTCCAGTGCTTAACAGCAGCCTTACCACTTCCCGATGATCAGGGTTAATTATGCTGAACGAATGGTGACTCTGCGTCTTGCCTGCTGGTTCCTGGAAACCAGGATCTCAAAGTACCTGGGTGTCAGACATGGTGAAAAGTTCAATAGTCGTCTTGAGGTTTCCCCAGCTGAAGTGTTGCCTCTTGAGAACCAGACCTCCAACCCTGCAGATGCCAGAGTTGTGGGGAGTGACGGTAAGTGTGAGACCACTCCTGCTTTCATCCTTGGTTTCTGGACCCATGTATTTATTCTCCCTGTTGGAGACAAAGCGCTGTGTAATGGTCTTTGATATACTGCTTCTAGGAGGATGGCATCCTGCCCTCACAGAGTGTTGTTTCTGAGCTGGTGGCTCAGCCGTGCCTTTACAGACAGTTCCAAACTGGCAGCTTAAGGACAGTGCAGTATGTGGAGGGATGAGTTGCCTCCATGGCCATGTGCCTACTGATGTAGAGTCATGCTGGATCCCACACCAGTAGCTTAAACACCCTGTGATCCTTGCAGAATTGTGCAGGATGAAGCCCTACAAAGAGATACCTAGGATATATGTCTATTTCAGGAAGGATGAATCGCAGCTCTTTCCAGGGTAGAAGGGGTTTAACATAATCAAGTTGTCAAGTAGCTATTTTTCTCAAGGAAGGAGACATATCTAAGATTGAAAGTGGGGTTTTGTTACTGGTAGCTTAAACACTTAGCATCAGCCATAGCTACATGAGTCTTGGTGAGCGGGAACCCATGCTAATGGGCGCATACATTCTCTCTCTCCATGCCATCATGGTTAGTGTTTATTGACACCCCTATTGCCAACACTGGGATGGTCTTATAATGCATATACATGGTTGTTTAATGCTTCCCCCCCGCCCCCCATCTGGTTGGTGATAACACAGAATTCAGTGACCTTCACACTTGGTGCACATTTCCATAGGTCCATCCATACACCTCTAGTCCAGGTCTCCTTGTCCCTGGTTTTCTAATCTTATCCTTCCAGGCCCCCAACTGCTGCCCATGAGATCCAGTAATACTCCATCCTTGGGCCCCTTTTCATTCCACAGAGTGGATGACTATGTGTGCTATTCAAAGCCCTGCCCACTGGAATTATTTTCTCCTCCACTGTCTTTCAAGGACACCCCTATGTGAGGCCTGCAGTGCAGCAACAGTCTATTTTTGGCTTGCTCACACGTACTGAGCCTACCCACTCATAAACAAATTTTGGCTTTTTTTCCTCCTTCAGCTGGATATAAGGAGCTCTCCAGGCAGCCGTAGGTGAGCAGAGGAAGAGACACTGGTGCAAAGGTGGTGGGTGACAAGGTGTCTGGGCCACCTGTTCATGCAGCTGCCTTCTGCCCTGTGGTCCTGTGACCAATCCCAGCGGTACCACATCTGTCTCATGATGAACTACTGCAGGCCTTGTCTGACCTTCCAACTTGGTGGATCTGATAGAATCCAGCTCACAACGAGCAGCTCTGGCTGTGTGGTCAACTTGATGATGCAGAGTCAGATGATCTAACCTGGTAGCAAATCAGGAGCTGTATTTTGAAGTGTGTCATTCCTGGCTAGAGATGACATGGCCCTGCTCCAGAACCCCAGGGGTCGGGATGGTGATTCTCCTACTAGGCCTTGTCATAAACTCCACAGGCATCTTTTCCCACTACAGCTGCCTCAGATCTGGGTTCTGCCAGATCATATGGTCCACAGAGCAAAGCTACTTGTCTTACAGCCTGGACCTGCTGCTGAGTCCCGATCTAAACTCTGGGTCCCGATCTAAACAGGCAGCCCTGGAGGCTTCCCTGGCTCAGATGAAGAATCTGCCTATCAGTGCAGGAGACTTGGGTTGGATCCCTGGTCTGGGAGGATCCCACATGCCATGGAGCAACTAAACCTGTGAGCTGCAACTATTAAGCCTGTGCTCTAGAGCCCAGGGGCCACAACTACTGAGTCCATGTGCCCTAGAACCCTGGAACAAAAGAAGTCACTTTAATGAGAAGTTCATGCACCACAGCTAGAGAGTAGCTCCCACTCCCTGCAACTAGAGAAAAGCCAGCAGTGAAGACCCAACACAGCCAAAAAAACAAATAAATAAAATTACATATATTAAAAAAAAAACAAACCCAAACAGGCAGCCTCTGTGTTATCTGATATATGGGAGGATATATGGGAGGAAACAGTACGTATTCCTAGTTATGGAATAGGCTGCCTCCAAAACCCAAAGAAACATTGTGCTTCCTTCATAATGGAGGAGTAGATGCAACACTTTTGTCTTTTACTTTGGAGGGAATGTGTCTGGCAAATCCCCGATGACTGGCCACTAGAAATTTCACTGATATGTCAGATATGCAGATGATACCACTTTAATGGCAGAAAGTGAAGAGGAACTGAGGAGTCTCTTGATGTGGGTCAAAGAGGACAGTGAAACAGCTGGCTTAAAACTCAACATTCAAAGAACTAAGATCATAGCATCCGGTCCTATCACTTCATGGCAAATAGAAGGGGAAAAAGTGGAAACAGTGGCAGATTTTACTTTCTTGGGCTCCAAAGTCACTGTGGATGGTGACTGAAGCCATGAAATTAAAAGATGCTTGCTCCTTGGAAGAAAAGTTATGACAAATCTAGACAACATACTAAAAAGCAGAGACATCATTTGGCCAACAAAGGTCCATCTAGTCAAAGCTATGATTTTTCCAGTAGTCATGTATGGATGTGAGAGTTGGACCATTGAGCATTGAAGAACTGATGCTTTCAAACTGTGGTTCTGGAGAAGACTCTTGAGAGTCCCTTGGACAGCAAGGAGATCAAACCAGTCAATCCTAAAGGAAATCAACCCTGAATATTCATTGGAAGTACTCATGCTGAAACTGAAGCTCCAATACTTTGGCCACCTGACGTGAAGAGCTGACTCACTGGAAAAGATCCCGATCCTGGGAAAGACTGAGGGCAAAAAGAGAAGAGGGCGGCAGAGGATGAGATGGTTAGATGGGACCACCAACTCAGTATACATGAATGTGAGCAAGCACCAGGAGATGTTGAAGGACAGAGAAGCCCGGTGTACTGCAGACCATGGATGTCGCAGAGTCAGACACAACTTAGCAACAACATCAGGCTCCTGAATCTTGGTAGTGTTTTCTCCCATTCTCTGCAATGTGTGTCTCACTAAGGTTACTTGTATACTTGCTATTTCTTGCTCATCTGTTTCAATTAGCTGATGGGTTTAGTACAATAGATATGTTTGATATTCTGCAAGATACCTAGTTGGTACAGGTCTTTCAAGACTAGATTGTACGACAACATGAGAGTTAACAGCCCTGGAGCAAGACTGTAAATATATACTTTTGTCTGTTCCAAGTGAATATGGAGTCTGAGCTTTCTTTCTGATATGGAAAGAAAAGAAAAATATTCACTACATCAGTGGCTACATACTATGTACTGGAGAACATATTAATGTACTCCAGGAAAGACACCACATCTGCCATTAAAACTACCACTTGGCTGATCTTGCTCTGGTTCCCTGTCACCTTCCAAGGTACATCTGATTTTTGTAGGGGACAGACCAGTGAATTAAATAGAGAGATAAAGGGAACACTATTCCTGCAACATTTAGGTCTTTAAGGATGGCATTAATCTTTGCCATTCCCTGATTACCAGTGAGGTTGAGCATTTTCTAATATGTTTATTGGCTTATTTCCTCTTCTTTGAATTCTTGTAATTTGTAATTGTTTACTTTTAAAAAAATGGTTGCTCTATCTTAGTCATCCCTGTGATCCTCAGACTTGGCACATGAGAACTCAACAAATATGCACTGAATCAAAGGTTTTTCTCTCTTTTTCGGCCGTGCTGCCTGACTTGTAGGATCTTAGTTCCCCAACCAGGGATCGAACCTGAGCCTTCAGCAGTGGAAGTGTTGAGTCCTAATGGGAAATTCCCTAAATCAAAGATTTTAACAAGATGAAAAAGTAGCATTTGATTGGACATCCTGGTCATCTGGGATCTTGAAACCAACCTCCTTAACTTATGGGTAAGCCTATTCCTGACAGCAATTGTATCATTTTGGTTGATTTAAAAAGAAAATACAAAGTCATCCAATCAAATCATCTCTCTTCTGAAACCGAGGCAGCGTCACCAAACTAATCGAAGCTCCAAAGCCTTGTTTTCTGGATGGACTCCCTTTGATAGCAATAATGGGCAGTAACAAACTAAGCCCTCAGCCCATCTGGCTGTGATAAACACATCCAAAACACATTACAAATCTCAGAGTGAGGCTCTGAGGCCTGAGGCTGCAGCAAAAGAAAACCAAGGCTGACAGGCACAAGTTTAAAACCCTGATATTTTATAAATGAAAAAAGGCCAGCTGCCTGTTCCTTCACCACTGAACACGGTAAATGAATTATCTGAGCTTCCTGCCATTTTTCAAACCTGGGACTCTCAGATATCATTAGAGTGTATCATCAACTCTAAACTTCATTTGTCCAAAAAAAAAAAATCTCTAATTTACTGAATCTCTAGTGTTTCTTTCCTTTGCCTTAAATTGTTGTTGTTTTTAAATCATTAAGTTTTTTTCTTATGTATCTGTTTATACAGGAATGTCTTTATCTTTTTAAAACACACATCTTATTAGGTCTCTCACTTCCTCAGAAACTTCTCATGCCTTCCCATGATCTGAAGGCCAAAGTCCAAACTCCTTCACAAGGCCTCCAGGGCCCTATCTACTTTTTTTTGCCCAATTTCTCTCCATTCCTAAGACCCTTAAGCTTCTACCACCCATTTTATTGCCTTTACTGAAAGAAGCCATGCACTTTATACCTCTGTGCTTTTGCACACATACTGACCCCTCTGCTAAGAACTCCGTGTGAAGACTTCCTTTCCCTTCAGTTCAGTTCGGTTCAGTTCAGTCGCTCAGTCATGTCTGACTCTGCGTTAGAATGGTGTTAATCACCACTTTCTCCACTTCCTCAACATTGTACATAAATATCTACAGTAAGCACTTAATATGCTATACTGTAATTATTTTCCTATGTGTTTGTCTCTCCACCAGACTAAGAATTCCTGAAAAGTAGAAACTGTATCTTCATTACTGCAGTTTCCCCTGTGCCAGTCTAGTCCCTGGAACAGAGGAGGTGGGCAACATTTGTTTATTGAGTGAATGAACAGACAAGCTCCCTACTCCAAAGACCAGGACCTCCAATTTAACAACCACAAGAAAAGGATCAATAAGCTGCTGGAGCAGATTCTAAGAGTATTTACTCACCCGAATTTTCTCCAGCAACTGAACACACTCAGAAGACATACTCATGCCTAGACTTACGGGCAACTCAGAGGTCCCAAGAACTTCTCTCACCCCATTTCACAACCTGACCCTTTCATTTTTAAGAGGCTGGAGCTCAGAGGTGCTTCTTAGTGGGTGGGCAAGCTTGGATGGATGTCGGCAGGCTTCCCTTCGGCAAGCACTCAGAATAGCTCCATTAGTGTTCATGGAAATTCTGCACGTGCATCAAGGAGAAAACAGCCACAAATAACACAGCCTGCTTTCCAAATCTCCAAAGCACATCTCTGCAATCATTTTACTTTCCAACTATCACCACCAAAGCCTTTCAGCCATAGAGCGATTTGTCTTCAACTTACTCTGGGCTCCTAAGTTAGCAGAACCCTTTGGCTGTTTATAAATGAAGCTTCCTACTTCCGGTCTCTCTCCCTGCTCCAGCTTCTCTTCTACACAGCCACTTATCCAAAATACTAACCAGTTCCTGCATGGCATCAGTCCAAGTACCTTCACCTGATGCTCAAAAGACCCTTCAAACTTGATCCTGGAAATCTAGGGGTTGACACTTGGGAGACAGGGATGGGCTGAAGATACAAACTGGATTGCCATCAGCATGTAAAAGACGCTTGAAACCATAAGCGTGGATGAAATCAACCAGGGAAGCTATATATAGGCAAATCACCTGAGTTTTGAGGCTTAGATCTGCTATTCACTATCCGTGTGACCTTAAGTAAGTTATGAAACTACTGTGAGCCTTACTTTTCTCATCTTTAATTGGGTATTTTTAAAAATGTCCAGCACAGTGCTGAGCAATTATTATTCAATTTCCCAGAGTTACTAGCAGTGGGAAACTGAACAAGATACTTCTTCTTGGTAAGCCTCAGGGTCTCATCTGTAGCTCCCGCTAGGTATCCACAAGGCACCATGGAATGGGTGCTCAGCAAATGACTGCCAAATAAAAGAAGAAATCTAAAAAAACTGAAACAAAACTTAGTAATAAAATAGATGAGATGATTCAACAGGCTTTTTTAAACTGTATAAAGATCAATGTAAATGCTAATAAATTATCTTAGGAAAAGGATCTAGCACTTAGAAGGTAGACAATGTTAGGCCCTTTCTTTCTGTCCTTGCTTTAAAAAACAAACAAACAAAAAAGTTTCTAAAATAAACAAATCTCTGATAAGCTTAATCCACTATAACAGCAAAAATATAAACACAAGTACATATAAAATCATACAAATACATTCAACATCATTACATTGGCATATTTCATTTTGCTAGACTTTTTTCTTCCCCATCTCCTATTTCCTTTCATGCCATCTTCTGGCTCCCCTCTCTTCCCTAAGGCAGCCAGTGGAAATAGTCTGATACATACCCTTTCATACACTGCTCATATAATCCTGTACAAAGACATATATTCATATATAGGATTCTTTTGCTTCCTTTTTATAAAACTGAATTCTTATTAAAGACATTTCTCTGTAAATTCTCGCCCCCACCCCCCTGCCCCCGCACTTAATACATCTTGGTCAATCCTTCAGGTCAATGGATGCAGAAGTCATACTTTCTTTTCAATGACTGACTACTCACTGTCAGTCTTCCTCCTCCCACAATAAAGCTGCACACCAATGTCCTTACAAGGATTATGTTCTTTAGGAAACTTCTCTGCTGGGTCAGTGTACAGACGTTGTCTTAAATATGAGTAAATATTGGCAGATTATTTTCCAAGAGGGATGTGGTCATTCATATTCCCACCATCAGTGTAAAAAGGGACCATTTCACCACATCTTCAACAGAAGTTGGCATTTTAATTTTAAATGTTTTCCAGTTTTATTGGTGAAAATGGCATTGTATTGTTGCTTTATTCTTCACTTTCTTGAATATTTTTGAGGTTCCGCATAGCTTATTGTTTATTGTCATTTGTGATAAAGATCTTCGATGTACACAACTTACTATCAAGAATATCAGAAAAAAAACCGTGTATGAGAGAGAAAATGAGAGCGAGACGGTGTCCTTGCTTTTTTAATCTATCTCTTCCTTTTCTGGATTTTAAATTTCTCTTTTTGGCCCAAGCCCCAAGGCTAACAGGACCTTATAGTTCCCTGACCAGGGAATCTGGAACCCCTGCAATGGAAGCAGAGAGTCCTAACCACTGGACCAAACAGGAATTCCCCAAACTTCTTCCTTTCTACTGGCTCCTTCTTTTCAGATTACAAACATGCTCCAGTCTCCCCTAACCTAAAAAGTCTTTTTGGGGTCTCATTCTATCTCCCTAAATTCCTGCCTAATCATTCTTTATTTTCACCAACTATACTCTTTTCTCACCTCAAAACACTTTTCAATGAAAAAGCCATACCTTTGGTTTTAGGGGAAAAAAGCCCCAGTTTATTATTTTTTTAAAAAAAGCAAGTATCAGTTCCATAATTGTTTAAGCAAGCCTATATACAGGTATTTTGTTTTAAAAAAATATGTATATAATTTTTCTCTTACAGTAATTCATTTCAAGAGCAATTCCATTAGGTATCTTCTACAGAGCCCTAAACCGAGGCAGCCAGCATATTCAAATAAACTCCAAGGAGTGGGCACGCTTCAGGCCAGCTCCTCATTAGAAACCCCAGCATGGGGGCTCTGGAGACCAGTGTGCGGAAGGTCTTCCAGGGAGAGCTGAAACGTTCAGATAAGTCAGTTCTGCAAAGAAGGGGTAGCTGGCGGGCTCCAGCAGGCTCACCCCTGGGGTAGCGCAAAGAGAACAGACGGGGGAGTTCTGAGAGGCACTGGCGCTATCTAAACTCGGGGGGATGGAACCGAGTGAGCAGCAGCGGTAATTGAGTTTCAGTTACCTGCAGGGTGGTGAAATAAAGCAGTAACTTCATCCGCCTGACGCGGGGGAAGTTTAGAGGTGTCCTTGGCATACTCACAGTGAAATCCGTCACCCTTTCACTGTGTTGGGCGATGGCAACCGTACTGCGCTTCCTAGTGACAGCGAGCACTCGTCCTGTTAGGCAGCCCCAGCGCACTCCAGCTAATGAAGCATTTCCTGCAGGCCTGTCTCCAGGGCTCTGCATCCTCTGTCTGAAGGAATGGCACCATGGGAAAATTTAGCACAGCCAGCATCAACCATCGCCCAAACTCAAAAGAATCTTTGAATGGCAGAGAGAGGCCCATTTTCCTTTCTGCCCAGCCCAGTGCTGGAACCACCCTCAGGTCACTTTTTGTGGGTCTGTACAAACGTGCCGACTGGCAGCATGCCGCTCTTCACCTGCTCCCGGATTTCAGCTCGATGCTTTAATGTGAAGACCAGGGCTCTCACCGTCCGCCGGTATGGCCCATTAATGAGGCGGGAGCAGAGATGAAACGTTTCCCGTTCAATATTTTCAACCAGTAGGTGATCCATCTAAAAAAACAGAAAAATTATCAAATTAGGGCCTTGCATTGCATAAAGATTAAAAGCAAGAGAGGCTGGAGCACTTTGCTCAGAGGCCTCCATTAATCAACTGAAATTCAAGGACATCTACTTCCTGTCACAAGAGAAACAGGAAGAGCAAATTAATTCCACCCTGGCAATTAAGGAACAAGGCCATGTGCTTTGTGACAGGGACCTCATTCACAACCCCTGCCGGGTGGTAATATTTGCCATTATAACAGGAAACTGGCTTGAACCAAGCAATGGGTTCTGGGCTCTGGGCCCTGTACTTTACCAACCAGGAAACGAAGACCAAGGATAATAAATCAGTGTAAGAGTATACTTTTTGTTTGTTTGTTTGAAAGTGCTTTTTAACCCCTTATAGCATTTTTAAACACTGGGTCTGGATCCTAAATGTGTGTTAAGCAGTTTATAAATCACTTTTCACATTTAACACTTAACAACTCCTATTATCTCATTTTACAGATGAGGAAACAGGTTCAAAGGTAAAGAAATGCTCCAGATTTTACAACTATTAAGAGAAGTTGGGACTCTGACTCGAACACTCATGTTTCTTCCCTTTTACCATACTCACTGCCCCCATAGCCTCCTGAGGGACCATGTGAGTTTGGAGAGACCCTGACAGGGTCAGCTAAGCAGAAAAGGGCCGAGAGGATAGGATCTGTGGCTATGCTGGGGTGTGCGCCTCAGGTCCAAGCCCTCCTGAAGCCACAGGCCTGATCAAAGAAGGATAGGTCTGGGACTTTGTCCACATGCTCCAGATGTAGGCCAGACTGGGCTGCTGGTTGGGGACCCCCTCACTCCTTCCTTTCCAGGCGCATCGCTCACTCTTTGCCTCCCTGGTCCTGACTCCAGCCTAGCCTGAGCATGCTCAGTTGCTTTCACACACCTCTACACCTCTGCACAGGTACTTGCTCTCTCAGCAAGACACAATGTCCCAGGAAACGCATTCCTATTTGTATGTGTAGCTAAAATACAAAAAGCAAAAAAGCTAATCCTAGTTTAAAGGACTACAAGTTCTTCTCAAGGCTGCCATAATGTCCTGAGCTCCCCGTAGTCATTTTCACAACAGAATGGTGTTGTCTTCCCTGAGAATGAATTCCTTGAAAACAGGAAACAAATTTCTCTCTCGTTAGCTTTTTTTTCCTTCACTCTTTCCCTCCTACCCAACCATATATTCAGATACTTACTCAGCACTTACTATGTGCTTGGGCTGAGAAAAGAGCAGTGAACAATGTCAATACAGCTCTTGACTTCACAGAGAGCATGGGCCAGCTGGAGACAGACAGGAGCAGACCCTGGCAGTGTAGCGAGGGCTGGGAGAGGGAACAGAAGCAAGTTCTGGGGCACTGAGATACAGCAAAGGGACCCAGCCCAGGAAAGAGTGAGCACTTGACGTGAGACCTGGAGAAAGAGTAGGATCAGGCCAGGTGACGTGGCCATTTGCTTGGTGATAAATTCAGTGAGCTGTACATATATGTACTGTACTTATACTTTAAAAAGGACAAGTTTAAGAAAAAAATGCACCAAAAATTAAAAAAGGATTATCTGACATTTGATAAAAAGTGTCCTAACAAAAAAGAGAGACCAACAGACCAAAATGAATGAAGAATCCTGGAAGAAATGAGACCCAAGCAGGGGAGCAGAATAGGACTGAGAGACAGAGAGAGAGAAGATGAATATCCAGGCCCAGACGTCTGCTTAGATGTAACAGACGAAAGACGTTCAGGGAGGTTTGTGGTCCTGATGACTGACTGGTCATCTCCAAGGAGGGTGCTGGAGTGAGTTGGCTTGGCGCCACAGCTCTCTAAAACCCAGATTCCTCGAGCGTTCATGGCCTCCTGGGTGGGCAATGAACTAGCCCCCAGCCTGAGGCAGCCCCCGAACCAGACTACTTTACAAGGTGGTAAGGGTGGCCGGCCGTCTGCCCAGCGTTTGTCCGGCAACATTTGCAAGAGAGGCTCCTCACCCCAATGTGGGGTTCCTCATCCCAGTGTGAGGGTGGTTACTTACCGACTGTTTAGAGACTCACTTGATATAACGGGCAAGAAAAAAGTCTGTTTTTTTCCTTCGTTTTGAGGGGAGTGGTTGTTCGGGGAAGAAGGGTACGTGCTCCTTTGCAAAAATAAATCATGGCCATTCCATTAAATTATAGTGTGTATATATATATATATAAAGAACCTGAGAGTACCTTGAAATTCACAGAACTGAATACTTATTCATACTTCATTCAACAAATAGCTATTGAGTTACCACTGAGTGTGGTCTGATTTAGATATTTGAGACACCCAAGCAGAAAAGACCTGACACCCTACCCTTAAGTCACACCCTAGAAAGGAGAGGTGCGTACACAGAAAACCATGGGGCAGGAGGACCGGAGCTATCCCAGCGATGTGATGGGAAGGAGAAGCAAGCAACTAACGATTCTCATGGATGCCTCTTGTTAAATGAAGGCCAGTCAGAATGAAGACATGAAGAAAAACATTCGTAATACTAAAATGTAAACCATAAAGGAAAGTGATTCATCATGTATCCTTGTGTATAGTGTGTTCACTGCACAAAGTGAAAAACGCCTCTTATAACGCCTTTGGATATTCCAAACCTACCCAAGCTAAGAGTCTTTCCCAGTGGGTCCTAACCTGGTAATTTAGGTAAGCCCCTTTGGGTGAAGCATTGAAGCTGAAGCTCCAATACTTAGGTCACCTGATGCAAAGAGCTGGCTCACTGGAAAAGACCCTGATGCTGGGAAAGACTGAAGGCAAGGAGAAGGGGACGACAGAGGATGAGATGGTTGGATGGCATCACTGACTTGATGGACATGAATTTGAGCAAACTCAGGGAGACAGTGAAGGACAGAGAAGCCTGGCGTGCTGTAGTTCATGGGACTGCAAAGAGTCAAACACGACTTAGCGACTGAACAACAATAACAACAACTTCAGGTGAAAGGACCAGAGTCTTACTAAGACCTTGAGAAAAAGGGACTTTGCT
This sequence comes from Bos indicus x Bos taurus, assembly GCF_003369695.1. NCBI lineage: Eukaryota > Metazoa > Chordata > Mammalia > Artiodactyla > Bovidae > Bos > Bos indicus x Bos taurus. The sequence continues at coordinate 92,269,531 of NC_040078.1, forward strand.
ATGGGACACACGTACGAATGGGAACAAGAATGCTGTAAGGAACCTAGGGAGATTTATTTATGGGCCAAATCCTTTCTCTGTGTCTCTCATGATCTGCCTGATCTCTTTTTCACATATTTTTGCTCCTTTTCATTTACCTTACTATCAGTTCTAACTGCCTTATTCTCTCCTCCTGCTATACATCTCTATCCATAGCTTCTGCTTCCTGAAACTCCTCCAAGATTCCTTCTGTTTCAAAACTTCCGTTGTTGTTTCTTGGTATTTCCTAGGTCAGCTTCCTAGAGACAGAAAATCTGATTTGCCTTCCTTATATATTTGTACCTATGGGTTGAAAATGTGTTATTGAGTTGTCCAATCATGGACAAACTGGGAGAAGATATAAAACACATCTACCCCGAGCTGTCTTATGTCAAGGATTTTGGACTCAGAAGAAATGGGGCCATCATCAATTAGTGACGTCTGCCATGACTGTAAGCTTTTTAACAGCAAGGGAAGAAACTCTTCTTAGTGTGTTTATCTGAAGTGCAGAACTTCCCACACTGTATTATAACTTCTATTTGCCTGTTTCCCTCAGAAGATTGTGAGTGCCTCCAGGGCTGATACCATGCTAGATCCATTTCTAAATTCCCCATGCCTAGCATAGGTACTGGCACATATTAAGTGCTCAGTAAATATTTGTTAAATGAATTTCCTCTTTCCCCATGTATACCTCCCTCCTTTTCTGCTCTTTCAGTAAAATCCTATATATAGCAGATGAAATATGTTTCTATTTTATATGTATTTTCTAGTGAGCAAATTCCAACCATTCTAAGGCTAGTTCAACTGCTGTCTTTTCCATGGACTTTTCCCAGATTTCCCCATCAGATTTCACTGTTCTGTCTTTTGTGTGTTTACACCTCTTCCTAGTACCACTATTTCAGACAGATTTCATCTTGCCTCATATTATTTGCAGGCTCTTAGTCAGGAGACAGTAAACTTTCTTAGGATAAGGACTGCAGTTCATCTATGTTCGCATTCTCCGCTGGCACCAGTAGTAGCAGAACTAAACACTTGGGGAATTGAATATCCACTAAAGGAAACTTTGTATGAGTTTTCCAATAGCATGATTGAACTTGTACATATATACCCACACTCCTTTTTGACCATTTGAATACATTTATTAAAGAGCTGGTCAAAACCAGAGGTGCAGTCTGAGGCCATTAAGCAAAGAAAAAACTAACAGTCCCATATGGGGATGTACGCCTGACCTGGGTCTCATTAGCACCATCTGACAGCCAACTGGGCCAACCAGCCAGTGCTTCATAACTCTTAACGATAACAGGCTCACTTTGAGAATCAGATTTATTTTTTTTAATGGCATAATAGGAAAATGATCACAGGCCGTGAGGTAGGAAGGGGAGTGGATAATGAGGAAGGGGAAGTAAGAGAATGACACCACAGGGGACGTTCATATGAGGAAAGATCTAAAATGCAGGGAAGAACAAAGAAGATCTAGAAGGGAGAAAGTAAAGGGGAATGGAGCGTGGGTCTCAACAATGAGTTTTTATTCATCTACTCCATTATTCCAAGAACAAGGAAACAATCCACGAATCTGGAAAGTAAGATCTGTAGAGTAATAGAGAGATGCACATTGGGGCTGTGTGTATATATTCTTCATCTGTGGCTGTAACTACTTAGACCAAAACAAATATCATGGAAACATTACTTTCTATAAAAACGTAATAAGTAGATTTGAAAAAAAAACACATGCTAAAATCAAATTGCAAAAGCTTTTAAGTCACTGGGCCAATAACTTACCCAATGGTTTACTTCTGCCTGATAAAATACATTTATGGAGATCTGATGTCTGATATGAATGCACTCAGCATTATTTATTGTCAAAGACCAGATACTGGATTAGATGGTTCATTGATTTACCCTAACATGAAAATGTTTCAGATGATGATGGGTGTTAAGAGTTAACTTTAAAAAGTGTTTGTATTTATCTTTTCTGATGTATCAAACTATATATAAAAATACTATAAAGTGCTGTTTATGCAAGGAAAAGAGATTGACTTTCTTTGGCCAAGAAAGACAGTAAGATGCACGCTTCTAGTTTTTAAAATTTACTCTTTGTGAGCAAAACCATTCAACTATGCTTAATCTGATATTTTTTTCTAATTATATTGGAAAGCACTAACAAATGTATCACTTTTTTAACTTTGCTTTGTAACACTTGAGTGCTTACCACTTGATGTGCCATTTAAAGGATAATTAATGGATAAACTAAAAGGATAATTATTATGGAGTTTAATATAGCAGGCAAACTGCTCATTAATCCTTACAAGCATAGCTTCGTTATTATCATTTACTTAAAAAGATACCATAGGGAACTGGTATTTACCACCACATTAACTACATATTATATATCCACACTCTATGTTTCTGCAATAATTTTGGTTTATTTGAAAATAAACTTCTCTTAAAATATCAAATATCAAGTCTTGTTGGCTAATCAATGACTCTGGAAAATTAGACTTACGATCTTCGTATTTTTTTCTCTCTTCCAAGGGCTTAATGTTCATATTAATGCTTCTTTAGGAAAAGTTAAACAAACTTACAGTATATTAATTCACTGAACCATCAAATAGACAGTAAAAGTTAAAAACACAAAAAGTAGAGATAGATAAAAATAATAGAAAACTATATACAAGATGATACTGATACCGATCAAGATTAAATATAACATAAAAATAAATAATTGTCAATTTTGTGCAGTGTCATTTAAATAATCAATAAAAATACTTTACGGAACAGCTAGCACATAACATAACAGACTCTTAATAAACCTGGGATAATCATAACTTGACCACAATTCTTTGAAAAAGCTATAATAATTTACCAACAGGAAATGCACCAAAATGTTAACAAGATTATGTCTGGATAGTAGGTTCAATGGTGACTTTATTTTTCCTTTCTATATTTTTCCATTTTCTATCATGTTTGTATTAAAAACTCAAAATTTTATTTTTAAATAAAGTAAACAATATACACAAATCCATTTGCCTTTCTTTTGTGGATGCATAATTGAGACAGAAAGGTTAAAATATTTTTTTAGAGAATATAGTGACAGATCTAGTCGAGTATTTAAATCAAACTTCTGAATTGCTTCTTTTTTGTTAATATTATTAAATCATTCTTTAAGGATACTTTATTAGGGGTACCTTGAGAGGAGGAAAAAATACCAATGTTATATGTCTGATTTTCCCAGAATACTAACTGAATATAAGATTCATTTGATGATGATGATTGATATTATTGCTAATGAACAAAAATTTCTCTTCCAGCATTTGTACCTCTAACACCATCTAACTGCTGGTCCCAAAGATGATAGAGATTATGTCTAGTCAACTGATTATAAGCATTAGAACTAAAGGTAGAATGCGGACAAAAAATGTAGTAGTCTTTTCAAAAAACAGTTATTTATTGTGCCATTGATATTGCATAAGAGTCCATCTCAGAACTTTTGCTTCAGTGGGAAAGAATTTTACTTATTCATTTATTTTTGTTGAAGTATAGTTGATTTATAGTGCTGTGCCAGTTTCTGGAATATAGCAAAGTGATTCAATTATATGTATGTATATGTGCGTGTGTGTGTGTATATATTCTTTTCCGTTACTGTTTATTATAGGATATGGAATACAGTTGTCTGTGGTATACAGTAGGTCCTTGTTGTTTATCTATTTTGTATACAGTGGTTTGTTATCTGCTAATCCCAAACTCTAATTCATCCATCTCCTAATCTCTTTCCCCTTTGGTAATCATAAGTCTGTTTTCTATTTCTGCGGGTGTTTCTGTTTTATAAATAAGTTCATGTGTGTCATATTTTAGGTTCCATATATGAATGGTATCATATGGTATTTGTTACGGAAAGGATTTCAAAAATCGGAAAGAACCAACATTCATGAAGTGACTTCTAACCAATAGGCACTATACTATTCTTTTGTACATATAGTTCATTTAATCTTTCCAAAAATTTTAGGTAGTAGGAATTATAATCTTCATTTTACAGATTGAAAAATAAAGTCTTTGAAATGTTAAGAGACTTGCCTAAGGTGTCACAACCAGTACATACGTAAGCCAGTGTTTTAATCCATGTCTTGCTAGTTCCAATGCCTGCACTCCTTACATAACACTGTCTCCCAGAATGTTTACAAATCCAGAATCTTTAAAAAATAAAATTAGAATAGTTATGGTCCTAAAGAGAATGAAAGTTCATTGTGAAAATGTGAAGGTCATTTAACCAAGAATATCTAATAATCACATTCCAACCAAGACATTACCTCTAATTCCAAGGCTTCTGAGAGTAATTTCTGGGCATTTTTCCTAAATGTCTCAGTTTTGGCATCACTTCGGACTTCTATGGAAGGTCTATTGACATGTTTTTCTATGAAAGTTCTCCACTCAGTGTAAACTTCTCTGGCAAGACAAGCCACTTCTGAATCTGAGTGTTGACGCATCTTGTTCACAGTATGACCTGGAACAAGAGAACAGAAACCAAAGGAAACATTGTTCTGTCTTCTGAGAAGTGTAGGACTGGAAGGACTGATGTGTGGCCCTTAGCAAGTCATTCACATACCTAAGGATGTAGAGGCTCTTGTGCAAATGAAGACCTCTGTCTCAAAGGCTGAGCTAATGAGATAATCACTAGGGAAGAACCACTGGGTCAGCTAATGCAATAAGTCATAAAACAGAAGCATGATCAATAGATACTTAAAACGGAACAGCGAAGGTACCAACTCCTTAATCCAAAACTTGCAATGAAAGAAAATGAATTAAGCATTTATCTTGTCTTTTCAGTACATGTTATATTTTAGGACAACCAAACAGTCCCAGTTATTGATAAAATGTTCTTTATTCAGCTAATGAATATGGTAAAATTGACAGTATTTAAAGAAATTTTTGTGGCCCACAATGAAATAATTTATTTAGGTGACAATCAATAGTGGGTGAACACAGTCAATGAAAAATTGATGGGGAAATCTACAGTGGAAGGATGGGCTGTCATCACCTCCACTGATCAATCTCAGCGTCCTGAGTGGGATTATCAGACGGAGGCAGCACTTCACAGACCTACCTACAAAGTAGTCTTGCACTCTCTTTCTGAGGAAAAAATGAACCACAACCCAACTAACTCATCATTCAAAGCTAACCTCCAGTTAAAACAAAATACGTGAGCCAGAGGAGTAAGTTAAATTATAGCACAAGAGACAAATCCAGAATGTGAGGCATTCTGCAGGACAACAGACTGGTTTCTTCAACTGTCAATGACATTTTTTTATAAAAGGCAGTAAGGTTATAGATTGATAAAGATTAAAAGAGTTTTTGAGTTCAAACTATCAAATGTGATGTGCAATCCAAATCCTGAATGGAATAAGCCAATCAAAATACACTTGGAGATAAACAAGGAATATGCATATACACTGGTTATTAAATTATGCCAAGGACTACTGTTGATTTTGTTAAGTATGATAATAGCATTGTGGCTATGTAAGAAAACGTATTTTTTTAGAGATGCATACTGAATGAAGTATGAACTAAAATGACCAAAGGTCTGAGATTTTGCTTTAGAATACTTCAGTAACAGCACAAAAACACAGGAAGGGGAAAGATAAAGTGAATAGGACCAAATTTTAATAGTAGGTGTTCTTTGGAAGGAATGATGCTAAAGCTGAAACTCCAGTACTTTGGCCACCTCATGCGAAGAGTTGACTCATTGGAAAAGACTCTGATGCCGGGAGGGATTGGGGGCAGGAGGAGAAGGGGACGACAGAGGATGAGATGGCTGGATGGCATTACCAACTCGATGGACGTGAGTTTGAGTGAACTCCGGGAGTTGGTGATGGACAGGCAGGCCTGGCATGCTGCAATTCATGGGGTGGCAAAGAGTCGGACACGACTGAGCGACTGAACTGAACTGGACTGGATGAATCAAATATAGGTGAAAGGCCTATGTGAGTCTGTATTCTTGTCTTTATTTTTGTGACTGTCTGAGATTTTCATTATAAAAATGGAAAAAGAGGGAAAAGGTCGAAAACTACCATAGCAAAAATACTTAGATAGAAGTAAACACATAGAAAAGCCAAAAAAAAAATCAAGTAAGTACTTAGAATTAAAAAGTGTAAGAATATCAAGGTAGGTGTATTTTTTAAAAAATCAATAGCTTTTTTATGTTAGCCATAAACAGAATATAATAGAGGGAAAGTCATGCTTAAACTAGTGAAAACCATAAACCACTTAGCAGCACATTAACAAGAGGGGGCCGCATGTGCCCGTGCTTGCTGTTTGTGTATGTGCCTGTCTCCTTCGTAGCTCTGGAACCACTCCTAAGCGCCACCTCCATCACCACGGCCGTTACCGCAGGGCATGTCGCCTCCAGATGACTCCAGCAGCCTGCTGGCCTGTCAGCTGAAGTTTGGAACCCTGAATGCCATCTTCCACACTGCAGCCAGAGTGACCTTTATTTAACTTTATTATTTTCTCTTTCAGGGATATTTTTTCTAAAACATTAATCTGACCATTACACTCCCCCACTTAAATCTTTCAATCCCATACCCAAATTCTTCTCTCTTGTCACACAAGGACCTTCACAATCCGCCACCCTCCCGTCTCCCTCCCAGTTTTGTTTCCAGCTGTCAGCCTGCTGTCGTGTGATATTCTAGCTACTGCAGTTCCTACTGCTACTGCTGCTAAGTCACTTCAGTTGTGTCCGACTCTGTGTGACCCCATAGACAGCTGCCCACCAGGCTCCCCCATCCCTGGGATTTTCCAGGCAGAGTACTGGAGTGGGGTGCCATTGCCTTCTCCGCTGCAGTTCCTAAGACACTTCAATAATTTTCTCATCTCTTTACTTTTGAACATATACTCCAAAGAGCATTTTGTCTGCCTAGAGTATGTTTTCTTCTTTCTTCATCTGGTTAACTTCTATTCTGCTCTAGTTCAGGAGTCCTCTCATCCTTGAAGTCTTAATAACCCCCCATCTTGGTTGGTAACTCTCCTCTGTGATTCCTTAGCATCTTATGCTTCTGTTCATCACAATAACTATTATAATTAGTTGTAATTATCTGATCAGTTATCTCTCTTGCCACCAAAGTGAGCTCCTTGAGGGCATGAGCTGTGACACATTCATCTTTGTATCTCCAGCAGAAAACACAGTGGCAGGAAGTAGGGGTCAGGAGAATGGGTGTATGGTAAATGTTGAGGAATGAGAAACCCGTATGAAGAAATACATATGCCTTTACTAAAATATGCAACAGAAAATCTGAATGAAAGAGGAACATATATCATATTATATGATGGAAAGACTAGTACAGAGATGTCAATATAAAAATTAATTTGTAGTTTTAATGTAACTATGATAAAAAACATCAGTAGGCCACTTTTATTAGAATACATCCAAACAGCTTTACACTCATTTTATTAATTTTTTATTTTATATCTGAGTAGTAGGCCTCTTGAGAAACCTGTATGCAGGTCAGGAAGCAACAGTTAGAACTGGACAAGGAACAACAGACTGGTTCCAAATAGAAAAGGAGTACGTCAAGGCTGTATATTGTCACCCTGCTTATTTAACTTATATACAGAGTATATCATGAGAAATGCTGGGCTGGAGGAAGCACAAGCTGGAATCAAGACTGCTGGGAGAAATATCAATAACCTCAGATATGCAGATGACACCACCCTTATGACAGAAAGTGAAGAACTAAAGAGCCTCTTGATGGAGGTGAAAGAGGAGAGTGAAAAAGTTGGCTTAAAGCTCAAAATTCAGAAAACTAAGATCACGGCATCTGGTCCCATCACTTCATGGCAAATAGATGGGGAAACAGTGGAAACAGTGGCTGACTTTATTTTTTGGGGCTCAAAATCACTGCAGATGGTGACTGCAGCCATGAAATCAAAAGATGCTTACTCCTTGGAAGGAAAGTTATGACCAACCTAGACAGCATATTGAAAAGCAGAGACATTACTTTGCCAACAAAGTCCAAAAGGTCCGTCTAGTCAAGGCTATAGTTGTTCCAGTAGTCATGTATGGATGTGAGAGTTGGACTATAAAGAAAGCTGAACGCAGAAGAATTGATGCTTTTGAACTGTGGTGTTGGAGAAGACTCTTGAGAGTCCCTTGGACTGCAAGGAGATCCAACCAGTCCATCCTAAAGGAGATCAGTCCTGAGTGTTCATTGGAAGGACTGATGTTGAAGCTGAAACTCCAATACTTTGGCCACCTGATGCAAAGAGCTGACTCATTTAAAAAGACCCTGATGCTGGGAAAGATTGAGGGCAGGAGGAGAAGGGGATGACAGAGGATGAGATGGTTGGATGGCATCACCGACTCAATGGACATGGGTTTGGGTAGACTCTGGGAGTTGGTGATGGACAGGGAGGCCTGGCGTGCTGTGGTTCATGGGGTCACAAAGAGTCGGACACGACTGAGTGACTGAACTGAACTGATAGCTGATTAACAATGCTGTAATAGTTTCAGAATTTTAGACTTATTTTAGAAAAACAAGAGTATAAAATACTATTTTGAAAAAGAGGAATTCTGAGGTATAATTAGACTTATAAGATACTAGAACATATTATAAAGCCACTAAAATTATATGGACTGGCACCAAAAAAACAGATCGATCGATCTACGAATTAAAAAAACGAAGCTCGGGAGCAAATCCTAGTGTACACAAAATTTAATATATAATAAAAGAGGAATCAATGAACAGAAGAAAATGGAGAATTCAAATTTGAGAAGATGGTCAAAACATTTAGAAAATTTCTCAGATCACGCCAACTGCACAGTTCAACACTCGCTGGATTTATTTACTTCCCACACGTCGACTGAAGGCCTACTCTTCGTATGAGGAACTACACTAGTCGTGTGGGGCTGAATGAGAAACCGTCCCTGCTTTAAAGGTTCTGTGAGTAGCATCCTGGAGGTGAGAACAAAATGTAACTTTTAAGGGAAGACAAGAGTCTTTAACTTGTGTCTACCCAATTATCTGTCAAGAATTTTTACCAAGTCTTTCTACTGCCCAGGGAAAGAAGTATATCAACACTCAGTACACAGAGGAAGGGGAAGGGGAGGAATGCGGAGCCCCTGTTAGAAATGGCTCAAGGTGCTTCCTAGCTGGCGATGCTTAGTGAAGTGCTTCTGAAACACATGGCATTTAAAAGTTGAAGTCAGTACTCAACACTTTTCTTTTCTGGGCAGAGTTCTCCATATCCTTGAGATTATTCATTCGGAAAACAATTTTTTTGTGCTGTTGGTCACTGTTGTGGATGCCAAAAATACCAAGATAAATGAGACACTGCAGGACCTCAAAGACCTAAATTCAGAGCATTTTATAATTTTATTTATTTTTGGCTGTGCTGGGTCTTCGTTGCTGTGTGGGCTTTTCTCTGGTTGCGGCAAGCAGGGGCTACTCTCTAGCTGTGGTGCACAGACTTCAGTAATTGCAGGAAGTGGGCTCAGTAGTTGCGGCTCCCAGGCTCTAGAGCACAGCTTCAATAGTTGTGGCGCATGGGCTCAGTTGTTCCACATTATGTGGAATCTTCCCAAATCGGGGACTGAACAGGGGGAATGATCCTGCATTGGCAGGCAGATTCTTTATTACTGAGCTTTCAGGGAAGCCCCAGGGCATTTTAATACTTATATTGAGCACCCACTAACTGCCTGGTGCTGTAGATACACATGAGTGAGACACAAACTCTGGAATTTAACCTACACACAGCCCTGCCAATGTGTGCAAATTAGATTCATGTATAAACATATTCATTACAGTACTGTGTACAGCAGCAACAAGCTAAAAACAACCTACAAGCTCACCATTAAGGGTCCAATTTGTTAAATGAAAGGAGTACATCAAGGCTATATATTGTCAGCCTGCTTATTTAACTTACATGCAGAGTTATATCATGAGAAATTCCAGGCTGCATAAAGCACAAGGTGGAATCAAGATTGCCAGGAGAAATATCAATAACCTCAGATATGCATACGGCACTATCCTTATGTCAGAAAGTGAACAGCCTCTTGATGAAGGTGAAAGAGAAGAGTTAAAAAGCTGGCTTAAAACTCAACATTCAAAAAAACTAAGATCATGGCATCCAGTCCCATCACTTCATGGCAAATAGATGGGGAAACAATGGAAACAGTGAGACTTGATTTTCTTGGGTTCCAAAATCACTGTAGATGGTAACTGCAGCCATGAAATTAAAAGACCCTTGATGCTTGGAGGAAAAGCTATGGCAAACCTTGACAGCATATTAAAAAGCAGAGACATTACTTTGCCAACAAAGGACTGCATAGTCAAAGCTATGGTTTTTCCAGTAGTCATGTATGGATGTGAGAGTTAGACCATAAAGAAGGCTAAGTGCTGAAGAATTGATGCTTTTGAACTGTTGTGTTGGAGAAGACTTTTGAGTCTCTCGGACTGCAAAGAGATCACATCAGTCAATCCTAAAGGAAATCAATCCTGAATATTCTTTGGAAGGACTGATGCTGATGCTCCAATACTTTGGCCACCTGATGGGAAGAGCTGACTTAGTAAAAAAGACCCTGATGCTGGGAAAGACTGAAGGCAGGAGGAGAAGGGGACGACAGAGAACAAGATGGTTAGATGGCATCATCGACTCAATGGACATGCATTTGAGCAAGCTCCAGGAGATGGTGATGGACAGGGAGGCCTGGTGTGCTGCAGTCCATGGGGTCACCAAGAGTCAGACATGACTGAGCGATTGAACAATGAATACTTTGCAGCCACTAAAGACTGCAATCGCTCTATATGTAGTAACGTGGAAAGATGATTACTTTATTCAGGTTCTCAGAAGAGCCTGCATAGTATAAGTCAATATTTATTTTTAAAATTACATTTGTATACACACACACACATACACATATAAATACATATATTTGCTCACATGCAGAGAAAGAGTCTAAAAAATTCTGTAAAGAAATTATTTACGAGGGTCTCTTCTAAGTAGTGGGACTGTGTGTATCTATGCAGTTCAACTCAAAATCTCATGGGTTGGCTCAACCTGTAAGGAATCCTAAAAAAGCTGGTAAATGGTATACTGTAGGTGCATTTGAGTGTCTTTGGAATAGAGATCTTTCCCTTCATGTGTTCCCCACCTTATCCTTTTCTCTTCCCAAGAAAGGCACTGTTGATCCAGCTTTCTCCTTGAGAAATGAAGATGCAGAAGTCCCTCAAAAAGAGAGTGCTTCTACTTGTCCACTGGACCTTTTTATCGTGATGTTACTTTATCACTCTGTGGCATCTGGCACTGCTGCCTTCTTCCTTCTGAAATATTCTCTTCCACCGCTTTTTGAGGTACCACCTGTTAATGGTTCTCCTCTTCCTTCTCCATCTCTTCTGCTGGTTATGTGCCTTGCCAAACCTTTAATTACCAGTGCAGCCTAGCTGGGGCATTGTCCTTGGCCTCTTCTCTTCTTTCTTCAACTGTTTTTCCTGAGTAATCTTACCCGCTTCTGGGGCCCAACTACCATCTGCAAGCAGATGACTTCCAAAGGCTCTCACTGAGCTCAAGACCCATGTATCCAGCCCCTGCTGGACAGCTCTACTTGCTTATTTTGCAAGCCACCTCTAGCTCAGCATTTCTAAAATGGAAAGTGGAACTCATCACTTCCCCCTCAGTCCCTCCTCCTGTATTTCATGGCAGTGCTACTCACTCATCGTTTTTATCTCCTTAACATTTCTTCTAACTTTTCCTTTTTCTCACTTCCCGCTTTAGTCTCACTGCTGCCCTGATTCAGGTCCTCATCACGTCTTCACCGGTCTACTGCAATGACTTACTAACCAATCTTTGTCCCCAGACTGGCTTTCTCCGATTCATCCTCCATATTAAAGTTAATTAACCTTTTAAAAACACAATTTGATCACATCATTCCCTTACTGGAAGCCCTTCAGTGGCTTTCTCCTCTGTCTTCAAATTAATTTCTCAGTATAGATTCAAGCCCTCAATGCCCTGGAACCTCTTTGGCCATATCTCTTACCATGTCTCTCTCTTTCTTCAGTCTCAACCTTCCTACATCTTGCCCCCCAGGGACAAAGTTCTAGTCATAGAGAACAGTTTGCATGCCCTTGTTTGGGGTCAGGCTGTCTGGCCTTCTTAAATTTCTGTACCTTAGCTCACAGTTTCCTCTGCCTAGAAAGGTTAAATGCTCATTTTTTCCTCTAAGCTTGATGTAAACATCTTGGGGGCAGAACTCCACACCTTACTCCTTACTCCAAGATACATTCCCAGCTCCCAGCACAGTGCCTACCACAAATCATTCAAGAAATGTTTGCTGAACTGAATCAGTTATATTAAAAAAAAAAAAAAAGTTTACATTTGGCTTTCAAATTGGCTTTGTAGTAACATCTGAATATGGATACAGCTGATTGGGAAAATCACACAATTGCAAACAAAATAATGGAACTATACTCTAAAGTACTGAATGAAAAGGTTCTAATTCTTACCCACTGCTAAGAATGCTTCTTGTTTACTACTCCAAATTTTATAGGAATTATCTCATTTTTTAATAACTAAAAAATGAATTAAATACTATTGTTATATCTCTTTTTACAAGTGAGAAACTGAAGCTCAGCAAAGCAATCTGCCCTGGCCTCACAGCTAGTAAGCGTGGAAGCCAGAATCTGAGCACAGCTGCCTGACCCTAGAGTCTGCACACTTAACCCAACACCCTGTCCTCCTCAGTCATTAGGGACTGGCATATAGGGAGTGTTCAATAAAGCTCTGTTGAGATAATGTTGTTCACCTTCTTGATATTCCCAAATCAGAAGAGCACAGGTCCTGAGAGGTGGCCAGATGGCAGAAAACGTGGGCTCTCAGGCCAGGACAAGTGATCACTGCTCCTGGCCCGCAGGGGGCAGTATACTCCACAGTGTCCCCCACTGCAGCCCCACCCAGCCTGGTCAGAAGGCTCTCCCAACACCAGGCAAACACTCCAAGCAGGGCAGGTCTAAGGAGAATGGGGGGTGCAAGATTTGCCAGTAACAGGGTGACAAAGGGAGGAGTGTCAGCAGGGAAGGCATTCAGTCTGGGGCAGGAAGAGAAGAGAGGAGGCCTAAGGAACCGCCTTCTATAAAACACAAGGCACAGTGAAACTTTAGATCAGAAAATGAATTTCGCGATAAGAATAATGACAGTTAGCCACTGCACTGAACACTCTACACTTAAGTCAATGAACTCTCAGAACAACCCTATGAGGTAGGTGCTATGATACCCTGTTTGACAGGTAAAGAACCTGAGGAACTAAGAGTTTAAGGAACTTGCACAGGACACAGCAAATAAGCAGCAAGGCCAAGTTTCAAATGTAGGCAGTCTGGCTCCAGGGCGCAAGTATTAAACCTATACTGTTGCCTCCAGTGATCATATAGTCCTACCTCCTCCTGATTCAGATGAAAAAATGAGGCTCCATGACCTTTCCCCAAGGTCACAAGTTGGTCAGTAGCTACATCAAGGAAGTTAATGATCTGCAAAAAGTCATTATTTGCTCCATGAAGTTTATGTTTTAAAGCAAGCAGTGCCACTGGCTGGTCTTATGATCTAGGTCAAGTCCCCTGGGTTGGAGAGTATGGGGTTTCTGCATCCCAGCACATTGTTAAGAAAAACTCCCTGCAGGAAGTGGTCTTTTGCTCATTTAACAAACATTATCAAATACTTAGTTAAGTACCAGACCCTGTGCTAGAACTTGGGATAGAATGTTGAACAAGACATAGCCCTTTATTCAAGGAGCTCCACAGAGGTCTAAGCACAGGAGAAGACATCTAAACAAAAACAAATGCAGCCAAGTGTCACAGGTTCTCAGACAGTGTTGAAACGGGAACCCAAAGGAGAGTCAAAAGGACAGAGAAGTCAATCTGGCTGGCAAATGGGCCAGGGAATACCATGCAAGAGGCAATTCTTGTCCTAAGTCTTGACAAGCAGTGGAGTGAACAAGAGCAGAGAAGCTGAAAGAGCAGTGTAATTGGAGCGCTGTGATAGGCAAAATGATGTTCCCAAAGATATCCATGCCCTAAACCTCAGAACCTATGAATATGTTGCCTTACAAGGAAAAAGGCGTGATTAAAGTCAAGGACCCCAAAATGAAGAGATGAGTCTGGATTACCTAGGTGGGGCCAATCTAATCACATAAGTTCTTAGAGGCAGAAGAGTGGGTCAGAGACATGAGGTGTGAGAAAAATCCAACCCACCATTACCAGCTTTGGAGATGGAGGAAGGGAATCACAAGCCACAGAAAGCAGGTGGCTTCTAGAAACTGGAAAAGGCAATGAAACCGATTGTCCCCTAGAGTCTCCAGGAGGATTGCAGCCCTACTGACACCGTGATTTTAGCTGAGACCTGTACTAAAGGTCTAACATACAGAAATGTAAGATAATAAATCTAATGTTTAAACCATTAATTTTCTGGCTTTTGAATAGTGGTGCTGGGAAAGACTCTTTAGAGTCCCTTGGACAGCAAGGAGATCAAACTAGTCAATCCTAAAGGAAATCAACCCTGAATATTCATTGGAAGGACTGATACTGAAGCTGAAGCTCTGATACTTTGGCCACCTGATGCTAACAGCTGACTCACTGGGAAAGACCCTGATGCTGAGAAAGATTGAGGGCAGGAGGAGAAAGGGGGTGAAAGAGGATGCGATGGTTGGATGGCATCATCGACACAATGGACTTGAATTTGAGCAGACTCTGGGAGATAGTGAAGGACAGGGAAGCCTGGAGTGCTACAGTTCATGGTTCACAGAGTTGGACACGACTTGGCAACTGAACAACAATAGCAACAACAATTTTGCGGCAGTTTGTATGGCACTATTCCTAGACAATGAATACAGGAGCGTCTCAGTAGTTCAGGATTGCTAAAACAGTGTGAATCTATAGAACAACCTGAGAAAGGAAGGCCGCTGGAAAGTACCTTGCCACTAAGTTACCCTGTGAACCTGGGCAAGTCAAATCACATACCCAGTCATTCATTCACTCACTAACTCATTCACTCACTCAACAAACACTTTTGCTTCACAAAGAAGATTATGTTTCCTCTGGGCCTTAAAGGTCCAAGGTACCCAGCTCAAGCACCTTGAGCCTGCCAAGGTGCATCTTTGGGTTTCAGGAGGTGGCAAGACATGGCCTAAGTCCCTCTTAGCTTTGTAGTTTATTTTGTTTCCTGAACTGGGGCAAGTTACATTAAACTCTCTAAGCCTCAGTGTTCTCATTTGTAAAATGAGAAAATAATAATATTTACTTTATAGAATTGTTATATAGATCAAATGACGTCATAGTGTCTTAGTCACTCAGTCGTGTCCAACTCTTTTCGACCCCATGGACTGTAGCCTGCCAGGCTCCTCTGTCCATGGGATTCTCCAGGCAAGAATACTGGAGTGGGTTGCCATTTCCTCCTCCAGGGAAGTCATAGTGGGGAAAGCATTTTGTAAGTATAGGGTTTTGTGTTGTTAATCAATTATAAATGAAAATCAGATCAATATGATTGACTTAAAACCTTTCCCAGATTATTTATATCTGCAGTATTGCAGAAGTAGAGCATGCTCTCCTTGTAGGCTGGGTGCAAGGCCTAACTACACTGCCTTACCAGCCATTTACTGACACCCCCTGCCCACTGGTTTCCTTTATAATAAAGGTATTCAAGCCACGGAGGCCCGATTAAGAGGCAGATCCAAAGGCTTTTGCCCAGCTAGCCCTCAACTTCCCAGACCACTTGAGAACCGTGAGGCCACTCACTTTCCCTGTCTCTTAAAACACTCTCCTCCTTAGTCCACAGGTCACTGCATGGCCCTAGTTCTCTTCCTCTAATTACACTCCATCCACTTCTTCAGCAGCTCCACTTCCTCTTCCCACTTTCCTTCCACGGATATTCTCCTCATTTCAATCCTTCAGCCCTTTAATCTTTTCTTTTACTCAAATAATTCATCCACTTAAATGATTTTAAGCAAACGCCTCCAGGCAAATGTGTTCCAAATACAGATTTTTAGTCTAAATATCTCTCATCTGAGTTTCAGTTCTCCATCTCTAACTGCCTATTGGACATTTGGTCCTAGAGAGTTTATGTCAGAGCAAACACTGACTAAAATGAAAATACTAGGAGAAAACTCCCATATGACGTACACAAGAAAAGGCACTAAATTCTGATTTAAAAGAGGTGAGCTTGAGCAGATGGCAGAACCCATAGAGATAGTCCAATAAAATAAAGGCACATATGGCTGGGATTCAGGGCACAATGGCAGTCTGCTAACCAAGAAAGAACACTGCCCCAAGAGACCTGGGTTCTCATTACATCTCCGGTGCTAACCCACTATGTGGCCCTGGATAAGTCACTTCATCTGTCTGAGTCTGAATTTCCTTGTTTATAAATTGAGGTAGCTAAATGGATTTATAAGTTTATGACATTGACATTTATAAAGTTCAAATACAGATAACAAAAATTATAAGATCTCAATAGACAACACAAAAATTCACACAAAGAGGGCAGAGTGCCAATAAGCCAATAGAAAACAATCCATTCTATACAGCAAATGAAAACAAGATGTTATTGGAAATGGTACTAATGTAAATTAGAACAGTAATTCTAAAAATCTAAGATTCAGAAATGGATCAGGACAGGAGACGCATATCCAGGAGTTGTCTGAATTAAGGCCTCAGTTAAGTGAAGAAGTGAACAGCCTCTCTGGCTAAGTGCTCTAAAGCAGAGCCAAAGACTGAGGTCTCCGAGCTTTATGGAACAGTCCCCTCTGAGAGGACAGGGAACAAAGATGGAAGAAACAGAGAGAGGCAAGAAACAGGAATACAGAAAGCTAGAAATACCATGGAGAAAACCTTGTTTGATTTTGTCATTTTCATTCATTTGATGAATATATCCTGAGCATAGGCCACATTAATGCTTAAAACACACTGGTGAATAAAATACACAGCATGGTCCTGCTGGCATAGAGTCACTGTAAATAAAAACAACAAAGTAAATAACCAAATAAGTAATTACAAACTCAGACAAGGACTTGAAGGAAATAAACATTGATAAAATAGACAAAGAATTACCAACAAGTTCAGTGTCATTTATGTTAACAGAAAAGAGAGTAATCAATGGTCTCAAATTCATGGTTCTGGGAAGATGAGAACTGAGACAAGACTATTGGATTTGGATAGGATGAAATCACTTGTGTCCCGAGAGAGAAGAACAGTGGTTGTGGGTGAAGCCAGCATGGAACGAGAGAGTGGAAGAGCCAGAAATGGGAGTTGCGATTATTAATCATATTGAAAGGAATCTGACTATATAAAGAAGAAGAGAAACAAGGTATCCGGAAAAGATGACAGACAATTAAAGGAGAAGATTTAAGTGTATGTGAAGGCAGAAAGCAAGCACATGAGGCTATGAGAGGCATCCTGGCATTCTCATTTCCACAGCCAATTCCTGCAAAGTCCAGTCCATTCTCCCTGATTAAGGCCTCCCTACGAACCTGTTGCTCAACAGGTTGTCTTCTCTATTTTTAAAATTAGAACATTTTTCAATCCCACATTCCTTTCTGATATTGCCACCTCTCTCTTTCAATACCAAACTTCTTGAAAGAGTTGTCTATTTTCACAGTTCATTTCCTTACCTCCTCTTCACTCAAGCTTCTGCCCTTAACCATGCCTTTGAAACTGTCCTTAGCAAAATCATGAATGACCTTACTTTGCAAAATCCAACATGCACTTTAAAATTCGTTTCTTTGGCCTTTGACAACGATGGACAGTGCTGACGAATCCCCTCTCAGAACCACTCTTTCTCTTTCCACAGCAACATTCTCTCCTGTTTCCCCAGTCACACCTTTCCCGTCTCCCACAAGCCTCTTGCCTGTTGGTGTGCTTCAGGATGTGGGATTTGGCTCTTTGCTTTTCCTACATACTCTTCCCGGGCAATTGCCTTGCTTTCTCACTACATGCTGATGGTGACTCTCAAGTATATATTTATAGTCCCTCCTTAGCTCTAGCCTTATATATCCAACATTCTGTTGGATATTTCCTCTTGGATGTCCCACAATATGTCAAACACAGTGAGTCCAAAACTGAACTTACCATTCCCCCCACCTCCAAACATGCTGTTTCCTATCCTAATGAGTAGTGCTGCCACACACCTATTTGTCCGTATCAGAAATCTGGGCCTCAGCCTTCACTCTTTTCATTCCCCAACATCCAATCAACTTCTAGGTTCACTGGATTTTAATGCATTTATGTCTCTTGATTCCAACCACATTTCTCCATCCTCATGATTACAACTCCTTCCGGGCCACCCTAATTTCTCATCTAGATGTTTTAGTAGCTTCCTAACTGGGCTTTCTGCCTCCAGGTTTGCTTTCCTCAAACACTCTTCCCCTATGGCAGAGACAGGTATTTCTAAACTGCAAATAAGAATTCAAAAATCCTTTGATAACAACCACTTATGATCTTTAGGATCTGAGGTTTTATAGTGGACTAAAGCTACACTTTCACTGCAATACAATTTGATTCTGGATAAAAGTCATCTCAAAAAAAATAAGCGGAGGCTAAAGGCATAGGGTTATCCTAAGGGCCGACTAATAGCAGCACTACTGAAATACTCTGCTTTGGGTCAGTGGTGAAATGAGAGAGCTAATGCGGGGACTCTGATTCTGAGCTAGGATCCTTGAGTGGGGCAGTAAAGCATTTCAGGTCAGAAGTGGTTCTTGACTACTGGCACAAACAAAAAAAGAAGCTAACCCCCTCTACAAAGAAATGTTTCCAGTTTAGCCTCACAGAATTCCACATATTGAAAGAAAATAATGAGCTCACAATTAAAAATCAACAAACAAGGAATTCTCTGGCAGTTCAATGGTTAGGCCTCTGTGCTTCTGTTGCTGAGGGCCTATGCTCAATCCCTGGCTTGGGGAACTAATAAGATCCTACAAGCCTCATAGCACAGCCCAAAAAAAAAAAAAAAAGAAAAATCAACAAGCACAGGGAAAGGCAAACACCAGGAGAGTCAACAGAAACAATAAACACTAGAGTTAAACCCTAAGGACAACAAATATTAGAATAGTCAGATGACTACAGAAGAACTATACACTATATGTTTGCAGACATAAAAAGGCACAATCACAAGTGTGTACAAATAACATTTAAAAGAGACAGATTTTGGGAAGAAAGAAAGCTTGCAAAAATTAAAAAAAATGGTTTCAGGAAGAAAGAACTCAATGAATGGGTGAGATAGCAAATTAGAGTCAACTGAAAAGAGAATTGGTGACTTGGAAGATATATCTCTGAAGAAATTGCCCACAATTTTATGAGAGACAAGGAGACACATGAGCTAAAGAAAATGGAAAATTAAAGCTCTAACCTATTTCTAATTGTAGAATCCCAAGACAATGAAAAGGAGGTGCTTTGAAGAGATAACCACTGTAAAACTTCTACAAATGAACATAAATCCGCAGGTCCAGGAAGAAGAATATATCTAGGTTAAATTTAAAGAAACACATGCTGTGATAGCCAGTCTACAAGACAGCCCCAGTGATCCTCACCTCTTGGTGTTCATAACCCACGTGTAGTTGTCTCCCAAGCTGTACCCAGGTTGGTCTGTGTGATCAACAGAATATAATGGAAGCAATGGTATGTCACTTCCAAGATAAGATGATAAAAGATACTGTGGTTTCCATCTTGGTTATTCTCTCTTGGATCACTTACTCTGGAGAAAGTCAACCATGATGCCATGAGCAGCCCTATAAAGATATAAGCCCAGGCATAGGGCTGATAAGAAACTGAGGCCTTCTATAAGCAATCCTGTAAGTGACCCATTAGGAGCAGATCTTCAAGCCCTGCTCAAGCTTTCAGATGATTACAGCCCCAGTCAACAGCTTGATTGTAACCTCTTAACAGACCATGAGTCAGAAGTACTCAGATAAACAGCTCCCAGATTCTTGACCCTCAGAAAACCTGTGTGAGACGACAAATACTTTAGCTGCTAAACATGGGGGTAATTTTTACACAGAGACAGGTAACTAATACACATGCTAAGACAACATTTTCGGGTTTTTTTCCCACTGTGCAACCCACTTCAGTGCCTGCAGCCTACAGACAGAGGCCAGGCAATGGTTTGGGGCCAGTTTGCTCTGTCATGGGATGCTATGAGAGGCCTGGGGGACAGCCTGCCATAAACCCAAACTCATGCCTAAGACCAAACAGTTTCAAATGACTTACAAAGAGTCTTTTCCATCTGATCCAGACTCTCTAACTGATTACATTTCAAATATACCAGACTGCTTTTAGTCTCTGCAATGCACCATGCTCTCTCTGTACAGCTCACATGACATAGTCCTGCATGACACATTCTTTAACATCTTCTCTACTCTCAACACACGTACTCCTTGATCTAACTTCTCCTCATCATCAGAGCACTCACAGAAATCTCATGGGACAGGGACAGGAAGGACTCTAAAGGTGGGAGAATGTAAACATTCTCAGGCAATGATACAAATGAATCTTCAGGCTAGCACCTAACATAACTACAAAGGAACCGAGGAACCCTTATATTCCACACAACCTTAGGCAAGGCCCGGGATAAGGTCAAGACTCAAATGTTGGATGGTTTCCAGGTCCTCCTAAGTCATACCCCCTTGCTGTGGTTTCATTATGATCCTTGAATTGAAATTCCTGAACATCAGACACGCCCATTCTTGAAAGCATACTCGTAATTGTACTTAGCATACTTGCAACTGTACTCAAAGGACAAACAGAAATGATTTTTAAAACTGTCATCTGTTCTGTAGTGTAGGATAATTCCAGTCTATTATGTCGATATTTAAGATCTGATTGTAAGTGTATTTGCGGTGTGCCTAAATATGAACATATATATATACATATGTACATGTACACATCATAAAATATTAACCACTAGTACCCTCTACTGGTGGAAATACCTTATCTGCTCATATGAATGGTCTTATTGCCCTCTAGTGACCACAACCTATAAAGAGAAAATCCAGCAGCAGATGGGAGAATCTCCTTGGCTATAATGATAGGGTTTTATGTTCTTTAAGCATCTAATTTTCTCAGATTCTGGTTTATATTACAGGGGTGCAACTCTCAAGACTCTTGGGGGAACCTCTGGGGGATTTCACACAGCTCTTGCCAGCTGTTAGCGCCAGTCTGAAGCTACTCTCTCTCCTGCTTCTCATGAACAAGAGGTCAAGGGGAGGCAGAGAAGGCAATGGCTGCACGGGTGAGGGCAAGCACAGCAGCTGTGAATGACTACCCTGGACTCCCTGGGGACTTGGGAGCAGCTTGAGGAACACATGTTGGCCCTCCCTCGCATATTATTCACAGTTGTGTACTGTACTAGAACGGTAATTCGATGTAGTTCCTGACTTACCTCTTAAGATAACTCCAATGCTGTAATAAGTGATGTAAGATGCTATCATTTTGCTTTTACAAACCATGCTTTGGAAGTTACTTCTACTTAAGACAGAAAAGCCAAGATTTAAGTGACCTGTTGCCTCTTCTACGGAGTTTTTTCTGAATTCCCCAGATGTAAGACTACTCTGTTCTCTGTGCCAGCATACACCTTGCACAGATCAGAATGGTACCACAGACATTATTCATATATTTTAATTTTTAATCTAAACTATTTTACTACTTACACTTGTCTACTTGCTGGTTTCTCCACCAAACCCTAAATTCCTTGACGTCACAATCATGTCTTCTTCATTTTTGCACACCCAGCATCAAGCACACTCAAAACATTACCCACAGATCATGCAATAAGTACAGAAACTGAAGTAAGCATTTAGAAACTTTTATAGTAGTCTGACAAAGTACTTCCACATCTGTTGAATCTAATTTTTTTAGAAATAGGGCTTGCACTCTGCATATTTTAATTTCATTTAATTGTTAATTTTATTATACTATAAAAGTATTAGTCTACAATCAATGGAGAATTTTTTAAACAATGGTCTCTCACCACAGATAGTTTGAGAAGTACTGATATGATAGATAACTATGTTTGTGAGAGAGAGGAAGGAGGAAGGAGATAAAACAGAAGTACTTCTCATAAAATTCAGAAGGAACATACCTATCTTTGTTGACTTTAACACTTCTCTGGAAGGTATTTTCTTCTTTAATTCTCGTAAGGCTTCGACTAGATTCTCTTTGCTTTGATCAGGAAGCTCCAACATAGTTTTCCATCTTTTTATGTCTTCTATAACCACAACTCTCTGGGAAAAAGAAAAGTCATTTGGAAAATGGAACATTTTCATTAGAAAGACATCTGCCTTCACCTGAGCTAATGGGGCTCCTACTGACATATGAATTATTGATTATGACCTGAACCAAAGCACAGTATATTGATGGCCCCAAATGATGGGTAATTGCTTAAAAGCAGCCCCTGCTTACTGCAAATCAGGAAGAGAGTTACATCTATTAGGAAAAGTGCAAGTTTTAATCTTACCATGTCGGACACCACGGGGCACTTAGCACTGAGAGGCAAAAAGGAAGAGAAGAAAAGAAAAACGATGCTGAGGTGAACCAACCCTATAGCTCACTTAAGTGTCTCAATCCATAGGGGAGGACAGAGAGCAGAGAATTCATAAAGACATAGTTATTTCAACAATAAAAAGCACACTTCAACAGCTTCCTACTTCCCAGATGGTAAAACTCAAACCTTCTCTTGTATGAAGAATTTTAAAAACTTCAAACACAAAAAGTTAGAGTAACTCGACCACTTATAATGAAAGAGTTACATTTTGCCATTTCACATAAAACAATAAAACACTGTATAGTTCAAGTCTCCTTACACCCTTTACCCTTTAATCCCTTCCTTCCATATCTAGAAAAAACTACCATCTTAAAGTTGACATGAATCTTTCCATTAACTGTAAAATATTAACAAGCAATCCAGGTGAAAGGGATGAGGAATGTCTTTGTACTATGTTGCACTTAAAATTATTTTCACTAATAATTTTTTAAAATAAACTGGGAGACAAAAAATAAAGTTGCTTTTATAATAACAAAAAAGTTTTGTTTCTTGTTTTGTATCATTATACCTTGGGGTGGTGGGCCGGTTAGGGTCTGGGAAGGGGCACAGGGGCTTCTGGTTCATGTCCTGTTTCTTGATCTGGATACTGGTGACACAAATGTGTTGTGAAAATCTTTAAGATGTACACTCATGATTTGTCTACTTTGCTACATGCCTGTGATAGTTTAATAAAAAGAAACCCCAAAAAGTCTTCATTTACCGCCCTGGGCAGGGTCTAGCCTAGCTGCCTGTGCTGGGAGAAGGGGTTGTCTGGAGACTTCTCTATTTCCCCATCTTTGCTTCTCCTCCTTCCCCAGCTGCTTGTTTGCTTTAGTCTCTGATCCTTCCAGGTTTGAAACTGGGAAAAGGAGGTACAGTAACAGACAGGAAAAGCCTTACTTTTGGTTGCGATGCTGTGCTCACCAGGTTTCAGTACTCTCTAGACTTGGCAGATAGTCAAAAGCTGACTCTCTCTCGTGAGCTGTTTCTGTGGTCCCATGGCAGCTCCCAGGGTTGAGCTCTCACCTGTGGTATTCCCACAGCACTGGCAAGGTCTCTTCCAGCCAGCCACATACAGGTCTACCCTAAGTCTCCAGCTTCTGGCAACCAGCTTCATACATTCTCTGAAGGGGTCCCATTACCCTTCCAAGGATCCTTGTGAACCAAGCCCCTTTAATTCAACTCCAGGTTAACCAGTATTATCTCTGCTATGCCCGCATCTTTGCCCTGAAAAACTCTGAGCATAACAGCCTTCCAAATGCAACCACTTCCCTTTCAGTGGCATCAGTAAAAACCTTCTGGTTTTAGACTTTCCCAGGCACAGGTCTGGTCTCTGTCTACCAACGCCAGGAACTGAGGTCAAGTTCTCCAAAAGAAAATACCACAGCCATCCCATTTTATCCAAAGGAATTTTCATTCCTTTCTTTACCTTCAACTTTCCTTATTACCTAAGATAGGTGATAGGTTCAGGATTCCAAAACCGGTCTTCACATCCTGCCTTCACAAGTTCTGCACAGATGGTTTAGAATAACTTTTGGGAACACCACTTTATACCTAATGCTTTGTTCTCAAGGCTTCCCAGGTGACGCTAGTAGTAAAGAACCCATCTGCTAGTGCAGGAGACCTAAGAGACATGGGTTCAATCCCTGGGTGGGGAAGATCCCCTGGAGGAGGGTATGGCAATCCACTCCAGTATTCTTGCCTGGAGAATCCCGTGGACATAGGAGCTCGGCAGACTACATTCCATGGGGTCGCAGAGTCAGACACGACTGAAGCGACTTGGCATGCACACACACACACTTTGTTTTCAGTCCTTAGGAACCCTAACCAAAATTGAGACACAGGACTTTTCTATGGCCTGTTACAATATAAAATAACATTGGTGTTAAATGGCATGAAAGACAAATGAATGAAGCTAGGTAAGGGATATTTTCGGAGAAGGCAAAATACTGAAGACCCACTCCAGTACTCTTGCCTGGAGAATGCCATGGACAGAGGAGCCTGGTAGGAGTCCATGGGGTCGCTAAAGAGTCAGACATGACTGAGCGACTTCACTTTCATTTTTCACTTTCATTCATTGCAGAAAGAAATGGCAACCCACTCCAGTGTTCTTGCCTGAAGAATCCCATGGATGGTGGAGCCTGGTGGGCTGCTGTCTATGGGGTCGCACAGAGTTGGACACAACTGAAGCGACTTAGCAGCAGCAAGGGATATTTTCAGTAGGAAGTAGATATAAATATATTATGCAACTTGCACTTCTCACTCAATATAGTTTGACTCACCCATACTGATGTGTATAAACCCAGTTGATCCATTTTGATAGTATTGAATATTATTCCATTATTTTTATATACAATGTCTCAGCGTATTAAAATCTATTCCCCTAATGCATATTTAGCATTTTCTCCCCCTCATATTTTTCCTATTATAAACACTGCTTTAGTGAACTCCTGCCTATTATATATTCGTATGTCTTCTATCCTTCACTTTCAACTTTTCTGGGTCATGCTTTAGTAACTTATGGCTGCTTTATTTTGCTCCTCCTTCCCCATCCAATCTGAAAATTTCTATTTTTTAATAGGCATGGTTAATCCATTTGCATTTATCATCATTCCTGATATACTGGACATACTTTCTCTTTGCCTTTTTTCTTCCTTTCTTATATTTTATTTAACAGCCCGAGTTTTCCTTAATCTTGTTTTTCCTCTCATGTCTTGGAAGTTATACATTCTATTTCTATCATTTTAGTGTTTGTCCCTACAATTTTTAAGATACTCAATGAAATCTATACCAAGTCTCTACATTATAGAAAACTCCTGTTAGAAATATATGTGGTCTCTTTGCCTGTCCTTCAAGTCTCTTAACTTTTCTGCCATATTTCTATTTCTGTGGGATGCATTCTAGTGATTTCCTCAGGTCTAGCTTTCAATTTGGGCTTCCTTGGTAGCTTAGATGGTAAAGAATCTACCTGCAATGCAGGAGACCCAGGTTCAATCCCTGGGTTGAGAAGATCCCCTGGAAAAGAGAATGGCTACTCCAGTATTCTTGCCTGGAGAATTTCATGGACAGGGGAGTTTGGCGGGCTACAGTCCATGGGGTCGCAGAGCCAGACATGACTGAGTGATTAATACTTTTTTTTTCAGCTTTCAATTCAGTATTTCTCTCCATAGCTATGACTTTACTTTTAACCTGTCCAATGTATTTGTCAACAAATATGCTTTTTCATTGGACAAATTCTGTTTTTTTGCTCTCTAAATCTGCCCATTTTTTTCATACTATCCTATCCTTACCATTTCTATTCCTTTCTTTATCTCTGTGAATATTTTTAACACATTTAAGATCTCTTTTAGACTGCTACCTATGTTTCCTGGAGTAGAAATTCTATTACTTAAATCTACCTGCTCATTCTCCCTCCTGGTGATTTATTTTACTGTAAGTTTTGTAAGTTTTGACCATGAGTACACTTTTAATGTTTTCCATGGGAATCCTATGTACTCTAGGCTTAGAAGTATCTTAACATGGAAATCTCACCTTTGCCTTTGTCAAGGCCCTTGGATTTCCCTGGTTCTGGACCAGTTTTTATGTTAATTTTTCAGCTTTGTTGACAGTATGAAGTTAAATACACACACACACAGTAATAATCGTGAGGTTCTAGTTTATTATGGGGTCAACTTTTTTTGAACCCAAACCCTGACACAATACAATCTTCATGCTGATTCCTTAGACTGGTGGATGGAATTTTTCTAGTTCATTTTTCAAAAATATGGTAGCCCTATGTTGACTTCCAGGTCCTTATCTGCTATCCTCATACTGGCCCTAAAATCCCAGCCCCCAAACTCTGTACCTGGTTTCCATAAAACTATATAGAAGCGTACCTTGTATTACTGCACTTCACTTTACTGCACTTTGCAGATATTGCTTTTTTTTTTTTTTTAACAAATTGAAGGTTTGTGGCAACCCTGCATTGAGCAAGCCTACAGATGCTATTTTTTCCAACATATGCTCACTTTGTGTCTGTCATATTTTGATAATTCCTGCAATGTTTCAAACTTTCTCCATTATTATTATATTTATTATGACCTGTGATCAATGATCTTTGATGTTACTATTTTAATTGTTTTGGGGGGTGCCATAAACCATGCCCATGTAAGACAGCAAACTTAGCTGATAAATATTTTGAGTGCTCCACCAACGAGTCATTTCCCCATTTCTGTCTGCTCCTTGGGCTTCCTGATTCCCTGAGACCCAGCAATACTGAAATTAGATTAATTAACAGCACTAAAATGGCCTCTAAGTGTTAAAGTGAAAGGAAGAGTAGCTTGACTCTCACTTAAAGTCAAAAGCTAGAAATGACTAAGCTTAGTGAGGAAAATATGTTGAAAACCAAGACAGGCCAAAAGCTAGGTGTTCTGCATCAAATAGTTAACCAAGTCATAAATGCAAAGGAAAAGTTCCTGATGGAAATTAAAAGTGCTACTCCAGTGAACACACAAATGATAAGAAAGCAGAACAGGCTCAATGCTGATATGATAACATTTTAGTGGTCTGCATAGATCAAACTAACTACAACATTCCTATAAGCCAAAGCCTAATCTGGAGCAAGGCCCTAATGCTCTTCGAGTCTATGAAGGTGAGGCAACTGCAGAAGAAAAGTTTGAAGCTAGCAGAGGTTGGTTGATGAGGTTTAGGGGAAGAAGTTGTTTCCATAACATACAAGTGCAAAGTAAAGCAGCAAGTGCTAAGGCAGAAACTGTAGCAAGCTATCCAGAGGATCTAAGACAATTAATGAACACTACACAACAGATTTTCAATGTAGATAGAACAGTCTCATACTGGAAGAAGATGACATCTGGAACTTGCATAGCTAGAGAGGAGAAGTCAATGCCTAACTTCAAAGATTCAAAGGACTGGCTGACTCTCTTGTTAGGACTAATGTAGCTGGCGACTTAAAGTAGAAGCCAATGCTCGCTTGTCATTTTGAAAATCCTTGGGCCCTTAATTATGCAAATTACTCTTCCTGGGCTCTATAAATGTAACAAAGCCTAGATGACAGCACACTTGTTTACAACATGATTTACTGAATAGTTTAGGCCCATTGTCAAGACCTATTACTCAGAAAAAAAGATTCCTTTCAAAATATCACTACTCATTGACTAATGAACCTGTTCACTCAAGAGCTCTGACAGAGATGTACAATGAAACTAATGTTGTTTTCATGCCTACGAACACAACATCCATTCTGCTGCAAGGAGTAATTTTGACTTTCAAGTCCTAGAAATATATTTCTAGGATACACACATGGAGAAATACATTAGAGATACATTTCATAAGGCTATAGCTACCATACATAGTGATCTTTCTGGTGCAAAGTAAATTGAAAATCTTCTGGAAAGAGTTCACCATTCCAGATGCAGTTAAGAATATTCATGACTCATGAGATTAAGTCAAAATATCAACATTAACTGGAGTTTGGAAAAAGTTGATTCCAAACTTCATGAATGACTTTGAGGAGTTCTAAACTTCAGTGAAAGAAGTAACTGCCGATGTGGTGGAAAGTGCAAGAGAACTAGAATTATGAGTGGAGTTGAGGATATGACTGAATTGCTGCAATCCCATGATTAAACTTCAATAGATAAGGAGTTACTTCTTATGGATAAGCAAAGGCTTCTTGAGATGGAATCTGCTCCTGGTGAAGATGCTGTGAAGTCTGTTGAAATGACAAGGAAGGATGTAGAATATCACATAAACTTAGCTGATAAAGCAGCAGCAGAGTCTGGTAGGATTGACTTCAATTCTGAAAGTTCTACTGTGAGTAAAATGCTATCAAACAGCATTGCACACTATAGAGAATCATTCATGAAAGGAAGGGTCAATTGATATGGCAAACTTCAGTGTTTTAAGAAACTGCCGCAGCCGCCCTAACCTTTAGCAACCACCACCCTCATCAGTTAGCAGCCATCAATATCTAGGCAAGACCCTCCAAAAGGCAAGACCCAGCAAAAAGATTCCAACTCACTGAAGGCTCAGATGATGGTTAGCATTTTTTAGCAATAAAATATTTTTAAATTAAGGTATGTACATGTTTTTAAACGTAACGCCATTGTACACTTAACAGATTATACAGTATAGTTCAAACATAACTTTTATATTAACTGGGAAACCAAAAAAATCCGCTTTGTTGCAGTGGTCTGGAACCAAACCTGAAATATCTCTAAGGTTTGCCTTCAGCTCCCACTTATAGCTCTGCATTTGGATTTCCTCTCTCTTCCTGGCACCTGAGGGTTTCTCTTTTTTCTTTTCAATCTCAGGTCCGTTCTGGAGACTTTTTGCTGGTGTTTTTTTTTTTTTTTTTTGGTCGCACAATGTGGCATGCGTGATCTTAGTTCCTAACCAGGGATCAAACCCGGGCCCCTGCAATAGAGTCTTAATTGCTGTACGGCATGCCAGGGTAATTCCTGTATTGGATATTTTTTATTGAGCATTTCTACATGGCTGGAATGAGGTTGGGGGTTCCACATCAGATTATTTCAACATATGGAACTAGAGACGTTTAAGCTCTTTAGCATGGCATAAAAGGCCTTACATGACCTGGCTCTTGACACCCTTTTCAGCCTCACCATTGGCTCAACATACATCAAACAATTTGAAACTGCCTAAACAAATCACAGTATTTGACATCTTCTGCCTGGGATGCTCTTTCTTTGCCTGAATCACATGATAAACATCTGTTTATTCTTAAAGACATTAAAGAATCAACTACTATACAAAGACTTTCTTGCCTCTCTCCAACCACATTTAACCAAACTCCCATGGAATCTGCAAAGACATCAATTACTGCATACGTGCTTTCTGCAAATAGTTATCTACAAGGCTGTCTTCTCCACTAGACTATGAACAAGTTGAGGGCCAGAACAATTTCTTATTTCTCTATCCCCAATGCACAGTAGATATAAGAAGAAGAAGTGAAATTGCCTAGTCGTGTCCAACTCTTTGTGACCCCATGGACTGTAGCCCACCAGGCTCCTCCATCCGTGGAATTTTCTAGGCAAGAGTACTGGAGTGGGTTGCCATTTCCTTTTCCAGGGGATCAGCAGATGTAACTGAACAGTTATTTCTACCCTCAAGGACTAAGTATAGTGGTCCTCAGATCTGAAATATTAGACCAAAAATAGAGAAATATAGCAATTAGTTTCAGAGAAGAATTCCACATACTTACAAAGAATGTTTCTCTATTTCTGTCCAAATATGAGCCCCAAAATAGATACTGCAAGTTCTTATCTGAAATATTTAGAGGAAAAAAAGGGAAGTGGACATGAAATATCAATGGGAAAGCTACTCTGAGTAGTGGAATGGTTACTGCCAGAAAGAAAAGGTGCTTCCAAAATCCCATTTGGTCCTACATTTGGTCCTATAGTTGTGGATGGCTGAAATACAAGGTTTGATAAAACCAATGAGGGAAAATGCTTCGCTCATGAGCAATAACATGGGCATCATTCCACTGGTGGGGGCAGGGACAATATTGGCTAGTCAATCCTATAAGGGGAGTGAAGGCTTACAGAGCATTCTTAAGTGCAGAACCTAAAATAACAGGCATATTTCAGACTCTTTCAATTTAAAAAATCTCCTATTGCAACCAACAGAAGAAATCACTTTCCCTTAGGGAGTAAGAAGAGATTAACCAAATTAACCTTTACTATTCAAATGTACACCACATGAGCTCTATTGAGTAGCACTTTCATTGACTGTGATAAGGCTATGGCAAAATTACTTCTAATATGCTGATAACAGAAGTACAATGGTCCTAATATCCCAAGATTTTTATACCTCCTTTGCTGGCATTCAGAAACCTCCAATTTTTTTTAGTTCTCCCTATAGGAGGCAGACTGTGGAACCAGATTGTCTAGTTCAAATCCCAGCTCTACCACTGAGAGCTTCATGACTTTGGACAAGCTACTTAATCTCTCTGTGCCTTAGATTTTTTTCATCTGTAAAATATAAATGATAAAAGCATCCATTTCACAGTGCTATTATTAGAATTTAGAGTTATTATGTGTAAAGCACTTAGCACAATGCCTGGCCCATAGGAATAGGCTCAATAAATGTAAGCCGTAATCATTACTATTATCATCACCATCACCACCATCATTCTCAGCTCTAGGCTTACTACACAAGCCTCTTTTTTTTCCATATAAGAAAAGAGAGAACTACTTATTAGTTTTTATTTTGTGCCAGGCACAATGCTTAGCCCTTTCAACATGCATTTATTTATTTAGCCCTCATAACAACCCTGAAGGTGAGATACTATTTCTGATGTTACTGATAAGGAAATTGAGGCTTGAACATTCAGCAAATTCTTAGCATTAAAACATAATGGTGGTGTGTGGGAAGTCACTTGGAAAAACGTGGATCTAGCTAACTCTCTAGAATTCAAATTTAACTTGTTTTTAATTTGTACTGTGCACACAGGAAAGTAACCATGCGCGCATGCCTAAAGGAAAGGGAATAGGAGGTACAACTTATTGAATGGCTAGATGTCACTAACTTCCCTCTACCTAGCCAAATCTTTCCATCTATTTAAGGCACTCTAACCCCTAAAACAGACACTGAGCTCTCTCCTCTCTTAACTCTTGATCCTTATTGTCTAAACAACAATTTTTTAATGGATCATATATGATTTTGTATCATTACTTATTAATGCTGTCCTAAGAAGAAGTCCCATCAAGGCTTATACTTTTATCTTAAATTTTTCTTATGTTCTTTAGAGTACCTAGCATAGAACTGAGTATAAAGCTGTTTCACAATAGCATTTGTGGAGCAGCCTACTGTCTAGACCCAGCAAGAACATCCCCAAATAATAATGATTATTGTTTACTCAATAAATCTTTACATACAATGTGGCCGACCCTGTGTTAGGCCTTAGAGCAGAATCAGAACACAGTATGATACTGCAGTCCCAGTCCTAATAGTTCATGATAGACTGGGGAAACTACAGGTAATCAGGCAATTGCAATACAGTAAGGTAAGTGCTAAAACAGATATTTGAACCAAGTGCTAAGAGAACATCAAAGAGGGAAAGATTAACTCCCCAGAAAGCATTTCAGCATTCACTTTTTTAACAAGTATTTACTAACCACTTAATATGTGCCGAACACTGTCTTAGGTCCAAGGGTAGAGAGGTAAATAAAACGTCCAAGGTCCCTGTATTTATGAAGTTTATAATCTAAGATTCACTTGAGTGGGTTGACAAATGAGTAGCAATTCACTCTGCAAAAGATGCAAGAAAGGGGATCAGCATCAAGTCAAAGCCCTGGAGACATGAAAGAGAGGAACTTAGAAAAAGAAGAGCAAGAAGTGAGGCGTGGCTGGAATGCATTCCTGTTAAAGGGGAGCTATAAGAGATAAGGTGAGATGGCACCTCAGACAGAACAGAAGAGAAAGGGTTTCATATGCCAAGTCCAGGCGTTTCAAGTTTTAGCTCTTTTGGTCATTCAGAAAAATGCACCATGGCCTTCTATATGCCAAGTCCCATGACAGCTTCTGGGGCCACAAAAACATTAAGACAGTCTTTCCAGATGCAGACAGTATACCAGGACACACGCATGGAAAGGAACACGTTTCCATCACAATACTGTAAAGTAATTATCCTCCAATTAAAAAAGAAAAACACCTTTTACATAGCACAAGTACAACAAGTGCACTAATGGGGCATGTTAAGAAACGGGATAGCTTAGAGAAGGGAGTTGTTATATTGGCTCTGTATTTGAGGGACAGAGGGTTGGGGGACAGAGGGTGGTGAGGAAAGACCTTATAACAGAGGAGACTCTTTACTAGGTCACGGGGACAAAAGATTTCATAAAGTAGCTGATAACAACAAACCCTTACATAGTACTTAGTACTAACCAGGTACTGCTCCAAGCACTTTACATACATTGACTCATTCAAACTTTGCAATGAGCTTATTAAGTAGATGAGGCTTCCCTGATAGCTCAGTTGGTAAAGAATCCACCTGCAATGCAGGAGACCCAGGTTGATTCCTGGGTCAGGAAACTCCACTGGAAATGGGATAGGCTACCCACTCCAATATCCTTGGGCTTCTCTTGTGGTTCAGCTGGTAAAGAATCTGTCTGCAACGCGGGAGACCTGGGTTTGATTCCTGGGTTGGAAAGATTCCTTGGAGAAGGGAAAGGCTATGGACTCTGGTATTCTGACCTGGAGAATTCCAAGGACTGGATATTCCAAGGACTGCCATGAGGTCGCAAAGAGTCGGACACAACTGAGCAACTTTCACTTCAGTTCAGTCGCATCGACTCTGTGAGCCCATGGACTGCAGCACGCCAGGCTTCCCTGTCCACCACCAACTGCCGGAGCTTACTCAAACTCATGTCCATCGAGCCAGTGATGCCATCCAGCCATCTCATCTTCTCTCATCCCCTTCTCCTCCTGCCTTCAATCTTTCCCAGCATCAGGGTCTTTTCAGATGAGTCAGCTCTTCGCATCAGGTGGCCAAAGTATTGGAGTTTCAGCTTCAGCATCAGTCCTTCCAATGAATATTCAGGACTGATTTCCTCTAGGATGGACTGGTTGGATCTCTTTGCAGTCCAAGGGACTCTCAAGAGTCTTCTCCAACACCACAGTTCAAAAGCATCAATTCTTCTGCACTCAACTTTCACAGTCCAACTCTCACATCCATACATGACCACTGGAAAAACCATAGCCTTGACTAGACGGACCTTTGTGGACAAAGTAATGTCTCTGCTTTTGAATATGCTATATTTTGAATGTGAATTCCTCAGACAACCATTTTGCCTTTTTGCATTTCTTTTTCTTAGGGATGGTCTCTATCCCTGCCTCTTGTACAATGTCACGAACCTCCGTCCATAGTTCTTCAGGCAATCTATCAGAATCAAATCCCTTGAATCTATTTGTCACCTCCACTGTATAATCCTAAGGGATTTGATTTAGGTCATACCTGAATGATCTAGTGGTTTTCTCTACTTTCTTTGTAATAACTTTCGTTCCAAGGAGTAAGCATCTTTTAATTTCATGGCTGCAATCACCATCTGCAGTGATTTTGAAGCCCCCCAAAATAAAGTCTGACACTGTTTCCACTGTTTACCGATCTATTTCCCATGAAGTGATGGGACCGGATGCCATGATCTTCATTTTCTGAATGTTGAGCTTGAAGCCAACTTTTTCACTCTCCTCTTTCACCTTCATCAAGAGGCTTTTAGTTCCTCTTCACTTTCTGCCATAAAGGTGGTGTCATCTGCAAATCTGAGGTTATTGATATTTCTCCCAGCAATCGTGATTCCAGCTTGTGCTTCTTCCAGCCCAGCGTTTCTCATGATGTACTCTGCATATAAGTTAAATAAGCAGGGTGACAATATACAGCCTTGACGTACTCCTTTTCCTATTTGGAACCAGTCTGTTGTTCCATGTCCAGTTCTAACTGTTGCTTCCTGACCTGCATATAGGTTTCTCAAGAGCCAGGTCAGGTGGTCTGGTATTCCCATCTCTTTCAGAATTTTCCAGTTTATTGTGATCCACACAAAGGCTTTGGCATAGTCAATAAAGCAGAAACAGATGTTTTTCTGGAATTCTCTTGCTTTTTCCATGATCCAGCAGATGTTGGCAATTTGATCTGTGGTTCCTCTGCCTTTTCTAAAACCAACTTGAACATCTGGGAGTTCACAGTTCACGTATTGCTGAAGATCTCTAGTCTTTCCCATTCTATTGTTTTCCTCTATTTCTTTGCACTGATCACTGAGGAAGGCTTTTTGTCTCTCCTTGCTATTCTTTGGGACTCTGCATTCAAATGGGTATATCTTTCCTTTTCTCCTTTGCCTTTCGCTTCTCTTCTTTTCTCAGCTATTTGTAAGGCTTCCTCAGACAACCATTTTGCCTTTTTGCACTTCTTTTTCTTGGGAATGGTCTTGATCCCTGCCTCCTGTACAATGTCACAAACCTCCGTCCATAGTTCTTCAGGCACTCTATCAAAATCTAATCCCTTGAATCTACTTGTCACTTCCACTGTATAATCCTAAGGGATTTGATTTAGGTCATATCCGAATTATCTAGTGGTTTTCCCTATTTTCTTCAATTTAAGTCTGAATTTGGCAATAAGGAGTTCATGATCTGAGCCACAGTCAGCTCCAGGTCTTGTTTTTGCTGACTGTATAGAGCTTCTCCATCTTTGGCTGCAAAGAATATAATCAGTCTGATTTTGGTATTGACCAGCTGGTGATGTCCATGTGTAGAGTCCTCTCTTGTGTTGTTGGAAGAGGGTGTTTGCTATGACCAGTGCATTCTCTTGGCAAAACTCTGTTAGCCTTTGCCCTGCTTCGTTCTGTACTCCAAGGCCAAATTTACCTGTTACTCCAGGTATCTCCTGACTTACTACTTGTGCATTCCATTCCCCTGTGATGAAAAGGACATCTTTTTGGGGTGTTAGTTCTAGAAGGTCTTGTAGGTCTTTATAGAACTGTTCAACTTCAGCTTCTTAGGCATTACTGGTTGGGGCACAGACTTGGATTACTGTGATATTGAATGGTTTGCCTTGGAAACAAACAGAGATCATTCTGTCATTTTTGAGTTTGCATCCGAGTACTGCATTTCAGACTGTTTTGTTGACTATTATGGCTACTCCACTTCTTCTAAGGGATTCTTGCCCACAGTAGTAGATATAATGGTCATCTGAGTTAAATTCACCCATCCCAGTCTTTTAGTTCGCTGATTCCTAAAATGTTGATGTTCACTCTTGCCATCTCCTATTTGACCCACTTGCAATTTGCCTTGATTCATGGACCTAACATTCCAGGTTCCTAGGCAATATTGCTCTTTACAGCATCGGACTTTACTTGCATCACCAGTCACATTCACAACTGGGTGTTGTTTTTGGTTTGCTCCATCTCTCTATTCTTTCTGGAGTTATTTCTCCACTGATCTCCAGTAGCATACTGGGCACCTACTGGTCTGGGGAGTTCATCTCTCAGTGTCCTATCTTTCTGCCTTTTCATACTGTTCATGGGGTTCTCAAGGCAAGAGTACTGAAGTGGTTTGCCATTGCCTCCTCTAGTGGACCACATTTTGTCAGAACTCTCCACCACGAGCTGTCCATCTTGGGTAGCCCTACACGGCATGACTCATAGTTTCATTGAGTTAGACAAGGCTGTGGTCCATGTGATCAGATTGGTTAGTCTTCTGTGAAATTGATTTTCATTCTGTCTGCCCTCTGATGGAGAAGGATAAGAGGCTTATTTTAGGTTATTATAAAATAATGGCTAGAATTCCCTGTGCTATACAGTATATCCTAGTTGCTTATCTATTTATTTGGGCTTCCCTGGTGGCTCAGCTGGTAAAGAATCCGCCTGAAATGCGGGTAACCTGGGTTCGATCCCTGGGTTGGGAAGATGCCCTGGAAAAGGGAATGGCTACTCACTCCAGTATTCTGGCCTGGAGAATTCCATATAGATTATTATAAAATAAAATAATGACTTTCACTTCACACTTCATTTATTAAATAGATATTATTATTAATCCCATTTTACAGATAAGGAAAAACACAGAGAGATTAACTTGCCCAAGGCACACAGGTAGTTTAAGTGGCAGAGCTGGAATTTTAACACGGGCAGTTTGGCTCCAGAGTCTGTGTTAATTACCACACCATACTGCCTCTAAGACAAGAGAAAAAAGCCATTCAAGGAAAACAGAACAGCATATGCAAAGATGTAGAGGTATGAAAGAACATATCTTTGAGAAATTGTGAGTGGCTGACACTGGATGGAAGGTACATAAGAAGAGCAGCAGGGCAGGCAGGTACCAGGTCACAGACAGCCTTTGGTGTCATGTAAAGAAATGTCTTTATCGAAAGGTAGTTTAAAAGCACTGAGGGAAGGGTTTCCTTTGGCAAGGAGGTGACCTGGGTATATATATATTTTTTTTTAAGCTTTATTTCTCTGACTTAAGTGTGGAGGTTGGAATGACAGTGGATGCCAAAGTCAGGGAGACAAAGTTAACAGACCACAGAACTGCTCTAAATTCAAAAAGATTTTGAAATGTAAAGAGAGAGATGTAAGGGCAGAAAGGATTCTTAGGAGACAAAACCAAAAATCGGATATAAAGAAAAAGAATTAAGGGTGGTTTCTAAATTTCTAGTCCCAGTTACTTGGCATATGGATAAAGTTAATATGGGAGGTTTGGAAGAAAAGCCATTGCACTGAAGGAGAATGTTACTTTACATGCTTGTTGTTTATTCTGACTCCACAATCTTCACATGACATACTCTCATCATCACACACAGTGATTCTCAACTGGGGCCCACCTGGGGACACCAAGGGCAGAAGGGACAGGTGAAGGTATATTAGAATCTGGGTGTTTGTATGTTGAGTGTACATGTAGGTCAATTACTACTATCCCTTTTTTTCTTCCAGACAGTCTGATACCACAGTCCTGCCCACCACTGTCTCTGAGAATTATATACAGTAGTGACTATATACAATATACAGTCTACAATTATTTGTGGATAGTCTGACAAAACAGTTTAAACACTTGAATGTGTTCTGCTGCTGCTGCTGCTAAGTCGCTTCAGTCGTGTCTGACTCTGTGCGACCCCATAGACAGCAGCCCACCAGGCTCCCCCGTCCCTGGGATTCTCCAGGCAAGAACACTGGAGTGGGTTGCCATTTCCTTCTTCAATGCAGGAAAGTGAAAAGTGAAAGTGAAGTCGCTCAGTCGTGTCTGACCCTCAGCGACCCCATGGACTGCAGCCTTCCAGGCTCCTCCGTCCATGGGATTTTCCAGGCAAGAGTACTGGAGTGGGGTGCCATTGCCTTCTCCGAAATGTGTTCTAGGAATTCACAAAACCTCAAAACTAGGGGAGATTTTAAAGATCATCTTGAGCTTAGTAGGTCTCAACTAAGGGCTACTTGTAAATGCATGAGGGCATTTTTGGTCATCACAGTTGGAGGCGCTACTGGCATTTAGTGTCTGAGGGCCTGAGATGCTCAACTTTGTAAAACTCACAGGACGGTTTCAAATGATGAAGAACTGTCTTGCCCAAAAGGACAACAGTATTTGTTTGAAGAAACTCTGACATAGGTCAACCACATTTCCTAGATAAGGACAAAGTGAGATCCCAGTTTAGAAAATGACTTGCTAAAGATCACCCAGCTGCACAGGAGGGCCTAGAACCCAGGGTTTTTGTTTACACTTCCCTATATTGCTTTCTAATCTGGGTCTGGTAAACCTGTGGTATATCTAAAAGTCCAATGGAGTACTTAAGTCAAGTACTCAGAAGGCCCCCCACACCATCACAGTCTTTGTAAATTTTTCTCTAGCCCCCGATCCCACTCTCTTCAGAAACCTAGGCCAGAGGTGCAAGTTTGGCAGTCATCAGCATGGCAAGCCTTAAGATGAATAAGATTACCCTAGCCAAATACATAAAATGTGACAAAGCTCTGTAGAGCACAAACATTAGCAGTCTAATGGAGAAAAGAGGAAGCAAAAAAGGAAATCAGAAAGAAAAAGTCCGTAATGTAGAAGGAGAGGTTCAAGATGACAAAGGGAACTAATTGCAAGCACTTTTCTGCTTGTTTTTAGTGAAGTAACTTGTTGTTCAGTCGCTAAGCCATGTCCGACTCTTTGCAACCGCATGAACTGCAGCACTCCAGGCTCCCCTGTCCTTCACTATTAAGTGAAGCAATAATTACCATTAATTGGGTTCTTACATTCATTGATTCACTGTTGGTTGTCTATACTGTATTCATGATGCCTTGCCTCTTCCTTGCCAACATAAGTCAGACAGTTTGAGGCTGCAAAGAGTCCAGTTTAACAGTCTCTTTTTCAGTCTCAGCTGTGGCTATGAAGGCCACGTGATACAGTTCCGGTCAATATGATATGAGGGGTGGTATCATCATCCAATCTTACTGAGTTTGTACGGGGTACACAAATCATATTGAACATTACATTTAATACACAAGAACATCTTGCAAAAGAAGAATAATTTAAGAGGATATATCCTACCAGTTAGTGAAACATACCACAAAGCTAAAGTAATTAGAAGGGTGTAACAAAGGTCCAGAAATTGATAAATAGTGCATGGTGGAAACAAATTTGGAGCAGTCAGGAACACGGTGGGGAGGAAGCACATAGGTCTTCCATAGTAGAACTCCTCCAGACCTCCTTGCCATCCCAGTCATCTCCACTCCCGGATCCCCTCTCACCTTCAGAGATTCAATGGTGGCCTGCTTGTAAATCTTTCCTCCAGGATCTTTCTTCTGAGGACTACTCTGGATTCTGGGTGTTCGAATGACGAATTTATCCATTCCTAGGGGACTCCAACTACCTTCACGTACTTGTACCGTGTTCTGCTCAACAAAGAGGGCAGGTTCTAAAAGGTCATCAGAACTTCAGTGATGTGTGCTCCCTAAAGTGACATAATTGGGTTCTACATACTCTGGAAGCATTCTTGAATTATTAGGACTCGGGTGGAATTTAAAATAAGATTTCCTCTTAAAAATGAAACATCTTCCTAAAACTGAAAATTGTATACAATGATCGGTCTACTTCCTGAATTAAGAGGTACCTAGTGCACACTCGGTAAAGAATCTGCCTGCAGTGCAGGAGACCTGGGTTCGATCCCTGGGTTGGGAAAATCCCCTGGAGAAGGAAATGACAACCCACTCCAGTATCATTGCCTGAAAAATCTCATGGACAAAGGAGCCTGGTGAGCTGCTGTCCATGGGGTTGCAAAGAGTCGGGCACAACTGAGCGACTAACACTTAACTTAGTGCACACTGTAAAGGGGCTACCAGTAGAGGGCCAGGCGTTGAACCTGGTGACTTCTAAAGCCTCTTCCATTTTAGGTTGCGTTGTGGTAGGGTTAGCTTTCCTCCAGGTTCAGTGAAGCTCTCAACTACCCTACTATAGCCACAACCCCAAGGGTTCCCCTTGTAACCAATAGTCAACAACCTCCTCCAGATCTCAGCAGGGTCCTCACAACAACCAATCATCTCCAGGAAATGCTCCACGGTCAAAGGACCCTAAAGACTGTCCTGCTCTAATCCCATAGCAACGGGAAACACCACCTTCCTCTGCCTTCAGCACTCAGGAGCCCAGGAAGGGGAAGGCTAACCTTGGCACGTGAGACCCACCAAGAAAAGCAGCCCTGCCAAGCAGCTGGGCCTCTCCGGCACGCACCCTCTGAGGGCCCAAGCCTGGGCCTTAGGGGGTCGTAACACCTTTCAAGGTTGGCAGTTTCTCGGTAAAAGCTCCGCCAGGCAGCTGAAGTCCAACGCCAACCAGCGGAGGTTGGGGCGGGCGGGGTGAACCAAACCACATTCCCCAGAATACACCGCGAATGGGCAGGCTCGGGACCGCCTAGGGCAGCTGGTAGTTCCCCGAGACCAAGTTCCCCAACCACCGTGCGCCTCCCGCTTGAAGAGAACTACATACCCCAGCATGCCTCGCAGAGGGAGGAGTCGTTTCGCTCTAGTACTCGCGATGTTTGGATCCACTTCCTCTCGCCAACCTAGAAGTTCGTAGACCTAGAGGTGGGGCGGGAGGCGGCAGTTTCGGACGGGTCAGGGCGGAGCTGAGACGACTACAGAGGCGGAAGCAGCGGCCCGCGGGGCGGGGAAGGGGCTGGTCCCGGAAGGAGGAGGAAACCTTGAAAAGAAAACAGCAACAAGCTGTGCTGCTGTGACAGAGGCAAACAAAATGGCGGTGCCGAAGGGGAGCCTATGGCTCAGGGCCCAACTGGGGATCCCGCCGCTGCTGCTGCTGGCCATGGCCCTGGCCGGAGGCTCGGGAACCGCTTCGGCTGAAGCGTTTGACTCGGTCTTGGGTGATACGGCGTCTTGTCACCGGGCCTGTCAGTTGACGTATCCCTTGCACACCTACCCCAAGGTAGGGCCCGTCCGAACCGGGCTACAACCCTTCCCTGGCCGCCCATCTTTCCGCTCTCCCGCACCTCTGTCGTTTCTGGGAGCCTGACTGTTGAACCCACCCTTCAACCTTTGTCTCCCATCTCTGTGGCCCGTTTTCTTTCCTAATCCTACCCGCATCCCACTCGTCCTGTAATTACCGGAAGTTTGTGCCGCACCTACCCTGTAATAGGTCGGGGACAGAAAAATAAGCAAGACAGGACCCCCTTTTTTTTTTTCTGGGGCTTTACGGGAAAGGGGGGGGGGGCGGAGGAGGATCCAGATGATTAACGCAGGGTCCTCACTTTCCAGGGATGGCGGGGCGGAGGGGAGGCAGTTTCAGATACGCCAGTCCTCTAAAAGATTAGTTCTTAACCCCCTCTTCCCTTAGCGCCTCTCTGGGCTGGAAGCCAGCAGTCTGTATAGTATGAAATGTATTAAGGAGTTGGGAGACATCAGGAAGGGCTTTCCGCCTATGTTGAGTAACTGTGTGCTAGGTGCTGACACTGGGATTGGGATGGCTTAGAGAAAAAGCAGTTAGGTTTGTGCATTCAGAGAACTTACCTTTCGGTGCAGCAGAAGACAGGGGATTAGTAGAATGTGAAAGAAACGAGACTGGCGCCCGCCACGGATCACATATTACGAAGAGAGTGGACCCTTCTTCCCCTCCTTGTCCGCCCCTAGGTGCAGCCTTTCCTTTAATTCCATCCCACTTCTCAAGTTGTTTTTGCAGCTTTAGAACTGTTGACTGAGCATCCTAAACTGCGTGGTTTGTCCCCCACCCTTCCAAATATGTGATTTCGGTGTAAGCCCCGCCCCGCACACCACCGCCTTTCTTTATAACAGCTTGTGCTGGTCTTTCTACCCTTGTTTTTACTTTGTCTTCCCTATGCTATATACTTAACCATGTGGCTAGGCCTCTTTGCTCTCTCAAACTACAAAGAGACTAGGAGGAGTTTAGGATGTTCCTTATTGGCAAGTGCTTTCAGGCTTTTGAAATGAAAAGTTCTAAATGCTGTTTCTGCCCGTATGTCTGTTTACTGCTGGGTTTTACATTGCTTGAGGATTATCAATCTTAAAGAAAAAGTGTGGGAGAGGGGATTATCAAATTATCAGAGACAAATATATCATTAGCAATCAAGAGAGAGAAAAATGAGGAATTCTGACTTCTAGACTTTTAAATCAATGTGTACTGCTCCTGAATACATTATTTTCTTCTCTTTTTATAAACCGCTCATAAGTAAGAGGATTGTATGAGGAAATTAATAATGATTTGGCCTGGAATTGGGCAGAGATTTATTTTGTATCTTTTTAGCGTTTGGATGTACTGGCCTTCCCTCCCACCCACCCCTGCCCTTTTTTTGAGATTTTCCTAGCATATTTGTAGTTACTTGAGTACATACGTTGGAGAATAAGCAATTTAAAAGATTAGACATTTCGGGAACCTCTGAGTACTTTTATAATATCCACTACTTTCTAACAATTGATGTGATATCTATAAATCTTTCTTTCTTTTTCAGTAAAGCTATTCTCCCTAGGAACTCTAAATCACCTGGTTTCCTGTCCTGGACTTAAAGTTTATAAACTGCCTGCTGTCTTATTAGCCAGTATGATGGGAGATTTACCTTCGTTATCCCTAATTCTCACCCTGCCAAGTTGGGCTTGTCAGCTGAGGAAATCAAGGCTCTGACAGGTTCAGTGCCTAAGTCACATAGCCAAGAAGTAGTGGAGTAGCAGGAATTCAGTCCTAAAACTGGCTACACTGTACGGCTTTCTACTAATAAAGTTGTAGATTAAAAATATTTAATTATTTCATTGATGTCCTTTGGTCCTCCGTCAAATTATTGTGCTTTATGATTTGGAAAAAAGCAGTGGGTGTTACATTATTTAAATTTACAAGCTCCTAAAGCCTCTCTTCGGAGAAGGCAATGGCACCCCACTCCAGTACTCTTGCCTGGAAAATCCCATGGATGGAGGAGCCTGGTAAGCTGTAGTCCATGGGGTCGCTAAGAGTCGGACACAACTGAGCGACTTCCCTTTCACTTTTCACTTTCATGCATTGGAGAAGGAAATGGCAACCCACTCCAGTGTTCTTGCCTGGAGAATCCCAGGGACGGGGGAGCCTGGTGGGCTTCCGTCTATGGGGTCACACAGAGTCGGACACGACTGAAGCGACTTAGCAGCAGCAGCAGCAGCAGCAGCAAAGCCTCTCTTGGTCTGATATTTGTGACCAGTAAATAGAAATCTCATTTTAATGACTCTTTTTCAAAATTATTTGTTGCAAGAAAGCATTGTACTTTACTTGTTTGTAGTAGGTACTTAAAAATTATCATATTTCACCCTTTAACTTTCCTCAGAAGTAGAATTGTGTAATTTGTCTGG
This sequence comes from Bos indicus x Bos taurus, assembly GCF_003369695.1. Lineage (NCBI taxonomy): Eukaryota > Metazoa > Chordata > Mammalia > Artiodactyla > Bovidae > Bos > Bos indicus x Bos taurus. The sequence continues at coordinate 92,312,388 of NC_040078.1, forward strand.
GTCCAAATATGGGAGACATAAGTCCTGTTAATAATAAAGGTAATTAGAGTCAGCCTGGTCATTTTTAAGAGTGTGGGCTCTGGAACCTTACAAACCTGGTTTCATTCCCAGCCTTACAGTTACATATCTGTGTGTCCTTGATAATCACTTCTCATGACTTCATTTTGTCAACTGTAAAAAAAAATATCTTGTGGAGTAAGTGTGAGGATTAAAGATAATATACATGGGACCCTTAGCACAGTACCTAACACATATCAACAGATAGTTGTTTCCTTTGTCAGATGTCATAAGGCCAGTTTGGTATGTGCAGCATGTTAGTAGTGCTGAATAAGAGAGAATAGTTAGCTTGACTTAGCTTAGGATAAGAAAATGTGTGTAAAATCTATAGATAGTAGGGTTCCTTTAAGGAGGATTTGGTCTAAATTAGAGAAGGTATATTTTATACAAGCTTGCCAGTAACTTTGGATGCATAGGGCATGAAACATTGTCTAAAACATGAAACAGTGATTTAGAACAAGGATATGACTTAATAGCTACCAGTTGAGTGCCTGCTGTGTGCCAGGTGTCCTATGATATATTGTTAACTCCGTACCTGGTACATTGTGGGTGCTCACAAAATATATGATTAATGTCATATCTGTTTATTAGATAGTATAGCATAATTTTAATGATCCTATGGATATAAAATAATATGTAAATAAAATAATAAAATATAAAATCCTCATCATATTTCAGGATTGACATATAAGTATTGTCACTGTTCTACAACTAAGGAAATTGAGGCTGAGCGAGATTAAGGCCCTTGCCTGAGGTTGTGCAGAATAAGTGATGAGGCTGAGTGACTAACCAGGGCTAATTCCTGAGCCTAGACTCTTTCAGCATGCTACACTCTCTTCTGAAAATCGTACTGGAGGGCTTACTGGATTGGTTTAATAAAATAAAACATATCTGAAAGCAAAATGGCTTGCAGTATAGCTCATACTAATGAGCTCATACTTCTCCATGCCATAGTAGGAAGTATGTGATGCTCCAAAGACATGAGAGAATTCTACTGTCTTACAAAACCTACTCAGGTATAAAATTTAATGGTTAAAACTCTTTCAATTTCACTGTAACAATAAATGCATCTAGAACCGACATCCAGAAATGCACTACCTTCAAAGTTGTATAATAAAGATTGTTCAATATTAGACAATTAGGATGAAATGGTTGGATGGCATCACTGATTCAATGGACATGAACTTGGGCAAACTCCAGGAGATGGTGAGGGACAGGGAAGCCTGGTGTGCTATAGTCCATGGGGTCATGAAGAGTCTGACATGATGTGGAGACCGAACAATAATAAATACTAGACTGCAGCCATCTCCTCTTAACGGATTGTTGCTGCTGCACAAATTTTACTAATCCTGCTGGAAAGAAATGCATAACTTTGTATTCCATTGGTTGCTAACTGGTATATGCACATGCTGTTTCCTTCCTTATTAGGTGCCTGCCAGTTTGTACACAGTGGATCACACAGTAAGTTGAGGGGACTTCCCCACATATACTGGTTTGTTTCAAATACTATACATTTCACCAAAGAAAAGCCTGTTGAAGACATTGTCATTAGTCTTACTGAGCAGTTCACATTTTCTAGCAATGAAGAATCTTTCTTAATCTTGAGCTCTCACACAAATACAATGATGCCTACAACTGTTGTTTTCTCTTTTTAAAATATATTATTATGATTAACACTACTACCATTTATTGAGCACCTTTAATGTTCCGGGCACTGCACTAGGAATAGCTGTCTTCCAGCATTATTGAGGGGTTTAGAGATAATTCATAGCTTTTATTTCCTTTTTGACGTTTGTCAGTAGATAGGTAAAGTAATGTGCATGCTGACCTGAAAGGTTTTAATCCAAGTCTGGCTGATTCCAGTGGCCTTTTCCATGTGTCACGTGTTGCCCTTGTTTGTGTTTTCAGTTCAAGTAAACTGAGTTTAAAAAAATCCTTTCATTTAAGCATTTTTCTAAATGTGTACCTCACTTTGTGGGGGCCTTTATAGCACTATCTGCTTTGTAAAACTAGTCATGATATTTTTCCTGATAGGCCTGATGATTTGTATAAATATTTATGTGGCAGAAGTACACCATTGGTCCTAAAGTACTTGTTTTCTCATTTTTGCCTCTATTAAAGTTCTGATTATGTCACTGTTATTTTTATTTTCAACTTTTCCCCCCAAAATATGACTGTGGAATGTAGGAAAAGGGTGATGTTTTTATGCGCTCGGTTTCTTGATATCACTTATTATTTATTTGTTTTGGATATCACTGCTAAAATAAGAAATTAAAACTTCTTTATATGGCAGACTATATAGTCTTAAGTATTACCTGACTTCTATTATTTTTTCTTTCTTTCAGTTATAAAACTTTTATTGGACAATTTATTATAAACCCTACTAACTTTGCTTTCTTTTGACTTTTTTTTCTCCCCCATAAGGGAAAAATGCTATTTTTTTGGTTAATCCTCCCTGTTCTTGACCTCCCTAGGAAGAGGAGTTGTACGCGTGTCAGAGAGGTTGCAGGCTGTTTTCAATTTGTCAGTTTGTGGATGATGGAATTGATTTAAATCGGACCAAATTGGAATGTGAATCTGGTAAGATGCTATGCTAATGACATCAGCAGTATATAACATTGGTGTTTTCTTTAAGTTGTGTTACGCTTTTTATGTATTTTCCTCGGAAAATGACAAGCATACTATTTCAACTAGGCATCAAGCATATTTTAATAATTATAAAGTTGAACTTCTAGTAGCTGCTGCTAGAAATTTCATGGGCTTCAAATTTCATCTATTTGTTGAGACAGTGTTTATTTTGTACTATAGATAGGAACACCTTTGTTTAACCAAGTATTTGGTTTAGACAAATGTAATAGTGATTACCCTTCTCATAATTCATCACTATCTTTTCAGTGGATAGCATAATTTTCCTAAGCCTTTCAATCATAGGCTAGTTGACTTAGCTCCCAAGTTGTTTTTTTTTTACTGAATCAGGCCTTTGACTCAGTATTTAATAGTGTATTCTTTGTGAGTCATGCCAATAAAAGAAGTAACTAGAGTCTTTGTCATCTCTTAAGCCACTATTCTTACCTTTTGCCCAAAGCGATGTGTTTAATAAAAGAAACCTGTAATCAGGACAAAATTGATATTTAGCTTTTTAAAAACCATAATGGACTTTTCTTCATTCATTACCTTACACTGTTTATTCAGTGCAGTAGGAGGTAGCTTTCTCCCTATCACTATGCTACTATTTCCATCTACCTGTGTAGTATCATAACCTCTTTTTTTATGGCTCAGTCTCCTAACTGGCCAACTTTATATGTGCATAATACTGTTCAGTTTATTATCTAGTACCTTCGAGAAGTGTACTACAAATGCATGACTGGGTGGAAAGAAAAATAAAATTGCGGTCTAAAGTGTTATATCACAGGAAAGAAAATGCTCTAGTGAACTAAATGAAGAGTGTACATGTGGTAGAGACTCATTCCAAGTTTGGAATCCTGCTGTAGAACATTTTCAAAGTTCAATTTTCTCAGAATTTAGGATGTTAGACTGTTATTTTTCTTTGCCTTGTGAATACCCTTGCTGCTGAACTCAGTGATCCAGTTCTTAACAGTAATATCATATATTTGTATAAATACTAAAGTATATCATTTTGTTCAACCCCATAAAGTAGGTGGTATTAATTCTGTTTTAGATATAATAAAGATCAATAGTCAGAGAGGTTAAATAGCTCTACCTAGGTCATATACACCGGAGAAGGCAATGGCACCCCACTCCAGTACTCTTGCCTGGAAAATCCCATGGACGGAGGAGCCTGGTGGGCTGCAGTCCATGGGGTCGCTAAGAGTCGGACACGACTGAGCAACTTCACTTTCACTTTTCACTTTCATGCATTGGAGAAGGAAATGGCAACCCATTCCAGTGTTCTTACCTGGAGAATCCCAGGGACGGTGGAGCCTGGTGGGCTGCCATCTCTGGGGTCGCATAGAGTCGGACACGACTGAAGCGACTTAGCAGCAGCAGGTCATATACACAGCCGACAGATGATGGAGCCAGAATTTCAGGATGCCAATTCAGTGTTTTTTCTTTTCTGCAAACCTTAGCTATGAGGTTCACCTCATATGAATGTCAACATAGCCAGAGCCTGAGTGTGTAATTAATAGGTTTATTCCTGAAACATTTGACTTGTGGGAGGCAGAAGATATGGGATTTTAGTAAAATAAAACATTTGCTGTTATTGCCAAATATGAAAATTCATATTAATGAAATACTTTTTAAGTATAATAAATTGCTTTATAAAGTGCTAAATTCCTTCCTTTCTATTTTATCCCTTTTCTTTCTCTCCTTCTCTTTTTTTCTTGTAATTTACTGTTTTTTTCTTCCAGCATGTACAGAAGCATATTCCCAATCTGATGAGCAATATGCTTGCCATCTTGGTTGCCAGAATCAGCTGCCATACGCAGAATTGAGACAAGAGCAAGTACGAAACAATACTGCCCTTCAGAAATGCCTGCTTAGATCGCACTTTGTATTGAAATGTATATTGTTCACATGATACTATTGCAGTATTATATTTTGTAATTAGTCTTCAGCAAACAAATTATTTTTGCAAATAGAAAGTCAGTTATTTTTGTATAAGGCTTTAATGTTAAGCGGTATGTTCACACCCATAATCTCATTTTGTTTTTTTTCTTAGTCCAGTGACAATATTATCCCCATTTTGCATATGAAAAAACTGAGGCTCAGAGAAATGGAAAGTTCCTTTTACCCTATCTGCCGTTACCTTAGATCAGCATCATTTCTCATCTGTATTACTAAATTAGGTTCCAGTCTGTTTTCCCACTTCAGCCTCTTCTAGTCTATTGTTTAGTCTGTGTCTGGATATTTATTTTCTAAATGGAAATCTCATGCCATGATTCTTCTATCTTATATTCTTTAGTAGCTTCCCATTATATACAGGTTTAAGTCCAAACCATTTATCACAGCCTGGCTTCTGATTGCCTCTTCTATATCATCGCTTAGAATTTCTACCCCTCATACTCTATCCAAGTATTCGGGGAAAAGTTGTTGAATTTTATTAACTTGGGCATAGGAGATACAACCACATGGTACAGAACTCAAAGGGTGAAAAAGAAAAAAATATGTATATATATACACACATACAGTTGACCCTTGAAAAACAGGGATTTTAACTGCGAGACCATTTACACTTGAATTTTTTTTTCTTAATAGTATACTGCACTACATGATCTATAGTTGGTTGAATTCTCAGATGCAGAATCACAAATATGGGAGACCAACTATAATCTGTGTATATTCACAGATTTCAGCACACCTAACCCCTGCCATTGTTCAGAGATCGTTGTATAGTGAAAAGTTTCCTACCCCTGTATCTCTTAGCCACTCCATTTTCCTCCATTAATGTAGCCAAGGTTACCAATGCAGAGGTATTTTATACATATACAAGGATACATGTATTCTTTTCTAAAATATAATTAAAGATTGTCTACTCATTTTTTTCCAGTACATATATATTTCATTATATGGATGTATCATTTATTTAAGTAGTCCCTTAGACATGTAGGGTTGTTTCTGATGGAGAAGGCAATGGCACCCCACTCCAGTCCTCTTGCCTGGAAAATCCCATGAATGGAGGAGCCTGGTGGGCTGCACTCCATGGGGTCAAGAAGAGTCGGGCACGACTGAGCAACTTCACTTTCCCTTTTCACTTTCATGCATTGGAGAAGGAAGTGGCAACCTACTCCAGTGTTCTTGCCTGGAGAATCCCAGGGACAGGAGAGCCTGGTGGGCTGCCATCTAAGGGGTCACACAGAGTCGGACACGACTGAAGCGACCTAGCAGCAGCAGCAGCAGCAGCAAGGTTGTTTCTGGGTTTGATGGGCTGCTGTCTATGGGGTCGCACAGAATCGGACACAACTGAAGTGACTTAGCAGCAGCAGCAGCAGCAGGGTGGTTTCTAATTTTTTAGATGTATGTATAATGTTGCATATTTTTCACATTTATATTTCTAGAATAAAATCATAGGAATACAATTGCTGAGTTAAGTATATGCATTTTTAATTTTGAGAAATAGAGCACAATTGCCTTGTATGGAATTTCTATCAGGTTTTAAAATTGAGATATAATTCATACTATAAAAATCATTCTTCTGAAGTACACAGTGTAGTAGTTTTTAGTCTATTCCAGACTGTGCAACCATCATTACTATGTACTTCCACAACGTTTTTATTATCAAAAAAAGAACTCTCTTACTCAGTAGCAGTCACTGTCCTTTCCTCCTCCTCCCAGTCCTTGGCAATGTAGTACTTTTATTACAGTTTTAATTTGTGTTTCTCTTACGAGTAACTTTAAACATATTTTCTAATTTTTAAGACCCATTTTTATTTCCCTTTCTCTTAATTATGTACGTACTGAGAAGTTCTTAATGTTTGTAATATATTAATCGTGACATTATTTCTTGTTTCTTCTATTCTGTATCTGCCTAGTGAATCCTTTTGACTCGGGGCAAGTATCATGTCCTCTGTGAAGCCTCCTTCACCACCTCTCACCCCAGTTTGGGTCAGATGCCTCTCCCCCAACACGTGTATCACCCTGTGTTTCACCCCTGTCCTACGTAGATTAAACACAGACACGTGGATAAATAAAACACATGGTTTCTGACTCTTAAAATTTATAATCTCAATGAATGCTTACTTAGTGAACTAAGCAATGAATGATTTCACAGCTTTTAAGTGGGGAAATTAGATCACGAATACAGATCTCTTCTGATTCTAAAAGCTCTTCTCTCTTAATAACCCCATACTGTCTTTCTTTTGAAATATAGCTAGAACCAAAGCTGTCCCTAGAGTTCAGCGAATGGTATCTCATGCTTATTCTCTAGAGGGGCCCACTGCTGTAGAATTAGTCAATGGTCAGAATTAAAGGGGAGGCGATACCAATTAATGTAAAAATCTCATCAGTAGCTTACTGTAGGTAGTCAGCCCATAAATATTCCCCTCACTCTGCCCTGCTACCAGATATCTCACATTTTATGCATACATTCCTTGGATTGATTTTTTCCCTTTTTTCATTGGTGTGTGTTACAGGATGGTTCGTTTTACATGAAAGTATTAAAGATTTGTCCCTTCCCCTTCTACCTCTTGAGGCCTTGCTAATCCTTATTTAATCAAAAGAGAAGAATTAAGATTCTCTACATTTTTGGACCTAATTCAAAAGCCTGTTAATTTGATAGAGGTGACAGGTAGCTTATATTGTATTAGGTGATACATTAAAAGATCCTAGGAATTTAAACTCTCATGGTTAATTGCATAGATAATGAAGAGTTTACTCTGATGCTAATGATGATAATAGGATCACTTGTTTTATACTCTGTCCATATAAGGATTTGATTATATTGTTCTTTTGTATATGTGTATATAAAAAATAATATATTTCACCTTGATTTAATTTTTTTTTTTAAGCTCATGTCCCTGATGCCAAAAATGCATCTACTCTTCCCTCTAACTCTGGTAAGATCATTCTGGAGTGATATGGTGGACTCTGCACAGAGCTTCATAACCTCTTCGTGGACTTTTTATCTTCAAGCTGATGATGGAAAAATAGTTATATTCCAGGTGATAACTGTGCTCCATAGATTCATTTAAATACTAGCAGTAGTAATGTATATATTTTAAATGAACGTCTTAGCATAGAATCACATACTTAGTCCCTTACAAATATTTATTATCAAATAATAATTACTTTTTAGCCTGCATTAAAACCTACATTGGGCATCAGGACTCAATGTGATTTACTCCTCCCTCTGCCCATTGGAAATCTATTTAAAGCCCATTGATGTGTATCTAACAAGATCTCTGAGTCTTCTAAATTTTAGAGTGGTTAATTGATAAAATGAAACCTATAGATATAATAGCGGAGAAGCCAATGGCACTCCACTCCAGTACTCTTGCCTGGAAAAAAGGAGCCTGGTAGGCTGCAGTCTATGGGGTCGTGAAGAGTTGGACACGACTAAGCAACTTCACTTTCACTTTTCACTTTCATGCATTGGAGAAGGAAATGGCAACCAACTCCAGTGTTCTTGCCTGGAGAATGCCAGGGACGGGGGAGCCTGGTGGGCTGCCGTTATGGTGTTGCACAGAGTCGGACATGACAAGCGACTTAGCAGCAGATAAAAGAGAGAAGAAAAATTAATGTAGTTTGAATATAAATAATGGTGTGTGTTTATACCACATATGGATATTAGAGAAAAGCAATGGGACATAATTTTCAGTCGTTAATAGTGCTTTTCCTCTTAACTCTGATAAGAGAGCTTGTTGAAGAAACGTGTTGCCTTCTAGAGAGAGAACTTTTCTCCCAGTTCATTGTTTATCATGGGATATGATAATTATAGCTGCTGTTTAGTGAAGGTTCATGTGTACTAGACATTTATGTATATTGCCTCAGCTCTCCAAACAACTTCATGAAGTTGCATTACAGCTGTTTTATTGATGAGGAAACTGTGAAGTTAACTTGTTTAATTAAGGTAACACTGCCAGAAGTAACAGAATTAGGCATCAAACCTGGGTTACTTTAGCTCCAAGGCTCATATACCACCCTACCATGCTGTCTTCTTTTTAATTTGGTTCTTAAGTTCTCGAATTTACCAGCCAACGAATTATGTTATGATGCTTTCTCAGGAAATAATGAAAGTAAACCTTTTAATTATTATTGCCAAGTGAGTGGCTTACTGTAAGCCTAGTATGTGATTTTTAGCATCATCCTGAGTCTTGGGTACCCTGTAATTTGGTAATGTGTGAAACACAGAAGGAATTTTCTCTTAAGTTCATGAATAAGTTCTATTTGCTAAAGCTACTTAAGTTGACTCTTGAAAGTAGAGTCCTTCATTCCTGATTAGATGTACGGTTAACTGTTTTTCTTTTTGTGTCAACTTAAGAATGATTATGATGGAGAAACCCCCTACTCCAGAGCATCAGAGCTACGTGAAGATGTAAAGTATAGAGTTGTTTGCTGTGTTTTTAGTCGCTTAGTTGTATCCGACTCTTTGCGATGCCATGGCCCGTAGCCGGCCATGTTCCTCTGCCCATGGGATTTCCCAGGCAAGAATACTGGAGTGGGTTGCCTTCTCCAGAGGATCTTCCCAACCAACCCAGGGATCGAACCCACATCCCCTACATTGGCGGGCGGATTCTTTACTGCTGAGCCACCAGGGAAGCCCTAAAATATGGAGTATTGAGCTATAATTTATGAGTTACTCATAGGTAGAAAAGAATAGAATGTTTCAGATGAGAAAAAATAAGAGATGTCTAACCAGAAATTTTGGCAGTCTGCCACATTATTCCTGATCAACTAGAATTAGAACTCATTTTTTACAGGATATGATACTTAATGCACTATGTTGTAATCTATTTTTTATTTTATTTTATTTTTTTATGTTGTCAGGAAATTAAACTGACTATTCTTGACAATGATAGAAGTCTGTTTCTTTGCAAGACACTGGATCTAGTGTTTAGCACAAGCAGTTAAAATATACTGTAGTTACTGTGTTTTATTTTTTATACCATACTTCTATTACTTTTTCTCAATTTGAATGTCTATAGAGATGATATGTTATAGAACTTGGTACTAAGAAAGGCTTAAGAAGTACAAATGACTTAATTGCTTTCTTATCATTTTAGTCTAAGCCAGAAATCCAGTATGCACCACAGTTGGAGCAGGAGCCTACAAATTTGAAAGACTCATCACTAAGCAAAATGTCCTGTAAGTTTTATTTTCAGTAGCCTAGGATTAAACACATTAGCAGTCAAATCTGATGCTTGTAGAATTGGTTGTATGATTGTTGAAAGGTGAACAAATGACTTAAAACCGTGGTCCTCTGGAGAAGGAAATGGCAACCCACTCCAGTATTCTTGCTTGGAAAATCTCATGGACAGAGGAGCCGGGCAGGCCATAGTCCATGGGATCGCAAAGAGTCGGACATGACTTAGTGACTGAACAACATATCCTATATAGATATACCTAGGGCCTTTATTTAATATCCTCTTATTGTGCAAGTATTTTTAAAAAATATTTATTTATTTGGTTGCTTCAGATCTTAGTTGCAGCACATGGGATCTCTCGTTCTGGCTTCTCTCTAGTTGTGGCTTGCAAGCTTAGTTGCCCTGCAGCATGTGGGATCTTAGATCCCCCACCAGCACTGAACTGTGTTCCTTGCATTGGAACGCAGATTCTTAACCACTGGACCACCAGGGAAGCCCTTGCACAAGCATTTTTATAAAATGTGAATTGTTCTTGTGTGTGTGCTTAACTTACAGAGTAGTGTCAACAACAACAACAAAAAAACTGTGGTCCTCAAACTTTACTGTGCATTATGATCTGGAGCCCCCCCTCCAAAGTTTCCAATGGACTCAATCTGGGATAAGACATGAGAATTTGCATTTCTAACAGATTGCTGGGTTCTATTGGTGGTCTGGGGATCACACTTTGAGAATCACTATTCTAAAAACATGTAGCTTTCCTTTAAGGATGTTATGAGTATGATCTAAGGAGATGTTCTGGTATCTTCCAATAAACTAACCAAATAGTGAAACTACCCTGAAAATACATTTTTATTCTCTTTTTATTTCTATGCTAGAAGTGAATTTAAACTCATAGAAATATAAAACATCAAGCTAAAACTATGCTTACCTTTTTAAAGCTATTAGCTCATTCCTTATCTTAAATACTGATTTTATTAACTTTTTATTTATTTTGGTGGGTGAATGATGGCAGCACACAGCACAAGGCCATCTTTAACTGTATCTTTTTATTTTTTTAAGATTTATGTATTTATTTTTTAGCTGTGCTGGGTCTTCATTGCCTCTTGTGGGCTTTCTCTAGTTGCAAAGAACAGGGGCTACTCTTCATTGCAGTGTGCGTGTTTCTCTTGTTGCAGAGCATGGGCTCCAGTAGTTGTGGTGTGTGGACTCAATAGTTACACCCCCCAGGCTCTAGACGACTGACTCAGTAGTTGTGGTGCATGGGCTTAGTTGCCACGCCACATATAGGATCCTCCTGAAGCAGGGATCGAACGCTGGTGTTGGCAGGCGGGTGCTTAACTATTGGACCACCAGGGAAGTCCCATCATTAATTTTAGATTTGAACAAACCATTCTATTATTACATTCAGACATAGAAAGCATCAATGTCAATAAAAATTTGAAAATAAAATAGGAAATTCATAATGTTGTATAGTATCCAGTTGGTTTTTAATGTGCCAAAGGAACTTGCATTCATTATACCAGATTACATTTACGGAAATAACTGGGTACAGTGTGTATATCTAGAAGCAGTCATTTGAGACCCCCTTTTGGAATATAGGATATCATTAACTTGTACCTTATTATTTCAGCAGATCTGCAAATGAGAAGTTCACAAGCACATAGGAACTATCTTGAAGATGGAGAAAGTGATGGCTTTTTAAGATGCCTGTCTCTGTATGTATTCATCTTCACTTATGTGTACAGAAGATAAAATCTGGCTTATATCAGAGAGATGCAGTCCTTTTTATTATTTTAAAGTTATATTAACCGCTCAAAAGTAAAAAAAAAAAAATTTTTTCCATCTTTTCCCTACCAAAACTGTACTTTTGGATATTTTGGTTTGTTTAAAAGGTGATACTCACTCTACTTTAATAAAACACAAGGTTTTTTTCCTGAAGTACAGAAGCACTCTTGTTCTCGATGGGAGTCTTTGATTTATGTTACAATATGCACTTCTTCAGACATCTCAGTTAAGCTTTAATTAATTTAGTTGGAGGGCCAACTGTATATTTATTGAAAAAAATTCACATGAATTTTTTTCAATTAAAAAAACAAAATTTTTAAAAATAAAAATAAATAAATTCTCCCACATAGTTCAAACTTAAGTTGTTCAAGGATCAACTGTATTTACATAACATTTATGTTTTATTAGGTATTATAAGAATCTAGAGATGATTTAAAGTGTATGGGAAGATGTGTATAGGTTATGTGGAAATACTATGCCACTTATAAAAGGGAATTGATCACCCTCAGATTTTGGTATAGGAGAGGGTAGCAGTCCTAGAACCATTGCCCTGGGAATACCCAGGGTTGGATTTTCATTTTTATCTCCATGGCCAGACAGGAGGCTAGGGGAGGTGGATAAGGGCTATAGATTAAGGAGGGCTTTGTGTTCTATACTGAGTGTCATCTCCATGCCAAAGATTCTTAAGGGTGGCAAGGGAAGGTGGACTGGCGAGGGTAATGGGTACCTTGTGCCCTCTTGGGAAGAAATATCAAGCTTTCTAGAGTGAGGAGGGTTTTATCAAAGTATGCAACCTTTTACTCCTCCAAGGAGTTCTGATATGAGCCTTCCCCCGACAACCACCTGCAGCCCCTCGCCAAACAAAGGGACAGTAGCACTTGGTGATAGTGGTCTACCGTGCCAGACAGCAGGTCAAGCACTTGAGTAGAGGTGAACAAGTGGACTCTAGTGTCTCCAGTGTAACACTTCAGTAGTCCAAACTGCATGCTTCCTGTAATTTCTTAGAGCAGAAATAGTTTCTTGACAGGTTTTAATCAGATATCAGATACTTTTTATTTTAAAGGCTAGGTAAGAAAATAAGAATTGAACTTCAAAATTTCCCCTTCCTTTAACTTCTAAACCTGCTTTTGATTTTGTACCAAAAAAGGGGAGTTTTTCTCTCATTCAGTGTTTTGGATTTTGTTGCAGTTTGATAAGTTTTATGAAACCTAAGTTATTGCCTAATCTTAAGTTACCATTTATTCTTTTTTTCCTTTTTGGTCACATCACTCAGCTTATAGGATCTTAGTTCCCCAACCAGGGATCGAATCCAAGGCCCCAGCAGTAAGAGCAATGAGTCCTAACTCATTGGAATTCCATCAAAGAATTCCCTACAGTTTATCCTTAATGCTACACTACCTAGCATCTTACTGGTGCCTTACTATCCTAATAACATTTTGTCATTATATGTTATTCTTTTAAATCTAACATTTTAAAAATAGCTTTTTCTTTGAATCTTAATCTATTGTTTGGGAAACAATAGGTCAATTATGGAAAAAACTCCAGTTACTAATTCTTGTAACTAGCCTTCTACACTGAGATATTTTAATCATAAGAAAAATATAACTATCTTTTTTTAGGATATGCTGTGATGAATACAGAATGCCTCATAATAGATATACTCTTGTAAATTGAAATTCAAGTAAATTGTGGAGAGTTAAATATTTGAAATATAGTAGAGAACTTCTGGAAGCCTGTTGTGAATCCTTTTATAAAACAAATTATTGTTTCATAATTTATCTATTCTGTACCTTAATTCTTTGGGCTATTGGGTTTTCGTAAAGAAAATGTTATCTTAATACCTTGCAAATATATATTTGTATAGGAGTATACAGTTTATAAAACACTTTGATTTGCTTCATCTCATTTAGTAATTTTAAAAAATCCTTAACAGTAATTTGCTTTACTTTTATATATTTAGCAGAAAGCCAATATTTTTTTTTAATTTATAAAAGTTATATGGCCATGTTATAGAAGCTTGAGAAATGGAGGAAAGGACATTATATCACTCTAATATAATAGCTATTATAATGTTTTCTTCTGTATGTTTTTTTAAAATAGTTTTAAGGGTAGTACACATGAAATTTTGTATTATTAAACTAAGTATACAAAATTGATTGCCTTTAATTGTAAAGAACCTTCTGTTCTTAATATTATGCAATTTTAAGAAAACTGTTGAATTTTTTTCCAGTAACTCGGGGTGGATTTTAACCGTGACTCTTGTCCTCTCTGTGATGGTGTTGCTCTGGATTTGCTGTGCAACTGTTGCTACAGCTGTGGAGCAGTATGTTCCCTCTGAGGTAAATTTAATTCTAACCCTTAGGCCATTTGAAGACTGAGCCATATCATTTCCTTTTTTAAATGTTTTGTTTGTTTAACTAGAAAAGCAAAACCTTTCTACTAATAGAATGAGAGAAAATTTGGCGGTTTTAATCACACACATGGGGGTTGGCACACACGAGAATTACAGGTTTGCAGCATAAGCATCACTTCCCAATTTTTTGTCGTGCTAACTTCTATAGTGACCAGTGTACACTGGCAGACTTGAGTTCAGTGTCTCTCTTCTCCCTAGGTCTTTTTTTTTTTTTTAATTTATTTTTTTATTTTTGGCTGTGCCACATGGCTCGAGGGATCCTACTTCCCCAACCAAGGATCAAAGTTTTGCCCCCTGCAGCAGAAGCACAGAGTCCCAACTACTGGACTGCCAGGGAATCCCCTCCATAGGCCTTGGAGACTGAAAAAAACCCATTGACATGTTTCTAAGGTGATATATAAGAAAGAAGGCTTGTGGAACTACTTCACATTTTAAATTTAACATTGCCACAAATGTTAAGGAATAATTGTTGCTTTAGAAGCATCAAGGCTGAAACGTTTGATTTTGAGTAATGTGTTTTGCTGTACTCTGAGACAGATGGAACACTGTCTTGACTTTCTTGTTAATTAAAATTTAACTGGCCCAGGAATCATAAGGTAAAGGACTTTTGTTTCAGAAGAAGCCTCTAATTTGATGATTCAACTTAGCTTTAAAGGAAGAAAAATTATTTATGTAACTAAACATGAGATAATAAATTTTATTGACATCACATCCAACTGAAATAAACTTTAGTTCTCGTGTGCCTCCAAAATCCAGTAGAAAAAGAGTGAAAAGAAGGAAGGAGGGACATTTAAATAGAATCTGATAATAAGTAGTTAGCATGTCCCTAACATGATGCTTGAACAGTACTCTTATGTTCACAGACTATAAAGATATGCTGTAAGATTTACCCATGAATAATGATTCAGATAATATTTTTCATGTTTTTATTAAAACCATATGGGATATAGGCAGGCAGAAACTGGGACAGGATAATGTTGATAACTAATATTTATACAGTTGTTCAAAATTTACAAAGTGTTTTCATGAATCTTACATGTCCAGCACACCTCTACAGCAGGTTTTATTATTCATTTTATAGATGAGTAAATAGGCTTATGAAGTTCAGATAACTTTCCTGGGGTTGCACAGCTATCAAAGTTTTGAGCCTGGAATTAAGCTCCTGTCTTTTGACTCTGCAACTCCTATGTCTTTTCCTATATACCATCTTTCCTCCAGCTGATCAACTATTTAAGTGGCACAAGTAATAAATATATGAAGTGTTAAGGAAAGCAGAGAGTATGTGTTGGATTGTTAGGATAGGTCATGAGGGTCTTGACCTGAACTTTGAAGAATGGTATGGATTAGCAGAGAGAGAAAAGTGGACGATTTTTAAACAAATGGATAAGGTTAGATAGGATTGCCTTGAATTGTGGAAATATTAGAGAATGGGTAAATTTCTAAAGAACTCATCTGTTTATGATAGCATCTGAACATCCTCTTGCTTATTACCTACTTGTGTTCTTGTTTAGTTCTGATGTCCTTATTTTAATCATTTTTTTGTTATTGATAAAGTAGAAGTTAGACATCTTACATAGGATTGCCTTTGCCTGTTAACTTACTTTTGAACTGCCCCATGCACTCTAAATCTTCATGGCAGCAAAGCTACAAACCTATAGTAATAAATATTTGTTTTACCCTCCATCACTAGGGAAATTGATAATGTGACTCATATAGGAGCTCATCGTCTGTGTAACCTCTTTGACACTAGGAATTTGAATACTACCAGCAACACATGGTTCATGTTTTTGAGCCAGGATGCTCAAACTCTTACTGAAACAGTTCCTAGATGGACATTTCATAGTTCTTCCTCTCTTAATCTCCTTACTTGACTTACAGAATTGACATCTTCTGGTGTTGTTTAGACATAGCAATGCCTCTCATTGGTGTTTGATTGCATCTTACAGACCTGGGAATCCGTCCCTCCTTTTTAGATGACTTTTGAGCTTTCTCTTTCTTTTAGATGTTGTCTCTGCTGTGATAAATTTTGTCTTGATTGTATAGTTTTAATTCTGTGAGAAGTTCTCTCCCCTTATTTCCAGGTTGCTTGTAGAGCATCTCACTGTTTCTGCATATGCCCCCCACACCCCTGGATCATGAAGCCTAAAGCATTAGAACCACATGTGGAGTCCTATTAGCAGTTACTACATTCCCTCCTGATACCTGCATATGGGTGTCACTTTGCCCCTTTACTCTTGCCTGGAAAATCCCATGGATGGAGGAGCCTGGTAGGCTGCAGTCCATGGGGTTGCTAAGAGTCGGACACGACTGAGTGACTTCAGTTTCACTTTTCCCTTTCATGCATTGGAGAAGGAAATGGCAACCCACTCCAGTAGTCTTGCCTGGAGAATCCCAGGGACAGGGGAGCCTGGTAGGCTGCAGTTCATGGGGTTGATAAGAGTGGGACACGACTTCACTTTCACTTTCATGCATTGGAGAAGGAAATGGCAACATTCTCCAGTGTTCTTGCCTGGAGAATCCCAGGGATGGAGCCCATCTGTGCGGTCGCACAGAGTCAGACACGACTGAAGCGACTTAGCAGCAGCAGAACTCTTCTTCCTGTCCTTAACAATCAAGAATATGGTGACACCCTCAAAGAATATATACTTTTCTAAAATAAATTTTCGAGAAAAATGTATCAAAGACAGCTATTTGTATTCACTGCTTTTAGACTTTACTTTTATTTGAAACCACAGTAGCTAAGTACTAATGTTTTTTCATCTCTATTTTTAATTATGAAAGGTCTATATATTTGACATAGAATTTATAAAGTTATATATAAAGAAGGAAAAAAAATCACTCATCTAGAACTATTTTGTATTGCCATTTTAGTGGATTTCTTTTCAGTAAACTATATCAGTACATATTAATGTTTTTAAAATATTGCAGTATAGATACTCCTTTTGTGATATTTTCTCCTTAATTTACTGTAAAAATAGCTGAGAATTTAAGTCACCTACTTTAAAACTTTACTTTCATAAAACCTTTTCATTGATTTTATTTTTTGAACATAAATTACTTCTGACCCCTCTCCATAGTAACATGAGAGTGCATTTTAACTTATATAAGCAATGAGCAATGCTGTTTATATTTTGTTAATATAGTTTGCATATATAATCCTGTGTGTTTATAGGAAATCAGAAACCTGCTGAAAGAATATGTTTGTCTTCAGTATGGACCTGGTATCTTGAGCTCAAACATGAAATATTAAAAGCTTCCTTTTCAGTCACTACAAATAAAGCTTAAAATGTTTGTAATAAAGGCCAGAAATGTAATCTTGGAAACTTACGAACAGCTTTGCTCTTCTTATTTAGGAAAGTTGTGAAATAACTTATCTTTAGCCTCTTTTGCACATAGTAAATATTCATCTCATATTATTTAAGAGTAGTGCCGGAAAGAGTAGGCACTGGTTGATCTTAAAGCAGTATCATTTTGAGTAACTTGACTTATAAAGATTTTGATCCTTATTTCTCCGCTTTCCCCCCTGTTCTTTCACATGTATGATGTCATTTTTTGGGAAACATCATGAAATAATGCTTTTCTCTTGTTGAACTATCTATTTAAGATAGTAAAGAATTGTCATTCATAGTGATCCTTGTCAGGCAGGTCAAACCTGACTTATAAAAACAGGGTTCAGTATTGGATATTCCTTTCTAGAGATCAAGCAGCCTCAGAAAAGTCCCGAAACAACAAATAATCATAGAAATGCTGCCTCTGTTATCTTATTATCTGTTTGCTTCCTTTTTTATTTGTGAAACCCATGATCATCAGATTTCACATGGTCAGTTTAAAAGTTTTAAAAGACTCCAAATAATATTCATGTTAGTAAATCACATATACTTACTGGTAACATACAGTGTGCCAGGCCCTGTTCAAGAGATTAGAGAGATAATGAAGAATAAGATCACAATGAACAAAGTTAAATGTTAAAGATTTCAAAGACTCGTGTAGAATGAAACATGTTTTAAACTATAATAAACATTATTTTCTTTGTCTTAAAAAGACCAAGAATCTTGCTGTTTCGAATCTAAGTCTCAAGAGAGACAATCAAAATATTTTATAAATGCCAGAACTACCATAGCTTTTTAATCTAAATTCTGTTAAGAAATTTAGCTTTGCTGTTTTTTGCTGTTTTTTGCTGTTCTTTCTCAAGCCTTTATCGAATGTAGTGTTTTTGTATACATATATATAAAAATAGTATGTATAATATATATATTTTAGAAAACCTATGGATTTTTGCCTAGTTAAAAAATGTATGACATTTTGATTCCACTTGTCTAAGTACGACTACAACTTCTATTCTAAATTTCTAACTTATATTCACTCAAAACTTTGATATAGTTCCATTTTTTCTGGCATCTAATATTATTGCTTGAAGACTAGAAAGCTTATTAGTGGTTTTTTTTTTAAATTGAGGCTTCAAATTTCTAATCCAATTTGAGAATATAAAGAAATACTTGTAACAAAGTAACAAATACTTTTGTTGTAAAACAAGACAAAGCAAAATAGGAAATTAACATGTGATATAGTATTATTAACTAAAGTGTGGATTTTGTTCAGATTTCACAAAATTTTATGCTAGAGTCCCTTACTTGTTTCTTACCTTATTCAGGATTCCATCTTGTATTTAGTTGCATTGAGCAGCTTTAGCTGCATGTAACAAACTCTGATAAATTCAGAATTTTCATTTTTATTCTGTTACAAATATTTCCTAATTGTCCTTGTTATGGCTTCTTAGATACATCCATCATTTAAAAGGGACATTTAATTTCCAAATACATGGTGTTTTTAAAGTATCTTTTAATATTAATTTCTCATTTTGATATTTATTTCTCATTTAAATGCTTGCTTCTCTGCAGTTTTTTCAGTCTTTTAACTTTATTGAGGCTTTTGATGGCTAAGTCAAAGATCTCTCTTGGTAAATATCACTTTGCACTTGAAAATATGTGAGTTATTTTCAGATATCTTTTGATACTGATTTCTAACATAATTCCACTGTGATAAGAGAACAGACTCTGTAAGATTTCGGTACCTTTAGACCATGAAATTTTTGACCTTTGTTTTATGCCTCTGCATATGTTCCAGGGTCTCCTGGTTTATATCTATGAGAACTTGAATTTGTGTCCTACTGTGTGAAAATTGTATAAACCTTAATTATGTTGACTTAGCTCATAGTTGCTTTTCAGGTCTACTATATCCTTCTACTTCTCTATTCTATTAATTTTTGAGAGTTTGATATTGATACACCAGATAAAAATCTTAATCTGTCTACTTAAAAAATAATTATAATATATAGTGGAACTATATGTAACTTTGTATTTTCCAAGTCTTCATAAATGTATTATCTTACTTTCATAATTTAAGAAAGAAAAAAAATTGAGTCTAGAAAAAGATCTATGTATAATAACTTGCCTAAGATTGCCGAACTGGTTAGTGAAAAGCCAGGCCTAAAACCCAAATACATATTTAGTAATTAAATTTAAGTTTTAGAAGTAATACATGTGACATAAGGGGCTTCCCTAGTGGCTCAGATGGTAAATAATCCTCCTGCAATGCAGGAGACCTGGGTTTGATTCCTGGATTGGGAAGATCCCCTGGAGAAGGGAATGGCTACCCGCTTCAGTATACTTACCTGGAGAATCCCATGGACAGAGGAGCCTCACGGGCTACAGTCCAGGGGGTCACAGAGAGTCACACGACTGAGTGACCAACAGTGAGCGACTAATAAAATTGATTTCCTCTTCCTCCGTTGTCAGTAAACCAGTCAGTAGTATTAAAACATTTTCCCATGCAGTTACGTTTTAAAAATTTTCTATTTTTAGCTTTTAATAATTTTAGACTTTTATCTGATGTCCTTCTACTATAGATGAGGAGTTTAGCTCCCTTACACTGCCTCTCACTTCCATCTCTTCACTTGCTAGTTTTTATAATGTGTATTATTATTTCGCATACTTGTAGTGAATGCTTTATAAATTTCTATTGACTCCTTATTACTGCTTTTCTCTTTCTTCCCGTACTCTTAACTCTCAATTTTCATTAGATCCTTGAGAAATAAAATAAATTCATTCTTCTTATATATACTTTCAGACTCTGCTATTAGTTGATCTGAAAACTTAAAATCCACTAGATAGCATTTACAACATTATAACTATGTAGATATTCAAAATAGAACCAAGTACAGTGGTGGTTAGAGTCACATGAAAGCAAGTTATAAACCTGAATTACTTAAGTGTTCCCAGGAGAATCTTCCAAATCTCTCTGCTTAACGGAACGTTTTTGTTTTTGTTTTTGTTCTGGCTTTCTTCCCATAAAAGTCATCTCATTTGCCACTGTTTCTTGTATGTTGCTTTCTTCCTTAGATTCCTCTTTACTTTTGCTGGAATACCTTAAGTAATTTTTTTCATAAAGGATACTTGGACAGTAAACTTTCCAACTTAACACATTTGAAAATACCTTTGTTGTACCCTTGTATTTGATTGATAATTTGGAGAAGGAAATGGCAACCCACTCCAGTATTCTTGCCTGGAAAATTCCATGGATGGAGGAGTTTGGTGGGCTACAGTCCATGGGGTCGCAAAGTCAGACACAACTGAGCGACCACTTTGATTTTCACTTGAGAATACAGAGTAGCCACAAAATCACTAAATGTACTGGTTAGAGGTTATCCATATGCTCCCATCCATTTCTCTGCACAGATTTTACTCTTTCTCCTTATTCTTTTAGATAGCTTCTTCCATACAGATGTTTGAAATCATTTAAAATTTCTGTCACTGTTTCAAGGCTTTTAAATGTTAAGTAGAATTGTGAAAGTTTTTCTTTTATTGTGCCTTAGAGCAAATTATCACCCAAATAAAACCCAAATTATTAATTTGGATTTTAAGGAGCCCTCACTGGATCAGATCCATGTCCAATCCATCAACCATTGAATTTGTCTTGAAAATTTTCTCTTACCTGGAAAAGTATCAAGTACTGGGCCACCTCCTTGTTGAAGGATTATTGTTACCTTGAAGCAGTAGACAGCAGACCACATCAGAAATGTGTTCAAGTAGGCAGCCATCATGAGAATCACTTCTAGAACATTTTCATCACTCCAGAAAGGAAACGTATGCTAGTAGTCACTGCCCATTTCCTCCAAGCGTCTTTACCAGCCATAGACAATCCATATGTCTTTCTGGCCTTTTTCACTGAGCGTTACGCTCCGTATTGTTGCACATATTGGTATTGTAGATACTTAAACTTTGAAGGTGCTCTTTATTCAACACCGACTAAAAGCATCTTTCCAACACTAATACTTCTATGTGGTTCTCTGTTTCTTTAAATACATATTTATTTTTTACTTATTTATTTATCTGGCTGCACTGGGTCTTAGTTGTGACATGTGGGATCTTCTGGTTGTGGCTTGTGAACTGTTGGTTACAGCATGTAGGATCTAGTTCCCTGACCAGGGATCAAACCTGGGCTCCCTGCTTTGGGAGTGCAGAGTTGTAGCCACTAGACCAGCATGGAAGTCCCTGTCTTTTTAATATAGTTAGTTGCCCTGTCAGCGTCAGCGCTTCAGGTTTTAGCTCACGGAATCAGATTTATTGCCACATGCGTTAACAACAAAATCTACCCCACCTCTTAGTAAAAACTTTTCTTTTTTTACCTTTAGGAGATAGACCTGTACCTAAATAGAGGTACTTCCATTATACTTCAGTGAGTTTTATGACATTTGCCCTGATACTGTTTATGCTTTCCTTCTCTCATTTTAGTATCTTTTTGAGTATGTTAGTAACAGTTTGAACTTTTATACATTTATGAAGACCTTTCTGTCAATGTTAAATTATTTCGTGTATATTTTTTGTTCTACTCACAGACTTAAAATCGTACATACCATTTTCCATATATGTTAATTTAGAACGTTTAGTAGCAGAGGAACTTACTCCAAATCATTTGACCACTTGGTTGGAGAGATAAGGTCTTAAAGGAATTGATCACTCAAGGCATCAAGCATCTGTAATCCATGCTCCAGAATCAATACCAGGTGTGGTATGACCACACTTAATCCTTTTAAACCTGAGCAGTTTTTCCTGATACTCAGTTGTTAATTTTTAAGTATTTTAATTCAGGACATGTGGAAAATTTTTATTTGACCAGCCCCTGGGAATTGAATCACATATCTATAACACTTTGAGTAAAAGGATTCTTGAGGATGTTTATAGAAATTTTTTTTTTCTTCAACTAAATCTTAACATAATAAATTGCTATTTGAAGCCTTACTTGGAGAAGTTCCTAATTATGCAAATTGCTAATATTCATTGATGTTTTTTTGTTTTGCAGAAGCTGAGTATCTATGGTGACTTGGAATTTATGAATGAACAAAAGCTAAACAGATATCCAGCTTCTTCTCTTGTGGTTGTTAGATCTAAAGCTGAAGATCATGAAGAAGCAGGGCCTCTACCTGCAAAAGTGAATCTTGCTCATTCAGAAATTTAAGCTTCTTTTTTTTTTTTAAAGAAAAGTGGAATAGACATCTAAATTTCCATTCCTCATAAAGCTTTTTAAAATGGTTTCATTGGATATAGGGCTTAAAAATCACTATTAAATGCAAATAAAGTTACCCAAATCTGTGAAGACTGTATTTGCTGTAGCTTTACCTTCAATTTTTTTCTAGTAATTTAAGAGATGGCTCTTCGGGATTGTATTTTTATTTTACTAATATCTGTAGCTATTTTAATTATTATTTGCATTGTTTTTGTTTGTTTCCTTGCTTAGCCACATTCTGTGAGCTGATCATTGTTCTTCCCTACCGCCTGCCTTGTCAGTCACCTTAGTTAATAAGCTGAATACTCAGTAGGATGTGATGCTGTTGCTCAGAAATGGCTGACAACTTGTAATTTGAAATTTAGTAGAAAATACCCTTTAATACACTACATTTTCAGTTGTATTGAACTGAAATCATTAAAATTTTCTTTGAATAATTATGTGCTGAAATTTGAGTTAATATGCAGCTGATTTTCCAGATTTTCCCTTTCGCCACTGCCCAACCCAGAAAATAAACAGGAAATGTTCTGTCTGTTTATTGCTATATGATCAGGAAGCAAATGAAAGCAAAAATGATCTTCTCACAAGTGTTCTTTATGTTATTTTTCACAGGCTATAGATTTTTCTGTTGGATGGATCTTTCCAAAGAACTGTTTTTCTCTGTTATAAAGCATGTCAAGTATAAGTTATTTCCAAGAACTTCATTTTGACAGTAAGAATTTGACTCTAGTGATGCAGGACTAAGTTTAAATTTCACTTTGCAGAAAATGGTTGTTATTATCATTCCTTTATTATTATTATCAATAATACAGATATAGAAATAAGAATGACATCAGGTAACATAATACACTTCAGTCTTACAGTGATTCAGTGTCATTATACCATGAAATCTTAAATGACTTTGCAAACCAATATTTTTTCACTCACATGGGCATTACTGGCAACTGCAGTAGGGCCAGTTGACTAAAGAGTGAGTCACTAACTTACCTTCAGTCTAGTCGTTAGCTTTCTCTGAGTCAAAATAAAAAACAATTAAGTAAGGCTTTGGTCACAAGATCATAGGTTTTGGTTTTCTAAATAGTAGGTTGTCCAGATTTGGTAGATAGAGGGTTAGAAAGTATGTGAACACATTCAGATGGGGAAAAGAGAAATTACTAAGTGTTGCCAAGCAGTCATTGTCTCTTTCTTATTTTGTGTCAAAATACAGTTATATAAACAAGAAAAGGACTGGATTTACCTTAGGAAAAAAAAAAAGAAGCCCAGTTGTCTTGTTTACCACTTACGGCACACACTTAACGTTCGTTAATCAGACACAGGTTTAATTGTGGTGCCAAGCGAAGGAAACAGGGATATGTCCATAATGCTGCAGATTTGTAGGAGTCAGCCTACAGTTAGGAAAGGCCTCCCTTATAAAAACAACAATACAAGAGATAACAAGAGCAACTATATGACTGTCCTGTATTCTTCAGCCTTCCCTTGGTTTTGTTTCTCTCTGCTTCCTGAGTGAAGTATGCCAAGACATCCTCATTCCTCTTCAAAGTATTGATCCAAGTTTAGACAAAATTTTCCCCTCTTGTTATGAGACAGCTCCTTATATGTAAAAGTACCCAGTCATTCCTCTATTTGGTAGGCACTCAGATATTTGTGTCCTATCTTTTTATTTTAGTATGATTAACCAGACATTTTCAAAAACAATTTTACTTTAACAAAAAGAAAAATTACTACCCCCTCCCCCAAATGTATACAGCATTAAACTATTTGACTTGAAAACTCCAACAGAAGCAATAAAACTGGCCCTTTTTCCTAAAGTAACAGTTTGGCCCTTTCAGTGGGCCCAACTGTGCAAACACCTTTCCTACCACACAGCATCTTAAGCTTACCTTTGCTCATATGCAAATTATCAAAAACTCTTGAGTCGGTTCAATCCTGCCAGAAGGACTTCCTAAGGTCCTCCTTGTTTCAGGTCCCTGGTCTAAGAGATAGGCTGATTCAGATGATTACAAAGGTGGTAGTAATCCTAAGAATGATCTAGGCCAAAGATTCCCAATCTTTACACAAAACTTCATGGATACCTTCTCAGTACAGTATATTTTTTATCAATCAGGAATGATCAGATTATCTGGTCTATTGATCTTAGAAATCCTTTTGTGTTATCTGCCAATCTGAGCTACGTATTAGCATGTTGAAACCTGGTACTTTGACTCAGCCAAAAGCAAACAACTTTATCCCTTATTATTAGTCTGTGTGGCTTTATTTTAGGTAAATGTGACATTTCCACTGTGATTTTTTTTAATACATAATTCCCATTATAATTTTTGTGGGCTCTTATGTATTTTAGGATCACATGAGAGGAATCATTAATACAGAAATTTGTAGACCTTTTTTAATAAAGCTAGTCAGCCCACCCACCAACCTTTGGAACAATCTATACAATTCTCAGCTATGTCCTCACTGTCCCCACACCATGGCAGTGATTTTGCCAAGATATCCTATTAGAGATCCACATTTTAACCATTCAACAACCACTTGAGAGCCTGAGTGTCAGGCCCTATGCTGGATTATGGGGCTGCAACAACAAAGACCCAGTACCCAACTCTGGTTGCTCAGGTTTTAAAGGAGACAAACTTATTAATGTGATATGACCAGATAAGCATGAAGTACTCTGTGAGGACCCCTAACTTCAGTGATACTCAAGCTTAAACCTAGAGGGAAAAGGAAAGCCAGACAAAATACAGGGAGCAGTGTACCAGTGAGGATAGCATGCTCACATCTAGAGGCATCAGGTGGGGAACTGCAAATGGTTTAGAAGCCTGAGATAGCACATGTAAAAATAGCAGTAGATGGGGCTGGACAGACCACAAAATAAAGGACCTTAGTAAACCTGAACCTGGTCCTGAGCAAGATGGCAAGCACAGAAAGGTTTTAAGCACGAGAGCTGCAGCGCTGTGGAACAATGCCCTGGACAACGGTGCTCCTTATAGACTAGAGGGGCATTTGGGAGGACAGCAACGTCTTAGCTCTGTAGTTACCTCCAGGATCTGTTAAATTTTGTGTTTATCCAGCCACAGAGAAATGGGAAATCCCATTTGCTTCCCAGGGTGGTTGTTTTGTTTTTGTTTTTTAATGCCCAATAATCCTATTTCATTTTGTTTCACATACATTAATATTTTTGAGCTCTTAAGTATAAGGGTCTCTGTTGTTCCACATTATTGTTTGGATGGTAAGCCTACTCATTGGGTCATAGGCACAATCTGAGTATTGCCAAGCAAACTGGAAGGCTGTCCCATGGACTCCTAAGCTTCTTACCAGACTTCACGTTGGGCTAAATTTTTAAACCACAGTGCTTGGTCTACTTATTATTGTCCTCAAATTCTAGGTGTGCCAGCCCAGCTTCTACTAACCCAGGGTATTCCTGACCCCTTGCCTCCACATTACCAGTTGCAGAGCAGGTTATGTTTGCATTTGAGTATCATAAGTAGAAGCTACCTTTTTTATCTTTCTTTCTACTTCTAGACTAGAGTCTAGGGGTGGTGGTATGTGAAAGAAAGTTACGTGGCTCAAAATAGCCTGGAGTTAAAACTCCACTCCAGGTCCTCCCCACCATTCTATGCAAAACAAAAAACTCTCTCACCTGAAGAAAAAAAAAAAAGGACGTTAAGGTTGATTAGCCCAGCTCCCAGCCGGTCCAGCCTCCAGCCAAACTCCAGAATTCCTTGCCCCAGCCATTTAAGAGAGAACTACTCCAAACAACCTTGGAGAAGAACAGGCCCCCTTAAGACAGTAGATTTCCACATATATGCCTATATATACTTACTATTTTCTTAGGTTAGTGCAGCAGCTCACTAATCTGACTCCTGCCCCTTTTCGCCTCACTAAAGGTGACCTGTTCCTGTAAAGTGCCAGTCACTTTTTCCGAACCTCGCCTTCTCTAACTCCCTTACCCTACAGTATGTACAGTGACAGAGACAAAAGATTGAGATAGTGGGAAGCGCAGCCTTCTGTGAGAAGCTAGACTGCACAGTTAGTGTAGATTTTCTGACTCTTTGCAATAATTAAATTCTGAAGTGCTGTTTGTATACCTTCTCTGAAATGTATAATTGTTGAAGTCAGCTTTACTATTTCACTATTAAGTATTCTCTTCCTGTGATGTTAATGAATTATCTATTTAGAGCAGGCGTTCTTGACCTTTGTCACGCCATGGACCTTTTTGATAATCTGGTGAAGCCTATGGACTGACTCTTCCTCAGAATAATGTTTTCACATGCATAAAACCAAGCATAAAGGATTGCAAAGAAAACTAATCATATTAAAATACAATTGTTATTTTCAAAATTTTCCAATTATGTATATATGTGCTTCTTTATTAACACATAACATAAGGCCTAGTGGTGGTTCTCAGAGAAGACGATGGCACCCCACTCCAGTACTCTTGCCTGGAAAATCCCATGGACGGAGGAGCTTGGTGGGCTGCAGTCCATGGGGTCACTAAGAGTCGGACACGGCTGAGTGACTTCACTTTCACTTTTCACTTTCCTGCATTGGAGAAGGGAATGGCCACCCACTCCAGTGTTCTTGCCTGGAGAATCCCAGGGATGGGGGAGCCTGGTGGGCTGCCGTCTATGGGGTCGCACAGAGTCGGACACGACTGAAGCGACGTAGCAGCAGCAGTGGTGGTTCTGAAACTACTGGAATTTCAAAGTAATTTCAAATTTTATTTTGAAATCTCGGCAACAACTAGAATATGTAAATATCTGATTTCTATTGGTGATAAAGTCACAGGAACTGCTCACAATACTATCAATCGTTGACTGTGTTCATAATTAAAGGACATGCTATATTTCAGTTAGAAGTTAGTGAAAATATTTAACTTTTTTCTCTTCCAAGTTACTGAAACTCTGGTTTAGGGGTTGTCTAATTTTACTTTACTTGTTATTTTGAGAGTATAATATTTCTATTTGTTCACTTCTAAATGATTTGGGCTTATTTTACTATTATATGTTTTATATACTTGAATTGTTTGGCAACATTGCAGCAATAATTGAAGGCTTGGGTGGAAAGAAATCAGCAACTGATTAGAAATGAAAGGTTTCAACAAAAACTCTTGAAAATGTTACCTCAAGAGATACCATCATGCAGTCATTATTGGAGCCCCACATCTGAAAATTTCATAATGCTTAAGTATGTATGTGTCAAATAAAATTTGGTTCATCTGCACTGAGAAATATTATAATGCTATCTTGTAAAAGTGTCTACTTAGATATTTCATGGGAGAAGGCAATGGCACCCCACTCCAGTACTCTTGCCTGGAGAATCCCATGGATGGAGGAGCCTGATGGGCTACCGTCCATGGGGTCGATAAGAGTCGGACACGACTGAGCGACTTCACTTCCACTTTTCACTTTCCACTTTCATGCATTGGAGAAGGAAATGGCAACCCACTCCAGTATTCTTGCCTGGAGAATCCCAGGGACAGGGGAGCCTGGTGGGCTGCCGTCTATGGGGTGGCACAGAGTCGGACACGACTGAAGCGACTTAGCAGCAGCAGCAGCAGCAGATATTTCATGATGAAGTTTGTATATTGATTCCCCATGACTTTTGCAAAGCCCTTTAGAGTACTTTCACTGTCACCTTTAAATGTGTCTTTACAGCATCCTTCTGGGAAAGCAGGATGGGGTTTACCATCTCCATGTTAGAATTGAGGAAACAGAGTCTCAGCGCGGCAAGGCATCCAGCCAGGACTCCCAGAGCTATGGAAGGCACAGTGATAGATGCTGAAGCAGGGACTGAACCACCTCTAGGCAGGTCTGGAAGTCGACGTGACAGGTGCCTGGGTCAATCTAGTTGTGGTGCCCACTTACTATTGACCAACCCTGAGCTGCGCCCTGGACTACAAAGTAGTCCCCACCTCACGCAGATCTCTTTGTAATTATAAACAAACCAAGCCATTCAGAAACAATATTGTATTCTCCCAGGGTGCAGAATACCTTCACTTACATGCACTTACTTCGTTCTAACCACAAAATTCTGAGGTAAGTATTCTTATCTCCATTTTCAGGTAAGGAAACAGAGAGGCTGTGACTTGCGGCCTTAAATTAGGTAGGTATTAATTTGGCAGAATCAGAATAAAAACCCAGGTTTCTCTGACAAGCTGAGATTTGCTGATCTTATGGGCAGAGGATCTCCGCTAGCTATAGCCAGGGTCAGATGGAGCCCTAGACCATAAGGATTACGCTGCTGCTGCTGCTAAGTCTCTTCAGTCGTGTCTGACTCTGTGCGACCCCATAGACGGCAGCCCACCAGGCCCCGAAGTCCCTGGGATTCTCCAGGCAAGAACACTGGAGTGGGTTGCCATTTCCTCCTCCAATACATGAAAGTGAAAAGTGAAAGTGAAGTCGCTCAGTCGTGTCTGACCCTCAGTGACCCCATGGACTGCAGCCTACCAGGCTCCTCCGTATAGGGAAAGACAAATCCGAGGAGGTGGAGAGAGTTGGAGAAGGCTTCATGGAATGAGATTATTGCCTGGTTCTGGACAAGAAAGATGGATTTAGAAAGGTGGATGGAGCCAGCAGAAATCACTCTAAGCAAGTGACAAGCTACATACTGGGAGAGAAGTGTTTGATCCATGCCACAAAGGATTCAGACTCAGCATAAAGAAACCCGTAAGTCAATAAGAAAAAGATAAGTCACCTATAGAAAAATGGACAACAGATAGGAAAAAGCCTTTCACCAGGGAAGAAATCCACATGACCAATATATTTTAAAAGGGCAACATTACAGCATGGGCTGGGGCAGGGCTTTTCAAACTGAATATGCATTTGAACCTCCTTGTTAAAATGCAGGTTCTGGCTTGGGTCTGGATGAGATTCCATCTCTCATACATGATGAGGTCCTGCTGGTCTGAGGACCATACATTTAAGAAATGAGGAGATAGGTAGAGGTAATGTGTGAACTTTTCAGTCACCCACGTCTATAACGCAGCTGTGCCTCCTTTCAATTGTGAACCTTGGGCAAGTAACAATGTTTCTGTGCCTCAATTTCCTCAACTGTGAAATGGAGATAACAATAGTCTCCATCACTTGTGGTCGGGAGGACTAAGTGGGTTAACACATGTAACACGTGTAGTGCAGCATGTGACAAAACAAGTGTTCAATACATGTTAGCAACTGGTGGTGGCCTAGGAGTTACTAGAGAAACGCAAACTAAACCGTAGTGAGATACCATTTCTCACCCACCAGAGGCGGATGTCAGAAAGTCTGACACTTTCAAGACTGAGGAGACAGAAACTCTTGTCACTGCTGATGGGGGTGCAAACCAGTACAGCCTCCTGGAAGAGTGGTCAGGTAATATCCGGTGAAGTTGGGGGGCCCTGCAGGGTGATTCTAGATGTATGTGTATGTGTATTTCTAGAGAGTGTGTAAAACCTAGCCACTGGAAGCATACGCGGCATGTTCGAGAAACTGGTTGGCTCTGGGGAGGGAGGAAAGGAATAATACAACTGGGGAAAAAAAGAGGACTACAGTTTTGCTATACTTGATGGAAAGATGACTAAATTTTAACATTATTATCTCTGGATGGTGGGCTTCCCTGGTGGCTCAGATGGTCAAGAATCTGCCCGCAATACGAGAGACCTGGGTTTGATCCCTGGGCCAGGAAGATCCTCTGGAGGAGGGCATGGCAACCCACTCCAGTATTCTTGCCTGGAGAATTCGATGGACAGAGGAGGCTGGCGGGCTTGAGTCCATGTGGTGGCAAAGAGTTAAACAGGACTGAGCAACTCAGCACAGAAACATACACATCTCTGGATGATGGATACATGATTATTTGTTACACTAGTCTTCCAAATTTTTTGTATTTTCTTACGTTTTTAAATTTTGTTTTTCAGGGAAAGAGAGGGGGAAGAAGGGAGACATTAGAGCAAGTGGACTGAGTGGGTCTGGTATAGTATTGGGTGTTGAGTGGGGAGGACAAAGAGATCCATCTACGGGGGCACCACTTTTCTTCAGGAATGAGGGGAAAAGAAGTTTAGAGAGACAGATGAGAAAGCTGAAACTCGGGTTAAGTGACGTATCATTTTAGTGGAAAATACATATTCTTTCCACATAGATTATGTATTTCATTGAACAAACATCAGTGAAAACATGATCCCTGCTTTTTAGCCACTGGAACCTTAATTCTGGGTATTTCTGCCTGGATTTTCATGCAGATGGGGGGACTTCCATCTCATCATCGATGTGGGGGAAAATCACACACTGAAAAATTCCTGAGTTCAGCTTCCCTCTCAACCCTGCACTGTGTGATTCAAGGGCAGTTTCTCACTCTCTGAACCACAGGCTCTTCTGTCACATAGAGAATTCTGGTGTTGGAGCATGGCTGTCAGCCTGCAGAGGGGGAAGAGGCCAGGCCGGAGCAGGGCCCTCCTGCCCTTTCCTCTTCTTGGGAGGCAGTCTGGGAGGAGCCTGCCCACAGGGAGGGTGAGGCCTCCTGTCCTTCCTCCTCCTGGCTACCCCT
Organism: Bos indicus x Bos taurus; assembly: GCF_003369695.1. Taxonomy (NCBI): domain Eukaryota; kingdom Metazoa; phylum Chordata; class Mammalia; order Artiodactyla; family Bovidae; genus Bos; species Bos indicus x Bos taurus. Next base: position 92,343,474 of record NC_040078.1, read on the forward strand.
GGTGACAGGCCGGGAACCTGCCGAGTTTTCTGCATTGCCAGGGCCGGAGACAGGAGCTGGGAACCAGAGACATGAACAAGATCTTCCCCCAGGTAAGAGCTGCCCTAAGACGGTTCCTGACTTGGGGCAGGGGGGCGGGGTGCAAACACCAGGCTAAGGGTGGGCAGTAAAGAGGGGAGACACTGAGATGACTCGGGTCCCCCACCGCCCCGGAGGCTCTCTACCAGGTTGTAGGGAGACGCAACAAGTGAACCAGGTACATGGTTCAGGTGGTGAGAGCTGGGAGGGGACAGGAGGCCAGGGGAGGGAATGATTGACATTAAGGGGGCCGCCTGGGGAGCTTCTCCAAGGGGGTACCCCCTGAGCTGGTTTGAAGGATGAACGTTTGCCAAATGGGCAGTGGAGGAAAAGGCTTTCCAGGCGAAGAGCACAATACAGGCCAAGGCGTGGGAACATAAAGTAGACACGAGTGTGGAGCAGCCGAGTGGGAGGGCCAGTGTTCCCACCCAAGGCTCTTGGTGACGCTTCTGGGAAACTTTTCAGTCCAGCTCCCTGAGGCTGGACCTCCCCTCCCCTCAGCCCACCCCACATTCTGTTCTCTTGGGCAGGGGGATGCCAATGGCAGTGCTGCTGCTGGAAGCAAAGCCCTCCCTGGAGGGGAAGGTAAAGGCCGGGGGGCCTGGGGCCAGCCCCTCCCCCGCATGGGACTCCCTTGATGCTGGGCTGTTGCTATGGAGACACAGAAGCGGCTCCCTAAGGCTCCCTCTGTCTCTCAGGCCTCGGCCCGTTGTTCATGTCATCCATTCCCAGTGTCCCGGCCATCTGTACCAACAGCCATTTGCTAAATGCATAAGCACATGTGAGCACGTACTGTGCGCTGCCCACCCCGCAGACATACAGTGCCCCCCAAACCCATAGAGGAGAGAGCTCTAGAGTCCAGTCCCTGACTCAGGGTGACTCAGGTGGGTCTCCACCTCTGAGGGATAAGGTGGGAGGGATCTCACGTTTATTGAGCACCTACTCTGTGTCCAATCTTGACTCTCACTTGACCACTGAGGGGAGAGACCCAGAGAGGAGCTACTACTAATAACTATCAAGGATCAAGGCCCTACTGTGTGCCCAGCAACATGGGGCCTCTTCTATACCCAATGGTCAGCTCTGAGGAGGTCTCCTGTTAGGTGCAATAGCAGATGAGGCAGCTGAGGTGACGTGAGGTCGGGTGGTTCAGCTGAACTGGGATCCCGCACGGATGGGAGGCGTGAGGCAGGGTTCAAGTTCGAATTAGGGTCCCTTGGCTTGCAGAGCCCCAATATCTTTTTGCTGCACACTGGCGCTCGTTTATTTCAAGCCTGCTTCATGAAGGGCCTGGTGTGGAATAATGGACTCCTTTTCCCGTCTGTCCCCAGGGGAATCAGCACTTAAGGGCTTTCAGGCTTTGAAGTGCGACCTTCACCTGGCCATGGCCCCTGAGACGCTTCTGTGACCCCTCCTGCCCAACCTGTGCTGTGCAAATATTTGAGAAGCAGCTGCTTGGCTGACCGACCAGGACGCTTCTCCTTGCCAGCCTTCTCGCTGTCTCCCTGGTTACCCGAGTTTACAATGGAGCCACCGACCGAGGCTGCAGGGAATGTGGGCTTTAGATTTATGCTGCGTCTCCTCCTCTGTCTCCCTTCCCAAGGTACACCCACCCCAGGCTTCAGCCACACTTGCTGTCCCCCATATGCCATCGGGACCTCTACCCTCCTGCGCCCTCTACCTGGACTGCGCTCTCCTTGCACCTTCCCCTCACCCGCCCATGGAAATCCCATCCTCCTTCAAGCACCCAGGACACCTCATTCACCACATTGGTCACCTGGCTGTGCGAGCAGCTGGGGAACAGGTACTGGTCTGACTGATAGACCAGCACAGAGCAGACTGCTCTGAAAATGTGAGTGGACTGTATGGAGTGACCCGAACTGACCTGAAGTGGGCTCTTCCCTGTATCTCTAGGTCAGAACATTCCCAAAGCACCTATTGTGTGCCTGCTGCTGGGCTGACCTCTGAGGACACATGCCCCTGCCCCTTCCCTCAGATAATAGTCCCCGGGGGACAGAGGAGTGCTCACACTCTTCTTTTTATGTGTCCAGACCTTGTCTTCTAAGTGCAACTGCAAGCTTTTGGAGGGTAAGGATCAGAATTGTGACTGCTTTTATGTCCTCTACAGAGCAGGGCACCTAGTCACTCAGTCATGTTCAACTCTTTGCAACCCCATGAACGGTAGCCTGCCAGGATCCTCCAGGCAGGAATACTGGAGTGGGTTGCCATTTCCTTCTCCAGGGGATCTTCCCAACCCAGGGATTGAACCTGGGTCTCCCATGTTGCAGGCAGATTCTTTACCATCTGAGCCACCAGGGAACTTAGTAGGTCCCCAATAAGATTTTCTTTCATTATTTCACAAGCCAGAAAAAATTCAGGAGCAAAGTCAGTTAAAGGTGTCACTATCATTTCCAGATTGGCACATAGTAGATGCTCAATAAAGACAAATAGTAGCTAGAACCTTTATAGCACTTACTATGTACCAAGCCCTGTTCTGATCCAGTACCTAGCTCAATCCTCTCAACAACTCTAATGTAGGCATTAGAGCTCCATTTCCCACGTGAGGAAAACAGGCACAGAGAAATAAAGTGGCTTCTCAGTGTGGCCCAGCTGAAAAGTGGTGGAGCTGGGATTCCAACCAGCATCCTGGCAGTTTCCAGAATGAACAACTAGTTGACACCGTGGAAAGAGCACCAGTTTTGGCAGCAAATAGATGTGGACTGACATAACAGCTCCACACAAGGGGACCTGGACTTTTCCTTCTCTGAGCTTCAGTTTCCTCGTCTGTAAAATAAAAGTTGTCTTGAGTAATTAAAATAATGGCTATGAAGGGCCTGCTTTGGTTTCTGCCCTATGGCAGGAACTCAGGAAGCAGGTGTCCGTGTCTCCTTCCCTATCTCCTGAGGAGACAGACTCATGGAAGGACATGGGGGTTATGGGTGGAGCAGAGACCTGGGGCCCTCGTCCCGACTGCCACTTACCAGCTGCTGGATGTGGGCCAGGGCCAGGCGTTTGGTGGGGTGGGTCCACAGGCAGAGCTGAGAACATCTCAGTGGGCTTGGGAGCGCCCTTCTCCAGGGAAGCCTGTCCTGCCCCAGCACCCCAGTGAAGAGGGACCACTTGTAGGGGTCAGGGCAAGGGTCCCTGGGCCCCCGCACTGGCTGCTCCATCACTGGTTTCCCACCCCACACAGCGAACTGCAGCCCTTGCTGCTGCTCACGCCGAGGGGCCTGCCTCTCAGCCTTCCTGATGCTCCTGCTGACAGCTCTTGCAGCTCTGATCGCCCTGGTCGCCATCCTTGGACCCCCGCCTCGCACGCCAGGTCAGGGCGGGGAAAAGAGAGTGGGTCAGACTTAATGGGAGGGTAGAGGGAACACAGAGCCATGGGGGAAACTAATCCTGCCTGGCTTCTCCACAAAGTGACATTTGAACAGTTCCTTGGGGTGCATGTACAGATACACACCGACACTGACACGCACACATCTTGAGCTTCCATGTGCGCACCTGTAGCTTGAGCTACTGAAGTGGACCCAGCTATGACGCCACCTCCTCCAGGAAGCCTTCCCCGCCTGCCTTGTTTAGGAGCCTTGTTTCAGCTCCCAGTGCTCTCACACTTCCTCTCCCCCAAGCCCGATCACCCCGAGTGGTGTTGTCCCTCTGTGTGTCTGTCTCCACCACAAACGACGGGGACCTGTCCAGTACATCCCTGAGGCCAGGCAGGCTTCAGCATGAGCCCCAACACCAAACGTGACCTCGTGAAGCTAACAGTTTGCAGAGTGACACGGAGGTTAACCCAATAAGCACTTTAAGGCAGGCTTAGTGGGAGCTCTGAGCGTCTGGGGTGGGACTCTGGCCAGTCCAGGGGTCAGGATGGGCACCTTGAGAAGTGAACAGCACTGAAGCATGAAGGGAAAGCGGGGTTGGTTGGTGGAGGGGGTGGTGGGAAAAGCATCCAGGCACAGGGAACAGCATGTGTGGGGTGGGAGGAAATATGAGGAGAGGGTCAGTGGACTCGATGGACAGGGCAGTGGGTAGGGCCGGGGGCCCAGGGCCCAGCGCCTCTAAGGCTGCATTGGGGAAGGGGGTCACCATCTAGAGAGCCATGGGAAGGAATTAGCTGGGACTAGGATGTCACCAGACCTACCTTTCTGAGAGATATCTCTGTTGCCTAACAGGACGTGCTAAGGGGACTCAGTGAGGATAGGGGTAGAATCCACCCTCGTGCCTGTGCATGGACACTGGGGGTAGATGTGAACACATGAAGAGCTGCCTCCATGCATGCACCCGTGTGTCTGTGTGTACATGTGTGCAAGCATCCGTGTGTATGCACATGTTTGTATGTGCAGGTACATATCTGTGTGTGTTTGCCCTTGTGTGTGCATGTCTGTGTTTGTGCAAGTGTGTCCAAGCATGTATGTCTGTGAGCAGTTGTGTGTGTGTGACAATGTGTCTCTGAGAGCCAACACCTCACACTAGCTGAGGCAGTTCCAGGAGATGAGCTGTGATTCACATGCGCACAGACCCACATAAACTCGCCCCCACCTCCAACCCCACACACGTGTGTCTGCATGCACAACCCGCAGAGCTGGACCTCCAGGCTCCTCTGTCAGTTTCTCTCCCCTAATTCTTTGGAGCAGCCCTAGGGCTGGGTGCTCCACGCAGTGGGACAGAGGGAAGACTCTCAGAGGGACAGACACTCAGACAGTCCCCACCAATCCTGGGCACTGCGGAGGCAGCCCGACCTCAGGAAAGAGAGAGGCAGCAGCCTCGTTATTAGCTGTGTGGCCAGGCCTCTTGAACCTCACCGAGTCTTGCTTTTCTCATCTATAAAATGGGGCTAGTGATGGCATGTCACAGGAGGGTTCAGGGAAACAATAGAATAAAAATATGAAGGTGTTTGCAGCCTGTACAGCTGTCCCAGATATAAGGACTGTGGCATAACGGTTGCTAGCTGGCTCCAGGATGTTGCCTCTGACACCCTCACCTGCACCAGGAGCCCTGCGATGAAAACCGCTTCACTAACTCAAGGCCTGTCCTGAGGAGCTTCCCGTGAGATGGTTGTTCAATAGCCATGGGAAACATGACTTTCTCTGCACTCTCTTTAGGGTTATCCACACAGAGACTTTTATGTAATCTCCCCAGCAGTCCCACGGGGTGTGTGCTACGCTCCCCACTTTGCAGACAAGGAAGAGGCACAGAGAGGTCAGGTCACCTGCCCACGGTCACACAGCCGGCAAGTGGTTGAACTGGGGCTTGCACGCCATCTTCGACGCTGAGCTCAGGGTCTTCCCTGTGGCCCCAGCCCCTCGCTCCAGCTCAGGTGGGGCTCAGGGGGGAGAACTTGGTGATGCCCTTGTGAACACCACCCTTGACCCTTCTGGGGCTCGCCCCGCCCACCCAGGGGCCCAGGCCTGTGTGACACAGACGAACAGGACGGGCTTCCTGTGCGATGACCGGAGCAGCTGCATCCCGGCCAGCAGCGTCTGTGACGGCGTCCGCGCCTGTGCCCACGGCGAGGACGAGGAGGAGGCCTTGTGTCGTGAGTACCTATGCCAGGGCCCCTTGGGAGTTGCCCCCAACTCCAGCTCTCCCTGCAGCCAGACTGAAGCTCGACCACCCTGAACGTACCAGGCACCCTTGTGTGCTTCTATGCCTTTGGTTGTATACTGCCAGGAACATTTTCTCCCACCCTGTCCCAGTCACACGCACACACTTATGCTCACACGAGGGAATGCCTCCATTCTGGGTCTGGAGAAACTTTATGCAACCTTCATGGCAGAGTTCAAGTGTTAACTCCTCCAAGAAGCCTTCTCTGACTCCCAAACTAGATGAAGTTCCCTTTACTGGACTCTCAGCCCCTGTGCTTATTACCTGTGTCCCAGCCCCAGTCACATTGATTGTCAATCTCATTTGGCACGTTTGCCACCCCCGTCAGACTGTGAACTCCTCGGAGGCAAACCTAGTCTGCTTGATCTTGGGGGCCAGGGCTGGAACAGGGCTCTGCACAGAGAAGTATCCAGAATGATTTGTTGAATAAGTGATGAAATTAGTGAATCAACCAATGAATGAATGGGAAGGTCTAATCCCAGACCTTAGACCTGGAAGTTCTCAAGAGAGAGGAGTGTGGCAGTTGCCACAGAGGAGGGAAAGAGATTGGTGAGTTAGAGTGGGTGGGGTGGGGTAGCTTATGAGAGGAGGGTCATTGTGTCATGAGCCCTCAAGACCAGAAGAGATCTTAAATTCATCTAGCCTATGTTCCAGCTCATGCCCCAATCCCCTCTGCCACCCAGCCTCTGCTTGCTCACTCCCAGGATAGAAGCTCACTACAACTTGAGGCAGCCACTCCTATCACTCTGGTTTTCCAATGGGGACGTCTCCCTTGTACTGAGTTTAGGGCTACCTCCCAATAGCACCCTTGACTGGTTCCAACTGTAACCTCGCATCAACCCCTGCCCTCCAAGAACCACACGTCAATCTGTTTCCCATGACGGTGGCACTGCGTGGATTGGAGATTACTTTGTTGTCCCGCATGAGTTTCCTCGTCCCTGAACTACCCTCTGAACTCCCAGTCACCCCATTGTGATTGGTTTTTCCCACCCCACCAGCATCCACAGAACACAAACCAACTGCCCGTGTCCCTCTCCCTGGACTAGCTCCAGAAGCATCTGTGACACTTCCGGCTGGCTCTGGCCAGTCCAAGGAACAAAGACTTTTCCCCTCCTAAGTCTGGGTTATATCTCTAGTGATGTGGCCTGAGTTTGTGTTAATTTTTGGTAGCCCTGTCACACTGCTGTCTAACACAGAACCCACTTTCAAGAAGGGTGCTCTGATTCCCTCTCACAAAACATGTGAACCCACATGCCCTGAGTTCTGGGATCCAAGTGCAAGACTTCACATTTATTCTTTTAAAAAATTATTTATTGTATTCATTTATGGCTGTGTCGGGTCTTCACTGCTGGTCTGGCTTTGCTCTAGTTGCAAAGAGCAGAAGCTACTCTCTAGTTGCAGTGCTCGGGCTTTTCATTGCGGTGGTTTCTCTCACTGTGGAGCATGGATTCTAAGTGCAGGGGCTTTAGCAGTTGCAGTGCACGGGCTCAGTAGCTGAGGCTCTCGGACTCTACAGCACCGGCTCAATAGTTGTGGCTCACAGGCATAGTTGCTCCATCGGATGTAAAATCTTCCCAGATCGGGGATTGAATCGTGTCTCCTGCATTGGCAGGTGATTTCTTTACCGGTTAGCCAACAGGGAAACTCCACATTTATTCTTGTTGTGTTCCAGTTGGAGGAAACTTCCTGGAGGTGAAGGAACTTGAACCTGGACTTGCAGGTGGGATGGTTTTGGACAGGTGTCAAGAAGGACATTTCTGGAGGGAGGAGCAGAGTAAGACATGGTGTGGATGGGAAGGAGCAAGAGCTGAGTAGGACTGAGGAAGGGAGGAGCAGCTCTGGGCATCCTGTTGGATAAACAGGGAAAGAACCCTCCTCTCCCCTTGATTGACCTCCTCCCCAGGAAACCTTCTCCTTGTGCCCTTCCTGGATGCTCAATGACCTTGGGTTTGTCAGCTGCCAGGCTGGTCAGGACAATCTACCTCCTTTTAGCTGTGAGACACCCGCAGCCTGAATGTACCGGCCTGCCCGTACCTGAACTGCAGCCAGATGTGGACTTGCTCCTGCTTCATCTCTCCCTCTGTAGGAGGTGTGCCCCAGAGCCTCCCCGGCTTTCTTGTGGCTCACTGTGGAGACCCTGCTTCCTGGATCTACTCAGACCAAATGTGTGATGGGATCAACAACTGTGGGGACTGCTCAGATGAACTGAGCCCAGGTGGGGGTCTGGGCACAGGCTGGGCTGGGCAACTGGCCAGGCAGCGGCCAGAGGGCAGAAGTTAACCAGAGAATCTCTGAGGTTTCCCCTGCGTCCCCTGTTTTCATTCTAGGAAGATGTTTCCCACTTCTGCTTGAATGCCTCAAGTGGCAGGGTGCTCATTACCACTACAAGTGGTTCCTTCCAGAGAGTTATTCTTCTGTGGTGGGGAGCTTAGTTTCAAGGTCTCAAATGAGGAAGCCAGGGAGCCCAGAGGGCAGTCACAAGAAGAGTACCTACGTGGCCCAACTGGGATTTGAACCTGGGCTTCCCTCATCTCCTCTGCACCACCCAACAATCCTGTGAAGAAAGCAGGGCAGGAATCACTGGCCCCACTTTATATGTAGGTAAACTGAGGCCAGAGGGGAGAAGCGACTTAGTAAAATGAGTGATAAAGAGGGAGCTTGTGTATAAACCCAAGTCTCCCAACTCTAAGATTTGAGTTCTTTCACTGCCCCAGAGTTTGCTTCCAATCTCTTCCCTAGCATTCAACCCACAAATATGTTCTGAGCACTGTTGGGGCTGGCCTGGTGCCAGGTCCTGCTGGGGGACAGCCAGGGGTCAAACATATGTCCTATCCCCAGGACTTACATCATGCTAGTGACTAAAGGTAGTGCCAGGGGTCCTGGAGAGGTTTTTGTTGGAGTGGGAGGGGAGAAGAAATCATCAAGGGAGACTTCTCAGAAGAGGCTGTGTTCAAGCTGGCCTTAAAAAATGGACAGGGTTTCACCAGGCAGAGACTGGGTGTGCAGCGGTGAATGCTGGAGGCCCAGGGTCCAGGTTAAAGAAGGGAGGCCTGCAAGGTTCCCTCAGGGAGTTGTAAGTGGGCTGGTGGGACCAAATTAGGGTGAGAGAGGAGGATGGGAGATGACGGGCATTAATATTTGAACACTGACCATGGGCCTGGCACTTGGCCTATCTTTCTTAGTAACAACCTTGAGCAGATGAGGAAACTGAGGCTCAGACAGGGTGAGAGACTTGCTTGAGGTCACATGCAAAGTCACATAGAAGTTTAGCCCTTCTGGATGGCACACATATGATACATATACCACTTCCTGCTGCTTTGGTACCTAAGGCAGATATTACTAGGCTTGGAGACAGCCTCAGTGCTTTTCTCAGCTCAATAATCCTAGTGGGGCCCACTGATGGATCACATGAGATGTACATGAGACAGGGTACTTGTCACCCTGCCACAAGGATGCCACCCCAGGAGGCTCTGAGCTGAGTTGGGGAGTCTAGATTCTCTCTTCTGCAGGAAATAAGGAATACAGTCAACCTGTGTCAGATAGGGTAGGGCTGGGGGGCTATGGCCAGCTGCAGGGCTTAGGAGTGCCCCGGTGCATGGGGCATTCCAGCTGTTCTTCTGTCTTCCCAGTGACTACCTGCCCACCCTGCGGCCCTGGGTGGTGGCGCTGCCCCTCGACTGTCTTCAGATACTGCAGCTGTATCCCCAGGAGCCTCTGCCGGGATCATGTGCAGCATTGCTTCGACTGGTCTGACGAATACTCCTGTCCTGGCCCTTGACTGAGTCACCCAGGCCAGAGTGGGCTGCTGGCTGGAATGGGGTTGATAACCCTTCACATGTGCTATGAATCCAAGAACAGAAAGGAGTGTTTGAGATCACGTAGAGGAATCTACACACCATCGTCTCTGAATAGGAATTGCCTCTCCTGCTTTCAAGTTTTTCAACCTCTGCTTGAATTCTTCCAGGATGGGGGGCTCATTACCATGTTAGGCAGCTCCTAACAAAGATGAGGGAAATCTGCTTCCATGATTTGCGGCCTGCCTCTGACGACACACAGAGGAAATCTTCTCCTTTGCTCCAAGACACGCTTATAGATACTGACCTTGCCACTCCTTGGAGAAAAAATAAGTTTTGAGCTTGAACACCAAGCTGAGAAGTTTAGACCTTCTGGATGGCACATATACGATATTTAATGCCACTTCCTGCTGCTTTGGTACCTAAGGCAGATATTGCTAGGTTTGGATGCAGCCTCAGTGCTTTTCTCAGCTAAATAGTCCTAGTGGGGCCCACTGATGGATCACATGAGATGTACATGAGACAGGGTACTTGTCACCCTGCCACAAGGAAGCCACCCCAGGAGGCTCTGAGCTGTAGGAAGAACAGCTTGAGGAGTCCCTCCTCAAGCCCTTCTATCCCCTCTCCTCTGGACCACTTCCACCCTCACCCCAAGACCACCTGCCCAACCAAACAGCCCAGGTTCCTTCAAGTAGGGATTGTATTTCAGTCCCGAAGCCTGAGTGAACCAGCTATTTCTTGGCATACATTCCAGTTTTACAGCACCCAGGCAGGCAAGGATGGATATATCCATTAAACAGATGAGGAAACTGTGGCCACCAGGATCGTACAGCAAAGTCAGGCTCAGAACTGGGACTCAAACACGGTCCATGGTGTCCCGACCCCAAAGTCGTTTCTGCTACCAATGTGACCCTATCTTGGCCGGGGTGGAGGCCAAGAGTCTCTGGGTTTAAAAATGTAGCTTGAGCCCCAAGCATCCAGTATCGTGCATCGAACCTGGACTGGCAACTCGGGAGGGTATGGGGAGGGAGGAGGGAGGAGGGTTCAGGATGGGGAACACAGGTATACCTGTGGGCAGATTCATTTCGATATTTGGCAAAACTAATACAATATTGTAAAGTTTAAAAATAAAATAAAATTAAAGAAAAAATGTAGCTTGAGGGTCAGAAAGTGTCCCACCCTCATTCTGAAAGATGGACTTGGAATCTGGCTAATAAGAGGGTTCCTGTTGATGGAGACAGACATATCCCTGTTGGAAATTAATATAATCAATTCTATGTATCAGTCTTCTGTGAGTTTTGAACTAAAAATGGACATCTGAGAGACAGGTGAGCTCCAGTTCATTCATTCATTGCCACTGAGTCAATTCATTTGCTCACTGAACAGTCTCTGTGTGCCTGTTCTGTGCCAAGCCCAGTGCCAGGCACCCTGAAGTGAACACACCTGGACCCCAGCGCCCGAGGAGAAGAAGGTGTCACGGAGGAGGCACCTCACACTGGAAGGACGGGGGGGGCAGCAGGAAGTGCTGGGCTGAGGGCACCAAGGAGGGGCCTTGGAGAGCCAGGATGTGGCCATATTTCTGATTCAGATGACTTGAGGGCCAGCTCGTGGAACAGGACACCACAGAGATCCCACCTGAGCGAGGCTCAGCCTGGGTTCTGGCACCTCTGGCTGAGTTTCTCTCCAAGGGCAGCATAAATGGGGCACAGCCGGTATGCTCGCAGCATCCTCGGTTCCGAAGACTGATCCAGAGGAACTGACTGACCCCTGAGGAGGAAGAAATGAAAAATCACTTGGACAGAGTGCCAGGCGGGCTATAAACCACGGGGTAACAAAGAGTGGGACACAACTGAGCAACTAAGCATAGCACGGGGAACAAGAAACGGTCCAGCAGCTCATGCCCAGCGTTCACATGCCAACATGCTCCCGATGCCCAGAGCATTGGTTGTTGAAAACAGGGTCACTGAGGAGAGGCCATGGGAACAAGAGCCTACGCTAGCTCCCACTGAAACCACACAACTTAGGTTAGGGCTCATACTCGGCCAAAGCCCAGGCTGGGACTTGAACCCACTGTCTTTTAATTGAGGTCACACGCCTGGTCTCAGGACTTAATGAAGCTCCGGTTCTTTAGGTCTCTTCACAGAAAGAATTCAGGGAGAGGTAAGAAGTGGGTTTATTTAGAGAGATACATATTCTACAGACAGAATGCAGTCCATCTCAAAAGGTGAGAGTGGCCCTGGGAGAAACACTCCACACACAGAACATTGGCCATCTCAGAAGGTGGAGGACCTGAAACATGGGGTGGTTAGTTTTTATGGGATGGGTAATTTCATAGGCTAACGAATGGGGGGATTATTCCAACTATTTTGGGAAAGGGGAGCTTTCCAGGAATTGGCCCTCCATCCACTTTTTGACCTTTTATGGTTAACCTCGGAACTGTCATGGCACTGCGGGTGTGTCATTTAGCACATGCTAGTGTGAGTGTACAGTGAGGTACACAGGAAGTCAAATCTTCTGCCAAATTGGACCTAACAGTTCCAATCGGTCTGTGTTGTATCCTCAAGGGCTATGCCATTCTTCTAAAGGTTGTGCCCTGACGGTGTTTCAATACCAGTCAGCCTCAGAGTTTCAATTGCAGGAGAGGCCCAGTTCCCGCCAGGGGCTGGTGGTGCAAAGGTTGGCCCCTGTGGGAGAGAGATGGGGAGACCTCAGTGGTCATTCAGTCCTGAGCTTCTTCAGTGGGCTGCAGCTTTCTCAGAAAAATGCTCAGAGGCACTCAGTTGCACATAATTCTACCCTCCGCTCCCAATCAAGGCCATCCATGGGCCTTTACAGGAAGGGGAGCCCCTTCCCAGGGCCTGAAAGTGGGCTCCTGCCTAACACTCAGAAATGACTTGTCCGAGAAGGCACACAAACTGACAAAGCAAAAGACTTGACTGTGAGTGGGCCCCAGGGTGGACAGCAACAGGGAACCCAGGAGGCCTGCTCTGCCACATGGCCCCAGTCGTATTATGGTAATGGGGCCAACCTCTGGGTTGTCTCTGGCCAGTCATTGTGCTTGGCTCATATTTGGTCTGACTCAGGGTCCTTACTGATGGGACCTCCTGTTGTGAGACAACTCATGAGCAAGTTATCATTGTGTCTGGCCAAGGCGGATGGTTTCAGTCAACCGTTCCCTGACAGGCCCGTGGGGTTAAGGTGTTTCAGTTTATAGGATGAAGAAACCAAAGCTGAGACCAACTTGCCTGAGTCCATTCAGCATGTCAGTAGCAGGGGGAAACCAAAACCCAGCCTTCTGGGTGCACACGGTTGGCCCTTGCTGAGTGCTCACTACTAACCAGGCACCGTGTTAAGAACTTTACCTCTCATCCTCCAACAAGGCTCCGAGGGTGGTACTGTGCTTGTGCGAGGTTTAGAGAGGCCAGGCAGCTTGTTGAAGGGTGCACGACTGTGAGCGCAGAGCCAGGGAAACAGAATCCTGCGGGATCGCCCAGAACAAAAGCCTTTCCATGCCTCACCCCCTCATTTCTCACTTGGTCTCCTAGGCCTTTCCCGAGTTACAAAGAGCAGACTCCAGCAGTTACTATTAATAACTAGGGATGTGAAGAATATAGAAACAAAGGAACAGCAGTTAAACAAGAAAAGTAACGAGAAAACAAGGAAAGTTAAGAAAGAAAACTAATAATAGTTCAGGGATAAAACAGAGTCCTACTTCCTCCTCAAGGCATAAACATAACAATCTGATGCCTATCTTTGAGTTGTTCTGTAGCAACTCAGACCCCCACACTCAGATGGAGGCTGGTGACCACAGACTGAACACAAGCACTAGACTCCAGACTCTCCAGAACCAGAGGGTGGATGGTGAAGATTCCTGAAACACCACACTGTTACTTCTCAACCAACCAATGAAAAGAAAGTCAGGAATCCTGGAGCCTTCATCCCCAATGTTGCCTTTAAAAATGCTCCCCTGTAAAAACAAAATGCTCCCCTGAAAGCCATTGGGGAGTTCGGGTCTTTTGAGCCTAAGCTGCCTGTTCTTGCTTGGCCATGCAATAAACCTTTCTTTGCTCTAAACTCTGACACTTCCATTCATCTGGCCTTACTGTGCCTCAGGCATGTGGACTTGGGTTTGACAACACCAGGAGTCTGGACACTTAGCTATGGCAGTTGGCTGTTTCATGCTAAGTTTCGGGAGGTCTGGGAAGCTTCCAGTGGCAGTGACCCCTGAGCAGGGCCATGGAGGAGCCAGAGACAGGGTAGACCAGGCTGAAGAGCTGCAGGGTGCCAGTGCAAGGAGGGAGCCTAAGGGCATGAGAAGCAGTCCCTCGCGGCTGGATTATGAAGAAGAGTCTTGGATTCTGAGCAGGAGGGGTGAACTTGACCCTGGACATGCAGGGTGCTGGCAGAGGTTTTCAGCAGAGAAAAACACATTTGCTTCCTTTTCCTGGAAGAGAGGCTGCAGAGGCTCTCCTCAGAAGGCTTTCCTTTGTACATGGATGTCATGACCAGACTACTTTGCAGGCAGGAGGGGGAGAGGAAGAGCCAAAAGGTGAATTCCCCTGGGAAACAGTAAAGCTTCCAGCAGAAGAAAGGGCAGGGCCTTTAATGAGTATGTCGACAGAAGGAAAATATACAACTAAAAGTTGCAAGTTAAGTTTTACTCAGGGACCTTACTGAAAACTATAGTCCAGGAGACAGCCTCTCAGACGGGTCTTAGGACCCACTCTGAAGACATAAGGGAGGACCCCAGATATACAGGTTTTTTTTTTTTTTCTTGCTGGGAACACAAACAAAAACATGTAGTTGAACATCAAAAAATTACTGCTAATCACAAAGAAAAGACATTTCAAATGAATGATTTGGGCACTTTTCTATGCATGGGAAGATACAAGACTCTGGGTTCACTGAAATCATTCTTTACATATCCTTTGTAACTCTCTCGGGCCAGTAACCAAAGCACAGAGTATTTCCTGGTTTTCTCCATTCTATATTCCCCTCACGGTGCACCATTGGTGGGAGGCTGCAGTGGCTAATGGCTCGATCTTTACAGAAGTGGTATGTATAGTGGGCACCATTCTTTGTTTACTGGAATGGCAGGCAACAGTCCCTGTCTACAAATATTAGCAATATTTGCTGAGCATTTAGTACATGCCAAGCACTATTGCAAACTTCTGTGTCTTAGCTCTTGTACCTCATTTTACCTTACCCTCATAAAGGAACCTGGCTTGGTATTCGTACTTCACAGGGGCTAAGAGAGATGAAGTTGCTGGACTAAGACCACACAGTTTTTAAAGGGTGGTGCCAGGATCAAACCTTGATAGGCCCAAGCCCAGCACCCACTACCTCCACTCCTTGATGGCTCACTCTTTCTTAGCCAGGACTCCCTAGAACAGAAAGCTGGAGCCTGCGCCGGGGGAGGCAGCCTGTCAACAGGAGGTGGCTGGTGCTGGCCGAAGAGTGGTGTTTGTTCTTTTCTGGTTTATTGGTTCTTCTTTTCAGAAAGAAGCAGGTGCTGTAGCAACCTCCCAAACAGCATTCCATAAGCTAGTCCAGGAAGCCGCAGAGCCCAGGGTGATCAGCCAGGCCCCTCCCTTGGTTCACATCAACAGAACAGGGGATTTAATGTCACAGCCTGCAGAGAGAACTCAGGCAGCCAGCGTCAATATTTGCCATGTCCCAGCCTCCCTGGCCCCAGCTCCAAGATCAGTACATTAAGTACAACAGGTTCTTCTCTGTGCAAATACACAGGGATAGATAAATGGAATTTAAAATGGCTCAGGCTTCGCCACAGGGTCTGGACTGGAAATCTGGCCTGGTTTAACCTTCTGCCATCACTGTTTGCCTGGGGCTCTCCATTCATCCTTAAATTCACCAAACCACATACATCAGAGCTGGTAAGAAGCTCAGAGTCCAGCCAGATTTCTGGTAGGAAGACACTGCTTCCTGGAGAAGTAGAGAGGGAGGGGACCAGCCCAAACTGGAACTGCCTGGTAGCCATCTCTGGGATTCTGAGGGCCACCCAGCAATTCCAGGCCAGGCAGAAGCGATTTCTCTTCGAAAAAGAGTGATCTCTCTTCTAAAAAAAAAGCAGTTTCTCTTTTTTAAAAAAGTTATTTAAAAAACACACATTTATAGTTATATTTACATTTAGTGAAATACACAGATCTTGAGTGTATAGTTCAGTGAGGTTTTTTTTTTAATTGGGCTTCGTTGGGTCAGTTGTGGCATGGAGGATCTTTCATCGTGGCTCATGGACTCTCTGATTGCGGCACGAGTCTCAGTAGTTGTGGTGTACAGGTTTAGTTGCTTCGTGGCTTGTGGGAACTTAGTTCCCTGACCAGGGAACAAACCTGTGTCCCCTGCATTGCAAGGTGGATTCTTAACAACTGGACCATCGGGGGAGTCCCTCAGTGAGTTCTTTAAAAAAAAAAAAAAAAACAGGTTTATTGAAGTATGATTGACAAACAGTAAGCTATACATATTTAAAATGTACTCTTTCATAAGTTTTGGCACACATATATACCCATGAAACTATCACATAATTTCATGTCCATCGTGAACATGTCCATCACCCTCAAGAGTCCTTGTGCCCCTTGGTAATCCTTCACTCTCACCCCACCCTGATCCTCACTTCCATATTTAGACAACCACTTCAGAGTACATCATGAGAAACGCTGGGCTGGAAGAAACACAAGCTGGAATCAAGATTGCCGGGAGAAATACCAATAACCTCAGATATCCAGATGACACCACCCTTATGGCAGAAAGTGAAGAAGAACTAAAGAGCCTCTTAATGAAAGTGAAAGAGGAAAGTGAAAAAGTTGGCTTAAAGCTCAACATTCAGAAAACAAAGATCATGGCATCCGGTCCCATCACTTCATGGCAAATAGATGGGGAAACAGTGGACACAGTGGCTGACTTTATATTTTTGGGCTCCAAAATCACTGAAGATGGTGACTGCAGCCATGAAATTAAAAGACACTCCTTGGAAGGAAAGTTGTGACCAACCTAGACAGCATATTAAAAAGCAGAGACATTACTTTGTTAACAAAGGTCCGTCTAGTCAAGGCTATGGTTTTTCCAGTGGTCATATATGGATGTGAGAGTTGGACTGTGAAGAAGGTTGAGAGCCGAAGAATTGATGCGTTTGAACTGTGGTGCTGGAGAAGACTCTAGAGAATCCCTTGGACTGCAAGGAGATCCAACCAGTCCATCCTAAAGGAGATCAGTCCTGGGTGTTCATTGGAAGGACTGATGTTGAAGCTGAAACTCCAATATTTTGGCCACTTGATGTGAAGAGCTGACTCATCTGAAAAGACCCTGATGCTGGGAAAGATTGAAGGCAGGAGGGGAAGGGGACGACAGAGGATGAGATGGTTGGATGGCATCACCAACTCAATGGACATGAGTTTGAGTAAACTCTGGGAGTTGGTGAGGGACAGGGAGGCCTGGTGTGCTGTGGTTCATGGAGTCCACAAAGAAAGTTGGACACAACTGAGCGACTGAACTGAACTGAACTGATTTTCCATCAGTATAGGTTAGTTTACACTTTTCTAGAATGTTATGTAAGGGAAATCATACTGCATATACTGTTTTTTTGGTCTCTCTGGCTTCTTTCACTCAGAATAGTTCTTATGAGATTCAACCACATTGTAGCATGCCCATAGTCACTGCTTTTTATTGCTAAGTAGTACTCCATTGTATGGATGTACCATCAGTTGTGAATTCCAGGCTTAAGAGATGCACTCTCCATTTATCCATTCATTTGCTAATAGGTTTTAAGCTAGTCTCAGTTTGGGCTATTACAAATGAAGCTGCTCTGAACAGTTTTGTATAAATCTTCGTATGGACATATACTTTCATTTATCCTGGAAAATAGAATGGCTGGATGTGGTAGGTGTATGTTTAACTGTTTATGAAACAGTTTGTTTTCCAAAGTGGTTGTATCATATTCTTACCGACACTTGGTAAGCTGGGTCTTTATTTAATTTTAGCTGTTCTAATGGGTAGGTGGTAACATCTCATTGTTTTGCTGTTATTTGTTTGGTTTGTGAGGGTTTTGGCTGTGCTACCAGACCTGTAAGATCTTAGTCCCTGACCGGGGATAAACCAGTGCCTCCTGCAGTGCAAGCGTGGATTCTTAACCACTGGACCACCAGGGAAGTCCTAGCAGCATCTCAGTGTGATTTTACTTTGCATTTCTCTAATGACTAATGATGTTGAGTATCTTTCCATGTGCTTATTTGCCATTCATATATCTCCATTGGTGAAAAGTTTGTTCAGTTTCTAATTGCTTGCTTTTTCATTATTGGGTTAAAAAAATTTTTTTTTTAAATGTATTGTGGCTGTTCTGGGTATTCATTGCTGCACGGGCTTTCTCTCTACTTGCAGTGAGCAGGGGCCACCTTTTGCTGGGGTGCTAGGGCTTCTCATTGCCGTGGCTTCTCCCGTTGTGGAGCACAGGCTCCAAGGCGTTCAGACTTCAGTAGTTGTGGCACATGGGCTCCGTAACTACAGCTCCTGGGCTCTAGGGCACAGGCTCAGTAGTTGTGGGGCATGGGCCTAGCCCCTCCGCAGCATGGGATCTTCCCAGGCCAGGGATCAAACCCGTTCTCCTGCATTGGTGGACTCTTTACCACTGAGCCAACAGGGAAACCCCATTACTGGGTTTTGAAAGTTCTTTATATACTTGGAACGTACACCCTCTATTAGATTATTATTTGCAAATACTTCTTCCAGTCTATGGCTTGTCTTTTCATTCCCTTAACAGTGTCTTTCAAAGAGCAAATTTTAAAATTTTGATAAAGTTCAATTTGTCAAATTTTTTCTTTTATGGATCATGCTTCCAGTTGTTGTGTTTAAGAAAACATTACCTAATGCAGGTCACAAGGGTTTTATACTATATGTTCTTCTAGAGTGTTTATAATTTTAGGGTTTTTTCTTTCCAAGAAAAACTCCATTTTATAATGGAATGATAAAAAAGCTCCATTCTTTTGTTTAGATAAATTTCAGTATTGTCTAAGCTGATTTCTCCACAGATACTCTTTCTTTGAAAAGCCATTGACACCAAAAGATTCAAGATCAATTTGGTTTCATCCTTAAGGTCTGAAGTAAAACAATTCTTTGCAAGGATTTATAAATTAGACATTCATTGGTTAAACTTCAAAATATCACTTTGAATTGAATAATAGTGAATTCTCTTAACTGCTGGTGAGATTCTGGCAAATAAACTGATCAATTAGACTTGTTCAGTAAAGCCATTTTTAAAGCCTAGAAAAAGAATCCAGGAGTTTCCAACGACTCACCCTCCATGTTGAATTACTCTCAGTTTTGGAATCAAATATTCAGCATGTACTTACAGTAAGGGAATTCTGCTGTGACCGAGATAGAACTGTAAGTATAACTTGGACAATCTACTTCTAGTATCAGTATTTCCTATTTGGAATAGCTATCCAATACATATCACATCTGGAAGAAGAGTCTCCTGAGATGTCCATGAGTGCCTTCAGGGTTCTTTCACAGAGCTGAACACCTGTCCTGACGTCTTCTCCAGTTCTGAGGCACCTCAGTGTTTTAGGTTTTATAATTAGGTCTACGATTAACTTTGAGTTAAATTTTGTATATGGTGCAAATAATGAATCAAAATTATTTTTGTTTGGTATTCACACATGGAATCCAATTGTTCCAGCACCATTTGTTGAAAAGACAGTCCTTTCTCTATTTGATTGTCCCTGGTGGTGGTTTAGTCGCTAAGTTGTGTCTGACTCATGTGACCCCGTGGACTGTAGCCCACTGGGCTCCTCTGTTCATGGGATTTCCCAGGCAAAAATACTGGAGTGGATTGCCATTCCCTTCTCCAAGGGATCTTCTCAACCCAAGGATTGAACCCAGGTCTCCTGAACTGCAGGCAGTCTCCTGCATTGCAAGCAGTCTCCTGCATTGTAGGCAATCTTCTGCACTGCAGGTGGATTCTTTACTGGCTAAACCACCAGGGACGCCCTTCATTTGTCCTTGCATCTCTGTTAAAATATGGTGATTCATACACTTGTGATCTATTTGTTCTGTTGACTTATTTGTCAGTCTTGATACCGATACCACATTGTCTTGATTCTGGTTGCTTTACAGTAATACTTGAAATCATATCGTCTGTGAATAGACAGTTTTCTTTCTTTTAAATCTGGATGCCTTTTATTTCTTCTCATTTCAGGCCATTTTAACCTGCCATTAACGTCAATAATGCATTTTCATTTTATACAATGTTGTTTTCATTCCGAGGAGCTTGATTTGGGTCTTTCCTGTATTCTCCATGCCTCTACTTTCAACACATAGAACACAATTACTTTTAATGTCCCTCTCTGATGATTCTAATATCTGTCAGTTCTGGGTAAATTTAGATAGATTTTTCTCTTCACTATGCTGTGCTTAGTCAGTCGTGTCCAACTCTTTATGACCCCATTATATTTTCTTTCTTTTCTTGCCTGGTAATTTTATTTTTCATATACTATAACAGCTATTTTGTGGTATAATTTACATATCACTCAACTCACTGCTTTAAAATGTGCAATAATCTTTAGTATATTCATAGAGTTGTGTAACCATCACTATAATCACTTTTAAAACATTTTCATTACCCAAAAAAGAACCCTTGTACCCATTAGCTGTCTTTTCTACGCAGCCTTTCTTCCCTAGGCAACCACTACTCTGTCTCTATAGATTTGCCTATTTGGGGCATTCTGTATAAATGAAATCATACAAAATGTGAGGGTTTTTTGGTGGCTAATTTCTTTCACTTACATATTTTTGAAGTTCATCCATTTCGTAGTATGTATCAGTACTTTATTCCTTTTTATTGCTGAGTAATATTCCACTATGTGAATATATGTCACATTTCGTTTATCAGTTCCTTGGCTGATGGACATTTGGGGTGTTTCTACTTTTGAGCTACTCTGAACATTTATGTACGATTTTGTATGAACATTTTAATTTCTCTAGGAGTGGGACTGCTGGCTCATATGTTTAACCTGGTCATATGTTTAACCTTAAACATATTTATGCTGGGTCATAAATATGTTTAATCTTCTGAAGAAGGGCCAGACTGTTTTCTACGGTGGTTGTACCGTATTACATTCCCACCAGTAGTGTATGTACAAGGGTTCCAATTTCTCCACCTCCTCACCAACACTTGTTATTGTCTCTTTCTTATTATAAGCATCCTACTGGGTGTGAAGTGGCATCTCATGTGGATTGTGATTTTGATTTGTATTTCCCTGATAACTGATTATGTTGAGCATATTTTAATGTGTTTATTGGCCACCTGCATATCTTATTTGGAGAAATGTCTACTCAGCTACTTTGCCACTTTTTTAGTAATTTATTTTATTGCTAAGTTGTAAGAATTCCTTATATATTCTGGATACAAAAGACCTTATCAAATACATGCTTTGCAAATATTTTCTGCCATTCTGTAGGCTGTCTTTTCACTTCTGTCCATGGAAGCATAGAAGCTTTTAGCTTGGATGTAGTCTAACTTTTCGTCTTTAATTTTCATTTTTGGTCATTGTGCTTTTGGTGTCATATCTGAAGAGACTTCACCTAACCCAAAGTCATGGAGATTTATGCCTATACTTCCCCTTGGACTGCAAGGAGATCCAACTAGTCCGTCCTAAAGGAGATCAGTCCTGGGTGTTCATTGGAAGGACTGATGCTGAAGCTGAAACTCCAATACTTTGGCCACCTCATGCGAAGAGTTGACTCGTTGGAAAAGACCCTGATGCTGAGAGGGATTGGGGGCAGGAGGAGAAGGGGACGACAGGATGAGACGGCTGGATGGCATCACCAACTCGATGGACATGAGTTTGAGTGAATTCCAGGAGTTGGTGATGGACAGGGAGGCCTGGCGTGCTGTGATTCATGGAGTCGCAAAGAGTCGGACACGACTGAGTGACTGAACTGAACTAACTGAACTTTCTTCCAAGAGTTTTATAGTTTTAGCCCTTACATTTAGGTCTATGATCCATTTTTAGATAAATTTTTTATTTGGTATGAGGAAAGGGTCTAATTTTATCCTTTGCTTGTGGCTATCAAGATACCTGGCACCATTTGTAGAAAAGACTATCCTTTCCCCATTGAATTATTTTGGCACCCTTGTCAAAAATCAATTAACTGTAAATTGAGGGTTTAGTTCTAGACTCTACCTGCTAAATTTTTATTGGATGCTAGACATTGTGAATTTTAGTTTGTTGAGTGTTACATTTTTTGATTTCCTGTATTCTTGATATGGCTCTGAAATGTTGTTAAGTAACTTATAACACTTGATTCTTTAAGATCTTGCTTTTAAGACTTACTGAGCAGGACTAGAGCCATGTTTGCATGAGTGCACACTAAGTCGCTTCAGTCATGTTCAACTCTTTGTGACTCTATGGACTGTAACCCACCAGGCTCCTCTGTCCATGGGAGTCTTCAGGCAAGAATACTCAAAAGGGTTGCCACTTCCTCCACCAGTGGATCTTCCCAACTCAGGGAGTGAACCCAGGTCTCCTGCACTGCAGGCAGATTCTTTACCATCAGAGCCACCAAGGAAGCCCAGAGTCATGTTTAGTCTTGGCTAATTACTATCTGGGACTAATTATTCTCCACTACGGAGGTAAGAATTTTCTGAATTCAATACCTTGGATAATGAGGTTTTTCTACTATTCCTAGTCCTGTGTGGCCATCAAGTACTGCTTCCTCTAATCCTTCTGGGTGGTTCTTTCTCTGGCCTGAAGTAGTTTCCTTACATGCAAGTGCTGATCAGTACTCTCTGGAATTCTCAAGGGGCACTCTCTGTATATCTCCAGAGTTCTCTGTGTCTATAGCTTTCTCCTCTCTGCTGCTCTGTCCTGTGATCTCTAGCTGCCTTGTTTTTTCCTGAATTCTAAGCTCTAACTCCTCAATTCATGGATTATGCTAGGCTGTGCCTGGATTCCCTGTCCCTTTGCTGCAGTCTAGGAAATCTCTCTAGGCAGTAAGCTGGAGCAATCATAGGGGTCATGTTGTATCCTGTCTCTTGGGAGTCACTGTCCTTTATTGCCAGTGTTTCTAAACTGCTGCTTCATATATTCTGCCTGCTTTTTCGGTTGTTTCAGGCAGGAAAGAAAAGCTGGGCCCATTATTGCATTGTGACTGCCTTCTGAACCCTTTGAGTAAAGCAGAGGGAGATACTTTCCCAGAGTTTTTCAACCCCACCAGGCCAGAGGTCTATACCTCCAGATTTGTCCTACCTCATTCACTGAGAAGACAAGGTCCAACCATCATTATTTCATTTTATAGGTTGGGATACTTAGGCAATGACTCAAATCTCCTATTCTTTTCAGATGGGAATGTGGGAATGAATGAGATTAAGGCCTACAAAATTCTCTCTTTTGGCCTGCACTCTGCTGTGGGGAAATACTGAACCTGAGAATCAATCTGAGATTACATCTTGACTTTCCCAAAAATGACCCACCCCCTCACATCTCTGATACTAGTTTCCCATCTTCTAAGCACACTGAAATTACAGAGCACTTTACTTAGATCATTGTTACCCTCATTCCAACATCTTCATTCAGTATTTAAAAAAAGAGTCCTGGGATCTGCCACATCAGAGTCTTGGGAGGGGTGGGAATGTGCTGATTAATTAAAATGCATGCTCCTGGGGCCAATTAACTTCCCAGAATCAGAATGGAGGGGTGGAGGTTAACTGCACTTTTTTATTTTTAAGATATTTTTTTTATGTGGATCATTAAGTCTTTATTGAATTTGTTACAATATTGCTTCTGTTTTATGTTCTGGGTTTTTGGCTGCAAGGCATGTGGGATCTTAACTCCCAGACCAGGGATGTAACCTGTACCCTCTGCTTTGGAAGGTAAAGTCTTAACCACTGGACTACCAGGGAGATCCCTGCTTTTTTTTTCTTAACAGGTTCCTTGAGTAATGGCAACTCACTCCAGTACTCTTGCCTGCAAAATTCCATGGACAGAGGAGCCTGGTAGGCTACAGCCCATGGGGTTGCAAAGAGTCAGAAACGACTGAGTGACTTCACTAGAATGATCTCTGGGAACTTCAGGGAACCACTGATCCAAACTCTTAAGTCAGCAATTTTCCTCCCAAGATGTACAACACTTGCTGGATGTATTATCTTGTTATCCTTTTTTGTTCCTAACCTCATGAGCATTATGTGGCTTGATAAAAAAAAAAAAAAAAATATATATATATATATATATATATATATATAAATCAAAATAGTCTTTTTGATCATTTCGCAGAATTCTTTGAGATGACCAGGGAAACCTAAGTGTTTGAGATTTCCAAGCCTGGAAAGGACTTTGAAAGTCATCTAATCCAACCCCCAGCCCCGATGTTTGCATTGTTTATGTACCAGTCTTGCCGAATAATCACCCAGCTTCTGTAGGCGCATTTCAGAGGACCTTGCTACTCCTTCCCATAGCTATGCTACTGAATCAAATCTCTTAATTAGTTCTGGATCCAGAAAAATTATGTTCCCTCTGCCCCAGGAAAGCCCTCCCTCTGAACACAGTTTTGTATTTATTAATACAAGACTCCAGATGATCAAAGCTGTGTTTAACACTAAAAAGGCAGTGGGGAGAATCTCAAGACCAGAGAAAAGAGCTACAAGCTAACTCTGTGAAACTTGTCAAGATGTTAAATTGTGCCAAGGATTTCTATGATTGGGAAGCATTTTTTAAACAGTCCCCATGCTTTCTTATTCTCATGTGTTTTCCCTCTGTCTGGAGGCCTCAGGGGGAGAATCTACTTCTCTGCCCTCGTCAGCACCTAGAGGCCCCCGTTTTCCTTGGTCTGCAGTCCCTTCACTGTAATACTCCGACCTCTTGGCTCTGTCATCACATCTCTCTTTTGACTCTCATCTTCCTGCCTCCCTCTTAGAATGACCCTTGTGATGACAGGACAATCTATCTCAATATTTTTAATTTGAGCACATCTACAAAGTCCCTGTTACCATGTAAAGTAACATTTCCAGAGGTTATGATCTGGACATCTTTGAGGAGGTCATTGTTTAGCCTATCGCAATGAGTATATGAGGGTTTGTTCTATTCCTTTAAATGTTTGAATGAAAAAATGGAACGAAAATACTCCTTTGACCATAAGACCCCAATTACTACAAGAATTTGGAATTTATACTCCTTTGGACTTCCCTGGTGGCTCAGAGGGTAAAGTGTCTGTCTACAATGTGGGAGACCAGGGTTCGATCCCTGGGTTGGGAAGATTCCCTGGAGAAGGAAATGGCAATCCACTCCAGGACTATTGCCTGGAAAATCCCACGGACAGAGGAGCCTGGTAAGCTACAGTCCATGGGGTCGCAAAGAGTCGGACACGACTGAGCGACTTCACTTTCACTTTCCTGTAGTATAGATGGAAAAGACATGGCTTGGGAATTTCTCCTGTAGTTCTTATTACCACCTTATCTCCCATTCTTTTTAATAAACTCCAGTTGGGTTTTTAACATTCACCTTTCCCCCCAACCCAATCAAACCATGGACAACCTCCAACTTGTCAAATAATTTGTCCTCATCCAATTGAAGTACTCACTTCACTATTCTCTTCTTGTCATAGCATTTTCACTTCTAGGCGCATACTCTCCTGGTTTTACCCGTCTTCAACATCCATTCCTCCTCCTTTGCATGATCTTACGTGTGGGAAGGCCCTAGGCTGTGTCTCTTTTCTATCTACACTTCCCCTAGGTGATTCTATACTCTCATGGGCTCCAAATGTCAACCCTATATTACAGAACCCCAACTTTATTTATACCTTCAGTCCTGATGACTTCTCTGAGCTCCAGACTCAAATGTCTGCCTGCCTACTTGAGCATCTCATTACATCTCTTCAACTTATCTAAAACAGAACTCTTAATTTCCCCACCCACCCCATATCTATTCCTCTCCTGCATTTTCCCATCCATTCAGATGCTCAGGTAAAACCTTAGGAAGAAGTCATTTTTTATTTTACTCCCTCTGTTCCTTCACTCTCTGACATTAAATACATCAACACAACCTATCAGCTCTACCTCCAAAACAGCCTTCTATCTAACCTTTCATCATCATCATCACTGCTTTTGCTATCATCTGGTCCAAGCTGCCAGCATCTCACTTGGGCTCCTTTAAAAGGAGTACATCAATGCTGTATATTGTCACCCTGCTTATTTAACTTATATGCAGAGTACATTATGAGAAATGCTGGACTGGAAGAAACACAGGCTGGAATCAAGATTGCCGAGAGAAATATCAATAACCTCAGATATGCAGGTGACACCATCCTTATGGCAGAAAGTGAAGAGGAACTAAAAAGCCTCTTGATGAAAGTAAAAGTGGAGAGTGAAAAAGTTGGCTTAAAGCTCAACAATTCAGAAAATGAAGATCATGGCATCCAGTCCCATCACTTCATGGGAAATAGATGGGGAAACAGTGAAAACAGTGTCAGACTTTATTTTTCTGGGCTCCAAAATCACTGCAGATGGTGACTGCAGCCATGAAATTAAAAGACGCTTACTCCTTGGAAGGAAGGTTATGACCAACCTAGATAGCATATTCAAAAGCAGAGACATTACTTTGCCAACAAAGGTCCGTCTAGTCAAGGCTATGGTTTTTCCTGTGGTCATGTATGGATGTGACAGTTGAACTGTGAAGAAGGCTGAGTGCTGAAGAATTGATGCTTTTGAACTGTGGTGTTGGAGAAGACTCTTGAGAGTCCCTTGGACTGCAAGGAGATCCAACCAGTCCATTCTGAAGGAGATCAGCCCTGGGATTTCTTTGGAAGGAATGATGCTAAAGCTGAAACTCCAGTACTTTGGCCACCTCATGCGAAGAGTTGACTCATTGGAAAAGACTCTGATGCTGGGAGGGATTGGGGGCAGGAGGAGAAGGGGACGACAGAGGATGAGATGGCTGGATGGCATCACTGACTTGATGGACATGAGTCCGAGTGAACTCCGGGAGTTGGTGATGGACAGGGAGGCCTGGCGTGCTGCGATTCATGGGGTCACAAAGAGTTGGACACGACTGAACAACTGAACTGAACTGAATGGTCCTCATTACACCTCCCTACTCTACTCTTGCCTGCCCACCCCCCACCCATGACCCATGATCCACACACTGGACCCATCAAGCAGCAAGGATTCACTCTGCAAATTATAAATCAGATGACATGATTTAATCAGAGGCTTTCTGTTACACTGAAGTAAAAGCCAAATTCCATGACCATAAGGCCTAGATGATCTGCCACTTGTCTCTCTCATCTTTTACCACTTGTTCACTGTACACAAGCCACCTGACCTTCACTCTTCCTCTTCTTTCTGTCCCTAGAATGTGCCAAGCATTTGCCATCTCAGGCTCCATACTTGTTCTTTCCTTTCCTCAGAACCTTTTTACCTAGATGTTTGTATGACTAACTCCTTCTTGTCGTACTTCTCAGCTCAAATGTCTCTTCCTCAGAGAGGACTTCTGCAATCCCTAAATTAATTTAAAACTTAACTCTCCCCGTCTCCCTCCCCTAGTATCTCATTACCAGCTCTACTTTATCACTACGTAAACTTAGCCTGTTGACCTACGTCCTGTTAACTTACCTGTCTGTCTCACTTCCCTTGAGTGGAAGCTCCTTTAAGGCAAATACTGTCTTTTGTCTTGTTCAGTGCTGAATCTCCCACACTAGGCACAGGTTAAAAGTTCAATGGATACTTCTTCAAATGAATAAATGAATAGCTCAGCATTTTTTGGAGTAAATGTATGAAAAGAAAATTTGGCCTAATGTCAGATTATTATGTAATCCTAATAAACTAAAAAATTCTGATTCAGTAAATTTGGATGGGATACAGGAATTTTTAACAAATCCTTAGGAGACTCTGGGGCAGGGAATCACTCACCATAGTTTTTGGGTAACACTGGCTTCCCTGGTGGCTCAGACAGTAAAGAATCCACCTGCAACGCAGGAGACCAGGGTTCAATCCCTGGGTAGGGAAGATCCCCTGAAGGAGGGAATGGCTACCCACTTCACTATTCTTGCCTCAAGAATTTCACGGACAGAGAAGCCTGGTGGGCTACCGTCCATTGATTTATTCACTCTTGCAAGCTTTATGTAGGTAAGATGGCTTAGTTTTAAAGAGTAAGCTAAGTATTAGCAGAAATGAATCACTTGCCCAAAGTTCATAATTAGTCAGCAAGTGAATTCTAGAAACTAAAAAGTCTAATTTTAAAAACGCAAATCGTACAAGTTAAAATACACGCAGAGATTACCTCATCTATTTTATGCTAGTCATGATTTCTTAACTTTCATCATTTGTTTCAGTCATTCATAGCCTAGACTTTCATAACTCTATCTGAATGACTACAATGAACTATTTGGATCAAACAAAATATGTTTGTTTAAAGGACTTACCAGCAAGGGAAAATGAGAAACTTCAAAGGAAAAAGAAGCTAAAGAAAATGAGATCTTAGTTTCAAAAGCACACTGTATTTATAAAAGAAAAGTAATCAGATGTTGCTTTGAAAGATTTGCCCTCCAAAACGATCAGCATAGGTGGGATGTTTGACGAGTAATCGATGCCACTTTGTGCCACAGCATTACACCACAGCAACAGGCGCCTGGAGATGGTGGGCTGTGATCAAACTAGACTCACGTTTGACTAACAATACGTGCTGAGTTTGACACATAAGGCTAGTTGTTTGTACTAGGAATCTGGCAAGGTGTGCTACCGTTCACCCAAGTGATACATTAAAGCTCAACTCTACCTCCACAACAAAAAATCTGCACTGAATCTGCCTTTTCACTAGATAAATTTCAGATATCAGAGCTTTTGATATGACTCTAGGCAACAGGCAGCCACATTTACAAAGGGAGCACCTTGCCTTGCTCTGAATAGCAAACAGAACACGTCAGATCCAAGATCTAATTATATTAAAATCCTGGTTAAACTCCAGAGCATTTCCAGATGTCAAGTCTGTTACACCAAGTTCCTAATTCCTAAGGTATTCTCTCCCTTCCTTTTACTAGCCAGTAGGTCTTGCTTTAAGTTCACCTTTTATGGATGGAATATGGTCTGGAGCAGCACTGTCAAACAGAAATACAACGCAAATCATGAAAGCAAGTCATGTAAATTTTCTAGTAGCCACATTAGAAAACTTACCATTTTAACATTTAATCAACATGGAAAAATGGAGATTATTTTTCATTCATACTTTTAGGCTCTGATTCTGATATTCAGAATGCATTTTACAGCACACTTCAACTTGGACTAGCTGCAATTCAAGTGGTCAAAAGTCACACGTGAGTAGAGACCACTGTATCGGACAGTGAAGGTCTAGGGCCTTGTTACTCCAGGTGTGGCCCTTAGCATCATCTAGGAATCTGTTAGAAATGTTGACTGTCAAGTCTAACTCCAGATCTACTGAATGAAAATCTACAGTTTAAAAAGATCCCCAGGCAATTTGCATGTACAATAAAGCTTGAGAAATACTGGTTTAAGGAGTCATGCGTCTCAGGTTCTTAACCTGTCAAATGGAGGTGATAATCCTTACTTGCTAGGACTACTGTGAAGATTCTTGGTTTACTTAATAGACTTTTAATAATGAGATTGGCAAGGGGATCCAACCAGTCCATTGTGAAGGAGATCAGCCCTGGGATTTCTTTGGAAGGAATGATGCTAAAGCTGAAACTCCAGTACTTTGGCCACCTCATGAGAAGAGTTGACTCATTGGAGAAGACTCTGATGCTGGGAGGGATTGGGGGCAGGAGGAGAAGGGGATGACAGAGGATGAGATGGCTGGATGGCATCACCGACTCGATGGACATGAGTTTGAGTGAACTCCGGGAGTTGGTGATGGACAGGGAGGCCTGGCGTGCTGCGATTCATGGGGTCACACGACTGAACTGAACTGAATAGTTGAGATTTTAATGAATGGTTACTCTTATTAAAGAAGGCAATGTAATAGAATTGACCTTAGAGCTGGACAGGATGGAATATAAATTTGGGTTCTTTCAAGCTCTGGACCTTCCACAACTCATTTAACTTGAGGCTGAGTTTTCGTAACTATCTAAATTAGGGTTAATGCCTACCTTCAACAACTTACTGTTGTTGTCAGGTTGGGGCATGGCACATGGGAGGCATTCAGTAGTGGCTGCCATTCATATACACGTTTATACGTACATCCTACTGGCTGGGCCAAAC
The DNA here is from genome assembly GCF_003369695.1 of Bos indicus x Bos taurus. Taxonomy (NCBI): domain Eukaryota; kingdom Metazoa; phylum Chordata; class Mammalia; order Artiodactyla; family Bovidae; genus Bos; species Bos indicus x Bos taurus. The sequence goes on from NC_040078.1 coordinate 92,373,162, forward strand.
TAGAGTAGCAACAAATGACCCTAAGCTGCCTTAGTTCCCATGGCCTTCCATCCCAAACCAAAGTGTTACTTCTTGTGGCTCCAGTGTATATTTCACAAGGAGACCCTAAGAACAGCAAAAATGTTTATTTGAAAAAATTACTATGTATTGAAAATATACATTAGAAATTATTACAGACTTCCATAGCATTCCCCTCCCCCACCACAAAAGTAGAAATAATCGCTTGCTATGCTAATGCCATAGGTAAATTCAAACAAAAAGGAAAACATTATCAGCCCCCCTTCCTCATACATTAGCACTGGAAGGGGAGGTGGTCAACTTATATTTGCCAATCAATACGAATTTAGCAAGTCCCAGTCTTCAACAGCAAGACACACATATTTCTGCTTTGAAGTCTGTGAAGAGCTGCCCTGTTCCTTCTCTGGCTCCTCGAAAGCTCTCTTCTTGCTCTTCTTTGACTCCTGGCTTGACAGGGCTTCGTGTTTCAACAGTGGCCCATGGCAGTCTGCGGCCTTCTCTTTATAGAACTGGAGCTTCTCAGAAGAGTTCATGTGGGCCTCTGTCAGGGGATACTTCCCTGGGGCTTCTGTTCGAGCCCGCTTCCCATCTGTAAGGATGACAGAGGGAAGGGTGATGAGCTTACTATGCCAGCTGCCAATGCCTGCCCAAGCCCAGAAAAATGATCCAACGGAAGTGACAAGAGGCCCAAACAGGGTGAGTCTGGATTCATTTTCCCCGCTTTTGTGTGCCTTATAAAGTAATTTACAGCATATGCACCAGCACAGGTTGAGGGTATGTACTCAGAGAGATCACAGATTTACAGTCAAATCTCAGATCTGCCACTTCTTGGATAAATGACCTTGGGTAAGCTACTTGTCTAAGATTCAGTTTTCTCAGATAGGGATATAAAACCTACTTCATAAGGGTGACGTGAAGATATAAGAAGTAATATATGGTGCTTAGGACAATGCTTGGCACAACAGTGAAAGCTCAAAAAATGTCAGCTATTACTACTCAGAATCTGGACTTGACTCTGTCTTCTAAGACAGCCAAGTTTGCAGCAAAACTCTAGCAAATGATACAACTTTATTCTCTATCTTTTGGTATAGAATAAATGTTTTTTTATTTTTCTACTTTTATTTTCCCTTCACTTTAATTTTATCCTTTAACTCCTTTCAGAAAAAATTATGGTAAAATACACATAACATAAATTTAGCATGCTAATCATCTTTGAGTGTATAGTTCTGTGGCATGAAGTACATCCACATTGCTCTGTAAACATCACCACCATCCATCTGCAGAACTTTTTCAGCTTGGCCAAACTGAAACTTGGTACGGTAACTCCCCACCACCCGTCACCTCAGTCCCAACAACCATCATTCCACTTCCTGTCACTATGAACTTGACTATTCTAGGGACGTCGTAAGACTCACACATCTGTCCTTTTTTTTTTTGGCCACAGCACGCAGCATGTGGGATCTTAGCTCCCTGACCAGGGATCGAATTGTGCTGGCTGCACTAGAAGCGCAGATTTTTAACCACTGGACACCAGGGAAGTCCCAACATCTGTCTTCTGTGACTGGTGTATTTTACTTAGCAAGATGTCTCTATAAATTTCACCCATGTTATAGCAAGTGTTACAATTTCCTTCCTCCTTAAGGCTAAATGATATTCCATTGTATGTAAATACTACATTTTGTTTATCCATTCATCTGTCGATGGACACTTGGGTTGCTTCTACTTTTGGCTATACTTTAATTCCTTTTTAATGTTCTGTTTTCTATTTTTGTATCACTGCAAATCTTTTCTGGAACAAGACGGGATATATATAAACACATATGTACGTATATACATACGCTTAATAAGTTATTTTCCTGGTGCTGGTGCTCAAAGCTAAGTGTGAACTTACATTATAAGCCATGTTGACAGAGTATAAATCTTGGTGATCTAATTAAGTCAATATGATCATAATTAATCTTCCCACTGAGTGAAGATGAACTAAGTGCCCAAATAATCTAAGGGCGAAACACTCCAAAGGAAAGGGAATTTCTCACAGAAGTGCTGAGCTGCTGTTCGAGACTCCAAGGTTTCTTGCGGCTTCATAGCTTCCAGAGTCACACGCTCCCACTGCAGAACAATCTAATAAAATGTATTTGGAAAGATGTGAAGCCAAACAAAATCTCGAGTTTTTAATCTCAAGCTTTCCTTGTTCCCAAGTCCTCTCTTTCCATAATACAACCCCCCTGTGGTAACCTTACTTCAGACTATGATGAGTCTCTATTCCAATCTACAAATAAACTGCATGTACTTTACTAAAATTTGAAACCTTAGTCATAATACTTTTCACACATTCCTAGGCCCATTTTCACACCTTAGACTATACCAACTGTAATTCAAACTCTTGTACGTGTGTAAAATAACCACATTTCCATACTTTCTCAGGATACTTCATGATCAGTTTCCATTTTTTAAAACTGCTACAAATGTATTAATATATTTATTATAAGTTACTACAAATTCTTTTGAAAAATCTGGCTTAGTAGAAACTACACATAAATAAAGAAAAGACAACAATTATTAGTATTTCACATATACCATAAGTAACAAGAGCTTTAAATTCCACACTCTCATTATGGTATGTAATGAAATAATCATAAAGACAGACAAACATTTGCAAGACATAGAAGCAGCACAACACACAGTTTAAGAAATCAGTTCCAGAGTTAGCTCTGCCTTTACTAGCCAGGGGACCCTTGGCAAGTGATTTAACGGAGAAATTCTGAGACAGACATGGGGATGTAAAGGGACTCCTGTTAGATGGCCTCATTTTTCTGTGTCACCTGCTGAGAATGAGGCAGGAGAATGGAGTCAGCCTGTAACAGTTTCAATAAGAGAGCAATGGAAGTTAGATAAAGCACCGCTGCCACGTCCTAGGGGCCTAGCTGGGGCTGCATGGGGCGAGGCTGTATGCAGCCTCAACTTACTTTCAGTCCAAGCTGCTAGTTATTTTACTTCATCCTTAGCTTTGCAAGAGAGGTCCTGGTTTCTCCATTTTAGAGATGAATAAACAGAGCCCAAAACTGCCTTAAGTTGTATACCTACTGGGTTGCTGAGCCAGGACCCCAAACTCAGGCCTCTGACTCTCCAGCCTATGCTCTTTCCACCATGTCACCTGCTACCATAACCAAACCACTCCGAGCCCGTACATGACCATCCCATACCTGCCCCAAGTCCACTGGATGTATCCAGGACTCTTTCAGTGCTACAAACTTAGTCTGACAACGGATGCATGTAATGATTTCAGCATGCATTTACTGGACAAACTTCGAAGTACTTCTGAAACACTGACTCACCAGCACGCCTTCATGCTTACCTATAAGGAAGTGATGCTATCATGAGGTGGCTGGATAGGTCCACCGCCATGCATTACAGAGCGCAGCCAAGGAAGGATCCAGAACAAAAAGCTCAGTGGGTCCTCCAGGCCTCCTCCAATCAACACTGGTTTAAAGTATCTGAAGGCAACAGGCACCAACCACAGGCAAGCTGGCATCTACTGGTGCTCTACTACTTGGTTACCTTCTGAGTGCCTATTTTAGTCTGTACTTTACCAACTTGAGGAAGACCATCAAGAAGGTAAGACAGCATCAAAGCAAAGTTCAGCAAAGAAGCTGATAATGGGAGGGCACAGTCTGCTCAAACTAGCATGGTCTGATCTGAAAACATGGCCTCAGTACGTGCCACCAGCGTTTCCACCCGTACACGAAGGGTATCGGCTTCAATAAGTTGGACTAAGTGAATTTCCCTGAATGGGTCATCCAAGACCTCTACCTTCCCAGAAACAATAGCTCTCTGTACATAAAATACAATTTTTAAACCTAAGAAAGAAAGAGAATGGGAGCACTAAGGATTAAAAAAAAAAAAGACATTTCCTTACTAAGGAGAGTTAAGAAATTTGCCCCCTAAATGGGAAAGAGTTAGACTTGAATTTTAATCAGTGTAACTGTTCTCTTTTTCTGGTACACACATAGCTAAGAGAATCTCTCCTGGAGTTAGATCATACTGTTTTTTTTTTTGCATAGCAAGCAAGAATTCATTTATTTTCTGAGTCACTTATAAGAAGGCATTTTCTTCTAGGTCCAATAAGGATGAAGCACAGTCTAGCGACCAGAGCATGAGATGTAAGGACTAGCATCTAACAACTTTTCTCAAGTAACTGGGTTAGTTACAAGTCATCAGTGTCTCAAGTTTGACTGAAGATGACAGTTCAGCCGAAGAATACCAAGAGGATTAGCATCTATTCGAGTGTTGAATAAGACACTTGGAATTTATGAAGCCATATTAACTGTAGAAGAGAAAAATCTGCCTTACCTGATCAGCCCAGCCCTCTGTCTTGCAGTTACTGTGATCAAATTCCTTCAAAGGCACTTTGGAGTGAACGAGGCCGATGTGGGTCTGAAGCTTGTGTTTGACAGCTTTGATGTCCTAGTGAGGGAAGAAAGAAACGGTCAGCACAATCAACGCAATGGTCAGCACACACATGGGCAACACCGAACTTGTTCTCAGTAGGAAATAAACTCTATCATAGATACCAGCCCTTTCTGAATGTCGATTAGCAGAAGCAAAATACCAAACTGTATGTTTGTGAAAGTAAGAGAAGGGAACAGAAATCCTACCTTGAGTCCAGTCCCAGAGATATCTAAGCAGTTGAGTTTTCTAAAAGAAAAGAGGTATCCAATTCCTGCATCTGTTATCTCAGGGTTACCTAGATGTCAAAAACATAGGTGGTATTCTGTTACAGTTATAAGTATTGTTAAAATGCCAATAATAAGCTCAAGAAAAAAGGCCAAACAATGATAAAATATAAAATATTGAGAGAACAAACTTTTCAGAGTAAATTAAATATGGGAATCTATCTTTCCTATGAAGAGTCACACGAGATGATCCTTAAGATCTTTTATAGCTCTAAACTTCTAGGAGTTGGGGTTTAGCAGAGAAATTAGTGAACCAGATAGCTACTCCAAAGGGTTTAATTTGGAACCACATAAAAACAGCATATTCAAAACATGTATATTAAACATGTATATACACAGGTATATTAGACTTTGTTCATAGCCACTTCACCTCCAAAGTAAAAGATTTTAATAAGATTTTCAAGAATACTTAGACACAAAGACTATCACTGTCTTATTAACCTGCATTAAAAATATATATTTATTTTTGGCTGTGCTGGGTCTTTGTTTTTGTGCTGGGTAGCACGGGTTTTTCTCCAGTTGTGGCGAGGTGGGGCTACTCTCTAGTCACAGTGTGCTGGCTGCCCAATGCGCTGGCTTCTCTTGCTGTGGAGCACAGGTTCTGGGGCATGCAGGCTTCAGCAACTGTGGTACACAGGCTCAGTAGCTGTAGCCACTGGGCTCCAGAGCACAGGCTCAATAACTGCGGCACATGGGCTTAGATGCTCAGCGGTACCTGAGATCTCACAAACCCGTATCTCCTGCATTGGCAGGTGGATTCTTTACCACTGAGCCACCAGGGAAGCCCTGCATTTTTTAAAAACAATCCTTTCTTACACTGAATCTTCTCATATCAGAGAGAAGTGCATTTACCACTGGGTCCTCAAGAGCATGAGCACAGTGCTGGCACATTGCAGACACTCAAAAAAAAATCTGCTAAATGAATATACTTCCCGGGGAGGAAGGGAGGGCGTTTTTGTCTTCATCTTACAGAAGCCAAAACCAAGGCTCAGAGAGTTTAAATAACTTGCCCAAGGGCACACAGTAGCGGAGCAAGGAGTGTCCCCTGACCTCAAACACCTGCTTTCGCTACTCTTTTTTTTTTTCGCTACTCTTTTGACACTAACCATCCTGCCACATATTCAATACATGCTCAGTTAAATCATAACTCATCTTATAATCTTTCCACTACTGGAGTCAGTATCTGGTTCATCTTGAGTAAGCATCAAAATTGTGAATTTATCCAGATCTTTACCAAGAAATTATTGATAAAAATGACCTAGCTGACAGACACTATCAATCAGCAACTCAAAAATAAGTAAAAATGAGTCACATGTCCTCTGCGCTGTGAATATACAGTGAATATGACCTCTCTGCAGAGAATAAGCAGCATGAGTGAATCCTTAAGGGTTTTTACTGCCCTACAGAGTGGAACCATGGCAGGAAAGGTATCTGGCTAGGAGATAACCGTCTCCGGCTTTAGTCCTGCTCTGCCACTAACTTGCTAGGGCACCTAAGAATCACCCCTCAATTTTATCAGCTCTCAGACAAAGGGGAAGAACTAGTTGATTTCTAAGTCCATTCTTCCAATATTAATCATCTATAACTTCTAACAGAACTTACAAGATAAATCTAATAACGACAGATTTTCAAGGCCTCTCTTCATCACTCGAACTGGTGCCGTCATTTTCCGCACCCCGGCATCAGATAAACAATTATCCTTCAGGCGGAGTTGAGTTACACTAGGAAACAAAGTCCATGAGTAAATTACTTAAAGAGCATTTGAGAAAACCCAGTTATGAGAACATTTTCATAAATTTCATTTAAAAATGTATCTTCTAACCCTTGTTATTTCACACTTAATGCATTTAACAGAATTAAAGATCCTTTGATGCTGTTTCAGTTACTGTGTGAGGGTTGAGACCAAAGAAGCATGTAGTACTAGCCTCAGATGGTAGAGGGCACCATGGTGGAATGAGGTAAGCAGGGACTTCATTAGGATAAATACACTTGTTTCACACAAAAACTGCATTCTTGACAAATGTGTCAAAAACATTCTAAGTGTTGGGACAGTCTGCTAAAGAACTCCTATGAGAATCCTCCATATAAAGCACAATTCTTTCATTCTAATATTTTATAAATCCAATTTTCAGAATGGATTTATAAGGTATAGCCATCAGATCAGATCAGATCAGATCAGTCGCTCAGTCGTGTCCGACTCTTTGCGACCCCATGAACTGCAGCACACCAGGCCTCCCTGCCCATCACCAACTCCTGGAGTTCACTCCAACTCACGTCCATCGAGTCAGTGATGCCATCCAGCCATCTCATCCTCTGTTGTCCCCTTCTCCTCCTGCCCCCAATCCCTCCCAGCATCAGAGTCTTTTCCAATGAGTCAACTCTTTGCATGAGGTGGCCAAAGTACTGGAGTTTCAGCTTTAGCATCATTCCTTCCAAAGAAATCCCAGGGCTGATCTCCTTCAGAATGGACTGGTTGGATAGCCATAAGGCGATCCATTCAGCTAACCTGTAACTGGTGTTTTAATGTGCTCCACTGTCCCACATGCAAGAAATCGGAACTTTTATCAACCTCACATAAAAATACCTTTCTACAGGGCAGTATGTCGGTGTCACTTCCTAGGCAGGCCTGAGGGAAAAGACTAGACTCAGGTTTGTAGTGCTTTTGTCCTTCTGGGTATTTATGAAACCATAAAGGAGTCCATCTGGCCTTCTCTTTGCAAGCCAGACTGAGATCAGTCGGACTATTTATGAAGGGTGTGAACTGGGTGATTTCTTTAAATTATGGTTCTTGAAAATAATTTCTATGGCTGTCTTTTACTAGTTCACTTTTTAAATGATTTACCGCTCAATGACAGTTAAAATAGAAAATGATAATGATTGCAAAAATTATATAACTTCTCATCTCTTGCTAGAATGAATCAAGGCAAAATCATTTTTCAACCCAGGTAGTGTCAAGTACTGCATGTCGAAATAAATTTTATTTAGATAAAAGAACCTACTGACTTACTTTCCTTACCTGTCCAATCAACATTGCTTGTATCAAGTAAATGGAGACTGAAAATATTTTAGAAAAAAAAGTTAGCAAACAAACACAGGACTGGGAAGTAATTAACATCCTTCCCACTGGATCACCCTTTAAAAAACAAAACAATTCATTTACAAATGGTGGTAGGTCAATACCTAGACAGGGCCTCATTGGTGAGATGTTCTAGAAGTTCATGCTCATCTCCAAGCTTGCAACAGGAAAGATCCAGACAGGTCAGCTCCCGGAAAGACTTAATCTCCTCGAGTTTTTCTGAAATCACCAGGTATCTGTAGGGCATGGACAGCAATCAACAGCTTTTCTTTTCCTTCTTTTAAAACATCACCAAATGAGGCTTTGTAATACATCAACATTCCATCAGGACAAGATACAACGTAATAAGCAGACTTTACTGATTACTATGTAGGCACAAGTTATAAAAACTTTAAATTTTAAATATATAAAAACATACAAGCAAAGGCAAGACACAAGAGAAAATATCTGCTTTGTTAGAAGTCAGACCTTGGGGTCAGTGTTGGGAGTTTTTCAGAGAATTTCCAAACTTCAGGATACTCATAATTTTAATCACTCATTCTTTTAAGGTTGCTTTTTACTTAATGCTAAATATCTAGTGCTTTGAAAACTGGAACAGGCCAAGAATTCTGGATTCTAACCTGTACATGCCCAACAACATACCACATCAAAGATTTATTTGTCACATCAGGTTTTATCTTCCCTACTTGTTTGGGTAGTTGCCCACTCCCCGGTGCCACAGTTAGCCTGCTAACTTTATTCCAAAGTTATGTGCAGCATGACTACGACAAGGACTCATTCCAAACTAGACGGTTATTAAGACAAACCTGTGAGCACGGACACTTTAATTACACTGGGCACGAGGCCAGACTGCTATCATGGAGTATCAGAAGGCCTCTGGAGAGGAAGAGATTAAAAAGACACTGCTGTGGTCTCCACCCTGCTTTCTAGTTGTCCATCTATTTCATATGAGCTCAGCAAGAAAAAATGAAAAGGGATTAGAAGTGACAGGAAACAGGAGAGGAGCCTAAAAAAAAACAGGGAAAGGGAAACGCCTGTGGCAAGAGCATGCCTTTCTCATCCATTTTCCTCACAGACGTCTAGAAGTTTTCATAGTGAGATGGTTCACTAGGATCAGTGGGCTTATATTTAAAAGTGTTCACATTTCTCTTCTGTCACCAGGATCATAATTATCAAAAAGAGCACTGAATAATCCAAGGACAAGAAGGGCGTCAGATCTATTTCCTGCCTACTTCCAATCAGAATAAGATACACTGAAGCTCATCACTGGCCTGACCGCTGGGTACAGATGGCCTGGGGCACTGATACCCCCTCTAAGCTGCCTGGTGACCAAGCTCAGCTGGGTACACAAATGAGCCTTATTTACTCAGACATATTTTAATTACACTGTAAATAAAGCTCCTGTTTTCCATCTTCCAATCATAGAGTTGAAGTGGGTTAATGGGGATTTGGGGGATTAATGGCAATTAGAGAAAGGAAAACACACATCCTTTGGTCAATTAACTAAAAGATTTTTAGGAACTGTGAGACATGGGTTCTCTGGGAAGGCACAATGATGTATAACATGATTCACAAACATTACAAAAATCAAGACGAAGAAACGAAACGTGCAAAGCCACAGACACTAGATGCTTATCCAGGACACAAATGAAGTTCTAGGGTCTTGCTGAAAATTAATCTTCCAACTTTCCCTTCAAAAAGTTCTGAAGAATATAATGGAGAAGCAACAGAACGAACACATTTTAGTGTCAGACCTGAGTTTGGATTTCAGCAAGGCTAATGTCAGACTTTATTTTTGGGGGCTTCAAAATCACTGCAGATGGTGACTGCAGCCATGAAATTAAAAGACACTTACTCCTTGGAAGGTAAGTTATGACCAACCTAGACAGCATATTGAAAAGCAGAGACATTACTTTGCCGACAAAGGTTCGTCTAGTCAAGGCTATGGTTTTTCCATCCATACGTCACATCCAGTCACGTATGGATGTGAGAGTTGGACTGTGAAGAAAGCTGAGCACCGAAGAATTGATGCTTTTGAACTGTGGTGTTGGAGAAGACTCTTGAGAGTCCCTTGGACTGCAAGGAGATCCAACCAGTCCATTCTGAAGGAGATCAGCCCTGGGATTTCTTTGGAAGGAATGATGCTAAAGCTGAAACTCCAGTACTTTGGCCACCTCATGCGAAGAGTTGACTCAATGGAAAAGACTCTGATGCTGGGAGGGATTGGGGGCAGGAGGAGAAGGGGATGGCAGAGGATGAGATGGCTGGATGGCATCACTGACTCGATGGACGTGAGTCTGAGTGAACTCCGGGAGTTGGTGATGGACAGGGAGGCCTGGTGTGCTGCGATTCATGGGGTTGCAAGGAGTCGGACGCGACTGAACTGAACTGAATTACTTGTATGATTGTAAGAAAGTTATTTAACCTCTGCAAGTCTCAATTTCTCCAGCTAGAAAATGGAGCTGATGATTATTTTAAGGATTATTAAGAAAATTAGAAAAAAAAAGTTTCAAAAGTAAACAGCATCTTATAGGCCCTCATTAAATGGTATGTGTGCTTGTACTAAGTCATGTACGACTCTGTGAGGCTATGCACTGTAGCCTGCCAGGTTTTTCTGTCCAGGGGATTTCCCAAGCAATAATGCTGGAGTGGGTTGCCATTTCCCCCTCCAGGGGGTCTTCCCTACCTGGGTCGAGCCCGAGTTGCCAGCACCTCCTGCATTGGCAGGCACATTCTTTATCACCGAGGCACCTGGGAGGCCCCATTAAATGGTAATAGCTATTACTTCAGTCACAAAGGGTGATATTTTAAGGAAAACATACTTGCCTCCTGTGACCGTCAATGGGATTAAAAATCAGAGGGAAGAGACGGTTTTACAGGTTGAAACATATAGACAGTTTTCTCCTTTTGGCAGGCAGCTTTGTGACCCAACCCCAAACAGCAAGTGCCTGCACTAAACCAATTACCTTATTTTTCAATTCTGGTAAAACCTTTGTTGCTGCAGCTTCAGCTGGGAATTGCAAATACAAACCCAAATCTCCTGCCCTCTTCCTATTTCCCTTCAGGGATTCAAAAGGAGAAGGCAAGTTTTCAATCACAACTGAAAATCCTACCCCTATATTTGGATAAGACAGCACTGTCTGATTACTTATTTGGAATTGTTGCAATAAAATGAGTCAAGAGATTGTTAAAAATGTTTCTTATATTTTTCTGATTATAAGGAAAACATTCCTTGGAAAAAAACTAAAATCTAGAAAATTATAAGGAAAATTAAAACCAATTTCAATTCCATTATCTAAATTACATTTCAGTGGGCTTCCCTCTTTTCCCCGCTATATATGCAATGCATATAAAATTTTCTGTTTTTTCACAAACAAAATTGGGATCATATATGTAATTTTAATTATTCTTTTTCATTTGTTATATAATGAACAATTTACCACATCATTTTAAATGATCTTTGGATATTATCTTAACAGTTACACGATTACTTAGTTTCCTCTTGTTGGATATTCAGCTTCCAGGTTTACATTATTACAACTAGTACTACATTGAACACCCTTACGTAAAGTATTTGTTCTCATATTTGATGATCACATTAGAAATTAGAACAGACTCTTGATACAATGATACAGATGATTTTAAACAAATGATACAGATATTTTTAAGGCTTTTGCTACATACTGCCAAGTTGCTTTCCAGAAATGCTACATTATGTGCTCATTAAATGTGAATGAAAGTGCTATTCTCATCCAATTTGACCAGTGGAACAGTATGCAGACATCACATGGGATAAAAAGCATTTTCCCCATTGTAAGGATTACCTAAGCTATAATGGTAAATGGAGGAAAAAGCAGAATACAAGTTATAGAGTATATTCACAAATGTACAAAGATACATTATTTGAAATGATTACCATGAAGGATCTCCAGTATTCTTGCCTGGGAAATTCCAGAGAGAGAGGAGCCTGGCAAGCTACAGTCCCATGGGACTGCAAAGAGTCTGACATGACTTAGCAACTAAACCACCATCACCATGAATGATGGAACTATAAACTTTATTAAACAGTTTTATGTTTCTCAAATAGTATGTATTTGCCTTTATAAAATAATTTTAAAACAATATTTATATCATAACTATTTTTCATTGTTCTAATTTTTCCACAATGAACATAAATAACTTGGAATAAAAAATGAAGGAGTAAAATGTACTTTTTCCCTTCTTTTTATCATATGCCTCCTGGTTCATTCAGTTCAGTTCCTTAGTCATGTCCGACTCTTTGCGACCCCATGAACCGCAGCACACCAGGCCTCCCTGTCCATCACCAACTCCCGGAGTTCACCAAAACTCATGTCCATTGAGTCAGTGATGCCATCCAACCATCTCATTCTCTGTCGTCCCCTTCTCCTGCTGCCCTCAATCTTTCTCAGCATCAGGTGGCCAAAGTACTGGAGTCTCAGCTTCAACATCAGTCCTTCCAATGAATATTTAGGGCTGATCTCCTTTAGGATGGACTGGTTGGATCTCTTTGCAGTCCAAGGGACTCTCAAGAGTCTTCTCCAACACCACAGCTCAAAAGCATCAATTCTTCGGTGCTCAGCTTTCTTCACAGTCCAACTCTCACATCCATACATGACCACTGGAAAAACCATAGCCTTGACTAGACGGACCTTTGGACAAAGCAATGTCTCTGCTTTTTAATACACTGTCTAGGTTGGTCATAACTTTCCTTCCAAGGAGTAAACGTCTTTTAATTTCATGGCTGCAATCACCATCTGCAGTGATTTTGGAGCCCAGAAAAATAAAGTCTGACACTGTTTCCCCATCTAATTGCCATGAAGTGATGGGACCAGATGCCTTGATCTTGGTTTTCTGAGTGTTGAGCTTTAAGCCAACTTTTTCACTCTCCTCTTTCACTTTCATCAAGAGGCTCTTTAGTTCTTCTTCACTTTCTACCATAAGGGTGGTGTCATCTGCATATCTGAGGTTATTGATATTTCTCCCAGCAATCTTGATTCCAGCTTGTGCTTCTTCCAGCCCAGCGTTTCTCATGATGTACTCTGCATATAAGTTAAATAAGCAGGGGGACAATACACAGCCTTGAAGTACTCCTTTTCCTATTTGGAACCAGTCTGTTGTTCCATGTCCAGTTCTAACTGTTGCTTCCTGACCTGCATACAAATTTCTCAAGAGGCAGGTCAGCTGGTCTTGTATTGGCATCTCTTTCAGAATTTTCCAGTTTATTGTGGTCCACAGTTGAAGGCTTTGGCATAGTTAATAAAGCAGAAATAGATGTTTTTCTGGAACTCTCTTGCTTTTTTGATGATCCAGTGATGTTGGCAATTTGATCTCTGGTTCCTCTGCCTTTTCTAAAACCAGCTTGAACATCTGGAAGTTCATGGTTCATGTATTGCTGAAGCCTGGCTTGGAGAATTTTGAGCATTACTTTACTAGCGTGTGAGATGAGTGCAATTGTGTGGTAGTGTGAGCATTCTTTGGCATTGCCTTTCTTTGGGACTGGAATGAAAACTGACCTTTTCCAGTCCTGTGGCCACTGCTGAGTTTTCCAAATTTGCTGACATATTGAGTGCAGCACTTTCACAGCATCATCTTTCAGGATTTGAAATAGCTCAACTGGATTCCATCACTTCCAGTAGCTTTGTTTGTAGTGATGCTTCCTAAGGCCCACTTGACTTCGCATTCCAGGATGTCTGGCTCTAGGTGAGTGATCACATCATCGTGATTATCTGGGTCGTGAAGATCTTTTTTGTACAGTTCTTCTGTGTATTCTTGCCACCTCTTCTTAATATCTTCTGCTTCTGTTAGGTCCGTACCATCTGTCCTTTATTGAGCTCATCTTTGCATGAAATCTTCACTTGATTTCTCTAATTCTCTTGAAGAGATCTCTAGTCTTTCCCATTCTATTGTTTCCTCTATTTCTTTGCACTGATCGCTTTTGGTTAGCCTTGTTTTAATGGTCATATTGATTGTGCATCTTAAAAGTAAGCTGCCTTTCACATTTTGAATGACAAAAATTCACATAACGGTATACTATACGGCTATTTTAAAAATCTACACAGATTTTTGGCGAATAATTTTGAAAATATGTGAAAGAGCAAAGTGCTTAATAGTGTGAGCACTATGTTGCATTTGTATAACGAAGAGGAGAGCTATATATGCATGGGTATGTACAGAGTATTTCTGGAATTATGTAAAGAAAACTGGTAACAGTAGTTGCCTCTGGGAAAGAGCAAAGGAGAGAGATGGAAGGAAGGCTTATGTTTCACTTTACACCCTTTTGTGTTTGTGTTTAAGTCCTTTTCTGTGTAATTTTTTTCAAGGTTTTCTTTTTAATTAGTAGATGCCTTGAAAGTTATTTTACATGATAGTGGTATAAGAAATTTAAATAAGTCAATAAAAGTGTATGAGCAAAGGCAATCATAAGAGAAAACACATGCTCTGTTAGAAAATAGATGGTGGTTCTCGCGTTGGGACCTTATCGAAAATTTCTAAACTTTAAGATACTTGAAATTTTAGTCACCTCTTCTTCGAAAGCTGCTTTTTATCTAATGTTCAATATCTAATAGTCTGAAAACTGGAACGGAGAGGAGAATTCTGGGTACTAATCTTCACATCCCTGAGAGTATACCAAGAGATATCTGGCAGATCACATCTTGTCTTTCCTATTTTCTCCTACTAGAAAAGTTGGTAGATGAGTATTTTCTATCTAATGAAAGAGCTGTGGCAATCAACTAATCCTTATAAAGTGTTTTCAAAATAAATAAATTAAAAAACAAAAACACTAACAAAAACAAAATAAAGCTAAGTGCTATCTGGGAGGGTGAGGGAAGGGAGAAAGACAATGATTTTTCTCAAAATGGCCTACCACTTCATGTTTGAAAATCCTAAACTCAAGTGCTGTTTGATGGGGGGAGCCCCCAAGCCCACTAAGTCCCAGAACCTGACAGAATCAACACACCCAACAAAACGCTCACTATCATAATCAGAACACCCACCTGTTTCGCAAACACAAGGAGCAAAGCACCAGACTTCCATAGGCCTCAGTGAACTTCTGTAAAGCCCTCAGCCCCGCACCGGGCTCTGTGAATTTCTGTCTGGCTTCAGCAGCAGAGAACAGCTTTTCAGCAATCTGCTCAGGAAAGCCGATAAGGGAATCAATGTGGTCAACATTGTCAGAGATGAAGCCCAGGACAAGGCTGAAGAGGGATTTGGCAGAGTACCGAAGATTTCCCTCCCGGGTGTATGTGAAGATGAAATGATCAGTCTTCTCTTTCTGTGCAGTGTCATCTTCCCTGTTCATGCAAAGCTCCACAGAAAAGCCTTTGGGAAACAGTCTGAAAGGCCTTGGCTTCTGCAGGCTACTCCTAACATCATCCAAGGCCAGATTGACCATGTGCAGTTGCCCATTTTCTCGCACGTAGATGGGCCCTGAGTCCAGATGGTTTTCTGAGTTGAGGTAGTACGACATTGCCTTGGTTGTGACTGTAAAAGCAAGGTACAAGGGAAGAAAACCCAATTAAAATGCCATTTGTAAAATGTAACTTCACCATGCTGTGCCCAGAGCTTTATGAGCCTACCAGGCAGGCCCTCTGGCTGCTCTGGTGAATCAAAGCTTACCAGTTGCCTGTGAACCCTGGCACTGGAGGCTGCATCTGTTACCTTGACCTGGAAAGCCCGTTCCTGCTCTTCCCTTTCTTGTCTGTCTGGTGAAGTCCTATTCATCTTTCAAAAACCAGCTCAAATCTCATTTCTAAAATTCACTCTAGGGTCTCCCTGTTGGTTCAGTAGTCAATAAACCACCTGCTGATGCAGGGGGCATGGTTTCAATCCCTGGTCTAGAAGATTCCACATGCCTCAGGGCAACTCACCCATGTACTGCAACTACTGATCCCGCTTATCCTACAGTCCATGCTTCTCAAGGGAGAAGCCACCACAGTGAGAGGCCTGAGCACCACAATGAGAGAGCAGCCCTGGCTCGCCACAACTAGAGTAAAGTTCACTGAGCAATGAAGACCCAGCACAGCCAAAACTAAATAAGTAAATAAATAAATAAAGTTCACTCTAAGAGAGTTATCATAGAAGTGGAAGACAAGTCACTGGCGAGCAAAGTCATGGTAGCATAGCAGACAGTAGCAAAACAACTGAGAATAATCCCAGTGTCCAACGAGGGTGTTATTACAGAAATGTTACATGCACACCATGGAATGTTACACGTCCATCAAAATGATACAATTTTTATTGACTTGCAAGTTATAAATATTAATAGTAACATGTAGAATTTACTATTTGTATTTTAAAATATGTTTTCACACAGAACAAAGGCTAGAAACTAATAACTCCCTTCCTTGTTACCCTGGCACCTTCCACACATTTATTACGCTTGGCTCGCATTTCTGCTAATTTATTTCTAGGCGTGTCCTGCTGATTTGAGCTCCTTGAGAGCAGAGATCATGTTTAATTCATTCACCCTAACACAGTGCTTTGGCATGTAGTAGTCCCTGAGCAGACAGTCATGGAACTAAAGTTTACTCTTTTACAAAACTTTACACAGAACACAAGGAACACATTTTTTTTTTTTTGTATCCACAAACAAAGACCTCCATCACAAGAGCTAACTAAAATCTATTAAGCTGAGATGCTAGATCCAAGGGCTAGAATAGTTAGCTCTCATTCCTTAATTTCTTCAGTTAACTGGCACTGCTGAGGTAAGGCAAAATATCAAAAACAGCAGGATATTTATGCAATCATGTAGATGACATTTTATGCCCAAGTACTAATTGGAATAAATATTTGCTTTCCTGAGGAATGGTGAGATTTCAAAGTATTTGAGAAATTGCCATGCTAAATAAAATGAAGTATGATTATCACTGTTACAATTTTTAGGTAAAATTTAATATAATACAGGTCAAATAGCTGCTATTATCTCTAAAAGACAGATTGACTTTTAGAGTGAACCAACCCAGCTTTGTCTGCATTAATGCAGGGCTAGAATGTAGCTCTGAATTCACCCACTTAAAAGTGTCAATCAATCAAGTCAGTGATCAAAAATGCTGACGCTGGGAAGATAAACAGTGATCCTGTTGCAGGCATCAGTATGATCCATGTTTCTCCAGAGGATAATTATGTGTGTAAAAGTACACCAGAAAAGAGGGCCCTGCCACGCCACGCCCAAGAGCTCATTCTTTCCTGCTCATCTTATGCTTTATTCTCTGGCCAAGCCATACTACCCAGGTTAAGTTGGCTGTGTTCTCTCGTCCCAGTGGCCTTTGCACATCCTGCTCCCTTTGGCTGGAACATCCTTCTCAGCTGCCCTGACCTAGCTGATTCCTAGTTCTCACTAACAGCTAGCTCAACCTCATCCCTCTCCTGGGAAGACTTCCTAGCCCCTGCACTAGTGCACGTGTCTCTGGTTTTTCCAGAGCACCAAGGTCTGTCTCTTTGTATATAGCACTTAGCACTGTGTACTGTCTGTTCACTTGTTAATATTTCCAAAGTTGTGAGCTCTTTGAGGGCAAGGCACTTGTTGGATTCATCTCTCTTTTTTCAGGCCAACACAATGCCTAGCTTGAGTAAGCCCTCAGTAGATATTTGCTGAACCAAACGAGAGGAAGACTGAGACCTCAGAAGAACAGACTTAGGGCTCTGAGCTGCAGGGCCTGCTGATACTGTTGCTAGGAGCCAGCTCCTCTTCCAGGCAACAGCTGCAGGCTCCTCCCCCAACTTGCCAGACCCTTTTGCAGGTGGTAGAAGCAAAGAGCATGATGGGAGTATATTGTTACTGGTACTACCAGGGAGGGGGGAAAAAAAGAATCTAAAAAACAGAAGAAAAAAAAAAATCCTGTCACAGTGCCAACTCTCATAACCCATATTCTTGCCAGTATTCAGTGCCTCTGCTAAGGTGATAATTTTACTTATTCTAAGCTTTTCTTCTAGGGGTAAGCATGTGGTTCCTTCAATCTCAGAGAGTTTAATTCTGATGAGGAGACAAAGCAGATCCCCTTTGGTCTTCTCCTCTGGACTTGAACATTCATAGTCCTTCTCTACCTGTAGACCTGGAAGTAGATACCAGGCATAGCCCCACGTAAGAATGAACTGATTTAAAAGTGGAAAGACAAATTCTATGGAAGTTAACACAAGGAATCAGCACACTATAAAACCCCTGGCAATGAAACAGGGTCTGCTCATATGTAGCAACCCTAGCCATCACTCCTAATAGTGCCGCCCATAGATTCTAGGGTAAAACAAACCGATGAATGGAGGACCACTTCCGGCGAAAATCAGAAAACTGATTCCATCCAGCAGAGGGCACAAGAAGTCGGGGACCAAAGTGAAGATGCTAACCCAGGCTGCCAAAAATCCCAGCAGCTTCTGCTTCCACGGATTTTTTTTTTTTTTTTTTTTCTTTTTTGGACCTTAGTTCCCTGATCAAGGACTGAACCCAATGCGCCCCTGCATTGGGAGTGCAGAGTCTTAACCACTGGACTGTCAGGGAAGTCTCACATGAATCATTTTCAAAACAGACATAGTTCTGGCTATATTTTACCTTTACTTTTTTACTTAAATTACTCATGAAATGCTAGTTCTCTTTCTAAATGATGAAAAAATCAAATAATTCCTGAAGAGTAAAACCTACATCATTTGTCCAGAGATGCCAAGGGCTCTCTGTTCTTCAACTATGGTACCTAAGGAACGGACCATGATCAGGAAATTCCAGGGACCTTTGATTTTTACTACTAAATTTGTGCATCTTGCTCCCAACAAGGAGCAAGCTTCCTAAGAGTTTCTGAGGTACCATAAAATGATCTAAGAATTATATTAATGTTTAAGCCTTTCAAAGTTAAGAACTGTAAAGGCAAGAAAATTCCAAAGTTTCTGTAACTTGGCTCTGCTTGTTCCTGGCTATTATACAGAGTGGTCTATTATAAGGGACAGAGTCTATTATCAGGAGACAGAGCCTGTTCTGTATCATGGCAAAAATCCTACACGAACTGGAAAATTAAAGTAATTAATATGTGAAAGAATAACAATGTTCAGTGAAGGTCTGTATTAGCTATATTTCATATTAGAGCAACAGAATAACAAGGTAGCCTCTGATAGTTTTCCAGCCTGTCTCTGGAGAGGTGGTTTTGTAACCCATAAAATCTCATAGAAAACTATTACAATAGTACATGTTCTAGTATTTGGTCACCACAAATGAGCCATGAACATGTCATTTCATCAAATGAATAAAACGTAGCCTTACTACATTAAAAATTCAGTTCTCTATTGCCTCTTCGAATAAGAGGCAAGATAAAATAAGTGATGACTAAACATGGCTTTTTAGAACTTGAAGCCAGTTCACCAAGCAAGAACCATGACTATCCAGTAGAGGGGACTGGAAAGATGGAGTCAGGGAAGCAGACTACAGGAGACAATTAAAATTGTGAGCTGAGCCTACAGTTATGCAATTTGAAAAGAAAAAGAAGAAAACACCTAATTTTAGTAGGTAAAGTAAGACAGCAATCTCTCAGTAATAATAAGCCATAGTAAGACTATGATGATAATAATAGTGGGTGTGATAGCTCCCACTGAGTTGCCAAGCACTGTTAGGTACTATATTAAATGCAGTTCTCAACAATCCTATGACGTAAGGTTCGCCATTTAATAAAGGGGCTCAGAGACTAAAGTAACTTACTTAAGAAACAGAACTAGTAAGTGGCAGGGCCAGAATTCAATCTCAAAGCTGTATCACTCCAAAAGCTCAAGCTCTTTTCACTGCATGATGCTGTCTCTCAAGAATAAAAATATGACATCAGCTTTAAGGATAAAAAAAAAAATGTTAAAAATTAATCTCACCCACCTGTTTGAGCCCTCTGGTATTCACTGACTCAAGCTGGGGAGGGGGGGTGAGAGAGGGCAGAGATAAAAAAAAAACAGTGGACATCTGAGAAAAGAGTTGGTGGGAACTGAGCCAGGACAATAGCTACACTGGGGCTTTCCCTCTTTCCTCTGCCAGGGCAGAAATTACCCATATCCACACACCAGGAAAACATCTGTCACTCCATGGCCTTCATCCCAAGGCTGCAGACACCCTCGGTTTACTTGAAAATGCAGTATTCTTAAGCAAATGTCTAACATAAAAACATGAATGGAAACTAGTTCCAAACCACCAATAACCAAGTAACAATCTTAGGTTTATTGTTCTGGATCACCACCATTATTCAATTCTCAATTCATTTCTTTTGTTTTATAACTTGCACTTGCCTACCTGCCTTCTCTCCCATACCTAGCTCCTTATTTGCCTCTTCGGAGAGGCCAATCTCTCCTACATCCTGACATCTGACAGTTTTTCTACCGGCCAACTGTAGAGCTTCTCACACAAAATCCAATCTCTGCACCAAAAATCCTAATCCTCTCCTTTCACCCACTCCCAACTCCCCTGCCCTCAACTCTCAAACCTCACGCCCTTCCAATCTTTCCATGATCCTTCTGAATGTGGCTCCCGGTGGCCCAGATCCAATCACACCTTCACCTGGCTCTCCCTCCTCCCACCGCACCATTCCACCCCCACCCTCCCTAACCCCCTGCACTCTTTCTCTGTCCTTTATCGCGTAGTCTTCCCTTCCTCCCACTCTCTGAGATTCCCTCTCCTGGGACTCCAAACTCTCCATCTTTCCCTCCTCTTCTGCCCTCAACCTTCAAAATCTCCTTCCTTCATGACTCAATGTCCAACTTCACAGTCCACAGCCCCAACTTTTCTCCCCTGCCCCCAAACCCCACCCTCTCTCTTATTCTAATCCTAGATCCTTTACTCCTAGCACTCCTCAAATCCCCTTCCCTCTCCCCCTCCCCAGTACTGCAATTCTCCATTTCTGTCTAAATTCCCATGCGTGACCCTCCCCAAGTGCACCCAAGCTAATCCTGCTCCCTCTTCCCACCCAGGCCCCGAACGAACCTCAATTCTCACCCGCCCCATACCCTAGCCCAGCATCAACTCCACCCATAAACCCATCTCTGACACCCCTAGATCCTCACCCTCACGTCATTCACCCAACCACACCCCAGCCCCGACCCTCTCGGTCTTCCCCTCCCCTCTCCCACCCCTCCCTCAAACCCCACACCCGCCCCCACTCGCAGCCCCGGGATCCGTGAGCGGCCCAGCCCGCGGCCGCCACCTACCTGTGCCCCTGTCTGGGGCAGCCAGCGGCAGCTCCTCTGTGGCGGCTCCCTCCTCCTGCCGCGCGGCTGAGGCGGGGAAGCGGTTCCGCGCCCCCGGCACAAAGCTAGGGAAGGTGGGACACAGAGTGGGAGGGAGTAAGGAGGGGGCTGGGGGCGACCTGGCGCCGTGAGACCGCGGGGCCGGCGGGGGCGGGCGGGGGGGAAGACTGGGCAGGGGAGGCGCGCCTGCGCGAGACCCGGCATGAGGGGCGGGGTCGGACTTGGAGGCGGGGCCGGGCCCAAGGCCGGCGACCTGAGGACCGAGGGGTCCGAGCTGGAGCTATGAGGACTGCGCGTGCGTGCTCGCGCGAGAGGGGTCGCTTGGGTCTCACTTTGCTGATCTAGCTTTGCTCGGGGAGGGAAGGTTACGCGTGCTCCGACCCTTGTCTAGGGAAAGGCCCTTGCCTAGGGAAAGGCCCTTGCCTACTGAAGGCCCTTGGGCGGGGCTACGGCGCTCAACCCGCGCGGTAAAGAGGACGGGGGCGTGGTCTGGGGGCGGGGCCTGCAGGCGAGGTGGCGCGTAGGAGCTGGGAGTACAGCTGTGCGCGACCGGATTTCGACGGCTAGGCGAAAGGGGGCGGAGCTGGGGCGTGGCTGGGGGCGGCACGCAGCGCAGGGTGGGGCGGGGGCGGGCGGAGCCTGTGGGGCGGGGTGGGGCGAAGAGCCAGGAATAGGATTGCTTGCCAGGAGGCCTGCGGAGAGGGGGGAGGGGCGGGGCTGTAGGGAGATCCCGACTCCCCGCGTTCCGCGAGCTCGGAGCTAACCGGAAACAGGCGAGCGGGGCTGTGCGGCCAGCCCTGGGGGAGGTGGGATCCTGGCTGGACGAGGTCGTAGGAGGGGGATGCTGGTGGGGGAGGAAGCGACCGAGCGTGGCCGGTTATTGTGAGGAGACCCGCGGAGAGGAGGCGGAGGACGGCGGGCGGGTGCTGAGGGGACCCGGATGGTGGAAGCCTGACGCAGGTCTGTTCTCTGAGTCCTGGAGACAGTAGTGGCAGCCCACGAAATTTTTGGAAGGCAGAAATAATGTTTTGACCCCCCAAAAGGGGAAATCAATTCCGAATCGAAATTAATAAAGGTATCAAGATGTAACCTATCAACTGGAACGTAACCCGTATACTTAAGGGTTGTATTTGCTGTATTAATAGGATATGGGCTCATATATTTTATGTAATTGGGGCCGGGCGTCCAAAAGTATGTGTTTGGAGCTCTTGGAGGTCTTGAAATGGCTTTGAACTGGAGGTGAAAGGGTGGCTAAGTGGCACTAGGTTTAGAGGAGGATAGGCATCAGGGAAGTCCAGGGTCAGGGAATTTTAAAAATGCAAAGGATGGCATCCCAGAGTTCACCGCCTTTAATGAACTGAGGCCCTGAGTGAAAACAAATGAATTAAGTACGGCCTCACAGGACGGGGAGTTAGACTACACCCTGAACCTGCATTTTTGGAGTTACGAAGCAGCATATCTGCCGAGTTGTTTTTTGGGGTTCTTTGGGATTGGTTTGCCACTTTCTCGTTAACTACAACAAAAACCTTTAAAGTGAACCCAAATTCTACCACTTCTTGTTATTTGAATAATTCCACCCAACAGAGGAAAAAGGAAGGATATTGGTGGCTATGCTGCTGCTGCTAAGTCGCTTCAGTCGTGTCCAACTCTGTGCGACCCCATAAGATGGCAGCCCAACAGGCTCCTCTGTCCCTGGGATTCTCCAGGCAAGAATACTGGAGTGGGTTGCCATTTCCTTCTCCAGTGCATGAAAGTGAAAAGTGAAAGTGAAGTCGCTCAGTCGTGTCCGACTCTTGGCCACCTCATGGACTGCAGCCTACCAGGCTCTCCGTCCATGGGATTCTCCAGGCAAGAGTACTGGTGTGGGTTGCCGTTGCCTTCTCCATTGGTGGCTATAGGAGGTGTGAAATGAGTTTTGTATTAAAGTTTGCTTCCTTCAGACAAGTTAGGTTATAAGAATGTGAGGTTAGAACAAAACTGAACATTTGGAGATTATACTCTCTTCCTTATTCATCTACTACATACACATCAATGCTAGATATATTTCTCTAAAATAACGCTTTTGTAAAGCAGGTTCTCTCCTTGCTTTACAAGTCTCTAACCCCCACGTTGTCACCCACAAATAGACTACCTCAGGATTTTCCCACCTCTACACTATTCACATTTTCAGTCAGATAATTATTTGTTTTAGGGGAGTGTCCTGTGCATTGTTGGGTATTTAGTAGCATCATGAAATGCCCAAATGCTTCTAGATGACAGTAGCATCACCCCCTCCCCTAACTATGGGCATCCCTGGTGGCTCACATGTAAAGAATCTGTCTGCAATGCAAGAGACCAGGGTTCGATTTCTGGGTAGGGAAGATCTCTGGGAAAAGGGAATAGCTACCGACTCCAGTACTCTTGCCTGGAGAATACCATGGACAGAGGAGCCTGGGAGAGTACAGTCCATGGAGTTGCAAATAGTTGGACACAACTGAGTGACTAACACCCAGCCCCCAGTGTGACGGCCAGATTGTCTCCAGAAATGGACAGATGTCCCCTGGGGGGGCTAAATCATCCCCAGTCCAATTGAGAACCACTGGACCACAGGCTACATAAAGCCCACCATCTTTACTTGGCCTTCAAGTTTCCTTATCTACATTTCCTAGAATTTGATTCAGTCTAAAAGAACTCCAGTGCAAGTTTCTTCTAAAGATAATCACTTAGTTGTCTTCTTGGACACTTTAAAGCGTGGAAAAGATTAAAAATCTACTTTGTAGGAAAGTTCTTAAATCTATCATGTCTTCCTTCTTAAAATTCATACTAGAGTGACATTCTAATCCTTTTTCTATTTATGAATATTTGTGGTATTAAAACTTGTAGTCACATTTCTCTCACTAAATTACCTCTCCTTGAAACTATTCTTTGAGCTTTTTCCACATTAACATAGTTTATAGATCATCATGAACTTTTTGTTCTCCTCTGAACAATATCAAGCCTGACAATGTCCTATTTAAATTGTACTATCTAGAACTGAACACAGTATTCTAGATGTGGATCCCACTATTTGCACATAACAAATTATTAGTTTCATGCTTGGCCATCTTCCTTGACTCTGAGCTTAAAGGCAAAAACCAGGTTTTAATAGGCTCTAGTTTCATCCACCTCATTAGAACTGATTCAAATGTATTCTTTTTAATGGCTGAGTAATACTCCATTGTGTATATGTACCATAGCTTTCCTATCCATTCATCTGCTGATGGACATCTAGGTTGCTTCCATGTCCTGTATACGAGATGGCAAAAGAGACACTGATGTATAGAACAGTCTTATGGACTCTGTGGGAGAGGGAGAGGGTGGGAAAATTTGGGAGAATGACATTGAAATATGTATAATATCATGTATGAAACAAGTCGCCAGTCCAGGTTCTATGTACGATACTGGATACTTGGGGCTGGTGCACTGGGACGACCCAGAGGGATGGTATGGGGAGGGAGGAGGGTTCAGGATGGGGACACATGTATACCTGTGGCGGATTCATTTCAATATTTGGCAAAACCAATACAATATTGTAAAGTTTAAAAAAAAAAAAAAGGTTTTAGTTACCATCTTTGTCTTAGGTTTACATAGTCAAAGATTAACTACATTGTATCTTTGCATTACTAGCACAGTGCCTGGCCCTTAGTTGGTTTTCAAAGATTTTAATAGAATATGGTTCCTTCCTGACTCTATTAATAGAATTTGAAGTAACATTCCTTTGCCTTTGAGGGCAGATACAGTACACTCTTGTCTTATAGTGAGTTTGCAATCAACTGATCCTCTACCTTTTATACTTATGGGTGAAAGGTTGGCAAACTTTTTCTCTAATGGGCCAGATAATAAATATTTTAGGTTTTATGAGCCTTATAGTTTGTCACAGCTATTCTCTGTTACTATAGCACAAAAGTAGCCATAGAGAGTCTATAAATGAATGTGTGTGGCCATTTCCAATAAAACTGTCCATGGACATTGAACTCTGTGCATTTCATATTTCATATAATTTTCATGTGGCACAAAATATTTTGATTTTGAAAAATATTTTAAAATGTAAAGACCATTCTTAGTTCATGGACCATACAAAAACAGATGTCAGGGTAGACTTGATTGTCAGGCAGTAGTCTGCCAATCCCTGATCAAGACCATTCCTGGTGTGATTGACTTTTTAAAGTCTGAGTATAGGCCTTTACTATTCTTATTATATATCTTATTCATTGCAGTCTATCTTTTTAGCTTGCTCAGATCTCTTTGTGTGCTAATTGTGTCATCTAGCATATTAGCTGACATCCCAGCTTTGTGTCCTCTGCAACATTGATAAACATTTTTTCCATCCTTAATAAAAATGTTGACTGTGATAAGGATAGAGGTCTTCACAATTCATTCTGTTCCATTAATCATTATTCTTTGAGTATAACCGTTCTGAGAAATAAATATCTACCTAAAGTACTGCGTATCACCCATCCATGTTTATTCAGCTAGTCCACAGGGTATCTTGAGGTACCTGGTCTGAGGTTTGTTGACGTGTTCAGAAATATTTCTGATAGGTAGTAACTCTATGAAACAAACAAAAAGAAATATTTAAGTTTGATATAACTTTTGAATTAATGTTACTGTTGCTTTCCAATTTTGCTACTTTCTTGTTTATATTTTCAAAGCCATGCTTTTAATACAATAAAATTTAGTAATTTTAGAATTTTGTTGAAAATTAACATCCAAGTACTTCAATCGTTATTTCCAGGAATTTACCATATTTCTTGTCCTCAAACTAAGGGTTAACAATGTTCATGCAAACCAGTTCCCTGGTATCAATAGTATTAAAAGCTGTTATAAAATTGGCAAGAAAAAAGGAAAAATAAAAACATATTAGCATATATGCCTTTGACTAATCTTACCACGGTTTTTTAACAGTATCAATACTAGATTTTATCAATAGAATTACAATAGAAAATGAACTTCATGACAATAAACAAAAACTAGGAAGAAATAAATAATTTTGTCAGAATATAAATTTCAAAATTGACTCAAGAAGGTATAGAAAGCCTGAAAAGAACTGTTGAAATAATAGGAAATCTACACACAAACATTAGTAGACTTATAGGATCCAATAACCTAGCAAACAGAAAAATAAGGGAAATTTTCTGACTTCTTGATGTTAGGGATATAGTCTAAATTCCAAATCCAGACATGGACTAAATAACAACAACAAAAACAACTATAGGCAAGTTTCACTTAGAAATATATTTGTAAAATTTCTAAAAATACTAGGAAACTAAATCCAACTATGGATAAAAATACTAATATTATACCTTGGCCATGTAGATAGATTTTATGCTTCAAACTGGGGATGCTATAACATTAGAAAATCTTGATTTATCACATTAGCAACATGTACAAACATCTATATGATCACTTTAGTAAATGTTAGAAGAGCATTTGATAAAATTCAGTGTTCATTTGTGTTTAAAAGAAAAAAACTAAAAGAATTTCTATAACCCAATGAACAGTGTCTGACAGAAATCTTAAGTGAGCATCACATTTAATGGTTAAATGTTAGAAATATTCCTTGTATGGTAAAGAATAAGACTTTTAAAAAATAGTTTTTTTTAAGATCACATTTATATAATGAAACCATAAGGTGTCTAAGAGTGAATCTTATAATAAAGATGAAGATATGTTTGTAGGAAACTATATAGTTTAAGGACTTAGAAGAAGGCTTAATGAAAAGATATTCCAGATCCATGTATTTGAAAACTCCTTATCATAAACATGTCTCTTCTCTCCAAATTAGTCTATAATGGAATTGAATCCACAGCAGATTGAATTCAATCTATAATGGATGTAATCCACATCTCAAAAAAAATTTTAATATAATTTAATAAAACTGTTTGTAATAATGTATAAAGGATAGAACCAAAAAACATTTGGTTTTAAATAGGGGAAAATTTAAATAGGGGAATTTACCTGATGAGATACTATGATTTTATTCTATTTTATACTGTCCTTTTACTTTCTTATTTAGAGATTGTCTCTTGAAAAGAGTACTTAGTTGTTTTTTTTTTTCTTCAGTCTGATAATACAGTATTTGATTTACTAACATTTAATGGAATAATCTGTGTATTTGTACTTAAATCTGTCTTCTAGTAATTTATTTTTAATTTGTCCCGTCTTTTTTTCTTTTCTGCCTTTCAGATTTATCATATATTTTATGGTATTCCAATTTTTCTTCTCTGTTGACCTCCTTCCTATAACTCTTTATTTTTTTTAGTGGTTGCATTATCCTAATTCTAGGATTATAACATGTATCCTCACCATATTACTCTACTTTGAATTAATAGCATATCACTTCATGTTCAACATTAGAACTTTGCAAAAGTACTTTACAAAAAGTACAGCCTCATTTGTCTTTCTCTTTTGTGTTATTATTGTATCTGTTACTTTAATCTGTTAAATTTCTACCGGTCCTTGATATTATTTTTACTTCAGTCAGTAGTCTTATTTTTTTGGCCCCACCACACAGCAGTGCAGGATCTTAATAACCCGACACACAGGGATCAAACCTGTGCCCCCTTGGGACTTCCCTGGCAGTCCAGTGGCTAAGACTGTGTGCTTTCAATGTAGGGCATGGCTTTGACTCCTGCTCAAGGAGCTGAGATCCCACATTCTGTGTCATACAGCCAAGAGATTATTTTTAAAAAGGAAAAAGAATGTTTGAAAAAAGCACTGCACCCCCTACGGTGGAAGCATGGAGTCTTAACCACTGGACCACCATGGAAGTCCCCTATTCAGTAGTCTTTTAGAAATTTTAATAATATTCTTTATGTTAAAAATAAATATATTTACCATTTTTAGTTCTCTTCACTCCTTCCCACAGACCCAGAATTCAACTAGGAATCATCAAGTACTTCATTTTATGGGTCTGCGTGTGTGCTAAGTCACTTCAGTTGTGTCCAACTCTTTGCATTGATAACAAATATTTTCAGTTTTTATCTTTATTTTGCTGTTACGTTTAGAGGATATTTTTATTGAATATAAAATTCTTTATTTTTTCATTCGGCACATCAAAGATGTCATTCCATTGTCTTTTGGCTTCCACTGGTAATGATGAGAAGTCAATTTTGATTCTTCTTGTTGTTCTGCTGCATATAAGATGTTTCTTGCTTGACTGCTTTTAATTTTTTCTCTTTCTTTAATTTTCAGCAGTCAACTAAGGTGTGCCTTGGTGGGATCTTCTTTGTATTTATCCAACTCATGGTTCACTGAACTTCCTGGATCTGTGGGTTTATGTCTTTCATAGATTTTGGATATTTTTCAGCCATATCACCTTAAATTATCTGTCTGTATTATCCTCTTTGTCCTCCTCTTCTGGGATTTTAATTACATGTATTGATATTTCCAACTAGTTTGATATTGTTTCACCGGTATGATGCTCTGTTTTGTTTTCAATTTTCCCCTACTCTATTTCATATTGGATTATTTCTATTGACCTATCTTTTAAAGTTCACTGACCTTTTCTTGTGTCTAATATGATATTAAACCCATCAAGTGTGTTCTTTATTTCAGATACGGTATTTTTTCAGTTCTGGAATTTCCATTGTGTTTCTTTTAATAGTTTACATTTCTCTGCTAATTCCCTTTCTTTTCACCCATTTTGTCCATCTTATCACTGAATTCGCTAGTTGATTTATAATTCCAGCACCTGGGTCATCTGTAGATCTACTTCAAATGACTTTTTTTTGCTAAGTTTTTGTTTTTTAGAAAAGGTTTTATTTTTTAATTTTTATTGAAATATAGTTGATTTACAAAATTATTTTAATCTCAGGTGGATAGCATAGTGGTTCAGTATTTTTATAGATTATAAGTTATAACATAACTCCATTAAAAGTTATTAAAAAATAATGGCCATAATTCCCTGTGCTATTCAAGTGACTTTGTGTGTTTGACACTGTGCTTAAGAACAACAGAAGCAGGTGGGTTTTTTCCCAGAAAGAACACATGTTCTTTGTCTAATAGGGTAAGAGATCACTTCAGTCCAACTAAGGGTTATACTAGGATTGGACCAAGTTGTAGTTTTACTTTGATAGTTTCATCTTACCTCTGATTTCACAAATTTGAGAGTGAGATCAGTTCCTTCCTTCATCAGAGCTTAATCTAAGTACCCAAGACCATAGCAACCTTTGTTTGCTTTTTAGCTCACACCTAGTTTCCTGTGAAACTCCACTTAGGGGTTGATTTCCTTGATCTTATTTGGAGTTGAGCTGGGTGGGGACTGCGATACTCAGATGCACTTCAACTCTGCTACACATAACAACGTGGGTAAATCTCAGACACATTATGATGAGTGAAAGAAGCCAGGTATAAGTGAATACCAACTGTATGGTTCCATTTACATGAAGTTAAGGCAAAATTTATTGTGTTAGAAATAAGGACCATGCTACCTTTGGGAAGGAGAAAAGGGTAGTGACTAGGAGGGGGCATCAGAAGGGCCTGTCTCAAGTGCTGGTGACACTCTGTTCCTTTATCTGGGTGGTGGTTAACTGGGTGTGTTCACCTTGTGAAAATCTATTGGACTGTATACTTACGATTTGTGTTCTTTTCTGTATGTATGTTGTAGTTCAAAAACAAAGAAGGTGTATATGATGGAGGAGCAGCTTTTGCACACACACACACACACACACACACACACACACACACAAAAGTTAAAAAGAAAAATCAAGCTATAGTATAGAAGATATTTGCAATGCTATAACAAAGTATTTGTATCCAGGCTTTTTTTTTTTTTTAATTTCTACAAATCAAAAAGAAAAGGGCAGAAGGAAAAATAGAAATCCAATAGAAAATGGGCAAAAGATAAGAAAAAGCAAATAAGAGGCCTGAGTGGCCCGTGAACATGAAAAGATATTCAACCTCATTAGTAATCATGGAAATTCAAGTTAAAATCATATTGACATACCATTTCACACCAAAGAGATTGACGAAAACTGTGTGACAATACCAAGTTGGTGAGAATATGAGGGAGCAGAAACTTTCATATACTACAAATAATACTGTATTAGATTTAGAGATCAAATCATCAATTATTGACTTGGAGATATACCAATTCTAAATTTCTACAATTTTACTTCTACAAAGAAAAATATGGTTTATTATAAAGATTTTCTCCCAGATGTGCCTATGGATACATGCACAAAGATATGCATTACAAATTTGTTTATAATAGCAAAGAATTGGAAACAGACCTAAATAACCATCATTAGAGAAATGGAGAAATGTCTTATAGCAGTTAAAATAAATAAAGTAGATTTATATCTTGAAGACATAATATTGAATGAACAAAGCAAGTAGCAAGTATACACCATGAAAGCATCTAAATTTTAAAAGAATAGTCCATACTGAGGTATGCTCAGTTGCTCAGCCGTGTCTCACTCTTTTGACCCCAGTACTGAAGTCCACCAGGCTTCTCTGTCCATGGAATTTTCCAGGCAAGAATACTGGAGTGGGTTGCCATTTCCTCCTCCAGGGGATCTTCTTGACCATATATGGTAAAAGTATAAAAATAATAGTCAGGGACTTCCTTGGCGATCCAGTGGTTAAGACTCCACACTTCATGGTAAATTAAGATCCTGCGTGCCACACAGCATGGCCAATAAATAAATAAAAATATAGTCAGGGAGAATATTCCCCAATTTCAGAATAGCTATTACCACTGGGCAAGGAAAGGAATAAGGACAAAAAAAAGTACATATGGCAAAACGTTAACATTTATTAAATCTGGGAAGTTGGTATATAGTTATTTAATATATGTAATATTCACTGTACCCTCTTGTTTATTTGAAATAGTTTTTTTTTTTTAATTAGACACTTGGGCCAGCATATGAAGTGTATTGGAAGCCTTTCTCTCTTTTCCAAACACTATTCATCTTTTTAATTCTTTACAGATACAGCTTTCGTTGTCAATTTGCATCTGTATATTGCTTCGTGCCCTATCACCAGCAGATCAAGTAGGAAGGTGAGTTTTGATGTAATCTCCTCTGGTCTTCCTTCTGTCTTACCCTCCAGGGTTCATGGAAGAGCTCAACAATATCTTTTCAATGTGCTTTTTTATCAAACTTCAAATATTACTCTCCAACAGAAATGTCTAAGTTCATGAACCAAGTGACTGATTTAGAATTTAATAATAAGTGAAAAGTTGCCTTCTCTCTTATTTCACATTTCTGCTAAAAAAAATGATGATAGGTATTTTTTAAGATTTAAATAATGGTGCTTATTACTTCAGTTGATAAGTGTATGGATAAATAGGTACAAAGTCTATTTTTATACTCTGCATTTTTTAAATTTCAGAAATATAACAATACAAATACTTTTTAAAAACTTAACGTACCAAGTCATGTTATTCTAGCTTATTAACTGTTTCCAGATATTTATTGAGGATTTTTAATTTTAGAAGCAGAAAAATTACGTCAGTGTCAGGGACTTGTTTTCTGGAGTAGAGTATTGGAAATACTCATATCTTACAGATTATCCCTGGGAGAAGTCAGAAGTTTATTTACGTACATAAACATGCTGGAGTCCCTCCCACTGGTTGAATAACTTGGTTGTTAAGCTGTGTGCTAGGCAACAGACTTTCTGTCTCTTCCTTTTCTCAGATGAAGTTCAGAGAGGAAAAAAGTTGTTTTTGTTTTTATCGTTTTGTTACTGTTTTACTTGCAGATTAAACACTTTAAGATGAGAAAAGTTGATCTTTGTTTGAGCTCTGAAGGGACTGAAGTTATTTTTGCTACATCAAGTGATGAAAAACACCCACCTGAAAATATGATTGATGGGTAAGAGTTACTCTTTTTTCTTCCTTAAAGTCTTAACATTAGGTCAGTGAACCCTATGAGTACTGAGATTACGTATTTTATAACAACTAGCACTGTTAAGCATAGTTTAATAAATGTTTGGTGAACTGAATTACTTGATTACGCACTTTAATACCATCCTGGAGCTAATTCAGTTGCGTATATTTAGGTTTTTTATTATTTTCTTGGTAATTCCTAAACTGAACTTTTTCTGAAAATAGTTATTTAAAATGTGGTCTGTCGAGGCAAAACTTCAAACAAGAGCTACCTCATTTTTTGGAAGTATACATTTTAATATCTGGCCTGTTTTCTTTCTAGTTTAAGCAATTTTTGCTGAACTGAATGCTTCATTTCTTGCTATCCACCTGCATTTTTCAGTTCTTAGCTTCGTGATATCATTCCAGTTATCACTCTTCACTGTGCTAGAGCTTATTCTAGATAGAGACATATATCATTCTCAGACTTTTAAGTTCTAAGAAAAAAGTAAATGGTTAACGGAAGAACTTTAAAAAATACAAAACTGAGGTATATAGGACTTCCCTCATTGTCCAATAGGTATTACTCCTCGCTTCCCTATAGGGGCTGAGAGTTTGATCCCTAGTTGGGGAACTAAGACCCCACATGTCACATGGTGCAGCAAAAAACACAAATTTTTAATTTTAATTGAGGTGTAAATGATTTACAGTATCATGTAAGTTCAGGTGTACAGTGTAGTGATTCACAATTTTAAAGGTTATATTCATGTATAGTTATTATAAACTATTGGCTATAATTGCCATGTTACACAATATATCCTTCAGTTCAGTTCAGTTCAGTCGCTCAGTCGTGTCCGACTCTTTGCAACCCCATGAACCACAGCATGCCAGGCCTCCCTGTCCATCACCAACTCCTGGAGGCCACCCAAATCCATGTCCATCGAGTCGATGATGGCATCCAACCATCTCATCCTCTGTCGTCCCCTTCTGCTCCTGCCCTCAATCTTTCCCAGCATCAGGGTCTTTTCCAATGAGTCAGCTCTTCGCATCAGGTGGCCAAAGTATTGGAGTTTCAGCCTCAACATCAGTCCTTCCGATGAACACCCAGGACTGGTCTCCTTTAGGATGGACTGGTTGGATTTTCTTGTGGTCCAAAGAACTCTCAAGAGTCTTCTCCAACACCACAGTTCAAAAGCATCAATTCTTCGGCGCTCAGCTTTCTTTGGAGCTTATTTATTTTATTCATAGTAGTTTGTACCTTTTAGTCCCTACCCTATCTTGCCCTTCCCCATTTCCCTCTCCCCACCAATTTGTTCTGTATCTGTAAGTCTCTTTCTTTTTTGTTATATTCACTAGTTTGTTTTATTGTTTATATTCCACCTGTAAGAGGTTCACAATATTTGTCTTTCTCTGTCTAACTTATTTCACTAAGCAAATAACCTCTAAGTCCATCCAGGAAGAACTCCTTTTTTAATAGTTCTGGCTATTTTATTACCCTCTTGAGTTCTCTTTCTTGGTATTTATACACTGATCTGAGTTTGACTCATAGAATTATATAATTTTAGAGCTGGAAGACATCTTATCTAAACCTTTCATTTAGACTTGTGGTAAGAGAGGTCTAGAGAGGTCAGGTACTAGTTCTAACTATTGAAAGCAGAGCCAGTTGTAACATAGGTCTTGTGGCTGTTCGTGTTCTATTGTGAAGTCCATGTATCTGGATAAAATTCTAGTAAATGGACCTGTTCTTTAAGCCCAGTTGTTATCTCCTCTCTGACATCTGTCCCTTCCTTCAGGTAGGCTGCTTTACCTTTTTGTTTGGCTCCAGTAGCATTTGATATTTACCTCTATTACCTTATTTATTCTTTTGTTGTATAATTATTTATTTTTAATGTACTACTCCTCTCACAACTGGAAGTTTCTAGAAATCATGACACTATAACTTCTTCATCTTTGACTCCACAATGTCTTAAAATATTTGTTGAGTAGCTTGTGAATTCAGAGAAGGCAATGGCACCCCACTCCAGTACTCTTGCCTGGAAAATCCCATGGATGGAGGAGTCTGGTGGGCTGCAATCCATGGGGTCACTAAGAGTTGGACTCAACTGAGCAACTTCACTTTCACTTTTCACTTTCGTGCATTGGAGAAGGAAATGGCAACCCACTCCAGTGTTCTTGCCTGGAGAATCCCAGGGACAGGGGAGCCTGGTGGGCTTCTGTCTATGGGGCAGCACAAAGTTGGACATGACTGAAGCGACTTAGCAGCAGCAGCAGCAGCTTGTGAATTAGATCATCAAAGATTAGTCATACATACAGTCACACATACTTACATATATGCATCTATTAATGTGCATTTGCATAGAGCTTTATAGTTTCATAGATGTTATGCTATTTGACTCTCACAGTAAGCTTGGGGAATAAGAGGCCAAAAAAAAAATATTTTTTTCAACCTCATTATAAAGACAACAAAAAATATGACTAGAGGTAAAATGATTTTCTCAAAATCACACAGATAAGCAAGTGGCAGAATCAAAACTAACACTCATGTCTTCTAACTCCCAATTTCTCAGACTTAAGGTTTGAATAAAAAAACTTAATATACTTGCCTCTTAATCCATAATTTTTTACTTCCTGAAATTCAGGTAATAGTTATTTAACCCCACTCTGCCTTAGAAAAAAGATATAAATGTGGAAACTGCTATGAGGGTCACAGACCTATAGAAATTTACCTTAAGTTGTTTGCCAGAAATGGCAATCTTCCTAAGAATACTTCTTGTCTTTGACTGGAGATAAATCACATTTCCAAGGTAATATTAATTTACCTTACACTTTATTTTGACCTTTCTTTCTCGGGAGTATGTCTGTAGATCATTTAGATTGGCTGTTACACATAATGGATAATATATAGTATAGCTTTATCAGTCCATGCTAATGAATAAGTATGTAATATTTTTTAGATTAGACAAAACTCGTTAGTATAGCAGAGTTTTCCCGAGAGAACTCCCTGGTCATAGCAAACATGCTTTTCCAACAACACAAGAGTTGATTCTGTGTATGGACATCACCAGATGGTCAATACCGAAATCAGATTGATTGCATTCTTTGCAGCTGAAGATGGAGAAGCTCTATACAGTCAGCAAAAACAAGACCAGGAGCTGACTGTGGCTCAGATCATGAACTCCTTATTGCCAAATTCAGACTTAAATTGAAGGAAGTAGGGAAAACCACTAGACCATTCAGGTATGACCTAAATCAAATCCCTTAGGATTATACAGTGGAAGTGACAAACAGATTCAAAGGATTAGATATGATAGAGTGCCTGAAGAACTGTAGACAGAGGTTCATGACATTGTACAGGAAGCAGTGATCAAGACCATCCCCATAGAAAAGAAATGCAAAAAGGCAAAATGGTTGTCTGGGGAGACCTTACAAATAACTGAGAAAAGAAGAGAAGCTAAAGGCAAAGGAGAAAAGGAAAGATATACCCATCTGAATGCAGAGTGCCAAAGAATAGCAAAGAGATAAAAAAAATCCTTCCTCAGTGATCAATGCAAAGAAATAGAGGAAAACAACAGAATGGGAAATACTAGAGAATCTTCAAGAAAATTAGAGATACCAAAGGAACATTTGACGCAAAGATGGGTACAGTAAAGGACAGAAATGGTATGGACCTAACAGAAGCAGAAGATATTAAAAGAGATGGCAAGAATACGCAGAAGAACTATACAAAAAATATCTTCACAACCCAGATAACCATGATGTTCTGATCACTCACTTAGAGCCAGACATCCTGGAGTCTGAAGTCAAGTGGGCCTTAGGAGGCATCACTACTAACAAAGCTAGTGGAGGTGATGGAATTCCAACTGAGCTATTTCAAGTCCTAAAAGGTGATGCTGTTAAAGTGCTGCACTCAGTATGCCAGTAAATTTGAAAAACTCAGCAGTGGCACAGGGATGGAACAGGTCAGTTTTCACTCCAATCCCAAAGAAAGGCAATGCCAAAGAATGTTCAAACTACCGCACAATTGCACTTATCTGACACACTAGCAAAGTAACACTCAAAATTCTCCAAGCCAGGCTTCAACAGTACGTGAACCAAGAATCTCCAGATGTTCAAACTGCATTTAGAAAAGGCAGAGGAACCAGAGATCAAATTGCCAACATCCGCTGGATCATCGAAAAAGTAAGAGAGTTCCAGAAAAACATCTACTTCTGCTGTATTGACTACACCAAGGCCTTTGACTGTGTGGATCACAATAAACTGTGGAAAATTCTGAAAGAGATGGGAATACCAGACCTCATTACCTACCTCCTGAGAAGTCTGTATGCAGATCAAGAAGCAACAGTTAGAACTGGACGTGGAACAACAGACTGGTTCCAAATTGGGAAAGGAGCACGTCAAGGCTATATATTGTCACCCTGCTTATTTAACTTATATGTAGAGTACATCATGCGAAATGCCAGGCTGCAAGAAGCACAAGATAGCCAGGAGAGATATAAATAACCTTAGATATGCAGATGACACCATCCTTATGGCAGAAAGTGAAGAAGAACTAAAGAGCCTCTTGATGAAAGTGAAAGAGGAGAGTGAAAAAGTTGGCTTAAACCTCAACATTTAAAAAACTAAGATCATGGCATCCAGTCCCATGACTTCATGGCAAATAGATGGGAAAACAGTGACAGACTTTATTTTCCTGGGCTCCAGAATCACTGCAGATTGTGACTGCAGCCATGAAATTAAAAGACACTTGCTCCTTAGAAGAAAAGCTATGACAAACCTAGACAGCATATTAAAAAGCAGAGACATTACTTTGCTGACAAAGGTCTGTCTAGTCAAAGCTATTGTTTTTCCAGTAGTTAGGTATGAATGTGAGAGTTGGACTATAAAGAAAACTGAGCACAGGAGAATTGATGCTTTTGAACTGTGGTGTTGGAGAAGACTCTTGAGAGTCCCTTGGACTGCAAGGAGATCCAACCAGTCCATCCTAAAGGAAATCAACCCTGAATATTCATTGGAAGGACTGATGTTGAGGCTGAAACTCCAATACTTTGGCCACCTGATGTGAAGAGCTGACTCATTTGAAAAGACCCTGATGCTGGGAAAGACTGAGGGCAGGAGGAGAAGGGGACGACAGAAGATGAGATGGTTGGATGGCATCACCGACCCTATGGACATGAGTTTGAGCAAGCTGTAGGTCTTGGTGATGGACATGAAAGCCTGGCATGCTGCAGTCCATGGGGTCACAAAGAGTCGTACATGACTGAGCAACTTAACTAAACTGATAGAAAACTATATGGAATAAAGTACTTACTGACCTGATATCTGAACAGAGCATATCAGAGACTTAATTCATATCCATTTCCAACACATATAGATAGACTTTATATGGTAGATAGTAAAACTTATTATCTGCTCATAAGTTGATTTATCTAAATGGGAGTAACCATAGAGTTATTTGGAGAAAACAATACTATAAATTTGCCCCTAATGGACAGTGTCCAATTCTTAATTTCCCCAGAAATAGTTTTTAAAAGTGATTATATTTCTACTTCCTCTTGACTCTTTTTTTGACCCTTGGTATTTAACATGTCAATGAAACGGAGAAAAATTCTACACAAGAAACAAGTGAGTTAAGAAAAAGTAGGAGAGAGAATTGAATCTTTTGGCATAATGTAGAAGAATGGTAGATTTGCAGTTAAAATTCCTGAGTAAGTGAACTGTGTGTGTTACTTAGGACTAAGAATATATGTTATTCTTTAAGCCTCAGTTTCCTGGTGTGAAAAATGGGGCTAATAACACTTTCCCTGACTCAGAATTGTGAAAAAAATTCCATGACTTTTTTCTTATTATCACATAGAGATAATAGATGTTGAATAGTCAATAGCCATAAGGCCTTATTTTAAAGGAAACTACTATTTTAAAGACATCATTATACTTAATTATGGTGATTCAGTTGTATGTTATTTTAAAATCCAAGTGCATCTCAGTTTATCTTTGGTATTATTATATTGATCATGTTCATTAAAAGCACCCAAGAGAAAGCATAGGGCAAGTAAAAATTATTTAATTTACTTAAATGAATAAAATTTTAAACCATTTAAATGTAAATAAAAATAAGTTGTAAAATATTAAACATAGTATAAAAAAATAAAGAATTGTGAGTTAGGAGACCCCCGATTCTATTCTTTTCTTTTTTGTAATAGCTTTATTGACATATTATTCTCACACCATAAAATTCACCCATTAGGATATACAATTCAATGGCTTCCAATATATTCAGAATTATGCAGCCATCTGCACAATCCATTTTAGAACATTTCAGCATCCCAAAAGAAAACGTCATACCCCTTCACAACCACCCCCTCTCCCCACCGGCCCTAGGCAACCACTAGTCTACTTTTGTCCCTATAGACTTGCTTATACAGACATTTCATGTCAATGGAATAATTCATATGTGGTCTTTGGATTCACAGTCGAGGTGTTGGAGATTTTTCACACCTTTCAGGAATGAAAGAGCAGCTAGACAAAAAAATTAGTAAAAATTAAATGATCTACGTAACATTATTGGTTACCTTGACTTTTGCATTTATAGAACATTATATCAGCAATGATACATGTTATTGAACATTCACTGAAATGAACCGAGCCATTAAATAAATCTTGATAAATTTCAAAAGACTGAAATCTTAAAAAATATATTCTCCCCCAAAATGGTAGTTATGTGAGGTGATGTATGTGTTAACTAACTTTACTGGGTAATCATTTTGCAGTATATGTGTTATATCAAGTCATAGTGTTTGTTTGGGCTCCCCTTGTGGTTCAGCTGGTAAAGAATCCGCCTGCAATGCAGGAGACCTGGATTCAATCCCAGGCCTGGGAAGATCCCCTGGAGAAGGGATAGGCTACCCACCCTAGTATTCTGGCCTAGAGAATTCCATGGACTGTGTAGTCCATGGGGTTGCAAAGAGTCGGACACAACTGAGCGACTTTGACACACAGTGTTTGTACACTTAAAGTTACATAATGTTACATGTCAATTATATCTCAGTTAAGCTGGGAAGGAAAATAATATGTTCTCTGACCATTATGTAATTAAATTAGAAATAAATAACAGAAAGGCATCTGGATACACCCAAAACTTAGAAATTAAACATGGCACTTCAAAATAACCAATGAGTCAAAGAAGAAATCACAAGGGATATTAGAAAATATTTATAACTGAATGATAATGAAAAATGTATATATAGCCACATTTGTGGGATGTAGTTAAGTCAATGCGTTAAAGGAAGATAATAGCATAAATACTTAAATTAAAACGGAGAATATTTTAAAAACCAATAAGTTCTACCTTAGGAAGCTAGGTAACAAAGAGCAAATTATACCAAAAGCAAGTAAAAGACAAAAATAACAAAGATAAGAGCAGAAATCAATGAAATAGAAAATAGACAACTAGAAAAAATTACCAAAACCAGAAGTTCATTATGTGAAAAAATTAATAAAAGGTATAAACCTCTAGCAAGACTAAAATAGAAAGAAAAATGCAAATTACCAATATCAGAATTGAAACAACCATTAAACATTCTAAAAGAATAGTAAGTCAATATAAAGAACAAATTTAGGCTAATAAACTTAACAACTTAGATGAAATGGACAGATTCTTTGAAAAACTCCAGCTATAAAAATGATATAAGATGAAATTTAGAAATCTGAATAGCTTATATCAATTATATAAATTAAATTATATAAAGTATTTAGAGAGAAAATAGTACCAATATTCCATAAATTCTTTCAAAAACAGAGGAGGGAAACATTTTCAAAACTGTTTTATGAGAACAATTATAACCTTGATCCCAAAACCTTACAAAGACATTATAAGAAAGGACAATTAAAAAATAATATCCTTTATAAACATAGATATAAAACCATTATAAATTGAATTCAGCAAATGGAGTTTGTCATAAGAATGCAAGATTGGCCTATTTACCATATTATCACAGGAGTACAGATTGAGTGTAATTTACTGTATTGCCAGAGCAAGAGAGAAGAAAATCATATGGTCATTCCAGAAAATCATTAGAATTCAGCATCTAAACATGATAACAATTCTCAAAAAATTAAAAAGAGAAGGGAACTTTCTCAGTCTGATAAAGGCATCTACTAAAAATTTTCAACTTAATGGTGAAATAGTAAGTGCTTTCCTAATAAAACAAATGAGTGTATATAACAAAACAGAAATAGACTCACAGATACAGAAAACAAACTAGTGGATTTAAGTGGAGAGAGGGAAGCAGGGAAGGGCATGATAGGGTTATGAGATTAACAGATACAAACTACTACATAAAAAATAGATAAGCAATGAGAATATTTTGTATAGCACAGGGAAATATAACCATTATTTTGTAATAACCTAACATGGAGTATAATCTATAAAAATATTGAATCACTATGCTGTATACCAGAAACTAATATAATACTATAAATCA
Source organism: Bos indicus x Bos taurus (assembly GCF_003369695.1). Classification (NCBI taxonomy): domain Eukaryota; kingdom Metazoa; phylum Chordata; class Mammalia; order Artiodactyla; family Bovidae; genus Bos; species Bos indicus x Bos taurus. The sequence continues at coordinate 92,413,515 of NC_040078.1, forward strand.
ACTGTATTCAATATCAAAAAATGCTTCCTCCCTAAGACTGGAAACAAATCAAGGATGTTGTCACCATTTCTATTCAGTATTGTCCTGGAAGTCTTGGCCAATGCAGTAAGGCAAGAAAAGACATAGAAATCATAAAGACTGAAAAGAAAGCAAAATTGTTTTTGTTCAGTACAGTATGATATTACTTATATGTGGAATCTAAAAACTTAGTGGACTAGTGAATATAACAGAAAGAGAAGCAGACTCACAGATACAGAGCACAAACTAGTGTTTACCAGTAGGGAGAGGAGAGAGAGGCAAACTATTGGATATAAAATAAGCTCAAGGATATATTGTACAACATGGGTAATATAGCCAATATTTTGTAATAACTGTAAATGGAAAATAGTCTTTAAAATTAAATAAAATGTTAAAAGAAAATTAGTAGGTATATTATAATGAGGATAATGATCAAAATACACCCTTATAGTATTTCCCCAAAGAGTGTTCCTATTCTTGATGGCAACAAGGAAAATAAGTTTTGGAATGAGCCCTCTTTACATATGTAACGAAGTAGACTTTTTAACTATTCATAATATTTATTTGAGTTTCAGTTTCTCCAGGGGGTTGTGTGTGTTTATAAAACAGGAGCTGTTGACTACTTAAAAAAAAATTGTCTTTGTTCACATGTTATATGAATCTACATAACCCTAAGGAATCTACAAATATCTGCTAGAGCTAATAAGTGGATTTAGCCAAGTCAATACACAAAAATCAATTGTATTACCATATACTAGCAGGAAACATTTAAACAGTGAAATTTTTTAAAATTCCATTTATATTAGCAGTTAAATAGACATGAAATAGGAATAAATTTAATAAGACACTCAAGACCTTTACACTCAAAACTATAAAACATTGCTGAGAGAAATTAAAGAACTAAATTAAAAGATACACTACATTCATGATTGGAAAACTCAATATTGTTACCATGGCAGTTTCTCCGTAAAACGACTGTTGTTCTTGTAGTAATGTATATGGAAATGCAAACTAATCTTGAAAAAATAATCTTGTCACATCTTATAAAAGAAGAAAGTTGCAGCCCTGAAATTATCTGATTTCAAGATAAATACACAGTAATCAAAACAGCATGGCATTTTAGTAAAGATAGATCTATATAGATCAGAGCAACAGACTAGAGGGCCCAGAATAGATCCATGCATGTAAAGTCAATTAATTTTCAACAAAAGGCTAAGGATATAGAAATAGATCAGTGGAATAAAATGGAGGGGCAGAAATACATACACCTATAACTAGTCCTTTAATTTTAGAATAAGACACTAAGGTAATTTAATAGGAAAAAGAGTCTTAACATGTGGTGCTGGAACAACTGAATAAACATGTGGATAAAAATAAACCTCAACCCCTACCTCATACTGAACACAAAAATTAATTCTATATGGATCATAGAACTATATTCAAAGCTAAAATGTTTAAGCTTATAAAAGAAAACATAAAGTATTTTTGTGACAATGAGGTAGGCAAAGATTTCTTAATGAAGACACAAAAATTATAAGCATAAAAGGGCAATGAAACTGTACTTCACCAAAAGTAAGATTACTACTCATTGAAAAACGCAAATAAGAAAATAAAAAGGCAAACTGAAGCCTGGGAGAAAATGCTCACAATACATATGTCTGACAAAGGACTCCTACAAATATGTAGTAAAAGTGGAAAGTGGAAAGAACATTTAAGTTTACTTATTTTTAATTGAAGGATAATTGCTTTACAATATTGTGTTGATTTCTGCCATACATCAACATGAATCAGCCATAGGTGTACATATTTCCCCTCCTTGTTGAATCTTTCTCCCACCTCCCACCCCATCCCAACCCTCTAGGTTGTCACCAGTTTGAGCTCCTTGAGTCATCCAGCAAATTTCCACTGGCTATCTATTTTACATATCATAGTGTTTATCTTTCCATGCTTCTTCTTCTTGTTCAGTCGCTCAGTCGCATCTGACTCTTTGCGCCTGCATGGACTACAGCACGCCAGGCTTCCCTGTCTTTCACCATTACCTGGAGTTTGCTCATATTGATGTCCATTGAGTAGGTGATACCATCTAACCATCTCATTATCTGTCATCCCCTTCTCCTCCTGCTTTCAACCTTTCCCAGCATCAGGGTCTTTTCCAGTGAGTTGGCTCTTTGCATCAGGTGACCAAAGTATTAAAGCTTCAGCTTCAGCATCAATCCTCCAATGAATATTCAGGATTGATTTCCTTTAGGATTGACAGGATTGATCTCCTTGCTGTCCAGGGGACTCTCAAGAGTCTTCTCCAGCACCACAGTTCAAAGGCATCAATTCTTTGGTGCTCAGCCTTTTTTTTTTGTCTAGCTCTCTACTCTGTCCATTTGTCCCACCCTCTAAAGTGGAAAGAACTTTTTAAAAAAATGAGAAAATACTTAGTAGACACTTCACAAAAGAAACTGTACGAATGACCAGAAAGCAGATGAAAACGGGCTTAGCATCATTTGTCATCAGGAAAATGCAAATTAATACCATAGTCAGACACCATTTCACATCCAGTAGAATAGCTAAGAAGCCTGACAACAGAATATTGGCAAGAATGTGGAACAACTAGAATTCCCTTACATTTCTGTTAGGAATGTAAAATGGCATAACCACTTTGGAAGTCTGACATTTTCTTATAAAATTAAATATTAGTTCAGTTCAGTCACTCAGTCGTGTCTGACTCTTCGTGACCCCATGAATTGCAGCACGCCAGGCCTCCCTGTCCATCACCAACTCCCGGAGTTCACTCAAACTCACGTCCATCAAGTTGGTGATGCCATCCAGCCATCTCATCCTCTGTTGTCCTCTTCTCCTCCTGCACCCAATCCCTCCCAACATCAGGGTCTTTTCCAATGAGTCAATTCTTCACATCAGGTGGCCAAAGTATTGGAGTTTCTGCTTCAGCATCAGTCCTTCCAATGAACACTCAGGACTGATCTCCTTTAGGATGGACTGGTTGGATCTCCTTGCAGTCCAAGGGACTCTCAAGAGTCTTCTCCAACACCACAGTTCAAAAGCATCAATTCTTCGGCACTCAGCTTTCTTCACAGTCCAACTCTCACATCCATACCTGACCACTGGAAAAACCATATAGCCTTGACTAGATGGACCTTTGTTGGCAAAGTAATGTCTCTGCTTTTGAATATGCTATCTAGGTTGGTCATAACTTTCCTTCCAAGGACTAAGCGTCTTTTAATTTCATGGCTGCAGTCACCATCTGCAGTGATTTTGGAGCCCCAAAAAACAAAGTCTGACACTGTTTCCACTGTTTGCCCATCTATTTCCCATGAAGTGATGGGACCGGATGCCATGATCTTCGTTTTCTGAATGTTGAGCTTTAAGCCAACTTTCTCACTCTCCATTTTCACTTCCATCAAGAGGCTTTTTAGTTCCTCTTCACTTTCTGCCATAAGGGTGGTGTCATCTGCATATCTGAGGTTATTGATATTTCTCCTGGCGATCTTGATTCCAGCTTGTGCTTCTTCCAGCCCAGCGTTTCTCATATTGTACTCTCCATATAAGTTAAATAAGCAGGGTGACAATATATAGCCTTGACGTACTCCTTTTCCTATTTGGAACCAGTCTGTTGTTCCATGTCCAGTATGACTCAGCAATTCCACTCCTAGTAATTATCCAAGAGAAATGAAAACATTTCCACAAAAACACCTGTATAAGAATGTTTATAGAAGTTTTATTCATAATGGTAAAAAACTGAAAACAATTCAAATATTCAACAAAAGTATCAAGCAAGCGACTTTCCTGGTGGTCCAGTGGTTAAGAATCCACCTTACAATTCAGGGGATACTGGTTCAATCCCTGGTCCAGGAAGAACCCATATGCCATGGGGCAACTAAGCCCATGCACCACAACAACTGAGCCTGCATTCTGGAGCATGCAAGCCACAACTGCTGAGCCCACATGCAGCAACTGCTGAGGCCCACACACCCTGGAGCCCATGATCTGCAACAAGAAAAGCCACTGCAATGAGAAACCCATACAGTGCAACTAGAGAAAGCCCCTGCACAGCAACAAAGACTCAGTGCAGCCAAAAATAAATAAATAAATAAATATTTTTAAATCAAACAAAAATATATAAACAAATTATAGCATAGTCTGTGGTAATAAGACTCAGAGCAGTGGTTGCCTAAGGGAGGTAGGGATTGTCTGGAGAGAAAGAGAAAGGATATGTCTAGCATAATGGAAGTGTTCTTTATCTTGATTAGGCTATTGTTTACCTTGATGTATTGGTTACATAAACATATACATTTATCAAAATGCATTTGTACATTTAAGAGAAATTTCACTGTAGGTAAATTTTACCTCCAAAAAAGAAGTAAAAAACCTTATATAATTAAAGAAATGATTATTTATATAGTCAATACTATAAGTGTGTGTGTATGTGTGTATAATTTTTTTATATTATATAACTAACACTTGAGTGCATGTTTTAATATTTTTTCAACAAGCATCTGTTGTGTATTTACTGTTGGTCAGCCATTGTGATAGTTGCTGGGGATGTAAAGGTAAGAGAAAGTAACTGGACTTAAAGAAGGCATGGCTGGAGTAATAAAAATATGTGAAAAAAGTGCTAATATAAACTGGATGCTGTTTATGAGGTGAGTGCAAAGGAGGGAGAAAGTGATTGTGATTTGGTGGGCTTGGAGAGATGTGACCAAAAAGTGAATAAACTTTTGCAAGGGAAGAAAGACTTCCACAGAGGCATGAGTCTGCATGACGTGTTTGCAGAATTTTAATCGGTCCAATGTGACTACAGTAATGAGAGATGATATCATGATGGGGGACAGTATACTTAATGATGGGACCAGATTGTACAGGATCATTAAATGCCATACTAAGGAGTTTAGATTTATAGGCAATAAGGGATCACTAAGATTTTAGACAAGAGTGACATCAATTCCATGTTTTAAAGAATATATCTGGTGGTTGTAAAGAATTGTTAAAGTTGGGGAGAGATTAGAGGCAGAATAAACAGGAAGGGATTGTAAGAATCCAATGGTGGTTTATTTTTTTTTAGTACTTATTCACTAGGATTTGTGATTAAGCATTTCTAAACATTTAGCTGTTCTTTTCTGTTTTTCTTTAAAATTAACAATAGAAATCCAGAAACTTTTTGGACCACCACAGGAATGTTTCCCCAAGAGTTCATTATATGTTTTCACAAGCATGTGAGGATTGAAAAGCTTGTAATCCAGAGTTACTTTGGTAAGCATGATATTTTCATTTCATTTCATTAATTTTCATCTTTCAGTTTTTCCATAGGCAGAATGCACATATGTAAACTTTTGGCAAAACACTGATTTTTTTTACAGCATGGAATCAAGTTTTATTGCTGGGGTTGATGGGTGGAGAGTATGGGTTAACTGTCTCGAGCACAGTTAGCTTCTCTGAAACTGCGAATTTGAAACCCTTCCAAAGTACGTAATAATTTCCATGCAGTTTTCTACGTGAAAGCCTTTGGCAAAAGACCCTGTGATGAATTTAAGAAGCCAGCTTGCCAGAACGCTAGGTTTCTTCACATCTTTATTCCAGATTTTTTTGGCTAGGGGTTCTCTGTCAAATTCTTTCGGAAAATCTGACAACCCTGATTATTTACATTTGGTAACTTTGATTCTTTTATTAATGTGGCCATTTTCTGAGGGATTTAGGAAGAATATCTTCCACTAAAACTAGGATGGAAGATATTCTTCCACTAGGATGGAAGACTATCTTCCATCCTAATCGTGTTTTATGTTTTTTTTAAGGACAGAGTATATCAGGCAAAATCATGGTAGGAAACAGGATACATCCCAGGTGGCTCAAATGAAGAAACATTATTGATGGGACCACTTATACAGAATTATGGCCTGGGTTAAGGGAACAAGCTAGGGATGCTGAGACACCCAGAAACTGGCTATAGCAGTAAGCCATTACCTCCCTGGGCCAAAGGAGGAAAATAGTATTTGCTGGAGAAGGAAATGGCAACCCACTCCAGTGTTCTTGCCTGGAGAATGCCAGGGATGGGGGAGCCTGGTGGGCTGCCGTCTGTGGGGTCGCACAGAGTTGGACACGACTGAAGCGATTTAGCAGCAGCAGCAAGGAGAACTGGAGCGTGTACAAAAGGGCCCTGCCCAATAGGAGCTGTAACCAGGGAGGAGCATAACCACTGCCAAAGACAGGACACTGAAGCAGGAAGGGAGTAGAGAAAACACAACCTGCTTTCAGTTCCCTGCTGCCCTTCAGTTTCTTCCCAGTCCCTACCGTTGGCCAGATCCAGTCAGTAGGCAGTGGGAAAGTAAGTCCAGGAGGTTCGGTCCCCAGGGGTCCTCCCTCAGGGTGCAGAGCAGAGAAGAATGGATTTGGAGCGAAGGGAACTGCTTTAGGGGTAAAGGAGAAAAGAAAACCAATGCAGAAGGAAGATGATGCATTCTCTCTTCTCTCATTAATTATGAAGGCTCTGGAGTTGGACCTAAACTTTGAATTCTAGTTCTGCAACTTACTAGCTCTGTAGCATTGAACATTTTGCTTGACTTCTGTAAGTTGTCTGATTTCTTTAAGCCTGTTTTCTCAGCATTAAAGCAGGTTAATAATACCTTTCTCCTAAGGTTGACGTCAAGAGTGAATGAATATGTCTGACATAGTAGTTTCTGCATAAAGTTTTATGATCAAGACCACTAATAGTGTTATTTACCAGTGTACCAAAAAAAAAAGAAAGAAAGAAACAAAAACAAACCAGATGGTACCAAACTCAAAAAGGCTCTGTTAGCTTTGTGTTATATGCTTGCAAACACTTGTAACAGTTACCCAGACTGTACTTTACCATAGGGATTTATGGAAAAACGGTGAGTGATTTTCCTGATCCCAGTACTTTGTGCATTCCCACTAATGCCTGCCGGTCTTAGACAGAGGGAAAAAGAAATCAAGAGACAGCAACATAGAATTACAGAGATAATTAACACTTTATTTTTGTTTATTTACAATGTCAGTGCGGACCTTGAGGATTGAAAAGAGTACTTCTAAAGAGCCAGTTGATTTTGAGCAATGGATTGAAAGAGGTATGTGCTTGGTTCACCAGCATTATTTTGATCATGAGAGGGTAGAGAATTGTGTTTTACTCTATATTTCCAGTTGTGCTTCATTTTGGTGAAAAAAGGTGGCCTGAATGATTCTTTTGACATATTTAGATAAACCTAGAAAAACTCAAATTTGAATACTAAGATGATTCTTCACTTCCTGGTTATGTAATTGTTAACATGTTACTTAATTTTTCTGAGTTTCAGAATCCTTATCTGAAAAATAGAGATGATATCACCATTTAAAGTTTTTGTGAACACAGTGTCTGGCATATGGTAGACAAGCAATAAATATTAGTTTTTAATCTTTCCTTCCTTCCTGATTAGTGGTATTATTTAAATATTATTGGCAGAATTGGTAGCCTCTCATAAAAGACAGCATGTTGCCTTCATGTGTCTATCTGTTCCTTCCCAAAATACCATGAAAATAATAATAAAGGAGTAAAATGAGTCATAAACCTACAGGGGCAAAAAATAAAAATAAACAGGGAACCAGGAATTCAGAACAGATGTGTGAGGTCAATATATGGAAGAAAGGAAGCAGTTGGAGGAGTAGTAACTTCTGTAGCAGAATTGAGTAGATTATAACCTCAGTACCTGGCAAGGAAGTTTATCTAATAGAATCTCAGGAACTTGAAGGCAAAGGTACCATGAAAAGTTTGAATGAGGCATGGACAAGAAAAGTGATTGGTGGAACATCTATTTACAAAGTATAAAAGACTTTAGGTACCTTCCTCCCACAAACTACTCCCAAGAGTGACTAGGAACTTTGAATGTTGAGCCTCAGGACTCAGGGAGACCAGTCATAGTAAAGAGAATGAGTGAGACATGGAGTGGAAAACAGGGGATTGAAGTGGAAACCTATATAATAAATAGTGGGAACTCGAGCCTCCTTCCTATGGTCTGCCCAGCAACCAGAAATACAGCCCCAGCCAGGAGATTGGAGGATTCATCTTTGGAGAAACTGAATGGTCCCAAAAGATGTGTGGATACAGAATAAGGCTCGTTCATTCCTGGTCACCCTATGGAAATCTGGTAGTCAGTGAGTCTGGCTCATGTACTGTTTTCCAGTGATCTATTCATAAGTAACAAAACATAGCCCCAAATCACCAAACATACGGTAAAGACCTAAATATAATCAGGCCTTTACTTCTAACTCCATCTGTAGGAAAAGAGGGTAGAAAACAAATGAAATCACAAGGGGGCACTATGAGAAAATGTGGGACATTTTATGATACAACTGACGTGGTCTCTTCAGTAAGTCAATGGTGTGGGGGGAAAATGTGTGTGTGGGAGACAAAGAAGTTCAAGATTAAAAGAGGCTTAATTCTGGTTTGAATAAACCAACCATAAAAAGACATTTAAGGGGACAATGGGGACCTTTGATGGGGTAGGAAATAGCAACCCACTCCAGTATTCTTGCTTGGAAAATTCCATGGACAGAGGAGCCTAGCAGGCTACAGTCCGTGGGGTTGTGAAGTATCGAAAACAACTGAGTGACTGAGCAGGCACGCATGGGGACCTTTAAATATATACTAGGTATATGATATTAAACAACAGAATGGGAAAGACTAGGGATCTCTACAAGAAATCAGAGATACCAAAGGAACATTTCATGCAAAGATGGGCTCAATAAAGGACAGAAATGGTATGGACCTAACAGAAGCAGAAGATATTAAGAAGAGATGGCAAGAATACACAGAAGAACTGTACAAAAAAGATCTTCATGACCCAGATAATCACGATGGTGTGATTACTGACCTAGAGCCAGACATCCTGGAATGTGAAGTCAAGTGGGCCTTAGAAAGCATCACTATGAACAAAGCTAGTGGAGGTGATGAAATTCCAGTTGAGCTATTCCAAATCCTGAAAGATGATGCTGTGAAAGTGCTGCACTCAATATGCCAGCAAATTTGGAAAACTCAGCAGTGGCCACAGGACTGGGAAAGGTCAGTTTTCATTCCAATCCCAAAGAAAGGCAATGCCAAAGAATGCTCCAACTACCGCACAATTGCACTCATCTCACATGCTAGTAAAGTAATGCTCAAAATTCTCCAAGCCAGGCTTCAGCAATATGTGAACCGTGAACTTGCCGATGTTCAAGCTGGTTTTAGAAAAGGCAGAGGAACCAGAGATCAAATTGCCAACATCCGCTGGATCATGGAAAAAGCAAGAGAGTTCCAGAAAAACATCTATTTCTGCTTTATTGACTATGCCAAAGCCTTTGACTGTGTGGATCACAATAAACTGTGGAAAATTCTGAAAGAGCTGGGAATACCAGACCACCTGATCTGCCTGTTGAGAAATTTGTATGCAGGTCAGGAAGCAACAGTTAGAACTGGACATGGAACAACAGACTGGTTCCAAATAGGAAAAGGAGTTCATCTAGGCTGTATATTGTCACCCTGTTTATTTAACTTATATGCAGAGTACATCATGAGAAACGCTGGACTGGAAGAAACACAAACTGGAATCAAGATTGCCGGGAAAAATATCAATAACCTCAGATGTGCAGGTGACACCACCCTTATGGCAGAAAGTAAAGAGGAACTAAAAAGCCTCTTGATGAAAGTGAAAGAGGAGAGTGAAAAAGTTGGCTTAAAGCTCAACATTCAGAAAACGAAGATCATGGCATCCGGTCCCATCACTTCATGGGAAATAGATGGGGAAACAGTGTCAGACTTTATTTTTCTGGGCTCCGAAATCACTGCAGATGGTGACTGCAGCCATGAAATTAAAAGACACTTACTCCTTGGAAGGAAAGTTATGACCAACCTAGATAGCATATACAAAAGCAGAGACATTACTTTGCCAACAAAGGTTCGTCTAGTCAAGGCTATGGTTTTTCCTGTGATCAAGTATGGATGTGAGAGTTGGACTGTGAAGAAGGCTGAGCGCCGAAGAATTGATGCTTTTGAACTGTGGTGTTGGAGAAGACTCTTGAGAGTCCCTTGGACTGCAAGGAGATCCAACCAGTCCATTCTGAAGGAGATCAGCCCTGGTATTTCTTTGGAAGGAATGATGCTAAGGCTGAAACTCCAGTACTTTGGCCACCTGAAGCGAAGAGTTGACTCGTTGGAAAAGACTCTGATGCTGGGAGGGATTGGGGGCAAGAGGAGAAGGGGACGGCAGAGGATGAGATGGCTGGATGGCATCACTGACTCGATGGACGTGAATCTGAGTGAACTCTGGGAGTTGGTGATGGACAGGGAGGCCTGGCATGCTGCGATTCATGGGGTTGCAAAGAGTCGGACACGACTGAGCGACTAATCTGATCTGATCTGATCTGATCTCTGATATGATTATTAAAGCATTTTTAAATTGTCATATGATAGTGGCATTGTAGTTACAAAAGAAAACATTCTTTAGAGATGGATAATCAAATATTTAAAGGTGAAATACCATGATGTCTCAAACTTTCTTTAAAATACCTTGGCAAAAAAAATTAGATAAACCAAGTATGGTGAAATGCTAATAATTGTGAATTCAAGACAGTGGGTATATAGAGTGATATCCTGTCTTTTTATGTATATTTGAGATTTTTCAATTTTTCATAATTAAAACTAAGCAAATGAAAGAAGAAGTTACTAATTTCTAGTGGAGGAGGAGTTGTATAAGAAAGAAAATGTGTCATAATTTATTACTTATTTCAGCAGTAAATAACATATAGACAATGATGTAGCCATCAAGTATTGATTTCAAAATTGAGAGGATGGCAGGAAGGAAAATTTGTAGGAAGAGGAGGAAGAGAATACTGGTCCAAGAGATATAAATTTTCACCTACTATAATATAAAGTCAGTAAAAAATGGATAAATCAAGAAAAGGATCATGAAATATAATTCCAGAAAAAATAACTTAAATATTTACCTCTGGGGAACAGGATTGGAGGAAACGGGGTCAAGCAGGGGACTGCTATTTTGTATTACCTCAGAGAAAGGTTAGGAAACAGAAAGAGTCATCCATAATCTTACTTCCCAGAGACTTCCCTTTTTGTACTGTCTGCCTTTTAAAATTAGGTACACTGTTTTGATATTAGAGCTTCCCTGGTAGCTCAGGTGGTAAAGAATCCACCAGGAGTCCCTGGTTCAATTCCTGGGTTAGGAAGATCAGCTGGAGAAGGGATGGGCTACCCACTCCAGTATTCTTGGGCTTCCCTGGTGGCTCAGCTGGTAAAGAATTCACCAGCAATGCAGGAGACCTGGGTTCAATCCCTGGGTTGGGAAGAGCCCCTGGAGAAGGGAAAGGCTACCCTCTCCAGTATTCTGGCCTGGAGAATTCCATGGACTGTATGGTCCATGGGGTCGCAAAGAGTCGGACACAACTGAGCAACTTTCACTTTTCACATTTTGATATAAGTAAAATTACTTTCTAAATAATATCAATATTATTTTTTTAAGTTGTGAATTTCTTTTTCAGAACTTTTTATTTTTTATTGGGGTGTAGCTGGTTAACAATGTTGTGGTAGTTTCAAGTGAACAGGGAAGGGACTCAGCCATACATACACATGCATCCCTTTTCCCCCAAACTGCCCTCCCATCCAGGCTGCCACATAACAATAATGTGAATATTATTATATCAGTGAAATATTTCATCTTTCCAAAAGAATGTTTGATATGATTAACTCATGACCAAATAAGTTAATCTGTCCTAAAATCACACTGGTACTAGTAAAGGTTTTCTGAAGCAGGGTACCAGAAAAGATCAATTCATGGGTGGTATAACTCAGCATCATAGTGAAACTTCATTGTGAGAAACTGAGCCCTAATCAGTACCCATGAGAATGGTGAGACAGCCTCTCAGGCCTGCAGTTACTGTTAGTAACTTGATCCTTTAAAAGGACTTTCATATTTTATTAATTCTTCACTTGATATTCCTTTACTATAATTTATATTTACTTTTATTTATACTCACTGAGATATTTTATAGCTCATATATAGTTTAGCTTTTATATCTTTTTATCAAATATCTCTATTTTTATATTGGATTTTATATACCAAAACACTGGTATATCTGGTCTAACTAAAATTTTATCAGATATCACGTTTTGCTGAAAATAAATTTCAATATATCCTGATGCAGTTTGAGCCCTACCTCAATTCTGTTAAATTTGTGTTTTAGATCTAGTACATACAGAGGGGCAGCTTCAAAATGAAGAAATTTTGGTAAGTAAATATACTTTGAAGATATATACATTATCTTTGGCCAGCACAATGTATTTAAATTTTAAACCTATCTCCATAATCATAAAATTACTAAATACCCTCGTAATATTGTAGGTTCTGTGTCTGACCAACCAATAGAGGCAGTTATTCTCAGAAATATTATGATCTAAATATAGCTTTCATAAGTTAGGCTCTTTTCTGTCATAGACAGGATGACAGCCAAGATAAAACAGAATTCACTTTTATTATTTTGTTTGTTCATTTATTTTGAAGTATTTATTTACTTTCATTTCATTCTGTAGTCCTTATGGAATAGGAATCAAAACAGGTCGAGATGCCAAAATTGGATGTTAATTTAAGCATGAAGGGACAGGGAGATTCAGATAAGGGAGCTGGAGCATAGGATCAGCAACAAATAAGCCAAAGAGAGACGAGGTGAAAAGGGAACCAGCATTTTCTGACAGCATTCCACTGGGCTTTGCTTGTCAAGTGAGATGAATGGCCGCTGCCGGGGAAGCTGCTGCCTCATCACGAGTTCCTCTGTCCCCAACTTGTCAGGCCCTGGTTTTAGACAAACACAAACAGTTAAACAACCGAGAATGTGTTTAAGGTAGTAGTGCTTATTAAGATTTCTCTCTATAAGGGTTAAAGAGGTACCTTGTCCGTTAAGTTTCATTCTTCACAATTTACTGGCAGCTGCTATGAAATCAGTGTTTCAAAAGATTCTGTAGTGTTTGGATCCTATTAATTGTCTTCTCTACCACCCAGTTGTCGTGCCCAGTGACTGGGGAGGCCATGCGTGCGTGTTAAGTCACTTCAGTCGCGTCCAGCTCTGTGCAACCCTATGGACTATAGACCCCGCCAGGCTCCGTGGTCCATGGGGATTCTCTAGGCAAGACTACTAGAGTGGGTTGCTATGCCCTCCTCCAGGGGATCTTCCCGACCCAGGGATCAAACCCGTGTCTCTTATGTCTGCTTGCATGGCACTCGGGTTCTTTACCACTAGCACCAGCTGGGAAGCCCAAGGAGGCCAGTAGGGAACAGAAAAATGATTAATTAGATTGAATTTTATCTTCCTGTTTTTCTCCATATTGTTTCATTGATTATGGTTAGTAAGCGTCTGCTAAGGATTTTGTTTCAGGAGTCATTGTGTGTCAGGGAGGGTGGCAGCATCATAGAACTTTTGGAGAAGAGTAAGGGGGAATGGAGCCTTCCCTGGGGGCTCAGTGGTCAAGAATGCACCTGCAATGCAGGAAAGGCAGATTCGATCCCTGGGTCAGGAAGATCCCCTGGAGAAGAAAATGGCAACCCACTGCAGTATTCTTGCCTGGGAAATCCCATGGACAGAGGAGCCTGGCGGGCTACAGTCCATGGGGGTCAAAAGAAGAGCTGGACATGACTTAGCAGCTAAACAGCAACAACGAGGGGAGAATGGAAGGCAGTATATCACCCATAGTTTAGCGCCCTGTCAAAACAGCCTTTGCTGTACTCATTTTCTTCTAATTGTCAACCACATGTGTTACATAGTTACAATAGTGTACATGAAAAACTTTGTGTTTTTTTTATTTAATGTTATATCAAATGCTTCATAATTATGATTTAAAAATTAAATGTATTCAGATAGAGGTTAACTGATTTCTTTTTTCCTCCCTCTGTCATTATAACTCCTACTACAGGGGACATCTTATGCCTGTTCCTGCTATCATGGTGTTCATGTTTTTAGTTATTTTCTAAAATTAAATTTCAAGAAATGGAAATACTGGGTCCATGGGTATAGACATATTTATAGTAGTGTAGTACCAGTAGTTTAGTCTCTAAGTTGTGTCCAACTCTTATGACCCCATGGACTGTAGCCTGCCAGGCACCTCTGTCCATGGGATTCTCCAGGCAAGAATGCTGGAGTGGATTGCCATTTCCTTCTCCAGGGGAATCTTCCTGACCTAGGAATTGAACCCAGGTCTTCTGCACTGCAGGCAGATCCTTTACCAACTGAGCTACGAGGGAAGCCTATAGACATATTTATAGCTTCTTACATATATTGCCAAATTGCTTTTCAGAGAAAATATATAAATATAAAAGTATAATAATGTTTTAGGGTAGTGTATTTTGAGGCATCATCCAACAAATGAAATCTTTTATCATGAAAAATACTTTAAAAATTAATCAGAATTGTACAGTGCAGTTTTTTGCTCCACCTGCATTCTTCCTCAAACCAAGGCTGATGTTTGGCTATTACATATCAGAACAGCCATATTGTTATATGTGGCTGGCTTCTCTTCTGAACATTATATCTTATAAATCATTATATACTTATAATATCATTCTTGTGTCAAACCCTTTCATCTGCTAACTGCTTGTTTAGCAGTTAACTAGAATTGCTAAATCATCTGTATTTATTTTTTCCCTTACAGGCACGTGATGGCCACGTCACTTACTTGAGATTCATTATTGTGTCAGCCTTTGATCATTTTGCATCTGTGCATAGTGTTTCTGCGGAGGGAGTAGCAGTCTCAAATCTTTCTTAGTAATTATAATATACCCATGCACTATTTTTTAACAGTATATTTATTTAAACATGAAGTTGTCATTATTAAAGGAATTTGTATCAGTCTGTTTCAGTTTTATCTTTCCCTTCAGCATTTTCTAGGAATTTGGTTCATCAGACAGCAGTGATGACCAACATGTAGGTCATAAGAAAGTGTTTGCAAAAAAAGAAAGCTTTTGTTTCAGTGTACAGCTTAACCAAGTACATGACTACATGGAAACAACTGGCATACACTGTGACTCCACAGCATCTAACATACTACCCTTTGGCTATCAGTGCATTAATTTTTAAATTTACTGATTGATGTAAAGGGCTAAATGAAAAATATGGACACTAAACAACATACAAGTTCAAAAAAGAGAAAACATTTATGGGAACATTTCCTTGAGGTCATGGAATTTGAGTTGGGCCCTGTAGGACAAATCATTTTATTTTTTTTCTTTTAATTTTATTTTCTCTTGATTTGAAGACTTCAGAGAAGAGTTAGGAAACATAATCTTATTTCCCCAAGGCAACCATTATTGATATTATTTGATTTGTTTTTTTTACATTTTGAGGAGGTAAGAAACAAGATAGGACATTGTGTGGAGATACAAGACATCTCTGAATGTATCTTTTATACAACTTGAAATAAAAATGTAAATAATATAGCCAAAAGTTAAAATGACAAAGCAATTCTAAAATGTTGGAAATAAATAGAAAGGCATTAACCTACATTTATTACAATTGATTGACTCAGAAAAAAAATGGCATTGGAATATAGTATTTTATCTGTGCAGCCCATATTAGTTTCCTATGGCTTCTGTAATACAGTACCACAAACTTGGTGGTTTAAAACAATAAAAAGTTATTCTCTCACTGTTCTGGAGACTAGAAGTCAGAAATAAAGGTATTGGCAGAGTTTGTTTCTATTGGAGTTTTTGAAGAAGATTATATTCTTTGCCTTTCTCTTAATTTCTGGTGTTGCTGGCAATCCTTGGTATTCCTTGACTTGTGGCACCATAGCTCCAGTTTCTGCCTCTATCATCATATGCCATTCTTTCTGTGTTTCTTTGTATCATCTTCCCTCAATGCATATATTTTTCTGTGTCTTCTCTTCTTATAAGGACAACATCATGTTGAACTAAAGACCCTTGCTGCTGCTGGTAAGTTGCTTCAGTCGTGTCTGACTCTGTGCGACCCCATAGATGGCAGCCCACCAGGCTCTGCCATCCCTGGGATTCTCCAGGCAAGAACACTGGAGTGGGCTGCCATTTCCCTCTCCAATGCAGGAAAGTGAAAAGTGAAAGTGAAGTCGCTCAGTCGTGTCTGACTCCCAGCAACCCCATGGACTTCAGCCTACCAGGCTCCTCCACCCATGGGATTTTCCAGGCAAGAGTACTGGAGTGGGGTGCCATTGCCTTCTCCAAAAGACCCTTACTCCAGTATTATCTTAACTAATTACATCTGCTGTGACTTTCCAATCAGATTGCTTTCACAGGTACCAGGGGGTTATAGACCTTTCAAAGCTCTTTTCTCTCTCCCACAATGACCAGCAGTGATGTTTTTCTACACAGTAACTACTTCATCATTTTGGGTCTGGGAGTGAGACTGATGATAACAGGTAGTAGAGCTCTCAGTCAATCCGAGGTAGACATATAGAAGGAGAGATAAATCTTCATTTAGTTTGGGAGTAGGGTGGGGGTTGCTGCATCACGCCACTTGCAGAATTTTAGTTCCCTGACCAGGGACCAAACCTGGGCACCCTTCAGTGGAAGGCCAGAGTCCTAACCTACTGGACTGTAGGGAGTTCACAAACCAATGATATTTTGGAGTTGCTTTTTACCCCAGCATAACCTGGCATATCCTGACTGATAATACAGACAAATGTAGAATATAGCTCATCCTAGAGGACAAGTGCGGAGAAGGCAATGGCACCCCACTCCAGTACTCTTGCCTGGAGAATCCCAGGGATGGGGGAGCTTGGTGGGCTGCTGTCTATGGGGTTGCACAGAGTCGGACACGACTGAAGCGACTTAGCAGCAGCAGCAGCAGCAGCAGCAGCAGCAGCAGCAGAGGACAAGTGACCTGGTTTCTTCGACAAGTCAGTGATGCAAAAAATGTTAATTAAGGAAGGGGGTCCACTCTAGATTGAAAGAGATATAAGAGGACCCCAAAATACATGCCTTGTATAAATCTTATTTGGATGCTAATATGAGCAAACTAATTGAAAAAAAAAAAGACATTTTAAAGATAATTGGGAAAATCTGCTTATGGATTGGGTAGTATTCATTTGCTTTTGCATGGATTAAGTGTGATCCTGGCTTTAAGATTATGTAAGAGAAGGCCCATATTTTTCAGAGATACATTTAGTAGATTCAGATACAAGTATGTAGGTTTATTACATGGTATCTGGGCTTTGCTTTAAAATAATTGAGCATTTTTTTTTATAGGAGAAAAGTTTAGTTGAAGCAAATGAGCAGTAAGTTGGTGGATCTGGGTTATGGATACACAGGGCTTCGTTGTACTAGTCTCTCTAATGTATGCTTGGAATTCTTCATAATAAACAAAAATAAATAATGCCACAGATGATATCTTTGTGCAAAAATCTTTGCCTACCCCTCAGATGATCTTTTTTTAGAAGAGATTCCCAGAAGGGAACTAGTCAAAGTTAAGAATAGTTCTAAGGGGCTTCCCTGGTGGCTCAGTGGTAAAGTATCCACCTGCAATGCAGGAGACCTGGGTTTGATCCCTGGGTTGGGAAGATCCCCTGGAGAAGGGAGTGGTAACCCACTCCAGTATTCTTGCCTGGAGAATCCCATGGACAGAAGGGCCTGCGGGTTACAGTCCGTAATGTTGCAAAGAGTCGGACATGAACTGAACTAAGAATGCATGCGTGCACTGGTGGTTCAGTGGTGAACAATCCACCTTGCAATGCAAGGGATACCAGTTCAATGCCTGGTCCAGGAAGATCCCACATGCTGAAGAGCAACTAAGCCCACTCCCCACAACTACTGAAGCCCCTTTCGCCTAGAGCCTGTGCTCCATAACAAGAGAAGCCACTGCAACGAGAAGACCACCCACTGCAATGAAGAGTAGCCCCTGCCTGTCATAACTAGAGAAAGCTCATGCGTAGCAACAAAAATCCACTACAGCAAAAATAATAAATGAATAAATCTTTTTTTTAAAGAAAAGTTTTAAGGCTTTAGATATTTTCTGATAATTTGCTTACCAAGATTTGTTGCACAGATTTACTCTTGGAAAGGTTACTTTTAGATAAATGGAGGAAGGTAGAAAAAGTACTTCAATAGTGACGTTGGTGCCATCAGAGACATGAAGGTGTATATACAGAGAGATGAATGTATATATCTGACTGGGGCAAAGAAGCCTGAAATGGTACATTACAGCCAGATCACAGAGAGCCTTTAATGCTTTCAGATATTTTCCTGATAATCCTGGAGCCATTTAAGGTTTTTGAAAAGGGAGGTAACCTAGAGCAATTGTGTTCATGTTCAATAAAATGAAACACTGAGGATCTTCTTTTTCCCAAACTTCCTAAACTGGAATGTCAATAAGTCTTCATTTAAGGAACACTGCATTAAGGCTTACAGATCACTGGAAGGGATTTCTAGAAGTTATCTGAATGATCTCTTTGGCACAGGCCTACTAAATGATCTTTAAGTCTTTTTTCTCTGTTTCTCTCCTGTGAATGCAGGGAAAGTATAGTGCTTGTAATACCACTTCATGATATTTGAAAACCGCATCCTTTAACCTTTATTTTCCTAGGCTTCAAAAACTCATTTTCACTTGAGAAAACCACTCTCTTGTCTCAAGCAGTAGATAGACCAATATGTGGCTTTATCTTTTCTGTTTTTCACTGCTGAACCCCACTGTAGGAAAGGGGCAATTGGCCAAGATGGCCAATTCAGGCTCTCTCACCCCATGTCCTCTTGCTCTCTCCCCACCTTTTGTAAATAATGACTTTACATGGTTATGTAACAGCTGCACACGTGCATATAAGCACCACCTGAAAAGCTGTTGAGTTGCGTTGCAGTGCATTAGCCACAAGAGAATAAAGCATGTCTGCCTTGATGCAAATGAAGCATGTCTGCAGTTCCTACAGCTCCTCGAATCTTCTTCCAGGTTCTTCTTATCTGCGTCCTAGCTCGCGCCTTGCCTAGCCTGGGTTCAGTGATCAGTGAGACAATTGGCAGAGTCGGCAGGGTTCCCAGCATGTAGGGGAGCCCGAGGCTCCAATGGAAGGAGGAAGCCAGTGGCCACCACATAGCACTTGGTACCCGGGGGCCGGGGTCCTTTGGCATGGGCCCCGGTGGAAGACTGGGAGGTGGTGGACAGGCCACTGGATAGCACTAAAAAAGCATTACAAGCAGTGAATTCCCATTTGCTGGACAAGGCAGCATGGACTGCTGCTGGCACCATAGTGTGGGTATTCCTGACTGCCCTGAAGGTGAATATGAATCGTGCCCTACATAATGCCATGCAGGTCCATAATGTGCAGAGACGCTTGGAAGAGCTAGAGCAATGTATATTGACATAAAGCAAGAAGGGCGTGGCCTTGAAGAACCCAGTGTTTCTGACAGTGAAGTGATAAGGGATAGTAATGATGAAGTTATGAGACTGAGAAATGTTATGAGACTGTGGGTTCCCGCTTTTTAGCAAGGCCTATTGTGCAGCAGGTAGGCTGTGAAGAAGGCTGAGCACTGAAGAATTGATGCTTTTGAACTGTGATGTGGGAGAAGACTCTTGAGAGTCCCTTGACTGCAAGGAGATCCAACCAATCCATTCTGAAGGAGATCACCCTGGGATTTCTTTGGAAGGAATGATGATAAAGCTGAAACTCCAGTACTTTGGCCACCTCATGTGAAGAGTTGATTCATTGGAAAAGACTCTGATGCTGGGAGGGATTGGGGGCAAGAGAAGAAGGGGACGACAGAGGATGAGATGGCTGGATGGCATCACTGACTCGATGGACGTGAGTCTGAGTGAACTCTGGGAGATGGTGATGGACAGGGAGGCCTGGCGTGCTGCGATTCATGGGGTTGCAAAGAGTCGGACACGACTGAGCGACTGATCTGATCTGATGGTGCAGCAGAAGGATGGGGCCAACAAGGCACAGAAGCCCCGGGAGGCCTCAGACATCAAGGAGGCCAAAGAGAAGAGGAGCGGCACTGACTCTGCAGCCAGGACAAAGTCCAGGAAGACCAGCTAGGAGCAAGGACCAACCCCGGTGGAGAAAATGAAGAAAGGAAAGAGGGAAAGTGAAACCACAGTGGAGAGTTTAGAGCTGGATCAGGGCCTGCTGAACCCACCCCTGCAGAGCCCCGAGTAGTCCACAAAGTCTGCAGACAGCCAGAAATGACACTCAGACAGCAAGTGAAGTGCAGGAAATACAAGGACCTGGGCTTCACGTGGTGGATGATGATGGGGAAACTATCCCAGTGCTTGGAGTCAGCCGGACATCTGCCCTCTCAGCTCCTACACTGGCCTGGCAGGTGGAGGAGCCTCCAGATGACAAGTGTTTTACAGGTGGTGTGCGAGACACCATTTTGAGCACTGTCTCATCCATCTCTTTTGGTTCCTTAACTGCTACCTCAATGGTGGCAAGCTTGGGAGAAGTAGAGGGACGGTGGCAGGCAAAGGGGATTAGAAGTGTGAAGACCCTGATTGGGGGGCTGGCTGGTAAAGGCCCCATCCGGGTTATGTGGATGAAAAAATGTGGGCTGATTTGTTGGCAGCGGGAGTTGACAGAAATAAAATTGATAAACAGCCCAATGCTCTGCTCCTAGAGCTATGGGAGGCAACTGAAACTGGAACAGCAGTTTGCCAAGTTTGGGAAGCGCCCACAGCAAGAGATACAAGCAGTTCAGTTAGAAGATTACATGGCACCCAAGGATGTTCCTTCAGAACTGTAAAGGCTGTGACCTTACTTTTGGAAACTGGATGGCTCCCTGTATGGAGGTATACAGTGAAGTCTGTGTCATTTGATGTGCTACTAACCTCTGATTCTCTTGCAGATTTAGAACAGTATGCAGCAGAGCTTATAAAGCATTTGGAATCATGTGGGCAGGCTGTGAACGCTGCAAAAATCTCTTTGAAGGGGTAGGCCCAACGCCTGTGGGAGGTTTTGCGGGTCTTTAATGAGAAACCCCTCAGGGATGGAGTTGCCCCTGTGGAGGCTGTCCTGCTTCTCGTCACTGCACCTAAACAGCTGCAAGTAACAACAGACATTTTGATAAAGCCTGGATACAGAACCAAAGGTAATATCCTGCTGCCAGCTCCAATTGGGATTTCACAAGGACGGATGGTGGACTTGACTCGGCCATGGAAGATAAAGGCACTTCACATGCATTGGATGGCTTTTCTAGCCCCATGGGGGCAAGGATTGCAACATGAGTTCCAGGTTGTACCCTGGGTGACGAGTGCCTGGCCCCTTTGTGTTCAAGTCACCTGTCCAGTACCTGGCGTTGGTTTTTTCTATGTACTGGGGAATGTAACTGTTGTTGTAGCATCTACTGCTGTTGCAGAATGGGGGTATGTAACTGTTTGTTGTAGCCTTTACTGCTGTTACAGGATGTAGTTCCACCGGACAGTGTTAGTCACCATGGGAATATCTCCAAAGGTGATCTGCGTTTAGATTGTAAGGCGAGAGGCCCTGAAGGAGTGGAATGTAGGGAAGGGGCAATTGGCCAAGATGGTGCTGGTCAGGCTGTCTCAGCCCATGTCCTCTCGCCCCACGTTTTGGAAATAATGACTTTACATAGTTATGTAACGGCTGAGGCCATTTATAACACTGTGCATGTGCATCATGACCTATATAAGCACCACCTGAAAAGCTGTTGAGTTGCGTTGTGGTGTGTTAGCACAAGGGGATAAAGCATGTCTGCTTTGCTGCTGTGAATAAAGAATGTTTGCAGTTTAAGAAAGTGTCTTAATGGTAGTAAGGAAGGAATATCAACAACCTCCTGTATGCAGATGATACCAGCCAACTCATTGGAAAATACTCTGAGGCTGGGAAAGTTAGAAGGCAGGAGGAGAAGGGGATGACAGAGGACAAGATGGTTGGATGGAATCACCGACTCAATGGACATGAATTTGAGCAATCTCTGGGAGATGGTGAAGGACACGGAGGCCTGACTGCAGTCCATGGGGTTGCAAAGAGCTGGACACGACTGAACAACTGAACAGCAGCAACAGCCACTGTAATGGCAGGAAGCAAAGAGGAACTAAAGAGCCTCTTGATGAAGGTGAAAGAGGAGAGTGAAAAAGCTGGCTTAAAACTCAACTTTCAAAAAACTAAGATCATGGCATCAGGTCCCATCACTTCATGGTCAATAGATGGTGAAAAAGTGGGAAAAGTGGCAGATTTTACTTTCTTGGGCTCCAAAGTCACTGCAGACAGTGACTGCAGCCGTGAAATTAAAAGAGGCTTGCTCCTTGGAAGGAAAGCTATGACGAAGCTAGACAGCATACTAAAGAGCAGAGACATCACTTTGCTCACAAAGGTCCAAATAGTCAAAGCTGTGATTTTTCAGGTAGTCAAAAATGGATGTGAGAGCTGGACCATAAAGAAGGCTGAGCACCAAAGAACTGATGCTTTGGAATCGTGGTGCTGGAGAAGACTTGAGAGTCCATTGGATAGCAAGGAGATCAAACTAGTCAATCCTAAAGGAAATCAATCCTGAACATTCATGAAGGACTGATGCTGAAGCCCCAAACTTTGGCCACCTGACGTGAAGACCCTCATGCTAGGAAGATTGAGGGCAGGAGGAGAAGGGGGCGATAAAGAGTAAGATCACAGACTGCCTATGTATGACATGAGTTTGAGCAAACTCAGGGAGATAGTGAAGGACAAGGAAGCCTGGCGTACTGCAGTCCATGGGGTCACAAAGAGTCTGACAAGACTTGGTGATCGAACAAGAAGTTCCTTATAGGTTCTATCTCCAAATACAGTCACATTGGGACTTATGGCTTCAACATCTGAAGGGGGTTGCACAATTAAGTTCAGGTGGTGAGAAGGCAGCCAAAGCAGTGTGACTGAAGGGGATTTCTAGGAGTCCCGTTGCAAAGGAAACAACAAACTTAATGAGAGCATTCAAGACAACTAATGTAAATCAAAGTTTCAGGCTGCCCTAGCCTACTACTCCTCCTTCTGTATTTATGTTTCAACCAACAACTAGCCCTATTAAAGAAGAGTAATCTGAAAAGTCCCAGAAGCGGATTGCTTTAGGTCTGGGTCTCTAGAAATAGAGCTTTAGAGAGGAATTCGATTTCCTGAGAGAGCACTCTCAGGAAGTGGGATAGATCATGGGAGAAAGTTAACCAAAGACGGTTTTGGTTGAAGTCTGGCCTCAGCCTGAGCCCACAAGGAGCTCTAGAGCGTGAATGACACCAGAGAGGTATGCTTCCCACCCTTGAGGCAAGGGACCAGGCCTTTGTGCTCTCAAATCCTTCAGTCAATGGCCATGGGCCACCCGCAGGGGAACATAACCTCTCAGGCATTGTTGAGTAAAGAAGCTTCTGTCACTTAGGGCAGTTCTCAGGAGAAGCAACACCTGAGCCATTAGCTGCCAATATCACAGTAGCTGGCATATAGATATATATATTTGGAAAAGAAATCTCGGCAGAACACCAATAACATTTATTACAGCAGGACTTCTCAAAGTGTGGTCCCTGGAACAGCAACCTCCTCCTTTTCTGAAACTTGTTAGAAATGCAAATTCCCTAGCCCAACTCCAGATCTATGGAATCAGAAACTCTGATGGTGTGACCCTTGAATCCGTATTTTGACAAGCCTTCCAGGTGTTTTTGATGCATATCTAAGTTTGGGGTCGCTAAGAGTCAGACACGACTGAGCGACTTCACTTTCACTTTTCACTTTCATGCATGGGAGAAGGAAATGGCGATCCACTCCAGTGTTCTTGCCTGGAGGATCCCAGGGATGGAGAAGCCTGGTGGGCTGCCGTCTATGGGGTCGCACAGAGTCGGACATGACTGAAGCGACTTAGCAGTAGCAGCAGCAGCAGTGCTCTAGGGACCTATGACTAGAAACTGTGAAACAAAAAGAGGGGAGGGGGCCAGAAAAATAAGGCAGTTACAGAGCATTCGTTGCAAGAGAACTTACACAAAGAATACATCAAGGATGGAGACCCATAGTTACCTCTCAAATAAGAAAAAAAGAACTCAAAAAAGAGATACAAAGATTTCAAGAAAAAAAGAAGTCACAGAAGATGGAAAGTGATCTGGCAGAGCTAAGAAAAGACATGGAAGAGAACAAGAAAATTGATTCAGAAGTGAAAGCCCTGTAAGAAGCAAAGAGATGATGATGGTAATTGTAGCCGTCAGTGTTCAATTAGGAAAACTGAAATCAGTCTAGATACAGAGTGAAAGCAGGGAGGGAAATAATGCATGGAATCTGTTACAAAGGTATTGAAATGGCTGGGAAAACAAAGAGAAGATAAAAGTGTCACCCAGAGTGGGAGCCCGTGGGCCACACTCACTGTTGACCAGTGGGAGCAGCATCACTGCATCTAAGTAGAAACCACTCTGCCATGGCTGGGGATCCCAAAGCAACTGCTGTGCACAGCGTCCTGCAATTCCTACAGCAAGAAGTGGAGAAAATGACTTCTCCCTTCTGTTCACCGTTAATCTCCATCAGGGCTTCCCATCTGCAGAACCTGACTGGAATGCAATGTTCAGGCCTCCAGCTCCTGAAATCCAGAGGACAGTGGAGAGAGTCAGAGCCAAGCCATATCTGGAACAATAATAAACCCAACTTAAGGAGAATTGGGATCAGAGGAAAGAGCTTGAGAAAAATCACAGCATGGAATTGGAAAGAACAAAGATTTTAAAAGTTATGGAAAAGATAATAGTTATGGAAGAAACAAAGGACCCAACATACCCATCATTGTAGTCCCTAAGATAATGGACAAAATGTAACAGGAAAGATGTTCAAAGCAATAAAAGATGTCCCTGAAATTTAAAAAATAAGAAATTTAAGATCAAAAGAAGTTTTTGTATTTACCTTAGTCTGTTCAAGCTACTGTAACAAAAATACCATAGACTGGGGTGGCCTAGAGACAACAGAGACAGGCTTGCCTGCTGGCTTGGTGGTAAAGAATCCGCCTGCCGGTGCAGGAGATGTGGATTCTATCCCTGGGTCGGGAAGATCCCCTGGAGGAGGAAATGGCAACCCACTCCAGTATTCTTGCCTGGAGAATTGCATGGAGAGAGCAGCCTGGCGGGCTGCAGTTCATGGTGTTGCAAAGAGTCCGACACAACTGAGCAACTGAGCACACACATAGTTGACAGAAAGTTATTTCCTACAGTTCTGGAGGCTGAAAGTCTGAAATTAGGATATCAGCAAGGTTGCATAAGGGCCCTTTTCTTATATCCTCAGATGGTGGAAGAGGGCAAACCAGCTCACAGGAGCCTCTTTTATAAGGGCACTAATCCCATTCATGAAGACTCCCCTCTCACGACCTAATCACCTCCCAAAGGCCCCACCTCCTGCCACTATCACACTGGGCCGTAAGGTTCGGATATAGATTCTGAGGGGACACAAACATTCAGACCGCAGCAGTATTCCAAGGAAAGTTTGACATAGAACAATCAACACTGGACTAGGTCTTGGTGAAGTTACTGAACTTCAAACAGGAAGAAAGAATCTGACAAGTTTCCAGGTAGAATGAAGACAATTAAGTGCCAAGGGAAATAAATTAGGCTGATCTCAGACTTTTCCTCTCATGCCTGCTAGACAACTGTAAAACAATGTCCACAAATCTCTGAGGAAAAAGAACTAAAACCTAAGATTCTGAAGCCCAGCCGGTATCCTCCAGGTTTAAAGGACAGCAGTGGGTAATTAGCAGAGAAGGCAATGGCACCCCACTCCAGTACTCTTGTCTGGAAAATCCCGTGGATGGAGGAGCCTGGTAGGCTGCAGTCCATGGGGTTGCTAAGAGTCAGACACGACTGAGCGACTTCACTTTCACTTTTCACTTTCATGCATTGGAGAAGGAAATGGCCACTCACTCCAGTGTTCTTGCCTGGAGAATCCCAGGTCCGGGGAGCCTGGTGGGCTGCCGTCTTTGGGGTCGCACAGAGTTGGACACAACTGAAACGACTTAGCAGCAGCAGCAGCAGAGGGTCATTAGAGGCATGTAGGACTTCAGGGAATACAGGATCCACATGCCCTTCTTCAGAAAACTGCATACTTGAGACTTTGAATGATGCAACCTATATGGCCGATTGGGTATCCTGGACTCCTTCCTCAATCAAACATGCTGGATAAAATATTTCAATACACCATTGGAAACTAATGGCTGAGTTTACCAGAAATAAAGTTGTCTGTGGCCAGGAGCAATTGAGAGTCTGACTCTGGGCAGGTGAATAAACATTAAAGTCACTGGGCCTCTCCAAGGGCATCTGCCAATTTCTGAGTCGGAGCCTGGGTTTCCTGGGCCTCCTGCCAGGCCCATAAGGCCAGTCTTGCAGCAGCTAGAACACAAGCTAGAATGGGCAGTAGGCGCAGAGTCATACATAAAGCCAGGTACCACAGAGGGCATCACCCTTAGAGCAGGGGTCCCCAGCCTCTGGGATCTAATGTCTGATGATCTGAGGTGAAGCTGATGTAATAATAATAGAAACAAAGTCCACAATAAATGTAATGTTCTTGAATCATCCTGAAACCATCCCCCCAACTCCCAGTCCGTGGAAAAATTGTCTTCCATGAAACTGGTCTCTAGTGCCAAAAAGGCTGGGGACCGCTAGGGGGCTTAGAGAACAGTGGACTAAAGGTAAATCTTCCCCTTGAAAGCAGACAAATAGGTGGTTTTGAAAAATCTTCTTCAAATCTGTTGATATTCTGAATGCAACCTGTACTTGGAGTGAAACAGGATATACTAACAAGCTTCTTTTACTTTACTCGTACTTTCCAACGCTAGTCAAGCAGAGACAGTTCATTCTTGGTATCCAGACCCAGAGAGGTCACCTTCTAAGAGAAAAGACCTTTCTTCATCATAAATTAAAACTGAGCTCAAACCTTTTGCAGTCTCCTGGGCAGGTTTTTTCCCCACCTTTGCCCACATTGTTTTGTCCGCTTTAATGCTATTCTCCCTTCTCATGTTCTTTGGGCTCACATCCCAGATTATAGACTTCCTGGGCATCTTTGAAGACCAAGCTCAAAGGTCACCACTTCCACAAAGCTTTCCTAGAGGCACCCAGCTCAGACAGACTGCTTTCTCCTCTGTGCTCTCTGAGCTTTAGCCTTTCCCTCAGCTCTAACCTGGGCTTTCCTGGTGGCTGGTAAAGAATCTGCCTGCAATGCAGGAGATCCCGGTTCAATTCCTGAATTGGGAAGAACTGCTAGAGAAGGAATAGGCAACCCACTCCAGTATTCTTGGGTCCCTGGCAGCTCAGATGGTAAAGAATCTGCCTGCAATTCGGGAGGCCTGGGTTTGATCCCTGGGTTGGGAAATGCCCTGGAGGAGAGCATGGAAACCTGCTCCAGTATTCTAGCCTGGAGAATCCCCATGGACAGAGGGGTTGCAAAGAGTCGGACACGACTAAGCAACTAAGCACAACTCAGTACAACTCTAACCCGTCATATTTGACCTTGAATTATGGTTATTGCAGTGTATGTCCACCCCGTCCCCCCTGCCCTCTTTGTCATCTTTGCATTGTCTCTCAGCACTCAGAGAAGAAATCAGGGCTCAATTAATGTCTGAAGCATTATATCGAGGAAAATTTAATTGGATTGTTTGGGATCTATTTTAGCTTTCTGTAAACTCCTCTGTTCCAGCTACTATTATTTGTTTAAAACTGGGAGATTTCTAGGCGTTTATAGGTGTGAGTTGAAGGACCACCTGAAAAGTGATTCAGAGGAGCACAGCTTTATACTCTGCCTCTTTTTGTGGAATTTAGTGCTTAGGAAGGGCTTCCCTGATGGTTCAGCATTAACGAATCTGCCTGCAATGCAGGAGCCTTGGGTTTGATCCCTGGGTCAGGAAGATTCCCTGGAGGAGGAATGGCAACCCACTCCAGTATTCTTGCCTGGAAAAAAACCCCATGGACAGAGGAGGCTGGCAGGCTACAGTCCTTGGGGTCACACAGAATCAAATACCACTGAGAGACTAAGCAACACTGCTTACAAAAAAGGACAGTGCTCAGCTGTGCTTTATACCCACTGTTTCACAGCTACCTGTCCTCTGTATCCTCTTACAAACTCACACCAGTATCGGTCAGTTGCTTTGGCAGGAGGAAGAGTTTCATTCAGTGTCTCTACTATCCTGTATTTTTTTCCATCTCCCAGCACCTAAAAAGGGAGCCCAGGGAGGCAGTTGTAGAGCAGTAATGATGGTAACAATAGTAGCGAGTAGCCTGGCATTTTCTCCAAGCCAGGCACAGTTCTGAGTGCTTTACTCATGAGTCCTCTGTAGGGTAGTCACTGTTGATACCCTGTTTTGTAGTTCAAGATACCAAAGCAGCTTTAAACAAAATCACACAGCCAGCAGGGAGCAGAGCTGGGATTCTGGTTTGAAGTTAGAGACATGGTTTGAATCTCAGCTTGTTGCTTACTGAGTCTGAGGCCTTCCATAAATTACTTAATTCTGAGCCTTGGTTTCCTCATCTGTAAAATGGGTCTAATAATCTCCTCTTTGACCTGTATAGAGATTAAATACGACTGCAAATCTGAAAGTGCCTGTGCCTGATAAATGATTAACAACTATTTTTAAAAGTTCCTTGGCAGGTAAGACAGACAAGAAAAATGTGTTTTCATGTTAGAAAAATGCCTCCCAAGTCTTTTCTATCATGTCATGTTGTGAAGATAATTTGATTTCAATGTGGACATTCTCTGGCAAGGAGTTTATGAGAAAGGTAACACATAGAGACTGAGTGTTCTTCCCACCAAAGGAGGGCCTTCCAGCATATGGTATTTTTTGGTCATCGGATTACATTCGTCTAGAATAAAAAATAGAACAAGCTGACACGCATTAGGAAAGACAATGTAAAGATCACACTGAAGCCATCCAGAAGAGCCTGATAGTTTTTAATCATTCTATGTTAGCTTGCTGCATCTTAAAACATTTTCTTTCAAATCAAGTCACAGCCGTGTGTACTTTAGGCTGTGGCCGTCATGAACAAATATGAAAAGAGGCAGAGTTAAAACAGTACCAATGGTTATCCATTAGTCTGAGGTAATCTAATGCAAATGACCTTTTAGGAGACTTGTGAAGAAATCAGAGAAACAGGATTTCAGATATGAGTTTCTGTATAACTGAATGACAGCTCTGCAGTATTCGTTGTCTAGTTTGGTCAAGGTCATAGTGGTTTTAGGAAGCCAGTCCTCCCACCAAGCAGCTTGTTATAATTGAAAATAAAAGAAGATTCCCAGGTACGGAGAGCAAGACGTCTATGAAATATATTCAAAGGTGGTGAAGTGAGCACCTCCTCTTCTACTGTAGAACTGAAAATATATTACTGTGAAAACTCACCCATCACTGCCACCATCCTTTGTTTTAAGTGTTTTGGCAAGAAAAGGATTACCGTCTGTACTGTCTGCTCCCATTCTCTTTGAATTCCTTTGAAAACCTGGAGTTATCCCCATGCTTAGTTCTAAAAGCCAATTTAGTGTCTTAAATGATCAATTCTTTAAATGGCAAATTTGGTACAGTGAATTTACTTCATTTAAAGAATGCCATATTAGAGTGGCTGAATACTCAGAAGGAAATGTAGCGTGTACCTGCTCTCATTCTTAGAATGCTGTGCAATGAACACAGTCTCCATGGTAGGAGCAGTACGGAATTATACCTTCTTTAATACTCAGCTTACTTGTGGCTTCATTTTCTCATTGCAACAATTGTTTGCTTGGATCAGAAAAATCCAGGCTAGTGATTCAACTGGGAACACAGGTCAAGAGGTAAATGTCAGCTGGGATGGGGGTCAAACCAAGCTTTAAGGGGCCCTCAGGTTGGGCACCTAGAACTGGGCAATCCGTCCAGATTAACTGTGGAGCTTTTCCAGAACAGCACGAACTTCCTCTGGATGGTAGTTCCAAGGACCAGGTTTACCCTGCAAGAGAAATGAGTCAGCATTTCCAGATTTCCAACTTGCGGGAATATGTAGGTCTGGAGCTGAGCTGAGCTGAGAGATTTGAGCTGGTGACACCTTTGTGGAAGTCGTCAGGATGGTGCAGTCAAGGGCAGATGTCCTTGAGATAGATGAGAGCACCCAGGGAAAGCATGTGGAATGGCACCAACATGTAATGGGAAGACTGGACAAAGAAGCAGGAGGAAAAGCAGAGCAGGTAAAGAAGATTTCAAAAGGAGAAAGGGATGTAGACAAATAAGCTTCTCTTCCACAACTGGACCTTCAGACCAGCCACCTCTCACATCAAGTTCTGCTCACTCTGCAGCAAACCACCTCTGCCTGTCTAACCCCACGGCCTCAGTTCAGCCCTCTTCACCTCCTGTTTAGGCAACTACGACCCCAGCTCCTTCAGTCCATTCTTTTTTTTTTTAAGTTGGAGTATGTTTGCTTTACAATGTTGTGTTTGTTTCGTCCAGTCCGTTCTTCACCTAGTAGTCCATGATCTTTCTAAAGTAGAGATCTGACTTGTGCTTCTCCCTGGCTCACAACTCTTCAGTGCCTCTTTGCTCTCATATGTAGGCTGAACTCCTTGGTCCAGAAAGAGCCTTTTATAATGGAAACGTCCCAACCCTCCACACCCTGCCCTAACATACCTCAGTGCTTCTGTCTCTCCTTCCCGTATTTGCAATGGTTTTTACTCACCATGTTCACGTGGCAGCCTCCTTATCCTAAGCAGGTGTCACCTCCTCTGAAAAGCCTGCCCTTCCTCAGGGTTCAGGAAATTTACTGTCTGAGAGCCAAATCTATCATGACGTCTCACACCCTTTCCTTTACGTATTGTCTATGCCGGTTTTGTGCTACAATAGCAAAACTGAAGCGTTTCAGTGGGGATTATTTGGCCCCCACGGAGTCACATTTCCTATCTGGCCCTTTGCAGAACAGCTTTGATAAACCCTGCCCTGGAGCCTCACAGCACCCAGGAAGCTGTAACACTCTATTTATGCCTTCTTATTCCCTGCTCCTCCAGTTGTGAGTACTTCGAAGTAAGTTGTGTCTCCTTTTAAACTTGCGCTTGTGTTTCCAGTACTTGCTCAGAGCCTAACCCCAGGTAGGGACTCAGTACCCAGCTTGCCTCAACCAGGCCACCTCAGTACTGTGTCACAGGGGACGGGAAGGGAAGAAGGACTCGAACCCTCGTGCTGTGACCCTTAGCATTCTGAGAATTTATGTGAAGGTTGTTGCTTGTTTCGCCGGCATGAATAAGGCCCGCCTGACCCATGGGCAGAGAGGCACCCCAGAGCTGGGTTTCATGTGCTCCCCCAGGTTTGAATCCCTTCAGCAGATGTAAAACTAATTTCTATCCCCTCAGGGGAGGCTATCGATTCCCAGGTGGCACTAGTGGTAAAGAATCTGCCTGCCAACGCAGAAACCACAGGAGACACAGTTTCGATCCCTAGGTTGGGAAGATCTGCTGGAGAAGAAAATGGCAACCCACTCCAGTATTCTTGCTTGGAAAATCCCATGGACCGAGGAGCCTGGTGGGCTACACTCCATGGGGCTGCAGAGAGTCAGACAAGACTGATGACTGAGCACCACACAACACACAACAGAGGAGGCTCACAGTGCCCCCAGGATCAGAAGCTGTGCTCCCTTCCTTCACCCTCACCAAGCTGGAAGCATTAAAGGGGTACATGATCCCCAGAAAAGCAGACTGGGCTCAGCAGCATTTGCCACTCCAAACTATAGAGGAGGTGTTCTTCTGGCCTCGATACCCGTTCCCAGGTTCAGGCCTGTCTCAGGGATTAGCAGCTTCAGACCCTCCCACTCCCATCCCATCCCAGAGGATTTAGAATTGAAATAGGAGCCTTGAGCAACTTGGCCTTAGGCAAGTCCAGTTCCTCCTCTGAGCACTATTCCTGAAATGGAAACATTGTCTCCCAAAGCAAACCAGGGCTGGGCCAGTCTTCTGCATTCAGAAGGCTCCCAGGAAGCTGCAACACCAGTCCAAATGCTATGGCCTTTCTTGTGCATTATTTCATCCCCTGTGAGGTGGGGGTCCATGTTTCCATTTTAGAAAAGAAGAAACTGAAGCTCCAAGAGGGGAAAGGACTTGCCTGTGGTCACGTGGCTGGTAAATGACCAGGCAACGATTTGAAACATGGTCCTCTCTATGCCCTTACCCTGCCCTCCCTGGGTCCCACAAGTCCCCACCTTGTACAGGACCCTGCCCTCCTGGAGCACATAGAGCCGCTCTGGCAGTGCTGCGTAGCACGAGCTGCTCTGGTTCGTCATTGTGTCTACCACCACGGGGCACGGGGGGCTCCTGTCCAGCAGCAGGTGGGCTGCCCGCAGGCGGTCCTGGAGATTCCGGTGATTCTTGATGTCCACATTGTTCTTAAAAGCCCAGCCATCTGTAACAGAAAGACCTGTGGGTCAGATACTGTCCCCACTTTTAACTGAGGGTCCCAGATGGAGGACTTCTCAACTTTGGCACTACTTACAGTTTGGGCTAGATAATTCTTGTTGTGGGGGCTGTGTTGTGTGTTGTAAGCTGTTAAGCAGCGTCTTTGGCCACTACACACTAGATGTCAGTGGTGTCACCTTGCCTTCAGCTTGTGACAACCGAAAATGTCTCAGACATTGCCAAATGCCCTCTGCAGGACAAAAATTACCCTTGGTTGAGAACCACTGCTGTCACACCATCTCCTCCAGGAAGCCTTCCTTGATACACTCAGCTGTGTGATATTGGGCAGGCTCTTTAAATCTTTTTAAATTCTCAGTTTTCCCATCTGCTAAATGAATTAAAAGAACCCACATTTCAGTTAGCTGTAAGGCTTACCTGAGATAATTCTGTAGAATTCCCAGTATTCTACCTGGTTCATTGTAGCTGCTTAAAAACTATTGACTTACCTTGCCTGACTGCCCCAAAATAGCAGACAAGTAGAGAAGAAGCCAGTTTTCATTCTTTTTTTTCTTTTCAGTTTTCATTCTCTACTACTGGTATTCTACTATTTTTCTCCGGAGATGCCCCACCCCCACCCCGAACCAACTCTATTTAAGCTTGCTTCACTTTAAATCAGTGGCCCCCAGCAATTTTGGCTCTAGGGACCGGTTTTGGGAAGACAGGTTTTCCATGGACTGGGTGGTGGGTGGGGGGATGATTTGGGGATGATTCAAGTGCGTAACATTAATTGTGCACTTTATTTCTATTATTATTATATCAGCTGCAACTCAGATCATCAGGCATTAGATCCTAGAAGTTGGGGACCCCTGCTTTAAAGGGAAGGGGATTTTCAATTGGCTTCATTGGCCGAGATGCACATCTGCCAACCTAAAGGAGCTGGTCCTCATTAGTGAATGGGCCCACAGGTTGAAAAAATGTCCATAAATTTTTATGGACCTGGTACTGGCCTTGCCCTTCTACTTGCCCCATATCTGGGGAGATTGGAACCCAGATAAAGTGGTGTGGGTTCTTTCAGAAGCCACGGGGCCTGCATTTATAATAGTTGCCTCCCAGGGTAATGTAAGCAGCAGAACTGGCTCTTCCTTCTTGTGCTTCAAAGTCCTCTCAAAGTACTCCTCCCCTAGGAAAACCCAGGGTCAGAAGAAATTCACATCCAGTTAAAACAGCCTGGACTCAGTTTAAAGTATTTATTAACTGCCCCAAGACAGCTAAACCTTGTGGATGACAGTAACACCAACTTATACGTGTGTCATGTCTAGGCGGGCAGTCTTTTCCATCCATTAGCTCCCCGGCGCTTCACAGGATGTCCTTCTCATCCCCACCCTGCAGCTGGGAATGTGGAGGCCCAGCAAGCAGCAGTGACCTGCCTCCCCACCTTTAACTGTGAGTTCTTTAGAGACAGGCGCTGCATGTACCTTTCATCTCCATGTATCCCTTGGCCCAGCACAGGGCTGGACACCTAGTAGGTATTCAGTAAATTCTGTTAAGTGGGTTATTCTGGGAGACATGTGTTTGCATGCTCAGTCATATCTGACTCTTTGCGAACCTATGGACCATAGGCTGCCAGGCTCCTCTGTCCATGGGATTCTCCAGGGAAGAATAATGGAGTAGGTTGCCATGCCCTCCTCCAGGGGATCTTCCCAACCCAGGGATTGAACCCGTGTCTCTTATGTCTCCTGCATTGGCAGGCGGGTTCTTAACCACTAGTGCCATGTGGGAAGACTTGTTCTGGGAGATAGGTGCTATTATTCTATTTTAGTGGCACAGAAGTGGGCATGGAAGGTAAGCTGTCCAAGTCACGTGGCCAGCGCGTGATGCAGCTAGGGCGATCTTCCTACCTCAACGCACGCCTCCCTGTAATTTACCTGGACAGACACGTGGTATGTGGGGGAAAAGGAAGTCAACTGATTGGCTTAGACCTCCTAGGATTGGTGGACACTGGCTCTGTGCATTTTAGTTCTTGGATTCAGGCCTTACCTACTTCTGACTGATGGAGTGAGTACCCTGGGGAAGGAGTTGGGGAGGAAGAAGAAATGCTTGAACTAGGAGTGGCACAGCACAGAGGGTACACAGCACAGCGGGTACACAGCACAGCCACCATTGTGGGTCAGGGCTGGAATAGGAAGCCTTTCCCTCAGTGGCTTGAGATGGACAGCCCTGGGTCCAGGAAAGGGTTAAACCTGCTCAGTCGGATTCCAGGAGAAAGCAGGGGAGGAGACAGGTATCAGGAAATTTCTGTTATGATCCAACCCCTCTTGTTGCACTTTGCAACTTGTTGTTTTAGAGATTAAAGCTGGATTCTCTACAACCTTGTGACTCCAAGTGTGGTCCCTGGACCAGCAGGCTCAACACTACCTGGGGGCATGGCTTAAAGCACCAAGTCTCAGGCCCCCCTCTGCTGCCCTGTGATCCAGAACCTGCATCTTAACAAGATTACCAGGTGACTCGAGCACACTTTAAAGACTGAGCAGCGCTGCCCCCAGAGTTAAATCCGCTTTGGCAGAGCTTCCACCATCAACTGTGCGAACATCAAGGCATCGCCTCCTCTCAGCCATGGAGACCCTGACACCTGTAGGTGCCCAAGTTCTCTTTTCTTTCATTGATGGCTGCTGCTCTCCCCAAGGGTATTTAACAAAGAAACACATTGTTCTTGACTTTGCTCTACTGTTGCCTGTGCTGTTTGTTTTGAATTTTATTTTGGAAATGTTCAAATATACATAAAACTAGAGAGAACAGCTTCATCAACCTCCATGTAACTGTTACCCTATGCTAATATTTTTAATTGTCCCAAAGTCTTCAATGAAGATAGAAGCTGCCAGTTAAATGAGCACAGTGTCAGGCTGAAAGCAGTTCTCCAACCTCTGGGTGCATATAAATTAAGATGCAATGGGCCTGGGGTGGCCCTGAAACATGCATTTCAACAGGCAACCCACAGGGCTCAGACACGAGGGATCTAGGGACTACTCTGGGGAAAGGGCTGATGGAGCAGCTTTGCTGATAATTAATAACAATCTCTAAACACATGGATGAGCCAGCGAGGCTAATACTGGTCTAAACGCTCACCTACTCACCCAACTTTCACTGAGCTCTGACTATAACATGGACTCTGCCAGGTGCTGAGTGACAGATGACTGAAACAGCTTCTTGTGGGGTGATGGGGTGAATAAATAATCCTCGTTTTACTCAGCCACATGAGCCTTCTTGCCTTCTCCAACCTCTGAGTTTGAGGCTTGGGCTAAAACTCAAGTTTTAACTCTTGGGTTCAGTTCCCATAAAAATCAGGAAGACAGGGATGTGTCTGATTATCCTGTAAAGTTCAAGAAGCTTCGACCAAGCTGTAGAAGTTTCAGGGAGGGACATGTCTGCCTGTGGTAAGGCAGGACTTTCTCACAGAGCTGTTCAGCAAAGGAACAAGATTTCCCATTAAATAATAAAGATGAGCCATCACCTATTAGGAGCTGAAACAAGGATTGCAGCCTCAGGTAAAAGCTGGCCCAGAGCAGGGGTTCTCAAAGTGTGGTCCCCCAATCCACAGCTTCAGCATCACTCAGAGATGGTTAGAAATGTAAATTATTAGGCCCCACACCAGGTTTAACTCCAGCTCTGGGGTGGGGTCCAGCAGTGTGTTTTCACAAGCCCTGGTGCTTCTGGTGCTCGCGATGCTTGGGAACCATGGACGGAGATGAACCAGGGAGAAGCTCCCCTGGAGCTTGGAGAGCCTTAGGATGGATCTCACACATTGCTAGAGCCACCGTTTCACTCGTGACCTTTCACGAGGTCTAAATTCCTTGTGATTGTGCTCAGATGAGCTCCTCCCCTTGATTCCCCGACTTACCCACTCAGAATGATATAAGCACTCCAGGTTTCTGCTCTGTGTGACTAGCGGAGAGCACAGACTATGGAGTTAGCGAGTAGGGGGTAGACCTAGCAGTGACTGAGTTAGGTCCTCAACAAACAGTGACTCTTTCCTTCTCTCTTCCTCTTCTTCTCAGCCCCAACCATGAGTGAAGGGGAGAGGGAAGGACATCTTTTTTTACCTGATGCATGTGCTTCTTCGATGTAAATGATGAGAAAATCTGCTACGGAACCAAAATCTTCAATAAGTCTCTTGAATTGGTCAAATTTGAAAATAAATGAAGGTCAGGTGCAACTTCCAAAATTCAGCACCAAGGGTCTGTTGCCTGAAACAAATGGAACCATCATCAACCAGTAACTGACACATAGCATTTCTTTTGCGAGCACCGTCTTCACTCCTGCTTTCATTGTTACCTTTATTTCCTCTCTGAGATGGAGACGGGGCACAGTGCAGGGGCGAGGGGAGGGCAGAAGCTTAGAATACATGATTTAGCAGAGGCTAGAGTGAGTTGACTCCTCTGCAGAATGAAGGGATTCTATCAGGCAGTCTCAGTGGATCACCTGCACTCACTGGGAAGTAAATAATGACACAAAGAGTCCCTTTCATGCAGCGATACGGCAGGAACCCATCTGTTCTCTCATTGATGTGATTAGTGTACTACAAGGTGGGTGATTTTTTACCCTCTGGCTTATAGGCTTATTCCATGTCACACAGCAGGTCAATGGTGACGTTAAACCCAACATTCTGGCTTCTGGATTCTCAATCTGGTGCTCTTTCTATTCAAAGCACCTCAGTTCCCTCACTCACAAATGGACATAATAACAATACTTACCTGATAGGATTGTTCTAAGGATTAGGCAAGTTAAAGCAGATAAGGGCTTAGAATGGTGCCTACCCATAGTAGGTACCCAATAAGTGTAATATTGCTCAAACTACCACACAATTGTACTCATCTCACCCGCTAGTAAAATAATGCTCAAAATTCTCCAAGCCAGGCTTCAGCAATACATGAACCATGAACTTCCAGATGTTCAAGCTGGTTTTAGAAAAGGCAGAGGAACCAGAGATTGCCAACATCTGCTGGATCGTCGAAAAAGCAAGAGAGTTCCAGAAAAACATCTATTTCTGCTTTCTTGACTATGCCAAAGCCTTTGACTGTGTGGATCACAATAAACTGTGGAAAATTCTGAAAGAGATGGGAATACCAGACCACCTGACCTGCCTCTTGAGCAATTTGTATGCAGGTCAGGAAGCAACAGTTAGAAGTGGACATGGAACAACAGACTGGTTCCAAATAGGAAAAGGAGTACATCAAGGCTGTATATTGTCACCCTGCTTGTTTAACTTACATGCAGAGTACATCATGAGGAATGCTGGGCTGGAGGAAGCACAAGCTGGAATCAAGATTATAAGACATAAGACATAAGACACCATAAGACACCACCCTTATGGCAGAAAGTGAAGAAGAACTAAAAAGCCTCTTGATGAAAGTGAAAGAGGAGAGTGAAAAAGTTGGCTTAAAGCTCAACATTCAGAAAACGAAGATCATGGCATCCGGTCCCATCACTTCATGGCAAATAGATGGGGAAACAGTGGAAACAGTGTCAGACTATTTTTTGGGCTCCAAAATCACTTCAGATGGTGATTGCAGCCATGAAACTAAAAGACGCTTACTCCTTAGAAGGAAAGTTATGACCAACCTACATAGCGTATTCAAAAGCAGAGACATTACTTTGCCAACAAAGGTCCATCTAGTCCAGGCTATGGCTTTTCCAGTGGTCATGTATGGATGTGAGAGTTGGACTGTGAAGAAAGCTGAGCACCGAAGAATTGATGCTTTTGAGCTGTGGTGTTGGAGAAGACTCTTGAGAGTCCCTTGGACTGCAAGGAGATCCAACCAGTCCATTCTAAAGGAGATCAACCCTGAATATTCATTGAAAGGACTGATGCTGAAGCTGAAACTCCAATACTTTGGCCACCTGATGTGAAGAGCTGATTCATTTGAAAAGATCCTGATGCTGGGAAAGATTGAGGGCAGGAGGAGAAGGGGACAACAGAGGATGAGATGGTTGGATGGCATCACTGACTCGATAGACATGGGTTTGGGTGGTCTCTGGGAGTTGGTGCTAGACAGGGAGGCCTGGCGTGCTGCGGTTCATGGGGTCGCAAAGAATCAGACATGACTGAGTGACTGAACTGAACTGAACTGAATAAGTGTAAGCTCTCATCTCTTCTCTGAGCTGTGAAGTGGGAACAGTGGAGAAGGCTCCAGAAAGAGTGAAATGTGGGGCTTGGTCACATAATTGGCTGGGCCAGGGCAAAATGAAAATTCAAGGCCTTTCATTCAAAAAGTAGGGGCAAGTGCCAATAAATACATTAAAATAGTTTTCTGGTTCAGTATCTCTCTAGCCCTGGCATGCTGCTTTTTAGTTGCTATTTAATATCAGGTTCCCCTGGGCACAGAGATATTCATAGGGTGAATGTAGACTCTCACAGTCACCCAGGAGGCCCCGGACTCTGCATACATGTATGTATATTTGTGGCTGCTGGCAACCAGCTTTCCTTTCCCTCCAGCCACCAGACCAGTGTCCCATGCCCCGGCCAGGAGCATAGAAACTGAGCCAGACGTGTCATCTTCACACCTGCCATCTCCCACACCCACAGGGTATAGCAACTTCCATGCAGGGACATGCTCGGTACCTCGAGGAAAGGAGTGGCGGCAAAAGCCTTCTCCCATTAAGTCACCCGAGTCACTTGCCAAATGGATTCGTGGCACTGTCAGCTCAGGCTGGGGATGCCCACCTCCATGCCCTCCTGTGAGACGCTGCAGGATGCCCACACCTGGCCCTAACCTTTCCTATTCCTGGGTCCAGACCCTCTCTGGACCTGAAGGTGGCAGCAGCCACTGGGTGGGAGCAAGGAGGTTGGACGGGCTGGGGCCCTGGCAGTGGAGGGGTGGTCCTGGGAGAACTGTTAGGGGTCGGGGAGAGGGAGGGGGGAGGCTGTAGGAAACAGGAACCTGTGTGAGCCAAGGCTCCAAGTCCCTGAGGCATGTCCAATTGTCCAAAAAGTCTTCTCTCGCAAAATACAAATTAAGGATAAAACTATCAAGAATTTCAAGACAGTTCCAGCAGAGCACTCAGTTCAGTCGCTCAGTCATGTTCGACTCTTTGTGACCCCAGGAATCGCAGAACACCAGGCCTCCCTGTCCATTACCAACTGTCGGAGTCCACCTAAACCCGTGTCCATTGAGTTGGTGATGCCATCCAACCAGCTCATCCTCTGTCGTCCCCTTCTTCTCCTGCCCTCAATCTTTCCCAGCATCAGGATCTTTTCAGATGAGTTAGCTGTTTGCATCAGGTGGCCAAAGTATTGGAGTTTCAGCTTCAGCATCAGTCCTTCCAAAGAGTGCTCAGCCCCTTCTGAATAAGCACCCTTCGTGATTCACTGGTCCCATACCCAGGAAGACAGCCCTGGGTGAGAGCCTTCTGTAACTCCTCCAGTAGGTCCTGCACTGTGACATGGCCAGTTTAATTGTCTGCATCCCACAGGCTACTCACTGTCCCTGAGGGCAGGGCCTGTTCCTCATTCTTCCTCACATCTCCAACACTGAGTATACCCTCATCGCAATACAAGCATTCACAGTGCTAATAAGGTGCACAGTTCTCTACCACATACGGGATTCAGCACAGAGCAGAAGCAGCAGGTCTCTGCCTGTGTGCAATTAGAATGTGAAAATGTTAGTTGCTCAGAAGCGTCAGACTCTTTGCGACGCCATGGACTGTAGCCCACAAGGCTGCTCTGACCATGGAATTCTCCAGGCAAGAATACTGGAGTGGGCTGCCATTTCCTTCTCCAGGGGATCTTCTCGACCCAGGGATCGAACCTGGGTCTCCCGCATTGCAGCCAGATTCTTTACCATCTGAGCCACCAGGGAAGCCCCGGTGCAACTGAAGATCTGTTTAATGGGGAGACAGGCAGGAAACAAGAAAATCATAAAGGAAGTCATTTCAAGTTGTGATAAGTATCAGAAAAGAGACTATAAAGGAGTGACATGACATTGTGGGTCAGGGGAGGCCTCTAAGGAGATGCCGTTTACCCTGAGAAATAGGAAAGAGCCAACCATGGGCAAAGGGAGGAGGGTCATTCCAGGCAAAGGGGCGCCACATCCAAAGGCCCAAGAGGGACAGAGCTTGGTGTATTGAGAGACCTGCAAGGCCACTGTGACTGGAACCAGGCCAAGGGCAATGAGAGAGGTGACTGGAGAGGTAGGTAGGGCAAAAGCAGGCAGGCTCTCCTATGCCATGGCATAGAATGTGGATTTTCTTCCAGGTCCAGGGGGACATCATAGAGATAAAGCAAGGATGGTGGACATTTGCTGCAATTTTGGCTGCCCAGCCTGTAGCCCTCCTTCCTGCTTGGAATTCCCTATTTTTTGTACTATTGATAGGGGATTGTGCCCAGCCTTGCTCTGTGGAAGAGAGACGGGCCAGGTCCATTCTCCTTCCCAGCAGCCAGGGCACAGGCTGGGCTGGTTGGACCCTCCCATGTAGTTCTTTGATTCTGGAGTGATTGAGATGGTAGAACCCATCCACGCCCCAGTGGTAGAGCCCCAAGGGGATGGTGAAGTCCCTACAGTGGAGAGGGATTTCCCATGGCAACCACAGTGTCAGCAGCTTCCAGGCCCAACTGCTGAAACTAAATATTGTTCAGGCCCAGTGCTCCTGCTGTGGTTGATTCTGGGGAGCCTGTAACAATTTTTCTAACACACTTGGCGTTTATACATGTGGAAATGGATGTGACTAAGAAAACCCGAGTGAGTTTCTGTTGCTTACAAGCCAAAACTCTGATTGCTACTGTAGGCTATGAGATGAAAAATGATCATTTGACCCTTTAAAATGGGCCTGGCTGCTCAGTGGAGAAAGGATTGAGAGTGAAAACAGAAGAGGGGCAGAAGCAGTTAGAGGTAGTTGGGGAAATCCACAATGGAGTTAATGGGAGTCTAGGCTAGTGTGCAGTACTCTTGCCTGGAAAATCCCATGGGCGGAGGAGCCTGGTGCACTGCAGCCCATGGGGTTGCTAGGAGTCTGACACGACTAAGCAACTTCACTTTCACTTTTCACTTTCATGCATTGGAGAAGGAAATGGCAACCCAATCCAGTATTCTTGCCTGGAGAATCCCAGGGATGGGGGAGCCTGGTGGGCTGCCGTCTATGGGGTCGCACAGAGTCGGACACGATTGACGAGACTTAGCAGCAGCAGCAGGCTAGTGTGTGTGTACAGGGGGAAGGGTCAAAGGTAGAACTGATGGGACTTGTTGATGGATGGGGAGTGGAGGACATTTTAACTTGCTTGTGATTTCTTTGGTTAGTTATTTCTTTAACTTGTTCCACAAAGGATTTAAAGGAGCTTACACATATAATAAAATATGAAATAAAAGAATTTGAAAGCCATGGCACTCCAGGAGGCTCAGATCTCATGCATTCGTTGTACTGCTGCTGCTGTGCTAAGTCGTGGCTGACTCTTTGCGACCCCACGGACTGTAGTCTGGCAGGCTCCTCTGTCCATGTGATTTCCCAGGCAAGAATACTGCAGTGGGTTGCTATTTCCTTCTCCAGGGAATCTTCCTGACCCAGGAACTGAACTAGAATCTCCTGCATTGGCAGATGAATTCTTTACCACTGAGCCACCTGGGGAGCCCATGCATTCATTATAACTGAGCTAATATTGACTCTGAGTTTCCAGATGGCCAAGGAAAAGGAGAAACATGATTGCTTATATATTCCTCATTTTTCAGTACTTGAGGAGAAAGCAAGCCTGTTCCACTGGAGATACAAATTCTTGTCATCCTTGCCTCGCAGATGACCTCACAGGAGGCCCTAGGAGGCACTGGGAGGGCCTCAGCTGGTTGCCTCCTCACCCCATGTGACAAGTTTGCTCAGGTCACAGCAGGGGAGGCTCAGAGGCCAGTCATAACCAAGTGGCTAGCTACTGGCCTCCAATGACCCCAGGGAGTCACCCTTCAGATAAGAACTGAGGAGATTTAAGGTCAGGACCAGAGCCAACTATGGGCTGTCTGGAAATTTGTTTTTAATGGGATAAAAAATTTCAACATCCACTGATTAGGACGTGAAGAAACACAGTCATTTGTTTAATTATTTATAGTGTGGCTGGGTGCAGTGATCAGTATTGAGGGCAAAGTTTCAGCTTAGTTCCCTGCTTTTCTGGTAGCAGACAGAAAATGGATGGAGGCGAGGGGGTGGCCGGCTGGGGACTGGCCCCCTGCCCATGTCCACAGGCCACACTGCAGAGGACACCAGTTCAGGAACATCAAGCAAGGACTGACTGTCAAGTCCAGCTTGTTTGTGTAAGTGGGGAAACGGCTCTGTGGTAGCACTAGACTCAAACCCATCATTGGTTAACTTACTGGTCAGCCCCCAAACCAGTAAATTAATCCCCACACCAGGCTCTCTTAGCAGAGAAAACCAGCCTGTTTATAGTCACTAGATGACCCCTTATAAGTATATTTGGAGAGATTTTAGAAGATTTTAAATGGGGGATGAAATAAATCTAGTTTCAGAGCAATGGCCAGGTTCCAGGACAAGCGGTCATCCAGATTTGCCTTCCACCCCAACACGCAGTCAGTGCTGCGTGGCCTGTGTGTGTCTCGTGTGTGCGGGTGCAGGTACCTGCAGAGGATAAGAGGCGGCTGAGTTTCTCTGAGCTTCTGTTTTTTTATCCAACATTAGAAAGCACACCAGCTGAGAGTCAGAAGTCTCAAGTTCTTGTTCGGACTCTACAAGAACTCTCTGTGTGACTCTGAGCAAGTCCTTTACCTCTCTGGGCCTTTGCATGTGAAAAAATGAAAGGGTTGCTTTATATGATCTGTAAAGAGTCTTCCCCGGAGAAGGCACTGGTGACCCACTCCAGTACTCTTGCCTGGAAAATCCCATGGATGGAGGAGCCTGGTGGGCTGCAGTCCATGGGGTCACTAGGAGTCGGACACGACTGAGCAGCTTCATTTTCACTTTTCACTTTCACGCATGGGAGAAGGAAATGGCAACCCACTCCAGTGTTCTTGCCTGGAGAGTCCCAGTGACAGCAGAGCCTGGTGGGCTGCCGTCTATGGGGTCGCACAGAGTCGGACACGACTGAAGCGACTTAGCAGCAGCAGCAGCAAAGAGTCTTCCCAAATCCCAAAGAAAGGCAATGCCAAAGAATGCTCAAACTACCACACAACTGCAGTCATCTCACACGCTAGTAAAGTAATGCTCAAAATTCTCCAAGCCAGGCTTCAGCAATACGTGAACCATGAACTTCCAGATGTTCAAACTGGTTTTAGAAAAGGCAGAGGAACCAGAGATCAAATTGCCAACATCCGCTGGATCATCAAAAAAGCAGGAGTTCCAGAAAAACATCTGCTTTATTGACTATGCCAAAGCCTTTGACTGTGTGGATCACAATAAACTGTGGAAAATTCTGAAAGAGATGGGAATACCAGACCACCTGATCTGCCTCTTGAGAAACCTATATGCAGGTCAGAAAGCAACAGTTAGAACTGGACATGGAACAACAGACTGGTTCCAAATAGGAAAAGGAGTATGTCAAGGCTGTATATTGTCACTGTGCTTATTTAACTTCTATGGAGAGTACATCATGAGACATGCTGGGCTGGAAGAAGCACAAGCTGGAATCAAGATTGCCAGGAGAAATATCAATAACCTCAGATATGCAGATGACACCACCCTTATGGCAGAAAGCGAAGAGGGACTAAAAAGCTTCTTGATGAAAGTGAAAGAGGAGAGTGAAAAGGTTGGCTTAAAGCTCAACATTCAGAAAACTAAGATCATGGCATCTGGTCCCATCACTTCATGGGAAATAGATGGGGAAACAGTGGAAACAGTGGCTGACTTTATTTTTCTGGGCTTCAAAATCACTGCAGATGGTGACTGCAGCCATGAAATTAA
Source organism: Bos indicus x Bos taurus (assembly GCF_003369695.1). Classification (NCBI taxonomy): domain Eukaryota; kingdom Metazoa; phylum Chordata; class Mammalia; order Artiodactyla; family Bovidae; genus Bos; species Bos indicus x Bos taurus. The sequence continues at coordinate 92,457,718 of NC_040078.1, forward strand.
AAGACGCTTACCTCTTGGAAGGAAAGGTTATGACCAACCTAGTTCAGTTCAGTTCAGTCGCTCAGTCATGTCCGACTCTTTGCGACTCCATGAATCGCAGCACGCCAGGCCTCCCTGTCCATCACCAACTCCCGGAGTTCACTCAGACTCACGTCCATCAAGTCAGTAATGCCATCCAGCCATCTTATCCTCTATCGTCCCCTTCTCCTCCTGCCCCCAATCCCTCCCAGCATCAGAGTCTTTTCCAATGAGTCAACTCTTCACATGAGGTGGCCAAAGTACTGGAATTTCAGCTTTAGCATCATTCCTTCCAAAGAAATCCCAGGGCTGATATCCTTCAGACATACCTAGACAGCATATTAAAAAGCAGAGATATTACTTTGCCAGCAAAGGTCCATCTACTCAAGGCTATGGTTTTTCCAGTGGTCATGTATGGATGTGAGAGTTGGACTGTGAAGAAAGCTGAGCGCCAAAGAATTGATGCTTTTGAACTGTGGTGTTGGAGAAGACTCTTGAGAGTCCCCCTGGACTGCAAGGAGATACAACCAGTCCATCCTAAAGGAGATCAGTCCTGGGTGTTCGTTGGAAGGACTAATGCTGAAGCTGAAATTCCAGTACTTTGGCCACCTCATGCAAAGAGTTGACTCATTGGAAAAGACCCTGATGTTGGGAGGGACTGGGGGCAGGAGGAGAAGGGGACGACAGAGGATGAGATGGCTGGATGGCATCACTGACTCGATGGACATGAGTCTGGGTGAACTCCGGGAGTTGGTGATGGACAGGGAGGCCTGGCGTGCTGCGATTCATGGGGTCGCAAAGAGTCGGACACGACTGAGCGACTGAACTGAACTGAACTGAACTGAAAAAGTCTTCCAGAACTTCCAGCCTGGGGCTCCAAAATGAGTTTGGATTTATACTTAAAGCATACAGCAGAGCTCTATTAGTGGATTGATGGGTTTCCAAAGCTCTTACAGACTGTCTTTCTTATTTTTTTCCTTTTTAAAATTTTAATTTATTTTTTAATTGAAGGATAATTGTTTTACGAATTGTGTGGTTTCTGCCAAACATCAACACAGAATGTCTTTCTAATAAGCAGAACTGATCATGTTAACTCTGCTTGAAGATCCTTCTAAGAACTCACCAACACATTCAGAGTAAAGGCTCTTTGCTAAGACACAGAGGCCTTGGAAGCTCTGATCCCTGATGACATCTCCAGCCTCCTTCTTCACTCCTTCATGCCTCTCATACCCTGCTTCTACCAAACTGACTGATGCCCCTCCATGTATCAGACCTCTGCTGGCCCTCCCCTCCACCCTGCTCTGTTCACCACTCTCCTCTTCCTCACCCATCCCGAGGCTTCAGTCCTTACACCATCAGCTCACCGTTCTCTTCTCCAGGAAGCCCTCCCCTGACCATCTTCCCACCTGACCCTACTCCTTCCTGAACTCCTTGGTTCCCTCTACCCCTCCATCATCTCCTTCCTTGAGTAATGAGATCTTCCAGTTGTGTTGATTTCTGTATCATCAGTACCTATTACTTCAGGGGACTCTGGACCAATGTGCTGAAATTCTATTTTATAAAAGTTTTTTTTCATTGCTCAGACTCCTCTCTCCATCATCAATTTCAGGTGCAGCAGCGCGGAGCAGAGACAAATAGAACAGTATTGAAAACGTACACTGAGGACTTCCCTGGTGATTCAGTGGCTAAGACTGCACTCCCAATGCAGGGGACCTGGGTTCGATCCCTAGTCAGGAAACTAGATTGCATGTGCCTCAACTAAGCATTCACATGCTGCAACAAAGACTGGTGAAGCCAAATAAATATTTTTAAAAATAAAATGTACACTGGCCCACTGGAAAGTAAGCAGTTAACATAAGCAAGTAAATGCTGTGAATTGGCCATGAGGCACGTTGGCTTTCATGGAGCTGATCACTAGATCATCAAAAGTCAGCAAATTGGCATGGTTCTGTCACAGGAGTTGGCATGAGGTAGACTCACAGTAAACATGAGCTGATTCTCATTGCTTTTATCATCAGTGGTCACTTAGTGAATGTTTGCTGAATAAACCAAGGTCATTTCTGCACTGCAGTTTAAGATCATGAACAAAAAAACTCTTACCCTTCCCTCTGATTGAAACACTCTTCCCTTTTCAAGCTACCAAAATCTTACTTATTTTTCAAGGCTTAACTCCAATGCCACCTCCTCCAGGAAACCTTCCAAGCCCTGCAGGTGAAGTTCATACCTTTTTAGTCTCCCCTCAGCCTCACGGAACTGTATGGACTTGTTATTACTTCTGTCTGTACCATGAAACCATAAATTCCTCAGACAAAAGAGCAAGCTCTTACCTAGCCCTGAGGAGCCCCTGGCGTCTAGCTGAGGACCTAGCTCAAGGGAGGTGCTCGTGAATGTCTGTTGAGGTACACTGGGAAAACAGGATGAAGAAGCCGGATCCTGGGTCTGACTTGGTCACTCCCTGGCTCCATCACCTTTGCTCTCAGTTTCCTCCACTTCCCTTTTAAAATGAGAGCACTGGATCAGGCCCACATCCCCCAGAGTGTGTTCTTTGGAACTAATATGACGATGATAGGCTATCCTTCCGGTGGACAATGGGAAGTTGTATGTGTGTGTTAGGAAAATTAGTCAGTGCTGTGTTAAAGTTTTTCAAGTTTTTTTTTTTTTTTTTAAGCTTCAGGGCCTCTCAGAGACTCTTATGTTCATGCACATGATGAATTTCCAGGGGGAGAGGATGTACTGTGCTTAGTCGCTCAGTCGTGTCTGACTCTTTGCTACCACATGGACTGTAGCCCGCCAAGCTCCTCTGTCCATGGCGGCTCTTCAGGCAAGAGTACTGGAGTAGGTTGCCATTTCCTTCTCCAGGGGATCTTCCCAACCCAGGGATCGAACCTGGGTCTCCCGCATTGCAGCCAGATTCTTTACCATCTGAGCCACCAGGGAAACCCAAGAATACTGGAGTGGGTAGCTTATCTCTTCTCCAGGGGATCTTTTGGGGCCAGGAATCAAACTGGGATCTCTTGCAGTGCAGGTGGATTCTTAACCAGATGAGCTACCAGGGAAGCCCAGAGGAGAGTATAGTATGCAGATTTCCCAAACTATTTTGACCAGGGAACATTATCTAGTAAAGCATATCTATGGGATTTGGTTCCCAAAGAACACACTTTGAAAAACAGTAGATTAGTCAATAACCTCAGGGACCTTCTCTCCTCTGTTTGCCGTGTTCATGCCCTGGGATTTCCACAGCCGTGTCCCAAGGTGCCCCCGCCTGGGCAGGAGGAAAACACTTGTGCTTGAGTAGCCAAGTGCTGGATAGGAAGGATCAGTGCCCAGGAGAGGTCCAGGCAGAGATCTAGGAGTTCAGAAGGGAGGGAGAGCAGGAGAGCTGTAGGGATCTGAGCTGGTGTCACAGGAGAGGCTTGAGAGCAGACCCTGCTGATGAGGAATGGTGGCGATGGAGGGGAAGGGCATCAGCACAGAGAAGGGAAAGCACAAAGGATGTACAAAAACCAGCAGTTCATCTGGAGGCAGTGTGCTGAGGGGAAGCCTGCAGGTGAAGTTGGGAAGAAAAGCTGGAGTCAGTCCACAGAGGACATGGAGAACAAGGCTGAGCCTGGGCTTCATCCCAGATGCAGACGGGGCTGCTGAAGGTTGGTGAGCTGGGGTACCAGTCAGCCAGGGATATGTTTGTGGAAGGGTCATCTGGTGACCATCCTCAAGTTAGGTGGGAAGAGAGGGCAAGATGGGGAGGAGGAAGACCTGGCAGGAAGAGCAGCTGTGAGGAAAAAAGAGAAACCTGACCAGAGAGGCCTTTAAGAGCCCAAACAGATAGAGCTGGTTTGTCTGGGAGAGGGAGAGAGAGAGATCTGCAACAAATATTTACTGGGCAACTGGCATGAGCCAGCAGCAGCCAGGGGGACCCAACAGTGGGTTAGAGCACAGCCTCCACTTGCATAGAGCTTGCAGGCTAGTGAAGAGGACAGACAATAATCAAACACCCACACATATTAACAATTACAAACCATGACAGGTGTGTAAAGAGAAATTTAGGGTATGAAGCATAGAAGAGGGGATTAAGTGAGATCAGGGGACTGGGATCAGGGGGTGCCACTGAGCAAGAGTCTGAAGGATGAGCCAGAGTGGACCAGATGGGGGCAGGGAGGTGGGGAGGGGATGGTGAAGACATCCCAGGCAGAGCAACTGTGCAATAAGAGCAGTGCTCAAGGAGCTGATGGCTAGTGTGACTGGTTTGCCATTTGATTGCCTGGGAAGGTGGTGATGTCACTCAGAAGAACAGAACCCAGGAGAAGTCCTTGTTTTCAGGAAGTGGGACGAGGACAGGAAGCCAGAAAAGGAGCAGCTGGAGCAGTGGCATTCAAGCTTCCATCCCACCCGCCCACCCCCCTCAAACACCCCCATCCAAGCACCTCTCGAGCTTGGACCAGCCGTCTGACCTTGCATGAAGTCCCAGATGCTGCACCTCTCTCCTGACAGGCGGACTACAGGACAGTTTGGGGCCAGACCCCCTTGTTCAGTCATGTCCTCCAGTCTCTGCCAACGGACCTTCAGGATAAACCAGAAATACTGGGTACTGAAGAAGGTAGGGATCCAGTTTTCATGGGAGAAGTGTGGGTTCCTGGTCATGCCAGTCTTCTCGCCCATGGCCAGGATGTTCTGCTTGACCCTCCTGGGAAACAGCGTCAGGAGCACTTTGCCTATGGCCACATGCAGGGCCACCTGAAAGAGGACCCAGAGCCTCTTCAGCCATAGCCCTGGCGAGGGCAGCCCCATCACAACACAGCCAGAGCTGGCTCTGAGGCCGGTGCACAGAGAGGAAACCTCCCGGCCACACAGGGCGGAGCTGGACAAAGGTGACGGATGGCGGCAGCCAACCCAGACAGAAGGAAGGTGCCAGGACAGAAGGGGTTTGCCTTCCGGTCAATAGAATGGAAAATTTCAAGCCAAGGGCTAAAGGTCTGTTGTAATGACCATTTCAGACTTTTTGCCTTACTTAACCTTTGAGAGACCCACTTCAGTGTTCTTGCCTGGAGAATCCCAGGGACGGGGAAGCCTGGTGGGCTGCTGTCTATGGGGTCGCACAGAGTCGGACACGACTGAAGCAACTTAGCAGCAGCAGCAAACTTTGAGAGATACCTGGATTGGAAGATTTCAGGTCCTAAATTCTCCCTCTGATAAAGTTAAAAAGCAAAAGCTTTAAACCGGCACGCTTAAAGGGACTCTGTGGTTCTTTAGAAAGGCTCTGTTGCAGTAAGTTCTACTGTTAATTATTTGTTTAATAATGTAAATTGTCCTTTTGCTGCTGAAGGATGTTTTCTCACTCACAGCTTCTAGCTAGTGGTTGTGAATTTCTGGAGGCCTAGCCCTCCCCAGAGCATTTGGGTCTGGAAGCTCTCCAGGTCGAGACTGAGCTGGGGACATCCCCAAGGAAACCTGGGCCTGCTCCTTCCCTCAGCACTCAGGGTAGAGTAATAAACACAATGCTGCTCTCAGCTGGGTGCGGTGTCCAGTGGGAAGGGTCAAGTGGACAGAAGAGTATCCTCCGTGTATTAAGTACAGCGAGGAAGGTTAAATGGGGCGCTGGGAGCATGGCGAGGGGGCAGCTAATTCTGTTTAGAGAGGTCAAGAGGAATTCCCCAAGCAAGCGAAGTCTATGCTGAAACCAGAAATACAGAACAGCAAGCAGTAAACCAGCCCAGTGGGGTCAGTGGTCCTGGTGGAAAGAACCACGCATCCAGAGAACTTCAAGCCAGAGAGTGCATGGCTTATGAGAGAGAGAAGAATCACAGAAGCTCAGAACTGTGACGTGTTTTAGAAAATGTCTGAAACCACTTTCTTTTTTAAGCAGGGAAACTGAGACCCAGGGAAGGGAAGTGGCCTCAGGTCCATGCTGCTGTTAGTAATCTCGAAGGAGTTAATTCACAAAGCTTAAGTTTACGCCTCCTGAGGCATTTATGTACCTGTGTGTTAGGATAGAAGGGAGAGCGACATGAAAGTGATTGTCACCTTCAAAAAGTGTCAACCTTGGCCAGCAGCCCATTAACTTTATTTAGAGAAAGAAAAACCAGCTCAAAAAGATGTTCTCTTTCTGAGCATGTCAGTGCAAATATCACATGCTGTGCCCACAAAGTGCAAACACTTGCCTCTTCAAGCCCTGATAACCCTCCTGTGTATGTAGCATTTTGCCAGGCACAAAGCAATCTTTATCCCTGGTGTCAGTTGTTTTTTCTTATTGTTGTTTGTTTTAAATGGGCTATTTTGGGAGCAGTATTAGATTCACAGTAAAATTAAACAGAAAGTACAGTGATTTCCCATATACCTCCTGCTCCCACACATTCACAGCCTTCTGCAATAGCCATATCCCACCAGAGTGGTACATCTGTTACATGGATGAACCTATATTAACAAATCCTTATCACCCAAAGTCCATGGCTTGCATTAGAGTTCAATCTTGGTGCCGTACACTCTATGGGTTTTGACAAATATGTGATGTATGTATCCACCATTATGGTATCATAAAGAATAGTTTTGCTGTCCTAAAATCTTCTGTGCTCCACCTGTTCATTTCTCTCTCTCCACTGGCAACCATTCATCTTTTGAGTATTTCCATAATTTTGCCTTTTCTAGAACATCATATAGTTCTAGAATCATACAGTATGTAGTCTTTTCAGATGGATTTCTTTCACTTAGGAATATGCACATAAGAAACCTTCATGTCTTTTCGAGACTTGATAGCGCATTTCTTTTTAGCATTAGATAGTATTCCATCATCTGGATATATACCACAGTTTATTTATCTGTTCACCTAGTAAAGGACATCTTGGTTGCTTCCAAATTTTGGCAGTTATGAATAAATAACTGAATGTTTGTATCCCCACAAAGTTCATATGATGAAACCTAATCCCTAATGATGGTATTTGGAGGTGGTGTTGTTGTGAGGTGATTAGGTAATTATAATAGGGCCCTTTGGAAAATCAGATGACTATATTTGTGTGGATCTGTTTCTGGACTTTCTCTTCTTTTTATTGATCTATTTGTCTGTTCTTTTGTCAATATCATATTCTTTCGATTACTATGTCTCTATAAAATCTTGAAGTCCGATAGTATCAGTCCTTCAACTTTTTTCTCCTTCAATATTGGGCTGGCTATTCTGGGCCTTTTGCCTCTTTGTATAAACTTTGAAATCAGTTTGTCAACATCCACAAAATACCTTGCTGGGATTTCGGTTGATATTGTGTTGAATCTGCAGATTAAATTAGGAAGTATCGGCATCTTGACAACATTGAATTTTCCTATTCATGAACATGGAATATCTCTCTATTTAGCTCTTCCTTGATTTCTTTCCATCAGAGTTTTATAGGTTTCCTTGTATAAATCTTCCACATATTTTATTATTTTTATACCTATGTATTTCATTTTGGGGAGTGCTAATGTAAACGGTATTATGATTTTAATTTCAGATTTCAATTGTTCATTCATTGCTGGTATCAGTTCAGTTCAGTCACTCAGTCGTGTCTGACTCTTTGTGACCCCATGGACTGCAGCATGCCAGGCCTCCCTGTCCATCACCAACTCCCAGAGTTTACTCAAACTCATGCCCACTGAGTCAGTGAGGCCATCCAACCTTATCTCACCCTCTGTCGTCCCCTTCTCCTCCCGCCCTCAATCTTTCCCAGCATCAGAATCTTTTCAAATGAGTCAGCTCTTCACATCAGGTGGCCAAAGTATTGGAGTTTCAGCTTCAACATCAGTCCTTCTGATGAATATTCAGGACTGATTTCCTTTAGGATGGACTGGTTGGATCTCCTTGCAGTCCAAGGGACTCTCAAGAGTCTTCAACACCACAGTTCAAAAGCATCGATTCTTCAGTGCTCAGCTTTCTTTATAGTCCAACTCTCACATCCATACATGACTACTGGAAAAACCACAGCTTTGATTATAAGAACCTTTGTCAGCAAAGTAATGTCTCTGCTTTTAAATATGCTGTCTAGGTTGGTCATAACTTTTCTTCCAAGGAGCAAGTGTCTTTTAATTTCATGGCTGCAGTCACCATCTGCAGTGATTTTGGAGCCCCTCCCCTCCCACCAAATAAAGTCAGCCACTGTTCTCACTGTTTCCCCATCTATTTGCCATGAAGTAATGGGACCAGATGCCATGATCTTTGTTTTCTGAATGTTAAGCTTTAAGCCAACTTTTTCAATCTCTTTCACAAAAGTGAAAGACTTTTATCAAGAGGATTTCTCTTCACTTTCTGCCATAAGGGTGGTGTCATCTGCATATCCGAGGTTATTGATAGTCCTCCCGGCAATCTTGATTCCAGCTTGTGCTTCATCCAGCCCAGCGTTTCTCATGATGTACTCTGCGTATAAGTTAAATAAGCAGGGGGACAATATACAGCCTTGACGTACTCCTTTTCCTATTTGGAACCAGTCTGTTGTTCCATGTCCTGTTCTAACTGTTGCTTCCTGACCTGCATACAAATTTCTCAAGAGGCAGGTCAGGTGGTCTGGTATACCCATCTCTTTCAGAATTTTCCACAGTTTGTTGTGATCCACACAGTCAAAGGCTTTGGCATAGTCAATAAAGCAGAAGTAGATGTTTTTCTGGAACTCTCTTGCTTTTTCGATGATCCAGCAGATTTTGGCAATTGCTGGTATATAGGAAAGCAATTGATTTTTGTGTAGTAACCTTGTATCTTACAAACTTGCCATAATCATTTGTTAGTTCCAGTAGTTTTTTGGTCAGTTCATTCAGATCGTCTACATAAACAACGGTGTAACCTACAAACAAAGACAGCTCTATTTATTTTTCCCTATATGTATACACTTATTTCCTGTTCTTTTATTGCATTAGCCAGAACTTTTGGTATGATGTTGAAAGAGTGGTGAGAGGGGATATTGCAGAAGATCACTGAGAGGGCATGACTACTGGTTAACCTGTAAGCTGGACTTGGGCAATCAGATTTTTACTCACCTTCTCCCCTGTCCTTGGAGTCTGTGCTCTGCTTGCCTTCCCCATGCTAGAATCTACCCTAGTACGTAGCCTGAGATACTAATATGGTGTTGAGACCATCCAGATGGTCCCTACGTCACACAGCAAATTCCCACTGGCTATCTGTTTTACATATAGTAATGTTCATGTTTCAATGCTACTCTCTCAATTTGTCCCACCCTTCTCTTGAGTTTTCTTATTTAGCCTTGTGTTATTTAGAAGTGTTTTGTTTAACCTACAGGCAGCAGCAGCAGCAGCAGCCTGGAGTTTTCCAAGTATTTTTCTGTTTGATTCCACTGTGGTCTCAAAGCATATATGACTTTTTAAAATATTTTTTAATGTATGTTATATGACCCCAGATGTTGTCTATCTTGGTGAATATTCCATATAAGTTGACAAGAATATATATTCCACTGCTGTTAGGTAAAGTGGTCTACAGATGTCAATTACATCCAGTTGACCAATGGTGCTATTGAGTTCTCCTACGTCCTTCTGGTTTTCTGCCTGCGAGATCCATCCATTTCTGATAGTCTCCAACTATGAGAGTGGATTTATCTGTTTCTCCTTTCAGTTATATCAGTTTTTGCCTCATGTATGTTGATGTTCTATTGTTAGGCACATACACGTAAAGCCTTCTTGGAAATTGACCCTTTTATTGTTATGAAATGCCTTTATCCCTGGTAATTTTCCATACTCTGAGGTTTGCTCTACCTGAAATTAATATAGCCATTCCAGCTTTCTTTTGATTAATATTAGCGTAATATGTCTTTTTCCTATTCCTTTACTTTTTTTTTTTGGAAAGAGTTTTTATTTAAACAGTTAATAGAATTACATGATCTACATCTACAATCACTGGTCCTATTACTTTTTTCTTTTTTTATTGTAATAAATTACACAAAACAAAATTTACCATTATAACCATTTTAAGTGTATAATCCAGTGGCATTAATTTACCTTCACGTTGTTATCCTACCAGTCATTGGCATAACTCTTCATCTTGTGAAACTGAAACAATACTCATTAAACAATATCTCTCAATTCCCCTCTCTTGCTAGCTCCTAGCAACCACCATTACATTTTCCGTCTTTATGATTTTGACGTCTCTAAGTGCTTCATGTAAGTGTAACCATTATAGCATTTTTCTCTTTATGACTGTCTTATTTCACTTAGCATAGTCCTCAAGTTTCTTCCATGTTGTAGTGTGTTATGGGATTTCCTTCTTTTTTTGGATGAACAATATTCCATTGTATGTATATAACACATTTTGCTTATCCCTTCATCTGTTAATGCACACTCGGTTTCCTTCCACATTTTAGGTATTTTGAAAAACCTGCTTTCCTTCTGGGAATCCGAAATTTAGGTACATGCTAGACAACCTCCATTAGAAACCTTGGGCATTAATCTCTGACAGATGATATTTCACAAGTGTTGTTACAACTTGTTGCTGGGAGAGTTAAGTGTGTCCTGTGTGACTCCACTGGGAGAGGACCCTGGGAAGTTTTTCCTGTTTTTCTCTGGACTTTGACCTCATGTACCTTTTCCCTTTACTGATTTTGTCTTGTATACTTTCACTGTTATAGCACAGCTATATGAAGATGGCTATATGATAAGTTCTCTGAGACTTCCTACAAATCGCTGAACCTTGGGGTGGATCGCCAATACACCATATTACAGTGGCCTATAGAAGTTTCAAACCTTTAGTAATTCTGTTATTTTCAGTGGTATATTATATCAACCAACACTTTGGAAGCCAACAATCGTTTATACCTACAAAGTAGGTATGTGCTTAGTTACTCAGTCTTGTCCAACTCTTTGCCTGTAAGTCCAACCAACTTACATACATGGTATGTAGCCTGCCAGGCTGCTCTGTCCATGGGCTTCTCCAGGCAAGAATACTGGAGTGGGTTGCCATGCCATCTTCCAGGGGATCTTCCCAACTCAAGGATCAAACCCAGGTCTCCCGCACTGCAGGTGGATTCTTTACCAGCTGAGCTACCAGGGAAGCCCAGAGGAGAGTATAGTATGCAGATTTCCCAAACTATTTTGACCAGGGAACACTATCTAGTAAAGCATATCTATGGGATTTGGTTCCCAAAGAACACACTTTGAAAAACAGTAGATTAGTCAATAACCTCAGGGACCTTCTCTCCTCTGTTTGCCGTGTTCATGCCCTGGGATTTCCACAGCCGTGTCCCAAGGTGCCCCCACCTGGACAGGAGGATAACACTTGTGCTTGGGCAGCCAAGTGCTGGGTAGGAAGGATCAGTGCCCAGGAGAGGTCCAGGCAGGGATCCAGGAGTTCAGAAGGGAGGGAGAGCAGGAGAGCTGTAGGGATCTGAGCTGGTGTCACAGGGGAGGCCTGAGAGCAGACCCTGCTGATGAGGAATGGTGGTGATGGAGGGGAAGGGCATCAGCACAGAGAAGGGAAAGCACAAGGGATGTACCAGAACCAGCAGTTCATCTGGAGGTAGATTATACTATACTAAAGATATAAATTTATACTAAAGGTATAAATATGTATAACTGAAATCTAGAAAGTGGTTAAGTATGTTTTGTCCTTCCTTTCCAATTGCAGATATGTGTTAGGAATTGGGATTCTTGGTGCTATAACATCAACACCAGAAGATAGAATCATAGGGAGGCCTGGTATGCTGTGATTCATGGGGTCGCAAAGAGTCGGACATGACTGAGCGACTGAACTGAACTGAACTGAATCCTTGTTTTAAATGAACAGCAATGAGTCTGATATATCTTCATTACTGATTGATCACAAGTTGTTCCTTTATCCTCACTGGAAAACTTCCAGATATGTATTTGTATAAATCAATTCATTATTAATTTTATATCTTATTGTTTATTTCTTAAGTTTTAATAACTTTGATTTTCGTTTTATTATCATAGTTACATTCTATTACTGGCAAGAGATCATGGTTTTCCATTCCATGGAGTCAATGCAAGTTTCTCTTCAAAACAAATGTGTTTAAGTTTTAAAAGTGACCTCACAAAATCATAAAAAGAAAGAAGAAAAGAGGGGATCAATGGAAAAATTGCAGTAAGTAAATATGGGTGATGGTATGTGGGATTTCATCATATTGTTCTTATTTTGTGTGGGCATACTTGGAATTTTGAATAATAGAAAAGTTAGTTGAGAATCTAATTTCTGGCAGCATGTCAGACTTTTGCTCACTAAATAATTAGCTATTCCATGAAATAACTATTTTAATGTACTGCTTTCATAAGAGTTGGGGCTTCCCTGGTGGCTCAGACGGTAAAGCGTCTGCCTGCAATGTGGGAGACCCAGGTTCGATTCCTGGGTTGGGAAGATCCCCGGAGAAGGAAATGGCAATCCACTCCAGTACTCTTGCCTGGAAAATCCCATGGATGGAGGAGCCTGATAGGCTACAGTCTATGGGGTCTGAAAGAGTCGGACACGACTGAGTGACTTCACTTCACTTTCATAAGAGTTAGAGGAAAATCCCCAAGCATTTACACATATGTATATACATGCATATAATTAATATCACTGGGTAAAAGCAAAACAGGGAACTGGGTAAAACAGTCCTGGGCAAATAGTTTAACAAAAGTTAGAGAAGCCCTGAGGGGAAGCGCTATTGTAAACTCTGTGTTGGTAAATCTATGCTCTGAACCAGCTGTAGAATAGGGCAGCTGATTCTGAGATTCCTGTATTAAGATGGAGACTCCTAAAAGGATATCAAAGTGATCCCTTATCAGCAGTGACTCCGGAAGATTTTCTTGCTTCTGGAAGATGCAAGAGCAATGCATCTCTGAAGTATCCTCTGTATCTTGGTGTCAAAAATGGCCATGTACTTTTGATAAAAGAGCCAGAACTTCACTGGCAGTCCAGTGGTTAAGACTCCATGCTTCCAATGCAGAGGGCATAGTTCCATTCCTGGTTGGGGAACTAACATACCCTGAAGCACAGCCAAAAAAAGTATTTTAAAATAGAGTCAAGTGGAACTTTTTAGAAAAGACAACATATTTAGATGCTGAGAATTTACACAGATGGGGATGAAACTAATATGAGCTCACAAAAATTATCAACACACAAAAAAACCACGATGAGTGAGAATCAACAGAAACAGCAATATTTAGATCCTCAGGAATTTCAGACATTAAAATTATCAATAAAAACTATTTAAATAACTACAACTATGTATTAAAGGTAAAGCATTCATGGGCTTCCCTGGTGGCTCAGATGATAAAGAATCCACCTACAGTGCGGGAGACCTGGGTTTGATCCCTGGGTTGGGAAGATCCTCTGAAGAAGGAAATGCCAACCCACTCCAGTAATTCTGCCTGGATAATCCCCATGGACAGAGAAGCCTGTTGGGCTACAGTCCACTGGGTCTCAAAGAGTCAGACATGACTGAATAGCTAAGCACAGGCACCCTGGTATACCTTGACAGAAAAGATCAGCTTCCACTAGCAAGTTATTAAATCATTTGCCTTCCTGGATTAAAAAAAAAAAAAGCATTAATAGGCTATCCAGAATGATTTTTTAAAGAGTCAAATAGAAGTTTTAGGAAACAAATACACAATTGTTGAATTAAAGACTGGGGGAATATGTAAAACAGCAGACTAGGAGCTACTTGTTCAATAGGGTGGTGTGTATATGTATAATAAGCTTAAAAAGCTGATAAGAAAAAATAAAATGAGTTAAAAGCAACAACCAAAATAAAATTAAATGAATGTATAACTTTGAACTAGCAAGAAAAAGTAGCTAGTGAAAGAACAGAAAGAAGATATAAAAGAGTCATGGAGGTAATTAAAATGAAAAAAGATGACTGAAGTGTCTACATATAAAAAAATAAATGCATTTAATATAAACGAGTTAGAAGCCCTTCTGAACTAGAAGAGTAAGAATCTCTGAAAATCCACTTCAAAAAGCATGAGAACACTGGCAGAAATTGTCAAACTCAACTTCTTTCAGTGTTCTGTAAATTAACCAAAGAAAGGTTTTTTGATAACCAGAGAAGTGTCTATTTAATAAGAACTGCTGAATCTTGGTAAGAACAGTGAGCTTTGTGGTGTTTTAATTTGCTCTAGTCTTATTCCCCTTTCCCAGCTCCAAGGCAGCCTTGAAAAATTTAGCTTTGCAACCATGGTTGTTGTGAAAATTAAGAATTTAGTAACCACTGGAAGGGGAAGAATAGGTTTGGAGCCCTTCACAAAGTCACAGTTCCAGAGAACTGTCATTATGTGACTAGTCTGATATCTCCTTTGGAAAGCTCCATTCTCAGGTCTTGGTTTTATTTGACCTGACTCAGCTCACTCTACAAAAACGGTGCATTTGCCAAAATAATGTGTGGCAATTCTGTAACATTGCATCATCCTGAGATAATAATGCAAGGGCCAGCAGCTTTTTCCCTGGGATGGATGTCACTCAGGGGTGTTGGAGGCACTTTCAGAGCATGGCTTAGTTGTGTGGTTGCCAGCTTTCCTCTTTGTGGAAAATCAGTGGACTCTGTCAGGAGGAGAAGGGGTCAACTGAGGATGAGATGGTTGGATGGATCACCAAATCTATGGACATGAATTTGAGCAAGTTTCCAGAGTTGGCACTCCACTCCAGTACTCTTGCCTGGAAAATCCCACGGATGGAGGAGCCTGGTAGGCTGCAGTCCATGGGGTCTCGAAGAGTCGGACATGACTGAGTGACTTCACTTTCACTTTTCACTTTCATGCATTGGAGAAGGCAATGGCAACCCACTCCAGTGTTCTTGCCTGGAGAATCCCAGGGACGGGGGAGCCTGGTGGGCTGCCATCTATGGGGTAGCACAGAGTCGAACACGACTGAAGCGACTTAGCAGCAGCAGCAGCAGGGAAGCCTGGAGTGCTGCAGTCCATGGGGTTGCAAAGAGTCGGACATGACTGAGCAACTGAACTGAACGGACTCTGTTGGGATCATGTGCAGCATCTAACAAGGCTCATACTTTTCAGACTGTCCCTCCACCCCAAACCCTGTCCATCAAAGCAAGGCTTTCTCCTCAGTTTCCCTTCTTCCCTCGTTCTTCCTCCATTCTATCTAGGTGATGGTGGGGTGGGTTCTGTCTCTCACTGGTTCGTTCCCCCCTCAGAGCAGTGTGTATGTCCATTGCTCAGTCGTGTCTGACTCTTTGCAACCCCATGGACTGTAGCCCACCAGTCTCCTCTGTCCGTGGGATTTCCCAGGCAAGAATACTGGAGTGGTTTGCCATTTCCTTCTCCAAGGGATCTTCTCCGCCCAGGCATGAAACCCTAGTCTCTTGAGTCTCCTGCATTGGCAGGCAGGTTCTTTACCACTAGCGCCACCTAGGGAGCAGTAGAGGTCTAAATAGTATCAGCTGGGCTCACCTTCCTTACCATATGAATTTGGACCAATGAGCTAAGGAAATACGAACATTTTGAGCTCAGATTTTTTCAACCTTGACACCACTGACATTTTGATAATTCTTTGCTGTGAGGGGCTATCCTGTGCACTGTAGGATGTTTAGAAGCACACTGGCCAGTAACACTCCACAAGTGGTGACAGTCGAAAACGTCTTCATGGGACCTCCCTGGTAGTCCAGTGGCTAAGGCTCTGCACTGCCACTGCAGGAGGCACGGGCTCCATCCCTGCTCAGGGAACTAAGATCTCACATGTTGTGAGGTTTGGCCAAAAAATAAATAAAGTAACAATAAGAATAATAAAATAACTTTAAAAAAAAGGGAAGAAAATTTTCATAAGTCAGGCAGAGAACGACAAATATCGTATGACATCACTCACACAGAATCTTAAAAAAAATGATATAAATGAAGTTATTTACAAAACTGAAGCAGACTCACAGATTTTGAAAACAAATTTATGGTCACCAAAGGGGAAATGTGGTGAGGGGGATAAATTAGGAGCTTGGGATTAACATACACACACTGCTGCTGCTGCTGCTTCGGTCACTCCAGTCGTGTCCGACTCTGTGCTACCCCATAGATGGCAGCCCACCAGGCTCCCCCGTCCCTGGGATTCTCCAGGCAAGAACACTGGAGTGGGTTGCCATTGCCTTCTCCAATGCATGAAAGTGAAAAGTGAAAGTGAAGTCACTCAGTCATGTCTGACTCTTCTCAACCCCATGGACCGCAGCCCACCAGGCTCCTCCATCCGTGGGATTTTCCAGGCAAGAGTACTGGAGTGGGGTGCCATTATACACACACTACTATATATAAAATAGGTAACAAACAAGGGTCTACTGTTTAGCACAGGGAACTCTACTCAATATTCTGTAATAACCTATATGGGGAAAGAATCTGATAAAGAATGAGTATATGTATATGTATAACTGAATAACTTTGCTGTACACCTGAAACAAACACAACACTGTAAATCAACTGTACCTAATAAAATTATTTTTTAAATGTCTTCAGACATAGCCAAATATCCCCTAGGAGCAAAATAGTCTCCAGTTGAGAATTGCTGTTTTAGTTAAACCAGTACAGTTACATTTGATGCTTGTTTCATTTTTAGCCAAAACTTACATATCATTATAATTAATATATCACTGCAACTTTTATTTCTATTTCCACAGAAGAAATATATAGTCTATGTATTATCACCTCTTTCCAACATAGCTGTGGAGTTGTTGTTGCCATTTGACTGGTGAGCGGTCTGGTTCCAAAACTCTATCCTGAGGGCTGCTTTCTGGGACCACTCTTGGTACCGACAGGCCTCAGTGTGGGTTCCTTATCTCATGGGAGTACTTTGTTGGCAAGTGTGAGTCCAAGGACCAGGAGTGAAGGACGAGAGTTGTAGAACAGGGCGGGAAGGAGAGCTATTGCATTATCAAACTGGCCACTGCCAAAGGCATTTGGTTGTTTGATTCTGCAAGCCAGTTTGAAAACTGTATGAAATATCTGAGGAGAGTCCATCTGAGAGGAAAAAGAGAAACATGTACTCAGTTACTAATTCCATTGGTCTGAGATTTGTCCCATGAGGCGTAGACCGCTCCCCACTTATGCACTTCCAGGCTGCACTATCCCAGTGCTGAACCATTCCCACAGTCCCATGACCCCATGACACGAGCCTTGATGCTGGAAGTGACAAGCCTGTGATACGGACTTGAGGTGATGCCCACTTAGGTTATACCTGCTGAAGCTGGAATAAGGCCTGTGGTGGTGAAATTAGCAGCAGGTGCAGCCAAGAGGGTTGGACATGGGGCATAAGAGGTGTTTGAAACACTTGCACATATGAATTTGTGTGTCGTAATGCGTTCCTGGTACCTATTCAACCAAAGTAACCTACACATACATACATGACCTCAGTTTTCTCTTTAGAAAATGAGGATAGTCTCCTTGAGCTTGCTGGATTGTTCAGAGAATTAAAGAGCTGCATGTATAAAGCCTGATCACAAGGTTAGTCCAGTAAATACACTGTGTGTGTGTGTGTGTGTATAATTATTTCATTAGTCAGAATCTTCCTGACCCAGGGATCGAACCTGTGTCTCTCATGTCTCCTGCATTGGCAGGCACGTTCTTTACAACGAGTGACACCTGAGAAGCCCATTAGTCAGATGTAAGTCATTCTAATGGATTGTGAAGGCCCAGTGTAGTGAGGCCAAAGTCACAGCTTCCACCTTGTGTGGGCAGTGATGTTGGCTTATGCTGCTAAGACAGTCAGAACTCGATCACTCTACAATTAACCTTTGGTGAGCAAATATCGTGTCCCTGGTTTTGGGCTTCCCTGAGGACCCAGAGACCAGAATCATTCCTGATCCTTCCCTGCAAATCACTCACAGGCCAGCAAAGATGGGCAAATAATAGCAACTGCTGTGGTTTAGGCAAATACAGGGCACTATGACTGCAGCCATGAAATTAAAAGACGCTTACTCCTTGGAAGGAAAGTTATGACCAACCTAGATAGCATATTCAAAAGCAGAGACATTACTTTGCTAACAAAGGTCCGTCTAGTCAAGGCTATGGTTTTTCCTGTGGTCATGTATGGATGTGAGAGTTGGACTGTGAAGAAGGCTGAGCGCCGAAGAATTGATGCTTTTGAACTGTGGTGTTGGAGAAGACTCTTGAGAGTCCCTTGGACTGCAAGGAGATCCAACCAGTCCATTCTGAAGGAGATCTGCCCTGGGATTTCTTTGGAAGGAATGATGCTAAGGCTGAAACTCCAGTACTTTGGCCACCTCAGGTGAAGAACTGACTCATTGGAAAAGACTCTGATGCTGGGAGGGATTGGGGGCAGGAGGAGAAGGGGACGACAGAGGATGAGATGGCTGGATGGCATCACTGACTCGATGGACGTGAGTCTGGGTGAACTCCGGGGGTTGGTGATGGACAGGGAGGCCTGGCGTGCTGTGATTCATGGGGTCGCAAAGAGTCGGACACGACTGAGCGACTGATCTGATCTGATCTGATGAGAGCAAAATAAATCCTGGGAGGAGAAGGAGGGCTTTCCTTAGGAGGAACAAAGTGTACCCACATCTGAGGGACGTGTAGGTCTTAACCAAGCAAACACTGGCAGCAGGGGCAAAATGTTTCTCACCAGGGCACTCAGCGCAACTTCATTGCTTACTGGGCTCCTGTGGTAGTCAAGGCATTGACCAGATGCTGTGCGGGGGACACAGGGGTAACAGATGCCAATCCCTACCCACCTCTCACTGCCCAGAGACCATAAGACCGACCGTTGCAGGAGTGAAGAAACAAATTACACACATACGGAGGTGGCTCCATGAACAGACATCCTCCTGACGCAGATCATGGGCATTCAACCACTCAAAAAGCAATTGACTTGCATCTCCCTCCATGGTTAATTAGACTTTTAAAATAAGTAAATTAATAATTTTCTTTTAAAAATGGCCAAGAGTGGGAGGATTGATGGCATTTTTTCCTTTTTACAGTTGTCGTTCCTTAAGCTGTTCCATATTTCAATAAGAAAAGAGATATAACCAAATATAAAGTAAACCCCACTCTAGAGAATTCTCTGCTTCCCGTACCCCTGACCCCGGGTAACAGGTGACCAAAGCAAACCCTCTCGGCATCCCCATCGCTCCGCCCCGGGCCACCTGCCTCTTTAAGAAGCCGATCTTCGCCCTTAGATGGGTGGCGGAGGGAGTGAGCTGTGGATGGTGTTGCTTGTTGAGGTCTCGGGAAGTGATGTCTCCGGGAGCTGCTGTCTCTTTAAGGGGGCGGAGCTCTGCCCGGAGGAGGTGGAGAAGTTTTGCCCCCCGGATCTCCGGTTTCCGGCAACTCGGTGGGACCAGAACTTGCGCGGAGAATCTGAGGCCCCAGGCTTACCCAGACAGGTTGGACTCCGAGCGCCCACGAGGTGAGGCAGCGGGGTGTGCGGGGCCGGCCCAGGACTGAAAGACCCTGGGATCTATCCACCTGGGTCTCTGCGGCCCAGCTCCTCCTCCAAAAACACTACCCGTGCGTCTGGGGCAGCTCTTTCCCAAACCATCCTGGGCTCAGGGGGACCCAGGCTGCAGGGTTCCCATTACTCCAGCGCCTACAATTTCTTCGCTGTGCACTAAGCGCCTCACACTCACTTGTCTCAGTTAATGGCACCCAACATCGTGTGGGTTCAGTTCAGTTCAGTCGCTCAGTCGTGTCCGACTCTTTGCGACCCCATGAATCACAGCACGCCAGGCCTCCCTGTCCATCACCATCTCCCAGAGTTCACTCAAACTCACGTCCATCGAGTCGGTGATGCCACCCAGCCATCTCATCCTCTGTCGTCCCCTTTTCTTCCTGCCCCCAATCCCTCCCAGCATCAGAGTCTTTTCCAATGAGTCAATTCTTCACCTGAGGTGGCCAAAGTACTGGAGTTTCAGCCTTAGCATCATTCCTTCCAAAGAAATCCCAGGGCTGATCTCCTTCAGAATGGACTGGTTGGATCTCCTTGCAGTCCAAGGGACTCTCAAGAGT
The DNA here is from genome assembly GCF_003369695.1 of Bos indicus x Bos taurus. Classification (NCBI taxonomy): domain Eukaryota; kingdom Metazoa; phylum Chordata; class Mammalia; order Artiodactyla; family Bovidae; genus Bos; species Bos indicus x Bos taurus. The sequence goes on from NC_040078.1 coordinate 92,477,638, forward strand.
CTTCTCCAACACCACAGTTCAAAAGCATCAATTCTTCGGTGCTCAGCTTTCTTCACAGTCCAGCTCTCTCCTCCATACATGACCACTGGAAAAACCATAGCTGGTACAATTATAAACCCATTTTACAGATGAGGAAATAGGTGCTGAGGAGCCCATAGTCAAAATAGCCAGAAGCAGCAGAGTTGGGACTCAAACCCGAGTCCGTCCAACCCCAGAGCCTGTGCCCTTAACCATGGGCTAGGCTGACGGCCTTTGCTCTTCACTGCCCTCAGAGCCATTTCTATCAAATCCCTGCCTCCCCTTTCTCATCCTTCCATCTCCAGGCTGCACTCGGCCCTTAACCCCCACATTGTAAGTGAGATTGGATGGAACCAATGGACCCCTGTTCGCCACCCCCTTAGTTTCTTTATAACATTTTTGATAGTATCTGATGCTAAATGGTTATCTTTGTATAAACCGGTCAAATCCCGCTAAAAAAGGACACAAGGGAAAGCAACACCATGTATAACCCTAAAATATTTGTTTGCAGATATTTTATTATGGTATCCTATGAAGTGTATTTATTTTTTCCTTTTAGACCTCTGCAAATTATCTTCCTAATAATTGGGAGACGACCCGCTGACTGAATGGCAACGGTAGATGACTTGCAGTTTGAAGGTACATCATTTGAGTGTCCATCTTTTATGATTAGCATTTCTGTAGTAAAACCAATGGATTTTGGTTGGTATACTGGCACATATATAAATAAGAAGATTATTTCAGACATCTTCATAAAAGAATGTTTGCCACAACAGGTTATTCCATTTGTCCATATTAGCTGTTCTTTTTTGCCAAATAGCCCTTTAGGTTGGAAATATCGTAAATTTAGTGCAGATTACAGAAATTGTTTATAGAGTTCCTTCTGTAGTTAAACATGCATTTATTGAGCACCTGTTTGTGCTTAGAACTCTACTAGATACAGAAGATCAAAAGATAAAGGGGATTTTTTTTTTTACACTGATGAGTAGATGAAAGTATAAAATGATTATTATGATGAAACGTAATCAGGTCATTCATTCATTAAATAAATAAGTCTTTCATGAGTGTGACCGTTGTTCTCATTATCAGGGTAGAAGAGTGAATAGTCAGTGTCTTCCTTTATAAAGCCCTCAGTCTAGTGAGGGAGACATTCTTTTGTTAAATGATCTTTTAAGTACATATCTACAAACTATTAGGGCTTCCCTTGTGGCTCAGTTGGTAAAGACTCGGCCTGCAATGCAGGAGACCCTGGTTCAATTCCTGAGTCGGGAAGATCCCCTGGAGAAGGAAATGGCAACCCACTTCAGTACTCTTGCCTGGAATATCCCATGGACAGAGGAACCTGGCAGGCTACAGTCCATGGGGTTGCAAGGGTCGGACATGACTTAGCTACTAAACCACCAAACTATTAAAGTAGTGAAAGAAAAGTTCATAACTCAACCCAGAGCCTGACATAAGCTAGGGATTGATGAATGCTCATTTTGTCTTGTAATCACTTGCACGCACACGCGTGTGTGTGTGTGTGTGCACTCAGTTGTGTCTGACACTGTGTCCGCATGGACTGTAGCCCTCCAGGCGCCTCTGTCTATAGAATTCTCCAGGCAAGAATACTGGAGTGGGTTGCTCTTCCCTTCTCCAAGGAATCTTCCTGACACAGGGATTGAACTTGAATCTTCCACATCGCAGGTCTGAGCCTCCAGGGAAGCCCATAGTATTTCCTAAATGGCAGATACTGTTCTAAGTGCTTTACAAATAAATCCTTTCATCCTTATGCAACTTTATGAAGTAGTTATTTTACTCTCCCAATTTTTCCAACAGGGAAATTAAGGTACAGAAAAATTAGGTCATTTGCCTAAAGGTTATAGTAAGTGGTAAAGAAGAATTTGAACCCAGGCATCACAACCTATGCTATTCCTACCTAAGGAAAAGAAAAGATGTTTGAAGCAAAATCCACTTTATCAGCTAATACTGTCAACACCATCTTCAAAATACATCCAGCACCTGACCATTGCTTACCACCTCTACCATTCTCCTACCATGCTCAAGGTCACCATCACCTCATGTCTGGATTATAGCCCTTTCCTTCCTTCACATCTTCCCGTATCTTCCCTTACCTTTCTGCAGTCTGTGTTTTGCATCCAGAGTAGTCCTTTAAAACCAAGTCAGATCATGCCATTCCTCCAAAACCTTTCAGTGGCTCCATCTCACTGGGAGTGGAAGGCGGAGCCCTTTCTGTGCTTAGGAGGCCCTCATGATCCAGGCCTCTGATTTCATTTTGTACTACTCTAGCCCTTTCTTTCTGCCTCCCCACATGCGCCTCATCACTGTCCCTCCTAGACATCAGGTACACTTAGGGCTTTTGTGCCATCTTCCTGGTTAGGACATTCTTACCGGAGATAGCCATGTGCCTCGTTCCCTTGCTCTGCTCAAATCTCACGTCATTCCAGAGGCCTTCCTTGATCATCCTATCTGGGAGTACAGGGCATGAAAGTTCAAGTCTAAAGAACAGCATGTGCAGAGTACTTGAGAAGAGTGGGAGTTTGTTTCATATTTTTCCCCAAGGCATTAAAAGAAGGCCAATGTACCAGAGCACAGATGGTGGGGGAGGCTGTCATAAGGTCAGATTTGAGGGGAGGCAGAAACTAAGTCACACAGGACTTAATTGCTGTTTGGAAGAGAACATAAGATGCTGTGGGGGTCATGGAAGGCTTCTCCGAGGAAGAATGGTGTTAAGTGAAAAAGTGGAGGTCAGGGTCCTGCAGATGGGAGACGTATCAGGAAAGGAGCAGAGGCAAAACACAGCGGAAAACGTAGAAGCAGGTGGTGCTGATGGCAGAAATAAGAAGCACACCTGTCTTGCCCTCAAGGGGCTGAGACGGACAAGAATGACTGCTACAGAGCAGAATGTGTGAACGGTCATCGTGTGCGAGGTACACACATCCTACATTCAAATCGAGCTAGGCCGTCTGCTGTTCTTCACACACGGGACACGTTTTCCATCTTCTGAGTCTTGCTCATCCTGTACTCCTTGGCGTCAGATGCTGTCCCCACCGCTCCTGGCCATCCTTCTCATAGGGCAGCTCGAGGAGTTATCTCCCTCCCCTGAACCTCTTTGGACTTGGTGCCTCTAAAGTTACAGTCTCCATTCCTCCTTCTGGCATGTTGTTCCTCTGGTAAACTACTGCTTTTTAAATATGAGACTTAAATATATCTTCCTTGGTCTGATTCTCTCAGGCAAAGTTATAACCATTTTTTAAAATGTCAGTGCCCTGCCCAGTCAATAAATGATAGCTATGAAAATATTTATTGTTATCTCATATCATCCTCAAAATCTCTGTGAGATAAGTATTATCTACATTTTATAGTTGAAGAAACCGAGACTCAGAGATATGGACTAATTTGCCCAAGGTCATGGAGTGCTAGTTTATCTTACACAAAGGACCGTCTCACTTCAGAGCCTCATGCGGCCAAAACACTGGAGACCGAAACTCGAGTAATTGTTAGATATCAGCCACCTCATTAATTTCAGTCACTTTATTTCTCTCCACAAAACTATTTGCATAGCTGAAAGCCAATAAGATTGGGCTCAGTTATACAAGCACCCCATCCCACTGCCATGCTTGCAGTGTTGATGCCCTGTTGATACCCTTCCTTTTATTGTTGTTGCTATTTAGTTGCTAAGGTTTATGACTCTTTTGCAACCCCACGGACTGTAGCCTGCCAGTCTCCTCTGTCCAAGGGATTTCTCAGGCAAGCATACTGGGGTGGGTTGTCATTTCCTTCTCCAGGGGTCTTCCTGACTTTTCCTTCTCCAGGGGTCTTCCTGACTTCTCCTTAGACCTGTCAGATTCCACAGCTATCCTGAATTTTATCTGAGTGGCTAAATAAAGTTTGTTAGGATGCCCGGAGATAGGAAGTCATGATCATTGCTGGTGGACATGAATGGGCAAGGTTCTTTTGGAGAGCGGTTTAGCAATATGGCTCAAGAGCCTTAAAAATGATTTGTACCCTTTGACCTAGTGATCACGCCGATAATGTTCATTGTTGTTCTTCAGTCACTCAGTCGTGTCTGACTCTTTGCGACCCCACAGACTGCAGCACGCCAGGCTTTCCTGTCCTTCATCATCTCCCGGAGCTTGCTCAAACTCATGACCATTGAATCGGTGATGCCATCCAACCATCTCATCCTCTGTTGTCCCCTTCTCCTCCTGCCTTCAGTCTTTGCCAGCATCTAGGTCTTTTCTAACGAGTCAGCCCTTCGCATCAGGTGGCCAAAGTATTGGAGCTGCAGGTTTAGCCTTCTAATGAATATACAGGATTAATTTCCTTTAGGATTGACTGGTTTGATCTCCTTGCAGTCCAAGGGACTCTCAAGAGTCTTCTCCAGGACCACAGTTCAAAAGCATCAAATCTGCGGCTTTCAACCTTCTTTATGGTCCAACTCTCACATCTGTACATGACTACTGGAAAAACCATGGCCTTGACTAGATGGACCTTTGTTAACAAAGTAATGTCCCTGCTTTTTAATATGCTGTCTAGGTTTGTCGTAGCTTTTCTTCCAAGGAGCAAGTGTCTTTTAATTTTGTGGCTGCAGTCACCATCTGCAGTGATTTTTGGAGCCCAGGAAAATAAAGTCTGTCACTGTTTCCATTGTTTCCCCATCTGTTTGCCACATGATGGGACCAGATGCCATGATCTTAGTTTTTTGAATGTTGAGTTTTAAGCCAGCTTTTTCACTCTCTTCTTTCACCTTCGTCAAGTGGCTCTTTAATTCCTCTTCACTTTCTGCCATAAGGGTGGTGTCATCAGCATATCTGAAATTATTGATATTTCTTCTGGAAATCTTGATTCCAGCTTGTGGTTCATCCAGCCCAGCATTTCTTGTGAATGTACTCTGCCTGTAAGTTAAATAAGCAGGGTGACAATATACAGCCTTGGCGTACTCCTTTCCCAATTTGGAACCAGTCTGTTGCTCCATGTCTGATTCTAACTGTTGCTTCTTGACCTGCATACAGGTTGCACAGGAGGCAGCGGAGGCAGGTAAGGTGGTTCGGTATTCCCATCTCTTTAAGATAGTGTTCATACTAAGGCAATAAGCCCTAAAACTTTGTCTGCACAGATACTCTTAACAGTGTTATTTGTTCTAATAAAAGTGGGAAGCAACCTAAACATCCAATAGCAGTGGAATAGTTGTATAACTTGTGGTGTCTCTCTCCTAATCTTCCCACCTCCAGCTCAATGACTACTATGTAGACACATACATGTTCATTGTAAAGACTGATATAACATGAAAAAGTCATTTTTGTATAATCCCCAGTAGACGGAGCAGCATACAAAATTGTTTACATAGTATGCTATCACATCCTAAGTCAGTACTTGGCAGTTGTAGGCATATAGTAAATATTTGCTGAATGAATGATCATCACTGGTACGAATCTACTGTACAGAGAAAAGGAAGTATACCAAAAGTTAATAGTGTTAGTTTTATATGGGTGGGACTAAGAGTGATTTTGGGGGGCTTCCTGGGTGGCTCAGTGGTAAAAAAAAAAAAAATCTGGCTGCAATGCAGAAGACACAGGAGTCGCCAGGAGTTTGATCCCTGGGTCAGGAAGATCCCCTGGAGGAAGGCATGGCAACCCACTCCAGTATTCTTGCCTTGGAGAACCCTGTGGACAGAGGAGCCTGGCAGGCTACAGTCCATAGCATTGCACAGAGGCGGGCACAGCTGAAGCGACAAAGCACGCACACGCAAGAGTGGTTTTTATTCTGTCGTTTCTACTTTCATTTTTGTCTCCATGTTTCCTGTAGGGATCACATGGGATTTATTGGAAAAAAATAACTTCCATTAAATTTTTTTTGAATTTGAATCAAAGAAGAGAGGGTTAGGTTGGTTACTTGATATGGGCTAGGCAGTCTCCTGAGGACTTTACTTATGGTAATACTCCTAACTTTCCCCCAATTCCTTATATATTATTCTCCCTATGGAAGAGATGGGAACACTGAAGCTTATCAAGGTTAAGTTACTTACTCAGGCTTGAATACTTAGTAATTTAACCAGGACTACAATTCAGGTCTGACTTCAAATTCTGTTGTCTTTATAATCATTTTTCTGTGTCAGTTTGTTTTCTATGAGTTTTTTTCAGAGCCTTTTGCCATTTGTCTCAGCTAGGGTCTATAGCAAAGCTGAGGTTGTAACAGATCGACTTGAAGTTAATAGTAAGGTCTCTGATACCCTTGTGCTCTAATTGATTTCAGAATTTGGTGATACAACCACTTCCCTAGCAGCAAACCCAGATGCCACCACAATCAGCATCGAGGATCCTGGTGAAACCCCAAAGCATAAGCCAGGACCCCTAAGAGGCTTGGGGAGAGAAGAAGATGATGAGTTACTAGGAAACGATGACTCTGACAAAACTGAGGTTTGGACTTGTGTTTGAAATTTTTTTTTTCTTTGAAGTTTTAAAAACCTCATGCATGCATTTATTGCAGTTTCCTGTGTGCCAGGAACTTTTTGGCCAGCCGAGTAGTATTTCTAGTAATATTTTATAAATGGATCATGCTTGTGATTCACTAGAGGGGTACTCGATTTGTAGCAGTGTGTTCACAGGCTTGTGAAATAGTGGAGAGCTGGGTGTGCTTTGTGGAACTCCATGAAATATGAAAAGAAGTACCAAAGTTTATACCAAATTAAATACCAGTATATACTAGACATCACAGCAAGAGCTCAGACTTAGGAGCCTGAGTTTGAGTCCTGGTCTGGCCAGTAGTAATAGCTCTGTGGTCTTGGGTAAGATATTTTAATTTCCCTAAGCCTGGATTTCCTCATCTGAAAGTAATATATTGACTCTTCTCATCATTATAATCACAATAGCTGACATTTATTCAGTGTTTACAGAGAAGGCGATGGCAGCCCACTCCAGTGTTCTTGCCTGGAGAATCCCAGGGACAGGGGAGCCTGGTGGGCTGCCGTCTGTGGGGTCACACAGAGTCGGACATGACTGAAGTGATGCAGCAGCAGCAGCATTCAGTGTTTAATAGCTGCCAAATACCATTTAAAGTTCTTCACTTGGATCATCTCATGTAATCCTCAAAACAACCCAATATGCAAGGAACTGTTCTTATACTCATTTTATACTTGATCTTAGCCAAAAGGCCAGGAAGCAGTCATATGCTCATTTTACAAAAGAGAAACCGGAGGCAGAGTTTAAGTGACTTGCCCCAGGACATGCAACTGGCAGGTGCAGATGGAACTTTAAACTGAGGCCATCTGAGTCCTTCTGTACTAGAGTTGTTTAGCTGCTAAGTCATGTCTAACTCTTTGTGACTCCATGGACTGTAGCCTGCCAGGCTCCTCTGTCTATGGGATTTCCCACTCAAGAGTACCAGCGTGGGTTGCCCTTTCCTCCTCCAGGGGATCTTCCCAACCCAGGGATCAAATTTACATTTTCTGCATTGGCAGGTGGATTCTTTACCAACTGAGCCACTGGGGAAGCCCCAATAATTAATCTAATCCTCCCTGTAACCCTATAAGGCAGATCTGTTAGCTATACTTTTTAGATTAGGAAGACTGAGATGAGTCTAGTGATTTGATGAAGCTGCCCCCTAGTGGAGGGACCAGGATTTAAAACCTTTTAATAAGCAAACACCCTCTTTCAACAACACAAGAGAAGACTCTACACATGGACATCACCAGATGGTCAACACCGAAATCAGATTGATTGTATTCTTTGCAGCCAAAGATGGAGAAGCTCTATACAGTCAGCAAAAACAAGACCAGGAGCTGACTGTGGCTCAGATCATGAGCTCCTTATTGCCAAATTCAGACTTAAAGAAAGTAGGGAAAACCACTAGACCATTCAGGTATGACCTAAATCAAATCCCTAGTGATTATACAGTGGAAGTGAGAAATAGATTTAAGGGACTAGATCTGATAGATAGAGTGCCTGATGAACTGTGGACTGAGGTTTGTGACACTGTACGGGAGACAGGGATCAAGACCATCCCCATAGAAAAGAAATGCAAAAAAGCAAAATGGCTGTCTGAGGAGGCCTTACAAATAGCTGTGAAAAGAAGAGAAGAGAAAAGCAAAGGAGAAAAGGAAAGATATAAGCATCTGAATGCAGAGTTCCAAAGAATAGCAAGAGGAGATAAGAAAGCCTTCCTCAGTGATCAATGCAAAGAAATAGAGGAAAACAACAGAATGGGAAAGACTAGAGATCTCTTCAAGAAAATTAGAGATACCAAGGGAACATTTCATGCAAAGATGGGCTCAATAAAGGATAGAAATGGTATGGACCTAACAGAAGCAGAAGATATTAAAAGAGATGGCAAGAATACACAGAAGAACTGTACAAAAAAGATCTTCATGACCAAGATAATCATGATGGTATGATCACTCACCTAGAGCCAGACATCCTAGAATGTGAAGTCAAGTGGGCCTTAGAAAGCATCACTACAAACAAAGCTAGTGGAGGTGATGGAATTCCAATTGAGCTATTTCAAATCCTGAAAGATGATGCTGTGAAAGTGCTGTACTCTATATGCCAGCAAATTTGGAAAACTCAGCAGTGGCCACAGGACTGGAGAAGGTCCGTTTTCATTCCAATCCCAAAGAAAGGCAATGCCAAAGAATGCTCAAACTACCGCACAGTTGCACTCATCTCACGCACTAGTAAAGTAATGCTCAAAATTCTCCAAGCCAGGCTTCAGCAATACGTGAACTGTGAACTTCCAGATGTTCAAGCTGGTTTTAGAAAAGGCAGAGGAACCAGAGATCAAAGTGCCAACATCCACTGGATCATCAAAAAAGCAAGAGAGTTCCAGAAAAACATCTATTTCTGCTTTATTGACTATGCCAAAGCCTTTGACTGTGTGGATCACAATAAACTGTGGAAAATTCTCAAAGAGATGGGAATACCAGACCACCTGATCTGCCTCTTGAGAAGCCTGTATGCAGGTCAGGAAGCAACAGTTAGAACTGGACATAGAACAACACACTGGTTCCAAATAGGAAAAGGAGTACTTCAAGGCTGTATATCGTCACCCTGCTTATTTAACTTATATGCAGAGTACATCATGAGAAACGCTGGGCTGGAGGAAGCACAAGCTGGAATCAAGATTGCCAGGAGAAATATCAGTAACCTCAGATATGCAGATGACACCACCCTTATGGCAGAAAGTGAAGAGGAACTAAAAAGCCTCTTGATGAGAGTGAAAGTGGAGAGTGAAAAAGTTGGCTTAAAGCTCAACATTCAGAAAACGAAGATCAAGGCATCTGGTCCCATCACTTCATGAGAAATAGATGGGGAAACAGTGAAAACAGTGTCAGACTTTATTTTTCTGGGCTCCAAAATCACTGCAGATGGTGACTGTAGCCATGAAATTAATAGACGCTTACTCCTTGGAAGGAAAGTTATGACCAACCTAGATAGCATATTCAAAAGCAGAGACATTACTTTGCCAACAAAGGTCCATCTAGTCAAGGCTATGGTTTTTCCTGTGGTCATGTATGGATGTGAGAGTTGGACTGTGAAGAAAGCTGAGCACCGAAGAATTGATGCTTTTGAACTCTGGTGTTGGAGAAGACTCTTGAGAGTCCCTTGGACTGCAAGGAGATCCAACCAGTCCATTCTGAAGGAGATCAGCCCTGGGATTTCTTTGGAAGGAATGATGCTAAAGCTGAAACTCCAGTACTTTGGCCACCTCATGCGAAGAGTTGACTCATTGGAAAAGACTGATGCTGGGAGGGATTGGGGGCAGGAGGAGAAGGGGACGACAGAGGATGAGATGGCTGGATGGCATCACCGACTTGATGGACGTGAGTCTGAGTGAACTCCGGGAGTTGGTGATGGACAGGGAGGCCTGGCGTGCTGTGATTCATGGGGTTGCAAAGAATCGGACACGACTGAGCAACTGAACTGAACTGAACTGATGGTAAAAGTGATAGATGAATATAGAAGAGTTTGGTCTTTTGTATTTCTTGAGTTTCTCTTCGATCCTCTGTCTTTCTCTGTCTGGGTAGCTAGAATAAGGAAATTCTGTGTTCATTATGTTTTATTTTACCTCTGACAGTTACTTGCTGGACAGAAGAAAAGCTCCCCCTTCTGGACATTTGAATACTATCAGACGTTCTTTGATGTAGACACTCACCAGGTCTGTAAACCAGTTTCACCTTTCTTTTGATGTATAATGCAGACTTATTTCTTCTGCTGTTAAACAGTCAAGTAATGTGACAGGTATTGCATACTGGATATGGTCTGCAAAAGGAAAGGGTTATTGGCACTTGAAAATACTAAATGAAATAATAAAACAATAATAAATAATAAAAGCCCTAATAACCGTTTCAATTTTGCAGTAGTTAAACTTTACTAAACTTTAAGAAAGAAAATCATCTGTAGACTTACTGCTATGCTGTTTTGCAGGTCTTTGACAGAATAAAGGGGTCTCTTTTGCCAATACCAGGAAAAAACTTTGTAAGATTGTATATCCGCAGCAATCCAGATCTCTATGGTACGTGTAGCGCCGTTTTGGTTCTTTTTCATGTACCGGCTAAATGCAGATGAGGGTGTGGGTTGCCTCGAAAGCTGGCGAAGCACACTGTTGGGGCACGAGCGTTATGTGTCTCTTCTGAGCTTCAGTAGCAGCTCTTGCAAAGAATTTTGGAGAAAAGGCAGTTACGTGTTTGATTAATGCCATGATGACGACAATAGTGTGTCCTTTGAAAGTCTTTAAATGACATCACAAACTTGAGACCAATTAAGTCACTTCATATACAGGAGATTATTGATGTTAATTTTAGAGGATTTGGTGGTTGGGGTGAGTGTGGAGGAGGCTCTCTTACACTTACTCATTGATATGCTGAGTTCCAGCTCTGCCCCTCAGGCAGGCTGGCTTCCCCGTGGGAGTTTGTAAGGGGATGAGCCTGGGGATTGGTGTCATCCCAACCTCCCTGCTGTCTGAGGAGGGGCCAGAGGTCCATCCAGTGCCTCTGAGGGAAAGGGTTCCAGCACTGTTGACCTCTGTGTTTGAGGGGAGAAGAGAGCCAGAGACTCTGAGTGCTTCTGTGTGCAGATGCTGTACGCAAGACGTGGTGTACCTGGGCATAGCTAATTCTTTCAACGACCTTTGAGGCAGGTGCTATTATCCCCATTTCTCTAATGAAGGACCTGATGCTCAGTGTTCAATAATTTATATGTTCAACCCTAAACAGTAAGTATTAGAGCAGTTATACATGTTAATTATAAGAGGAAAAGGAATTCATGCGAATCTGTTGTGTACCAATCAGTACATACACTCTTTAATCCTTTCAAGAGGGCAACGTATTAAGTGCTATTATCTCTGTTTTCCATGTGAGAAAACTAAGGTTAGAAGTTGTCAAACCAAGAACTCCCATTCTTATGGGACAACATTATGGATGAACTGGGAGGGTATTATACTTTAGTTCAATAAGTCAGACAGAAAAAGACATCTGTGTGATTTCACTTATATGTGGAATATGAGAACTAAAACTGGTGAATCTAACAGAAAAGAAACAAAGGCACAGACACAGAGAACAAGCTAGTAGTTACCAGAGGGGAGAGGGGAGGGAGGAGGGGCAGGATAGGGTAGAGGGTTAGGAGGTACAAACTGCTTATGTATAGAATAAATAAGCTAGAAGGATGCAGCACAGGAAATATAGCTAACATTTTATAATAACTAAAAATGGAATATAATTTTTAAACATTTGACTCCCTATGTACACTTGAAATATGTAATATTATATAATCAATCGACTATTTATTATAAATAGTTGACGTAGAACTGGCCCCTGGTTTGGGCTTCCTAAGTGGTGCCAGTGCAGGAGACATAAGAGATGTGGGTTTGATCCCTGGGTAAGGACAATCCCCCGGAGGAGGACTTGGTGACCCACTCCAGTATTCTTGCCTGGAGAATTCCTTGGACAGAAGAGCCTCGTGGGCTAGAGTCCACGAGGTCTCAAGGAGTCGGACAGAACTGAAGCGACTACACACTCTCAGCACCCGGTTTAGTGTTAATATAAAGCCCCTACTTATTCTGTAAAACTGGTGTTTTTAAGCTCCAGAAACTTTTCATCAAATGTTATGGATGTTGTCCAATATTTAGAACCAGTTAAAGTGGAACTGCTCTAATGGACGCTGAGGAAAGTCTCCTTTCCACTCACCTTTGATCCTGAAACATTCTTCTTTACACAGCACTGTTAACCTCATGAGTTCATGTTGTTTTTCTAGTTTCTGAGTCTTGTCTGACACCTTGCGACCCTACAGACTGTAGCTCAGCAGGCTCATCTCTCCACAGGATTCTCCAGGCGAGAATACTGGAGTGGGTTGTCATTTCCTTCTCCAGGGGATCTTCTGGACCCAGGAATCGAACCTGCATCTCCTGCATTGTCAGGCAGGTTCTTTACCACCTGAGCCACTGGGGAAGCCCTCATGAGCTCATAGACATGCTTAAAAAAAGAAAGTACAGGATTTCTCTGGCAGTCCAGTGGTTAAAACTCTGCACTCCCAATGAAGGCGACATAGGTTTGATCCCTGATCAGGGAAGACCCCCCCATGCCACATAGTGCAACCAAAAAAAAAAAAAGTACAACTAGAAAAAATAAAATTTTTTAGTAGAGAGGGCTGACCTTGTGGGGTGGGTTGGAGGAAGGTGGTCAGGACAAGATAACAGAAGAGCCAGTCTGCGGGATCTAAGGGAAAGATGAACGAATTTGACTACATTTACACCAAAATTTAAAATTTCTACACCACAAAATAAACCATAAACAAGGTAAAATAAATAAATAAACCACAGACCAAAGATAATATTTCAGAGCACATAACCCACAAAAGATAAAAACAAGAATACATGTAGAGTGCCTACTGATTATAAGAGTAAAACCAATTATAAGTTCTAGCAAAAAATAAGCAATTCACAGAAAAGGAAACCCAAATGGCCAATAAATACATGAAAAAATGCTTATCCACACCTGTAATAGGGCTTCCCAGGTGGCACTAGTGGTAAAGAACCCACCTGTGAGTGCAGGAGACCTAAGACATGCCGATTCGATCCCTGGGTTGTGAAGGTCTCCTGCAGGAGGGCATGGCAACTCAAGTATTCTTGCCTGGAGAATCCCACGGACAGAGGAGCCTGGCGGGCGACAGCCCATAGGGTCGCAAAGAGTCAGACACCATTGAGGTGACTTAGCACATGCCTGTAATCAGGGAAATAAAAACTAAAACGGGATATCATATATGTGTGTCAATTTAGCCATCATACAACTTGGCTTGTCTTCATTTATTCATTCAGTTAACAAATATGAAGCACTTACTATTCTAGGCACTGGAGGTACAGCAGTAATAAAAAGACGAAAGTCCCTGCCCAGAGGCAGTTTATAATCTAAGTTTAACAATAGACAAAGAAAATAGGTGAAACAGTGTGCTAGTGATAAATGCTAAGGTAAAAATTTAAAAGCGGAGAAGAGAGACAGTAGAAATTTATGTAGGTGGGTGGATTCTGAGTAAACACCGGAAGGAATTGGGAGCAATACAAGTAAGTATCTCAGAGAAGAGCATTTGAAAAAGAGAGTTCTGGGACCTCTCTGATGGTCCAGTGGCCAAGACTTTGTCCTCCCAATGCAGGGGCCCCACTTTGATCCCTGTTCAGTGAATTAGATCCCACGTCCGTAACTATGACCCAGCACAGCCAAGTAAATACATAATATGGAAGAGAGAGCTCAGCATGTACAAAGGCCTTGAGGCAGGAACTTGCCTCGTGTGCTCAAAGAGCAGTGAAGACACTAGTGTGCCCGGGCTGGAGTGAACAGGGCCTCTAGGAGATGAGCTCAGAGGGCCAGTGTGGAGGGACACATCGTGTAGGATCTTGGAAGCAAGTAACGACTTTGGCTTTAGCTTGAATGAGATGCCATTGAAGGGTCTAAACAGAGAGGAGCGATAACTCTGAAGTCAGCTTTTCATAAACATTGGTATCAAGTGTTGCCAAGGATATGGAGCCATGGGACCTTGTGTAAAATGTGGGTGGCTATGTAACTGGTGCCACAAATTGGAGCAGTCTGAAGATGCTCCTGCCCTACAACTTAGCAGTTCTCCTCCTAGATGAATAAGAAGACATATAGAAGAGTATTATTCTTCATTGCCTCCTCATTGCTTGTAATTAGCAAATATTTTGAAATGACCAAAGTAAATATGATGTGTTCATATACAGAATTATGTAGGTTTTAGAAATGGATTTGATCTATAAGCATCAACAAGGACACATCTCAGAACAGTAGCCGATGAAAAGAAGCATGTTGGAGAAGGATATGAGTAGTACTGCAGCATTAGAAAGATTTGAAAACTAAGCATGATGAGTGCACCAGTGTTTATCATTCTTTGGGCTTTTCTTTCTGTTAGAAATATTTGATAATATAAAAATGCACAATGCAAACGAAGTTAACGCTTCCTCCCACCCCACCCCACAATTGGAGTAGGACTTTGGCAGGCATGAGCAAGAGAGCAGGCAGCGTGAAGCCTCGGGGCAGGCCTGGGAGGAGCAGGTGGTGTGTGTCTCTGGAGGCCACGCCTCCTGGGTGCCTGAGCGCAGCACACAGTGCCTGTGTCTGTCACACATCGCTGTGTCCCCAGCACCAGGGCCCAGAGCAAAGGAGGGAGGTAGTAAATGACAGTGGACGGGATAGTCTCTGCTTCCTAGTTATGGTACTAGAATATTTTGATCGCTTGTGGTCGCCTGCTTCGATGGTCTCAGCCCATCAGTAACACATGGTTAGTTTTGTTCATTTGTTCAATAAAGCTTTGGGGGATTTTTAAATTACTGTTACTGGTTGTAAGGGTTTTTTTTTTTTTTTTTGGTTGTTGTTACACTGTTTATGTGCTAGGCATGCAGAATACTGCAGTGAACAGGATCTGATCCTTGGATGTAACAGAGTGCCCGCAGGCTAGTGAGTCAGCGACGCTGCTTGGGAAGCTGATGTTGGTGACTCTTTGGAGCTCCCCAGTCAAGTGCTTGTTGTGTATCCTTTCCCACCTTCAGGAACCAACTTGGCCTCAAGAAGTGCTCATCCATTTCTGCCAATCATCTCCCCCAGCGCAGTAATTTTCTTAATTTTGTGATATGTCAAGGTGCCTACAGTTATCCAAAAGAAAAAACCCTACAGAATATTACTGAAATTGAAAAATGAAATTCTTAAAATCTATTAAAATCTCTAGATTTATAAATTGTATTTGTTCATATAGTCCTTTTTCTAGATGGGGAGAAACAAGAGTGGTCATGAAATCAAGAGAAATGATGAAAGGGACTTCTAAAGCATGGTGTACTCATTCACTTAGTGGAATATTTTGTAATCATTAAAAAGAATAAGCTGAATTTTATGGGCTTCCCAGGTGGCGCTAGCAGTGAAGAATCTGCCTGCCAATGCAGAAGACATAAGAGACATGGGTTCAGTCCCTGGGTTGGGAAGGGCCCCTGGAGGAGGGCATGGCAACCCACCCCAGTATTCTTGCCTGGAGAATTCCATGGACAGAGGAGCCTGGTGGGCTACAGTCGATAGGGTCGCAGAGAGACAGACACAACTGAAGTGACTTATAAATAGCTATAGTAGAATCTCCAGGACATGATAAGGTGGAAGTACATATGCATGTTAGCATTTCTTTAAAGCACACACACAAATATGCATCTGCTTTTATGTGTATAGAAATCTCTGGCAGGGTTCACCAGAAACTGGTTATGGTGGTGAGTTCTGTGGAAGAGAATGAATAGCTAGGGAGCAGAGAGAAAGAAGGTTAATTTTCTCTGTATCCCCTTTTGAACAATGCACTGTGTGTGTGTATTACTTTTTCATTAAAAAAACACAGGAAAAAAGCAAGCCTTATATACGCACTCACATACACAGACACCCATGGTGATTTGTTAGATTAAATGAACTCTTTCCTAAAGCTTGCCCTACTCCTTTGTTTAGACAGCAAAGGACCTATATAATTTTAATTATTTTTTTCTCTGGCATTAACATTTGATACTTACGTAAAGGGAGTAACCTTTGCTTCCTGTATCCTCCACAGGTTTGTTAAACCTGTGAAGGTTTAACAAAACGTCCATGAATTTTTTTGGATGATCTTCCAACAAGAGACGTATAAACAAATCAGTGTCTTCATTCACCTAATTGAGGAAGGTGTTTTTGTTTTGTGCATTTCAATCCCCACAGTCTTTAAGGCAGCTAATTACTGAGTTGTGTATTTGACCTTTTAAAAAGAAAATTCCCACTTAACAATACTGATTCCATCTCAAGTTCATTTTCCATTGCTTCCATGAAGCTGGTTCGTCATTTTCTTGTCTGAGTTTTCTGGTTTGCTTTGCAGGCCCCTTTTGGATATGTGCCACATTGGTCTTTGCCATAGCAATCAGTGGGAATCTTTCCAACTTCTTAATCCATCTGGGAGAGAAGACATACCACTACGTGCCCGAATTCCGAAAAGGTTGGTGAATAGCTTGACTTATTTGGAATGCTGTCAGTTGGTAACTGTGAGTTCTTGGACCCCTGTCTGTAGGTCCTGCAGCCCATTTTCCTGTATAAGGGTTCAAAACTAATCATCTGTCCATATAAATCCACATAGTCTTTTTATCTTTTGTTTTGTTAAAATAATCTAAAATGTTCTATTTTAACCATTTTTAAGCATGTGATTCAGTGGCATTAAGTATATCCACAATATTGTGAATCTCTGTACTCTTCTGGTACACTGTAAGGCAAGGCCCCATAGCAATCAGAATGTCTCCAAAGAAAAATGTACAAAATAAGTAAAAAGCAGTGTGTAGAAAAGTCTCCACTGTAGCGTTATTTGTATTATCCAACTGTTAGCAGCAGTAGGGGCCTTCTTATTTAAGGCATGATGACTCAGCTAGCTATGTCTGTAGCCATTAATTATGAAGCACTTAGAACAACGTGGAGAACTCATAATCCAAACTTACGCCAGTGCTGGTAGCAGCTTTGTTAAAGAGAAGTCTGCAGACGGTCAGAGCCGAGAAGGGAGAATGCAGAGGTGAGAGTGTCCTGGTGAGGGTGGGCTTGTGGGTGACATTCTTATTTTAAAACTTCCTTTCTAGGGACTTTTCCTGGTGGTCCAGTGGTTAGGATACCGAGCTTCCACTGCTGGGGGCCTGACTTTGATTCCTGGTTGGGGAACTAAGATCCCACAAACTGTGCAGTACAGTCAAAAAAATAAATAAAACTTCCTTTCATGTGGCAGTATTGGATAGCTGGGGGCAAAAAACAGCTTTTAGGGACTTGCAGATGACAGCCACCCAAGGTAGGAGTGTTTGGCTGTGCAGGAGATCGGCCTTTGCTCCTTGCTCTGTCCTCTCCCTTCCTTGCTCTGTCCCTGACGGCCTGCTCTCCTGTTGAGAAGCTGTGTAAGAGCGTGGGCTCGGGCCCCCAGCCATCGGCTTCTGCCTCCAGCTTTACTCACCAGCTTCTACCTTGTTGGGCAAATTATTTCATCTCTCTTGACCTCAGATTCCTTGTCAGTGAAATGGGAATAAGAATGTCTATATTATAGGGCTAAGAATAAAGAAGTGGTGTCTGTAAAGAGGTTAGAATAGTGCCTTGTACAAAAAGGATTCGGTAAAATGAAGTGTTGGCATATATGTATGTACCCATACCCGTGTGTCTACGGAATAATGTTTTTACCTGTCTCTGTGTCCATGTAGCCTTCCTTTCCTCCCCTCCGCTCTCCGTGCCTGTTTTCCCTTCTCTTTTCCATTATGGAGTCAGTCCCAACTCCATTTGTCAAGTGATCTTGGTTTAAATTTAACTCAATCATTGTTATCCATGAGCTATCAGTCTGCCTTCAAGTAGTTCAGTGGTTAAGTAAAGAAAAATAGGTAACTGGATATTGCTGTAATGAATGGCTTGTGTTAATTTCTGTGTCAGAGGTCTGTAGAAGTATATTGACAGAGAAGAGGAGTGAGTCACCCTACCTGGGGGTGTGGAAGCTGGGAGGGAGGGGGGAGGGCAGGGGGCGGGGGTCCTTGTCTGTTCTTATTCCTGTTGGACTGGGCATCCCAGTGTCAGGGTGTCTTGGGATATATATGCTAGTGAGGTCGTCATTGAATCAATCAGTCAATATTTTTCCATTTTATGTAAAGAGTATAAGTGACACATCCGAGGTCAGATCCTGCTTCTCCACTTATTAATTATTTGACCCTAACCAAACCACTTAGCTCTCTGGTCTTATTTCCTCATCTCTGGAGTAAAGATATAGTTTATATGAAATAATATATTTATATATCACTTAACAGTATAAAAGCTTATTCTTGATTGGGCATTTATTATTTATCAGTCAGTGTTCTAAACATACAGTTTTTACTCATTTAATTCTAATAGTCTTATAAGGTAGTGCACTGTTATTATTCCCATTTTACAGATGAGGATACTGAGGCAGGAAAGTTAAGTAACTCACCACTCATCTATTAATATAAGTGACAGAGCTGGGCATCCGAGGTGGTTCAGTGGTAAAGAACCCACCTGCCAGGTAGGAGATCTGGGTTCAATCCCTGGGTTGGGAAGATCCCTTGAAGAAGGAAGTGGCAACCCACTCCAGCAATTCTTGCCTGGGATGTCCCCCAGACAGATCAGCCTGGCAGGCTGCAGTAGCCCATGGGGTGGCAACGAATCAGACACTACTTGGTGACTAAGCAGCAAGTGGCAGAGCTAGGATCAGCGTCTGTATATACAGTCTGTAGCTCTGATCGTTATACGGTGTCACCTCTCAGAAAAGCACTCAGTGTAACGCCTGACACCCAGTGGACAGCCATCGTCATAGCAGCAGTTTCCTGCTTCTTCCTTTCCTTATTCAAGAAAAAGGCAGTAGATCAGCAAAATTACATTTGACTTAGTGACAGAGTTACTTACATGAAAAAACTGCTCTGGGAGCTGGAGAGTGTTTTGGACAATCACATATCTTACCCAGAGCCTGGCCATAGTTGTTAGGAGTGCTTTTGTTCTTGCCAAGAGCATTTGATGGATTACCTGCTGATTTTCATGTGGGAAGGGCTGGTGTTGTGGACTGAGCCACACTTATGATCCTCCACTCCAGAAGAGTGAAGCCGAACCCTCCAGGGCATGCTGCTGCTGGGAAGGAGGAGGGACGGACAGTAAGTAATGCAGTGAACGCTGCTGCTCTGAGGAGTCACTCAGTAGCATTTGCACCACAGAGACAAGGATTATTTAAAGAAGAAAGTGGAACTGGAGAATATTTTAAGCAATTCATCAATGAGTTGAAACTCCCTGTTTCAGAGACAGAAGGAACTCTAAATAGCACACGGAACAAGTTAATCTGTTCCCAGGGTATTTTCATAAATTTGCTAAAGAAATCAGTGTCAGCTTTTGTTATATTAGGAAAGAGGACATGTTCTTCCAAGGGGATAGTTGACTTTTATTTGATTGAAATGCTCCGTGTATTTAAATACTTGTAGTGTGGTCCTCGGAAGCATTTCAGTACATAATTCAGTCGTTTAATACTATTAGTTGTTAGTTATAAAGTGAATTATAGAAACCATAGGAGAGACTGCTAGTCATCATCACAAAGACAGACGCTGAAGGAACATGGATTCGGCACATTTATCGAGCATCTGCTGCTTATCGGGTACCTTGCCAGGCTCAGGGACCGAAACCAGTAAGACATCACCCGCTGACCCAGTGAGGCAGATGGACACCCCTGCAGGGAGTGAGTCCAGTGGGTCCCAGAAGTAGCGCGACAGTGGAATTGCAACTTGTGTCTTCTCGCCCTCAGTGTCCATCGCAGCCACAATCATCTACGCCTATGCCTGGCTGGTTCCTCTTGCACTCTGGGGTTTCCTTGTATGGAGAAACAGTAAAGTTATGAACATCGTTTCCTATTCATTTTTGGAGATTGTATGCGTCTATGGATATTCACTCTTCATTTATATCCCCACGGCAGTAAGTACCACACTTACTCTGAGTGAGGCCACAATTATTCAGCTGGCATCATTATTTCTAACCTAACACTGATGTGCATCTGAAAAAATAACCCCAGAATTTAGAAATTTTCTGGGAATGGGGGCCGGGGAGCCTAGTTCCTTCCGTGCATCTTGGGCCCTTCATTAGGGAAGCGTTCCCCTCGGTCTGCACACGGGTGGGATTTCTGTGGGCTGTGCTCGGAAACCCAAGTGGCATCAAGGGCTCCACTGCTGATGGGCTCCCAGGCCTTTATGAGCACATGTGCCTGGAATGAACAAATGCCACTCTGACAAACCCTCCCCGCCCTCCTTTTCTTTCAGATATTGTGGATCATCCCCCAGAAAGCGGTCCGTTGGGTTCTAGTTATGATTGCCCTGGCCATCTCGGGCTCTGTCTTGGCAATGACCTTTTGGCCAGCTGTTCGTGAGGACAACCGACGCATCGCATTGGCCACAATTGTGACGATTGTGTTGCTTCACATGCTGCTTTCTGTGGGCTGCTTGGTACGGTCTCGTTCCGATGCTCTTCTGGTGTGCTTTAGATGCCACGCTAAGACCTCAAACTGTCAGACACCATGGTTCTTTAAAAGCTGGCTCCCTGGAATAAATATTGTTTTAAATAGGCTCTGCTGGATGAGAAATAACAGTCATGAGAATTTGGTTGTAATCTCTGAGTTTACCTAATTTCTTTTTTTTCTGACTTTACCTGATTTCTGAAGTTTGGTTGATATTTGGTGTCTGGCTAGAGGAAGTAGGGATGAATGAGTATCTTCACTTAAGGCTGGGGAGCAGGGGTCCGGGAGTTCCACGTCTGCATGCCTTTGCTGGGTTTTTGCACATATTTAGATGGAGAACTTGAGAATGAAGTCAAAATAGAAAAGATAAGTTATTTTTAAGATGAACAACATTTAAAACAACGTTTAATGTGTTTGGGTATCTTTTTAGGAAGAGCATGTACTTTTTGAGTTAGACACATCCAGGTTAAAGATCAGCTCTATCTCTCACCAGCTGTGTGAACTTGGGCAGGGAACCTAACTTCTCTGGATCTCTTAATCTGTAACGTGGGTATAATAGTTCTTGCCACAGAAAACCGTTCTGAGGCTAAAATAATACAGATAAAGCACTTAACCTAGAACTTGTCCCGTAAATGCCCATAAGTTAGGTCCATTTCCTTTGATCTTAACGAGATACGGTTTTTTAATTTCTATACACACTGTGTATGAAATTGGCTGCCAGTAGCCGTAACCAGGCCTGGTATAGGTTTTTTAAAAATTTTGAGTCCAAGAATGTTAAGGTCGTTGATGCCCATAGGAAGATGTCCACATAGCACATGGCCAGACCGTTGGTCAGGCTTTGCAACAGGAGTTAATATATCTTTGGCACTATCCGATCTTTAATATTTTCTCTAGACAATCATAGTCTCATTGAGTGCTTTAATAAGATCCCAATACTTTATCATTCAACAAGTCTCCTAGAAAGTACCAAGTTCTGAAACACAGGGTTGGTTGACATGCGTTTTACATGTGCCTAAGCTTTAACCCCTTGAGACAGAGGACTCGCAGCAGAGTGACACTCTTCATGTTTGGTACTTGGAACCTCCGGACTGATGCATTCAAATGCTGTGACCCTCCTGTCTGCTGAGGAAGAATGTGCTTTTCATTGAAACTGACTCTCTCGATGTAACACCTCTCCCTGGCATCTTCCCATCTCTGTTTAGAATTTTGTGTGTGTGTTACATTCCTTGTTAAGAAGTTGGTGAAGGAAAGGAGGCAGGAGAAAGGTATTGCCATGTTCAGTTCTGTAAAGAATAGAGAGGAGCAAGGCAGACAGGGCTGCAGAGCAGGGAGGTAGTGTTGTTAACACATTTAATTTGGTACCTGCAGCCAGGATCTTTTACCTCCTGTGCCTACTACTCCCTCTTGGGGTAAACGACACTGAAGTTAGGGTTTACCTGCCCATCTTACTACTCAGCAGTTTTCTAAAAGAGAGCATCATAACCAAGTAGAAAGAACACTGGACTGGGAACTTCTTGGCATTGAGTGCCTGGGCTTCCTTTTCTGTTAGGGAGATTTATATTTCATGGGCTTTAGTGAGACTCGATGAAATGGCTGTGAAAACCCTTCACATACTGTGATAGTTTTTTCAGATGTAAAGAAGTTATTAAAAGAGGCCTGGGTTATCAGAAATTGCCAGGGCCACTCTGTGGCCTGTTCTGCCGAGTCCCCCAGTAAGAGTGGTCCCGGGTCACAAAAAAGGGCAGTGCCCTTTCATTGATGCCTCTCCCTGGCGGCTTCCCATCTTTCTCCTGAACTTCTTACCCATACACAGAGACACACACACATACACACACACACACACACACACACAAATATGCCTGGTTGAGAAGTTGGAGGGGAGAAGGAGGCAGGAGAAAAGACATTGCCCTGTCCAGTTCTGAGGGTTCTGAGAAATGGGGCAGGTTGGACGGTGGAGCAGGCAGCTAATCACAGGTACAGGACTTCTTGGAGGGGAGGCACAGTTTTCTCTCCTGGAGGAAGGGGAACTGTCTGTTTAGCCAGGAGACCACCGTGCTTGGGGTTCTGTTGTCCACCCTGGAGTCGGCCGCCTCTGTTCTCTTCTGGGGGAGTTGCACAATGCAGGAGGGTGGAGGCAGACATTAGGAGACAGGCTTTAGTCTCAGCTCCATCACTCCTTACATTTTTGCTTATTAGCTTGCCCCTCTGGACCCTATCGGATACGACTGAGCGACTTCACTTTCACTTTTCACTTTCATGCATTGGAGAAGGAAATGGCAACCCACTCCAGTGTTCTTGCCTGGAGAATCCCAGGGACGGGAAGCCTGGTGGGCTGCCATCTATGGGTCGCACAGAGTCGGACATGACTGAAGCGACTTAGCAGCAGCAGCAGCAGCAGCTGGACCCTACCTCCTCACTTAGGAGAAGTGAAGACATGGTGGCATTTTTGCTGTTGTGAGGATGCATGATGCATGCAGTCATCATCACTGTATGGGAGAAAAAGGATCAGGGGAGTTATTTGAGCTGAGGGGCACCGGGTGAACTGGACAGCTTGGCCTTCTACTCTCCAACAGGAAACATGAATTGGTGTGTTTGCCTCAGGGCAGTGAAGTATATGACAGCCCCACACCTGCCGAGGGCTCCTTGGCGCTTGTACCTGCACTTGATCTAAGTTGATCCTGGAATACGCCTGGCAGGGATGACTAAGGAGGCACTAGAGTAGAGGGTGTGTTCTTGGCTGGTATGTTTGGAGATGCCCAAACCTATGTTTGGCTCCTCTGCAGGCTACCATCTGTTGGGTCACAGAGTCAGACATTACTGAAGCGACTGAGCATGCATGCAAGCCTATGTTTGAGGTGGTTACAGCTACAGATAGAATGTCTGTGCCCTGTTGTTTGTGAAATTAATTAGGGATTATTTTTACAGCTCTTTCATTCTGCAGATAAGACTTGTCCAAAGTCATAGTGTGAGTTCCTAGCAGAGCTAGGTTTAGAACCTGGGCTTCCTGGCTTGTTCTGTCTGGTGAGGGTTTCCTCCAGGAGCCTGGAAGTGAGTTGCTATTCTTGCATCCTGAGGGCGTCTTGGCCCAGAGCACGTGCGAGATAACTGGAGGGGTCAAACGCGAGCAGTGTGGGCTGGCCTCTGCTCGAGTTAGTGCCATTCTTCTCCTTCTTCAGAAAGCAGAGCTGCTGGAAGTGGCTCTGGGGAGGAAGGCTTTCAAAACTAATAACATTTCTCCAGGAAGGTGACAAACTAGAGGGAGTCTGCAGCTAGAAACTTTTTGAAATGGACTGTTGAAGCGCTAACTTGAAATAGAAAGTGCCTTGGGGAAACTCCAGTGCGATGTGTTGGCGCCCCCTTCTGGCTGATAGAGGGTAGAGCTGGTGAGATGGTTCCGACTGATTTTTTATCTTTTTCACCTTCCTGAGGTCCCTGCTCCAGGCAGGAATGAAGCGCAGGCGGTGGTCACGGATTTATTAATGGGTTCACCTGTCCTTCGAACAACCCTCATTCAAGGCTATGAGACTGGTATTTTCCTGGGCTCACATTAGGCTTCTCAGACACCAAAACAGGTGGGAAGATCCTCCTTAATGTTTTCCAGTCTTCCACCTCCTTCTGATTTTTGACAGTTAAATTGTAGATGGTGAGTGGAAGCACTTATCAAACCTTTCATTTCCAGGCTGAAGAATTAAGAGGTAGAGGCTGCCTAGCACTTTCTTTGAAAGGTCTTTAGAGGGAGCCGACTGGTTTAGCAGCAGCCTGTCTTGGTTCAGTTCATTAAGTATTGATTGTTTATATAGTGTGCCAGGCCCTACATGAGGGGCTGGCGATGCAGAGACAAGAAGGACATGGTCTTCGGAGGAGAGACTGTGGTGATGAACAACTTGAGCTTTGTAGTTGGAAAGACAGACCAGTGAGTCCTGCCTGCATCTCTTGCTGCCATGTGTGCCTAATCAAATGACAGCCTCCCTGAGCCTCAGTTTCTTCATCTGTCAGATGAGAGTAATGAGAACAACCCCACCAGACTGTTAGGAAGATTGAGTCATAGGTAGCAAGTGCTTAATAAATGGTAGCAAACATTTAAAAGGCGTGCAGTCGAGTACAAGACAGAAATAGAGACAGTTCAGTGATGACCAGAGTGGTGGGGGAAATGTAGGGGCCATGAGAGCCCAGAAGAGCTCTTAGCGTGGAGTCTAGGACATTGACCTGGACCATTATTTTTTAACTCTCCTCCTGGGTCTCCCTTTCCTGCAGGCCTACTTTTTTGATGCACCAGAGATGGACCATCTCCTAGCAAGCACAGCTGCCCCAAACCAAACAGTTGTAGCAGCCAAGTCCAGCTAAAGAGGAAAGCAAGAGAGTATCTTTCATCTTCTCGCTGTGAGGTACAGTAACAATGGGCAGGGATGTCAGTCCTGTTGTTAACATCAAACATCAAGAGGCCCGGACCCTTTTATCCATCAGCATGATCCAGTGTGGTGTGTGTGCACATGCGTGTCCATGTGTATGTCCCTCTTGCTGAGGCTTCAGTGGGAAAGTCTACTCATTTGGCTTTATCCATTTGGGAAACTTGACTGAGCGACTAACACTTTCACTTTCACTCATCTGTCTTTATCCATTTGGGAAACACAAGCTCCCAGATTCTTCTGTAAGAGGAGTTCCTGCTTTTTGGCTCCAGCATCTTCTCTGCTCCCTGTCCCCTCTCCAACAGCACAATATAGATTTATTCCATTTGATTACAGTCTGATGGTTCTCTCCAGTTTCTCTGTGACTTGTCAGGCTGGCCTCAGACCCTGAGTATGACCTCTCTTTAATTACTCATGCAGTTCTCTGAAGGTTACCAGTTCTCATGCCTGGTTTGTTTTCTGGCCTCTTTGATGATTCCACTGTCGGTGGTTAGCCTAGGGTGTCAGAGTACAGGAAGAGGACCCTGATCCTCCTCGGCTGGTCTCTCGCCTCCCCCTCCCACTCCTCAGTATTCCGAGCCTGCAGCCTTGCTGAGTTGCTGCCATCACCGGAACGCATCCTGCCTTTGCACTAGCCAACCTAGTCATCTGAAGTGTTCCTTCCCTTCCAGCAGTCATTGCTTACCTTGTGATCCCATTACGCTCTCTATTATATGTCACTTTTTAAAAAGATTTTTTGGGACCATTTTTAAAGTCTTTATTGAATTTGTTATAGTATTGCTTCTCTTCTGGATTTTTGGCCACAAGGCATGTGGAATCTTAGTTCCCCGACCAGGGATCAAACCTGCACCACCTGCATTTTGAAGGGGAAGTCTTTTTTTCTTTTTAATTGGAGTACAGTGGCTTTACAGTGTTGTGTTAATTTCTGCCATGCAGCACAGTGGGCCAGCTGTACATATACATATATCCCCTCTTCTTGGAGTCTGTCTGCCACAGGCACATACCTGCAGTGAGAGGTGTATATTGAAGCATTTACAAAGACTGTTGTCAATCCATGTAGTAACTATTAAAGCTTAATTCCTTACTTTTTAATGAAAGAGAAATATTCATAGACGTTCTATTTTCCTTCCACTACCTCAGTGGGTTGTTTTTTGGAACCCACTGCCTTAGAATGAACATGTGGTAGCTTGTTTGCATAACTATTAAGTTGTCTGCACGCTTGTCCAGCTCATCCTGCAAATGGACTCCATTAACTGTTAGCAGAGAAAGCCTCAGGGCAGGATCTGAGGTCCACGGGGAAGGAACTCTGTTTCACTCACACTCCCAGGTCTTGGCTTAATGCCCACCTGGCACAGACAGAGCAAATGCTTCATTACTGTTGAGTAGATGGAGGTGACTTTGTAGGATTCAGGCAAGAGTCAGGATATGGGCTTTTACCCAGAGGTGTCTTGGCTTGCTGAGTCCTGGATCACCATTTACACTCTCACTTGAAGTTTATTTGAGGCACTGGGGACCTAGATAATCAGCTACAGTCTGCCTCAAGGCACCTTGGTCCATGGGTAAAACAGCTCATCAGATAAGGACCAGGCGGTGGGCCAGGCTCTGTGAGAAGTGCCATGGCCAAGCTGTTAGTTGATGGGCACTGTGGGAGCACAGAAACACTGGCTCACTTGGCCTGGGGAAAGACTTCACAGAGAGGGTCTTGCTTGAGCAGAAGCAACTGATTGCCCGTTTTTCGGAAGAGCAGTTGGCTTCCTGTGGTTTTTGGGAGAGTGAAGATGCAGGCCATTCACTGAGACACTGCCATGTGCTGTGGACTCACATCACCTCGAGCAAGGAAACCTGAGCTCAGCGGCAGAGGGACAGAGGTGGAGGACACATAGCTGTCTGGCTGTCTGCCTCGCCTCGGAACACCTGACATCGACCTGGAGAGGGGCTCTCGCAGCCTGCTCCTGGGCTGGGACTTCAGTTCCTTCATACAGTTTGGTTATGATGTCTCCAGACCAAGTGTCCCAGGCGCTGTCAACCTTAAGAGAGTCAGAAGCTGGCATCTGGGAAGAGCCTAGCCCTCAGGGCCCTTGCTGACCCCCCATCCTGATTTTCACAGGTTCGATGTCTCTGGGCTTTGCTCACATCTGTGAACTTGGGTGTCAGTGTCTCCGTTTGGGTATCCAGTCTCTAATCACTTCTACAGCCCTCTGCTCTACCAGCTGAACTGTCGAAGGGTGCTGGTGTCAAGTCTCTAAATGAGATAGTGACAAACAGTTTCTTTGGAGCCTCCCTGGCAGAAGCACCAGTTGCATTGTCAATGAGAAGGGCTGCCCAGAGCCCTGAACCCTGCAGATTTATGAGCTGACTGTGCCTCCCACTGTAATCTCTGGACTCCCAGCTTTCAGGAAAAGGAATGACTTTTTATCTTGCAGATAACCTTCCTCGTGTAAATCTGTGCATCGGAGGGCTTAGCCTGAAAGGAATTGCTGGGAGAGCATTAACCCCTTCTCTCCCTGGAACCTCAGGATCATAGAGGAGCCTCCGTTACTTGTAATCAGGGACGCTACCCCTACATAAGTCATCGGGATATTTTAAAGAACATTTTACTTTCTTCTTTCCTTCCTTCCTTCCTTTGTTCTTTCCTTCCTATTTTATATTTATCAGGTGGTTCAGATGGTAAAGAATCCGCCTGCAATGCAGGAGACCTGGGTTCAATCCCTGGATTGGGAAGATCCCCTGGAGGAGGGCATGGCAACCCACTCCAGTATTTTTGCCTGGAGAATCCTCATGGACAGGGGAGCCTGGCGGGCTGCAGTCCATGGGGTTACAAAGAGTTGGACATGACTGAGTGACTAAGCACACAGCATATCACCTTAGAGCCAGTGCCATTTCTTCTCTGAGCCAGGACCCTGGTGAACCTAGGGAATCTTACTTTGGCTTGAGGGATGGAGTGTCTGAAGGACCGAATCCAGACTGGGACTGCCTTCCCAGGGGCAATGACAAGTGGTTCTATCCAGAGGAGGGCGACTGGCATATAATTATACTGCTGTGTGATATGGGCTTTATTAAGAGATGAGCAGAGGGCTTCAGGAAACTCCTTTGTAATTAAAACCCTCCTGATTTGATACCCAGGGTTTATATGCAATTATCCTTTCACTCACTCATGTCAAGAGTTCATTTCATAAGCCAAAACTTCAAATGTTTTTACTAGGTTTATACACATCCGTTCTTTTATTCTGAAATCAGCTTTAACTCAGTGCTATAATCCCCTTTAACACAGCATCCAAACTGCATGATTTCACAGCATAGCTAATATTAGCATAGCTAATTCTTTTCCACACCACGTCTGCAGTGTCCCTTCCCAGAGAAGCCATTTTCAATTCCTGGGCTATTTCTTTCTCAGTTTTCTTCTTTGTTCCCTTTCTTTGAGGAAAGTTGGAAGAACCTGCAATGGCAAGTGGGTCAACACAATAACGTCTTATTCTTTTATTTGGTTTATTTAGTGGAAAATGTGTTGTTGTTGTTCAGTCACTAAGTTGTGTCTGACTCTCTGCGACCCCATGGACTGTAGCACTCCAGGCTGTTCTGTCCTCCACTATCTCCCAGAGTTTGCCCAAATTCATGTCCATTGAGTTGGTGATGCTATCTAACCATCTCATCCTCTCCTGTCCCTTTCTTCTTTTGCCTTCAATCTTTCCCAGCATCAGGGTCTTTTCCAGTGAGTTAGCTCTTCACATCAAGTGGCCCAAGTATTAAAACTTCAGCTTCAGCATCAGTCCTTCCAGTGAATACTCCGGGTTGATTTTCTTTAAGATTGACTGGTTTGATCTTCTTGCAGCTCAAAGGACCCTCAAGAGTCTTCTCCAGCACAGCAATTCAAAAGCATCAATTCTTCAGCCCTAAGCCTTCTTTATGGACCAACTCTCACATCCATACATGACTAATGGAAAAACCATAGCTTTGACCATATGGACCTTTGTTGGCAATGGTGATACCTCTGCTTTTGAATATGCTGTCTAGGTTGGTCATAGCTTTCCTTCCAAGGAGCAAGTGTCTTTTCATTTCATGGCTGCAGTCACCGTCCGCAGTGATTTTGGAGCCCAAGAAAATAAAATCTGTCACTGTTTCCTCTTTCTCCCCTTCTACTTGCCATGAAGTGATGGAACTGGATAACTGGATGCCATGATCTTGGTTTTTTTTAATGTTGAGGTTTAAGCTGGCATTTTCACTCTCCTCTTTCACTCTCATAGACTGAATTGTATAATGAATCCCTAAGTACCCTTCCCCTCTTTTACTTTCAACAGTTGTCAACTCACAGCCAGTCTTGTCTCATCCATATACCCATATAGTCTCCGTCTCTTTCCCCTGTGTTGTTTGGAAGCAAATCTAGAACATCCTGTTCTTTCATACATAAACATTTATATTCTGTATCTATAAAAGATACTCTTTTCAGGGACTTCCCTGGTAGTGTAGTGGTTAGGATTCTGCACTTTGAATGACACGAACCTGGGTTTGATCCCTGGTCAGGGAACTAGATCCTACAAGCCACATAGTGTGGCCAAAAATAAACATAAAAGGCTAAAACAATCTTAAAAAAAAAATATATATATATATGTATGTATATATATGTGTATATATGTATGTATATGTATATATATATACACACACACACACACACTCTTTTCAAAACCTAGCTACAGTACCATAATCACATTTTAAAAATCATAATTATTTAATATCAAATACATTCAGTGTTTGAATTTCATATTGCAATTGGGTAGTGTATCTCTCAAATGCCTTTTATTTGTTTTTAAAGTTATTTATGTATGTATCTGATGGCACTGGCTCTTCACTGCAGCAGGCAGGACCTCTGGTCTTCTTTGTGGCACACAGGATGTTTTAGTTGCAACATGTGGGGTCTGGTTCCCTGACCAGGGATCAAACCCAAACCCCCTGCATTGGGAATGCGGAGTCTTAGCCACTAGACCACCTTAAATGGGAAGGCACCTTAAAAGCCTTTTTTTTTTCCTTTTTAATTGCAGGATAATTGCCTTTAAATGCCTTTTAAATTATAGAGTTCTATTCCATCTCTCTCTTTCTCTTTCCTTTTGCCATTTATTTGTTGAAAGCTCATTTATCGTGTATTTTGCTGATTGTTTCTCCATGGTTATCATTTAACATATAACTCTGTCCTCTGTTTTCTGTGAATTGATGGTTGTATCTAAAGGTTTGATCAGATTCAGATATGATTTTTTGGCAAGACTACTTGATGTCTGCTGTAAAATTCTTCCATCCATAAACTCATAATGTCTAATTATCTCTCTGTTTGATATTAGAAGCCATTAATAAGCTATGCTTAGATTCATTGATTCAGTAGGAGTTTTAAAACAATCATATTTCAATTCTATCTTTCTTCCTTTATTAACTAGAATATTTCTTTAATAAAAATTTCCTTTCATCTGTTTGGGTGTCCATTGATACAGTTTATGTATAAGAAAAGCAAGATAAATGATTGTTTTCTTTTTTACCTGCTTTCAAAATTGTAGTTGGTTCACTAGGACTCTGCAGCAATGACCAATTAGCTTCAGGCCATTGCAAATATAATGCTTACTGATGCTCAGATTGTCCTATATTTGGACACCAGTTGGCCCCTGGGTCTTGTTGGCACACTCTAAGAGTCTCTGTTAACTGCCTTGCTGTCTGTTATAACCAAATGTTCTCGGCTCATTTGAACTTTTCCTGTTCCAGACCCAGACTGAGCCATTTCTCTAAGGACTCCTGGTTCCATTCAGCGGGGAATGGAATTTTCAGGTCACAATCTGGATGCTAGTGTTGCTCGTTGCAACTGGCTTGGTCATTGTTTTCAGGCCTTTTCAGTGTGTATGGCTGTTGTTTGCTTGATGGAACATATGTGAGTTCATACTGATACTTCCAATTCCTGTTCAGTGCTACAGAGTTCTTACTAAATTGCTTTTATCATATATTCATATCTCCTTTCTCCTGTGTTGAAGATTTCACTTCTCACTGATACCATTGGTGATAGAATTGGACTGCCACATAAGTGTGTGCTCAGATGCTCAGTAGTGTCCGACTCTGCGGCCCTATGGACTGAAGCCCACCAGGCTCTTCTGTCCATGGGATTCTCCAGGCAAGAACACTAGAGTAGATTGCCATTTCTTCCTCCAGGGGATCTCCTGACCCAGGAAATGAACCCAAGTCTCCTGCATCTCCTGCATTGGCAGGTGGATTCTTTACCACTGCACCACTTGGGAAACCCCTCACATAAGTACTTACCTGTTTATCTACCATGCACTCATAATAATCTAGTAATAAAAGTTCCAAACTACCTTTAATTACTGGAAATGTTACTTTAAAATCTTTGAAGGGAAATCCCTGGCAGTCCAGTGGATAGGACTCAGTGCTTTCACTGCTGGGGCCCAGGTTCAATCCCTGGCTGGGGAACTAGGATCCCACAAACTGTGCAGCATGGCGTAAAAAAGATTAAAAAATTAAAATAAAATATTTGAAGTTTTTTAAGTTCTAGAGTATGCTTTTTCCTCCCTTGTCTGCTTGGAAACTTCCTATTTATTCTTCAGGACCTACTTTAGATATTCTATCCTTGATGAAGTTTTGCTTTACTTCTCCAGATAATATTACTTACTTATTTCTCTGGGCTGTGGTAGAGCTCTTTGTATGTTTCTCTTTTATGGCCATTTTCTTATTAACTGTGATTTCATAGACTGAGAGTTCCTTGAGGTCAGAGATTTATTTACCATTATAGCCCCAGCACTCAGCAGGCATTTGGGGAAAGCTTGATTTTGAACAAGGGAGGATTATATACATACCACATGGCATTCAAAACTTGGATCATTTGCCAAGTTGCTTGGAAACTCTTGTTGTTCATTGAGGACTGGGCCACAGGTGAATAATGGAGATAGGTCTTTACCTTCCCAGATTTTACAGCCCAATGAATTCTTCTTTTTTTAATTTATTTGGCTGCTCCGAGTCTTAGTTGCAGCACACAGGCTCTTTGATCTTTGTTGTAGCATGTGGGATCCAGTTCCCTGACCAGGGATTGAATCCCCAGGCCTACCCTCTGAGTTGAGAGCAGGGAGTCTTAGCCACTGGACCACCGGGAGAGTCCCCTACAGTCCAACTTTATATGTCCTGCATCACACAGACTAGCAGGCCTTGCTAAGTTAAAGAGAGAATCATGACTTTGGGGACTTCTGATTAGAATACCTCAGATGAGGCAGTGGTCTGACATTGTCCAGCTTGGATGCAAGGATGGGGCCAGGAGGGGAGCAGGGCATGCCACAGAGGGGCTACCACAGTGGGAGCCAGCAGTGACCGGGAGTCAAGTCTTAGGCCTGAAAGTGGCGAAGGAGTCCTGGCTGATGGTGACATTGTGGACCACATCTGGCCCAAAAGGTATCTTACTTGCTATCCTCAGCCTAAGTGCCAGGAATTCCAGCCTCTGCCCCACAGGCCACCTAGTAACAGTTAGTAGTGGGAGGAGGGAATTTTCTGTCTTCATGTCATTGTCCAGTCTTGACATTAATTTGGAACAGACAGCTAGAAAGATGAGAAAAACAGAATTTTTCATGATTTTTTCATGACTTCCCTGTGGGCTGGCTTGTCCTTACCTTTACTTGGCATTTCAGAACCCAACGCTGATGTTTACCAGAAGGCCAATCAGGACTTTAGGTTCTGTCCTTCCATCACATTATACCATCCACCCTTCTCCAACCACTTTTTACAGCTATTTGGTTGGCAACTTTTCCCTTTTCTAGAGCAGGTAGATTTAGGCAGATCTGCCCTGCCTCAGCATCACCTTTGTGGTGTGCTTAAATGCTGACCCTGATTGTGACGTTTCCTCTGATGAGGTCCTCAGGGAGGCCTGGCTCATTCTCTTAGGAGGAAGGCCATGCATTAGGAACCCCTCTCTGCCACATTCCTTCATCTTTCCTGGGTTTGACCATATCTCTACCTGTCTTTCCAAGTTCCCATTTCTTGCAAATCCTCAACCAAGCGTACCAACAGATGCCACAAATTCATCATGTTCAAAACCAAACTCATCTGCCCAACTACTAAATCTTCTTACATTTTCCTGTCTTAGTGAATGGCACTACCATCCACTCCTGACTCCAGACCAGGTTTGATTCTTTATCATGCCCTTTCGTTGTACCTGGCTTCCCTGGTGGCTCAGATGGTAAAGCGTCTGCCTGCAATGCGGGAGACCTGGGTTCGATTCCCTGGGTCGGGAAGATCCCCTGGAGAAGAAAATGGCAACCCACTCCAGTACTCTTGCCTGGAAAATCCCATGGATGGAGGAGCCTACTGCTAAGTCACTTCAGTCGTGTCCGACTCTGTGCAACCCCATAGACAGCAGCCCACCAGGCTCCCCTGTCCCTGGGATTCTCCAGGCAAGAACACTGGAGTGGGTTGCCATTTCCTTCTCCAATGCATGAAAGTGAAAAGTGAAAATGAAGTCGCTCAGTCGTGTCTGACTCTTAGCAACCCCATGGACTGCAGCCTACCAGGCTCCTCCACCCTTGGGATTTTCCAGGCAAGAGTACTGGAGTGGGGTGCCATTGCCTTCTCCGAGTAGGCTACAGTCTATAGGGTCCCAAAGAGTCAGACATTACTGAGCGACTTCTCTTTTCATTGTACCTTGCATAAATTATGTTTTATATATTTGCTTATCCCATAGTTTCCCCTGCTGGACTGTAATTTTCTTCAGAGTTAGAACCATGTTTGCCTTCTTATCGTTGTATCCAGTGCCTGGCACATGAGTCCTCCATCAGTATTTGTTGGATAAATTAAGAAATCTACCAAGGAATTTCCTGGTGGTCCAAGGGTTAGGACTCTGTACTTTCACTGCTGAGGGCCCAGGTTCAATACCCAGTCAGGGAACTAAGATTCCGTAAGCCACGAAAAAGAAATCTACCTAGCCACTCAAGCTAGAAACCTCAGCATCAATGTAGATTCCTTCCTCTTATCATCCACATCTTATCTGCCAGCAGGACTTGTCTATGCTACCTTGGATATATTTCTCAAATCTGCCCTATTAGTACCATACCCAGCATTAAGGACCTGATCATCTCACATCTAGACTATGGTAATAGCTTGATGGGTTTCTCTGTCTCATTTCTTTTCCTCCTTCTGATTTATCCTATATGTAGCTCAGTCGTGTCTGACACTTTGTGATTCCATGGACTGTAGCCATGGAATTCTCCAGTTAAGAATACTGGAGTGGGTTGCTGTTCCCTTCCAGGGGATCTTCCCGACCCAGGGATTGACCCAGGCTCCCGCATTGCAGGCAGATTCTTCACCTGCTGAGCCACCAGTGTGTGTTATGTAGCTATGAGAGTCTTTAAAATTTATAAATCTGACTGAGCCTTTGACTACATCACTCTTATACCTAAAAACTAATTTTTTTTTTTTGGCCTCCTGTCCTCTAAATAAGAAAACCCAAACTCCCTGTATTGCCACAAACTACCCCTAATCTACTTATCCCGCCTCATATCCTGCCATTGTCCCCTGTATAGCCTTAAGCTTGTCGTTGTTCAGTTGCTTAGTCGTGTCTGACTCTTTGCAACAACATGGACTGCAGCACACCAGGCTTCCTTGTCCTTCACCGTCTCCTGGAGCTTGCTCAAACTCATGTCTATTGAGTTGGTGATGCCATCCAACCATGTCATCCTCTGTTGACCCCTCTCACCCTGCCTTCCATCTTTGCCAGCATCAGGGTCTTTTCTAATGAGTCAGCTCTTCACATCAGGTGGCCGAAGTATTGAAGCTTCAGCTTCAGCACCAGTCTTTCCAATGAATATTCAGGGTTGATTTTCTTTAGGACTGACTGGTTTGATCTCCTTGCTATCCAAGGGACTTGCAGGAGTCTTCTCCAGCACCACAGTTTTAAGGCATCAACTCTTTGGCGCTCAACCTTTTTTATTGTCCAGCTTTCACATCTGTACATGATTACTGGAAAAACCATAGCTTTGACTAGATAGACCTCTGTTGGAAAAGTAATGTCTCTGCTCTTTAATATGCTGTCTAGGTTGGTCATAGCTTTTCTTCCAAGGAGCAAGCGTCTTTTAATGTCATGGCTACAGTCACCATCTGCAGTGATTTTGGAGCCTAAGAAAATAAAGTCTGTCACTGTTTCCATTGTTTCCCCATCTATTTGCCGTGAAGTGATGGGACTGGATACCCTGATCTTAGTTTTCTGAATGTTGAGCTTTAAGCCAACTTTTTCACTCTCCTCTTTCACTTTCATCAAGAGGCTCTTCAGTTCTTCTTCACTTTCTGCCGTAAGGATGGTATCATCTGCATATCTGAGGTTATTGATATTTCTCCTGGCAATCTTGATTCCAGCTTGTGTTTAAATAAACACAGTCATCTCTCAGCTCCTAAATCTTTTTATGTCCCTCCATATTTCTTTTTATTTTCTTTTTGACTGTGTGTGCAGCATGTGGGGTCTTAGTTCCATGACCAGGGATCAAACTTGTGCACCCTGCAGTGGAAGTGTGGAGTCTTAACCACTGGACCACCAGGAAAGTCCTTTCCATATTTTCTTTTATCTTCTCTTCTCTAGCACCAAACAGAGCAGTCACAAAGAAGAATTTGAGGAGACTGGGTGAAGGTAGCTTTGGGATCTGTGTCCGAGGAAGTCACTGGGTTTCCAAAGAAATGGAGAAAAACTTTAAAATGTCATCTCTGCTCTAGCAGTAAGTCTTCCCTGTAACCTGTAAATCAGGACTCAAAGCTCTAGGCTTGGAGAGCTGGTGGCTGCAGACTGCTTTGGTGTCGAAGTTATCTCTCTGAATCCTTCCTGTATTGGGGGAACCTTTGTCTTGAGAGTGACTCTTTTTGCTCTTCAGTTCTCTTCGATGGGTTTTGGAGTGTGGCTCTTTTGGACATGGCATCCGCTGTAGAAAAGCAGAACAACCAAAGCCATCAGGAAGACGGATGGAATGGCCCCAACACCCAACATCTGGGTGGTGCCACACTGAAGCCTGATCATCTCCTATTTAACAAACAAGAGTTAGATGTGGTTGAGACTCATGTCATTCAGCTCTTCGTTATGCTGTTGGTTGTCATTGTGACTGTGCGCTGATTTGGGGAGAAATACAAGGGGGTGGGAGGCTACTTTGGCGCCTGGCATTTGCTTCTCACAGTCACGTGGTGTGCTTCACATTAGGCACGCCCTTAATCCCTAAGATGGTTCCATCCTAACTGGGGTGCTTTTCTCTGGCTTGTGTACAGATTACCCAGATGAGCCGCTGCTCGCCTTGCCATCCTCAAGTGGCTAAACAGTGTGAACTTTGCTTTGGATTCATAGTGAGTCTGAAAATTTGTCTTTGGTGACCTGACTGTGGGCAGCTGAATCTAATGGTTGCAAAATAAATACAAAATGCAAATAATAATGTCTGTGTCTGTACTTTATGACTTTGACCTCAGCTTCTTTGATGTTTTACTGTCAGCCTGCGGCGGGCTGCTGGGAGTCTTGACTTCACGTGCTAACTTTTGGGGTGTTGGGGTTAGAATGAACATCAGAATTTTTCCTCCTCTAAGTATTGAACAGTGCTTACCAGGACTTTGCTAGTGGTCCAGTGGCTAGGACTCCACGCTCTCAGTGCAGGGGGCCCGGGTTCGATAATACCTGGTCAAGGAACTAGATCCCACATGCCTCAACTTAGGGTGCGCGTGCTGCAACTGAAGATCTCATGTGCTGTGCCTAAGGCTTGGTGCAGCCAAGTAAATAGATATTAAAAAAGAAAAGAACATGTTTACCTATTACCTATTTTGACATACACATTTTGGAAAATTCTTTTAGAGCCCTCTGAGCGCCTCTTCTGGGTGGCATTGCTTCCTGTCTAGAGTTCATGAAAGGGAGAAACCAGTGACACCTCAAAGACACTTTTTTTATACTTTGTGTTCAAAATGCATACCACACACACCTGATTTCTGCCGGGTCAGGACTGCTGGCTGCCCTCTGTCTCTGTTGTCTTCTTCGGCACCGGAGTCCCCTGTGTATTTGTTTGTTGCGTCATGTGTCTGCAAGACAACTGCAAAGACGCATTTAGAGTTAAAAGGCTGAAGATGCAGGGTATCTCCTTGGATTGCAAGGAGCTCAAACCAGTCAATCCTAAAGGAAATCAACCCTGAATATTCACTGGAAGGACTGATACTGAAGCTGAAGCTCCAGTACTTTGGCCACCTGATATGAAGAGCCGACTCACTGGAAAAGACCCTGATGCTGGGAAAGATTGAAGGCAGGAGGAAAAGGGGGTGACAGAGGATGAGATGGTTGGATGGCATCACCGACTCGATGGGCATGAGTTTGGGCAAACTCTGGGAGATGGTGAAGGACAGGGAAGCCTGTTGTGCTGCAGTCCATGGAGTAGCTAAGAGTTGCATATCACTTAGCGACTGAACAACAACACAGAGATAAAGAAAGCTGTGCACAAATTCAGGCTAATTTAGCTGATTAAGGTCACTTTGGCAAACCTCCTATCAAATGCTGAATGTCACCCCCATTACCTTATTCAACAAATATACATATATTATACACCTACTGTGTGCTGATCACCTTTCTATGTACTGGGGCAGTGAACAAAACAGACAAGGTCCCTGATCTTGTGGATCTGACAGTCCAGTGATCCTTGCTCAGGGGTCACCAGCCTCAGCCTCACCAAGGCAGCCATTCCTTCTGAACTGCTCATGCTGTGAGAAGGGCCTCTTCGGTTTTCACTGGTTGGTCCTAGCACTAACCCTGGGCTCTCAAATCAAGTCTAAGCTTCCTTCCCTTTGATAACTTCAGATGTTTGCAAGCTGCTATTCTGCGCCCCCTGACTTTTCTCCAGCTAAATATTTCTTTTGTCTTCAAGTACTCTTCAAAGAACCTGGCCATCATACTCTCCAGTCACCCTCTGAACTGGTGCCCTGGTTCACTCTTTCTTGAATACTTAACTTCTGCTGCCCAAGGCAGTGATTCTTACACATGTGGATCCTGTGAATTCCCCTGTACAAGCCATCTGTCATCTCTCCTTCCTTTCTCTCACCAAACGTGACAGGATTTTTCTCTTATTGAAGACCAGAAGCATATTGTAAAATAATATTTATATATATTATATATGTAGGTTTCTGTCCCAGTTCCTGACAAAAGCCCCTAAAGCTCTTGTGAAAAGGGGTACTAGGAGAATCTTCTGTCCTGATGTTTGGTCTTTGGTACCAGTTCCTGACAGAGAGCCCCTGAGACCCTTGTTTCTTGAGCTATAGAAGTATCTGACAGAACTCCTAAATCTCTTGGAATTTCCTGGGTAGTAGAGCATTTTTGGTTCTAACTAGGAGACTTGGGGGCCCCTGGATGGGGCTGATCACAAGAAAGTAAGCCATGATCAGAAGCCTGGAGCTTTCATCCCTAACCCCCGTTCTCCATAGAGAGGAGAGGGACAAGAAACACAGTTACTAATCAATCATTGACTATCAATTCATGTCAATCTTCATCTATAAAAATACCCAAAGAACTAGGTGTGGAGAGTTTCTGGTTTGGTGAATACATCCATGTGCTGGGAGGGTGGTGTGCCCCCAAATCCAGGTGGACACAAGCTTCTGCTCCTGGGACCCTTCTAGACCTCACCCTATGTGTCTCTTTATCTGGCCGTTCATTTGCATCCTTTAAAATGTCCTTTGTGCATTAGCCAACAGTAGTAAGTGAACTGTTTTCTTGGGTTCTGTGAGCAAATTATCAAACCAAAAGAGGGGATTGTGGGAACCTCCAATTTGTAAGCTGAATCAGGCAGAAGTCATTGGTGTAGAGTCCTATTCCAAGGCCACAGGTTTGTGAGGCCTTGCATCAAGGCCTAAGAAGGGGAGCCTAGAACCAAGGTCACCTCTGAAATTGACTGAGCTCCTTCATAACTGTTGCCAAAGTTGATGTCCCCTGATCATCACCAGCAAGTTTCCTGACCTAATGTGTGTGTATAGTCACTCTGTCATGTCCAACTCTGCAACCCCATGGACTGTAGCCCACCAGCCTTCTCTGTCCTTGGAATTTTCCAGGCA
The DNA here is from genome assembly GCF_003369695.1 of Bos indicus x Bos taurus. Lineage (NCBI taxonomy): Eukaryota > Metazoa > Chordata > Mammalia > Artiodactyla > Bovidae > Bos > Bos indicus x Bos taurus. Next base: position 92,516,624 of record NC_040078.1, read on the forward strand.
AGAATACTGGAGTGGGTTGCTATTTCCTGCTCCAGGGAATCTTCCCGACCCAGGGATCAAACCTGAGTCTCGTGTCTCCTGCGTTGGCAAGTGGATTCTTTACCATCGTGCCACCTGGGAAGCTCCATATTATTAAAAAATGTCCAGCCTAGTACTCACTCTATAGCACCCTAACCAATCACCTAATGCCAACCTTCCAGCAGGAATTTTCTTTGTCTTGAGGCTATAAAAATTGGCTACTAACCCACAAAAAGCGTTGGCTGTCCCTTGAGCCAGCCTGGTGTTCTAACAGTGTCTGGTCAACTTTCCCTGGTCTCAGGAGGTTGGCCCTCTGTGCTTGCAGTGCCCACATCATCTCTGCTGTTTGTTCTTAATAAACTCACTCTCTGCTGAAATGCTCTGTGTCTGGGAATTCTTCTCCAATCTGCCTTCAGACTGCCATGACAGTGGGTAACCTGGGGACCCACTGCTTGCAATTAGCATTAAGACCCTTAACCTGTAGGTCTGCACTAACTCCAGGCAGTTAATATAAAAATTGTTTAATATGGGAAACCCACATATATGGTCACAGAAGTATGGTAAGTGTTCAAGTAAAGAAAAACAGTGAGTTTTTTTCCAGGCACATATAAATATCCAATTTTGATGGGCAAATTAGTTACTACTAAGTATTTTTAAGTATGAATTTTTAAGTATACATTTTTCCAAAAATATATTTAGAGATTCATTATACAGTGGTCAGAATTTAATTTTTAAGTAAGGATTTTAGACATAACCAGCATCATAAATTAGCACCATCATCTCATGAAAGAGAGGACATTATAATATCAAAGGATCTGGAAGGGCATAATCTCAGTACTAAAAACTTGAATAAATTTCCTTTATGAAAAACCGACTGCTACTTATTCTTTCTCACCTACCAAGTACCAGTGAAAACTTCATGAACCAACCAGTATCACCCTTTAGGAAGCCACTGCCCTTGGGAGCCCCATGTAGCCCTGCAGAACTGCATTCAGCTGTAAAAGAACCCAGAAAAACAGTGGCTTAAACAAATTAGCAGTTTTATTTTTCTCATGTAAATAGAAGTTTGGAAACAGTCTCAGGTTAACATGGCTGCTCCATGAGGCCATCAGGGACTCTGCCTTCTATTTTCTTTCTTTTGTTCAGCAGGCTTTAGCATGAATTTGTCATCATCTGATCCCAATATGCCTGCTTCCTTTTCTAGCAAAGTGGAGGAAGTGAGGAGTCCAGCTCTAAGCTTAAAACCTATGTGTCGTATTTCAGACCCAGCCATAGGCAATTATTAATTCATAGCATTACCCACAGCTTCATGGGAAGGTACAGAGCCTGTGCACTGCACCCTCTGAGGGGATCTGCAATCAAGGGCTCTGGCCTCACTCTACCATCACCCCAGCCTTAGCCCAGGCTTCTTATGGGGGGCAGGGGGACCTAGCCATGGCCTCTCTTAGGTGCCTCTGCAGAGACCAACTTACTGGCTGTGGGGTGGTGGGGGGAGGGAAGGGGGCAAGTGTGTGGCCTTGAAATGTTTCCTCCACTCTAAATGTGTAGTACTAAAAAAAAAAAATGTGTAGTACTTTTCCACTCTCAGCCCTTCTCTGCTCCCTTCTCCCCGCCTCTGGGTATGCAAAAAGGCAGGAGCCTTTTGTTTAGGGATCCTTCAGCAGTGAGACAATCCTGATTATCTGTACTAATCCATCTGACTCTTGCCTGGTACTGTACCAGGGAGAAAAATGGAACATTTGGGGAGCCAGCACTTTCTCCTGTTTAGTCTCTTGCTTAGACTGTCACAATAAATGAGTCAATCATTGACCGTTAGTTTCATTTTTACTACTTTACACAGATACTTGGCACCTCAGCTCTTTGCAGCTCAGCTCAGCTTTTGACAGGTGAAAAGAAGGGAAAGGGCAAAAGGGGTTGGTTGGCCAGTTGAGTTGACCTGACTTTTGGTGAGCTTTCTCCAAAGCCCCACTGCTGTCTTATGCTTGTATCTTATTGGTCAGAACTGGATTACATGGTCATCTCTAGCTGCAAGGGAGGCTGAGAGGTGCTTCTTAGCTGGGCACACTGCCACCCTAAGTGAAACCAGAATGAGTTTAGATTGATAACTATTACATCTCAGAATCTTCTACTTTTAGAAAAGATCATGGATGGTGGTTTGACATTGTCTGTCTGATTTCACTGGTTGGCATCATGTAAAGAGTTGAGAGAAAAGAATTCTGGGAAGATGGCAGTGGTATTTTTAAAGTCTCCCTGAATTCCCTCATTAAAAACAAAGCAAAACAAACAAAAAATAGAGCAACTGGGATAGCAAAACCAAAAACTTTTATGGACATCTGTAACAAAACTGGGAAACAAGATAGCACCACAAACCCCAAAATTCGTGTAGGTGGAAACTGCTGTTGGCTCAAACAGTTGCATGATATCAGCATTTTTGTGGAGAGAAGGAGGGAACCAAGAGTGTCTGAGAAATCTGAAAATCAGAGAACCCCAAAATAGTCAACAGGTACTCCCTGGAAAGTACAAAGGGCCAATAGGATACCAGCAGCTGGAACTGAGGGAGAGAGGGGTTACACAACGCAGTTCGCGGCTGACGAGAAGAAGGGGTCCAAAGTAAGGACTGAAGAAGCTGGAGTAGCTCAGGTGCTGTGGACCCTCAAAACCAGCCAAAGTGTCTTTCCAGGATACCAGACTAGAAACTTCAGGGACCAGGCTACAAATAGGGTGAAAGTGAAGTCGCTCAGTTGTGTCCGACTCTTTGCGACCCCATGGACGGTAGCCTACCAGGCTCCACGGTCCATGGGGTTTTCCAGGCAAGAATACTGGAGTGGGCTGCCATTTCCTTCTCCAGGGGTAGGCCAGGGATATCTGGGACAAAGGAAAGGGAAGGGCCAAATGAGTGGGGGAGGGGAACAGAGCCAGAAGGTCTTAGAAAGTATGAAGCCATTCATTTGAACACTTAATGGAAACATAGACAAGGAGGCTGTAGAGCCTTGAATGTAGCAAAGCTATCCTAACTCACTCCTCCCTGCTAAATGTGCAGGAAAATTAATTTCATATAAAAAAGGAACAGAGAGACTGCAGTCAAATCTCATAAGAAAACATGAGAACATGTTTTATGCTCATGAGAACATGGGGCAGAAAAACATCCTTAATGAAATGAAAGCATTCCAGAAAGACATGCCCACAAAACCAGATAAAAATTGTAATTTCAAAATGAGCAAAGGTAAATTAAGGAAATAGTACAAGATATGAAAGACAAGCACAAGTCAGAAATAGAAAGCAAAAATTAGGTATTCAAACTCAGGAAAGAATTATAAATAAAAGGGAAAACTCATTTCACAAGTGAAGACTGAACTATAAGGAATATAAGACTAACATAGATTTTGCACAACAGATAATGCCTTAAGGGAGTAAAACTTGGAAAGAAGAAAAAAGTTTAAATTGCAGCATGAATAAGAGAAATCTGAGAATTCAGAGTCGCAAAAAGTCGCAAAGGTCGCAGAGTCGGACATGACTGAGCGATTGAACTAAACTGAACTGAGAATTCAAGAGAAAATGACAAATAGAGAATATAGGCAGACTTACTATCTAAATTTGTAGTATATTTGTCCATGTAGGGAAAAGAATAACAGGACAATGGAGGAGAAAAAATACATTTAAAAAAAGCTGTATAAAAAACACTTCCCTAAAAACAAAAAGACTCAAGACTGTGAGGGCATGCCTTGTGCCTGGGGAAATCAACCCAGATCAACACCGAGACATAGTAAATTAGTGGGTTTTTTTAAAGAAAAAATACTTGGGGCATCCAGGCTAAAAGACAGATTCACTTATAAGGGAAAGAAAATCAGGTTGTGATCAGACTTGACAACAGTGCTTTATGTCAGGAGACTATGGAGTAACAATATGTTTAAGATACCTGAAGAAAGGAAGGGTGACCTAAGGATTTTGCATTCAGCCAAACTGACTTTCAGGTGTGACGGCCAAAGACAAAACGTTATCAGCATGGAAGAACACAGGGATGATTCTCTTCACCTTGCTGAGGCATCTTCTAGGGAACATACTTCAGACAACCAGACTAGTGAGACATTGACATAACAGGAGGTGAGCACTAAATATATATTTACTTGTATAACTAATGATAAGTGATGGTTATAAGGGAGAGAATATAGTTTTTAATGCTTATGTGTCTTTAATATACAGTAAAACTAACAAAATAGAGAATGGGGAGAACATATGTAAGAGGCAGACAAAGCTTACTGATCACCTTATAGTTATTAACCAAAATATCGCTTCCAACCAGAGGCTGGAGAAGAAGTGAAGGAAGAAGAAGTTATTAGATAATATTGCTCATAAGAGGAAAAAAATCGATAATAATTGCCCTCCCCTATAAAGGGGATTAAAAATGTAACAGGAAATGGTTAGAACAAAAGTACAAAGCTTCGTAAATAGTCAAACCAAAAAAAGAGTGAGCAAGCACACAAACAAGCCACAGAGTGAAAAACTATTTGTATAACAGAGTTGAAATTTTCACATAGATGTGGGTGTGAATCCTTGCTTCACTTTCCTCTCTGCTTGGCCGCCTCAGAAAGAGTCTATATATATGTATGTAGACTTACGTGCCTGGGACCACACTGTGTGTGTCTATATATGTAAAACTGATCTTGAAGGGCGAGTGTGAGAATTAAATTTATATAGTATGATTTGCAGTATTCAGTAGGTATCAATAATAAGTGTTCAACCAGAGCAAGATCTGTAGCCTTCTCAGCAAGGGAGGGGCAAAGCTAGGACTTGAAAGTAGGATTGTCTGGCTCTAAAGTTTGCTGTTTCTCTTCTGTGCTACTCAAGGCCACACGTACTCACTGAATGCTGGAATTACAGGAATTTTTAGAAGGAGAGATTCAATAGCGAAGGCTTCATGGAAGACATGGCAATTCCATGTCCAGTTTAAGCAACTCTGACAGTAGCAACTTCACTCTGATTTTCATGCCTGGGACCCAGCACAGTCCACTCAACCTGTGCTCATTAGGTAATTGCATTTATTGGTTCACTATTTGTATCATCTGGGATGGATTAGATTATTCTACAATAATAAAGCAATTCGGACTTCCCTGATGGTCCAGTGGTTAAGAATCCACCAATGCAGGGGACATGGGTTGCATTCCTGGTCAGGGAAGATTCCACATGCCTCGGGGCGACTAAGCCCATGTGCCACAACTACTGTGCCCTGTGCTCCACAAAAAGAGAAACCACAGCAATGAGAAGCCCGAGCACCACCACGAAGAGTAGCCCCAGCTCTCCTCAACTAGAGAAAGCCCTCTCAGGGGAAGGAAGACCCAGCCAAATATAAATAAGTTAATTAAAAAAAAATAAGTTCCAAAATTTCAGCAGTTTAAAACAATGAAGGTTTATTTCTTGCTCATGTTACAAGTTCATCACAGATTGGCAGGGAAGCTGTTCATTGTAGTCACTCAGGCCCCTGGGTTGTTGGAATGAGCACTTCTCATGTAGGGTTGGTCACTGTGCCAGAGGAAAAGAGCTCTGGAAGGTCTCACAGTGACAATTAAATCTTTCACTTACAAATGACACATGCCACTTCTCATAATTCATTGGCCAGAAGTATCACATGGTCACACCTAACTTTAAAGAAGACCACCAAGTATAATCCTACTATATGCCTAAAATACAAGAGACCTGAAATGCTTGGTGAACAGTATTAATGACTATCACATTATCTGAAGGTGGGTAATGTGGGCTCCATTTAGCTAGGTAGATAGATTGAAAGAAAGGACAGTGTACACTACACTATTATCCTCCTTTTCATAGTTGAGGACACCTGTGCACTAAGAGCTTGAGTGATTTGCTCACACTAACCTATTACCAAGGTGCTAGGATTCAAATATGCATTTGTCTGACTCTAAAGCTTTTACCTGTTGCTTACCAGGAACTTATCCTGCTTTTGATCCTGTCTTTCCTCATAGGGCTTCCGTGATAGCTTGTTGGTGAAAAATCTGCCTGCAATGCAGGAGACCCTGGTTCAATTTCCAGGTCGGGAAGATCCACTGGAGAAGGGATAGGCTACCCACTTCAGTATTCTTGGGCTTCCCTTGTGGCTCAGCTGATAAAGAATCCGCCTGCAATGCGGGAGACCTCAGTTTGATCCCTGGGTTGGGAAAATCCCCTGGAGAAGGGAAAGGCTACCGACTCCAGTATTCTGGCCTGAAGAATTCCACGGACTGTATGGTCCATGGGGTTGCAAAGAGTCGGACAGAACTGAGCGACTTTCACTTTCCTCATATACTTGGAGACCAGGCACCAAGTAGCCTCACCTTCCTTCACCCACAAATTCCATTTTACTCTCTCTGTGTCACTGGTAGAAGTTAAAATCAGACTTTGCAAACAACTCAGGCCAGTTTAAAAGGAAGAAAAGGTCACGTCCGAAGCCTGGATTACGTACTTTGTATTGTGTGGATTTTCCCTCAAGGATCTGCCTCTCCCTTCTTTGTTCTTTCCTTTGAAATCGAACCCAGCAAACAGCCATCAAGACTAGCAGCCTGGCTCCAGAGAGGGGTTATCAAAGGAAGGAGGAGGAGCTTGAGCCTCATTTTAACTTGCTGAACCTTTCAAATTCTCCCTCAAGGCTTCAGTTTGGTAAAAGAAAAATAGTTTATCCTGGGGAATATGTGTTTTCCATGCCCCCTTAGGAAATATCATCCATGTGTTTCAAATTTATTTTTTGCTTGACTCATCAAAATACTGTTGCACAAGAGACTCTCGATGTCCAAAGAGCTGTCTTTTAAAATAAATGCCTTTTATTTTGTCTTTGGAAACAGCTAATCACATTTTATCAAGAGTCAGCAGCCTTCTTTCTTCAAAGGATTGAATTTAACACTAAAAAGGTTACAGATGGGGAGAAAGGAGGGTTATTTGCTACCACCAACCCCTTCCACTAACAGGCTATAAGATGCCAAGGACTATACGATGTGAAGGTTTTGAAATGAAAACCCTAGGAAAATGATAGCTCACTTAAAAATATTAGCAAAAATAATTTCCATATCCCTTACCTTGTTGGGAGTTGAGGTTAAAAATGAGAGTCCAGATTCTTCAGGAACTCCAGTTATTCATATAGTAGATCTTCTTTGCCTAACATCTCTATTTATTTCTTTTTAAAAAAATCCTTTTTTTTTTGAAAAAGTCCTTCCTTTCTTATGGCATTAATCTCCTGTTTCTTTGTTCTTGACTTCCTCCTAGTTCAACCACCATTTCTATAGTGATTGTTGCTATATTTCTATTTCTATCTGGCATTCAATGTAATAATCCTGAGTTTTTCTACTACTAATTAGTGCTATCCTTTCATATTTTATATGATTTTCTTAGTTTTCTTTCATTTTGGAAGACTAGGTTATAGTTTCATCTATTTAGTATACATGTCCTTCTGGTATGCTTTAGTTGTCTATAGGGATGCTTTTAAATCTTTTTACAAGAGCCAAGAAAGATAAAGTGACTTTCCCAAGATGAAACAGATATTAAGTGGCAGAGCAGGTGTTCACACCCATGTTTATCTGACTCCAAAGCCTGTAATCTTCTTATTAATCATACTTAGCATATATTGAAATTCTACTGTGTGGCAGATAATTTATAAACAAAATCTGATCTAATACAGCATCTTGCAACACTTTTTTATTACTGATGAAGAAACAAAGGCTTGGAAAGCAACTGCAGATGGTTCTGGGCACTTGTGGTAGTTTCAACAGCTATAGGCTACTAGCTCCTTAGTTTCAGAAAGTAAAGGCAGGTAGCCCACAAATAGTATGATTGCTCCAAGTAATCAAGTTTTCTTTTAGCTCAGTATTTAACTTTGTCTAGAGTTTGGAGAAGGAAATGGCAACCCACTCCAGTGTTCTTGCCTGGAGACTCCCAGGGACGGGGGAGCCTGGTGGGCTGCCGTCTATGGGGTCGCACAGAGTCGGACATGACTGAAGTGACTTAGCAGCAGCAGAGTCTGACCTTCTTCCTGTAGTTCAATATGGCAGGCAATACATCCAAGTTCCATGTAGCTGAATGGAGGAAGGGATTAACAAGGGGCAAAGAAGATGAACTAGCTCTTTCTTAAGCAGGGGTTTTAGGAAAGCTACTATGCAATCATGATGGTGTGATCACTCACCTAGAGCCAGACATCCTGGAATGTGAAGTCAAGTGGGCCTTAGGAAGCATCACTATGAACAAAGCTAGTGGAGGGGATGGAATTCCAGTTGAGCTATTTCAAATCATGAAAGATGACACTGTGAAAGTGCTGCACTCAATATGCCAGCAAATTTGGAAAACTCAGCAGTGGTCACAGGACTGGAAAAGGTCAGTTTTCATTCCTATCCCAAAGAAAGGCAATGTCAAAGAATGCTCAAACTACCACATAATTGCACTCATCTCACACGCTAGTAAAGTAATGCTCAAAATTCTCCAAGCCAGGCTTCAGCAATATGTGAACCGTGAACTTCCTGATGTTCAAGCTGGTTTTAGAAAAGGCAGAGGAACCAGAGATCAAATTGCCAACATCTGCTGGATCATCGAAAAAGCAAAAGAGTTCCAGAAAAACATCAATTTCTGCTTTCTTGACTATGCCAAAGCCTTTGACTGTGTGGATCACAATAAACTGTGGAAAATTCTGAAAGAGACAGGAATACCAGAACACCTGACCTGCCTCTTGAGCAATTTGTATGCAGGTCAGGAAGCAACAGTTAGAAGTGGACATGTAACAACAGACTGGTTCCAAATAGGAAAAGGAGTACGTCAAGGCTGTATATTGTCACCCTGTTTATTTAACTTATACGCAGAGTACATCATGAGAAATGCTGGGCTGGATGAAGCACAAGCTGGAATCAAGATTGCCGGGAGAAATATCAATAACCTCAGATATGCAGATGACACCACCTTTATGGCAGAAAGTGAAGAGGAACTAAAAAGCCTCTTGATGAAAGTGAAAGAGGAGAGTGAAAAAGTTGGCTTAAAGCTCAACATTCAGAAAACGAAGATCATGGCATCTGGTCCCATCACTTCATGGGAAATAGATGGGGAAACAGTGGAAACAGTGTCAGACTTTATTTTTGGGGGATCCAAATTCCCTGCAGATGGTGACTGCAGGAAGGAAAGTTATGACCAACCTAGATAGCATATTGAAAAGCAGAGATATTACTTTGCCAACAAAAGTCCGTCTAGTCAAAGCTATGGTTTTTCCAGTGGTCATGTATGGATGTGAGAGTTGGACTGTGAAGAAGGCTGAGCGCCGAAGAATTTATGCTTTTGAACTGTGGTGTTGGAGAAGACTCTTGAGAGTCCCTTGGACTGCAAGGAGATCCAACCAGTCCATCCTAAAGGAGATCAGTCCTGGGTGTTCATTGGAAGGAATGATGCTAAAGCTGAAACTCCAGTACTTTGGCCACCTCATGCATTGGAAAAGACTCTGATGCTGGGAGGGATTGGGGGCAGGAGAAGGGGACGACAAAGGATGAGATGGCTGGATGGCATCATCGACTCGCTAGACATGAATTTGAGTGAACTCCGGGAGCTGGTGATGGACCCGGAGGCCTGGCGTGCTGTGATTCATGGGGTCGCAAAGAGTCGGACACGACTGAGCGACTGAACTGAACTAAACTAAACTGAATATTTGTACAGTATTTTAGTACATCGTCACATCATCTGATGCCCTGTTTATTTTTATCCTTATTTTATAGGCTCAGGGAGAGTCAAGATATTCCTCTGAGCAAGTGGTAGAGCTGGAACTAGAAAACAGGAAACCAAAGGTTTCTCTAGGGAAAGACAGTTCTTCATTTGAGTAAAATTAGTATCTTTGTGGAGAGGGCCACGGCATCCTTTGATTTCACTGTCAGACAGCAGATAAAAGTAAGATCGAAAGAAACGAAGGCAAATCATTTTGCCAGTTCTTTGTAATCGTGGAACTCTAATCAGTCAACACTATGACTAGCGGCTTTATAAATGACTACGATTCCCAGGATGCCACAAGGTACAGCAGGCAAGACTTCGACTCCCAGCATGCTGTACTCTGGAACTTCCAGTCCCAGAATGCAACGCTCCTCCTTGCTCCCAGAGGTCCATGAAGACTACAATTCCCGGCATGCAGCGCCGCCCCCAGTTTCTGGCGCCCCGCTGGACCCTGCTTCGGAGAGACCTTTTGGACTCCAGAGGGCGGGCCCTGGAGTCCCAGCCCTCTCTGGGGGACGTGTCTGCGCTGCAGTTCTGGTCCGTTGGGCCTGTCCAGACGAAGCCTCGAAGGGATGGGTTGGGGCCTGGGCTGGGCTTCTCCCAGGCAGCGTTTGAGGCAGCCCTAATGGGGCCCTCCGGGGGCCTTCCTCCCTTTGAACTGCGGTGGCGGGCGGGCTCGCTGTATCCTGCAGCCCTCAGAGTAGGGGCCGCCATCACCATGGCCCCGGCTGCGAGTCGGCCCTGTCCCGGAGGGTCGCGGGACATCCTGTGGCGCGTGAGTGCTGCGCGCACCGTGGCAGGCGCTCGTTAGCTCGGGGGTCTGGCTGGTTTGGGGGGGTCGGTCGCGCGTGCGCGCTGGGAGGGGGAGGGGCTGGCTCTAGTAGCGTGGGGAGCGCGTGGGGAGGTGGGGAGACCCGAGTGAGTGGTTTCGGGGTTGTGCGGGGCATCCTCCGTGGAAGCTAGTTATATATAGTAGGGAGGGGCGTGCTAAGGAGAGTTGGTTACAAGGTGTATGTCTGTGCGGGACGTCCTGAGTGTAACCTTGTTACTGTGTGAGAGAGGGGTCCTCAATGGAAGCTGGTCATGGTGGGAAGGATGACCTGCATGGGAATTGGGGCGGGGAATGGGACAGAGTTGTATGTCAGGGAGGGGTACCTACTAAGTGCAAACATCTTTAATTTGTTGACTACTTGGGATAAGAACCGGGAAAGAATATCCGGAATCGGAAAGACAACAGCTGGACTTGGGGTCTGGGTAAAAGCAGGACGGGTATTTTGTCAAATTAGAGGAATGTGGACACTGTGGGCCGGAGGTGAGGAGGTACTTCCTTCTGGAAGTTTAGTCAACAGTTCTGCATCCCTTCTGTGGCGGGCAAAGAGTAACAGGAGTAAGATCCCTTTTAGAACAGTGCTTATACCCTGGCAGCACTGCCATCTACTTTGTTCAGTTCAGTTCAGTCGCTCAGTCGCGTCCGACTCTTCGGGACCCCATGGACTGCAGCATGCCAGGCCTCCCTGTCCATCACCAACTCCCGGAGTTTACTCAAACTCATGTCCATTGCGTCGGTGATGCCATCCAACCATTTCATCCTCTGTCGTCCCCTTCTCCTGCCTTTAGTCTTTCCCAGCATCAGGGTCTTTTCCAATGAGTGTGTTCTTCGCATCAGGTGGTCAAAGTACTGGAGTTTCAGCTTCAGCATCAGTCCTTCCAATGAATACTCAGGAGTTATTTCCTTTAGGATGGACTGGTTGGATCTCCTTGCAGTCCAAGGGACTCTCAAGAGTCTTCTCCAACACCACAGTTCAAAAGCATCAATTCTTTGGCACTCAGCTTTCTTTATAGTCCAACTCTCACATCCATACATGACTACTGGAAAAACCATGGCTTTGACTAGATGGACCTTTGTTGACAAAGTAATGTCTCTGCTTTTTAATATGCTGTTTAGGTTGGTCATAGCTTTTCTTCCAAGGAGTAAGCGTCTTTTAATTTCATGACTGCAGTCACCATCTGCAGTGATTTTGGAGTCCCCCCAAAAAATAAAGTCAGCTACTGTTTGCACTGTTTCCCCATCTATTTGCCATAAAGTGACGGGACCAGATGCTATGATTTTAGTTTTCTGAATGTTGAGTTTTAAGCCAGCTTTTTCACTCTTCTCTTTCACTGTCATCAAGAGGCTTTTTAGTTCTTCACTTTCTGCCATAAGGGTGGTGTCATCTGCATATCTGAGGTTATTGATACTTTTCCTGGCAATCTTGATTCCAGCTTGTGCTTGCTTCATCCAGCCCAGTATTTCTCATGATGTACTCTGCATATAAGTTAAATAAACAGGGTGACAGTATACAGCCTTGACGTACTCCTTTCCCAATTTGGAACCAGTCTGTTGTTCCACGTCCAGTTCTAACTGTTGCTTCTTGACCTGTATTCAGATTTCTCAAGAGGCAGGTCAAGTGGTCTGGTATTCACATCTCTTGAAGAATTTTCTTTGTATCCCAAGTTATTAATACTAAATCTTGCCTGTTCTTTATAACCTTTATCAGCTGTTGATGTCCTGTAGATTGTGCATCAGAATGATGGCTGCAGTTTTTCTTTTTTAAGCTTTCTTATTGCCACCGCCTTCCTTCAGACACTGACTGAAATCTTTGGCTTGGGCTGCTGGGATGTGCTGCCTCCTGTTTGTCTGCTGTCTGCCTCTTGTCCCCTCTCATCCATCTTCAATGTAGCCACCTTACAGACACAAGGGTGTTTTACCTTCCAGAGAGAAATCTGATTGTCACTTTTGCGCTTGAAATCCCTCAAGATCTTTTCTTGTATTCATGTATTCAGCAGTAAATCTTGTGTCTCTTTTGAGGTGTGTGTGTATGTGTTAAGTTGCTTCAGTCGTGTCTGACTCTTTGCCATCCTATGGACTGTAGCCCACCAGACTCCTCTGTTCATGAGATTCTCCAGGCAAGAATACTGGAGTGGATTGCCATGTCCTTCTATAGAGGATCTTCGCCACCCAGGGGTGGAACCTGTGTCTCTTATGTTTTCTGCATTGGCAGGCGGGAAGCCCATGTCTTATGAGGTAGGCACTGATAATTCAGACATGAATACAATGAAGTAGGTGCTCAGTTAGGAACCCATATCTAATAATTGTAAACACAGTCGCGGAATATACATGATTCCTGTAATATGTATCAGATCAGATCAGTCGCTCAGTCATGTCCGACTCTTTGCGACCCCATGAATCGCAGCACGCCAGGCCTCCCTGTCCATCACCAACTCCTGGAGTTCACTGAGACTCACGTCCATTGAGTCATGATGCCATCCAGCCATCTCATCCTCTGTCGTCCCCTTCTCCTCTAGCCCCCAATCCCTCCCAGCATCAGAGTCTTTTCCAATGAGTCAACTCTTCGCATGAGGTGGCCAAAGTACTGGAGTTTCAGCTTTAGCATCATTCCTTCCAAAGAAATCCTAGGGCTGATCTCCTTCAGAATGGACTGGTTGGATCTCCTTGCAGTCCAAGGGACTCTCAAGAGTCTTCTCCAACACCACAGTTCAAAAGCATCAATTCTTTGGCGCTCAGCCTTCTTCACAGTCCAACTCTCACATCCATACATGACCACAAGAAAAACCATAGCCTTGACTAGACGAACCTTTGTTGGCAAAGTAATGTCTCTGCTTTTGAATGTGCTATCTCGGTTGGTCATAACTTTCCTTCCAAGGAGTAAGCATCTTTTAATTTCATGGCTGCAGTCAGCATCTGTAGTGATTTTGGAGCCCCGAAAAATAAAGTCTGACACTGTTTCCACTGTTTCCCCATCTATTTCCCATGAAAAGTGATGGGACCAGATGCCATGATCTTCGTTTTCTGAATGTTGAGCTTTAAGCCAACTTTTTCACTCTCCACTTTCACTTTCATCAAGAGGCTTTTTAGTTCCTCTTCACTTTCTGCCATAAGGGTGGTGTCATCTGCATATCTGAGGTTATTGATATTTCTCCCGGCAATCTTGATTCCAGCTTGTGTTTCTTCCAGTCCAGCGTTTCTCATGATGTACTCTGCATATAAGTTAAATAAACAGGGTGACAGTATACAGCCTTGACGTACTCCTTTTCCTATTTGGAACCAGTCTGGTGTTCCATGTCCAGTTCTAACTGTTGCTTCCTGACCTGCATATAAATTTCTCAAGTGGCAGATCAGGTGGTCTGGTATTCCTGTCTCTTTCAGAATTTTCCACAGTTTATTGTGATCCACACAGTCAAAGGCTTTGGCATAGTCAATAAAGCAGAAATAGATGTTTTTCTGGAACTCTCTTGCTTTTTCCATGATCCAGTGTATGTTGGCAATTTGATCTCTGGTTCCTCTGCCTTTTCTAAAACCAGCTTGAACATCAAGAAGTTCACAGTTCACGTATTGCTGAAGCCTGGCTTGGAGAATTTTAGTAGTAATATGTATACACTTTCAGATATTGACATGTTTATCAAACCTAGGGAGACAACTATAAGTTGCTGTGAAATATAGTTGTAAACTAAATGAAACCTACTTCACTCCCCAAAGTGTGATATTTAATGTGACCTCTGACTCTGGACTAAAACAGCAAGCGTTCACTGATAGGAGAAGATTCTGTAGTGGTATGTAATATTGTTAATAGTAGCGGACCATTGGAGTTTATAGACAGCTGCATGGCCTGTAATCTGGGTGTAAATATTAGTGATTAACATCCTGTATGAAAAGATAAGATTTGCATAACCGAAATAACTGGAATAGTTTAACTGACTTCATGATTGAGGGATTTTGTTTATTTAATTGCAGGTGTTGGGCTGGAGGATAGTTACAAGCATTGTCTGGTCAGTGCTGCTGCTGCCCATCTGTACCACAGTATTTGTAATCTTCAGCAGCATTGATTTATTTCATCCTATACAGTGGCTGTCTGGTAAGTGATATTCAGTTTGGGGATAACAAATTTACAGGACCCACTTTTCAACATAAAAATTGCATTACGGTTTAAATTTATTTTAGTCTCTGTATTGAGAGTGGCAAAAAAAAAAAAAATTCACTCTGAGGTTCTTAAGCTTTTCCCTGCCTAACATAGGCATTTTCACTATATAATAAGATCACAAAACCCGTCAGAGACTGTTTACAGAAGCAGAAAGATCACTAGAGACCACATTAATAAAAACTTAATTTTGTTTGTCTTTTCTCTGTGACAGCTTTATTGAGGAAGTGAACCTGTGACCTTTCTTTTTAAGGAAGTGAACTAATACTTTTACATATTTAAAAATTATAGATAGAAAATATCACATATCTTTTAAAAATTTTTTTCTAATTAAGAATACTTAATTTCTTTATTGTGGCTGATAAGAAAGATGAAAAAAGAGAAAAGGAGGAGACTAAGGAACACAGAGTTAAACTGATTAATAAGAAGGAAAAAATTGTAGCAGGCTAATGTTTCTCAAAATTCTTGGTGACAGTAAAATTAATAAATTCATCAAAGTGTAACTACTTTATGTTAATAATAGCTACCAATTATTGCCACCTACTATGTGCTAGGCACCATGCTAAGTACCTTAAATATATTCTTTTTTTTTTTTTTGTCCACTCCTCATGGCATATGTGGGTCTTACTTCCCCAACAAGGGATCGAACTTGCACCCCTTGCAGTGGAGAAGTGGAGTCTTAACCCCTGGCCCACCACGGAAATCCCAGGATGTTACTTCTTATCCTTCCTATTAATACAACCTTGTATGATAAGAATGAGGTAGTATTCCTACTTCAATGAGGGACCTGAGACTCAGGTTATAAGTCTGTGCAGAGACACAGCTAGTGAGTAACTGAACTAGGATTTGAATATTGGTCTCTGACTTCAAAGCCTATGTTTTTTCCACTCTGCCACACTAGAATTTAAAAAGAGAAATGTTCCCAAAGTAGATTTTGAAGCCTTTTAAGGTCTTGCCTAAGGCTAAAAAGCACAACTACTCTTGAAATTCTTCCTTTCCCCCCTCCACTCCAAATTGGTAACAATAGATTTCTTTTGCTTTGAAAAGTGGGAAGTATGTTGTTAATTTAATTTTTCAGAAGAAATGCCCATTTTCCAAGAGTTAAAATCTTACTTTATGGCTTTTGGAGAGAGATTGCTGCTAAAGAATTGAAGTCATTTTAAGTTTTTTATTGAGAGATATCAATCTTTTTGGGTGAATCTCACAGTCAGATTAAGTTAAGCCATAAGCTAGTACCAGGGTGGCAGGTATTTCTGTAACCACCTTGCCTGTGTCTGCGTGACTCATGCTTGTCTAGTTGCAGCTTTAGAATATTCAATATTGTAATCTAGAGCCATGACCAGTTGTTACGGATTGGTACTTCAGACAAAAACTTTTTGCCATTTCGTGGCCCATGGGTTCTTTAATTCTAGTGTCCCTTTTTCTCCAGATTGGATTTGATTTATGCCATTTTTCTCATCAAATATTACTTGTCTGCTTCAACTTTTTCTGCCTAAAGTCTTTACAGAAAAATTTAGTCCTTCCTTCCTTATTTCCAGCCACATGAATTAGTTCTTTCTCTCTTTTAGCTCAGTGTAATGCTTGAGAAATTTACTTGTGGATACTTAATAGTTTTTCAGTAATTTTGATCAATGAATTAAAATTTTAAAAATAATTGGTCGCATTTAGTCTATTTAACAAACATATGTCCATATTTTTATTTCTCTTGTTCATGTTTTTAGGCATATTATATACATATGTTAAACTGTCACATTTTTTAGATGGAATATTGATTGTTGAAACACTCTAAAATGTGAATGTATTAGTATTTCACAGGGATGTCATGAATTTTTATTTTTAATTTTGTTCATTTGGATGATTTACAGATTATTCTATTTCTGGAAATGTTACTTTTTTTAGCTATAGGGACTAATTGCATTTAAGAAGAGATCTGAAAAATATTTACATTTTAGAAAGAAACTTTGTTGGTATAGTACTAAATGTGGTACTTCTCTGTTTCACATGAAATATGTTTGCATATGGTATTATTTGTCTGATGTTATCATCTGGGTCATCTAAAAGAAATTCTGGTATATATTAAAGATAAGTTTTTAAATTAGAATTAGAGTTGTGGTTCAAGCCCCCCTTTTTATTGCAGTATACTAAATGTGACAGTATGCCTGAATGAACTCACTAATTCATCTCTCTTTTGTTTTAGCTTCTTTCTATGATCTGTATAATTCCTACATTATCTTTTACCTTCTGCTGCTGTCAGTGGTAATTGTAATAATAAGTATTTTCAATGTGGAGTTCTATACAGGTGAGTTTTCAAATGTTAGCCATCTTTAAAATACCTGAATTTATTTTACTAAGAGCAGACATAATGAGTTTTGTATGTGGATGTGTACATCAGAGGCTGTATTTTGTGTCAAAGTTTTTAAATGTATACAGAATTATATGCTTTTGAGTGTCTTATGGTAAAATTTATTTGATACTTTCTCTGATTTTAAAAAATAATTAGCACTCTTAGGACAAATTGTATGATTCCACTTCCATATATGAGGTAACCAGAGTAGTCTTGAATTCATGGAGATATGAAGTAGAATGATGGTTGCCAGGGACTTGAGGGAGGAGGGAGTGGGCAATTGTTAAGTGGATACAGAGTTAATAGGCTCAGGGGAGGATGGAGAAGTTTGGAGATGGATGGTGGTGATGGTTGCACAGCAATGTGAGTGTACTTAAAACTATACACTTAAAAATGGTAATTTTTTAAATATGTGTTTTATGACATTAAAAAAATTCAGACATTTTAATAGTTCACAGCTAGTGATTAAAGTTGTGATTTAGCAGATATATGATAAAAATAACTCCTTTATAGAGTAGGAGATCAAGACCAGATGATTTCTGAGGTCCTTTTCAAATATTAAAGTTTATAATTCTGTGATTTTGGAACAACAGAATTTAAAATATCATATGTTTTGCCTTGGGAGAATCACCTGCTAGATTTTAGAGTGTTTTACTTTTTCTCAATTTCTCTCCTTGCTCTTCCTGCCTTTTCAGATTCCTTAAGTCTGTCCTTGAGGTAAAATGAGAAGCTTTTTCATATACTTCTTTTTTCCACTATAACTTCATTCCTCTTTTTAGTTCTTTAGTACTTCCTGGCTAGATATGATATATAATTTCACATTGTTCTCTGGGTTTTATAATATACCCTTTTCCTTTGCTTTTCTAATCCCTCACTACTTGCTGATGGATCTCTTTTTCTATTCAAGCCATCTGTAGAACCCCTTGACTCATAGCTAGCTTTTTTGGTGCGGGGAGAGGGGTGGCGGGCCTGTGCTACATGGCTTGCATGATCTTAGTTCTCCAACTAGGAACTGAATCTGTGCTCTCTGCAGTGGAAGCGTGAAGTCTTAACCACTGGACCACCTGGGAAGCCTTCATCTAGTCTTTCTTCAAGCCTGACTAGTCACTTTGGCTTATTCCTTCAACATTCGTTATGCAATGGATTGTGTAGGGATAAGAGATGTTTGGTCCCAGTTTTCCCCAAGAGGTCACAATTAATGTTGAGACTGGATAATAGGAGACACTGGATATCCAGTGTATCCAGGTAATACACTTGATAGTAGGAGAGTATATAGGAGCACCATTTACCCAGCACGGTGAACTTCCTGAGGAGATGACGTTTAAACCAAGCCTTGAAGGGTGAGTATATTAAGTAGACAAGGAAGAAAAATGATTTTCTAAGGGGGAAATATAGCATATAAAAAGGTTTAGTGACATCAGAAGGTTTGGTATAAGTTCAGATCAGATCAGTCGCTCAGTCGTGTCCGACTCTTTGCAACCCCATGAATCGCAGCACGCCAGGCCTCCCTGTTCATCACCAACTCCCGGAGTTCACTCAGACTCACGTCCATCGAGTCAGTGATGCCATCCAACCATCCCATCCTCTGTCGTCCCCTTCTCCTCCTGCCCCCAATCCTTCCCAGCATCAGAGTCTTTTCCAGTGAGTCAACTCTTCGCATGAGGTGGCCAAAGTACTGGAGTTTCAGCTTTAGCATCATTCCTTCCAAAGAAATCCTAGGGCTGATCTCCTTCAGAATGGACTGGTTGGATCTCCTTGCAATCCAAGGGACTCTCAAGAGTCTTCTCCAACACCACAGTTCAAAAGCATCAATTCTTCGGCACTCAGCCTTCTTCACAGTCCAACTCTCACATCCATACATGACCACAGGAAAAACCATAGCCTTGACTAGACGAACCTTTGTTGGCAAAGTAATGTCTCTGCTTTTGAATGTGCTATCTAGGTTGGTCATAACTTTGCTTCCAAGGAGTAAGCGTCTTTTAATTTCATGGCTGCAGTCACCATCTGCAGTGGTTTTGGAGCCCCGAAAAATAAAGTCTGACACTGTTTCCACTGTTTCCCCATCTATTTCCCATGAAGTGATGGGACCAGATGCCATGATCTTCGTTTTCTGAATGTTGAGCTTTAAGCCAACTTTTTCACTCTCCACTTTCACTTTCATCAAGAGGCTTTTGAGTTCCTCTTCACTTTTTGCCATAAGGGTGGTGTCATCTACATATCTGAAGTTATTGATATTTCTCCCGGCAGTCTTGATTCCAGTTTGTGTTTCTTCCAGTCCAGCGTTTCTCATGATGTACTCTGCATATAAGTTAAATAAACAGGGTGACAATATACAGCCTTGACGAACTCCTTTTCCTATTTGGAACCAGTCTGTTGTTCCATGTCCAGTTCTACCTGTTGCTTCCTGACCTGCATACAAATTTCTCAAGAGGCAGGTCAGGTGGTCTGGTATTCCCATCTCTTTCAGAATTTTCCACAGTTTATTGTGATCCACACAGTCAAAGGCTTTGGCATAGTCACTAAAGCAGAAATAGATGTTTTTTTGGAACTCTCTTGCTTTTTCCATGATCCAGCAGATGTTGGCAATTTGATCTCTGGTTCCTCTGCCTTTTCTAAAACCAGCTTGAACATCAGGAAGTTCACGGTTCACATATTGCTGAAGCCTGGCTTGGAGAATTTTGAGCATTACTTTACTAGCGTGTGAGATGAGTGCAATTGTGCGGTAGTTTGAGCATTCTTTGACATTGCCTTTCTTTGGGATAGGAATGAAAACGGACCTTTTCCAGTCCTGTGACCACTGCTGAGTTTTCCAAATTTGCTGGCATATTGAGTGCAGCACTTTCACAGCATCATCTTTCAGGATTTGGAATATAAGTTAATTACAGTCAATAGGCGTTGTGGGCATTTCTGGTAGGGAGGGAAAGGTGATAGCATCCTCTTCTCCGAATTGTAAAGCACCTAAGCCCTCTCCCATTGTGCTTAGTTTTCCACTATATTTGGTGTGTATTAAATACCGTCAGAATTAAAAGAAGACTGTGTACAAAGATAGGTCACGGAACCCTGTGCCAGCTGTTCTCAAAGGCCAGCATGCCTCACCTCCTACCCACTCTTGCCTACCTGAGTTCACCTTGCAAGCATTTATTTTAGTGTTCAGCGTTTTCATTATTTACCTAGTTTGTGGTTTATTTTTCCAGATGAACTATATATTGTCAATTCAGAATGCTGAAATAAGGACAACTTGCTGGAAGACAGGCAGTATCTTAAAATTATTGTTTATTCCTTTATAGGAGTAAGGGGAGTGCCAGGGTAGGCACTATTTGAGGGGTCCGGAAATCTTAATTAAAAAGAATGAAAAATGTTAATCATACTATCCTTAGGCTTCATCTCTAGATTCTTTGGTTTTTCTTTTTCTGTGTGTATCTGTATTTAGTCTTTTTTCAGGTTATTTTAACTTAGAAGGTTTCTGTACTGTGTTTTATACTGACTCAGTTTCTTCCTGCCCTTTGAAGTGTTTATGCAAGGAGGGGAGGAAAGAGTTTAGGTCCCTGCTTTATATGCCGTGGATGTTAAAGCCACAGTCTCGTGTTTTCCTTTCAGTTGTTCCTTCCATTCCCTGCTCAAGACTGGCACTGATAGGAAAGATCCTTCATCCGCAGCAGCTCATGCACTCCTTTATGCACGCTGCAATGGGAATGTTGATGGCTTGGTGTGCTACAGTGATGACCAAGGGCCAGTACAGCTTCCTTGTGGTTCCCTGCACTGGTACCGAGAGGTAATACTCCATATATTTTTTATAAGGGTCCTTGTTTAGTTATTAATCCAAAGGTGACCTGTATACATTAATAGTTTATGGACATTCTTTACTTTCCAGACTTCTGTTAAAAAGTGCTTTCTCACATACATACATCAAATGATTTTGATGTTTTATGTTTGTTGAATTCAGCAGTTTTTTTTTAAGCCATTCTGTGCAAGGTGCTATGCCAGACGCTGATTGGGTTTATTAGAATGATTTACATATATGTGGACTACAAGCTCCTTCAGAGCTGAGAACAGTAGGTGATGGAAGACATGGGTGCAAATGCATATATGAGGAGAGGAATAGAAGTGTGTGAGAAATAGGATGTAACAGGAAGAAAGTGAAATGTGCAGATATAACTTGTGGGAGTTCAGAAAGCAGGGAGGGATTCATACATGGCTTCTGGGAGGAGGTGGCATTTAGGTTGGGGTTTGAAGGAAGGATAATATGGGAAGAATGAAAACAAATGTTAAATAATTAACAACTACCTTCTTCAGTAGAGCACTTTTATAATTTTGAAACACAGTTCTTGAACAGATGACATTGATATAAATACCAAGTTGATATTCTGATTTTAAAAATAAAAAAAGATTTCTGGAGTAGTCTTTAAGTCCTCAATTAGCCATTGCTTTTATACAGTGTTCATGACTACTGAATACTTGATTTCCTTTTGTTCCCCAGTGACTATTATATAGGGCAGGCTTTTTTCCTAATGTGGTAAATGTTCTTTAGTGAAAGGGTTCCCATGAAGGATTCCCTCCTTATAAGAGACAACACAGAGAGAAGCCCAAAGTTATGGCATCTCTATCAGGTATATAGCCTTCATTTACAGTCCTTCCTAGCCCAGATACGGTTTACCAGTAACTCAAAAGCACCATTGGTTACTGTCAGGAGACATTCTTACCCTTACCAGATTTCCAAATGAGCAGAGCTAGAGTTGTGTTTTTTGTTTTGTTCTTAAAATGGGAAGATTTATTAAGGTTTTTCTGCAAAAGTAACAGCCAAGCCCATGCTTCTTAAGAGAAGTGATTAGCAGGAAATTTATGTCATGCCTTGGGTCCAGAACCACAGGATGCTTCTTAGTTTTAAGTAAAGATCAAATTCTCATGCATCAGGGGAAAGGGTTTTGTTAATCTTTTGCCCACACTTAACCTGAAACACACCCTTATGTTAGAATTCGGGGCATTTCTTAAGTAATTAAGTCAAAGCTTTGCCTTCAGTAAATATTGAGCCTAAATGGTGATGTGTCCCTGGCTATTGAACTAATAACCTAACTTTTCCCTTTCAGCTTAGATAGCCCTGCTGTACCAACCTGCTTAAATGAGTATCACCTTTTCTTCCTACTGGCTGGAGCATTTATGGGCTATAGCTATAGCCTCCTATATTTTATTAACAATATGAACTACCTTCCATTTCCCATCATACAGGTAAGCTGTCATTTGAGCATTTCCTTATGTCAAAATTTGGCTGGGTTAAAATTGCCCTGGTGATTCTTTATATAACTGGCCTCATCTGCTTAATTCATTTTTGATCAGTGAAACTTAGGACTGAGATGCTCAAAATGCCATTTGGAGAGGAGATCTTTGTCTTCATGAGACTTGAGTGTCTGGGAGCTGCAGTTACCCTTCCTGCTGCATCTCTCAGAATACCGCTTTGCTCCACTCTTTCCCTCCTTGCTAGGTAGTGGCAGCTGCTGTGACCAAGCAGGGCTGGGGGAGGGTGAAGATGACACTCAGGCAAAGTACCTCTGTGCAGCTGCCAGCTTGTTTTTGAACCTAAGAATCTCATTAGCTTGAGGATGTACAAGTAAGTATAGAACATGTTAGTTACATTCTGAATAAATAAAAGTTTGATTGGTTTGAGTGGGGTAGTTTAGACTGTCTTTCACTTAGGTTTTTACTAATTTGGTAGAAGCTGTCCCCTTCTCTGGCAGGAGAGAGAAAGGTAGGTTGGGGTTTCTCCAGTGCCATCCAGGCTCTCTGCAGCCTGCTGCCACTGTTCTTGACTGTGCTGTTATTCGCTTCATTCCTGCTCTATGGCATACTGAATCCTGGGCTTTGGAGTAAAACTGTTAGAACCAGTTCCTTCGCGCTAGGACCCAGTCTGGGAGGGAGAGTGTAGGGGAGGGATGTATAGATGAATGATGTGCCACGAGAGTGTAAATATTAGAGTGTGATGGATTAGGGTTCTCCTGGTTTAACTGAAGTTTTCACATGCCTGTTGCATTCTTGAGAACAATCTGATGAAAATACACCTACTGCAAAGAGATAGTGCTCATAGGCAAGACTGGCGCTTACCTCTCTGCTGTCTGTGAGCCTATGACAGAGAGTCCTGTTACAAGTTCTTCCCATCCTGTGAAGGTGAGTTAAAAGCAGCTTGAGTGCCATCTTTGCTACCTCAGAATTTCACAAGGAGAAAGATCCCAAAATCCTGCATAGAAATATCCATGGTGAATCATCTTTGATTGAAACATCATTAAGAATATAGAAAATGAAGAAAAGAAGGTACTAGAGAAAAATTAGATTACTCCCAAATCTCTTGCTCCTTATGGACTTCTGTTGATAGTGAAAGCCTGTTTAACATCACAGATGTGTAAGGGAGTGAACAAGGAGAGTCCAGTATTGGCAGAACTGATACATTATTGTTTATACCATGTAATGTGCATTTGTAAAATTTGACTGCTAAATTTTTTGTAATTTCTTTTGATAAAATTTTGGATTCACTCTTGTATATTTTTCCAGACCCTTCATTGACATTTATAAATATAGTGGCTGTAATATTATATATTTGATGGGTTGGGGTTTTCATAAATATTTTTATTTTGCACATATTATTCAGTAACTACTTTTTCATGTAACAATATGAAAAATTACATCTCTTTAAAAATACAGTATTTTAACCAATTTGCTGTTAGTCCATTAGATTTTTTTTTTCTTCTTTAAACTTGCTTCTGCTACAAAACTCAGTTCTATTGCCCTTATTAGATTCTTAATGACTGACTGATAGGGAAAAGCACAACACTGGCGTGGAGTAGGGTACAAAGAAATGAATAAATACCAAGATAGACTTGGTAAGTTATACACCAAGAAGACTATTTGGAAGATTATTAAATGAGATAAGATTTATAGAGCCTGACACATAGTGAATATTTGAATAGGTAAAGGATAGCTCATAGCCAAATCACAGAAGAACCCAACAAGGAATTGAAAAGCATGTCACCTTAGGAGCAAGAAGAGGGTATATTAGCTTTCTCTGTGTATCTAACTGCTGCTGTAGCCTCTCTGGACCCTTGTAAGTGATGGTTGAGGTGAGAGCTGCAGTAGTAACAGTATAGGAACTATGCCCTTCTTATTGGGAGGTGAAGGTGAGATAGTGGTAGCACCCAGTGACTGCGTGGAATAGGTGCAATTCTACATCTTGGACTTTGAAAGTATTTTAATAAACCAGGATACTTCAGGCTGTGTGGTTAGTGACCAAGTATTCATTTCACCTGGGCTGCTTTTTGTAAGATACTGTTGGAATCTGCAGATATGGTATGAAGACAAAACCTCTACCTAAGGACTTTGCTGTCCTTCTGCTTCTGAAATCCTTAAAGAAGACCAGCCCTATAAACACAAAGGAAGACCAGAATTTGGGGAGTCCGTCTTTGCTTCTTCAGGTTTCCACAGATCCTCTCCAGTAATATAAAAATATTTTTCCCATTGGCATTTTTAGGGTACACAACCCTTGTTTCACAAGAAGCATAATTTTTTCAGAAAAAACCTTTCATGTTTTTTCTTGCTTGATTCTTTACTCTTAGATTGTTAACATTGGAAGGTACCCACTGAGGAACTGTTTAGCTGGTTCAGCCTTATTCTCTTTCAGATAATTAGGTGATGAGACTTACTTAATGTTGTACAGAAAAAGGCAGTATTACAGCTCATGTCTCCTGATTCTTAGGCTTGTGTCTTCTTTATGACCTCCTGTTTTTCTCCAAAGCCCATGTGAAAAATTTTAGTGTAGAGGCATTATATACTGTCTTTAAGGTTTCAGGCTCTAAAGCCAGCCAGCCTGCATTAAAATCACAGATTTTTGTTTTGCTAACTGGTAACATTGGTTAAATTACTTAATCTCTCTGTGCCTTGTTTTTCTCAACTGTAAGATGGAAATAATAATAGGGGGTTGTTGTGAGGTTTAAATGGATTAATACATTTAAAGTGCTTGGAATAGTACCTGGTATGTGGTAAGTGTCCAAAAAGTGTTAGCTGTTAGTTATTATGTTTTTTTATACTTACTCCATCTTGACAGTCCTTATTATATTAGGTTGGTGAAAAACTAATGGCCATTTCAGACCATGAATTTTAAACCATTATAACTAGGCTGAAACACATCTTTATTCATCAAAATAGGAACCATTACAGGCGACACATTTTTGCCAATGAGAAATAAGTTTGTTTATTCCTGTACTGTAAAACTCTGTGCTTTGGGATTTAACAAATTCTTGGAAAGCATTTTCTGCCTCTTGCTGGTTGTGGAAGCATTCTCTCTGCAAAAAATTCTCGAGATGCTTTAAGAAGTGGTGGTTGATTGACGAGAGATCAGGCGAATATGACGAATGAACAAAACTTGGTAGCCTGGTTCTTTGAACTTGTGAAGCGTTGGTTGTGTGACGTGCAGTCAGATGTTTTGGGGACGAACTGGACCCATTCTGTTGACTGTTGTGTTGCAGTTTTCAGGGGGTCTCATCGGTTTGCTGAGCATACATCTCAGGTGTAATGGTTTCGCCAGGATTCAGAAAGGTGTAGTGGATCAGACAGGCAGCAAGTCGCCAAACAGTGACCATGACTTTTTTTTGGTGCAAGTTTGGCTTTGGGAAGTATCTTGAGCTACTTTGCAGTCCAACCACTGAGCTAGTCTTTGCTGGTTGTATAAAATCCCCTTTTTGTCACTCGTTGTAATCCGATTGGGAAATGGTTTGTTGTTGTGTAGAATAACAGAAGACAACACTTCAAAATGATGGTTTTTGAATTTGCAGTCAACTCACGAGGCACCCGGTTATCAAGCTTTTTGACCTTTCTGGTTTGCTTCAAATGCCAAGTGATCATAGAATGGTCGACTTTGAGTTCTTTGGCAGCTTCTTGTGTAGTTGTAAGAGGATCAGCTTCAGTGATCTTATCAATTGGTTGTTGTCAACATCTGATGGCTGGCCACTGCACTCCTCATCTTCACGGCTTTTGTCTCCTTTGCAAAACTTCTTGAACCACCTCTGCACTGTACTTCATTACCAGTTCCTGGGCCAAATGCATTGTTTATGTTTTGATTTGTCTCTGCTGCTTTATGACCCATTTTCAATAAGAAAATCGCTTAGATTTGCTTTTTGTCTAACATCATTGCCCTAGTCTAAAATAAATACAAAATAAACAGCAAGTAATGAGTCATAGGAGAAGGCAGTGGCACCCCACTCCAGTATTCTTGCCTGGAAAATCCCATGGATGGAGGAGCCTGGTAGGCTCTAGTCCACGGGGTCGCTAGGAGTCAGGCATGACTGAGCAACTTCACTTTCACTTTTCACTTTCATGCATTGGAGAAGGAAATGGCAACCCACTCCAGTGTTCTTGCCTGGAGAATCCCAGGGACGGGGGAGCCTGGTGGGCCGCAGTCTGTGGGGTCGCACGGAGTCGGACATGACTGAAGCGACTTAGCAGCAGCAGCGGCGGCAATGAGTCATAAGCAAAAAAATAAATAAATAAATAAAGCGAGAAATACACCTTAAATATAACCACATTTATTTAAGAATGTATTCCAATATCAAACAGCAAAGTTCAACAATGCAAAACCACGGTTACTTTTGCACCAACCTAATAGATTGATATTGTTAATTTTCTCATTTCTGATGTCATATAAATGAGATGTTGTATAAGAAAGTATTAAATATTTTAACATCAGAGATAGTTGATTTTTTTTTTACCTCTGGAATAAACTTTCTCTTTTTATGTGTGAACTGTTGTGTGCTTGTGTTAGAATAAAGTAGAACCTTTCTTTGAATGTGTCATTTGATTCTGGTTTTCTTTTTTTCCACAGCAATACAAGTTCTTACGCTTCAGGAGGTCTCTGCTCTTGCTAGTTAAGCATAGTTGTGTGGAATCACTGTTCCTGCTTAGAAATTTCTGCATTGTATATTATTTTCTTGGTAAGAATTTCTCCTTTTTGATACAGTGTATGTATTAGCTCACAACTCAGGAAATGTCAGTTAAAAAGCCATTCTTAATTGTATTCATATATTTCCTACTGATGCTGGGAAAGATTGAGAGCAAGAGGAGAAGAGGGTGACAGAGGATGAGATGGTTGGATGGCCTCACTGACTCAATGGAGATCAGTTTGAGCAAACTCAGGGAGATGGTGAAGGACAGGTAAGCCTGGCGTGGTGCAGTTCATGGCATCGTAGAGTTGGACACAATTTAGTGACTGAACAACAGTAACAGTAGAAGGTGTGTGATTAGCCCAACTGATTGCTTGTTTAGATTAAATGTTTATATTTAGATTGAAACGTTCAAAGACTATTTAGTTAAGAGAGAATATTGTTAAAGACATGTGGCATATACATCTAATGCAGTAATAGCCTTGAAAAAAGAAATCTTGTCACATACTACAACATGGATGAACGTTAAGGACATACTAAGTGAAATAAGACAGGCACAAAATGACTACATTATCCCACTTAACGAGGTATCTAAAGTAGTCAAACTAGTAGAAAACAGAGTGTAGAATAGTGGTTGTCAGGGGCTGGAGGGAGGGGAGAAAGGGGAGTTGTTCAGTGGATAAAGTTGTTCATTTGCTAAGCTGTGTCCAACTTTTTGCAACCCAGTGGACTGTAGCATGCCAGGCTTCCCTCTCCTTTACTGTCTCTGGGAGTTTGCTCAAATGTCCACTGAGTTGGTGATGCCATGATGCCATCCAACTGTCTCATCCAATGCCACCTTCTTCTTTTGCCTTCCGTCTTTCCCAGTATCACGGTCTTTTCCAATGAGTCAGCACTTCACATCAAGTGGCCTGAGTTTTGGAGCTTTAGCATCAGTTCTTCCAATAAATATTCAGGGTTGATTTCCTTTAGAATTGACTGGTTTGATCTCCTTACTGTCCAAGGGACTCTCCAGAGTCTTCTCCAGCACTGCAGTTCAAACGCATCAATTCTTTGGTGCTCAGCCTTCTTTCTGGTCCAACTCTCACATCTGTGCATGATTACTGGACAAACCATAGTTTTGACTACCTGGACCTTTGCTAGCAAAGTGATGTCTTTGCTTTTTAATCTAGGTTTTTCTAGGTTTGTCATAGTTTTCCTTCCAAGAAGCAAGCATCTTTTAACTTCATGGCTGCAGTCACTGTCTGCAGTGATTTTGGAATCTAAGAAAATAAAATCTGTCACTGCTTCCACTTTTTCCCCTTCTATTTGCTATGAAGTGATGGGACCGGATACTATGATCTTAGTTTTTTGAATGTTGAGTTTTAATCCAACTTTTTCATTCTCCTCTTTCACCCTCATCAAGAAGTTCTTTAGTTTCTCTTCACTTTCTGCCATTAGAGTGGTATCATCTGCATATCTGAAGTTGTTGATATTTCTCCCAGCAATCTTGATTCTACTTGTGGTTTATTCAGCCCAGCATTTTCCATGATGTACTCTGCATTGAAGTTAGATAAGCAGGGTGACAGTATATAGCTCCTTTCCCAATTTGGAACCAGTCTGTTGTTCCATGTAGGGTTCTAACTGTTGCTTCTTGACCCTCATACAGGAGGTCAGGAGACAGGTAAGGTGATCTGGTATTCCTATCTCTTTAAGAATTCTCTACAGTTTGTTGTGATCCACACAGAGGCTTTAGCATAGTCAGTGAAGCAGAAGTAGATATTTTTCTGAATTTCCTTTGCTGTCTCTATGATCCAATGAATGTTGTTAACTTGATCTCTGGTTCCTCTGCCTTTTCTAAACCCAGCTTATACATCTGGAAGTTCTTGATTCATGTACTGTTGAAACCTAACTTGAAGGATTTTGAGCATAACCTTACTAGCATGTGAAATGAGTGCAACTGTGTGGTAGTTTGAACATGCTTTGGCATTGCCTTTCTTTGGGATTGGAATGAAAACTGACCTTTTCCAGTCCTGTGACCACTGCTGAGTTTTCCAAATTTGCTGGCATATTGACTGAAGCACTTTAACAGAATCATCTAGGGATTTAAAATAGCTCAGCTGGAATTCCATCACCTCTACTAGCTTTGTCAAAGTAATGCTTCCTTAGGCGCATTTGACTTTATACTCCAGGCTGTCTGGCTCTAGGTGAGTGATCACACCATCATGGTTTTGCGGGTCACACGACTGAGCGACTGAACTGAACTGAACTGAACTGAAGACCTTTTTTGTATAGTTCTTCTGTGTATTCTTGCCACCTCTTCTTAATCTCTTCTGCTTCTATCAAGTCCTTACCTTTTCTGTTCTTTATCATGCCCATTCTTGCAAGTGTTCCCTTGATATCTGCAATTTTCCTGAAAAGATCTCTAGTCTTTGCCATTCTGCTCTTTTCTTCTACTGCTTTGCATTATTCATTTAAGAAGGTTTTCTTATCTCTCCTTGCTATTCTGTGGAACTCTGCATTTGTTTGGGTATATCTTTCCCTTTCTTCCTTGTTTTTCGCTTCTCTTCAATGGATATAGAATTTCAGTTTTACAAGGTAAAACAGATCTGGAGATCTGTTGTGTCACAAGGCACCGTACAGTGTTTATAAACTTAAAAATGGTTAACGATGGTAAATTTTTTTTCTTTTTTTATGATGAGAAGTTTTATGTGTTTTTATCTCATAAAAAATGTATTCTTTAAAAAAAGAAAATATTGTATATCATTTGGTCATTATAATAACATATTCCTTTTTATAACATTTTTGTAACTTGCTACTAATAAACGAGTTCAATCCTAAAGGAAATAAACCCTGAATATTCACTGGAAGAACTGATGCTGAAGCTCCAGTACTTTGGGCCATCTGATGTGAAGAGCCAACTCATTGGGAAAGACCCTGATTCTGGGAAAGATTGAGGGCAGGGGGAGAAGGGGGCAACAGAGGATGACATGGTTGAATGGCAGTACCAACTCAATGGACATGAGTTTGAGCAAACTCCAGAGATAGTGAAGGACAGGAAAGTCTGGCGTGCCGCAGTTCATGGTTGTAAGAGTCGAACATGACTTAGTGACTGAACAACAATAACTAATATGACAGAAATCTCTTGTTGCTCAAGGAATATTATGGGGCTTCACAGGTTGTGCAGTGGTTCAGAATCCGCCTGCCAGTTCAGGAAAGCGCAAGAGATTCTGATTTGATCCCTGGGTTGGGAAGATTCCCTGGAGTAGGAAAGGACAACCCACTCTAGTATTCTTTTGCCTGGAAAATTCCATGGACAGAGGAGCCTGGTGGGCTACAGTCTGTGGGGTTGCAAAGAGTTGGACATGACTGAGCAACTGATCATACACACAAAGAAATACTATAGAATATACTAACGTGAATTTTAAGCACAAAGATGCAGCTTATTTAGTATAATGAGCAGTACAAGTTGAGTGGAAGACTTTAATGCAAATAGCAACACATGAATATAAACAAAATCCAGCATTCTAAAATAAATACTCTTTTCATACTGTTTCTGAACATTTCCTGGTCCTACTTTTTTCTGTGGAATAATTTTATAAAATTGTTCTATTTGTATATAGACCATTGTGTTGTCTGCTGTTAAAAATCTTTAGTTAATTATTAAAAGCATGTAGAAAAATGGATTGTTGTCGTTTTAATGTTAACACTTCATTGTTTTTTATTAACCTACTGCAGTCAGCTTGGCTGGTACCCTTTGGGCTGACATAGCAGCTGTTTCAGCATATCCATGGTCAGCTAATTCTTCTGTAATTCCAGTTGTGTTTCATTCAGATTTTATTTTCAGTATTAACACTTTTCCTTTCTTTGTTGCACTTTAGTCTTTTTGTCCAGTTTCCTCTTTCAGTTTTTCATTTTTGTAAAATGTCATGAGCATTTATCATGGGAGATAAGGAGGCAGCACAACTATATGCTCTGCTGTCTGTGCCAGAACTGAATAAGAGATGTGACTAATCATTAACAGACTTTGAAAAAAAGAATGTCCAGCTGTTGTCTATATGCTGATTTGTGTACTACTGAAAAACTAGAGTACTATATTCAGTTGGATACAGCTGATGCCAGTAACTGAAATTTGCATTGTGTTGTTGAGAGCTGGTGTTATTTAATTAAACTATAGTAATTAAAATATGTATATGTTGAACCTGTGAAAAGCAAGGACTGTCTAGAAATTACTCTCTTTTCCTGCCCATTCCTAATCCAACTCTAGCATTTTGACTGAGGTCTTTGTGTCTACTTGGTCATCTCATCAATCTCATATTCCAAAGCATGATGGTTTATTTTGTTAATTTTATATGATTATAGCATGGTATTTTTTTTTTTCTTCCCCCTCTCAGGTCATATTCCCAAAGCTTGGATTAGCACTGCCATGGACCTTCGGATAGATGAGTAAGTGTCACATGACAAGTCTAATTTTAATTATCTGAATTGTTTCCATCCTTTTAGTTGTTTGCTACTTTAAATTTAGCCTTTACATGAAGGAAAATTGTATTCAGAGGCTTCCCTGGCAATCCAGTGGTTATGGGTTCATGTTTCCAATGCAGAGGGCATGGGTTCGATCCCTGGTTGGGGAACTAAGATCCCACATGCAGCATGGCCAAAAAAATATTATTAAAAGAATTGTATTCATTTTTGAATGTATATTTATAGTTAACATAATTTAAAATCCCAATGGTATATAAAAGGGTATACAGTGACTCTGTTGGACCCAGTTTCTAGTCACCCAGTTCCTTTCCCCCAAAATAAGCAGTGATAATTCCTTTTTTGTTAGGTATAGCTTTTATATAAGTGGACTTGAGTTCTATAGGCATACCTCTCTTGTTTCTCTCCTCAGTAATCATTCTATGCTATGTTATAGTAGATAAGCACCATACTGTGGTTTTACTCTTAATTTTGCCTGTGAGGAAACCAGATTTGAGTTGTGTCATGTGGCCAGCTGAAGTTCCTAAGTAGCGGTGGAGTAAATAAAGCACTGGGCTTTATTGTTCCAGTTGTTTCCACGTGCACTTTGCATATAGGTAAAGCTTTAATTTTTATTTGGCAAAAAAATACAAACTTCTCTATTACTATTTGTTCTTTTAATTATTGGTTATTCCACCGTGATACTTTTTGTATGATCTTAATTACTACCACTTAAAAAAATAACACTTTCATTGTATTTTTAAAAAATATTTCTTTACTTATTTGACTGTGCCAGGTCTTAGTTGTGGCATGTGAGATCTAGCTCCCTGACCAGGAATCGAACCTGGGCCCCCTGCATTGGGAGCATGGAATCTTAGCCACTGGATCACCAGGGAGGTCCCTTAACTACTACCACTTTTGAGAAGTGAGAATGTTAACATTTATGAATGTTTGAGATACTATGATTTCTGCACTGTAGATTTCATTTCCTAACTTGTAAATGTTTCTTGGTAAAATTTACTATGGTCGTCTGCTTAATCACTAGATATGAAACCAAATGGGCAGGTCACTTATTATGTGAGCCCAGATTTTAAACTTGGTCAAATAGAAAAAGAATGATATTTGATAGAAATTTAACATAATACTTTTTTTCTCTTTTCCCTTAAAAAATGTTCTGCTTCCATGGCAGTGTATGGTATTCTGCTCTTAACGTTGGCCAGGTCCTCAGTAATGTTTATTTAAAAGCAGAAAAAACAATTATTTCCCCCCTTCCCTCTCCCAGCCCCAAGGAGTGTCAAGTACTATGCTGGGCACTCTTAACATAAACTGTTTTAAATCTCCTAAAAGCCCTAAGAGATAGAAGGAAGAGATTATGCCACCATGTGGATGAGGAAACTGAGGGTAGGTTAGGTCAAGTGATTAACAAAATCACAGCATTTACAAACAGCAGAGTCAGAAGTTCCAGTCCTATTTGTTTGTAGAATTATGATGATGTTGCAAATTGAGCTGTTCAAGGTTTTGGTAAGATTGCCTGTGTTCTCTTTATTTAGCATTCTAACAAAGTTTCTTAAATGGTTTTAAAAGTAGAGTTTGTTATTTTTAGATAGAACTTTCTGCCCTTAACTTTTAGGAAACTGTTTATGCATATACAGATGGAGTTGAAATCTGGTCCAGGAGAGGTGCTGATCTTGTTGAACGGTTTTTAAGTATCAGGCTACAAAACAACATGACTAAATTTTACCCAGCCTCCTGGGGAGTCGTCTTCTGTCATAGAAAATGGCATTGAGGATTTGAAATGCCAGGAACTGAGAGCTAGTTTAGGTCTACTCTTTCCTCAAGGCTCCCTTGTGTTCTTTATAAGAAAGTATTAGTGAGAGAACTGTATAGAGTACCAAAGAAGACCACTTTGTCATCATTATTGTTTAGAAACAGGATTTGCTTCTCAGTTTGGGGCCCCAGGTCTCTTAAATGCTTAGATTGTAGTCTTCCCACAGGATTAAGTAGTGATTTCTGTTTTCATAGGCAGTTTCATAGGCCTCTTGACACTGTGAGGGGCCTCTTGAATCTCTCGTTGCTCTACCACGTCTGGCTGTGTGGTGTCTTTGTCCTGATGACTTGGTACGTCTCATGGCTACTCTTCAAAATCTGTGCCACAGAGGTTAGTATTGAGTCTCTGTCAGCACGTCTCTGTTCTGGACCGCAGAGTTTTATTTTTGGTAGCACGCTCAGCAGCATGTTGCTGTGCCCAAAGCCATTTTGTGAAGTTGGGTTTTGGTTTTTTCCTGCGACTTCACAAGAAATGTGTCAGTTATAACCATCATTTAATTATAGTGTTTTTTGTTTTTGTTTTTTCCTGAGGAAAAGTATTAGTATTTATTCTTAATGTTAGAAAACTAAACTGAATGAACAGTTAGTTAAACTCGCTATGAGTTATCTCTAGTGTAATTCTCTTCGGAAAGTTTCCATTTCTCTATTGAGCGTATACTAGATTGGCCTGCATTTTTAATTAATTTTATATGCTATTGATATAGGTACTATTAAAATATTTAAATATAAGGCAATAAAAATATGTATTCTTTGAAGGAAATTTTAGAATTTATATTGAAGAAATGATTTAAAATGAATAGGAATAGCATTGTCTTCATCATTCAAATGTTCGTCTTGGAAAATGAGTGTTTCTGTTTTATTTTACCATTTCTGTAGATTTGTATCCTTCAGTGGCTTCAGAGAATTTTTGTTTCTTAAATTTGTTTCTATTATTGGAAGCCAGGGATCCAGTAATTTTGGGAAAGTAACATTTTAGACAGTAGTGTATTTGAGTATATATAATTTTAATGCTAGCTGTTTTTGTAAGGAACACTAAAGATGTTAAATTTGGTTGTCTTGTCTTCTTTATAATGAATTCCAAATAGTACTAAACATACTGAATGTCATTAGTGCTAATATACTGAATGTAGTTTGTCATGAAAACAAGACATTGCATAGTCTTTATATTTAATTATATTTGATAGGCTCATCTGTTCCCTGTTCAACCACCATTTTCAGAAGATTCAGATGAATGCCTCCCGAAAGTTTTAAACAGCAATCCTCCCCTCATCATAAAGGTATCAGAGCTATGCATTTTGTGTATTTACACAGTCATCTCTAACTTATCTTACGGAATGATCTTTGTATTTAACACATTTATATATTTTTGAAGGTCTAGAATATTCTAATACTGTAAAAAGTATTGTAAAAATCACCTACATGCTACATTGAATGTTATTACTTTTTCCAGCTTTCATTCCAAGTGACTAAAATGCAAATATATATTGCAATGTATATGTATAAGCTAGACTATTTCTATGTTTAGGAGAGATAGAAAAATGTTTCAAGTATGACATATAATGCTATATAATGATATACATTGGTTTTTCAGAAATTCCTCATGGTAGCAAAACAAAACACTTTTTTTAGTCACTGGATTAGGAAATATTTTCATGAGTATCATTGACTATTATGATCATAGAAAGTTTGTTATGATCAAACAGAGAGTACGTAGTTAATGAACTCTCTTAAAGTTTGAATAATGATAATCTGAAACAAATTTTAATCAAAAGTCTAAAGAATTTGTAACATGTTTCTAAATCAACCTAAGTGAAAATAAATTATTTTGATTTTGAAATTTTAAAGTAGAACTATAATATATGTGATCTTGTTAAAAGTTCATAGTACTTAAAAAAGAATGAAAGTAGAACCTAGAGTTTGGATTATACTATAGAAAAGTTGTAAACTAATAAGAAAATGACCCACCGAGGTTCTAATTACCCTTAAATATCAATTATGATTAGTTTATTAGATAAACAAAAATATCAGATACTCATTTGGTTATTTAACAGATCTGTAATTATTGGGCACATGTCAGTCACTGCTAGTTGCTTAGGGTGTAATGATGAATAAGACAAAGCACAACCTACTGGATCAGGCTGATATACAAAATAAGGAAAATTTACTGTGGTAAGTACAACAGGAACCACTTACTCTGCTTGGGACCCAAACAAGAAACCTTCACAGAAGGGATGGTGTCTTGAATGATGAGTGAAGTGGTTTGTCAGGGAACAAAATGAAGATCTATCATAAAGAAGCACAGAGTATGTTGTGTATCTGCTGCATGCTGGGTACTACCTTTGGATGTGGTAGTGAGCAAGGTGTTGTCCCTGCCTCACAGCTTGGTGGCTGGTACCAGGTGAGACAAGTAAGTAGGTACTTAATATAAATTACCATGAGTACAGCGGTTGAGAGCTGTGTGAGTATGTCTTTGTCAGGGAGGCCAGGGAAGTTCCAGGAGGAAGTGACATTCTATGTTTCCCACCACAGGGTGGAAAGGAACACAGTCCTTTCTGTAGTTCCTTGTAGCTGGTGCCCATAGTGCCTGGGGTAGCCTACGGAGGGTAGAGGCAGGAGAGTGAAAGTCTTGAAGGAAAAGGTGTGGTTCTGAAAAGTCTTCCCTTCATGAAAAATCTCAGCTGATTTCCCCTTAGATGTGTAGTGTTGAGCCCCATTCATAAATAAGATTTTATATAGAGGGTAAAAAAATTAAATAATGTGTATTTTCTTTCCTTTCAGTATTTGGCCCTGCAGGACCTGATGTTGCTTTCTCAATATTCTCCTTCACGAAGACAAGAAGTGTTTAGCCTTAGCCAACCAGGTATTGCTAAAAGTAATAGACCTAATAGGAATTGAGTATGTATGTGCAGAAAGCAGTCTACTTAAAATTTTTGCTGAGTGAGATGTATTTATTAAAACATCACACATCAGTGAGTCTGTTAAAGAATCGATTTGAATCTAATACAGCTAAGTGTTCACATTGTTGTGGTTAAAAATTATGTTTCTAGGGAAAGTATTTTTCAACTTTTATGTTATTTCCTTCCGCCCCCCTCTTCCCTTCACCTCAAGAAATTGGAGGTAGGCTGACAGTTTTAGAGCAGAAAGGTACAGTTTAAGAATCCCAGAAGTTTTAATGCTACAAAGGGTCTTAAAAATCAAGTGGTCTGATTCTCTTATGAAGGACCTAAGTCTCAAGAGAGATTAAGTGGCTTAATAAAGTTAATGTCAAGAGTTGGAATTAAGAAATTCTGTCGCTTGACTCAAGTGTGGAGCTCCCTATTCCGGCCATGCTTCTTTGCCTCCCTGTAAAAAAGCAGTGTGAAAAGGAACTAGATTTGATGGTGATCCGTCCAGGGAGGCTCTTGGCAGCTCTGGAGCATTTCTCTATTGTAACTGCCAAGCTCCTCAAGGCTGCAGCTGTGCCAGTAATGCTCTGCCTAGTTGTTAGAAGGAAAACCTTCCAGCCCAGCACCAGCACGGACAGAACCGGGTGGCTTTCTCTCTCTCTAATAAGCTCTTCATTATTTGGCCAAACTTGTCAATTCCCACATTATAAAATAAACCTATAGTTACATGCTACGTGGTAATAAAATAAAATCCCTCTCCTTTTATGTTGTTCAGTCGCCAAGTCATATCTGACTCTCTGCTACCCCATGAACTGTAGCACATCAGGCTTGCCTGTCCTTCACTCTCTCCCTGAGTTTGCTCAAACTCATGTCCTTTGAGTTGGTGATGCCATCTAACCGTCTCATCCTCTGTTGCCCGCTTCTCCTTTTGCCCTAATCTTTCCCAGTATGAAAAACAATCCACTGCTGATGCTGTGAAAATTAACTGTAGCAATTCTTTTCTAGTAGGCTTAGGTTTACTTAAGAATTCCCTATACACTAAATGTTTTCACCAGATATTTAAGTTAACTGTAACAGGGTGGCCTGTTCTTTGCTAAAGGACATATTATTAACTGGGCAGAGAAATAGAGATCAGATTTATGGTTACCAGAGGTGAAGGGTGGAGGAGAGAGAATTAGATGAAGGCAATCAAAAAGCACAAACTCTCAGTTATAAGATAAATAAGTACTAGGGATGTATGTGTAATATGATAAATATAATTAGCACTGCTGTATATTATATATGAAAGATATTGTGTAAATCCTAAGAGTTTTCATCACAAGGAAAATGGTTTTTTTCTATTTAATTTTTATCTGTCAGAGATGATTGATGTTCGCTAAACTTACTGTGATTACCATTTCATGATGTATGGAAGTCAAATCATTAGGCTGTATATACCTTAAACCTGATATAATGCTGTGTGTCAATTATATTTCAAAACTGGAAGAAAAAAATGTAATTGGACCATGAAATAGTTCCTTTGTGGTCCTAAGTTATAGCTGAATAAAACATCCTGGGGCCTATTGTTGAAATATTGTGTTTGTTTTCAGGTTAAGTGGTATTTCTCTTTTGAGCTGTGAATAGAGGGAAAGATTTAAGGAGGGACCTAAGCGAAGAGAGAATGATTTATTTGGCACCCAGGATGGATAAACCAGTTTTCAGTGGATTCCTCTGCTGTTCTGAACACACAGTGAATCACAGTTGATTTTTACATGACAACTATAGGAGATAAAAGGTTTTAGAAATCAAAAGATAGTGAGAAAGGAATTAAGAGTGTAGATCACAGTAGTAGGATAGCAGATTCATAAACCCTGTAAGTATAAAGTATGATCACTATCAAATAATGTGTCACTTCTGTAGATACAGTAGCAAATAGGGGCTCTTTTGCAAATGAAAATGTAAGGAGGCACAGTAGGTCAGCCACAGCAGTTTAAAGGTCACTGGGGGCCATGGGGTGCATCTCATTAGACAGGCTCAGTGTCTTAGTCTTTGGTCCGACCAGTATTGCTAGTGAAGTAACCTGGGTCTGTTTCACTCAAATCGTGTTCCTGTGTTTGGCTTTATTTTAGCAGTCAATTTGAGAGTTCTGTTTGTAGACTTAGGAAAATTATTTCACCCAAATATTTATCGAATTTCTGTTACTAGATGGCTTGAGTATAAATAATGGCTTAATAGTAGAAAAGTGGGCCCCACTACAAAATGTAATAAGCATTTTTCATTGATATTTCTCCCCATTTTGAGAGGATACTATAAGATTATCTTCATTTTAAAAGCTGGTATTTGGACCTCTTAGGTGGACATCCCCACAATTGGACAGCTATTTCAAGAGAGTGTTTGAATCTTTTAAATGATATGACTCAGAAACTTGTGCTCTACCAAGAAGCTGCTGCTACCAATGGGAGAGTGATGTCTTCATCGTACCCAGTGGAAGCTAAGAAATTGAATTCTCCAGGTAAATCCTTATACTACTAAGAGAGGGGAAAGCACTTACATTCTATTTCCTAAGAAGGATAACAGTAGTTAATCTAAGGATTAGATTGTATGTAAGTGTGAAGTATATATTTTTAGGCAGAATTGATCCAATATATGGGATATTGTACTGAACCAAAAAGGCCGCCTGAGTATCATTGTAGATGGTGGTAGTGTTAAAAGGTTAACGCATTTGATCTTTAAACAGCAGACTTCAGTTTAGCCTAAAACAGAGTCAAGTCAATCTTTACAAGCAGTAGTGGATGCTGTTCTGATTGCAGTATCCCAGAGGTAGCAAATTGCTGGAGTGCCAGAGAGAAGCAACTGAAGTGACTCAGTGATTTAGGGATAGGGGTGTCACATTCATTGTTTTAAGGTAGCTAAATGTTCGAAAGATGAAAGCTGAGAGGAAGAAGTAGAGGTGGAGGAACCTATGCTATTTCACAAAACAGCTTAAGTAGGTGATACTTAGGAATGTAAGACTGAGGAAAAGACTTAATGTTCTGATGCCTTGGGAGCCAGGCATTTAAAGAAAATGGGCAGAACTAGCTGGGTGAGGACCATGGTACACTTGGGGGCATAGGCTTCATCTGAAATGGAAAACTATGGGTTAGCTTTGATCCATGGTTCCCAGGTGAGAATTTGGGCCCAATATCTGAACTTCTGATACTGGAGGTTTGTAACATTGTACAGGAGGCAGTTACCAAAACCATCCCCGAGAAGAAGAAATGTAAAAATGCAAAATGATTGTCTGAGGAGGCCTTACAGATAACTGAGAAAAGAGAAGCAAAAGGCAAAGGAGAAAAGGAAAGAAATACCCTTCTGAATGCAGAGTTCCACAGAATAGCAAAGAGAGGTAAGAAAACTTTCCTAAGTCAACAGTGCAAAGAAATACAGGAAAACAGTAGAATGGGAAAGACTAGAGATCTCTTCAGGAAAATTGCAGATATCAAAGGAACATTTCATGCAAGGATGGGCATGATCAAAGACAGAAGTGGTATGGACCTAACAGAAGCAGAAGATATTAAGACAAGGTGGCAAGAATATACAGAAGAACTATAAAAAAAAAAATCTTAACAGCCCAGATAACTGTGATGGTGTAATTACTCATCTAGAGCCAAAGTCAAGTGGGCCATAGGAGGTGATGGGATTCCAGCTGAGCTATTTCAAATCCTGAAAGATGATGCTGTGAAAGTGCTGCACTCAATATGCCCGCACATTTGGAAACTCAGCAGTGGCCACAGGACTGGAAAAGGTCAGTTTTCATTCCAATCCCAAAGAAAGAATGCCAGAGAATGTTCAAACTATCGCACAATTGTACTCATTTCACATGCTAGCAAGGTAATACTCAAAATCCTTCAAGCTAGGCTTCAACAGTATGTGAATCAAGAACTTCCAGATACACAAGTTGGGTTTAGAAAAGGCAGAGGAACCAGAGATCAAATTGCCAAGATCTGCTGGATCACAGAAAAAGCATGAGAATTCCAGAAAAACATCTACTTCTGCTTCATTGACTATTCTAAAGCCTTTGACTGTGTGGATCACAACAAACTGTGGAAAATTCTTAAAGAGATGGGAATACCGGACCACCTTACCTGTCTCCTGAGAAATCTGGATGTGGGTCAAGAAGCAGCAGTTAGAACCAGGAACAACAGACTGGTTCCAAATTGGGAAAGGAGTACGTCAAGGCTGTATATTGTCACCCTGCTTATTTAACTTATATGCAGAGTACATAATGTGAAATGCCAGTCTGGATAAAGCATAAGCTGGAATCAGGATTGCCAGGAGAAATATCAATAACCTCAGATATGCTGATGACACCACCCTTATGGCAGAAAGTGAAGAGGAATTAAAGAGCCACTTGATGAAGGTGAAAGAGGAGAGTGAAAAAGCTGGCTTAAAACTCAGCATTCAAAAAACTAAGATCATGGCATCCGGTCCCATCACTTCATGGCAAATAGATGGGGAAACAATGGTAACAGTGACGGACTTTATTTTCTTGGGCTCCAGAATCACTGCAGATGGTGACTGCAGCCATGAAATTAAAAGACACTTGCTCCTTGGAAGAAAAGCTATGACAAACATAGCATATTAAAAGCAGAGACATTACTTTGCTGACAAAGGTCCTTATAGTCAAAGCTATTTTCCAGTAGTCATGTATAGATGTGAGAGTTGAACCATAAAGAAGGCTGAGCGCTGAAGAATTGATGCTTTCGAACTGTGGTGTTGGAGAAGAGTCTTGAGAGTCCTTTAGACAGCATGGAGATCAAACCAGTCAATCCTAAAGGAAATCAATCCTGAATATCCATTGGAAGGACTGATGCTGAAGCTCCAATACTTTGGCTAGCTGATTTGAAGAGCCGACTCATTGGAAAAGACGCTGATGCTGGGAAAAATTGAAGACAGGAGGAGAAGGGGACAACAGAGGATGAGATGGTTGGATGGCATCACCAACTCGATGGTCACGTGTTTGAGCAAATTCCAGGAGATGGTGATGGACTGGTGTACTGCAGTCCATGGGGTCGCAAAGAGTTAGATAGGACTGAGTGACTGAACAACAACAACAGTCTGAACTTCTGGTCTTTTTCTTTTTTTCTTTTAAAGAGACAGCTGAAGAAGTTTTGGGGGAAATCTACCACTTTTTAAACATTGACAACTAATCTTGATATGTAAAAAAATCACAATATGGGCCAAAGGAAACATATCTCTGATTTTGATTTCATTATTCTGCTGGCTTCATAGACCACAAACAAAGAGATTGCAAAAGAAAAGTGATTTAGATAAGTTCATGAAGGTCAGGTTTTAAAAGATTCTACTGTGTTTCAGATGTTGTCAACATTCAGATTAGCATTTATTTATTCAACAAGTATTTATTGAATGACTGCCACGTACCAAGCACTACCAGAGAATCAAAGATGCAGAAACATTCTTGGGCCTGACCTTTCAGTGGGAGGCACACAAACAATGACAAGACAGTGTAACTATTA
Organism: Bos indicus x Bos taurus; assembly: GCF_003369695.1. NCBI lineage: Eukaryota > Metazoa > Chordata > Mammalia > Artiodactyla > Bovidae > Bos > Bos indicus x Bos taurus. The sequence continues at coordinate 92,558,234 of NC_040078.1, forward strand.
AAAAGAAGTCTGAATGAGCAGGATGATGCTTGATAATGGAAGGAGGAGTTTAAAGTTGGTCCTGTAAAGATGTGGAGCCATTAGAGAATTTGAATAGTTATAGTTTTATTAAATTAGCATTTTAGAAAGATCATTGTAGTTCTGAGTTGGGGGGATCCTGGGTCTGAGCAAATATGGATTAGTCATTTCTTTACATTGTTGTCATATCCCATCAGTCAGAATTTGCCTTTAGTTTGAGGAATAATTACAAAACTTGAAAGCACTGATCCTGGGACTTCCTTGGTGGTCCAGTACTAGGACTGTGCTCCCAATTCAGGGGGCCCAGGTTCAGTCCCTGGTGGGGAAGTAGATCCCACATGTTGCAATGGAGGTCAAAGATCCTGAGTGTGGGAACTGAGACTTGGCGAAGTCAAATGAATAAATAGAATTAAAAATATTAAAAAACAAAAAACCCCACCAGTTTTAATTTTTAAATTGAATCTTTAGCTATTTCTTATTGTCGTTTACCCTTAAAAAGTCATGTAGTGAAAATTTGTTCTTATAAATGTTTAGTGTCTTATGCCAGTTTTATTAAAAAGATAGAATACTAGTATAATTTATTGTCTTTGTGCTTTGTGCTGGAGTGGCAGAAAGATATTATTTTTGTACAAGAGACTGTATAATTGGTAGAGTTATAAGATAATTTTTGAAGAAGCTGTTTACAGAACAGATGTGTAGAAATCCTAGACAAGTTAATCACTGGTGTGACTTTTGTTAACTTTAAAGAACTCTGGGGAAAATGGGATAAGGTTAGTGCTCTGTACATTTTCACACTATAGATTTGATTTAGCCAAGTAATGGTTACAGTCCAAGTAATGGTTACAGTAAGAATATACAGTAACCCAGGGCATATACTAATGCAATAAAGTTGTTGCCATTTAAAAATAAAATATAAAATATAAGTTCATTCAGTGCAGCTTAGAGTTGGAGAAATTGACCTGGAAGATGAAGATATCTGTTTAGGGTAAAAAACCAAGAGAGGCTGAACCAGTCTGACAGAAAAAGATGTATAAAGCTCCTTAAGTGGTCACCAAGTTGCAGTAGTAAAATCTAGGTGTTGAAATTGTAAACCTAGGTGGAAACAATCTACTGAGCCTTGGTTAAATGAGTTAAGCAAAGAATTGAGGTGTGTAGAATTTGAGAACCTCCACTCTGGCCTACTTCGATCAGATTGCCTCTTCTCAGCACTGGATCTGTTCTTTTACAGAAGAAACTGCGTTTCAGACCCCCAAATCTAGCCAGATGCCTCGGCCTTCAATGCCATCATTAATTAAGACATCACTGTTCTCCTCAAAATTATCTACTCCTGATGTTGCAAGTCCCCTGGGCACTCCATTTGGCTCTAGTGTAGTGAACCGGATGGCTGGAATTTTTGATGTAAACACAAGCTATGGGTCACCTCAGAGTCCTCAGCTCACAAGAAGAGGGCCAAGATTATGGACTTCAGCTTCTGGTGAGGACCGTTTATTTTCTAAAATTTGAAATGTCATAGTTGCAGAGAATCATATAGCCTAAGTTTTTGCCTTCTTGGTGTTTTGGTTTTTTTTTGTAGATCAGCAAATGACTGAATTTTCTAATCCTTCTCCATCTACCTCTATTAGTGCTGAGGGTAAGACAGTGAGACAGCCCAACGTGATTTATTCATGGATTCAGAATAAACGTGAACAGGTAGGATGACACGGGTAGAGAGAGGGTTTGTATTTACATATAGCTGTGATTCATGGGGTCGCAAAGAGTCGGACACGACTGAGCGACTGATCTGATCTGATCTGATAGCATTGAGAACATCAAGGATCTCATATAAATAAGCCATCAGGAATAAATAAAACTTTGGGGATGCTTCATATATCAAATTGACCCATATGAAATTACTAGTATTTGGTTTTGAGTTATACAAATTACAAGTTCATACGGCTTAACCTAATGCAGTCAGTGCCTTTTATCTATGAATTCTTTCATTTAAGAGATATTTATTGATTTCTTCATATATACTGGGTGTGTTTTTAGATACTGGGAAAACAGCAAACAAAAGTCCCTGACTGTATGTTTACGTTGCTGGGAGAAATATCAATAACCTCAGATATGCAGATGACACCACCCTTATGGCAGAAAGTGAAGAGGAACTAAAAAGCCTCTGATGAAAGTGAAGGAGGAGAGTGAAAAAGTTGGCTTAAAGCTCAGCATTCAGAAAACTAAGATCATGACATCTGGTCCCATCACTTCATGGGAAATAGATGGGGAAACAGTGGAAACAGTGTCAGACTTTAATTTTTTGGGCTCCAGAATCACTGCAGATGGTGATTGCAGCCATGAAATTAAAAGATGCTTACTCCTTGGAAGGAAAGTTATGACCAACCTAGATAGCATATTGAAAAGCAGAGATATTACTTTGCCAACAAAGGTCCGCCTAGTCAAGGCTATGGTTTTTCCAGTAGTCATGTATGGATGTGAGAGTTGGACTGTGAAGAAAGCTGAGCGCCGAAGAATTGATGCTTTTGAACTGTGGTGTTGGAGAAGACTCTTGAGAGTCCCTTGGACTGCAAGCAGATCCAACCAGTCTATCCTAAAGGAGATCAGTCCTGGGTGTTCATTGGAAGGACTGATGCTGAAGCTGAAACTCCAATACTTTGGCCACCTCATGCAAAGAGTTGACTCATTGGAAAAGACTCTGATGCTGGGAGGGATTGGGGGCAGGAGGAGAAGGGGACGACAGAGGATGAGATGGCCGGATGGCATCACCAACTCAATGGACATGGGTTTGGGTAGACTCCGGGAGTTGGTGATGGACAGGGAGGCCTGGCATGCTGCGATTCATGGGGTCGCAAAGAGTCAGACACGACTGAGTGACTGAATGAACTGAACTGAGGGCAGATAGCTGAGCGAGCACGTGTATTATAGTTCTGGGTGGTGAGATGAGGTAGCAGGCACCTGGAACAGCTTGTCAGGCTCATTAGCTGTTGTAAAGACTGAAATTTTCTTTGAATGAGATGGATGACTACTGCATGGTTTTACCCGCAAGAATGACATGATGTAACCTTACATTTTGAAAGTACTGCTGTGTTGAGACTAGATCCTCAGGGGGCAGGAGTGGAAGCAGAGAGACAGTAGTAAAGCTGTTAAAGTAATCTGGTGACTTGATGACGGTATCTGGATAATGATATCTGTGACCTGAGTGATGGTGGTGGAGACTGTAAAATGTGATCAAAGTCGGGGTGTATTTTGAAGATAGGTATGATAGGATTTGCTTATGGTTTAGTTGTGGTGTGAAAGAATCAGTGTTGATTGTGAAGCTTTTGGCCCAAGGATCTGAAACAATGTAGTTGCAGTTTATTGAGTTGCAACTTTCTGATGATTCTGGAAAAGAGATTTGATAGAGACGAGGTAGGGAAATCATGAGTCTGATTTTAGACATAGCAATTTTGAGATACTAGACAATCCAGTGATATAAGATATTAGACATGTATCTGAAATCTAGGGGAAAGTCCAGGTTAGGATTGAAATTTTGGAAGTCATCAGAGCATGAAAGCCATGAGACTCCATGAAAATTATTGGAGAGTGTAGATATAGAAGAAAAGAGATGCAAGAACTGGAACCGTTTGATGACAATGTCTGGGAGATGAGGAATAGCAAAGGAGACCGAGCATCATTAAGGTGAGAAAGAACCAAGAAAAGGGTGTTTCAGACAGAAGTGTCAGATGCTGCTGAAAAGAAAACATGCTGCTATGTCTGAAAAGAAGCATGAGGTTCAAACTAAAAATGAACTGGTGTGCTAGGAATATAGAAGTCATTGAGTCCTTGACGAGAGCTATTGGGTGGAGTAGTGGCAACAAATACCTGACTGGCATGGGTCCCAGAGAGGCTGGGAGAGGAATTGGAAGACACAGAGAAGCTACATCTTTCAAGGAGATTGACTGTAAGGGGACCAGAGAAATGGGCTAATAGCTGGGGGAAGTTGAGAGGTCAGGGAAGGGTTTTATTTCTTCAGATGGGAGAAGTAAGAACATGTTTGTTGATAGAATGCTCAGTTAATAGAGAGGGCAGATCTGAAGGCATTTTACAAAACGTCAGCATCACCTGTGGCTCCCTGTGTGTAAGTACTGCTGTGTCATGAATTCACTTTCAGCTCAGTTGGGTTATGTAGCTTTTAACTTAATACTAAGAAAATTATTTTCCTTGTAAGTATCAACTAGTAGAAAACTACTTCTGTCTTAAGATCTATTTCTTTTTTTTTTTTGGTAGATGAAACATGCTCTTTTTTTGGCATTAATATTAAGAGGTTAAAGGGTAGGACAGTTGTAGAGAATTGAGAAAGAATATGGTTTTAGGAAATGTCACCAGAACTACTTTTTGATTATGACAGGGCTCTCATTTGAAGGCTAGACCTGTGTACATGGGAGTGCAGTTTAGATTAGATGGCCTGTCTTGGTTATCCAATTTATAGTACAAAGGTATTTACTTACGTGGTTTACTTTACCTTTCTTTGTAAAGTGTGATGTGTTTCATTTAAGTTAGTGTCCGGAAGAACCTGGAAATGTGTAATATTATATTTGAGTAGCATTGAACTGTTCATGTGATAATTCTTCCCTTTTTTTCCGTCTCAGGTTAAGAATTTCTTATCAAAACGAGTGCTGATAATGTATTTTTTCAGTAAGGTAAGAATATGTAGTTATAACATTGGGAGTGGGGGGAGGGAAAACAAAATAAGAAATGAAGTAGCAAATAGGATTAGACTTTTCAATATTTAGTTTGATCCTAGCAAGCCAAACAGCTTGGCATCATGCTTCACTAAACCTCCCTTTAAACAGTACCTGACCTAGACAGGCATCTCCATCAGTGACTTCCCGAGGCTGGGCTCTAGTGGCCTTCTGGGTCTCTTGGCTGCAGGCAGCTTTGTGCCAAGATGTGGCCCCTTCCTGCAAAGTGAGCAAATCCGTGGCTATCCTTCATGGCTCATTGTCCTGCTGACATCATTGTGGCCAGTTTGGTGTTCAGAAGAGAGATAACTGAGTTAGACTGCAGGTGTTAAACTGGTGTTGGATTAAAGTTGTAATTTAGGCCACAAACTAAATGACTTTCCAGCTTGTCTGTCAGCTGCCCCAGCTGCTGTAGGAGAGTAAATCTCAGAGGTAAAAGCTAAAGATTCATTCCTGTTTTCACTGCTACAGCTGTTGTGTGTCAGTTAATCCTTTGATGAGGAAAACCTTTGCCCATGTGTAGGGGAAAGAATTTTTGTTTTAATTATTTTAATCTAGCTTCTCTGTTTTTGCAGATACTGCATTATTAATTAATAGTGCACTCGTATTAATGCCTTGAAGTGAAAGTCTGTATTGGCAAACATTCCTCATTTTGTTCTTTGAGGATCCTACTCTGGTGGGGAGAGAGATCTGAGTAACTCTGGTAGAATATAGATACATACACAAAGAATCCTTTCAAGTTCTTGAAACTTTTTTCACTGTGATAGCAGGGAATATCCATGCAACTAGCAAGAATGTTTGCCAGAAATTATCTGTAGGCTCTCCATTAGAGCCCTGGGAAAACCATCAGACCCCTGAGAAAGGTGTCTCATCTTCTGCCAAGAGAAAGAGGAGTTGTCTGAAGTTTTAATTCAGAGCGTTGTTTCAGAAGGATGGGAAGAAAACTTAGCTTTTGTCTTTTGTGTGCCATGCTCCTTTCACTTGCTAAGTTGTGTCCGACTCTTTGCCACCCTCATGGATTGCAGCATGCCAGGCTTCCGTATCCTTCACTTTCTTCCGGAGTTTGCTCAAATTCATCCATTGAGTTGGTGATGCCATCCAACCATCTCATCCTCTGTCACACACTTCTCCTCCTGCCCTCAATCTTTCCCAGCATCAGGGTCTTTACCAGTGAGTTGACTCTTCGCATCAGGTGGCCAAAGTATTGGAGCTTCAACATCAGTCCTTCCAGTGAATATTCAGGGTTGATTTCCTTTAGGACTGACTGGTTTGATCTCCTTGCTATCTAAGGGACTCTCAAGAGTCTTCTCTAGTACCACAATTTCAAAAGCATCAATTCTTTGATGCTCAGCCTTCTTCATGGTCTAGCTCTGACATCTGTACACGACTACTGGGAAAACTGTCCCCTCATTTAATTCTGACAGCATTCCTGTGAGGTGTCTTTTTGGCCTCATTTTACAGAGAAGGAAGCTTGAGGCTTAGAGGGGTCAGGTAGGTAGCCTGAGGGCACATAGCAAGTAAGTGGCAGAGCAGAAGCTGAACGAGATCTCCTTTTTCCTTGGAAGTGAATGCTACTTTAGATTCTGATTTTGCAGGTGGATCTGTGTGATAAGGAGTTGTAGACACCGCTGCTTAACTTTGGGAAATCTAACTTGCTATTGTTGTGAATGGGCTTCATTGGCTGTATTACGATAGCCACTTACACAGGCCAATTGTTCCATATCACAATACCTTGCTGTATTAAAGACTGTTGGGTGGTTTTTCTTTGTAGTGGGGTTGAAGGTAGACACTTTAGGAGAGGTAGTATGTACTTACTTAGGCAGTACTTTTTTTCTTTTTTTTTAAAGCATTCGTAACCATTCTCTTTGGGCTTCCTTGGGGGCTCAGTGGTACAGAATCTGCCTGCAATGCAGAAGAGGTGGGTTCAATCCGTTGGAGAAGGAAATGGCAACCCACTCCAGTATTCTTGCCTAGAAAATCCCATGGACAGAGGAGCCTGGTGGGCTACACTCCCTGGAGTCACAAAGAGTTGGACACGACTGAATAACTAAGCATGCATGCAACCATTCTCTTGAATGATCTCTATGTTAATCCTCTGAGGTGGGTTGAGGGAACATAACTTATTTTAAATGAGAAACTGAGGTACATAGAGATTTAGATACTTGGCCGGGGTCACACAGTAAGTTGTAGCAGAGTGCTTTATTGCAGTTAAATCAAAATGTGTAAGAATTTCAGGTCTTAGCTCTTAAGAGGCAGCTGTGAATTTTTTATTATTTTAGTCTACATGGTTGATTAGATGAAATGATAATTTCTGGGCAACTGACTTAAATGTTTTTGTCGTCTTTCAGCACCCAGAGGCCTCCATTCAGGCTGTGTTTTCAGATGCCCAAATGCATATTTGGGCATTAGAAGGTAAGTAGTCTCAGTGAGCTGCAACAATGATTTATTTATTCATTAAATATTGAGGTATTTAATGAAAGATCAGTTCTGGACTTTGATCTCAATCTTTGAATTTTCAGATACATTTTATGTGTTTGTTTTATATAGATAAACTTTTCTTATTTAGGTTTATTTCAATTTAGAGCTTTTCCTTGTATATAAGTGGAGAAACTGAGCCTGGGGTTCTTGCGTCTCTCTCTACTTCAAAAAAATTGCAATTAATAGATTGTTTTTTAACCATCGCCTTATGTTGGTGTAACTTGCTTAATATATTTAAACATATTTAGCTTAGGTTTAGTTGTTAAAAAACTATTTCTTTTCATCTTACAGATACTACCTTCTCAATGTTTAGATGATACTTCCTCAGAGGGGCCTTTCCTGACCACCCTATGAAAAGTATCCTTACTTTGTCCCCTTATCAGGCTTTGTTTTCTTAGCCTTTATCACTGCCAAACACAGTATTATTTAAAAGAACTTTTTTCTATTAGAACATAAGTCAGATTCATCTTATTTAAGACTATTGCAGTGAGTACCTTTTCCATCCCTTTTGCCTCTTTTTCTATTCTATTACTCCCTTTTTTATTTAGACTTCTATACATTCAGAATATTAATTCATCCTCAGATAGATGTATTGCAAGTGGATTTGCCTAATTTTGATTCACTTTTAACTTGTTTCTTCTTTTCCCCTCGAGGTTTGTCTCACTTAGTAGCAGCATCGTTTACAGAAGATAGATTTGGCGTAGTCCAGACCACACTACCAGCTATTCTTAATACTTTGTTGACGCTGCAAGAGGTAGGCAATATATGGGTTGGGCGGAAGTAGAGGTCCTGTCTTCTCCCCCGCCTAGCCTTTTCTGTTTGTTTCTTACATTTCACATTGAGTAACGAAAAACATGTTGGAAGTCAAAACAATGGTACTGTTCTCACCGTCAGGTACTTACAGTCTAAGACAGACTAGGAAGACAGACTTTTAATTCATTTGTAAGTGTTAATTTTATTGTAACAGAGAAGGTATATTAAACCTGTAGGACATACCTCTGGTATTAATCAGATTATTTAGGATATTGGAATTCTGTTCATTACTATAGGTTTGCATCCTTACATAATTTGTAGCTCCTGAAAGTGACCTGTAGTTAAGTTACTTGTGTAAATAAGAAGTTACTTATCGACTAGAGGCTTAAGAAGATAGAGCTGGGACCAGTGGATTCCTGCTACGAGGCTGGGTGCATCGTTTTAAACTAACAGGTCTGTTTAGTCCTAGGCTTAAAGGAAGAAAAATAAAACATATGCTTCTTGTTTTTCATTAGGCTGCCTTTCCTGACTTCCTGTTGGGTGATATGTTTTCACTGCCTTGTATTATTAGTTCTGTGTTAGATGAGGTGTATAAACACTAAGGGCCGGGGGCATTTAAAGGTAGGGGCTTGGGTGTACAGGTTTTCTGGAGAAAGTATTTCTGAACTGGGTTTGAAGGATAACAACTGGTGCATCTTTGGGTCTTGGGAAGCAATTTAAGATATGAGAGAAAACAAGCTTCGCTCTTCCTTTCTTCAAATCTCAATTCATTTTACCTCTTAGAATGTCTTACCCTTCAGAACCAGTGATTTTTTTCCTTCACTTTGTCCTCTTTGTGCCTACTTTCTCATGTATGTTATTTGAGACATGTATATACCCGTGGATAGCTTTATTATTTGGGTTCACTTCCCAACTACCTTACTGTAAAGAAAGAATTTTCTACTATTTCCACAACTTCTACTGTTTGGCTTATCTAACCACACATTAGGGTAACCATGATTATGGGTGTATCTTTGGTATTCATAGCATAGCTTTTTTTTTTTTAATCACTCTGGTTGTATAGTTTAAAATAAAACAACAGTACAATGTTCCCTAGTCTACAGAGTGATTTCATATCATCATTTTTTTGAACTTCAAGTCTACCTTGTGAAGTAAAGTGGAGATGTTTCGGCCCTGTCTTACACATGAAAGGGGCTTGGTAGTGCAGTGGCTTACCTCAGATCTCACACACATCTTAGTGGCAGAGCTGGGACGTGATGTGATCTCACTGCAGGCATTAGCAGTGGAGTAGACCTCAGGGAAAGCTGCAGATCCAGTCTCCGAACTTGTCTACTGTCTTCTGCTGGACTTTTATTTTACATAGGGTTCTCTTCAGAGAGAATGGCTCTACTTTTAGAACTGTAACTTTCAAACTTTTTAGACTATGATATGTAGTACATTAGACTCAGAATATAGAGGTGGGATGTGTGTGTGTGTAACAAATAAAAGATGCTTACAACAGTGCTTACCTTTTATTTTGTGCTTCATTCTAATGTTTTCCATTCTGTTTCATTTTTTAAAAAATGCTGGTTGAAACAGTTGATTTCACAAAGATCACAGTGCCCTAGAGGTATTCTGCACCAAAATTACTTTCTTCTCATCTCTTCACTATCAAAACTCGTAATTCTTCATAGTTGATTATGGCTAGGCATGATAAGGAAAGCAAATTTGTTTATTTGGTTGTAGTCATTCTTACTTTTGATTAGGAAGGTATGGAGCTGAATGGAAAGTACTTTTGAGGAGCAGAGGAGAAAGAGGCAAAGGTATATTTTTGAGAGTTTGGGAAGCGGTAAATGGAACAAAAACCCCTCTTTGTGCGAGGCTTGTGGCATCTCTTCTCCCCAAGACAACATCACAGTCACCCTTTCGGTCATGCTCTACAGTCATCAGATTTTGCAAACCACCTTGCAGTCTTTCTACCCCATATCCCAAGATGGAGCGTCGTGAGGGAGTCAGTGTCCACATGGATATTTATCCCACACTTTGACTTTCTCACTTTATTTACTTTTTTAGAACTTTTTACTTTGTTTGGGGAATAGCTGATTAACAATGCTGTGCTAGTTTCAGGTGAACAGCACAGGGACTCGGCCAGACATGTGCATGTATCCATTCTCCCCGACTCCCCTCCCATCCAGGCTGCCACACAACACTGAGCAGAGTTCCATGTGCTATACAGTAGGTCCTTGTTGGTTATCCATTTTAACTATAGCAGTGTGTACATGTCCACCCCAAACTCCCTAATTCTCCCTTCCCCTTCCCCTTCTCTTTGGGCAACCATAAGCTCATTTTCAAAGTCTCCTGAGTCTCTTTTGTAAGTAAGTTCATTTGTATCATTTCATTTTAGATTCCACACATAAGGGATGTCATATGGTATTTCTTCTCTTTCTGACTTATTTCACTCAATAAGTAAGTCTCTAGGTCCATCCATATTGCCACAAATGGCATTATTTCATTCTTTTTAATGGCTCAGTGATGTGTACATCATCTTTATCCATTCCTCTGTCAGTGAACATTTAGGTTGCTTCCATGTCTTGACTGTTGTAAAGAGTGCTGCAATGAACACTGGGGTGCATGTGTCTTTTCGGACCGTGTTATTCTCCGGATATGTGTCCAGGAGTGGGATTGCAGGGTCATATGGTAGTTCTAGTTTTAGTTTTTTAAGGAATCTCCATACGGTTCTCCAGAGTGGCTATACCAATTTATGTTCTCACCTACAGTTAGGAGGGTTCCCGTTTTTCCACACCCTTTCCAGCATTTAATGTTTGTGGATTTTTGATGATAGCCACTGTGACTGGTGTGAGGTGGTATCTCACTGTAGTTTTGATTTGCGTTTCTCTAATAATTAGCCGGATTGAACATCTTTTCATGTACCTCTTGCCCATCTGTATGTCTTCTTTGAAGAAATGTCTATTTAGGTCTTCTGCCCATTTTTTGAGTGGGTTGTTTGTTTTGATGCTGTTAAGCATCATGAGCTGTTTGTAAATTTTGGAGACTAATCCCTTATTGGTCTCATCATTTGGAAATGTTTTCTCCCAATCTGTGGATTGTCTTTAATTTTGTTTATTGTTTCTTTTGCTGTGCAAAAGCTTTTTAGTTTAAGTACGTCTCATTTATTTATTTTTGTTTATATTTCCATTATTCTGGGAGACAGACTGAAAAAATATTGCTGCGATTTATGTCAGAGTGTTCTGTCGCCATTCTTTCACACACTCATCAGTCTCAGCCTTTGACTGTCAGCCAGGCTTCATCGGCCTGTGTATTCTCCACTTGCAAAGCTTAAAAGTCCAGGATTCTAGCCTCTAAGCCAGAGTCCTTGAATGTTTTTGTGCCAGAGATCCCTTTAGCAGTCTGATGAGGCCCATGGACATTTTCCCAGAATAATGGGAAAAATAAATACATAAAATATAAAGCCTTTCAGATTAGAAAGGAAATCAGTTATATTAGAAGATAATTTTGAAAGTATTAAGTTTGTGATACATTAATACATTAAACAACAAGGTCTATCAGTGGGTCTAATAGAGAAGGAAATGGCAACCCACTCCAGTATTCTTGCCTGGAGAATTCTGTGGACAGAGGAGCCTGTCAGGCTATAGTCCATGGGGTCACAAAGGGTCAGACACGACTGAGTGAGTGAGCATCAGTGGGTCTAACTCATCATTTTGAAGTAATGATAAGATGAATGGTGTTTAAAGATAATTACACTAGTGTGATGAAAATATTGATGATTTCTGTTGGTGGCAAACTTAGAGGAACTACTAATGCTATTGTGATTTACTGTTTCATAATTGAAATAATTGCTAAATTTTAATTAGAGCTTAGTAAAGATAAACATGTCATTTTTAGCCCAAAATTCATGGCCCCTGAATCCTATCCATAGATCTGTGGGCTATATAAGAGCCCCTGTCTCCCCCATGCACAGCCTTTTATGCCTTTGCTTCTTCTGTACACTCTCTTTGTCTTTGCTGATATTTTCACTTCGTTTTTCAGCTCCCCCCTAGCTACACATACGTTGTTCCTTATCCAGGTTACACCTTATAATCTTTCACTTCAGCCGTTTTGTTACCAGTTTCCTCACCTCCTAGTTGCCAGGTCCTTCAGTTGCACCCACCTGGCAAAACTCTAAGGGATCAATCCCATGTTCACCGCCTACCCTTTCTCTTGCCCATCCCTCCTACTTCAGCCTCACTTCAGGCTCTCGGCATTCTTGACCTGAATTGTTACTATGGCCTTTTGCTCCCGGGACTTAACAGGGACCCTGCATTCTGACTTCGGCCACTGTCCGGTTGTCCCCATAAGCCCTCTAGACTCATAACCACCACGGACTATTCTGTTTCCTTCACCCCTGCCCCAAGTATATTTTATTTTCTTAACCTAACTAACTCTGTACGTGATGCCTCTTCTCTCTTTCTTTGCATAGAACACATTTTTCTCGTTTTCTCTGGCTCTGCCTGTAACCCCCATTTCATCATTTTATTACACTGCATTTCCATTATCTGTTTACTTTTATCGTCTCTAGTCAGAGTAGGGGGCTTCCCCGGTGGCTCAACTGGTAAAGAATCTGCCTGCAATGCAGGAGACCGGGTTTGATTCCTGGGTCAGGACGATTCCCCTGGAGAAGGAAATGGCAACCCACTCCAGTATTTTTGCCTGGAGAATTCCATGGATAGAGGAGGCTGATGTATATATAGTCCATGGGGTTGCAACGAGTCAGACACGAGTAGAGTCACGGACCTTGTCTTATTTCTGTATTCCTAGCATCTGACCTGGTACCTGGCAAATAATAGGTACTTATTTATTAAATGCTTGTTGGATGACTGCTGGATAGCTTCATGGTAGGTTTGATGGGTGAAGGCTTCTGTTCTGGGGCCTGAATTAAATGACAGTTCTGATGTGAGTTAATTATAATAGTCACAAACCCCTTCATTTTGTAAGACAGGGATGTCATGTGACTCATATGAGTCCTGTTGTATGTTTTTGGCTTTATATTCTTTGATGTAGAGGGGATTCTTGTTCTTAATAACAAAAATAAGTTCTAAATATCTCTGTAATTTAAGGCAAGTTATAAAATACAGGCTTCTGGATCTACTGAGGAACAGTTGTGTGTGGGGCTTCCCAGTTGACTCAGTGATAAAGGATCTGCCTGCAATGCAGGAGACTCAGGTTTGATCCCTGGGTTGGGAAGATCCCCTGGAGTAGCAGATAGAAACCCACTCCAATATTCTTGCCTGGAAGATTCCCTGGACAGAGGAGCTGGGTGGGCTACAGTCCATAGGGTTGGAAAGAGTTGGACACAGCTGAGCACACACACAAACACAAGGAACAGTTATATGGAACTGTCTTGTTCTTTTGCTTTACTTTTCACTGTCAATCACTTCAGCCATTTTACTGAATCATTAAAGACAAAATATGAAAGAAAAGGGGAAGCCTTTCATTCTTCAAACCATTCAGAGGGCAAGGAGTGGAGGGATGGGTATCCTAGGACAGTTGTTCCTAATAATAGTGAGCCAAGCCATCCTGGGAGATCCAAATATTACATTGGGTTCATGAATCCATACATGCATTGCTGTCATCTGAATAATTAATGTTTGTCTGACATAGTTACCACTATTTTTTAGAAGTTTCTATATACTGTTTTGGTTAATTGAAGTACATAGTCATTTAAAAGCATTATTGAGTTTATGGAATTATTTCCTACATTAGTGGATGGAGAACAGTTACTGTCCCATGGAATTCCACTAGATAGCTATCTATCTGTCTAAGTGTGTGTGTGTGTATATATAGTCTTTAAAAAGGATCCTTATATGTAAAAGGTTGGGGACCAAAATGGTAGAATGGTTTAATTAAAAAAAATTTTTTTTAATTGTGTTAAAATACACATATAAAATTTAAAATACACAACATTTTAGCTATCTTTTTGTGTATAGTTCTGTGTCATTAAGTACAATCACATTGTTTAACCGTCAGTCACTTTTTCATTTTTGAAAGTATGTTTTAAACTTTTGAGAAAGCCTTCTAGTCTTTGAAGAGTCACTGTCACCTTGATATAGGATATCAGCTCTATCTATTATATTTTTTGCCTTATCACCCTAAGGCCAAATTTCGATATACTTGGAAATTCGAAGTTGACCTTTATACTGTTCATATATTCAATAAATACTAATTATCAAACAGTTCAGCGTGTGCTGAGATACAGAATAAGAAAAGACCAACATGGTTCCTGCCCTCCAGAAGCTCGAAAAGTGAAAGTGGCAGTTGCTCAGACATGTCCAGCACTTTGTAACCTCACAGAGGAGGCCATACAAATAAGTACCAGAAAGTAAAACAGGAAGTCATACAAGTAAGTATAATTATGAGTGCCGCAATGCACAAAAATGCAGGGTGATTAAAGCACATAAAACAGGCAAGTCTAACTAGTCTTGTGAGTAGGAGATTAAAAGGAAGGGTGTGAAGTCATGAAAGGCTTCCCTTAGGAAGTGACACAGAAGTTAGACGGAAGAACGAAGAGGAGGAAAGGAATGTTCTTGAGGGCCAGAACTCTTGAGTTTGAAGATCCAGATCCAGAGACCCTTGACCAGTATTCTTCCACAAGTCACACTGTTTTTGTTTCTCTAGAATCGTATTTTTATTTCTATATTTATTTTGTATATTTTTATATATTTTATATTTATATTTATATACAGTATATTATATATTAATATATAATATATTGTATATAATGTATAATAATCATATTATTAATATATATTATTATAAATATGTATTAATATATAAATATATGTGTGTGTATATATATATAATTTATATCGGAGAAGGCAATGGCACCCCACTCCAGTACTCTTGCCTGGAAAATCCCATGGATGGAGGAGCCTGGTAGGCTGCAGTCCATGGGGTTGCTAAGAGTCGGATACAACTGAGCGACTTCACTTTTCACTTTCATGCATTGGAGAAGGAAATGGCAACCCACGCCAGTATTCTTGCCTGGAGAATCCCAGGGGCAGGAGAGCCTGGTGGGCTGTCTATGGGGTCACACAGAGTCGGACACGACTGAAGTGACTTAGCAGGATATATAATTTATATATTATATATTTTCAGTTTTTATGTTTTATTTCTGTAGAATCCACAAGAAATGTTCTTTCTTTAATTTTTGTAAAAATCCCATAAAGTTAGAATAAAGCTTATTTTGCATGATTGAATCTCTCTCAAAAAGACTATATCTATATCTGTTGGTATGACTTACTCAAGATCGTGGTCAATGAATGGTCGAGTGAATTTGTAAACCAGGCTTTCACACCCCAAGTTCTTTCCTTTCTACCATATCGGATCACCTCTGCGAGGGCTTGGCAGAACGTGTATTTCTTAACTTCCTTTCTTAATATCGACTGTAGCAGGTTAGAAGAGCCAAAGTGTGAGATCTAGGGGCAGAGCTCCCCGTGTTTAAATCCTAGCTCGTACTAAAGCACTCAGGGTGCCTAGCCCATGCTATTGCTGTGGTTGTTGTAGTCGCTGAGTTGTGTCCGACCTTTTGCGACCACATGGACTGAAGCCCTCCAGGCTTCTCTGTCTGTAGGATTTCCCAGGCGAAAATACTGGAGTGGGTTGCAATTTCCTTCTCCCGGGGATCTTCCCGACCCAGGGATCGAACCCATGTCTTCTGCATTGCTGGCGGATTCTTTACCACTGTGCCACCTGGGAAACTCTAGCTTATGTTAAGCGCTCCGCAAATGTTAGTTAGCTCTTATTACCTTGTTGTCACTGTTACCATGCTGTATGACAGAATCCTTGTACAGGAGAAAAGATTTTTAAAGATTAAAAAGAAAGTACTGCTGTCAGTACCGTAAGCAAGTAGTCTGGGTGACAGTGTCAGACAGATGCCCAAGGCTCCACTGCTCTCTGAGTGACTAGAGCAGTTTATTAAGGTTTTCTGAGAGCAGGATCTTCATTTATGAAATGAAAATAGTGTCTCGTAGGAATATTATGAGGGTTAGAAATAATATCTGTAAAGAGTTTAAAATGGTTCTTGGCAAGTATAATATATGCAATAAATAGCATATACTATTATTATAAACAATTAAATGAAACAAGTGGTTATCAGACGTGGCTTTGTTAGCAAATTATTATTTAAATGAGATGATATATATGTATACATATATATATATATCACAATTAACTGAGTTCCTGACACAAAATAACTGCAGTTGATAAATTTAGCTGTCATTATCATCATCTGATACTGCTATTATTCTGTAGCAGTGGTTCTCAACCAGGGATGATTTTGTTCCCCAGGAGGTATTTGGTAGTGTCTGCAAACAGTTTGATTGTCACAGTGGGGGATGCTACGGCATATATTGTGTGGAGGCCAGGGACGCTGCTGAACAGCCTGCACTGCACAGGTCAGGCCCCACAGGAAAGAACCGCCCAGTCCAGAATGTCAGTAGTGCTCAGTTTGAGAAACTCTGATCTATAGTCATGATTTCCAGTAACAAAGTCCACTCTTATCCTTAACATTTGTTTTGGATTCTGGCTTTAGTGGAGCAGAACCCTTTTTAACTAGGTTATAAGTAGGGTCATTGAGACCAGGGACTTTGAAGGCTCTGCATGGCAGACTTCTGTTGATGACGTTGATAGATAAATAATCAGGAAAGAGCAACTGGACTTTTCTGTTTATGTGGCCTTTGTGCATATGCTACTGCGTGTAAATATAAATGGGCAAAAAGTGCCTGTTTCCATAGTACAGCCCCTCTTTAGGCTTCTTTTAGGGCCAAAGTGAGGCCTTCATAGAATTTATTTTTCCCAGAGTGTATTTATATTGTTCAGTGGTGTATTGTACTCACCACTTACTCTTTTTATTGTTTGGGATAATTCTTAACTAAATATTTGAGATTCCAATTGTGTGATCTGAGTCTTAAGTGCAGGAACCAATGCATAAAATGAGTGCTCAATAGGTACTTGTTTAATCTCATAGCTGATTAAGTGGATACTTCAGTTCTGGTAACCATGGGGCCTATCATTAAATACTATAAACCAGTGTTCTCTAGGTTCAAGTTATTCATATACTACCATCATAGTTTTTGCCTTAACTGTTGATTAGCATCCACTATTGTCATTATTTTAGTCATATACCACCTAAATCAGTCTGATTTCGGTGTTGACCATCTGGTGATGTCCATGTATAGAGTCTTCTCTTCTGTTGTTGGAAGAGGGTGTTTGCTATGACCAGTGCGTTCTCTTGGCAAAACTCTATTAGCCTTTGCCCTGCTTCATTCCGTATTCCAAGGCCAAATTTGCCTGTTACTCCAGGTGTTTCTTGACTTCCTACTTTTGCATTCCAGTCCCCTATAATGAAAAGGACATCTTTTTTGGGTGTTAGTTCTAAAAGGTCTTGTAGGTCTTCATAGAACCATTCAACTTCAGCTTCTTCAGCATTACTGGTTGGGGCATAGACTTGGATTACTGTGATATTGAATGGTTTGCCTTGGAAATGAACAGAGATCATTCTGTCGTTTTTGAGACTGCATCCAAGTCGTCCCCTTCTCCTCCTGCCCCCAATCACTCCCAGCATCAGAATTTTTTCCAATGAGTCAGCTCTTTGCATGAGGTGACCAAAGTACTGGAGTTTCAGCTTTAGCATCATTCCTTTCAAAGAACACTCAGGGTCGATCTCCTTTAGAATGGACTGGTTGGATCTCCTTGCAGTCCAAGGGACTCTCAAGAGTCTTCTCCAACACCACAGTTCAAAAGCATCAATTCTTCGGTGCTCAGCTTTCTTCACAGTCCAACTCTCACATCCATACGTGATCACTGGAAAAACCATAGCCTTGACTAGACGGACCTTTGTTGGCAAAGTAATGTCTGTGCTTTTCAATATGCTGTCTAGGTTGGTCATAACTTTTCTTCCAAGGAGTAAGTGTCTTTCAATTTCATGGCTGCAATCACCATCTGCAGTGATTTTGGAACCCCCCCAAAAAATAAAGTCTGACACTGTTTCCACTGTTTCCCTATCTATTTCCCATGAAGTGATGGGACCAGATGCCATGATCTTCGTTTTCTGAATGTTGAGCTTTAAGCTAACTTTTTCACTCTTTTTCACTTTCATCAAGAGGCTTTTTAGTTCCTCTTCACTTTCTGCTATAAGGGTGGTGTCATCTGCATATCTGAGGTTATTGATATTTCTCCAGAGGATGAGATGGCTGGTGACTCAAATGGATCACTGACTCGATGGATGTGAGTTTGAGTGAACTCCGGGAGTTGGTGATGGACCGGGAGGCCTGGCATGTTGCGATACATGGAGTCGCAAAGAGTCGGACATGACTGAGCAACTGAACTGAACTGAACTGAACCACCTAAATGAACTATTGTTTACTTAGTATTTTAAGTTAAATTTATTTAAAAGGAAACAGTATCACTGTTGTAAAAGGGAAGCTAGTTTGACTTGCTATGGATAGATACAGGTCTACCATTCCTTATCTCAAACCCTCAAATTGTTTCAAAATTTAGGTATTTTAAGATTTTTCAAAATGTTACATGGTATACACAATCATAATTATGTAACACTGCTATTGCTATCTGAGGTAGAAGCCCCTTAATCAGATACAGTAATGCTTTTCTCCAGTGAAATATCTGAATATTCATAGCAAGTGGAATAAAGAATATAAATAACCTATGTCAGCTTAGGTTAGGTTTTATTGTCAGATTAGGGCTTTTTGGATTTCAGTATTGAGAAGACAATGAAAGAGAAAAGACAGTAATTTTAAGTAATTCTTTTTGCTGAAGTCCCTGAACCTGAAGCCTTCTTGTCCTTTTGTTGTGAAGGGAAATTAGAGAGGATTAGAAATGTGACGTTAAGGACACATCATCTCCATACTGAGACTTTCTTCCCCAATGTAACTTGTATACATTAGGGTCTGTTGGACCCAATTTAAGTTTTGGCGTTTATTTTTTTGAGCTATTCGAATTATTTGTAGGGATTGGTATTTTATGACTTTTATTCTTTCTTAGAGTTCTTTTAAAGAACAAAGAGAAAACAAAATTCATTCCTTTACAATTACCCTTTCGACCCTTTTAAAATCTGAGATGTATTATGGAATCCTAGTGATTTTACATTTCCAGTGTCTTGAAACAGTTTGCTATTTGATCATCCTAGGAATTATTTCATCATTACTCATCAGTTACTCTAATTGTGGTAAAAAGACCAGTAACAAAACAGAAGAATGATGAAATCATATAGTATTGCATCATCTTTCAAGAAAAGGTATATAAATAGTCTGAACAAACATCTTTATAGTTTTTTTTAAGCTTTCAATGAATACAGTTGCTAATTCAGATTTAAAAGATTTTCCACCAATGATGGTAAAAAGGAGAAAATTGCCCATATGTTAAATAATTATTTAGATAAAGCGGATGATGCATGCAGAGACACAGCACTCTAGAAATTTATATGATTTCTTAAATGGATGCATACTGAAGGTATACAAAGGTGTATTCAAAAGTGATTGGAAGGAAATAGTTGATGTTGAAATGAAAAAAAGTCACATGTATAAAATAATTTTATATGTGATTGACCATTTCAGTTCATCTTTATAAACCTAAGAATGAAAATGTTTTGCACAGTTGGGGTACCAAAAAAATGGCTGAACTTTGCAACAAAATTATGAACTGTCAAAAGTTTTTTAAAGTATTGTGTTTTGATGGTGCAGATGCAAGAAAAAGAACCAGAAATAATGATAAGCTAGAGTCTGTTGGAGATATATCTTCAATTTGAAATCAGTATTATAGGATGGATGTGTTCCAGGTTTGTTCATGATAGCTGATAAGCAGCTAGTTGCATTCAAAACACATTTCATACTTCAGATGTTTATATCTTTGAAACCTGAAAACTATGTTTATAATCTTATTTATATTGCTTTAAAAGTATTTTACATTATCCTGTCATTCTTATTTCTGTAAATTTTTTGTAAAAAGACTATAAAAAGGGTCCACTGAACCCAGGTGAAAATGATGATGACTATTTTGCTAGTATACCTAATTAAGGTTTATAAGAAAATTGAAAAGGAAGTAATGTTTCCATTGTGATTCAGTGTTACTTAATGTTACTTAAGTATGTCACTGAATACTGTCTTCCATACTGCCTAAAAGTATCTCAAGCATGCCCCAGCCTCGGGCATCCCTCTTACAAGTTTCTGTTGAAAGAATGAATTCTTGGACTTGCAGTTATTGTGACAGACTGAACACACACATCAAATCTTGTTCCTTCCCCCTAAACTCTGCTAAACTATAGTGAAAGTCTTTTAAAAAGACATAAATCCATAAATAGGAGAGGAGACAATAGCAACAAAGTTTTCAAAGCTGGAGAGCAGATGGTTGAGATAACTAACTTAGCAGAGTCCGAGGCAACTGCGAAGGTGGCAGTGGGGTGAGCGGCAAGCACCTCTGGGGCCAAGGCCTGAGGGACAGACGCCAAAACAAAGAGGCTGTGTGAGCGCTGTTGAAACCCAGCTAGAGCCCTAGATTCTCCGAGGTGCTTCTCCCTCATTCCAGAAGTTAAGTTTCATCCTTTAGAGAGAGTGCAGCACTGGCTGTCAGGACTGGGAGAGTTCATAGTTGCAGGCACTCTACTAGAAGCTTAGCTCTGTCACCTGCTCAGCTTCCCTGAGCACTGGGAACCAGGCCTTCCAAAGAGGGTACTGGAAGACTCTTCTTTGGGAACTCTGATCAAACCAAGAAGAAAGACCTAAAGTTACTGAGTTGGCACTCACCCTCCCCGCCCCGTACACCCCCCCACTCCCCCGAGAAAAGTCCATGCACATCACCTGTTGTGAAGCCTGTTGTCGGTAATCCCCAGTCATGTACTCAAAGTTGTTATCAGTAATTTCTAGTACTCAGAGCTTTTGGTCCAGCTCTTCAGAAGGTCCTATTCTCAGTCTTGAGCCAAGGATCAGTATGTTCCAAGGGAAATCTTTAATACAGATGATAGAGACTAAGTGGAGTACAGAGGGAAAAGAAACTCTAAAGCAAAAATAAACCCCAAAATATAACAAAAACCACCAAAATCCTCAGAAATAAAAGAGGGTATTGAATCCTGGAAACAAAAATAGGATGTTGAAATAAAAAGGATCATTTAATTGACATAAAAGAACTCTTGAAATTAAAAACATGATGGCAAAAATCATTTTACCTAGAGTCTTAGGTACTTTTTTGGTGCTTACATCCATAACTATAGATAATAGACTTATGCTATTGCTTCTTGTCACCTTATATATTATACTTAGATATTAGATATTATACTATATTATATTATTAATATTAGATATTATACTGCAGTAGATTAACACAGTTATTCTTCTCAATCTTCTCTTCTCCCTTCTCTTAATATAGTTATAGCATTTAAAGGGGCTTCCCTGATAGCTCAGTTGGTAAAGAATCCACCTGCAATACAGGAGACCCTGGTTTGATTCCTGGGTCGGGAAGATCTGCTGGAGAAGGGATAGGCTACCCACGCCAATATTCTTGGGCTCCCCAGCATTTAAAATTATAATATTTACTTTTGGATTTTGAAAATTATACTTAAATCTTTTTCTTACATTGTCAAGTATGTAAATGAATCAGTTTCACTTGTGAGTTCTCTCTCCCTACCTATTCTTGCACATAGATGTTTTACAATCTAGAATTGAAAAGGAAGATAAGCTAGTTTTGTAAATAACCTTACTTACGTAAAGTATAAAGTTTGATCTTTTTTCGGACTGAGATTCATAATAAAGGTATTCTTACCTGTCATGCATCGTAAGCAGAGTAGGACATCTGTGTTTCACTTCCCACTTTTGAATTTTCAAGGCTGTAAAAGTATATAACTGCTTTTTAGAGGATGGTTGTAGACTTTTCCCTGGTAACTGCTGAAGTGGCAGAACCTTGACTGCACTGTTTTTCAAACTGTTTGACTGTGATCCAAAATAAATACTTTATTGTATGTCTATGTGTTATCTCTGTATCTGTCTATATGAAATGAAATCTCTTTAATCCTTGCAGTGAGTTGGCTTTTTTGATAGTCTAAACTAATGTGTTTCCTTTTTTTCTTGATATAGTCAGTTGACAAGTATTTCAAGCTTCCTCATGCTTCCAGTAAGCCACCTCGGATTTCAGGAAGCCTGGTGG
This sequence comes from Bos indicus x Bos taurus, assembly GCF_003369695.1. Classification (NCBI taxonomy): domain Eukaryota; kingdom Metazoa; phylum Chordata; class Mammalia; order Artiodactyla; family Bovidae; genus Bos; species Bos indicus x Bos taurus. Next base: position 92,580,382 of record NC_040078.1, read on the forward strand.
ACACTTCCTATAAAACATTAAGATTTGCATTTAGAGCATCACTGAAAACAGCCATCTATAGGATAACTACCACATTTGGTGAACATCTGAAGTAAGTTTACCTCTTTTATTTACTTTCAGGAGTTCCCCTGAGAAACAGGCATGAGAATTAAGGCTCATAAATTGAAAGTGTTTTTTGGGGGAACTTCTTGATTCTTACTGGGAAGTAATAGCTTAGATTTATATTTAATATTTGTGATTTAATATTAGATTTAAATCTACTAGATTTAATCTATTTAAAATAGATTTAATATTAGATTTAATATTTTAAAAATTAGCCTATTGTATAAGCTTTGGGACCTTCTTTCAGATGGATAAAAAAAAGAGGATAGAAAGTTATAAAAGCAGCAAATATAATTATATATTGTTTTCTTAAATTCCTAAAATAACCTTAAGGGAGAAAAAGGGCAAAATGAATACTCTCCAGAAAGGCATATTAAAAATAATTCTGTTATTACATCTTGGTTAGCAAACCAAGACTTGGGGTGAGCAGAGTATTCCATAAATGAGTCCTTGGTGCTTTGTGAATCATGCTGGAAAAACAGCAACAGATCATAACACCTTCAGAAACGGAACCGGAAAGAAAACCACAAATGCCAAGTCTGTGTATATTTAGTTTCATTGATGTTTACTGCTTTCTTTTCATGAAATAATCTAGCTAGGCAATGTAAGGGATACTAGTTTACTAACTACGTTTATCATAATTGTAAATAAACTTTAAAAGATATAAGATTGCTCTGTTTTTTTCTGTATGCAATTAATAGTTTAGAACTTCTTCAAACTAGCTGCTTTTAGAAACAGTAGTGTATTTCCTTTTACGTCCATAAGGCAAATACATAAAACATACTATATACATACCTAAGGTAGCCACAGCAACAAGTTTATGGAACACTTTGGTTCTGTGTGGAAATACAGAAAAGCTGTAGATAACCCTCTGTCCTTAAGAAGTTTATTCATTTGTTTAAAAACAAACCAGAAAAAAAAAATCATTGAGTGTTTTCTAGATCTGCAGTCTCTAATATGATAGCCACGTGTTGCTATTTAAATTTAAATTAAGTTAAATAAAATTGAAAATCCAATCTGTCAGTTACATTGGCCACCTTTCAAGTCCTCAATAATGACACGTGGCTACTGGCTACTATACTGGACAGCTTAGGTATAAAACATTTCCATCATTGCAGAAAGTTCTTTTGGACAGTGCTATTCTAGACAATATACTTAGCACGTTTCATTTATTCTTCTCAAAGAGCCTGTGAGGTATAGAGGTTATCATAATTGTATAATATAGAAACTGAGACTCAAAGAGCTTAAGAACATGCCTGATAGCACCGTCAAGTCAGTGTTAGAACATAAAGCTGAAATTAGGTCTGTCTTGTTCTTAAGATTCCACCTTCTTACCCTATACAACACTAGACTCCCTCCAAGATGTAAACTGTAAGGTTTAAGGTATAAATGTAAGGTACAAGATGTAAGGTACTCTTAGAAAATTCTCAGTGAATTCAGACAATGAAATACAGATGATGATTGATATATATTCGTGATACAACCAAAACAGGAAGAAAAGGGGAAATAGATTTCTTCCATAAGCAAAGTAGATGATTATTAAAAAAACTGTAAGAATGAAACTCTGCCTTAGTTTCTTTTCTCTGAGTAGAGCCATATATTATATATATACTAAAATTGATGAGGCCAGTAAAGACTATTTTGTGCAAATATTGGACAGAATGGTAATAGTAGAAGCATTAGATTTGGAATTAAAACATTTGGATATATGTCTGAGTACACTACTGTCTGTTGTAGTTGTGGACAAGTTATCTATTAATTTAAGTAACTTCCAGGTAGTAACTTATGCAGGTAGTAAGTTGTAGAACCAGAAATTAGACTAAATCTTTTGGACCCTAGAATTCTATATGCAGACCTCTGAAAACCATTCTGATACTGTTTTTCCTGCCATGAAAAAGGTATATTATTCATCCCATTTTATTTCATTTGCTGTTAATAGAGATAAAATAGGATCATACATATGTAAAGCCCACATACATTATATATTATTGTGACAACAACTATTATTATTGTATGAAAGTGAAAGTCGCTCATTCATGTTCGACTCTTTGCAACCCCATGGACTGTACAGTCCATGGAATTCTCCAGGCCAGAATATTGCAGTGGGTAGCCTTTCCCTTCTCCAGGGGATCTTCCCAACCCAGGGATCGAACCCAGGTCTCCCGCATTGCAGGCGAATTCTTTACCGGCTGAGCCCCAAGGGAAGCCCAAGAATACTGGCATGGGTAGCCTATCCCTTCTCCAGTGGATCTTCTTGACCCAGGAATCAAACCAGGGTCTCCTGCATTGCAGGCGAATTCTTTACCAACTGAGCCAACAGGGAAGCCCCTATTAATACCTGGTTTATTCATTCCCCAGAGCTTCACCTCTGAGAACCAGCTATAAATGAAGTAAACACTTAAGGTGTGAAAACTAACACAGACCAGTTACACATTGGAGACCTTCATTTAATATCTGTTTACTCTTAATTTAGACAAGTTTGATTTACTGACTTTCTAACCAATAACATTAAAATTTGAGAGGAAGACTACTATTAGAGTTGAGTATTAACAACAGTGAGAGAAGTACAGTGCCTGCTGGCAGAGGGGAATCATGAGAATAAAAATCAAAAGAAAATCATGAGAGAAGACTTGGTGTTTGAAAAAATTCAGAGCCATTTAGTTAGAGATGACAGCCTCCCTGGCACGGAGAGAAAGTCTATTCTGAATAGTAAAGTATACTTGAGATGGTTCAGTTAGTGGCAGCTACATGGTTTAAGAAAGCAGATATATAAAATGTGTAAGGTGTTTTAGGATAATTTGTAGCAAAATTATTATAATAAGCCTTTTGACACTTTTAAAAGTGGCGATCTTCAGTTACTGGAATTTTATTACTCAGTGTGTGAAAGTTGCTCAGTCGTGTCTGACTCTTTGTGACCCCATGGACTATACAGCCCATGGAATTCTCTGGCCAGAATACTGGAGTGGGTTGCCATTCTCTTCTCCATTATTATTCAGTCAGTATACAGTTTTATCAACAACTAGAAAACTGGAATCTTTCATTGTATTTAATTTCTGCCTAAAAGTTTAAAATAAAGCTTCATACTAGTTTCAGTGTATATTTGCCCCACTTTTGTCAAGGTAATGTATTTTTGTAGGGGTGAGGGTGGGAAGAGAACTCAGTTTCTCCATCCAAGACATAACTTATGTTCAAAGGGAAAGTAAATCTAAACCACCAAGCTGTTACCTTTGAAAACGATTAGTGGAGTCTATTGTGTTTTATCCAAACATCTTTGTTTAAAGGATTTTATATTGAAAGCAATTTATATACTCCACAACTCAAAGATAATGTTGGAATCTGGTTTAAATAAAATAATAAAATCCAGAAAAATCTACTGCACAGCCTGAAACTCTGCACAGCAGGTTCCACAGCAGAGCAGGTTACAGTTGATGCCTTCAGTTGTCAGCCTTAATTTTCTCTGGGCTTTTAAAGGTAGAAGCTGTTGCTCCATGCACGCCCTCCTCTCAGTAGATTAAGGAGGGTTTTCATCCAGCTTTTTTCAGAAGTACTAAATAAGTGAAGATTTCTATTCATTTTTAATTGTTTTGAAAAATATTGACTCTCTGCTCTGTGGTTCACTTAATATGCTTAATGTAAAATAAAGCTTATGCTTTGAATTTATGTCTCATTTAGTGCTGTGCCAGCATCTGCAGAACATCAGAAGAGACTTCAGCAGTTCTTGGAGTTCAAAGAATAGTTAAGTAATATAAACTGTGTTCATTACACTGCTGATACAACTACAGATGGGACAGTAAATGTTCAGCATTCTTGGATCAGAAGAAAATGGACTAATTAGATGCTTCCTTTGTCGTGGTGGTTGCTTTGAAAACTATACTTTAATGGGAGAAATCATGGAAAGAAATTCTCAACAGAAAAACCGAAAACTGCCTTTTCTGTACTGATTGCTTTTTGTGTGTGTGGCATAATAAAATCTTTATTCAATTTTACAGAAGCCTCTATGGCAGTAGAAATGTTTGTAGCTTATGCAGCTTAATAAGAAGAACTAGAAAATGTTTAGAATTTTCTTTTGAGAGGAGTAGAGGCAGTTCAGAAGGTAAAACAGGCCAACTTGATCTAGCCTTCCTTCCTGATCGGTCTGAGAGTTTAGCTCTCTGTAAACTCAAAATGCGTAAACTTTTTTGGAGTAGTTTCTGTTTACTAAAGGATAAAAAGAGTAACAGTGGAGAAAAAGTCACAGAAAATGCTGTCTAGAGGACATATTTTGTTAATCTGTTAGGTTGTGTTTTTGTTTTTGGAGACAAATTAAATTTGCATGATTGTCAAAAAGAAGTCTCAATTTACAGATGCTAACTCTATGTAAAGGAATGTGGAAAAATTCAGCTCTTAAGTTACAAGATGAAACATTCACATTTGGTTTTCAAAAGATAATTGACCGACATCTATGAATTTATTTTGTATCATGCTAGTAAACAATGTGTATGGGTATTTTCTCAGCTAGTTTTTGCTTTCTTTTTCTGGAACAAAACATTAAGTGATTGCCAGGTTTTTCAAGTGAGAGAAAAAGTTTTGCAAGAAAACCAGGAAACTTTCCTTTTTTTTTCCCCCACTCTCCTCATCTTCATTAGATCAAATTATTTTGTAAAGCTTATTGTCCTCACAGGGGAGCAACCTTTGCTTTGTTAACTGGCTGGTTAAAATATATTAGGAACATCTTTACACCCAGAAACAACTTAGTCATCAGGTAGCAAGTGAAACCAAAATGTCAGAGGGATTAGTGTACTTAGGAGTATGTTGTATGTCCTGAAAGTGAGTAGGTAATTTTATAATTTATTAGATCAACTTTGGAGATGAAAGATTGGAAATCCTACTGGTAGACATTCACTGGACTAGCTTTGGACTGAAATACTTCCTTATAATCCTTTTCCCCTTATCTTTTCCCTCTAGTGTCCCCTAATTTTTTCTTTAAAGTCAGCGGAGGACTGTATGTGAATCTTTATTGTGGTGTGTATGTCTACCATTTGTCTGATTACTTGATGTATTATATCTTGATTTATTTGTTGCCCCTTGAGCCAGCACATGCCAAATTATAAATGAATCCTTCTGGCCTTTATGAGACAGCTTCCCAGTTGTCAAGTGTTTGGCGTACGTAGGCTATTGCCTTTTTTTTTTTTTTGGCATCTGAAGTGGAGTTGAAGTGAGTTTTTTGAATGTAAAAGTTGAATTTTGAATGTAGAAGCTACTTACAGATGACCAGAAACCGTTGAGTTCCATATTTTAGTCATTGAGCTTTTTATATTCCATTCTCCCTGCTGCCCCTGTTTGAGGCATTTTGGGAGAAAAGGACGCTTAACCTTATGCTTACATAAAGAATTTAAACTCTGACTTATTCAGATAAAATGTCTGGCTTTGTTTTAAGGTTTTTGTTTTTTTTTTTGTCATCTCCCATATGCTTTGGGCAAACTATATTTGATGAGCAATGTGAAAATTTCTGAGGTGTTCATCCCTATTTTTCTGAAGATAACATGTCTTGTACTCAATACAGTTCACATGGTGTCTGCCTGGTGGAAATTTGGAACTGCCTCCCCAAATCTGGATTGTATTTAGTAGATAAAGAAATCAGTTCCTTTTCCTCATTGTGTCGATAATCTACACTCCGTCTGTTGGAGTAGGGTACGCCTTGATCACCTGTTGGGAAAGAGGGAAGAGAGCTAGCTCCTTCACCTGTCTGCAGGAAGGAGGATCTTAGGAAGGCCACCAGGAGGAGAGAAGCATTTCCTTTGATGAAGTCACATCCTGCCTGTGAACCCACTGATACTGTTGACGTTGGCCTGAAAATTAGAGGGTGTTCCTTAAAAGTGTTTTCTGTCAGTACAAAACGTGATTGTATCAGCTCTTGTAATGTTTTCTTGACCCTTATGGAAGGTATAAATCCACGTAACTTCTTTCCTAGAGAACTGGGAAAGTGTCCTAGAATTAAAAAAAAAAAACACAAAATGTGTATAGTTGAGTGGACATGGATAAGCAACAGTTTGTTATTTTGCTGGGTTTGTTCCTTGGTATTTGTTTTCTGTTATCCTGTAAATATGATAATCTGTTTATATCCTTTTGTATATCACTGATACTGAATTGGGTAGAAAAATAAATTGACAGTTTTTAGAAATGGGACTGTTAATTGAAATATGCGTATCTGTAAGATCAGTTATTTAATTTCTGGTGTATATGTGTATGTGTTGCATTAGCCATTTTAATCAATCTGAGACCCGATACTTATAAAACCTGAAACATGTCTTGAGAAATCAGCTTTTGCCTCTGACTGGACTCATCTGGTGGGTGATCTGTAATGGTAACTCTGAGGAGCCTAAATTCTAAAAGCCTCTTTCTTCGAGGATGCAGGTGCTGAAAGCCATTTCTTAATAGAGGTTTCTTTTCTTGCCAGAATAGTGTTTCTAAATGGATCATATTCCCCCAGGCTAAAAGTTATGTCTGTCAACTTTACTTAAATTAGCCCGAACTTCTCCTCAGGGTAGTTGAGGTACTATAACTAAGGCCCTCAACTTGCCCTGTTTGCTATCCAATCCATAGTTATCTTTCTTATTTTTTTTTTTTTTTAAATTTTATTTTATTTTTAAACTTTACATAATTGTATTAGTTTTGCCAAATATCAAAATGAATCCGCCACAGGTATACATGTGTTCCCCATCCTGAACCCTCCTCCCTCCTCCCTCCCCATACCATCCCTCTGGGTCGTCCCAGTGCACTAGCCCCAAGCATCCAGTATCGTGCATGGAACCTGGACTGGCATCTCGTTTCATACATGATATTTTACATGTTTCAATGCCATTCTCCCAAATCTTCCCACCCTCTTCCTCTCCCATAGAGTCCATAAGACTGTTCTATACATCAGTGTCTCTTTTGCTGTCTCGTACACAGGGTTATTGTTACCATCTTTCTAAATTCCATATATATGCGTTATTATACTGTATTGGTGTTTTTCTTCTGGCTTACTTCACTCTGTATAATAGGCTCCAGTTTCATCCACCTCATTAGAACTGATTCAAATGTTTTCTTTTTAATGGCTGAGTAATACTCCATTGTGTATATGTACCATAGCTTTCTTATCCATTCATCTGTTGATGGACATCTAGGTTGCTTCCATGTCCTCGCTATTATAAACAGTGCTGCGATGAACATTGGGGTACATGTGTCTCTTTCCCTTCTGGTTTCCTCAGTGTGTATGCCCAGCAGTGGGATTGCTGGATCATAAGGCAGTTCTATTTCCAGTTTTTTAAGGAATCTCCACACTGTTCTCCATAGTGGCTGCAAAGATGACTTTAGTTCATCAGTTAATAATCTAGCTATTCTTAAAAAGCTGCTGACCACCATTCTAAAATGAGCAGAATCATTGTTTTGAGGGGGAGGTGGGGCACACAGCACGTTACCACCTTAAGAGTTCTCGGTCACGGCCCTAAGCAGCTTTGGCAGTTGCTGTAGTGATTGGTGCTTTAATATGGAGCTAGCTAATCATCCAAAAATACTCACCTAATGCCTCTTTCGGCCCAGCTACTGGAAACAAATTGACCTGTGAACAAGGCAGTCCTGACCTCTAGGAGTTTATAATCAAATGCAGTGGCATTGGAAACTTGGGTTCACAAGCATTGACTCATAGGGAGTGCTCATTAGAGGTACAGAGTCTGGGCTCCACTTAGTACGGATTCTGCTTCAGGAGGTCTGGACTAGTTTCCAAGAGGTGTAGTTTGTAGCCAATTCCAAGCAGTGATCTCAGAATCACACTGTGAAAAGGGTTTATCTTAGCTCAGGAGTTGTCAGATTTAGCATGCATCAGAACCACATGGAAAACTTGTTAAGACACAGAAAACTGGGCCCCCTTTCTAGAGCTTCAGATTTTAGTAAGTCTAAAGTGTTCAGTCAATAAGCTGTGTCTAACTCTGCAACCCCATGGACTACAGGACACCAGGCTTCCTTGTCCTTCACTGTCTGCCAGAGTTTGCCCAAATTCATGTCCATTGACTCGGTTATGTTATCTAACCATCTCATCCTTTGCCACCCTCTTCTCCTTTGGCCTTCAGTCTTGTGCAGCATCAGGGTCTTTTCCAGGGAGTCTGCTCTTTGAATCAGGTGGCCAAAGTATTGGAGCTTCAGCATCAGTCCTTCCAATGAATATTCAGGGTTGATTTCCTTTAGGATTAATTGGTTTGATCTCCTTGCTGTCCAAAGGACTCTCAGGAGTCTTCTCCAGCACCAGTTGATTACAGAGCATCAAATCTTTGGCACTCAGCCTTCTATATGGAACTCTCACATCTGTACATGACTACTGGAAAACCATAGCTTTGACTATATGGACCTTTGTTGGCAAAGTGATGTCCCTGCTTTTTAATATGCTGTCTAGGTTTGCCGTAGCTTTTCTTCCAAGGAGCAAAGCGTCTTTAAAGTCTGAGGTAGAGCCCAAGAATTTTTAAAGTGTCCAGACACTATGCTCGTCAGGAGACCACATTTTGAAAACCACTGCCCTAGTGAGTTTTCTCATATTTGGTATTCTTTCAGAAGCATATGAACAATGATTGCTATAAGGTGGAGTTCTTACATCTGATTGATTTGTTGGAAAGCATGAAGAATATGGTTAGGTCCCATAGGTAATGCAGGAATGCTGAGAAATATTCTGGTGTTTCTATGCTTATTTTGAGTTTTCAGCAGGGATTTGCCCAGAGTTGCTCTCTTGCACCTAGCCTTCACTTGAATTTCTGTCTTGGCAAACTTGGCATTTTTCACAATGAGCTTAGCCTTCCCTCATACGCCCAGGTAGGGTTCAGTGTGTTTTTTCAATGCTTTGTCATTCTTTTTTGGACCTTATCACATTGAATTGTAACTTAACTGATTACAAATCTGCTTCCCCTTATAGATTATGAGCACTCTTTCCTTCCAGGATTCCAGATACACCTTCTCATGTATAACCCTGTCTTCTTACTTTTAATTATTTTGACTTTCCATGCTTTATTCTGTGTAGTTCCTTCTGACCTATCTTACAAATCATTTTCTTCAACTGTGTCTAATCAGTAAACTTACCTATTACATGAACAATAGTTTCACGATAAGTGAAAATTAGCAGTCGTTTTTGGGATTACTTTTTAATTTCATCTTTAGCAGACCTTATCTACAATTCTGAATTCCAGAGGATTTTTTTATTGTTAAGTTTGGTGACAAAACATATTTGGCAGCTAAATCTGACCTTGACTGCTATGAGGCTATTTGTAGACTTCATTTACTCCTTGTACTATGACCGTGTTTCCATTCACTGTGGTGTGATGATGTAGGTGTTGTCCCAGACCCTATGGGAGTGTTATGTAATATGCATCTTTATTACCTTTCTAAAGTCCTTTAATCAGAGCTTCAGGCCTTAGGAGTTTAAGACAAAGCATTGTAGACCTGTTTTTGTAAGATGCTGTTAATTCTCCCACCTACTGATTCAGCATTTACTAACTGCCTGCTGTATTACCAGGCCTTGTGATAGGCACTGATAGTACAGAAAGAGATCACTAGTTTGTGTGGAAGCAGTAAGTGGAGGTAACCCTTATTTTTTCTGCTTTTTCTGCTGCTTTGCAGAAGTGGTGTGTCTTGCTGTGTGCTGTCTCATTGTTGAGTGTCTATTCTGTTCCTAGCCTGCCCAGAATGCAGCATCTCTCCAGGTGTTCTGGTGCTGCCCACTTGTTTCTTGCATTATTTTTCAGGAGCTGTATGGCTCTACCTTGTCTTTAATCGCTCATGTTCTTGCTGTGCAAACATATCTCTTACCAGATACTGTTGAGTGGGCCTTGCAAGTGATCCTGATGGTAAAATAGTTCTGGAAGACCTGTGGATGTCTGTGGCAGAGAAACATTGGGAGATGACCTCTGAATCACAGGCTTTTACTTGATAGCCTTTTGAAAAAATGTTGGCTTTCTTTTTGGCTGCACCACATGGCTTGTGAGACCCTAGTTCCCTGACTAGGGATCAAACCTGCACTCCCTGCATTGGTAGCATGGAGTCTTAACCATTGGATCACCAGGGAAGTCCAGAGATATTAACTCAATTGATTTATCCTTTTTATCTCTTAGCTATAAAGTGATGTGTGGTCTTGAAAAAATATTACACACTAGTCCCTCTCCTGCTATATTATGATTCTTTGTTGCAAGGACACAATTCCCAACTTAGCTGAAGCATAAGGCAGGGAAAGTGAAAGTCGGTTGTGTCCGACTCGGCAACCATGGACTGTATAGTCCATGGAATTCTCCAGGCCAGAATACTGGATTGGGTAGATTTTTCCTTCTCCAGGGGATCTTCCCAACCCAGGGATCGAGCCCTGGTCTCCCACATTGCAGGTGGATTCTTTACCATTTGAGCCACAAGGGAAGCTCAAGAATACTGGAGTATTCCTGATAGGATCTTCCTGACCCAGGAATTGAACCAGGGTCTCCTGCATTGCAGGTGGATTCTTTACCAACTGAGCTGTAAGGGAAGCCCATAAGGCAGGGAGTTGACCTAAAGGAACAGAAATGTCTTGTTGAGCACAAGTATAGATTTGCTTCTGGGCCCCATGAAGAACCTGGAAAGCTCTCAGGATCTCTAAATGGTTCTTCTTTGTGCATCAAAGCTTTATTCTTTCTCGATCTAGTGGCTTTCTACTACTCTTCCCGTCTGCCCTGTAACTCCTGAGTTTACTTATAACAGATAGAAACTGACCAGCTCTTTCTGAATGCCAAGCAAATTCCTGTTTGAAAGAAATTAGCCTTGATCACCAACATGGCTTCTGAGAACTTAGCTTTGTTGATCAGCATAAGTGGCAGGTAGGGTCAGTTTCCCAACATAGGGGATAGAATTTGGGGTTAAGGACCTGCAAAAAGGGGCTGGTAAGTCCCCTTGCTTTGGGTTGGAACCCCAAAGGGCTGCAAACCTAGAAGGAAGGGTGAGGAAGAAGTAGATTGCATGAACTGTAGTTGAGTTAGAATACTCATTAAGTTGAACTGCAGTAATCTCTGTTTGCCATTGCTTCTAGTTCCTGGGAGAAGCCATCATAAATCCTCTCTGGAGAAAAACAACATCCTAGGTCTCAATTATTTCTACAAATGAGTTTTCAAATATAATGTCTACAGCCAAAAATAACCAGGCACAGGAAGAGACAACATGAGTGAGAATAACAACAGCGATAGACAAGAGGATAGACCCTTGAGGACTCCAGATCTTAGAATTATCAGATAAAGATTTTAAAAGAATTATGATTACTGTGTTCATTAAGATTTTAAAAAAAACCTTTAATTCTTTAGAGAACTAGAAACTACCATGTATATGGAGTAGAAACTACACATACAAACACAGATAATTTGAAAAGGCAGATAGTTTAGAACAGAAAAATAGAATAACTAAATTAAGTCAAAGGATAGATTTACCTGCAGATAGATATAGCTGGAAAAAACTGACTTAGAAGGTCAGTCAGAAGAAATTATTCAGAGTAAAGCATGGAAAGTAAGAGTGCACACTGAGGGGTGTGTGTGTACTCAGTCATGTCTGACTCTTTGTGACCCCAGGGGCTGTAGCTCACCAGGGTCCTCTGCCCAAGGAATTTTCCAGGCAAGGATATTGGAGTGTGACATTTCCTATTCCATGGGATCTTCCCAACCCAGTGATCAAACCCAAGTCTCCTGCATTGGCAGGCAGATTCTTTACCAGTGAGCCTCTTGGGAAGCCTGGGCACTGAGGTACATCATAGTAAAAGTGCTAAAAATCAAGTGTTTAAAGTAGCCAGAAGTGAAAAAAGACCACATTCAAACAAGCAACAGCCAGACAGCTAACATTTCAACAACAACTGAAGAGAATGGGATGGAAATTTCAAAGTGCTGAAAGTTAGAACTCCATATCCAGCATTAATCTACAAAAATAATGGGGAAATTAAAAACATTTACATACAAAAGCTGAGAAATTTCATCAGTAGGACACACTAGAAGGAACTTAATTTATAAAGGTAGTTTTTGTGTTTTTTGTTCATTTTGGTTTTTTTTTTTTTTTCAGGCAGAAGAAAGGGTAGAGAAGCAGGAAGAAATTAAGAAACAAAAAAGATAAATATATTGACATATTAAATAATACTGTCTTGATGGAGTTTTAAATATACAGAGAATTAAAGTACACAGCATAATGGTATATAAGTCAGATTTTGGAACTTAAAATATCTTAAGGTCTTCCCTGGTGGCTCAGATGAGTAAACCGTCTGCCTGCAGAGCGGGAGACCTGGGTTCCATCCCTGGGTTGGGAAGATCCCCTGGAGAAGGCAATGGCAACCCACTCCAGTACTCTTGCCTGGAAAATTCCATGGACTGAGGAGCCTGGTAGGCTACAGTCCATGGGGTCTCAAAGAGTCGGACACGCCTAAGCGACTTTACTTACTTTACTTCCCTGGTGGCTCAGATGGTAAAGAATCCGTCTGCAATGCAGGAGGCCTGGGTTCTATCCCTTCGTTGGAAAGATCCTCTGGAGGAGGGAATGGCAACCCACTCTAGTATTCTTGCCTGGAGAATCCCCATAGACAAGAGGAGCCTAGCTGGGTACAGTCCATGGGGTCACAAAGAGTTGGACATGACCAAGCGACTAAGCACAAGGTCTTTACATTGGGAATAGAGTAAAAGTGGACTTTGATATGGTGACTTTGATACATTAAAGGAGTGCAGTGTAACTTAAGGATAACCTGCAAAAGAATAGTTAGAGTTTCAAATTAAGATGGAAAAAATGAAATAACAAAAAATGAACAAAAGTAAGTAGGAGGGAAAAAGACATCTGAAGTAGGTAGGACAAAGAAAATGTACATAATAAGTTGTAGATTTAAATCCAAGATATCAGTAATTACATTATATATAAAGGGACTAATGCACTACTCATAAAACAAGCATCATCAAACAAAGCCAAAATTGTTAGCTGTCAACAAAAGCCACATTTAAAGAAAGATATACTGAAAATAAAAGAATAGGAAAGATAAACACGCAGACGTTAAAAAAAAGCTGGTATACTTGGCATTAATTTTTTGACAGTGTATAAGGCAAAAAGCCTTACTAGCGATAAAGAGGGTCACTTCAAAATAAAAGATTCAGTTCATGGAAAGATAACAATTTTAAATGTTAATGCACCTAATAACATAGCCTCAAAGTATATTAAAACAATATGGGAAAAAGATGAACAGCACTTTAGAAGTGAGGGTACTGAAATGGCTTATGAGAGGAGGTAGGTGTTCAGCCCCATTGATTATTGTGCCTGTGTGTGTGCTCAGTTATGTTCAACTCTGCAACCCCATGGACTGCATAGCCAGCCAGGCTCCTCTGAAAATACCATGGGATTTTCCAGGTAAGAAAACTAGAGTGGGTTGCCATTTCCTATTAGGGAAATACAAATTGAAACCACTATACACCTGTCAGATTAAAAAGACTGACAGTGACAGACTTGATGAGGATGTGGAACAAATAAAACCCATAATTGCTGGAAGGAGTGAACAAATGCACACTGTCTAAACTAAAGCTAAACATGCCAGCCTTAGACTCAATTCCCGTAATTGGCATGTGCCCAAGAAAAGTAAGTCCATGTGCTCACCGAAAGTTTACAAGGATACTTAAACAGGATTTTTTCACAATAGCCACAAAGTGGGGACAATTCAACTATCAGTAGTTGAATGAATAAATTATGCTACACTTTTACAATGCAGTTTTACATAGCAAGCAAAAGAATGGATTACTGCTTTGTATTACAACATGAAGGAGGCTCATAGACACAGTAGTAAGCAACAGAGGCCAGACACAAGGGAATATATACTGTATGATTACATTTTTGTGCTTTTCAAATCAAGTAAAAACTTTACCTTATCCTCATCAGTCAGAATCGTAATGGAGAGAGGGGCAGCATATTGACTTAGAGGAGCATAAGGAAACGTTATGAGGTCCTGGAAATGTTCTCTATCTTGATTTGGATTATATGGATGTGTACACAAAAAATTCATTGAAAAAAATTTTTATTGAAGTGGATATGGAAGATCTATGTGCTTCCTGTGTACTTTAATAAAAAATACACAAAACAGAAACGGACAGAACCACTTACAAGGAGAAATAAATCCACAATTATAACAAGATCCTTTACATAGCTCTCTCAATAACAGAATAAACTTCCCAGGTGGCGCTAGTGGTAGAGTCCTCCTGCCATTGCTGAAGACGCATGAGACGCAGGTCCTGAGTGGGGAAGATCCCCTTGAGTAGGAAATGGCAACCTACTCCAGTGTTGTTGCCTGGAGAATCCCATAGACAAAGGCACCTGGCAGGCTACAGTCCATGGAATCGCAAGGAGTCGGACACAACTGAGCACACACGCTTAAGTAGATTTTAGCAATCAGTAAGGATGTGGAATATTTGATTGACGCCGTCAGCAAACTTGACCTAATGGGCACATATAAAGTACTGCAACTGACAGTTAAAGAACAGGCATGCTCTTCAAGCTCACGCTGAACATTTACAAATATGGCTACTTGTTGACCTGTGAAGCAAGTTTCAGCACATTTCAAAGGATTAAAATGATTTAGATTATATTTGTAAGGCAAGTAAGGTAAATATCCACTGAAATGACAATTATGGGGTTGGTCAAAAAGTTTGTTCAGGTTTTTCATACTATCTTACAGAAAAACCTAAATGAACTTTTGGGCCAACCCAATAGAATAGTCTGTGAAAGTGTTAATTGCTCAGTCTTGTCTGACTCTTTGTGACTCCATGGATTGTAGCTTACCCGGCTCCTCTATCCATAAAATTCTCTAGGCAGGAATACTGGAATGGGTAGCCATTCCAGGATTGAACCTGGGTCTTCATTTCCAAAATGAAAAAGAATACTCCATATGTTTGGAAATTAAGAAATACACTTCAAAATCACACAGGTGGGAATTAGAAAAATGATTCTTAAAAAATGATAATAAGAATACATGCCGAAACTTATAAGATATAGCTAATGCAATGCTTAGAAGGAAATTTAAACCCTTAAATGCACATATTAGGAAAGAAGAATGGTTGAACATCAGTGGGCTGAGTCGCATCTCAAAAAGTTAGAAAATGAATTTAATCACTTCTCTTTACCACTTCTATACCTTTTCAATGCACGTGACATATTAATGAGTTTACTTGGCCTTACTGGAAATGACCTATGAGTTCTTTGAGTTCCAAGATTCATGTCTTTTTATAAACCAAGTGTCTGTTGAAGTACCTTGCACATGGTTGATAATTGTTTTAACTAAATTCAGGTCATCCTCAGTACCTTAAGGAGGTCAGAAACCTGGGGTCTCAAACTTACAAAAAGCCAGACAGATAAAATGATGAGTAAGGCTGTCAGGATGGGGAACGCAGCAAACAGCACATGCCCCATCTACAGGAATGCCTACTGAGTAATATTCCATTGTATGTACGTACCACATATGCTTTATCCATCCCTCCGTCAATGGACATTTCGGTTGTTTCTATGTCCTTGGGTATTATACATAGTGCTTCAGTGAGCATCCTTTCAAATTATGGTTTTCTCCGGATGTATGCCCACGAGTGGGATTATACTCAGCCATAAAAAGGGGTGAAATAATACCATTCTCAATGACATAGATGGACCTAGAGGTTGTCATACAGAGTGAAGTAAGGGACTCCCTGGTGGTCCAGTGGTTAAGGCTCTGCGCTTCCACTGCAGAGGGCATGGCTTTGATCTCTGGTCAGGGAACTAAGATCTTGCATGCTGCATGGCATGACCAAAAACAAATAAAAAAAGAATGAAGTCAGAGAGAGAAAGGCAAATATTGTATAACATCATTTGTTTATATGTGGAATCTAGAAGAGTGGTGCAGATGAACTTATTTGCAAAGCAGAAATAGTCACAGATGTAGAAAAAAAAAACCTTAAGGGTTACAAAGAGGGGAAGTGGAGGGTAGGGTGAATTGGGAGATTGGGTTTGACATATACCCACACTATATATAAAATAGGTAACTAATAAGAACCTACTGTATAGCACAGGGAATTCAGTGCTCTCTGATTCCTAAACAGAAAGGAAATCTAAAAAGAGATATATGTATAACTGATTCACTTGCTGTACAGCAGAAACTAACACCACTGTAAAACAACTATACTGCATTAAAAATTAATAAAAGAGGAGCAACTACTGCTGTTTGGCCCCAGTTGATTATTGCTATGGGCAAATGTTTGGTATGTCTAGATCTCATTTGTTTTTAAGAAGACAGAAATTCAGATTTTGCTGTGAAATCTCTATTTTTAAAGTGTTGGTAAATAATTAATTTAAAAAAGATGTAGTAAGTGCCAAATTAAACCACATAGCCGGTTTGCAACCTCTGTTTTATTTCATACCTTAAGAGGTAGGAGTGTGTTTGATGTCTAAATATCCCAGCCAACAGGAGAAGGCAGTGGCACCCCCACTCCAGTACTCTTGCCTGGCAAATCCCATGCACGGAGGAGCCTGGTAGGCTGCAGTCTATGGGGTCTCTAGGAGTCAGACAGGACTGAGCAACTTAACTTTCACTTTTCACTTTTATGCACTGGAGCAGGAAATGGCAACCAACTCCAGTGTTCTTGCCTGGAGAATCCCAGGGATGGCAGAGCCTGGTGGGCTGCCGTCTGTGGGGTCGCACAGAGTCGGACACGATGGAAGCAACTTAGCAGCAGCAGCAGCAGCAACAGACTTTTGGGCAGCCTCCTCCATCGAGCATATTTCTGCCTGAAGGAAAGGGTCGTGACTGCTTCCTAATTGGATTTCTGGGTCATATCTATAAAAGGTTTGTAGATTTTTTAAAAAATCCTTCTTTGTAGTTGGCTGTTTACCCCAGCTGAATCAGGCATGTGTTCCCTAAGTTTCTTTCCCTCCTTTTGTTGTAATATTCTTAATGATGCATTCTGACTTTTTCACTCTGTTTTTTACACATTTGTCACCACTTCTGCTTTTGGATCATCATGCTGGAAAATCTGAGGCTTACATGGAAGATTGATTTTTAATGCCCCTTGCGTTGTTTTTCGGCTGTAACATTTGCATGCAATTATGACATTTTAAAAATAGGAGACCACGGGGTTTGAAAAAAAGAAACTTCTGGGCAGATGAGCAAATGGAAAAGCCGGCCTTTAATTTTGTTAACATCCCAATTACATCGTGGTAACCCTTGTGACGATTTCTGTCCCTTGTAACGCAACACCTGGTTTTTGTTCCGGGGAGAGGGACCAAGCCTGGCTGACTCAACCCTTGCTCCCTCGCCAGACTTGGTTGGAAAGCTCATGTTTTCCACTGGCCAGCAGAGGTCACTGTTTCAAAGTTGTTAGAGGAAAATTATCTGTCGTCCACACCACTTCTTTGTTTGAGGGAGATTGTCTATTCAAAATTTTCTGTATTTTCCTAACATTCTAAAAAAAAAATCAATTTTTAATATGTATTATGTTTAAAAGTGCTGATGGCTTGTGTGGACTTCCGTAGATTATTTTGCTTATAGAGTGATAATATTTACTGAATACGTAGGAGGTGCTCCACACTCTCTACTCTCTTATCTTTTACCAGCCATCTGTCTTCTGGGGTAGCTGTGATGCTTGCCCCAGAAGGGGAGGCTGAGATGAGGAGAAATGGAGATGGGATCCCATCAAGGAGATGGGATTCAGATGCAAGGAGCTCTTGTCTTCAAAACCAGACTCTTAATTTTCTTGGGATCTGTATTTTTTCTTCAAAGAAGGAATATTTTAGCAGCTTGAAGCACCAGTCATCAAGAACGTATGAAAGAAGTGTGTATTTTTGAAGCAAAGCCTCAGAAATAGTTTGCTGTTTTTCCTTGCAAATGTTCTTCAAGAAGCTAAACTTGGCTTCTTGGTCTTTGAAGATGGGAACTGTGATGTTCTGTCAGCCTTTGCTCCTTCTCCACAGGAAAAACAAATATTAGCAGTACATTGTCTCCAAAAATGTCCCAAGCTTAAGGCTTATTTGGTGAGTAGTTTACCCAAAAGATTTCTAATTTCAATTTATAAGTCTAACGGAAAACTTCGTAACTTTGACGAGAAATAAGCTGTTTGTGAATGAAAAGATAAATCTGTTTTAATGGACTTTTATTTACTCATGTTTTAAAAAACATTAGTAAGTCGTCCGGATTTTCCATAAAGCTGGCGAGTTACGAGGACAGCTGTGTTCATCACTAGATCGTGAGTGGTCATTTTGACCCCCCTCCCCGCCCCTGTTCTCACTGAAGAGGTCACATGAGAACAGTAAGAAGAGGCTTTGGGTCTTCTGCTACAAGGACAGTTAGTTCTGGAGTCAGTCTTACAAACTGGCCCCACGCACTTCTGCCCATCATTCTTATTGCAAAATTTTTAATGTTTTGTAGTTGCTGTTAACTATAATAATAATAATTGTTATTACTATTAGAACAGAAAGCCATATTACCCTTATAGATCTTCTTAATTAACCAATAAGATGGAGCTGCTAAGTTTTGTTGCGGGGAAATATTTAACAAATTTCCACGTGGATGGCAGGTTGCTCAGAGTAGAAACACTGAGGCTCCAGTGGGGGATGTGGACAATGACTGTAAACAAACATCCCGTGGTGGCGAGTATGCAGGGGACAGCAGGCAGTAGACAGCGGGTGGGATTCTATTTTAGGCAGGGTGGAGAGGGGATGCCCTCCTGATAAGGCGATGCTTGGCCAGGGGCTTGAATGAGGTAAGAGAGGTGATGTGTGGATATCTGGGGGAAGAGTTCCTGCAAGCTATGATCCTGGAGACCAGAGCATGGCTGATACATTAAAGGAATGGCAAAGAGGACCTGGGGGCAGGGTTCAGTGGGTGCGGGCAAGAGTGGGAGCTGAGGTCAGAGACAGAGGAGGGGACCAGATCATGTCAGGGCTGGTAGACAACAAGGACTTCGCTCATGCTCTGTCTGCGTCAAGGGCAGCCACTGAAAAGTCCTGAGCAAAGGAGTAACATGGGCCACTTATGTTTGAAAAAAATTAAATCTGGCTATTCTGAGGAAAACAGACTGAGGGGAGGGGGTGGCAGGTAAGAATGGAAACAGGGAGACTAGTTAGGAGGCTACTGCTGTAAACCAGACGAAAGAGATGCAGTTAAGCCTTGAACAATGGGTTCAAACTTGCGCGGGTCCTTTTTTAAAATTGTTTTTGCTATTTTAAAAAATTTACTGAAGTTGAGTAGATTCACAATGTTGTGTTGATTTCTTCTGTACAGCGAAGTGACTCAGTTATGCATCAGTATATATCTTCTTTTTCATATTCTAACTTTGGAATTCTTGATGATGATCCTCTAGATAATGATGACAGCTCTGAGGAAATGGATGGATGACCTTGCCTTTGAGAAAATGGACAGCTGGAGAGGGAGAAAGATCTCAGCCAGCATTTAAGGCTGAATAGAAGATACAGATATAAGAGGGGGCAGGAGTTGCCAGAGAGGCCGGAGGAAAACTAAGAGAGTGAGTGGATCTTCTTACATGCAGCTTGTTTTCAGTAAATCTGTACTATAATACCACAGGATTAGGGGTTGGTCGAATCTGTGGATGTGGAACCATAGACACAGAAAGTAGACTGTGAAGTGTGATGCAGAGCTCTCTGCGCACAGAGGGTGTGGGCCCCTGAGTCCTGTGTTGTTCAAGGGTCACCTGTAGTGATGGGCCCAGAGTGATAGCAGTGAAAGCCACGAAAACCAGACAGGTCTAGGTCTATTATGAAGAAAGAGTTGATGAGAACTGCTGGTGGGATGGTTGTGGGGTATGAAAGAAAACAAGTCAGTAATACTGACTCCAAGGCTTTTGGCCTGAGCAGTTGGGTAGACTGAAATTTCTGTTTGCTGAGATGAGAGAGGAATGGGTTGACAGTGGGCTAAGTAAGATGGGCTAGTTAAGTTTGGCTGCATATAACTAAAAAACCCAAAATAATGGTGGTCTACGTAACACAGAAATGTACTCATTTATTTTTTTCACATAAAAGAAGATCCAGAAATAGGCTGTCTTGGGAAGACTTCCTGAGGTTATTGGGGATTCAGGCTCATTCTAGCTCTTTTCTTGGTTAGCCCCAAGGTGTGATCCTCATCCTCATGGTTTCAAATGGCTGCTAAAACTACAGCCATTGTATCTGTATTCCAGGCAACAAGAAGGAAGAAGAGAAGTGAGACTGTTGTATCCCCTCCCTTTCAAAGAGGCTTCCTGAAAGTCCACACATTGACCCTTGCATCTCATTGGCTGAAGCATAGTCTGTATCTGGGTGTATCTGGCTGCAACGGAGTCTGGGAAATGTCCTTTAGAGGTTGTGTGTAACTTCTTGATAAAACTGGGGTTTTGTTACTGGGGCTCTGAATGAATATTAATATAGAGTGCCAGCAGTCTCTTCTCCAGAGTTTGAAGTTTGATTTTGGAAGAAGCAAGTTCGAATCTGGCATCATCTAGCCGTGTGACTTTGAACTAAGATTTCATCACTAAAATAAAAGAATTGGACTGAATGATTTTTAACTTCCCTTCTAATTGTAACTTTGCATGAGTCTTTGACTTTGTCACATAGTAAGGTAAGTATAGTTTTCACAAAGAAATAAGACTTAGAAGAAAATATTATGGTAAGAAGATGTCTATCAAATGTCTTAAAGTGATTTTTGTCATTGATTCTTTTAAAACTTATTCACAGATACAGTTCTATTCTTCTATTTTTCAGAATGCTTTCTTCCTATAGATGATTTTAATAGTAGCTCAAAAAGCATATGAATTGCATAATACTCGTGTGCACAGATGAACTTGATATTTACTTTAATAAATTAAATAAAAATATTTATTATAAAAATGTGAATAATCGACTATCTTGTTCCTTACTCCATATATATATTTTTGTTGTAGCCTCATTTGCCAACTTTTGGACCTGTTCGGATAATTTAGTACGTGTGTTCAAATCCACACACCACTGATCATCTCTCATACATATATAAAGTCTTGCCTTCGAGGGTGCTATAGTTTATAACTGGAAATAGGTATATAATAAAGGCTTCCCTCATAACTCAGTTGGTAAAGAATCCACCTGCAGTGCAGGAGACCCTGGTTCGATTCCTGGGTTGGGAAGATCCTCTAGAGAAGGGATAGGCTACCCACTCCAGTATTTTTGGGCTTCCCTTGTGGCTTAGCTGGTAAAGAATCAACCTGCAATGCGGGAGACCTGGGTTTGATCCCTGGGTTGGGAAGATCCCCTGGAGAAGGGGAAAGAATACCCACTCAAGTATTCTGGCCTGGAGAATCGTCCACGGGGTCGCAAAAAGATGGACACGACTGAGCGACGTTCACTTCACTTTCCCTTCGTGTAATAAGGCGGGCTTCCCGGTGGTGCTAGTGGTAGTGCTCTGACAGTGGCTTTGTGTGCTGGTGGCCCTCTGGGCGGGGAAGCAGGTTATGTGGGTAAGGGGCCGTTTGTGGTGAGCCTTGGGGATCTGAATGGATTCGGGTGGGAGTGGTCAGCCACAAAGGCATTCTGAATGAAAGGAAAATAAAGGTCAGGCAAAGAGAACGTTCCAGTTCAATTGGAAATGAGGTACAGTGGCAGGATGAAAAGACCACTATATTTAGGATCAAGCAGTCCTAGGGCTGAACCCCAAATCTGCCACTTGCTAGTTGAAACCTTGGGCAAGTCACTTAACCTCTTTGGGTCTCCTTTTCCTCATCTTTAATAGGAACTACACCACTTTCTTCATAGGTTGTTATCTGCATTTAATTTATATACATAGTGTGATCTACAGTAATTATCATAAAAGAAGCTTCCGTAAAGTACTCTGGTACCCTACACTTCCATAAATAACAGGCCCCCTCTCCTTAATGGACAGCCCGTACTGTCCCTCATGACTTTTCAAGCTGTCAGTTCTGACTGTCCTCATTAGCATCCTTTGATGCACATTTTATATTGGATGATTCTGTTTCTTATAAATACAGTGATGTGCTGAAAACCAACTTTTTATGGAAAGGCAGTCACATCATGATGAAAGAGGAAAGGGTATAACTTAACGGCCTGTTAATTGTGGCATCTTTGCTTCCAGAAGCCACCCTTAAGGATGACGAATGCCTTGGGCCACCCCGTGAAAGAAAAGTGAAAGTTTGTTGCTCAGTCACGTCTCACTCTTTGCGACCCCATGGACTGTAGCCAGCCAGACTTTTCTGTCTATGGAATTCTCCAGGGAAGAATACTGGAGTGGGTAGCCACTGAATTCTCCAGGGCCACCCAGGGGAAGTTCCAAACTCTAAAACTGCTCTTCTTCCAAACAGTCTCTCCTTTCTCTTCATTCCCATTACCAGGCTTGTCAAATTTCCTTCCTCAGTGATGCTGCATTCCAGCCACCTCGCCCCATCTCCACCAACCCCTGGCTTGTCAGCATCTCTCCTTGGGATTATCTCCTGACTTGTGTTTCACACTTGCTCCTTTCTCAACCCATTTCCACAAAACAACTAGAATATTTTCAGAACAGACCTGGTCATGTCAGTCTCCAACCTAAAGTCCTTCATTGATTTCGCATCCAGCCCTTGCCAGCATTTGAAATGGTTTATTGTTTTATTTTTTAATTTTAATCATTCTAAAGATGTGTATTGGTATCTCAGTGTGCTTATACTTTGAGTTCCCTAGTTCTGAGCATTTTTTCATGATTTACTTTACATCGTCATGTTTTCTTTGGTGAAATATTTGTTCAAATCTTTTGCTCATTTAGAAAATCTGGTTGCTTTCTTTTTATTAAGTTGTAAGAGGTCTTTATTCTGAGTACAAGTCATTTGTTGGATAAATAATTTGCAAAAATTTTCTCCTGGTCTGTGACTTGTCTTTTCATTCTTTTAACAGCCAGTATCTTTTACAGAGTAAAAATTTTAAATATTTGATGAAATCCTATCTAATAAATTTTTATTTTATGGACTGTGCTTTTGACATCATTATCTAATTACTTTAGTTTTTTTTCTAGAAGTGATAGCTTTGCATTTTTGTCCATTTGTGGTTAAATTTTGCATAGTGTGTGAAACATAGGTTGAGGTCTATTTTTTTACATATGTATGTGCAGCAGTTCTAGCACTGTTTGTTAAAAGACTACTATATCTTCAGTGAATTGCTTTTGTACCTTTGCAAAAGCATATGGCCATATGTGGGTTCCACAGAATATGAGTATTCTGTTCCATTGACCTATGTATATAATTTTTTTTGCCAATATCATACTGTCTTGATGTAGCATTAGCCTGGTAGGCTACAGTCCATGGGGTCGCAAAGAGTCGGACACGACTGAGTGACTTCACATAGTGAATTTTAGAATCAAATAGTGAGTCCTCAGACTTTGTTCTTCTTTTTCAATTTTTTGGCTATTCTAGTTCCTTTCCAAATAAGTTTTAGAATCAGTTTGTTGATTTCTATTTAAAAATCCTGCTAGGATCTCGATTCAAGTTATGTTGAATCTACAGGTTAAATTGGGGAGAGTTGACATCTTCACAATATTGAATCTTCCAAACCATGAACATAATATACCTCTTTATTTACTTATTTCTTTGACTTCTTTAATCAGTTTCATAGTTTTTAGCAGATTCTGCATGAATATTTGTTAGATTAATATCTAAGTATATAATTTCAGTGCTATTATAAACAGTATTTTAAAATTTTCATTTCTAATTGTTTAATAAATACCAGTGTTTACAAATACAATGGATTTTTATATATTAATTTTATATCCTGCAACCTCAGTGAGCTCATTTATTAGTTCTAGGAGGAATTTGTTTTGGTAGATCCCATGGAATTTATGTAGATAATCAGGTTGCCAGCCAACAGTTTTAATCTTTCCTTTCCAACCTGTATGCCTTTATATATATATATATATATTTTTTTTTTTTTTTTTTCCTTGCCTTACTACACTTGTTAGGACTTCCAGTATGATGTTGAATAGGAATAGTGAAGATGGATATCTTTACTGTGTTTTTGATCTTAGGGGGAAAGCATTCAATCTCTACCACTAAGCGTGATGTTGTGCTATGTGCTAAGTCACTTCAGTTGTGTTCAACTCTTTGTGACTCTGTGGACTGTAGCCCTCTAGGCTCCTCTGTCCATGGGATTCTTCAGGCAAGAATACTGGAGTGGATTCCCATGCCCTCCTCTAGGAGATCTTCCCGACCCAGGGATCAAACCCATGTCTCCTGCACTGGCAGGTGGGTGCCCCTAGCACGACCTGGGAAGCCCGAAGTGTAATGTTAGCTATAGGCTTTGTTTTTGCTGATGCGCTTGTCTAGTTAAGGAAGTTTATTTCTATTCCTAGTTTAAGTTGTTTCTTATTCTCTAATCATATGTAAGTTTCTATATAAAACATCACCTTTGGCCCTTTGTGACAATATGGAATATGGAATCCCAATATGGAAATATTGGGATTCTCCAGGTTTTTGTTTGTTTGATTTGGTTTTTAAAATAGCATCTTCGAGTTATAAGATGATTCTAGGGATTCTAGGGACTTCCGTGGTGGTCCATTGATTAAGAATCTGTCTTGCAATGCAGGGGACATGGATTTGATCCCTGGTCGGGGAACTAAGATTCCACATGCCTTGGGGAAACTAAGCCCATGAACCACAACAAGACAAGCTACAAAACAAAGCTGTTGCCAAAACTAGAAAAGCCCATGCACAACAACGGGAAGTCCATGTGCCACAGTGAAGTGCCTGTACCCTGCAGTCAAGACCCAGCACAGTTAAAGTGGGGCTTCCACTGTGGCTCAGCTGGTAAAGAATCTGCCTGCAATGCTGGAGACCTGGGTTTGATCCCTAGGTTGGGAAGATCCCCTGGAGAAGGGAACGGCTACCCACTCCAGTGTTCTTGTATTCTGGCCTGGAGAATTCCATGGCCTGTATAGTCCATGGGGTTGCTAAGAGTTGGACACGACTGAGAGACTTTTACTTCACTTCACCATCACAATTAAAAACAAGAAAAAGGACGGATTCTAGAAATGGTAGGAGAGGTTGAGAATTTCATTAATCATCATCATTACCTCTCATTTTCCAATTGGTTTTATCTTTTTCCACCTCATTTGGTTTTCACAGTAGCCTTGGTGGCTCAGATACTGTTACCTTTGTTTGACAGGTGTAGTATTGAGGAACCAGGGATGACGACTTGCTTGTGTCCCTCGGCTTGGTAACACCAGAGCCACAACCATTATAGGAGCCCTTCTATGGACCGCTCCTAATGAGAGTCTTAAAATGCGGTGAAAAGTCCAGGCTTTGGACACAGGCAGACAATCTTTTAAATTTAACTAAACTAAACATTTTTATTGCAGTGAAATTCATATAACATAAAACTAGCCATTTAGAACGATCCAGTGACATTTAGTACAGTCACAGTGCTGTGCGACCACCACCTCTACCTGGTGCCAACAGTTTCGTTACCTTGAAAGGAAACCTGTACCCATTAAGCAGATACTACTCATTGGTCCCTCCCCTTAGCCTCTGTCAACCACTACTCTGCCTTCTGTCTCTATGAATTTACCTATCCTAGATATTTCATAAAAGTGGCCTCATACAATACATGGCCTTTTGTGTCTGGCTTCTTTCACTTAGCATAATGATTTTGAGGTTTATCCACTCTATAGTATGTGTTAGTATTTCATCCTTTATATATAAATATAATATTTCCCCCCGCAATTTGTTTATACATTCATCTACTGATGAACAGTTGGCTTGTTTTCACAATAATTTTCTTTTAGGCATATACCTAGAAGTAGAATTGCTGGGTCATATAGTAATTTCCATGTTTAATTTTTTGAGGAATTGTCAAACTGTTTTCCACAGTGGCTAATTTGTGAGTGCTCTACTTTCTCACATCCTTGCCAATGCTTGTTATTTTCCGTTCTTTTTTTTTTCTTAACTTTAAAAATTATAGTTATCCTAATAGATGTAAAGTGATATCTCATTGTGGTTTTGATTTGCATTTCCCTAATGACTAACTGTTGCTTCCCTGGTTGCTCAGCGGTAAAGAATTCGCCGCATCTCAATTCAGGAGACGCAGGTTTGTTCCCTGTGTCGGGAGTTCCCCCAGAGGAAAGTGAAAGTGAGGTCACTTAGTTGTGTCCAATTCTTTGCGGTCCCAAGGACTATAACCTATCAGGCTCCTCTGATCATGGGATTTTCCAGGCAAGAATGCTGGAGTGGGTTGCCATTTCCTTCTAGAAGGAAGATCTGCAGGGGATCTTCCTGACCCAGGGATCAAACTCAGGTCTCCTGCATTGCAGGCAGATGCTTTACCATCTGAGCCACCAGGGAAGGGCATGGCAACCCACTCCAGTATTCCTGCCTGGAGAATCACATGGTCATAGGAGCCTGGCAGGCAACAGTCTACAGGGTTGCAAGGAGTCGGACACAACTGAAGCGACTGAGCGCACATACACTCAATAACTAACAATATTGAGCATCTTTTCATGTGTGTACTTGTTGGTCATCTATATATCTTCTTTGGAGAGAAGATATATAGATGATCTTTTATATATATATATATATATATATATATATATAAGATATATAGATGATCAGCAGGTCCTTTGCCCATTTTTTGGACTGGGTTGTTTTTGTTGTTGACTTGTAGGAGTTCTTTACATATTCTGGATACTAGACTCTTATCAGTAGTATGATTTGCAAATATTTTTCTCCCATTCTAAAAGTTGTCTTTTGACTAGCTTCATAATGTTCTTTGATACACAAAAGTTTTTAATTTTGTTGAAGTCCAATTTATCTATTTTTTCTTTTGTTGTTTGTGTTTTTGGTTTAACACCTAAGAATCCACTGCCAAATCCAAGGTCACAAAGATTACCCCAATGTTTTCTTCTAAGTCTTTTATGGTTTTAGCTCTTATATTTAGGATGTTGATCCATTTTAAGTCACTTTTGGTATATGGTTTGAGATAGGAATCCAGCTTCATTCTTTGGCATGTAGATATCCAGTTATGTAGCACCATTCGTTAAAGAGATTATTCTTTTCTCAATGAGTGGTCTTGGCATTCATGTACAAAGTCATTGGCCATAGATATATGGGAGGCAGACACTTTTGACTGAGAACTTTGGCAAGTCACTTAATTTTGAGCTTTTATTTTTCACCTATATAAGATGAAGGATATTCTCCTTTTCTGAGTCACCAGGATTGAATGGATTATGTATGGAGACTGTCAACCATAGTACCTGGCACACAGTAGTTTCCCCAGTAAATGTTAATTCTTTCCTTGCTGCAAGAACTAGAGTCAGGGTAAGCAGTGTAACAGCAATCACCTCTATTCCTTATCCTTCCTCCTGTCTCCAGGACACAGGAGACCCTAGACATAGAACTCTCTATTTTTGCTGAGTATATGCTTATACCCCCTGGATAAACATGCTGAGGGGGGAGGTCACAGTAGGGTGAAGAAGCACTTAGCTAGAAATGAAGGTAAGTAAAGGAAGTAGTCGTCATTCTTTAATAATTCAATCAACATGCTGACTTTGCCTGAATCTGTTTTAGGTTCTGGAGTTACAAAGGCCGAAGAGGTTTACAAAGCTCTCAGTCTAGAGGGAGAGACTGATGGGTTATTATAAAGCAGCATAACAAGTTCTAAGATAGAATGAAGCAGAGATTGCTGTGAGAATGTGCAAGAAGAAAATAATTTTAGCTAGAGGATTCAAGGAAGTCTTCTGCAGAAAAGTGAGACTTGACCTGAGTATTAAATGATTCACGGGAAGGAGTATGAAGGTGGGCCAAAAGGAAAGTGTTAGCATAGGAAGCACCATATACAAAGCTGTGAAGGCATGACGTATGTCCTGTGTTCTAGGAGATGTAAAATATTCTAAGGTGTTTGAAATATGGGAGAGAGTTAAGAGGTGCTGTGAGAAAATGGTTTGACTTTGTTTAGATGGCCACTGGGAGCTGTTAATGAGGCTTAAACAGGGAAGTGACATGGTCAGATGTATATTTTAGAGATTTACAGGGAGACCAGTATGTGGAAAATGAATGACTGGGAAGAAGATAAGGCTAGAGGCAGGAAGAAGAGTTGGTAAGAGATGTATCAGTGAGGAAGAAGGATGGAGAGGAGGTGGGCTGTTAGGTGTAATCATGGCAGATCAGATATGGGAGTGTGGGAGAGGAGGAGGGAACAAAATCAGAGAAGAAAAAATAATGTTTGTTTTGGCAGATGGATACAGAAGGAATTACCTAGTAGACAGTCTGTGTGTTGAGCAGGAACATTGGCCCTGTAAAAAAGCACACATTGTTGCCTGGCCTGCAAAAGGGAGAAGTGAATTTTATTTGTTTTGCTCTTGACAATTAAAATATTAACAAATATTATTTTCAAACTAAAAGTATAAAGAAAAACATTAAAATCTGTAATCCTACTACTCTTAAATAACCCCTGTTGAAAGGGAGAGAGGAGAATATATATTGTTAGAAAAAATGAACAGTTCAGAGAAGTGTAAAATGTAAAGTACAGGCTTCCCACCACACCCCAGCCCAGCCCAGCCCACCCCACCCCCCAGTCCTCCATTCCCGTAACCCCTGTTAACACTTTCTTGTATTTCCTTCTAGGAAAGAAAAACCAAGCATATACCCCCTGGATTCAGTATATCCCCAAAGAGGTCC
Organism: Bos indicus x Bos taurus; assembly: GCF_003369695.1. Lineage (NCBI taxonomy): Eukaryota > Metazoa > Chordata > Mammalia > Artiodactyla > Bovidae > Bos > Bos indicus x Bos taurus. The sequence continues at coordinate 92,609,127 of NC_040078.1, forward strand.
TGCCACATACTACATTTAAGTGGTCTGTTCTATTGAGTAGATTAACCTTCTCATTACTTTGCCAGACTTCACATCTGTCCTGGTGGGGTGGAGCTGTGAATTCACTGAGGGACAGGCAGGATCTCTATGTCCCCAGCTCAGGCATGGAAACTGGACCAGCAGTAGGTGCTCAGCAAAGAATCACTAAATGAATTGTTGCTGCATCTTGGAAATCTGAAGTCTTTGCCTGCAGTGCCAGTTGGTTAAGTGACTTCAGCAAATATTTTCTGAGTTCCGACTAAGTGTGCAGTGTTCTGTGTGTGTGTCTGTGGTAAGGAGAGAAGCAAAGGACTCAGTTCCTGGTTCCTGGCCTCACCAAAGGGCAGAACGGGAAAGGCCGGGAATCTTTTTCCAACCCTCCAGCTTTTCGAGGGAGAAACTGAGGTCCAGAATGAGATTCTGATTTACTAAAAGCCACATGGCCTGTGGGTGCCAAAGCTGGCCCTGGCACTTCAGAAGAGTGAGGGAATGGGGAAGGAGCATCTGGTGGTGTGTTGGAGGGCTTGGTGAGCTACTCTGACTCCTTTCTACCCCTTTCTCTCTTGCCATAAAAGTAGCAGAAACCCCCAACTCCAAATCCCTGGATAGAGGCAAAACCTTTGGGGTGCCCTATGCAGCCCATGGCCCTTGGACTGTGCGCGATGGGCGGGGCTGGCTGACGTACTGTGTCTACGAGAGACCTCATGGCTGGCACAGGAGAAAGAGTGCTGGAATGGGAGTCAGGAAGCCTGGGTTCCAGAGCCAGTTCTGCCACACCCCACCATACTGCTATGGGCCAGTCACATCTCTCCTCTGAATGTGGAGGTGGGCCTAACAAAATTTCCAAGGTCCTTCTTGCCATTATTGCTAATTGTAAGATGCTATATTTAATCAATGACAGGAAATCAGATTTTAGGATTCGGTAATTCTAATGTCCTGGTTTTCTAAGAATTCAGGGATGCTGTTTGAGGTCTCTTACCCTGTGTAGAATCCTATGTTGTGAGACCTGATCTGGGTGTGTAGTCGGAAGGGGCTCGATAAACATTTTTAAATTTGAGACCAAGGCCAAAGAGACTAGACAGACACCTTTCTTCAAAGAGTGAAGAGCCAGGCAGGGTTCTTGAAGTGGGTCCAGATCACCAACAAACAATGAGGAGTGAGGCAAGCAGACATGAAATATAGACACCATCTCAGAGGCCTGGCTAGAGCCTCCGGTGAACTTAGATAGACCTGACACGGGGAATTAACCCCACTTTACCCAGGGGGAAACTGAGGTTCGGAGATGGGAACTGAGCCACTGCTTCCAGTTGCCCAGAGGTCTTGTTCTTCCTCTACTTTCTACACTCTGGGCAGGACTTGCTGCGACACTGCTGTCTGTGAGGGAAGCAGGCCTTCAGGGGAACCAGGTCCCAGGTCCTGATGGACTACATGGACGGTAGCCCACCAGGCTCTTCTGTCTGTGGAATTCTCCAGCCCAGGATCTCCTGGGGGCTCGCTAAAAATCGAGGTTCAGGGACCCTGCTCCCAGACAGATTCACAGATTCACTTGGGGGTATTTTCTAGTTGGGATCCGGATATCTATTTTTAGACTTTGGAAGGAGACACTCTAGTCTGGTTTCTTTTAGGTGAAAAACACCACAGAAACAGAAACTTAAGAAAAGTAGTCTGAAAGTCCTGGATTGGGGTCCCAACTTCGCTGCTGACCCGCTGAGAAATCTGTGGGAGCAGGTTGTATTCTGCAAGGAAACTTTGAAAGCACTTTTACTTGCACTGCCTCCACGTTAGCAGGCTTGGCGGGTCCCATTTGACCAGGAGAAAACTGACGCTGGACGAGGGACGAAGGGTCTTGCCTCAGCCTCGGAGAGGCGAAGAGACAGGTTGATTCGGCTCTCCTGATACGGAGTGCCTCTCGCCCCACTGGCCGGCCCAGCCCCGACTACGGAGCCCAGGCTTTGCAGCCCGGGGCGCCGCCCGGCGGGCTATCCCTGATAGGCAGCGGGCGGAGCGGGGCCCGAGCAGCACCCAGCGCCACCGGCCGCCGCCTGTCAAACCCTCCGGCGTGCCTCGCGCGCGGCTGGCCCTGGCCCGCAGCCGCGGAGGCCCCGCCCTCGCTCCGCGATTGGCCTCGGCGGGGCGGCCGCAGCGAGTTAGTGGCTGGAGAGGCTGTCAGGCAGGCTGAGGCCCCGCCCCCGCCTCCGGGATGCCGCCCCGCTGGAAGCTGCGGCCGCTGGGGCTGCCGCGCCAGTGGAGGCGCGCCGAGCCGTGCGCCCCGCGAGCGAGCTGCAGCAGCCGCTGCGAGGTGAGTGGGGGCGAGGTGAGAGGGGGTGCGGCCCGCGGCCCGGGAAGGGGGAGGGCGCCCGGCCGACGGCCAAGGCTGGTGTCCCAGGATGGTGAATTGGGGAGTTTGGGGATCGCGCGGGGAGCACGAGGGGAAGGGAGAGTTTGGGGCCCCGGGTCCGTTTTCCAGGAGGGATGATGGAAGGCCCAAGGCTCTGTGGAGGGGCACCCAGCGCTCGCGCGTGGTGAGCGTGAGACTGCAGCTACTAGTGTTTCTGAGAGTCTGAGCTGGTGAGTGAAAGTAGAATGTATGGCACGTCTTGTCCCCGAGTGTGCATTTGCGGGGTGTGTTTGGTGTGCGTGGGAGCGGGAGTGCACGGGCTGTCGACTTTTTGCAGGTTTGCACGCGCGATCGGTTGGTTTTCTCTGCTGCGCGTGGGAGTGTGCGTCTCGGTGCGTGTATGGGTTCACGTTGCGGGAGTGAGCACACATCCGCCGACTCCCTTTTCGCAGCTTGTGTGGTGGTGGTATCTCAGAGGGTCTGCCCACGGGCCTGCGGGTGCGTAGTCGGCTGTCCCTGCGCTCAGCCGGATCCCAGAGCGCCCACGAGGCGAGGTGTGCAGCCCGTGACCCATTCCGAGTAGTCTCCGCGGCTTTGCCAGTACCCTGCTCCGGGAATCTCTGCCGTCAGCTCCGTGTCCCACTGGGTGACGCGCACAGGCGCTCTCCCTTCTCCAGGCCTCAGTTTCCCCTTCGTCCAAAGAGGACTGGATGGGGGCAGATTGGGTAGCTGGGCCTTCCGCGAGTCGGGGAAGGACATGCTAGATGTTCCTGCGCCCTGGAGGGGACTTTTCCGTGGATCAGGTAGGTTTGTCACGTTAGGGTGAGTGTGGTGGCGCTAAGGAGGAATAAACGGAGGGATGGTGACCTGCTCAAACATCGCCCCCTGGACCAGAAGGGGATCGCTCCGCTCATTCTGACGCGCCTGTGCTTTCTCCCCTCCGCAGAAGCCCGGCGAGACCCCCAGCGGTGCGCCCCGCCCCGGCGCCATGCACTGCGAAGTGGCCGAGGCGCACTCAGACAAGAGGCCGAAGGAGGCCCCCGGCGCTCCAGGTCCCGGCCGGGGGCCCGCTGGCCTCGGCCCGCACATGGCCTTCAGGGTCACCGTGAGCGGCGGGGGCTGCGGGGAGGGGGGTCCGCGTGACTTGCTGCCCCGGCCTCCCGCGCCACCGCGTGCCCACGACCTCCTCCGGCCCCGGAGTCCCCGAGACTACGGTCCGTCCAAGGCCTCCGCCACTGCCGCCGGGAAGGGTAAGTATGGCCCCGCCGACGTGCCTGGCCACAGGCGTGGAGAGATTTGGGTAGTCTGATTCCACGGCAGGCCTTTGTAGGAATCTTCCCAAGCACTTGGTAGAACTTTCTCCAAAGTTCATCAGTTTTCTCTCAAGTTGTTTGGGACTCGCTTGTCATTCTGAAACGGTGACTGTTTAGGAAGCACCTAATTTAAACTCAGTAAGCCTATTTGTGGGGGAGATGTGTGTTTAGAAAGCTCAGATTACATAATTTTGCTTCTGTATGTTTCTGATAAAAGTTGTGTGAAATTTGTCAAAACCTTATTATAAATTAGGATGAGTAGCAACTCGAGTATGTCTGTCTCTGAACCTGCTAACGGCATACTTTGAAGTATTCCAGTCTTCCTCAGTAACAAAAACCAGAAGCCTTCAGCCAGCCCCCTCTCCCCTTTTTGGGACCTCAGTTTCCCGATCTGTCAAGTAAGGAATTAATTATACCAGATGATTTCTGGATTCCTGATGGAAAATTTTATGAATCTGTAGTCTAGCCTGAGTGAAGTCCTGACTTTAACAATGGCTGTTACGTACTTGATGCTTCAAAAGCATAGTCTTTGGTCAAAAGTTAGTCTGTAATACCTGTCCTCTACCCAGTGAGGCTGGTGGGTATAAGGTGCAGGCTCCAGTATAATTAATGGGTCAAAGTCAGTGATGAGGCTGGATTCTCATGAGCATGTTCTTCTCATCACAGTTAATTATTATTGAGCCATTATTTATAAGTTTCACACTGACAGATAATTAACCAGAAATTGGGGAAGTTGTTGAGGCACTGTATCTTTCCCCTCATCTACTTTTTTTCCCTGGGAAAAAGCAAAGCTTTGGTTTTTTATTATTTCATTGTTTGGGACCTCTTGGTTCTATTTCCAGCTAATTCTTAAGGAAGAAAAAAAGTTTGTTTAATGGCTTTATAGGCATCATTACTTTAGCATCAATTGGCAACTTAGAAATGGTAGGGTGGCTTACTTTTAGGGATGAGAGTGCCTTTAGGGTAAAAAAAAAAACTCTCTAATTCAAAGACTGGTAAAGTGAAATAAACATAAATACTTTTTGCTTTTTAATGAAAATACCTGACTTTGTAGGAGAGCACTATTTCTTGGCTGTTGTTTTAAATTCAGTCTCTTCTCCAAGAGATAGAGGTCATTTGTAAAGGATATAGAGGAAAACGCTTTAGCGTATTATTGTTGGAATACGCACATGAGATTCCCTTTTACTAGGAAGAGAGGAAGGCTGTGCAGCAAGACATGAGTAATATTTGCAGCCCAGAGCTCCCTCACTTGCCCCCCTCCTGTAGACAATCCTCCCTTAAATAGATACCCTCTTGCAACATTTTGTGTTTAAAAAAAAATAGCTGTCAACTGAAGATCTCAGTTCTCTGCAGACCTAATAAATTGCTCTCCCAAACATAGCCTTTGTTCCAAGCCCTGGTTAGAGACCTTTCATGTGGATGCTTTCGTTGTGTGCAACTTTCTGACATCCAAAGCTGTGGTTAGAGACCTTTCATGTGTATGCATTAGTTATGTACAATCTTCTGACGTCCATTCTCCTAAACCCCAATTATTTTTATCCACATGCCCCCAGTGTCTAAAATACGAGATCTTTTTTGTGTTTGGAAAGGGCAGAGGAGAGTAAAAGAATGGGAGGAAGCACCTCTTTCTTTGTACCTTAAGATGGTTGTACTGGTTAAGCTTTTTGTAAGAGGCTTCTGTTTTCTTCACAGCTTCCAGTGAGGCTGGTGGGGGTCAGATTTGTCATACCCATTTAAAAGATGAGGAAACTGAGGCCTGCTGGGTGGGGGTCTCTGGCCAGCCCATAGCTTATGGACCTAGGCTTGAAGAGGCTTCTGACTCGGCTTCTGTCTTTCTAGGCAATTTTTTCCCCTGTAGTCAAGCTATATAGTGGCCTGAGAGAAAATCAGAGCTGCGCAGCCTGCTCAAACAGGCCATAAAAGAAACCTTCTTGCTGCCCCTGTTCCCACCCAGATACTCCCTAGACCTCATAACCCTTTGAATATTTGGTGTCTAGCTCCAAGTCTCAGGCTTACTGGAAACAGAAGACAAGAATACCAACTGAAAAATATTTATTGACCGTGCTGGAAATTTTAAGACCCTGCCACCTAGGATCCGTGGGACTGGGGGAAGTTATTTCCTTCTCTGAGCCTTAGTTTCCTCATTTGTAAATCTACCATGAGACAGAAAGACTGAGGAGAGTATTAGTGATATAAGGTGTCAAAGGGCCACCTCAGTGCCTGGTTATTTTGGAGACGGCTCTTGTGATGTGTTTAACGTTCTCAACCGCTGGTTTTTCATTTGCACGAGAGGTAATAATGCTTCCTTCCCAAGGGAAAATGAAACAGTTGTAAGAATATAAACTAAAAAGGAAGAAGGGTTCGCATTTATTAATTCGTGTAGGGCACTGTTATGGTCAGCTCTATTTGAGACAAAGAGGGTAGGGCGAGGATGGAGAAAAGTTTGATTTTTTTTAAAATTGTTGACTTTCACGACTTTTAACTGGTGTCCTAGCCAGAGAAGCTGAGAGGAGCCAAGCTTCAGGTCTTTTGTGGCCAGTGCTTCCCCGGTGACCGGAGAGACGACAGTATTGCTTGGTTTGGAATCAGGTTTCAGATGCTCTGCCTTCTTGTTTCTCGGACAGACCCTAAACTGAGGCAGAGCGTGAGCTCTCGAACCCAGCAGCTTATCCTTAAATGTCAGGGTCCTCTGCATTTCCAGATCTGGAGTCAGGAGGCACTGGGGATGGTGCAACGTCATGGACTAACATTGTCATCATTTACAATAAGAATCATGATCTGTTTATGGCAGAGTCCCGTTTATCCAGATTCCAAACAGCTGAAAAGGCCAAATTACCAGATGCTGCGCTTTTTCTTTCTTTTTATTAAACACCCAACACTCTGCTTGTGGAAGTTCTGACAAGGAAAGAAGGTAAACATCTGGACTTTATGGAGGCGGTCAGCTCTGTGGCGCTGACTCGATGAAGCTTGCTCTCTGTGCACAAGGCTTTACAGTTTTCAGCTTGTGTCCCGCACACGTTCTTTCATCAGCCTTCATGCCAGCTGAGCCCTGCCTACCTCGTGGGCTGTTCTGAGGGGACAGATGTAAAAGCTCTTTGCAGTTTGTATCTGCAGGCAGATTCTGGCTCTTACTACTGTGATTCCCATTTTATTGATGAAGACATTCAGGTTCAAGGATGTGCTTAAGGCTACAGACAGTAAGTGGCAGTTTCTAAGGCTTCCCATTTCACAACTAGTGCCTTATATGTGTGTGTGTTGGTGGCTGAGAGCTGGCGTTCATGACGGCTTCCCAAGCGTTCCCAGAGAATTTAAACTATTTTTGCTGTTGGTATTTCTTCTGTCTCGAATCTTCGGAATTTGGTAACGAGTATCTGTGCCATCGTTAGAAAACTTCTTAGTTTACCAAATGATTCTGTCTGACCAGAATTGCTGCTCTCAGACCAAACCAGATAGTTCTCAGCAACTCAATGGACCCTTTTCACTGTGTGCTGAGACTGGACACATCCTAGCAAATAAAAAGGAGGCTGATGATCATGACAAATGTGGACCCTGCCGTTGTTAACAGCGATCATACTGTGGCTAAAAATTCCCAAAGCAGTCAATCTTGTAACTTAAAGAAAAAGTATATGTATTTTTTCTTTAAAAATGAAAACAAAGAAGGACTGCAGTTGTAGGTTGTGAGCAGGCGCATTAGGGACTGGAGGTGGAGAGTAAGACATGACGGTTTTGGTTGGCATTACCTTGTAGAGTTTCTTCATTTGAATCAGAAGCCACTGTGATGTTCTGGGGAGATTTTGGAGAGGCCAGCACATCCATAATAGAAAGGTATGAGTTATTTTGAAAGCATTTACCCCCTCCGGCTCTAGTGGGCAATTTGCTTGCATTTCATCCATTTTAAAGTGCTGGTCCTGTGATCCGGAAATAATCAGATCCAAATTTCTTCAGTGCTTGAGGTTTCAAATAAGGGGGAGAAAAACCTGCTGGCCAAATGTCAGGCTCAGTGAGACAAAGAGAAACATGTATGTGTGTGGGTACACAAATAAGGTAGGAGCATGTTGCGTCTACAGTCATAAGAATTATGTATCCGACAAATCTTTTATAGACATGTAGCGGAAATACAATTCCCAAAGATTCCCAAAGAATCTTGGGTGGCTAGAATTTCTCTTCCCTTTTTGCCTCCCAAGCTCTGTAGAAGCTGCTAAGACCCGGCGTGCAAAATGGAAAGGGAACCAGCACGTGAGATCGTAACTTACCTAGGCTTCCTTATTGCGGACTCGTTTACCTGTAGTGCTAGGCTGGGCTGAGGTCTCGGGACTGTCTTAGCTGCGGAATTATATCCATAGGCTGTGTTGCTCCACCTCTGATTAAAAAACATGTTTCTTTATACACCATGGTTTTCCTTCACACATCTCCTCCTTCAGAAAAAAACCAAAACTCACCCCATCTTTAAGTTCTTCATCTCCCTGCGTTACAGTTGCGTGAGAAGCTAAGTGAGCCAGCACGCTTATTTTTACAGTGCGTTAAAATCCCATTACAGGCATAAGTGCACAATGAATCATTTAAAAAAATATATTCTTATGTTCTTTGTTCTGAATGTTGCATAATTATCATCATTTTCTTCGGTTTTATTTTGTGGAGTTTGGCAAACATCCTAGAAAAGGGGAGAAACTAAAGTTTGGAATGGGGTTTTCCATCCTTTTTTGGATAGGAATAGGAAAAAAAAAAAAAAACCAAACAAATAAATACCAACTTTATTTGTAAATGGACCAGTCACTAACTGGGACTTTTGCATAGGGAAGATAATTTCCCTTCTTTCTCTCAATTTTCCTAGAAAAGAATTCTCTGTTTTGAAGCTGATATGGTTGTACTTCAACAACTTCACCTTATATCTATGATTATATTCAAAGTTAAATTAGACTGTGTGGTTTGCTAATTTTTTTTCCTAATACAGATTTTAGTTGCAGTTAATTTGGACCTGGAGACTTGTGTTGTTTCTTCTGGTAGGGGGTAGTTTATTTTTTGTGTTTAAAGAAACAAAGACATTCAGTTCCAGGGGGAGAAGAAATGAAACAAATTCTGCCCTGGGCTTTGAAAAATTCAACTGCAACATGCAGAAAGCCCAGCTGTGATACTAGGGCCAGGAAAAAAGAGCAAACTCCTGAAATATTTGTGCTGCTCGCCTTCCCTGTGCTAATGATTCTAGCAGTTTAAAAACGGACTTCTTGTTTATCAACAGCCGCTGCCCGACTTAATAGTTTACAATGAAAAAAAAAATGCTTTCAGCATTAGAAGCAAAGTCCGGGACTGATAGCTGAGTTACTGAGTTAAGGGAAGCAGAAAGAGTGGAGTGGGGGGGAAGTTTTGTGGCTGCTTTGGTGTCCTAAAGCCTTATAAGAAACTGAAAGAAAACAGAGGCCTGGGATGGGATGGGGTGGAAAAAATACAACCCTGACCCAGTGGTCTTTTAGTTTAAAGTCACTTGAAGCATCTGTTTTCTTCTTTTCTCCGTCGTCCCCTTAACTCTAAAGGGTTATTCCTTCAGAAGGTTTCCGGTGGGTCGAGGCGGATTGTGTTAGCATTACGAGCTGTGTTTTTAAAGTCAGCATTTGAGTCAGATGCACTGAGAGGAGCCTTCAGTCCGTTCACTGAATAATGCATTTCCTGTATGGCCTGAATTTTTTTGGTGGTTATGGTTAGCCCTGTCTGGAGCAAACACACACACCATTGTACAGACTCAATGCATGTGGGCCCAGCCCTTGGCTCTAAGCCTCGGTTTCCCCATCTGTAAAATGGGAAGCACTTGGTTGGGATGACCTGTAGTCCCTTCCTGCTCCGTTGCTCAAGGATTCCTTGTGAACTCAGCTGGGGCAGTTCGGAAGGATATAGAGTACAGAAAAAGGTCTGGTTCTCAACTTGACCTCTTCTTGGAACTCTTGACTCCTGAAGCTGACCACAGAAGGAACCAGAAGAATAAGAGATGTCAACTAACCTTTACTGAGCACCTACTCTGTGCCAGGTCAAGCAGTTCATAGCTGTCATTGCATTTAATAAAGCCCAATAACCCTATGAGAAAAGGAGGCATTATTCTGAATTTACAGATCAGGGAAATGAGGCTTGGAAAAGTTGAGCAATTTGTCTAAACAGTGAGCTCCATATTTAATTTGCAGTGACTCACTGTACAGAAAGTAGATAGCAGAGCCTGGGATTTGAACCCAGCTCTGTCTGACAGCGAAGCCGGTGCTCTCCTTCTGAAGCAGGGATCCTCAGCCTCTGGGATCTAACACCTGATGATCTGAGGTGGAGCTGATGTAATAATAGAAATAATGTGCACAATAAATGTGATGCGCTTGAATCATCGCCAGACCACCCTGCGTTTCTCCTGGTCCGTGGAAGAATCGTCTTCCACGAGACAGGTCCCTGGTACCAAAAAGGTAGGGGACTGCTACTCTAGAGCACAGAGCTCTCAGCTACAGCTTTTAAAACCCATGCAGCAGCTAAGAGTCGTGGTGGCTCTAGCGTGTGTCTCCGAACCCTGGGGGACAGCAGTGGAAGGCCACAGGCAGGTACAGACAATCAGTCCCTCGGGCAGACTGCAGTCTCAGCTCACAGGCTGAGGTATGACTTTAGGGGGAGACTCTGCCTCCACTGGGGCTCTCCCCACTACTCTCTGTTGCAGAAATGGGGAAAGGACAGTGGTTCCCAGTTGTGACATGGGGGTCCTCAGGCAAGGAGCCTGAGACTGGAGGCCCAGGAGGCAGACCCCTCTCAGAAGCAGCATACACACACCCCACTGGTTACTGCAGGTTCAAGTCCCCATTTGAGCCTGTCATACTGTGCGTGGGAGCTCTGTTGCCCAGGCCCTGGCTGTGATCCCCCTTCTGCTGGTAGTGAAGACTTCTGTTTGAAGAGAATTCCTCATAATCCCACTACACTTGGTGTGTAGAATGCATGCTTCACTGGGCATGATGGCTGGAGATCTATTAACTAATTATTTCTTATTAAACGCCTGGTGGGATGAAGAAAGGCTTGTGGGGGAGAGCAAGCCAGGGATCAGAGTGAACTAGAGTTTGTGGGAAATGGGTCTTTTGTGTCAAATGATGAATGAGTCAAATGCCCCTCTCTGGAAGGAGGAGGTCCCACTGCTGGCTTGGGTCTGTGGCCTTGCACGGGGGCGTGTATGTGTTTGTGAGAATGTATGTGAACGTGGACGTTCTCAAGGGGTCATATTTTTTCTGAAGTGGAAATTGTAGGAGGCTTTTGGCTTGCCCAAAGGTCCTTTGCCTTTAGATATTGACCCCGCGTGTGAAAGCGAGAGCCGGAAGAGGTGTCAAGGATGGCCTGGTTGCCTGTGGCTCAGCCTCTTCCTATTTATGTCTTTTTTAGCAACCGGATTACTCTCTTAGATGTTGTTGCTTTTGTTTTTAAGTAATAGGTTTGATGGCAAAGCTTTAGCAAGAAACCAGGGAGTATTATAAACTCGGCTTTAAAAACACAGATCCCATTTGCTGTTTTAAGCTCTCCGGAGGGCTGGAGATTGGGTTTATTTTGGAACGTTGTTGGACTATATGAATTACTTCTCTGAGGCTTGGGTATTTAATACCTAATAGAAGTTTGTATAAGAGTTGATGATGTATTTTGCCGACTTTCCAACCCTGTAAATAAATTACACGTGCCGGCAGAGGCTGCCAGGATCCACTGTGTCAATTGAAGCTTAATTTTTATCCCAAACCACTTAATACTTTTGTCCTAGTGAGTAGAGAAAGTTCCCCGGGGTTTTGCCCAGCAGCGGGCCCGTTCCAAGACATAGACGGCTTCACCAGCCTGTGAATAGGGCTCTGTGGATTCACCGATCCTGACACAGTTTTCAGTGCTTAAGTAGCTTCAACCCTCTCAAGTCCAACCCTCCAGGCAGAGAATGATAATATAATTTTAAGTGTATCGTAAAAATGAAACCCAATCGCTTCCACTCCCCAAACCTGTCTCGCTCCCCTTCTCTCTGGAGAAAACGGCCGTAATTGTGTGTTTAATCTCAAGACCGCCCGTGCATTTTATCTTATTTGAGTGCAAAGCCCAGGTAATAACGTTGGCATTTCCAACGCGAAACAAAATAGGGTTTCTAATTTGGAGACACTATTAAATATTTCATGCTTCAACCAAACTCAATTCTTTTTTCCTATAATAAGTTTAAATATTAATTCTCTGGAATGTCAGATGCCTAAAGCTAGGCATTTAGTGATCTGCAGTTTCAAGTATCTCGAAGAAGGTTTATGAAACAGGATATTTCACTGGGAGGGATGAGTAGTGTGTTTCAGAGATATCTGAATTCAAGGCAGCGTCTTCTGATTTACTTTTTAAAGGGAAAAGGTCATAAAATAAGTTGCTTTATGTGCTGAAGGATTAAGTGGCTTAGGCTGAAATAACAGCAGAGACTTTACTGTTTTTCCCCCGTTATATTTTAACAATGCTTTTTGGGGGGAGGGGGTGGGTCATTTTCCCGCCTGCTTGTCTCCTCCCCCTCCCAACCAGATGGCTTTAATTCTAACCAAATCCCACGCTGAGGCCAAATGATTGATCAAACAGTCATTTGTACTTACGTAGCTCTCTTTGTGAGAATGTCTCTGCATTGGGGCTTTTGGCTGGGCTCAGCTCATCTTTGGGACTTCAGATGGTTGATTTCTAGCCTGGAGAGGTGGAGGTATAGGTGTGGGTGGAGGGCAAAATTCCCAGACCTTCAATCCCCAAAGAGTTCCTTGCTTAAAGCCTTCTTGTTACTTCCCATCCCTGACAGCAGGGTATCCCAAGTTTTCTAAACATAGGGACAAAAATCTATCCCCTATGATAGCTGTTATATTTTTTATCTACTGGTGGAAAAGATACCTGGAGGTTACTAGTTTTAAGGGCTATTTTAAAGAGATTTGTATTTTATCAACCACTCACATATCTGTAGTGATATCGGTTTGTTCTAGAGATAGTCTTTGGCACATGCTTTCACGCTCTTCCCTGAAATTATATCTTGGCTTGTAGATTAAGTAAGTAAGTAAAGTCGCTCAGTCATGTCCGACTCTTTGCGACCCCATGGACTGCAGACTACCAGGCTCCTCAGTCCATGGAATTTTCCAGGTAAGAGTACTGGAGTGGGGTACCATTGCCTTTTCCATGGCTTATAGATTAGCAGCTAGTTGACTGAGGGAAAAATCTGAGCACCTTGGTCTGGTGTTCAAAGCCTTCCGGCCAATCCAGTTCCATCTCTTCCTTTTTTTTTTTTTAAAGGAAATGAATTTATTTATTTTTAAATTAATTCATTTGGCTGCATCGGGTCTTTGTTGCTTCATTGCATCAGTGGAATCTTTTGTTGTGGTGCACAGACTCTCTAGTTGTGGTCTGTGAGCTCAGTAGCTGTAATACTCACACTTAGTTGCTCTGAGGCTTGTGGGACCTCAGTTCCCTGACCACGGATTGAACTTGCATCCCCTGCATTGGAAGGCGGATTCTTAACCACCAGACCACCAGGAAGTTTACCATCTCTTCCTAATGTCTTATTTGCTTGTCCTTCAGCAGCATCAGTGGAGAAGGCAATGTCAACCCACTCCAGTACTCTTGCCTGGAAAATCCCATGGACGGAGGAGCCTGGTGGGCTGCAGTCCATGGGGTCGCTAAGAGTCGGACACGACTGAGCGACTTCACTTTCACTTTTCACTTTCATGCATCGGAGAAGGAAATGGCCACCCACTCCAGTGTTCTTGCCTGGAGAATCCCAGGAACAGAGGAGCCTAGTGGGCTACCGTCTATGGGGTCGCACAGAGTCGGACACGACTGAAGCGACTTAGCAGTAGCAGAGCAGCAGCATCAGACTTTTCCTTATGAAGCTTCGAACCTGGAATTTTCTCTTTATGTGTCCTTCCGTCCTTACACACTGTGAGCTTATTTTTATTCATTTGTGTGCCTCTTTAAATCATTTTTAGAATATAAAATAGTTAATATTCAAATATCTATCTTTGTAGCCTTATGTCTAGCACCTTGTCTCACAAATACATATCTGAGAAGGATAGAGGGTGCTGGTTGGGGCTGTAATGTGGAACCAGACCACTAGGTTTGAACTCTGGTTCTAGGTACCAACTTGGGGATCTTGGGCAAGTTATTAAGCTCTTTGGGTCTCAATATTCTTATCTGTAAAATGGGAATAATAGTTGTAATGGTCTCAAAAGATTTTTATGTGAATGAAATGAGTTAATACTTGTATATGTAAATGTGCTTAAATGCAGAGACTGGCACATGGTCAGATGCTCAATTAATGTTGGAATTTTATTGTTATTGCTGTTATGCAAACGTTTGATAAACCAAATCTCCTGGAAGGGCCTTCCTTCCCTTCCTTTTCACCGGTCTGACTCCTACTTAATCTTAAGATGCAGCTCAGATGCCACCTCTTTCTGGAAGCCTTCCTGTTCTCCCACAGCCTGGTGATGCTAGGCCTCTGGCACCCACAACCCTCTCCTTCCTTCATCTGTAGCACAGGACACGTCCTGTGGCAATTTTCCATTTACTTACTGTGTCCTTGAGGGCAGGGCAGAGTCTCATTATTCCTGCACCCCTGTGCCTAGCACAGGGCCTGGATCAAAGTGGATGTCAGGGAAGTTTGGGAATGGAGTCCAGTCCAGTCTCTGCCCTCAAGGAGCTTGTCACCATGAAAGGAGAAGTTTGATGTTTTTGTTTCTCCTACAAGTTTGAACATATAGTAAGCTCTCGGCACATGCGAAACTCCAGTAGGTGTGCAAGGAGTTCTCACATGCAGAAACAGCCCTGTTTTCTTTCCACACCATCTTGGGGCTTTTCACCGTGAGGTCTGCGCTGCTCTTCTGGGTCACATTCGTTGGGCAAGTCTTCTCCTCTGTCTGGGCCTCCCTTTCCTCTCCTTTCTGGGAGGAGTTGGCTTCCATAGTCACAGACCCTTCTAGGCTGTGGCCAGGCGGAGTGGTGTCAGGTAGAAGAGTAAGGGGCCAAATGCTGTCCTGCAGTGACTGGCCTGGATTGTAGGCACTCCCTGCCACATACCTGCCCTCCCTTCTAGGCAGAGTCCCAGGTGCTTTCAAGAGTGTCTCATCCTGTGGTTTGCTGCTGCTGCTGCTAAGTCGCTTCAGTCGTGTCCGACTCTGTGCGACCCCATAGACGGCAGCCCACCAGGCTCCTCTGTCCCTGGGATTCTCCAGGCAAGAACACTGGAGTGGGTTGCCATTTCCTTCTCCAGTGCATGAAAGTGAAAAGTGAAAGTGAAGTCGCTTAGTCGTGTCCGACTCTAGCGACCCCATGGACTGGAGCCTACCAGGCTCCTCTGTCCATGGGATTTTCTAGGCAAGAGTACTGGAGTGGGGTGCCATTGCCTTCTCCCATCCTGTGGTTTAAAGAGCAGTTATTGGTGGTTGCAACACATCTGACTCAGATTTCTCTAAGATGAAGAAGAACCTTGGAAATGAGAACCAGGAGCCAGCACTCAGTTGCCCTGCTGGGGTGGAGATGGCTGTATACACCCTGATCCCCACTCCAGGACAGGCTTAGATGGACCCCAGGGATTGTGTTGGCTTCCTGGCTCCTCTCTGGGTACTGTAGTGGTTTGAGCTTGTAAACTGTAGAGCTCTGCCCAAATCGTTATTATTCATTCCATCCCCCTATGAACAGATGGGAAGACTAAGGTTCAGAGAGGTCATATGACTTGCCCAAAGGTGGTCACATGGCTTTTGGAGTCAGAACTGAGTTCAGACCTCAACTATACCATTTGCTGGACCTTGGGCAAGTTCACTGGACTCTGAGCCCCCATTTTCTTCATTTGTGAAATGGAGATAAAGTCTATCTCATAGAGTTGATGAGGGGATTAAGGTGAGGATTAAGTGATGAGTCTGTAGAGCACCTAGCTCAGGGGCTGGCACGTATGTGCCTTTGTCACAGTAGGTATGTGACAAAGGTGAGCTGTTATTACTGCTCCTACTGAGTGGCAGAGCTGGGCCTAGGTCCCCAAGCCTGACTTGGTTTGATGGTGTTTCTCCTCTATGTCTCAGTACCCCACCCCCTTATTTTGATGTTTTGTTCTTTCTTTCTTTCTTTTTTTAAAAAATATTTTATTCATTTACTTATTTGGCTGTGCTGGGTCTTAGTTGCGGGATCTAGTTCCCTGGCCAGGGATCGAAACCAGGGCCCCTGTGTTGGGAGCTTGGAGTCTTAACCTAGCCACTGAACCGCCAAGGAAGTCCTGATTTTGTTCTTTCTATTTATTTATTTATTTGGAAAAATTAAAGAACAAGTACTTCAGGGTTTCATAGACTGAGATCCTAATCTCAGTGCTGGAGTTCACAGATCTGACTGGCTGGCATCTTGACTTCACTTGGGTTGGAGGAAGGTTAGGAGCTGTCCACCTCCCTTGCTCAGGTGGGTGTGGGCTGCATCAGCACAGTTATCTGACAAGTCCCGGCCCTGGGGTCAGTCCAGGACATTCATTCAAGCTGCAGTGGCTCTGGTATCTGGCAGGAGTGGGTGTTTCTGGGGTGGGTCAGGAGGTACAGACCTCCCTCCCCCTGTCCCTGGTTAGTTGGGTTGGGAGTTGCCTTCAAACTCTAATATCCAGCTGAATTCCCTTGCTTCTACCTCTTACACTTAAGATGGTGCCCCTTTTCTCCTCCCACATCCCCACACCGGTGGGGCTCTTCAGCCCTGGGGAGGCTTCAATTTGTTGGGCCCTGCTTGAGCAGATATTCTTCGAAGCCACTTACTCCTTATGAAGTATCATCACCCCCATTTTACAGATGAGAAAAACTAAGGCTGAATGACTTGCCCAAAATTCTAGAGCTGTTGAGTGGTAGCTGCAGGCCTGACTCCAAGACCCTGCCCTTTCTCACACCTTGCCTCCTTTCTGGACCTTCCCCCAGGTCCTCTAAACTCGAATGCCTTGGCTCCAATCTTCCCCATTCATCACGGTTGAGAAACTGCCTCCTCCAGCCAGAATTACTGTTTCTCTCCTTCATCTTCTGCTGCCCTTTGTCAGTTTTTTCCCATTGAATAGTCAACTTTTATGGATGCTTCCTCCCCAACGAGACTGTGAGCTCTGTGGAGCAGGGTCTGTAATAACTACCTCTCCGACTTGCAGGAGGAGTGTGGACCAGAGAAGAGAATGAATGCAGGTCCCCAGAGGAATTAATCTGTCCTTCTGCAGTCAACATGTGGCTTCCTGGGCAATTCCCCAAGCAGATTTTCAGGACAGCAACCCAGAGTGGCTCTGTATGTCTGAGCCTTGGACAGTGATGTCTGCCTGGCCAATTGTCAGGAGCACAAGGAATGAAGTATTGGCTTTATCCAGGTGGCTTGATGGCAAAGAATCTGCCTGCCAATGCAGGAAACGGAGGAAATGTGAGTTCAATCCCTGGGTCGGGAAGATCCCCTTGAGGAGGGCATGGCAACCCACTCCAGTATTCTTGCTTGGAGAATCCCATGGACAGAGGACCTTGGCGGGCTACAGTCCATGGGTTCACAAGGAGTCAGATATGACTGAGCACCCACACAGGTGACAAAGTATCCTGAAAACAGATGGCTATAATCCGGGTTTGGTTGTTGCTTTGTCTGTTCATCAGTATATTGAATGGCTACTATGTCCCAGGTAGTGATTGGGCCCTGGGACACCATCGTGGTCTAACACACAGAGCCCTTACCTGCACTGAGCTTGAAGTCAGCAGGGCCAGACGACAGTGTGTGCAGGTTCCCTCCCAGCCTGGCCAGGTCTCCAGTCCTCATCTGTGTGACTTCACCAACTCATCACCTGGCTCAGTGTCCTCAGAGGACTTCTCAGCTCCAGACAGTCTGAGACCTGCGACCTCGGATGATCTCACAGAACCGTGGTTTGCCAGCTTATAAGATGGAAATATTTGCTAGCTAGCTCCCTTGCAAGCCTAATGTGAGAATCTGAGGATGGGCGGGAACATGGGTGTGCAGAGCAGCCTTCTGCTCTGGACACTGGTGGTGGAGCCACACGGATTACCCAGTCCTGGGGTTGGGGACAACTTTGCTAGCTCTTTTCCTGCACCTGTTGCTAGTCCCTGCTTGCATAAGCTTTTTTCTTGGAGGGAATACCCTCTCTCCTTATCTCTGGTGATAAAAAAGGCCAGAGTTTACCTTTTGCAACCCCTTCAGAGTCTTTCCTCTCCCAGACCCACACACTTCCCTTCTCACTCATCCCAGTCTTTTATTCTCTCAATGACTCTGGCTGCTTTGTACCCAGAATACAGCGGAGCTGTTGGCCAGGGAGCTATGGAGACAAGTAGGTTCCCATTGTGTGATATCAGCCAGGTAGGTACAGGCTTGGGGGTGGTTGGGGACCTTCCTTCTCTTCCCCCTCCTCATTTTCAGTATCTTGCCATGATCATCTTTTGAGTGCTATAAGACGTTGGGTCATCTCTCTTTTTTAAAATGGATCATCTCTGTAATCTTATAATTATCCTGTATGTAAGCATTCTTACGGAAGAATTTATGGCTATTTAAATTAATTTACAATTAAACAAAAGAGACTACTGGCAACATTTCAGTGCTCAGTGGCTTTCACTACCCATGTGGCTAGTGGCTACCATGTGTGTGTGCTGCATGCTTAGTCGCTCAGTTGTGTCCGACTCTTTTTCGGACTTTTGGACTGTAGCCTCCCAGGCTCCTCTGTCCATGGACTTCTCCAGGCAAGAATACTAGGGTGGGTTACCATGCCCTCCTCCAGGGGATCTTCCCCACCCAGGAATCAAACCCTCATCTCTTGTGTCTCCTGCATTGGCAGGCAGGTTCTTTACCACTGTGGCCACCTGGTAAGCCCAGTGGCTACCTATTGGGCAGCAAATATACAACATTTCCATTGCCAGAGAAAGTTTGGTTTGATAGTGCTAGTTTAGAGTATCTTTCTTTAATTTATTCATTTGTTCAGCAAACATTTCCTAGAACCCTATCATATGCTAGGTTCTCTGTTAGACTCTGGAGAAGTGGGTATAACCCAAGCTCAGCATCAGCTTTGGGAGCATCCAGTCAAGAGGACAGGCAGATGAACGTAACAGCTTGGAGGTGGGGCCAGCATGTTGGTTACCAGGCCTGGTTCCTACTGAGGATGCAGACATGAATCCTAGGGTCTGCTGGCTCTCAGAGAGCTCACAGGCTAGCACTGACAAGAGAGAGATCAGGGCAGCCTTCCTGGAAAAGTAGTGTTTGAATGGCCCATCTGCAGTGGGTGTGTTCTGCTGATTCCCCAGGAAGCAGTCCAGAGAGGGCAGGTGGTTCATGCAGGTACACCTCTGAAGCTGGAATCATGCACATGGCCCCCTGATGACATCTTGCATAGATGTTTAGATAGGAATCACCCCTGTTGTTGCTCAGTCGCCCAGTTGTGTCCGACTTTTTTCAACCTCACGTACTGCAGCACCCCAGGCCTTTCTGTCTCTCACCATCTCCTGAAGTTTGCCCAATTTCATGTCCATTGCATTGCTGATGCCATCTAGCCATCTCATCCTCTGATGACCGTTCCCTTCTGCTTCTGCCCTCAATCTTTCCCAGCATCAGGGATTTTTTCAGTGAATCAGCTGTTTGCATCAGATGACCAAAATACTGGAATTTCAGCTTCAGCATCAGTCCTCCCAGTGAATGAACGTTCAGGACTGATTTCCCTTAAGATTGACTGGTTTGATCTCCTTGCTGTCCAAGGGACTCTCAGGAGTCTTCTCCAGCACTACAGTTCTACAGCATCAATTCTTTGGCACTCCAACAATTTTTTTACAGTCCAGCTCTCATTGACTTCCAGCCAATTACTTGATCTTACTCCTCATCCTTCTTTGGGAAGTGGCTGAAGTGGTAAAGATACAGATATAGCTTTAAAGATACCTTTTAAAGGTAATTTAATATTTTTTTATTTTTCTCACTTATGTCAGAAGTATATACTTATTGTAGAAAATTTGGAAATTATAAGATGTGTGCATACATGCTCAGTCACTCAGTAGGATCTGACTCTTTGTGATCCCATGGACTGTAGCTTACCAGGCTCCTCTGTCCTTGGGATTTCCCAGCAAGAATACTGGAGTGGGTTGCTGTTGCCTACACCAGGGGATCTTCCCCCACCCAGGGATTGAACCGCAGTCTCCTGTGTCTCCTGCATTGGCAGGTAGATTCTTTACCAGTGGACCACCATCAGATCAGATCAGTCGCTCAGTCCTGTCCGACTCTTTGCGACCCCATGAATCGCAGCACACCAGGCCTCCCTGTCCATCACCAACTCCCGGAGTTCACTCAGACTCACGTCCATTGAGTCAGTGATGCCATCCAGCCATCTCATCCTCTGTCGTCCCCTTCTCTTGCCCCCAATCCCTCCCAGCATCAGAGTCTTTTCCAATGAGTCAACTCTTCCCATGAGGTGGCCAAAGTACTGGAGTTTCAGCTTTAGCATCATTCCTTCCAAAGAAATCCCAGGGCTGATCTCCTTCAGAATGGACTGGTTGGATCTCCTTGCAGTCCAAGGGACTCTCAAGAGTCTTCTCCAACACCACAGTTTAAATTCTTTTTAAATTCTTCTGCACTCAGCTTTCTTCACAGTCCAACTCTCACATCCATACATGACCACAGGAAAAACCATAGCCTTGACTAGATGAACCTTTGTTGGCAAAGTAATGTCTCTGCTTTTGAATATGCTATCTAGGTTGGACGTAACTTTCCTTCCAAGGAGTAAGCGTCTTTTAATTTCATGGCTGCAGTCACCATCTGCAGTGATTTTGGAGCCCAGAAAAATAAAGTCTGACACTGTTTCCACTGTTTTCCCATCTATTTCCCATGAAGTGATGGGACTGGATGTCATGATCTTCGTTTTCTGAATGTTGAGCTTTAAGCCAACTGTTTCACTCTCCACTTTCACTTTCATCAAGAGGCTTTTTAGTTCCTCTTCACTTTCTGCCATAAGGGTGGTGTCATCTGCATATCTGAGGTTATTGATATTTCTCCCGGCAATCTTGATTCCAGCTTGTGTTTCTTCCAGTCCAGCATTTCTCATGATGTACTCTGCATATAAGTTAAATAAACAGGGTGACAATATACAGCCTTGACGTACTCCTTTTCCTATTTGGAACCAGTCTGTTGTTCCATGTCCAGTTCTAACTGATGCTTCCTGACCTGCATACAGATTTCTCAAGAGGCAGATCAGGTGGTCTGGTATTCCCATCTGTTTCAGAATTTTCCACAGTTTATTGTGATCCACACAGTCAAAGGCTTTGGCATAGTCAAGAAAGCAGAAATAGATGTTTGTCTGGAACTCTCTTGCTTTTTCCATGATCCAGTGGATGTTGGCAATTTGATCTCTGATTCCTCTGCCTTTTCTAAAACCAGCTTGAACATCAGGAAGTTCACGGTTCACATATTGCTGAAGCCTGGCTTGGAGAATTTTGAGCATTACTTTACTAGTGTGTGAGATGAGTGCAATTGTGCGGTAGTTTGAGCATTCTTAGGCATTGCCTTTCTTTGGGATTGGAATGAAAACGGACCTTTTCCAGTCCTGTGGCCACTGCTGAGTTTTCCAAATTTGCTGGCATATTGAATGCAGCACTTTCACAGCATCATCTTTCAGGATTTGGAATAGCTCAACTGGAATTCTATCACCTCCACTAGCTTTGTTCGTAGTGATGCTTTCTAAGGCCCACTTGACTTCACATTCCAGGATGTCTGGCTATAGGTGAGTGATCACACCATCGTGATTATCTGGGTCATGAAGATCTTTTTTGTACAGTTCTTCTGTGTATTCTTGCCATCTCTTCTTAATATCTTCTGCTTCTGTTAGGTCCATACCATTTCTGTCCTTTATTGAGCCCATCTTTGCATGAAATGTTTCTTTGGTATCTCTGATTTTCTTGAAGAGATCTCTAGTCTTTCCCATTCTGTTGTTTTCCTCTATTTCTTTGCATTGATCGCTGAAGAAGGCTTTCTTATCTCTTCTTGCTATTCTTTGGAACTCTGCATTCAGATGTTTATATCTTTCCTTTTCTCCTTTGCGTTTTGCTTCTCTTCTTTCACAGCTATTTGTAAGGCCTCCCCAGACAGCCATTTTGCTTTTTTGCATTTCTCTTCCATGGGGATGGTCTTGATCCCTGTCTCCTGTACAATGTCACAAACCTCATTCCATAGTTCATCAGGCACTCTATCTATCAGATCTAGGCCCTTAAATCTATTTCTCACTTCCACTGTATAATCATAAGGGATTGTGATCTGAATGGTCTAGTGGTTTTCCCTACTTTCTTCAATTTCAGTCTGAATTTGGCAATAAGGAGTTCATGGTCTGAGCCACAGTCAGCTCCTAGTCTTGTTTTTGCTGACTGTATAGAGCTTCTCCATCTTTGGCTGCAAAGAATATAATCAATCTGATTTCGGTGTTGACCATCTGGTGATGTCCATGTGTAGAGTCTTCTCTTGTGTTGTTGGAAGAGGGTGTTTGTTATGACCAGTGCGTTTTCTTGGCAAAAGTCTATTAGTCTTTGCCCTGCTTCATTCCATGTTCCAAGGCCAAATTCGCCTGTTACTCCAGGTGTTTCTTGACTTTCTACTTTTGCATTCCAGTCCCCTATAATGAAAAGGACATCTTTTTTGGGTGTTAGTTCTAAAAGGTCTTGTAGGTCTTCATAGAACCGTTCAACTTCAGCTTCCCGACTGCGCTTAGTGCGCCGGTTGCAGCCGCCTTTTTCTTAGGATAGATTCCCAAATTGAAAATGACTGGGTCAAAGGCTAGTAATATTTGACCCACATATTACCAAATAGCTCTTTTGAAGGTGCATGAATTTTCACAGCTGCGTGCAGTGTCTTAGAGAACTTAGATCTCTTTATCTTCACCATTGTTTTGGAAGTAATTTCCAAATTGGAAGGTGGAAGTGACATCTGGTTATAGTTTCATTTACATTTATTTGATTGTTGGTGTAGTGGAATATATACTGTGTATTGATTTATAGTCCATAGCTCCTCTTTTGCAAGTTGTGGCAACTATGTTGGGGTCTAAATATTTTATTTGTAAAATTAAAAACCTTACATATTTTAAAGTGCTCAATAAATTAGCTCAATAAGTTAATATTTTCTTCATATTTGTTGCTAATATTTTCATGAGCCTGCTGTTTAGGGAATTTTTTTTAATGATGATTTTGAAACAAAAATTTAAAAATTTTACATAATCCTAATTCCAAGATTTTCCTTTATTTCCTTCATTGCTTTTCTTATTACTATTTTGGGGAGCTTGTTTTATTAACATCCTGAAAATGAATTTTTATTTTCAGCAAAATAATACTAACATAGTTTTTAAACCATCTAATACTCTCAGACTCCACAGGGAGTCAGTCCTTTGCCTTCCTCGTTGCATTGCTGAAAAGCAGCTGCCTTCCTCTAGAGCTTCGGGGATGGCCACCTCCAGGGGGCACCACTCACCCCCATCTATGTGGACAGTGCTCCTTGAGCTTGCACCACAGGGGCCCTGACTTCAACTTACTTAGTTTTCATCTTCTAGTATTTCCTTCCATTTGTCTCGGTTGAAAAAATAAAAACAATAATAGCTAAACATGGTGCTTATTACCATGGTCCAGTGATGCTCTGAGCACATTACAAGCATTATTCCTTTGATTCTCCCAACAACCCCGTCAAAGAGTTACTGCTGTTCCCCGGACTTGCAGATGAAGAAACAAATCCAGAGGAGGGAGTGATTTGTTCAGGGTTACATAACAGTGAGAGGTGAAGCCTTAACTGCTATGCTCTATTTAGCCTTTAAGTGAGACTTAGGCTGCTATTTCTTTCCTTTTTTTTTTTTTTTTTACTGGTAATGATATTCCCACTAAATTCAGACTCCACTGAGACTTTGGCTCAAGTTAGAGGCTCACCAACTTCACTCTTTTTTTCCCCAGCGTTTCTTTTGTATTGGGGGTAGCCAATTAACAATGTTGTGATAGTTTCAGATGAACGGTGAAAGGACTCAGCCACACATACAAAAATACCCGTTCTCCCCTGAACGCCCCTCCCATCCAGGCTGCCACGCAGCATTGAGCAGAGTTCCATGTGCTCTACGAAGGTCCTTGGTCTATCCATTTTAAACATAGCAGTGTGTACATGTCCATTCCAGAACTCCCCAACTATCCCTTATGGTATCCCTCCCCTCCCCCACCAACCATAAATTTGTTCTTCAAGTCTGTGAGTTTCTTTCTGTTTTGTAAGTAAGTTCATTTGTATCATTTCTTTTTAGATTCCACATATAAAGGATTTCATATGCTATTTCTCCTTCTCAGTCTGACTCACTTCATTCAGTATGACAATCTCTAGGTTCATCCATGTTGCTGCAGATGGCGTTATTTCATTCTCGTTAATGACGGAGTAGTGTTCCATTGTATATATGTATCACATCTTCTTTATTCATTCCTCTGTCAATGGACATTTAGGTTGGTTCTGTACGATGTGAGAGCTGGACCATAAAGAAGGATGAGTGCTGAAGAACTGATTCTTTCAAATTGTGGTGCTGGAAGAGACTCTTGAGAGTCCCTTGGACTGCAAGGAGATCAAACCAGTCAGTCCCAAAGGAAATCAGCCCTGAATATTCACTGGAAGGGCTCATGCTGAAGCTGAAGCTCCAATACTTTGGCTACCTGGTGTGAAGAGCTGATTCGCTGGAAAAGACCCTGATGCTGGGAAAGATGGAGGGCAATAGGAGAAGAGGGCAGCAGAGGCTGAGATAGTTAGATAGCATCACCGATTCAGTGGACATGAGTTTGAGCAAACTCCAAGAGATCATGAAGGACAGAGGAAACTGGTGTGCTGCAATCCATGGGGTCGAAGAGTCATACGTGGCTTAGCAACTGAACAACATCAACAACTTGTCTTAGCTGTTGTGACAGTGCTGCAATGAACACTGGGGTGCGTGTATCTTTTTGGATCATGTTTTTCTCTGAATATATGTCCAGGAGTGGGATTGCAGGGTCAAAAGGTAGCTCTATTTTTAGTTTCTTAAAGAACTTTCATGCTGTTTTCCATAG
The DNA here is from genome assembly GCF_003369695.1 of Bos indicus x Bos taurus. Taxonomy (NCBI): domain Eukaryota; kingdom Metazoa; phylum Chordata; class Mammalia; order Artiodactyla; family Bovidae; genus Bos; species Bos indicus x Bos taurus. The sequence continues at coordinate 92,633,828 of NC_040078.1, forward strand.
TGGCTGTACCAATTTACATTCCCACTGTCAGTGTGGGAGGGTTCCCTTCTCTCCACACTTACTCCAGCCTTTATTGTTTGTGGACTTTTGATGGTAGCCTAGGCTGATGCTTCTGGATCAGCTGTACTCACTGTCAGCTGGCTTCTTGTGTGGTGGCTGAGGACTTAGTTCTCTTGAAGCACCCCCTCCACCCAGTTCTCATCCCGCTTGCACTGGCTCTCTCCTCCCACCCACTCTGGTTGCAGCATGTCTGGTTGCAGTGGGGCAGCCCGTGCACAGGTGGGACTGTGGGGAGCTGGAGGCCACTGTGGGGGTTCTGCTCCCTTGGTTTTGGCTGAGCCCCAGGACAGTAAGTACTGATAATACTGCTGTCTACTTCTACCTTCTGGAGCAGGACTTCAGGTACCTAAACTTAACTCGGTTTGGGGATTCTTCCCTGGTATCCACTTTGAGGCTGTCGAAGGGTTGAGATGTGAGACAGCACATTTTCTTGGAGAAGTGGGCAGGGAGGGGGTTAGTTTCTCCTCATACAACTCAGGTAAGAAGGGCTCTGAGAGGCCTACTCAGAGGACCAATGTGCTTCTCCGTGCCTGAAGGTGTTGGGAGATGAAAGCTGTGGTTGGAGGCCCTGCCCAGTAGCAGAGTGAAGGGGGAGGCTGTGCTGTTCTTGTGATGGGCAGAGGGTTGTGTTCCAGGGGTCCTTTTCAGACTGACCCACCCTGCCCGAGAGGGCCTCTTGCCAGGCAGAGATGAGACTGGCGGTGTTCCATGGGAACAGTGGAGTGCTCTCCCACTAACCCGTGGACGTGGGCACTGAACACCTATGTCCAGAGAGCTCTTTTGGTACCTGACAATTGAGCCCCTTCTGCCATTCCTGTGGACAAAGGAAGGCTACCTTATTGCCCTTCTACCTTGCTCAGGGCCCCCAGCCGAGACAGGCCCAAGCAAGGCAAGGGGAGGAGCTTGGCTGTAAATGAAGAAGTTCAGGGTTTGGATTATTAATCTGGACGGGACATCTTAATTACAAAGCTGAGACTGTTCTTGGGACTAAAAGTGTCTGGAAAATGTGTTATGATCTAAGAATGATCCAAAAAGTTAAGGGAACTTCTAGAGACTTCAGAGGAGTAGGGAGTGGGGATGAGGAACAAACAGGTCTGCAGATTGTTTTTGTTTTTTCTAAATGTTTTTTTATGTAGACTATTTTTAAAGTCTTTATTGAATTTGTTGCAATACTGTTTCTGTATTACATTTTGTTTTTCTGGTCATGAGGCATGTAGGATCCTAACTCCCTGACCAGGGGTCAAACCTGTAGCCCCTGCATTGGAAGATGAAGTCTTAGATACTGGATCACCAGGGAGGTCCCCTGCTGATGGGGTTTTAAAAGGGCCAGAGGGGATGGGGTGGCATGAAGGTCGTATTGTTTCTGTAGTGCCATCTGAAGTCCACTTTTGCATGCACCGTGGAAACTTCTCCTTTGTGGTATAATGTTTGGTTTTCCTGGGGTTAAATAGGGAAATCTTTTTTTTAAATCATTTAAAAAGTTGCTTAGTTTTGTATTTATCTATCGTCATTTTCTCCTAAATGTTCCATCGGTTTGTCCGACATCTGTCAGTCATACTTTCCTAAATGCTCAAATGCGTGAGGTTATCTTGGTGCCATTTCTGCTGCACTGAAAGAAGTAGGGAGCATTTCTCTTGTAACTGCTGACCTCCTGCGAATCTCACTGATGCTCTTCAGTTCAGTTCAGTTCAGTCGCTCAGTCGTGTCCGACTCTTTGCGACCCCATGAATCGCAGCATACCAGGCCTCCCTGTCCATCACCAACTCCTGGAGTTCACTCAGACTCATGTCCATCAAGTCAGTGATGCCATCCAGCCATCTCATCCTCTGTTGTCCCCTTCTCCTCCTGCCCCAATCCTTCCCAGCATCAGAGTCTTTTCCAATGAGTCAACTCTTCCCATGAGGTAGCCAAAGTACTGGAGTTTCAGCTTTAGCATCATTCCTTCCAAAGAAATCCCAGGGCTGATCTTCAGAATGGACTGGTTGGATCTCCTTGCAGTCCAAGGGACTCTCAAGAGTCTTCTCCAACACCACAGTTCAAAAGCATCAATTCTTCGGCACTCAGCCTTCTTCACAGTCCAACTCTCACATCCATACATGACCACTGGAAAAACCATAGCCTTGACTAGATGAACCTTTGTTGGCAAAGTAATGTCTCTGCTTTTCAATATGCTGTCTAGGTTGGACATAACTTTCCTTCCAAGGAGTAAGCGTCTTTTAATTTCATGACTGCAGTCACCATCTGCAGTGATTTTGGAGCCCAGAAAAATAAAGTCTGACACTGTTTCCACTGTTTCCCCATCTATTTCCCATGAAGTGATGGAACCGGATGCCATGATCTTCGTTTTCTGAATGTTGAGCTTTAAGCCAACTTTTTCACTCTCCTCTTTCACTTTCATCAAGAGGCTTTTGAGTTCCTCTTCACTTTCTGCCATAAGGGTGGTGTCCTCTGCATATCTGAGGTTATTGATATTTCTCCTGGAAATCTTGATTCCAGCTTGTGTTTCTTCCAGTCCAGCGTTTCTCATGATGTACTCTGCATAGAAGGTAAATAAGCAGGGTGACAATATACAGCCTTGACGTACTCCTTTTCCTATTTGGAACCAGTCTTTTGTTCCATGTCCAGTTCTAACTGTTGCTTCCTGACTTGCATACAGATTTCTCAAGAGGCAGGTCAGATGGTCTGGTATTCCCATCTCTTGAAGAATTTCCCACAGTTTATTGTGATCCACACAGTCAAAGGCTTTGGCATAGTCAATTAAGCAGAGATAGATGTTTTTCTGGAACTCTCTGCTTTTTCCATGATCTAGCGGATGTTGGCAATTTGATCTCTGGTTCCTCTGCCTTTTCTAAAACTGATGCTGTAGGAATCCCTAATTCCTGCCCTACACACTTATTACATTCTCTGGCTGATTTAAGCAGAAAAGAGATTTTATTAAAAGGATGCTGGGTGACTCTCAGAATTTCTAATTATGGTTTGGAAGCTACATAGCAAAGAAGTGTGTTAGTCGCCCAGTCGTGTCCCACTCTTTGGGACCCCAGGGACCGTAGCCCGCCAGGCTCCTCTGTCCATGGAATTCTCTAGGCAAGAATACTGGAGTGAGTTGCCCTTTCCTCTTTCAGGGGATCTTCCCGACCCAGGGAACGAACCTGAGTCTTCTGCATTGCAGGCAGATTCTTTACCATCTGATGAGCCAGAACCTTACCCCAGATTCTAGCACAGGGCTTGCAGTGAAAACAGTGGGTGTCAGACTTTGGCAGCTGAGCCACTGTCCTCGGTCACTGGCTCTCACTGAATCCCTGTTTTTGCCAGTGCAGGTAGCTTTGAGCCGTCCTCCTCGGTGGATATTTCGGGTGGACAGAGCCTTGGCCCATGCCCATGCCTCATCTGCAAGGGTGGCTGGGGAGGCACATCTTTGCACTCAACACGTTTTCATTGAGCACATGCTCAGCACCCCTCTAGATGCTGGGAAAACAGGCAAAAAGCTCTGCACTTTCATTTCAGACGGGGGAAATACAGTGATCAAATAAACAATCAGATATAATGTTTACCAAATGATGGTCCATACTTTGGAGAAAAAGCAGGGGAGGGAGTTAGGGGAACTGCTGTTTTCAAGTGTGGTCATGATAGTGTGACACTGCAAAGACAAGATCTGTGAGGCATCTGACATTTTTAGCTCATGTATGTGTGTTGGGCTGAAGTGGGTTTTTTTTGTTTTGTTTTGTTTTGTTTTCTGCCTTATAAAGGGAGTGATTTTTCCAGTAGAAGAAAACTGTTCAGATGCTGAGCACACAAAAGAAAGTCAAATGTCCTTTGCATTGTATTTCCTTTTCTCTTAGTTTAGCCTCATAATTTGTAGGAGTCCATCCTCCAGCCACTTTTTGAGAAAGGTAAGTAAGGGTATTTGTCTGAGAAGTGTCTCATTCCTGATTAATAGTTTGGCTGGGGAACTTTAATAATAATAAGTAACCTTTTAATGCTTATTACCATGTGCCAGGCATAGTTCTCTGTGCATTACATCAGTTAATTTATACTCACAATAACTCGTTGAATGTTATGCCTGTTTTACAGACAAGGAAGCTGAGACCCAGTGAGGTTAAGTAATTTGACCGTGGTCACACAGCTCGTAAGTGGCCTGGCTGAGATTTGAACTCTGGCCATCTCAGAGCCAATCTATGAGCCAATTTCTATGATATGGTCCCATTGCCTCTCAGCTCCCCTCATTGCTGTTGAGCGGCCAATGTCATAGTGATGCCTGAAACCCCACATAGGTCCCTTCCCCATCTCCAGTCTGTTTTCTGGCTTTCAAGATATTCTCTTCATCCCGGGTATTCTGAAAGTTTCCAGTGGTGTGCCTTGATGTGGGTTTTTTTCCCATTAATTGAAGTGAGTGCTTGCTGTGTCCTTTGTTTCTGGAGATCCATGGCCTTCAGTTCTAGACATTTTTATGTAGCAGTTCCTGGAATTTTTCCCTGTACCGTTTATCTTTTTCTTTTCCTGGAAATCCTGTTAGTTGCATGTTTGGCTTTCTGTATCGATCCTCCTGTTTTCTTATCTTTCTTTCATATCTAGCTCTTTGTCTTTTTGTTCAGTTTTCTGAGAATTTCCTTGACTTTCCCACCTTATTTTAAAATTTTTGTTACTTTTAATTTGCAGAAGCACTTTCTTGGTCTCTAACAGTTCCTTTTCTTGTATTTTGTCTTTGGTTATGGATGCAGTATCTAACACGTCTTTTCTTCTATCCTCTGTGTTCCTGTTTTTTGTTTGTGGATTTCCATTTGTCCTCGTTTGGGTTCATTCTGTCAGCTTGGGGCTTTTCTCCCGTGCTTGTGACAATGATCTGACCTTGGGAAGCCATCTCTTCTACTAATTCTATTGCCTTTTCTCTACCTGTTGCCCTTGTGTGCTCCCTGCCCTCCTTGCCCGACTTAGAATCCATCTTACACTCCCTCCTTTCCAAGCAGCTCTCATGTCAGGCTCCAAGACTGCTTCAAACAGGACAGTCTGGGCCTGCCTGTTGACATGCCAGCAGAGATGGCCATATTGAGCCATCCGATCCATATCTGAGTTCAGCTCTAGTGGATCACCTCCACAGCCTGGCTGCCCACTGCTTCTTGCTGTGTGCACACAGGTGTCCCTGCATTTGTCAAAGCCAAACCATCTTTGTCTTGTTCTTCTCATCCCACTCTCTCATCTTCCTCTGAGACATCGCTCCTGCACTCCCTCTCCTGCAGTGTGAACTTTCCCCTCTCTGGAGCTCATTCCCATCAGCATATAAAACTGCTCCAGAATCTTCCAGCCTAAAAGCAGAGCCAGTGTGGCTTCCTTGAGCTCACACTCCCTCCTGCTGCAGCTTCACTTCTCTGCTTCTGCTGAGGTGTAAACTTCCAGAAGGAGTCGCCTTGGTTTACAGCCTTTCTTTCATCACCTCCCAGTCTGTCCTCCTCTGTCTGCAGACTGCTCGTGTCAAGGCTCCCGTGGCCTCAGCTAACCTCTGTGTCCGTCTTCCTCTTACTGCCTGCGCAGCAGCATCAGTGCAGTGACCAGTCCTGGTCACTGGCTGCTCCTTCTTGTTGCCCTTGCCAGCCTCTCCACCAGCAATGCCCAAGTTCCAGTGTCTCTGGGCTCCGGGCTCAGCCCTGCCTCTCCACCACTTTGTCTGTGCCACTCCTCGGCACTGCTCTTCTGGGAATTGCAGCAGTTCCTTCACTGGGCTCCCTCCCGCCACTCACCCATCTGTAGTCTGTGCAAGCTGGAGTTAAAATGCAAATCACGCCACCGCACTTCTCTGTTTAAAGCTGTCCATTCTGTTCTCCTGTCCAGGCTCATGAGGCTGATGTGACATCTGGCCTCATCCTCTCCGTCCGCTCTGCCTCTCTTAGCTCATGCTGGCCACACTGAGCTTTCTGTCCTGGACATGGTAAGCTTGTCTTCTTGTTGGGGCCTTTGCATGGCCTGTTCTTGCTGCCTGGCTTGCTTTTCTAGCTCATCTTTGCACGGCAGACCCAGGTGTCTGCTTAAGGGTCACCTTCCAGGGAGGCCTTCCCTGACCACCCAGTTCATTTGTTTTATTTTGCTCTTGTTTTCATCAGAGCACTTGTTATTACTCAGTGTTTTCTAGTTCAGGGTCGTCCTTTGCTCTCCAGAATGAAGACTCCACCAGAAGCAGGGGTCTCACAGGGCTTAGCACAGGTGGCCCTCTTGCCACTCCTGTCCATCTGGACAGTGGTTACATTGTGATGGCTGTCTCCCGGAAGGGTGGGGGCAGGGGGCGGTTGCAGGACCATGCTCCATCCAGCTCTGGGTCCATCTCTGCACAGGGCCTGGCACAGCTTCTGCAGAGGCATGGCCATTTTTTGTAGAAAAAAACTGCATTTCTTGTTCATCTTGTGTGGGCCTTGGTTTTGATGCTGCCTGCAGCTGGTAGAGCAGAAAAGGTGGTGGGCCATTGTGGACCTGAATTTCCATACTGTCTTGAGCCATGTAAGATCTCTTAGTTTTCTCTTCTGTGAAATGGGTGATAAACCGTGTCTGGGATCCTGTGAGGCTTAGGGGAGAAACAGGATAGGAAAAGACCGGAAAAAAAACAAACCTAAAAAAGAGGGCGTTTGTATAACTCATCCTGCTGTTCAAATGCAGTGACCATTTATGAAGCACCTAGAGCATGCTCTCCAAAGGGAATGTTCATGTTTACAAAGCTCATTTAATCTTCAACACTCCTGTGAGGATCCTGGTGATTTTGCACCTGAAGAAGCTGAGACTTGGAGAAGATGAATGACTTGCTGGTAATTTGTGGAGCTTGTGATGCCTCTGTTTTCTTAGGCTTGGCTCAGTTTCCTACTAGTTTTGAACTTTGTTTATAAACCAAAAAAAATTCAAATTGCTGTTTCAGTTTCTTTCTTCCTTTATGTGGGAGGAGGAGGATAGGGGAAGGTAGAGGGAAATGGGGAGATCTTAGGACTTGCCCCATCCAGCCACACACCCCAAAGCCCATCTCAGCGTGAAGAGGCTGAGGCCCTCAGGGGACCAGGTGCCCTTTTGTGGGGAGGCTGTCATACAGCCTGAGCTTTCATGTCTTTTGGGGATAAATTAGTTATAATCTTAGAGGCCGTGTCCCGCTGTTCAAAATTCTCTTCTCCCCACTTTCTCTTCTCTCCTGCTTCTGAGCGTGTGCTCTCTGTCTCTCTGTGTACTCGGTAGCCTCTTCTTTCTGTTTCTGTCTCTGTTTCCCCACTTGTTGGTGGCTCTATACTGTCTCTATTTCTGACTTTCCCTTTTTCTTCCTCTCTGCATCCTTCTATGTCTTTCTATCCAGGCTTCTCTCTGCACCACTTTCTGTGCTTTTTCCCTTCCTTCTCTCTGGTGCTGCCTTCCTGGGTCCATACTCAAATTTAGGCTCCTGCTATCTGCTATTTCTTAAAAGTGCTCCTTTGACAAATTATGTCTGAAAAGAATCCATGTGGTGGCCCACGGCCATGGAAGCTCTTCTCTGCACTTGAACTGCCCAGAAGCTGGCTCCAGTGGGAACGTCTGAGAACAACCCTGCTGCCCATGACCTTATGCACAAAGTTGGGGGACTCTCCTGCCTCTCCCTTTGTGCACATTCTGACATTCTGTGCTGGGCACCAGGGGACATGGATAGGGAAGCTGTTTGTCATAAGCATTGCTGCTGGGGCTTTATGAATCCTGCTGTGGGTATAGGTATCTCAGCAGAGGGCTTGCTTGAGTAGGCTTTGAGGGGTGAGGAGTCGCTTTACTAGGTGGTGAGCAGGGAGAAGGCTTGATTCTCAAGGTGTGCTTTGCCGACCAGCAGCATGGGCATCTAGGAGCTTCATAGAAATGCAGAATCTCAGTCCCACCCCAGACCTGCCGAACCAAAGTCTGCTTTCTAACAAGATTCCAGGTGATTCCTGTGCACCAAAGCTGAAGACCCACACACCAGCCAAGAGTGTGTTAAGGGCTGATGGGAGAGAGCCTGTGTGTTGGGCAATGGGGAGGAATTCGCTGTTGCAGGAAGTTGGCTGAAAGTGGCCTGAATGAAGCTATGAATGGAAGATGGACTCATGGTGTGCTGGGCCTTACACAGTCCACTAAAGAGGAGGATGGCGCTGGGGCCATGCTTGCTAACTTGCTGGTAACTGCCAGACCCACAGGATTTTAGGGATCATCAGATCCTGTTTTCTTATAAGATGAATGGGGAGACTGAAGCCCAGAGATACCAAGTGACTGGTTTAAGATCACACAACAAGTAAGATGAGGGATGGGATGAGAAATCATGGGTTTCAGACTCCACAGCTCTCAGACTCTTCTGGGAATTTGTTTGCTTATAATGACTACTGCTTAATAAGGTCACGCTACAGGCCAGGCGTACAGCTAAGAGCTTCCCATTGGCTTAATGATAGTTCATTTCCCTGTTGTGATCTACACTTAACACACAGGAAACTAGGGATCTGAGAGGTAACGTTGTTTGCCTAACGACAAGGGGCTTGAGAGACAGAGTTGGGCTCTGAACTGATATGCGGCTGATTCCAGGGCCTGCTGCCCTGCCCACCTGGAGGACAGGCAGAGAGATGTGAACTTTATCCTAGAGGTGATGGGACGTCACAGAGGCTTTTGAGCAGGGGAAGGACCTGGTCAGACCTGGGTTTGGGGATGATCACACCAGAGTGGTGATCCTTGGGCTCTTTGGGTGGCCTTGGGTGAGCGAGCCCCTTCTTAGTGTCCTCACCAGTCACATTCTAGGAGAGGCTCTTGAAGGTCCGTTCTGAGTCTGGCTTTGGGTATGTCAGGCAGTGACTGCAGAGCTGCTTGCTGGTGAGTGGCTTGGCCCTGGTTTCTACAAGTGTGTGGGTCGTTTCAGTCCTGGGGTGGGAGGTGGTGGGGGGGCGTGTGTAGTCACAGAAATGTGGAAGGGGTTGCAGTTGTGCAGGGGGGAGACTGACCAGCCTCCTCCAGCTCGGCCACCATCGCCGACTCCATTCCACATGTGATTCTGATTAGGGGGCCTGTGTAAAAGTTACCTAAACAGTGCTCTAATTACTCTGTTTAGGAACATTCACATGCGTGGGAGGGTTCCTGGCACTGGCTTCCCACATGTGCTGGGGGTCTGCGGGGAGGCACCGCGTTTGCATGAGCATGAAGGCTCTGTGTCTGACCGTTGCCGCCTGGGCACAGGGACCCTGCAGAACCCACTCAGGGAGTTCTTCGAGGAGCCTGGCAGGCAGAGGAGGGGGAGTGACTGTTCTAGGCTCTTGCTTGTAGAGGAGAGCTCGTCTTGAACCTCTCATCCTCCCTGTGAAATAGGTGGTGGTGTCCCCAGGAGGGGTGAGACAGAGCCTGGAAAGTAGGTATCAGTGACCGAGCATGGGACTTGGAGTCAGCAAAACGGTTCTCTCACTGCCCGACCCTGCCTGGGCGAGTGCCTTCCCCTTGTTGAATTTCGGTTTCTTCATTTGTCTCAGACCGTCTGGCCTGCAGGCTTGTTGGGAAGATGAGATAAAGCGCATGAAAGGACTTGAACTGTGGTCTGATCAGGGTCGCCGTATCTCACACCTTGCCCGGGCTCCACATTCATGAGTGCACAACCTCTGCAGCCACACGTAGCTTGTGCGTGTGGCATGTACAAGGTGGTGCATGCCTGTGTGCTAAGTCACTTCAGTTGTGTACGACTCTTTGTAACCCCATAGACTGTAGCCTGCCAGGCTTCTCTGTCCATGGAATTCTCCAGGCAAGAATGCTGGACTGGGGTGCCATTTCCTTCTCCAGGGGATCTTCCTGACCCAGGGATCGAGCCCCCGTCTCTTATGTCTCCTGCGTTGGTAGGCGGGCTCTTTGCCACTCGTGACACCTGGGAAGCTGTGGGGCTGTTTATTTCCTTTTCTCTTGGGTCAGACAGAAACCTTCTGGCTGGGTATGATTCAGAGCGCCCCCTGGAGCTGGATAGGCCTGGCATTTGTGGGTCTTGGCTGCACAGAGGGCCAGCACCCAGGGCTCTTCGGTGCTTCAGGAAGAAGGTGCTCCCTGTCCAGCCTCTCTGTTCTCTGTCCAAGGACTCTCCTTCCATCCTTCTGTACATCTGTGGGTGCCCCTGTGTGCCTCTGTGTCTGTCTGCCGACAGTAAGGCTTTCAGGTATCCATTGTTCTTTCGCCCACCTGGCCCCACATCCACCTCTTTGTATGAATACCCGTTAGTATTTGTATCCACCCAGCTAGTCACTGATTGGCCAACATTTACCAAGGCCTGTCACATGCCCTGCTCTTTCTCTGCGCTAGATGGCATGGGATGAATCAGACTTGCCTCTGTGAGGAATCACTGGAGGTGGGCGTGGCTTTCTGTCTTTGACATCAAAGAAGACCATAAACTCCTTGACCTTCCTTTACAGATGAATCACATGAGACAGTAAATCTGAGTGAGTCTTCCTTCCACCTTTCCTTTCCCTTCCACCTACTTGTCTGTTTACCCATTCACCCGTTTACTCACTCATGTGTCCACTCATCTTACCGTCTATCCACCCACCTGCCTACTCATCCACCCATCTGTATAATCCACCATGAAGCCATCTAACTGCCACCAACTACCCAACTATCCTGCTTCCCACTCGGCCACCCAACCACATACTAACTCATTCACCTTTATACCATCAACAAATATATTTGCATGATCTCAATATTTATGTATGAGGCACTGTATTAGATTCTGGAAAACTAGCCTGATAAATTCCCTGTGTCAATAGAGTTACTCAGATTTGCTTTTTAAACTCAGATTTGCTTTTCCAACTCTGATATTCTGTAATACATAGAAGCACAAGACAGGGATCCTGCTCTCTTTTATTCAACAGATCTACAAATGCCTACTGTGTACCTGATAGTCTCTGAGACTCTTGGGATACTGTGGTGAACAAGACAGACAATCCTTGACCTCGTGGAGTTTGCATTCTAATGAAGGAGACAGACAGTGAAGGAGTAATAAATTGCAGTGAGTGCCTCCACGTGCCGGGTGTGGGCGAGGCTCCCTCAGGGAGTTGCTAGTCTAGTTGATAGTGACACCAGTCTGGACAAAGATGAGACTCCCAGACTCTGTGGGTGTTGGCTGTGTTCCAAACTGGAGTGCGCCTGTACAGCAGGGACTCCAGGCGGTCAGAGGGGTAGTTGAGGAGGACCTCCCAGGGAAGGGAAGCCAGGGTTCAGCCTGGGAGTTCACAGTATTGGGGGACCTGCTGAAATATGCAGATGAGGGACCATTCAATGCCTGGAGCCAGCATTTAGTTCACTAAATTAGCCGGTTGAAGCCAGAGCGTTGCCCGGTCTGAATTCCTGGCCTAGAATCACAAAATGAAGGGGTGGGATGAGATGAGCTATAAAGTCTTCTGAACCATGGCTTTGGGATCTATGCATTTAATTAGTAGGGGAGACATAGTTATGTCATGTTTTATGGTAGCATTCTTGAATATGCCATTTCGAGTAATAATCCTTGTAACAATCTTGTAAGGGAGGAGGTGCTGCCCCCATTTTGCAGATGAGAAAACTGAGGCTTCCTACTATGTCAAGGTAGATTTATGCTGCAACCTTTGTATCAAGGCCACTTTGAGCCTTTGCTTTCCTTTCAAAGCTTCAGGGAAGTCTACTGCTGGATGGACAGACATGTGTGTCTGGAAGCACAAACCCTGAGTGGGGCACGTGTTAAGGGTCTCAGAGCTCTGTCTTCATCCCGTGGACATTATCTTTGAAGATGGCAAATGCTCCTTTGTTTCTTTTTGAGGGAAAAAGCCAATACATGATTTTGATATCTTTAATAGCAGGAACCCTGGAACAGAACATATTGTAATTAACTGCTTTCTTATTAGATGAGGGTCAGACAAGATGCTGGCAGAGGTCACTTGGCCCTAAGTGACAGCTGGGGCTCAAATCCAAGGCTGTTTGACTCACCAAGCCTCGTCCTCTTTCCCTGTCTCCATTTCAGGGCTCTCAAAACAGACTGGGAGAGTGCCAGGGAGGAAGGAGACTGAAAGGGAATGGGGAAGGTTTTTACCCTACCATCCTCTCCTGTATCTTCCCTATGAGAAAAATGGGGAGTAACACTCCTTCCTCAAAAAAAAAAAAAAAAAAAAGCTTCTTGTCTCTGAGAGTCTTTTTGCAGTGGAGATAGACAGTATTTGGTCCAACTAGAGGTGCAAGGAGATCCAACCAGTCCATTCTGAAGGAGATCAGCCCTGGGATTTCTTTGGAAGGAATGATGCTAAAGCTGAAACTCCAGTACTTTGGCCACCTCATTCGAAGAGTTGACTCATTGGAAAAGACTCTGAGGCTGGGAGGGATTGGGGGCAGGAGGACGACAGACGATGAGATGGCTGGATGGCATCACTGACTTGATGGACGTGAGTCTGAGTGAACTCCGGGAGTTGGTGATGGACAGGGAGGCCTGGCGTGCTGCGATTCATGGGGTCGCAAAGAGTCGGACAGGACTGAGCGACTGATCTGATCTGATCTGAGAGGTGCTTTGTGATCTAACAGGTGCTGCAGACGCAGAATATTTTGTGAAGGGCCCTTCATGCACTTATATTATGCCCAGGACCAACTCCAATCTCCCTATTAATTACGAACATTTAGAAATGTTCCTGACTCTACCCAGAGTTCCCGCTTGTGAAACTCCATGGGTCAGAGGCCACACATGTTTTGATTTTCTTATTTGAGGTATTATGTGTTCAAGGTAGATTTATGCTGCAACCTTTGTTTATTGACTTGTACTTTTCCCTGTGAACCTAATGGAACATGACAGATGATATTTACAAGGCACGTGTTTCCGATTAAATCATGTGAGACATTAAAGTCCGATAAATGAAAAGCCCCTTTGAAAGGCCAGGTTCAGAGAGACGGAGGCAGTCTCTGATGGGGCCTGGATGGTGGAGTTGCCCCTCAGCTGGCTGCAGGAAATGCAGAAGGTAGCAGTCCTTTGGCAAGGGTGGGACCTGTGCGTGGGGATTTCCCACCTAGGGGTCAGAAAAAAAAGGTCTTGACAAGTCCTTCTTACTCTCAACCAACTGGGGAAGAAGGAAAGCAAAAAGCTCTCCTTTTTGGAGCACCTACTGTGTGCCAGGCGTTCTTGTAGAAATAGTTTCCTGCAGTCTAGCTGAACCTCACAACTCTGATGCTGTTGCCTTCCTGAGGGGCATCTGAAAGGCGTGGAATGGAGGATGTTGGCTGCAGCCTGCAGGGACCACTTTCAGGTCTTAGCTCTGCCGTTCTATGTCACTAAGCCTCGGTTGCTTCCCCTGTAAAGCGGGGCCAGTAATACCATCATTGTCTGTGCTCCATAGTCCACGAGCCAGTGTTATCAGTGGAGGTGCACTGCGAGGATGACTTATCAAGGTCACTGCCAGTAGGATACTGCAGCCAGAGTGCAGGCCTTCAGGTTCCAAAGCCTTCCCGGATGCTGCTGTGAAGGGGCTGTGCTGGGCAGCCGATGGCCAGCCAGGGCCCGCCTGCTGACTCCTGTGCCGGCACGTGGGGTATTCCCTTGGCCTTCCTGAGACTTCCCAGGAGCATTAATGGGAAAGCTCAGTAGGCAGGATTAGCCTAATTGGGAGTCTTTCCATGGAGGTCAATTAAAGGATTTGGGTAAATATAAAAAGTGGAAACAGCTTGGGATGGAAGGCGTTCCCTACCCCCATCTCCCTCCTTCTCTCCTCCTCCCTCCGTTGCTCCTTCCCTGCTTCTGCCTCAGAAGGGATGGGGTGGGGGCTGGGGTGCTACTGACCTATGGGGCTGAGCGCAGCCAGGAGACTCACTTGTTTTTTTTTTTTTCCCTTTTCGGGACACCTGATGGCAGGTGGCCTGAGAATGACTGAGAGTAGGATTGGATATTTTTCATATTTAAAATTTCTTCTTAAGACCTCTAACTAGCTTAGCTGCTTTATAGGAGCAGAGACTGACAAGGAGGAGAGAAGGACAAATGCCAGCCCCTTTCCACTTCCCGCAATAGAAAAGCTTGCTCTTGGAAACATTGCCTTCCTCTCTGTGCAGGAGTCTTTATGGACTCTCATCTGCCCTCTCCCTGGAGACTGGACAGCTGATTTTCATCTCGATGAAGGGGTAAGGCAGGGATCTGTGGAGTTGTGGGGAGGCTGGCTCTGAAATCTGCCAGTTGGATTCACCCCCTGGCCTTGTCACTGGCCAGCTGGGCATCTTGGGCAGGTCACTTTCTCCCTCTGGGCCTCAGTATCCTCGTAGGATAAATAGTTGTTATGCGAGTCAGATGCCACAGTATATATGAAGCTTCTGAACTGGGGCCGACACCACGTTAGAATCTGCAGATCTTCCCAGGAGGCAGCAGGGACCTAGGAAAGCCCCAAGGAGCCAAAGCCTCCTTCCTTCATTTCCCAGTGCCATTAGGTGTGTGCAGGGAGTGGGTGTGAGTGCAAGCTCCCCCTGCTCATTCCCCTCCCCGGCCTCCTTTTACTCATCTGCAGAATCGGGCTGAGAATCCCTCTTCTGCCTCCCAAGAGACAGTGCTTATGAGAGCCCTTGGAAAACTGCAGACCTTATAAATAAAATAATGATAACAGTGATTGTGCTTCCCATGGAAAGTTACAGAGAGCACCCTCTCCTTTGACTTGACAGCACTCCCCCAGGGCTACTGTCATATCTCTCACTATGAGGCAGTTCTGGGGGGTGGGGTATAGGGGGAAATGAGTTGCTCAAGATTTGGGGGCTACGAGGTCCCACAGAGCCAGGAGCTAACCTGAGACCTGTCCCACTGCAGGTCAGGCCTGTTCCATCCCCACTCTGAAGCCCCCCTCTTGGAGGGGCCCTGCACTGCTGGAGTTGGAATGGCTCATTAAGCAGGAGGCTCCTCTGATTCTCTCCATCCTCAAAGAGCTCTCCCTTCCCCCCTCCTCTTTTCTCATCCTTTCCCCTCCCCCTTCTTCATCATAGTCCACCCACTCACCCGGGTTTAGGGTGATGTGACTGAGTAGTGCAAGATGTTGAGTCGACTGAATTAAAAACTCTGTGTATGGCTGCTAACTCTGTGTGTCCTTGGGCAAGTTACTTCCCCTCTCTGTGCCTTGATTTCTCCATCAGTAAATAGGATTGGTAATATCTGCTTTATTTCTGCCGCAGATCTGTTCCAATGGGTTAAAAGTAGTGCTGAGGACAGTGAGCAGGTGGGCCCAGGTAAAGGAGTTGTTGCACAGGGTGTCCTTATGGCACATCGATCCTGGGAGAAGGCCCAATATTTTGCAGCCTTGGTTGTGAGCGGGCATTTCTAACAAGTGGGTGGAGAAGGATTTTTAAAGACCACGAATGGTCTTAAATGCACAAGTGAGACTGGGGGGTGGGGCAAAGGATTTTGTTTCTTTAGTAGGTAACGATGATTCTCAGAACAAGCTAAACAAATCCCTCCTTATTGTAGAATGTTGCTCGGGGCTAGGCTTGATTAAAATCGGAAAATCTAAGAGGCTTTAAACGTGTGTGGTTTGGAGGGATCCGGAGTGCCTTCCCTGCCCTGGGTCTCCCTGGCCATGGTCTTGGAATCAGAGGCTGCACAGGGCCTGAGACAGTGATTGGAGCATCTAGCACCCCGATGGGGAACTGGGGAGCCTTCCCCTGGGCAGGCGGAATCCACAGCACTCCTGGTTCTGGATGCCTGGGATCAGGAGGTTTGTGTTGAGGGCTGTGTGGAGACCAGTTTGGTGTGTGGACTCCTTGGGACAAGGGCTGTCCTGTTGGTCTCAGGGACCCCAAGCCCTGCCCCCATCCGTTCAAAGAGGAAGGATTCATACTTTGAGCGGCTCTGGATGCCATGGCCAGTTCCAGGTGCCCTGCATTTGCGTCTCCTGTACACATCTCTGTCTTGTTTTCTCCTCTATAAAGTGGGGATCCTAACAGTGCCTGCTTCATAGGGTGGTGGTGCAGGTAAAGTGAACTAATGCATAGAGCTCAGAACATGCAGGGCACAGGGTAAATGCACAGTAACAGCAGTTCCCATGAGGACCTTGCCAGGAGCCATGGAATGAATTGGTTTTTTTCCATTATGGTTTATTATAAGACATTAAATGTAGTTTCCTGTTTTATACAGCAGGACCTTGTTGTTTATTTTATATAGAGTAGTTTCTATCTGCTAATCTCGAGCACCTAATTTATCCCTCCTAAATCCCCATTCCCTTTGATAACCATAAGTTTGTTTTCTATGTCTGTGAGTCTGATTCTGTTTCATAAGTATGTTCACTTGTGTCATATTTAAATTCCACATCTAAGTGATATCATAGATATATGTCTTTCTGACTCAGTATGATAATCTCTAGGTCTACCTATAATGCTGCAAATGGCATTGTATCATTCTTTTTAATGACCAAATAGTATTCCATTGTATACAGACCACATCTTCTCTATCCATTCATCTGCTGATGGACATTTAGATTACTTCTATGTCTTGGCAATTGTAAATAGTGCTGCTACGAACATTGGCGTGCGTGTATCTTTTCAAATCATAGCTTTTTCTGGCTGTATGCCCAGCAGTGGGATTGCTGATCGACTTTTAGTTTTTTAAGGAACCTCCATACTGTTTTCCATAGTAGCTGCACCAGTTTATACGGAATTACTTTTTACGTTGAATGTGGCTGAATCTGACAGTGGTGAGGTAACTTGCCCGTGTTGGTGAGCGGCAGAGCAGGAGTTTGAATCTGGGTCTAGCTGACTTCAAAGCCAGAGAATGTCTCTTGGGAGACTAGACCTTCAATGCCACGATGCATCTTGGGTGCAGGAGCCCCCCCGATGGGGGACGTTCCGTCTCCAGTTCCTCTTCTCCCATGAGCCCTGTGGACCGCCTGGGCTCCTGAGGGCAGGATCCCCATGGGAGGGCTTGAGCAGACTGGTCAGGGCTGGTACTTTGCTTAGAGTTTTATGGCCACGCAGAGAACATGGCCAGAATCTTCTATGGCTGAAGTCCCAAGGCCCACAGTCCCTCACTGACCCAGTTGTTCCTTATCAGTTGTTCAGGGCAGACTGCCAAGTGGGGAGCAGCAACCCCCTTGCACCGCTGGGTTGCCTGGGGTTGCCAGCAGCAGGGTGCCCTGGTCTGGGCTGTGAGTGTGACTTGGGGTGGGGAGTGGCGAGAAGAAGGCTGGCCCACCGCCAGGTGGTTCGGGGTCCATCTCCCTCCCCTCTGTTCCTACTACAGTTGGGAGGCCCTGCCACCCCCGCCAGACTGCTCCCCATGCTTCGGAGAGGAGGCTGGTGCAAGGGAAGCCTCCCTTGTGGGAGCCGATGGTTACTGTACATTCATCCTGAGCCTGGCCCTTTTCTAAGCTCTCACTCAATGTTAGCACAGTCTTCACCGTACCTGTGAACCTGTGACGTGGGTACTATTGTTAGCCCATTTTTCAGGGGAGGAGAGAGGCTGGACATCCCCTTGGAGAGATACCCTGGCGAGGGGAGGAGTGCTGACCTTGGAGCCAGGTCGGAGGTCGAGCGCCTGTCCTATCTTGACCCTTTAGCACCCTGTTGCCCACGATGGAAGGCAGTGGCGAGGAGTTTGAGGTAGAAGCAGAGCTCCAGGAGTGAATGCAGGGAGCGGGAAATGGGTGAAGCCTGCCTGCCTGTCTCCTGTAAGCCTTTACTATATTGGGCATTGTGTCAGGCGCTGGGCACTCGGCTGACTGAAGGGAGCTGACCTTTCTGGTAGCGGTGAGTGCTAGTAGTGGTGCAGTCCTTCAGCTTTCAAGCCAAGGGTGTTCCCAGCCGTCTTTTTTGACTTAGGAGATAGAAGATCCTGCTGGTTAAGAGCCAGCCAGATCTCTGGAGTCAGACTCCTAGCTCTGAATCTCAATTCCACCAGTTACCAGCTTGGGCAATCACTTCTTTCTGTGCCGCAGTTTTTGTGTCTGTAAAATGGGGATAATAAGAGGGCTTAGGACAGTACATGGCGCATTGTGATCACTCTCAGTAAGTGTGACTTTTGGCAGGAGAGGAGGGTGTGGAACTGGAGGGAGAGGAGGTGGAGCGGACTTCAGGAGGCTCTGATCATCCCCAGAGTTGTTCTTTTTGGGAGAAGAGGACTATCCCTGAGTCAGGAGTCCACAGCCTTGCCTAACCACAATGAGGTGCCATGGCGTACCCCCAGGATGGCTCTGATAAAAGAGAGAGATGCTGACAAGTGTCAAGGAGGATGTGGAAAAACCAGAGTCCTATACCCTGGTGTGGTAGGAATGGAAAATGGTGCTGTGAAAAAGAGTCTGCAGTGACTACAAAGTTTAACATAGATTGGGCTTAGGACCCAGCAGAATTGAAGACATGCATCTACACAAAACTCGTACATGAATGTTAATAGCAATATTATTCATTATAACCCCAAGGCAGAAGCTACCTCAGATGTCCTCTGCCTGGTGGATGAACAAGCAAAATGTTGTCTGTCCATGCTAAGAAATGTTCAGTTCAGTTCATTTCAGTCGCTCAGTCGTGTCCAACTCTTTTCGACCCCATGAATTGCAGCACACCAGGCCTCCCTGTCCATCACCGACTCCCAGAGTTCACTCAGACTCACGTCCATCGAGTCAGTGATGCCATCCAGCCATCTCATCCTCTGTTGTCCCCTTCTCCTCCTGCCTTCAATATTTCCCAGCATCAGGTCTTTTCCAATGAGTCAACTCTTCCCATGAGGTGGCCAAAGTACTGGAGTTTCAGCTTCAGCATCATTTCCTCCAAAGAAATCCCAGGGCTGATCTCCTTCAGGGTGGACTGGTTGGATCTCCTTGCAGTCCAAGGGACTCTCAAGAGTCTTCTCCAACACCACAGTTCAAAAGCATCAATTCTTCGGCGCTCAGCCTTCTTCACAGTCCAACTCTCACATCCATACATGACCACAGGAAAGACCATAGCCTTGACTAGACGGACCTTTGTTGGCAAAGTAATGTCTCTGCTTTTGAATATGCTATCTAGGTTGGTCATAACTTTTCTTCCAAGGAGTAAGCATCTTTTAATTTCATGGCTGCAGTCATCATCTGCAGTGATTTTGGAGCCCCCCAAAATAAAGTCTGACACGGTTTCCACTGTTTCCCCATCTATTTCCCATGAAGTGATGGGACCGGATGCCATGATCTTTGTTTTCTGAATGTTGAGCTTTAAGCCAACTTTTTCACTCTCCACTTTTACTTTCATCAAGAGGCTTTTTAGTTCCTCTTCACTTTCTGCCATAAGGGTGGTGTCATCTGCATATTTGAGGTTATTGATATTTCTCCCGGCAATCTTGATTCCAGCTTTGTGTTTCTTCCAGTCCAGCCTTTCTCGTGATGTACTCTGCATATAAGTTAAATAAGCAGGGTGACAATATACAGCCTTGACGTACTCCTTTTCGTATTTGGAACCAGCCTGTTGTTCCATGTCTAGTTCTAACTGTTGCTTCCTGACCTGCATATAGGTTTCTCAAGAGGCAGGTCAGGTGGTCTGGTATTCCCATCTCTTTCAAAATTTTCCACAGTTTATTGTGATCCACACAGTCAAAGGCTTTGGCATAGTCAATAAAGCAGAAATAGATATTTTTCTGGAACTCTCTTGCTTTTTCCATGATCCAGCAGATGTTGACAATTTGATCTCTGGTTCCTCTGCCTTTTGTAAAACCAGCTTGAACATCAGGAAGTTCACAGTTCACGTATTGCTGAAGCCTGGCTTGGAGAATTTTGAGCATTACTTTACTAGCGTGTTACTCAGCCATAAAAAGGGTTGAAATACTGATTATGCTACAACATGGATGAACCTTGAAAATGTTATGATAAGTTAAAGAAGCCAGACAAAAAAGACCCCATATTGTATGATTCCGTTTATAGGAAATGCCCACAATAAGCAAATTTATAGAGATAGAACATATAGATGAGTGGTTGCCTGGGGTTTAAGGGAAGGGAAAATAGGGAGTGATTGTTAATAGGTATGAGTTTCTTTTTGGGCTGATGGAAATGTTCTGAAATTTGATGGAGGTGATGGGTGCACAGCTCTGCAAATATACTGAAGCCACCAATAATACACATTAAAAGTGTTAATTTTGTTGTTAAGTCACTCAGTTGTATCCCACTCTTTGTGACCCCATGGACTGCAGCACGCCAGGCTTCCCTGTCCTTCATCTCCTGGAGCTTGCTCAAACTCATGTCCATTGAGTCAGTGATACCATCCAACCATGTCATCCTCTGTCATCCCTTTCTCCTTCTGCCTTCAATCTTTCCCAGCATTAGTGTCTTTTCTAATGAGTCAGCTTTCCCCATCAGTGGCCAAAGAATTGGAGTTTCAGCTTCAGCATCAGTCCTTCCAATGAATATTCAGGACTGATCTCCTTTAGGATTGACTGGTTTGATCTCCTTGCAATCGAAGGGACTCTCAAGAGTCTTCTCCAACACCACAGTTCAAAAGCATCAGTTCTTTGGTACTTAGCCTTCTTTATGGTCCAGCTCTTACATTCATACATGACTACTGGCAAAACAGTAGCATTGACTAAACGGACCTTTGTCAGCAAAGTAATATCTCTGCTTTTTAATACATTGTCTAGGTTTGTCATGGCTTTTCTTCCAAGGAACAAGTGTCTTTTAATCTCATGACTGCAGTCACCATCTGCAGTGATTTTGGAGCCCAAGAAAAAAAAGTCTCTCTCTGTTTCCATTGTTTCCCCACTATTTGCCATGAAATAATGGGACCATGAAGGCATGATCTTAGTCTTTTGAATGTTGAGTTTTAAGCCAGCTTTTTCACTCTCCCAAGTATTACTAATAATGCTTATTAAAAGTAAAAGATGCCTCAGTTTTTAAAAAACAAATAAGAGAAACAAAACTCCTCCCTGATGTGAGCCCTCCACCCACTCTGGGGTCACATCTCACTCTGTGCTCCAGGCAGTAACACGTGGTGCAGCCAAGCCTGGGCTCTTCTGGTTCTCCATGCCATTCTCCCCTGGCAGGCTGTCTGGGCCAGGAAGTCAGCACTTCAGAGATGATATCTTGGGAAGAAACCCACAGCTTTGGAGCCACCGAGCCTTGCATTTTCCCACTCACACCCCTTCCTCCGAGTCTCAGTTTCCTAACCTGAAGGTGGGGAGGGTGGACTCTATGAGCGCAGGACTCTTGTGAGCGGGAAATGAGAGTGGGCGTGGCTTGGGATAGGTACCAAGAGCAAGAGCATCTGAGTTCTCCATCGTGTGTTGGCTTCTCCAGGTCGAGTGCCTTGTGCTCTGTAGGTATTCCAGAATGTTTGGGGAAGTGTTGGACACTGGTGGGGCCAAGGTCATGGGTCAGCATGAAGCTGGGCTATGCTATCACCTGATAGAGGCAGCACCAGCTCTGAGGGCCGGCTCTGGGTCAGGGAGGCCCAGACTTGACTTCCAACTCTTCTCCTAGCTGAGTGACCTTTGGCAGATGACTCAATCTTTCTCTGCTTCAGTGTCCTCTTCAGTAGATATGGGTTGTGGTAGGCATGCTATGCACTGAATTGTGTCCCGTCTCTAATTCATGTGTTGAAGCTCTGACCTCCTGGTGTGGTGGTGATAGGACCTCACCTAAATTAGGTTTGGATGAGATCATGCAGATGGGGTCTTCATAATGAGACTGTGTGTGTGTGCTCAATTGTGTTCGACTGTTTGTGATCCCATGGACTGGAGCCCACTGGGATACTCTGTCCATGGAATTTTCCTGGCTAGAATTCTGGAATGGTTGCCAGTTCCCATTCCAGGGGATCTTCCCGACCCAGGGTTTGAAACTGCGTCTCCTGTATTGGCAGGCAGAGTTACTCTTGCTCTACCTGGAAAGGAACCATGACGAGATTAGTGCCTGTATAAGAAGAGACATTAGAGAGCCTTCTCTCTCTCTTCCATCTTTCTCTGCCACGTGAGGACACATCCAGAAGGTGGCCATCTGCAAATCAGTAAGAGAGCCCTCACTAGACACTGACCGTGTGCCTCCCTGATCTCAGACTCCCAGCCTCTTGACTGGGAGATATCGTTGTCTGTTGTTTAAGACACCCAGTCTGTGCTCTCTTGCAATGGCAGCCTGAGCAGACTGCACCAGGACGCTAGAAGCAGTCTTGGATGTACAGTGTGGAGCGAGGTGCCTGGCAGGTGGCAGGCACGCCTGCTGTTACTATCAAGCGGCTCCATCTACAACTGTGATGGGCGTTTAGTAGCTGTGGGGCCTTAGGCGAGTCACTGGACTCTGAAGTGTTGTCACTTCCTTCTCTGTAGAATGAGGGCAGGACGCTGCCCATGCAGAGCTGTGGTAAGGGTCAGATGAGATAATCTAGGTTGAGGGGCTCGTAAACTGTGAGATGGCGTGCCCGTGGAAGGGGCTGGCTGTTTATGGAATGGAGCTTGGCAGACAAATGTGGGATGGAGTTTGAGCAGCACGGTGATGCAGTGGGTCTGGCGGGGACTCCTGGCTCTCAACACGGTCCTTTCAGGAAGTGACTGTTTTGGCAGCAGCGTCTGTCTACCTGTACCCAGGTGGCAGTGGTTGAGCGGAGATTCCTGGGCTTGGTATTCAGGGCTCAGTGTCTTGTCTCGGAATGGGGAGCCCCAGGTAGAGGGGAAGCGGGGCCCATGCCTGGAGGCAGTGGTGCGTACTCCAGCCTGCAGACAGCTTGTGACCTTGCTGCTTGGCAGTGTCCGACCCTGAGTTGGGGAGAGCCCTGGGTAACAGGGAAACCTCCCGGACTGAGGCCAGAAGCGGTCTTTGGGAGCTGAGGAGACCTGGAAGCACCAGCTGAGCTGGCTTTGGATCCCGCTCTGTGACATCAGGGACTCGGAAGTCTTTGGGTGGAAAAGCACTGTCTAGAACTCCTTTGGCGTCATCCTTTGGAGCGTGTCCCGAGAGGCCCTTGCCTGGTGTATCTGACTTCAGAGCTGTGGGCTGAGGTCGTTCTCCGCTCAGACGTCCCACACTGGGTCAGCGGGAGGGGTGTGTTCCCAGGGGAGTTTATGGGATTTTTCTGGTTGGTTCTTTAATTGTGTCCTGTTTGTTTGCTGTCTGGTCTGGGGCTGTGGGGTGGGTGGGGTGGGGATCCTTGGAATGTTGGCCTGGGCAGCATGGAACCCTCTCTCGGGCAGAGGAGGGCAGACGTCAGAAAACGGATGTGGAGATGGGAGGTTTTCAAACATAAGGGGCAGGGGTTTGGTTGCTAGAATAGCTCTGGTCTAGCCCCACCCTGCAGGTCCTTGTATTTCAGAGAGGCGTGGGCTGGAGTGGTCAAAAACCACTGACTCTGAACCCACTTCTACCACTGATGGGCTCTGTGACCTTGGCAAGGTTCTTAACTTCTCTGTACCTCCATTCCCTCATCTGTAAAATAACACAAGTAGCCTATCTTATAGGTTGTTCTTAGGATGAAGTGAGATGAGACAGGTAAAGCATTTAGAACAGCGTCTGGCATAGAATAATGCTAAGTCAACCTTCGCTGGACTGTGCAAGAGGCATGAGGACGGCGTGGGCCTTCCAGCAGACTTGTTTCCCCTTCTTCCTCCAAGTTCCTGTTTAGTTCAGCTCCACTGATGTGCACTGAGCCCTTCCCTAGGGGCGAGTCCTCTGCTGGGAGTGGATTCAATCCCCTGAACTCACCTCAGGAATGCTCACTACCTGGGTGAAATAGAGACTCAAGAACAGACAGTGGCCTCCAGGGGAGGAAGGAGACAGATGGCGATATTTTGAACGGGCACGGTGGAGGGGTGTGCAGAAATGAGTCACTGGCACCTGGTGATGCCATGTTGAAGGTAATCTGTTTCTAGTCTGAGGTGGCTGTTCCCGAGGTGGTCACCCACGGCCAAAAGGAGAAGGTCTTCACGAGACAGAGGGTGCTGTGGGAGTTCCACGCGTGGATGACCTGCTCCAACTTGGGAATTGGGCACTGGTGGGAAGGGAATTCCAGGCAACACCATTGGTACAGCCAAAGGCCTGGAGAGGGGAGAGCAGAGCATGTGCATGAGGAGCAGTGGTGGGTTCTGCTTGCCTGGAGAGAAGGGTCTGTGGCGGGAACAGAGAGAAATAAGGTTGGAAGGCCTTGGGTTCCAGGCCAAGAGAGGGGCGGGGTAGGAAGTTTTGTTTGTTTCCCTGTAGACACAGGGAGCTATGGAGAGCTTTTTTGCTCTGGTAACCCTAACTTTTATATACTTTGGTTCTTCGGAGAAGAAGGGGCAAGAAGTGAAGTTTTCAGTCTTTAAGATGGGGGTGGGTAGGGGATCTCGCATTTGCAGAAAAGTAACTTGGAATGAAACCATTATAAAAATCCTCAGAGATTTCTGCCTTAATGAAGGAAGCAGTTTTTCTCCCATAGATTCTTTAAAACTTGGGTTTCAAGCAGGGAATAGCGACACGTAATTTATTTCTCCTGGTGCTTGATCTGAGATCCCTTGGGAAAGAACAGGAAGGAATTAGTGAGCTCTATATTACAATTTAATTGCTTGAAGGAAAAATATTATTTTTTATTGTTAGCCATTAGCTGCTTCTAGCTTTATTAAACTCAACCCTCTGTCGAACACAGCATTAGCCATTTGGAGCTTGCTGGCTCCCCGAGGGGAGGAAAACCCTCTGAATGGTCCCACCTTGTAAAGCGAGGGTTACTGCTGGGATCCAAGTGGCCCCAGGGAGTCTTGCATTTCAGGCATCTCTGTACTTGGAGTGCAGCCTCCTGACGGCGGGTTCAGCCCTTGTTTTGTTCCCCGACATGGGGAATGGAGGTCAGGGAGGGCAGAGGAAAGGATCACGGTCCCTGGGTCACATCTGGGTCTCTCCTAAGACGGGTAAACTCGGCTGTGTTGCTTAATCTCCCATTTTACAGATGGGGAGTTTTCATTTTTAGGGGTACTTGCTAGGGCTGAAGGAGACACTATATGTAAACAGAATACTCTAGTATTCAGTGGTGCTCAATAAGTGCCAGTTGATGGGTCCCAGGGCTGCACACTTCTTTAGGCTGTTTCCCCTACTTTGTTCATACTCCAGGTTCCAAGCTCTTGCCTCCAAAAGCCAGTTCCACCCCACTTGCCCAGCACAGGGCAGAGGGGAGAGGCCCTGGCTCCACCTGACCCCTCTACTGTGCTGGGCAGTTCACTCCCTGATGGCCACTCCGTGCCTGACTTAGACCCCTGCCCTCAGGGAGCCCCCAGCTAGATGGATGAAGACAGGTGGGTGAACCACGATGATGTGCGCAGAGGCCAGGTGGGACCTTGACCTGCCTGGGGGGCAGGCAAGGCTTCCTGTGCACATGCTGGAGAGTTCTGAGGGGCTAGGAAGAAAGAGTTCCCTGGGGAAGACTGCCTTCTTGGCTGTCACGGCCCTCTGACGGCCACCATCTGGCTGGAAGGTGTCTACCCACCCAGCCCTGAAGGCCTGTCCCTAACCGCCATTTCCTTCCTCACCCTGCTCCTTCACTCTTTACCTCCCCAACATGTATACACGTTGTTTCGGTGGACTTTCACCACGACCTTGGAGCTTCTCACCCACCCTTTACAGGTAGGAGGTCACCTGGCTGGGCATCTGGCTGCAGGCTGGCAGAGGGCAGCATAACCTAGGGCTTTCCCAGGCCCCACCAACCCTAGCAGACTACACAGTGGGCTTTTTAAACTGACTCACCTTCTCCACTTACTAGGAACCACTTGCTGCCCAGCCTTACTCCCTCGCATAGCGAGTGGGAGACAGCCAGTGTTTTTTGCAAACTGGCCCTGAGCAGGCTTCCACTGAGGCTGCCCTCTGCATCAGAGCTGTTGCCCACATAGCATTTCACGCTTATCGAATGACCTATGGCCTGGAGTTTTGGAGACAGCCTCAGTTTACTCAGATGGTGAGGATTTACGCCCCATTCCTAAACATTTATCGTGCATGCAGGACTAACTTTGTGTGCAGCAACTCCCTTTACTATAAGTCAGGGGTCTGAGCCCTGGCATGACTTGCTCAAGGTCACATAGCCCCTGTGAGGCAGAGCTGGGGGTCCCTGCACCATCTGTTCAGCCTGGGCTTTCTCCCTGGGTGGCTTACCTGCCCCCCAGTCTCCCCTCAGTTCAGTTCAGTCGCTCAGTCGTGTCCGACTCTTTGCGACCCCATGAATCGCAGCACACCAGGCCTCCCTGTCCATCATCATCTCCTGGAGTTCACTCAAACTCAAGTCCATTGAGTCTGTGATGTCATCCAGCCATCTCATCCTCTGTCATCCCCTTTTCCTCCTGCCCCCAATCCCTCCCAGCATCAGAGTCTTTTCCAGTGAGTCAACTCTTCCCATGAGGTGGCCACAGTATTGGAGTTTCGGCTTTAGCATCAGTCCTTCCAAAGAAATCCCAGGGCTGATCTCCTTTAGAATGGACTGGTTGGATATCCTTGCAGTCCAAGGGACTCTCAAGAGTCTTCTCCAACACCACAGTTCAAAAGCATCAATTCTTCGGCGCTCAGCCTTCTTCACAGTCCAACTCTCACATCCATACATGACCACAGGAAAAACCATAGCCTTGACTAGATGGACCTTTGTTGGCAAAGTAATGTCTCTGCTTTTCAATGCTATCTAGGTTCGTCATAACTTTTCTTCCAAGGAGTAAGCGTCTTTTAATTTCATGGCTGCAGTCATCATCTGCAGTGATTTTGGAGCCCAGAAAAATAAAGTCTGACACGGTTTCCACTGTTTCCCATCTGTTTCTCATGAAGTGATGGGACCAGATGCCATGATCTTCATTTTCTGAATGTTGAGCTTTAAGCCAACTTTTTCACTCTCCTCTTTCACTTTCATCAAGAGGCTTTTTAGTTCCTCTTCACTTTCTGCCATAAGGGTGGTGTCCTCTGCATATCTGAGGTTATTGATATTTCTCCTGGCAGTCTTGATTCCAGCTTGTGCTTTTTCCAGTCCAGCGTTTCTCATGATGTACTCTGCATATAAGTTAAATAAGCAGGGTGACAATATACAGCCATGAACAGTATGAAAAGGCAAAATGATAGGATACTGAAAGAGGAACTCCCCACGTCAGTAGGTGCCCAATATGCTACTGGAGATCAGTGGAGAAATAACTCCAGAAAGAATGAAGGGATGGAGCCAAAGCAAAAACAATACCCAGCTGTGGATGTGACTGGTGATAGAAGCAAGGTCTGATGCTGTAAACAGCAATATTGCATACGAACCTGGAATGTCAGGTCCATGAATCAAGGCAAATTGGAAGTGGTCAAACAGGAGATGGCAAGAGTGAATGTCGACATTCTAGGAATCAGCGAACTAAAATGGACTGGAATGGGTGAATTTAACTCAGATGACCATTATATCTACTACTGTGGGCAGGAATCCCTTGGAAGAAATGGAGTAGCCATCATGGTCAACAAAAGAGTCCAAAATGCAGTACTTGGATGCAATCTCAAAAACAACAGAATGATCTCTGTTCGTTTCCAAGGCAAACCATTCAATATCACAGTAATCCAAGTCTATGCCCCAACCAGTAATGCTGAAGAAGCTGAAGTTGAACAGTTCTATGAAGACCTACAAGACCTTTTAGAACTAACATCCAAAAAAGATGTCCTTTTCATTATAGGGGACTGGAATGCAAAAGCAGGAAGTCAAGAAACACCTGGAGTAACAGGCAAATTTGGCCTTGGAATACAGAATTAAGTAGGGCAAAGGCTAATAGAGTTTTGCCAAGAGAACGCACTGGTCATATCAAACACCTTCTTCCAAAAACACAAGAGAAGACTCTATACATGGACATCACCAGATGGTCAACACTGAAATCAGATTGATTATATTCTTTGTAGCCAAAGATGGGGAAGCTCTATACAGTCAGCAAAAACAAGACCGGGAGCTGACTGTGGCTCAGATCATGAGCTCCTTATTGCCAAATTCAGACTTAAATTGAAGAAAGTAGGGAAAACCACTAGACCATTCAGGTATGACCTAAATCAAATCCCTTATGATTATACAGTGGAAGTGAGAAATAGATTTAAGGGCCTAGATCTGATAGATAGAGTCTCCCCTCAGCATCATCTAATTAAGGGCTGGTCCCAGTATGGAGCCCAGAAGATCGGGTCAGCAGGGCTGTCCTGGAACACTGGGTCCCAGCCCATGGAGTGGAGAAGGCAGATGGGGTCCAGGCCATGGTGAGCTGGCTTGCGGAAAGGGAGAGCGGAGTTGTATGCTTGGACCCGAGTCCATGGGGGCTGTGAACCTCGTCTTTTGCTACATCATCTCTCTGTGTCACCTCCTTCCCAGCACCACAGGTCTCCTTACTCTGAAAGCAACACACTGCTTCTGTCTCTGCACTTTCTCCCATGCTCTTCTCTCTGCCTGAAGGGCCCTCCCCTTCTTTATTTGACTAACTGCTGCTAGTCTTTTAAGGCTCATTTCAGGCCCTGGGGAGACCTGCTCTGACCCCCAGGCTGGGTCACAGCTCCTTCTCGGGGCACCTACAGCCCCCTGAGCACCCTTTTGCACAGCCTGCCTCACCAGTCTGGTGATCACTTGTTCACGGTCCATCTCCTCCACCAGGCAGCAGATCTTGGGCGTGAGGACTGTGTTTACGCCTGTCTGGGTCCCTAGTGCCTTTCATCAGGCCTGGCACACTGGGGAAAGCTTGTCCAATTTGATTAGTAATGATGGTCCCCTCGTGTTTGAAAATGTTTGTTTTTCAAAGCACGTTCACGATCCTTTTGAGCCACCCAGCCGTTGCAGAGGGATTCAAGGCAGTGCTGACAAGGTTTGGAAGCAGAGGCTCAGTAAGCTGCCTACTGTAATGGCCGCAGAGCCTGGCCTCCAAGTCTAAGGCTCGCTGCGCTGTCTCCCCCTACTCCCTGAGTAAAGCTGTGGGTGGCGCCCACACCCTTGGCGACCCTGAGGCCAGGACTGCTTGTAATCAGATTGCCTTCCTCCCCACTGAGCTCATGCTGCTGAGGGAATGGAAATTTGGACCAGTGGGAGGGGGTGAGAGGCTGGGGTGGCGGGGGCGGCTTTGGCCGAGGTACTGGGGGGACCAGGATGGGTGGGGGGTCTGGGTGAACACACCAGAACCAGACTTAGTGGTTCTGGCCTTTGGCCCCGGGGACTGGTGAAAACCATCCCGAGTGGTTGGCCGGAGGCCTGCCGCACACGTCTGGGTGTCCAGAGGGTTTGGGATGGTCAGCAGCAGCAGGGAGATGGATCAGACTCCCCTGGCAGGTTAGGTTGACTATGGTGGTGGCCTTCAGGCACTGCCTGCCTCAGGGAGACCTGCTTCAAGTCCTGTCTGGTCAGAGATGCCATTGACTTGACCTGAGGCCATGCAAGTCACTTCCATTTTCTGTGCCTCAGTTTTCTTATCTGTAAAGGTGGATAATAGTCTCAGAGGGAGGATTAAGTTACTAAACAGTGTCTGGAGCCTGCTGAGTGGCACAGTAATTTCCTTCTCTGGGTAGCGGCCTTGTACCTTCTTCTGTTCCTCTCCCTGAGTTGATGTGAGGTCCACATGAAGCGGTCTGCACCCTATGGAGTGCATGTGTCTTTTCTCTGAAAGAAATGGGGGTGGAGCACAGAGCCCGGGGAGCCATCCCGGGGCCAGGTTGACAGATGGACCAGTCCAGTCACCAAAGACTGGGCATCTCTGGTCAGAGTGCAGGCAAGCAGCTGGTGGCTTCCAGGAAGAGGTGGGGGTCTTCTCAGGGTGGTAGCATCTGTCCATCCAGAGAACTGGGCCTGCCGATTCCCTGGTCAGAGCATGCTTCCAGCCCAGTGGGGAGAAAGGAGTCTGCTGCTGTACTGTGCGTGGTGACCTGGGTTTCTCCGACTTCCCCTCTCAGCCCTGCTCCTGACCGCAGCCTTTGACCTTAAGCGGGGACTCTAATAGCACCCTGGCTGGGTTGTTGTGCTGGAGACTATAACCCTGTGAGGTCATGGAAGCAATGTGTGTTAATATGTGTGCGGCACATAGTAAGTGCTCAACAATTGTTAGATTATATTTTTATTGTTATTGCTACATTCTTCACATTATTACTCCATTCTTTCCACACACGTCCCAAGTACATTGCATACCACTTGCTGTTTTATGGCTGGGCTCAGTACTTTCATCCTTCAGGCAATGGAGAGCCATGGAGGGCTTTTGAGCAAGGCTGTGACATGGAGCTGGGTCTGGGATGATTAATCTGGCAGTGGAGTTAAGCCTCATGACGAGGTGTGGTTAGCTTAAAAAGGGACTTGTTGTTTTATGGCATTTTTAAAAATGACTTTTCAAATCCTTTCCTATTTAGTTGAGGGGGAAAGAGAGGTTGAAGGAAAAGAAAGTTTGTGTTAAGAAAAAAGGAGGCAGTTGGAGGAGGTGAGGTATTTAACAGGGATGAAAAGAACTGTAGAGTGGGCTGCAGACCGGCCTGGGGCTGCCCACGTCCCCCCAGGTCAGGTTGTGGGTATGGAAATCTTCCCACCCCATCACCGCCATGCTTGTGGGACTTGAGAATAGTCAGGATATAAATCATCTCTGTGCCTTCAGGGATGCAGACATCTGGGGCAGGGCTGCTTTGAACTCAGAACCTGGTAATGCTGGTGTTTGTGGCTCCCGATTGGGGTTGGGTGGGAGGGGAGGAGGGAGGTTGGGGTTGACCATGAAAGGGGTTTAGAGGCCATTTAGAGAAACTGGAAGTTCTGAAGGTGGAGCTGTGCAGAATGGAAGGAACTTTTTTTTTTTTTTTTTTTAAGCAACCCTGAAGCTCGGCTAGTGTGTGATTTGATCCTGGCTGAGCAGGCTTCAGGGAGTGACCAGTGAGAAAGCTGGAGGATGCTGGAGGATGCTGGAGGGGTGGGGATGGGCAGGGGGGAGAGAGGGGAGGAGCTGAGGAGGGAGGAAGGTTCCAGAGATGGGGATGTGGGTGAGCAGAGCACTCAGATCTTCTGACCGGGTGTGCATTTGGGACCCCGAGCCCAGGGGTCTTCCCAGGCTCATTTCCTGATGGTTCTGACTCTGGGAGTCCAGGGTGGATCCAGAAGTCTGCATTTTCGACAAGATTCTGTGGACAGAGGCAAAGACCAGACTCTGAGAAGCACTGATTTAGGTCCACCTCTGGCCCCCTTGATGGGTTGAGGGGATGATGTAGCAGGCAGCAGGTGTTGAGAGGGGCTGCGTCTGGGCACAAGGGGTTCCCAGTGGAGGGATGGAATGGCAGACCTAGCCTGGGTGGAGGAGAGGGACCCTGGCCCGGGTGGGTGGGAGCGAGCTTTTAGACAGGTTTGATTAGAAGCTGGTGTCAACTACAAATTGGCACTTACCAAGAACATTGCCAACGACTGAACAACAAAGGAATTTGCCATCTGCCTCTACGGAGATTGAACCCCATGCTGCTGCAGCTGTTGACATTCAACAACCCCTGAGGAAGTTCAGGGTGGAGGGAGGCACTCTGTGCTCCAGGGAATCTGGTGGGACAGGGCTTTAGATAGTTGGATGTCTATAGGAACAGATTTTATAATCTCAATCCTTGTATCTCCTCTTACTTCAGTTCAGTTCAGTTCAGTCGGTCAGTCGTGTCTGACTCTTTGTGACCCATGAATCGCAGCACGCCAGGCATCCCTGTCCATCACCAACTCCTGGAGTTCACTCAAACTCATGTCCATTGAGTCAGTGATGCCATCCAGCCATCTCATCCTTTGTTGTCCCCTTCTCCTGCCCCCAATCCCTCCCAGCATCAGAGTCTTTTCCAATGAGTCAACTCTTCACATGAGATGGCCAAAGTATTGGAGTTGCAGCTTCAGCATCATTCCTTCCAAAGAACACCCTGGACTGATTTCCTTTAGAATGGACTGGTTGGATCTCCTTGCAGTCCAAGGGATTCTCAAGAGTCTTCTCCAACACCACAGTTCAAAAGCATCAATTCTTCGGCACTCAGCCTTCTTCACAGTCCAACTCTCACATCCATACATGACTACTGGAAAAACCATAGCCTTGACTAGACGAACCTTTGTTGGCAAAGTAATGTCTCTGCTTTTCAATATGCTATCTAGGTTGGTCATAACTTTCCTTCCAAGGAGTAAGCGTCTTTTAATTTCATGGCTGCAAGCACCATCTGCAGTGATTTTGGAGCCTTCAAAAATAAAGTCTAACACTGTTTCCATTGTTTCCCCATCTATTTCCCATGAAGTGATGGGACTGGATGTCATGATCTTTGTTTTCTGAATGTTGAGCTTTAAGCCAACTGTTTCACTCTCCACTTTCACCTTCATCAAGAGGCTTTTGAGTTCCTCTTCACTTTCTGCCATAAGGGTGGTGTCCTCTGCATATCTGAGGTTATTGATATTTCTCCCGGGCAATCTTGATTCCAGCTTGTACTTCTTCCAGCCCAGCGTTTCTAAATCCCTTAATGGTGACATCAGATACTCATGACTAACAAAAAAACTTTTTGTAAAATAAGTGCTTCATGGTATTGAACTTCCCCTTTACCAAAACCTTATGTATTGACCTTCCCCCACTGCTGCTTTGGAGCAGTCGCTCAGAGCTATCTGAGATGCTGCCTCCCAGGCTGCAGTCCTCATTTTGCCCTCGATAAAACTTAACTCACAGCTCTCAAGTTGGACATCTTTTTTTAGTCGACACAGGTCATGAGAGATGGTAGAATTGGAGGTGTCTGGGGATCCATGAGCTGGAATAGGGACTGGAAAGAGGCAGGGGATCAAACTGGTGGTGGTGGGGGCAGGAGCAGGGGTGCACAGCTAGGAAGACAAAGGCAGGACCAGAGTCAGTCTGATAATGGTGTGGATGGTGAGGGCATAGTGATTTTTCCCAGAGAGATGGGCCGAGGTCAGAGCAGCTCCAGTAAGTCCCTCTGGGCTCCTTACTCTGGGTTCCTTAAAACCATCATCAGCAATGGTTGGGTCCCAGAGCCTGGGCAGGAATCAGCGTGCTATGCTGGTGGGTAAGTGGTTCCAGCTAGTGGTGAGGGCTGCCGGCTGGGCAGGGAGTTAATGTTACAGGTGGGGAGAGATGCTGAGACTCTTCATTCATTCATCTACTTGTTTGCTCATCAAATATGAATGAAGGGCCAGGCACTGAATAGAGTGCTTTCACATGCTCCCATCCTTTTCAGGAGGCTTCTGCAGCGTGGGTTTGCATACTTGCTCCTTCCACCACCAGCTCCCTTGGGAAAGGTACTTGATCTTTGTGTTTCATCTGTAAAAAGCGGGGAAATAAACGTCCCTACCTCATGGGGTTGTCATGAGGGTTGCATAACTAAATCCATGCAGAGTGGTTAGAGCGGCATCTGGTTTTGATTGTTCTTGATCCAGCCATGCCCTGGGACAGCTCAGACCCCAGTGGCAGCGTCTGTTCTGGTGACGCCAGGCCCCCTCTTCCGTCTCTGCCCACAAAGGCCCGGGTCAGGTGTGCCACCTTCTGCCTCATCTCCTTAGCTGTCCAAGGGGTTTATCATCCCCGTCGTGCTGCCTCACTGGGGGACAGAGGGAAGGAGACAGCTTTGGCACACTGGACAGTGCAGTACAGCAGAAGCTGCTCTGCAGTCTCTTCCTTCTTTTCCCACGGCCCTTAGTATTCTTGCCTGGAAAATCCCACGGATGGAGGAGCCTGGGGGGGCTCCAGTCCACGGGATCGCAAAGAGTTGGACACTGAGTGACTTCACTTCACTTTCAAGATGAGGAGTTGAGCCTGAGAGTGCTTTCTGTGCTAAAGAGTCCTCCATCCTGGGGTTTGGGCAGAGGGCACTTGGTATTTGGCTTTGGGAGGAGACCCTACTGTGTTGTCCCCTAGGAGATCTGCTGAAGCTGTCCCAGCAGCGTCTTGCATCCCAGACATTGGCGGGGCCTTGGACATCGCCCCTTCTCCATCAAGGTGCTGTTGGGGAGACTAGAGTCAGGGGTGTGACATGACAAACACAGCCCATCCCTGCCCAAGGCCCTGGAGATACCCTGCTGTGCTGCCAAGTGGGTGCCGAGCAGGTGAGGCTCACCTGCTCGATGCCTTTATTACAGCACAAGGTTCAGGCCTTGGCTGGGCCTGTTTGACTCCTGTTCTCTGTCCCTCCTGGCCACTGCTGGATGCTAGGGACTCAGAGACAAACCAGATCCAGGCCTGTCTCAGGCAGCTCTCAGCTGAAGGGTCAGGCAGCCAGGTATGAAATAATGACCACACAGGGTGTCTCAGTGTTGGGGAACCCAGATGGAGCCAGGCCCAGTGCAAAACACAAGAAAGCTTTGTTCCAGAGGTATGGGCTGCCTGGAGAGCCAGGAGCCCTCCTTCTTCCTTCCCTCACCCCTGCTGATGTCTATACTTCCCGGCCCAGTCTACCTCTGAGGGGCATTCCTTCTGTCCCCTTCCCTGGGACAAGGACCCAGCCTGGCACACAGCACCTGCTGTCAGCGAGCAGGTGTCTTGTCTGTCTTGCTGTCTTTATTCTAGCCACACTGAACCATGCCCTCTTCCCTCACATTGCTCTTCCCTCTGCCTGGGCTGTTCCCTCTGCCTGGGCTGTTCCCTCTGCCTGGGTTGTTCCCTCTGCCTGGGCTCTTCCCTCTGCCTGGGCTCTTCCCTCTGCCTGGGCTCTTCCCTCTGCCTGGGCTCTTCCCTCTGTCTCTCCTGTTCCCTCTGCCTGTTCTCTTCTCTCTGCCTGGGTTGTTCCCTCTGCCTGGGCTCTTCCCTCTGTCTCTCCTGTTCCCTCTGCCTGTTCTCTTCCCTCTGCCTGGGCTCTTCTCTCTGCCTGGGCTCTTCCCTCTGCCTGGGCTCTTCCCTCTGTCGCTCCTGTTCCCTCTGCCTGTGCTCTTCTCTCTGCCCAGGTTGTTCCCTCTGCCTGGGCTCTTCCCTCTGCTTCTCCTGTTCCTTCTTCCTGGGCTGCCCTTCTTTATGTTTTTGCCCATTTCCTGCCTGCTTTTCAAAATCCAGCTCAGATGTCACCTCTGTGGCACCTTCTCTGAGGCCACCTTCCCTCTAACTGGGCTGGTGGCCCCTGGGTGCTCCCACCACCCCTCTCCTTTTTCTATGTCTGTCTTTTGAATCCACTCTGTTGAATGAGTGATGATGCAGGGAATGGATAAACTGTGACTTTGGGCTGGTCTCTCAACCTCCCTCATCTCGAGAGTGGTATCCGTGGAGACAATCAAATTACCTGAGAGAAAGTGCTCAGTGTTACAGAGTACCGTTAGAGCCAGAGGCGGTGCTGCCATTCCTAACATCACCGAGACTGTGTGTGTGAGTGTGTGCGCTTCTGGCCACCCCACAAGGCACGCAGGGTTTCAGTTCCTCAACCAGGGGTCGAACCTGTGCCCCTGTAGTGGAAGTGCAGTCTTAACCAGTGGATGACCAGGGGCGTCCCGCCATGACTATGTTTTGAGCAGCCTCCATGCCTGGCATCAAGTTGGCCCCCGACCTGGGGGTGTAACTGCTGCCACGTGTGCCTGACCTCTGGGCCTGAGGGCTCTGCCAAAAGCTGCCCCTCCAGGGTCCTCTGGGTGCTCACTGAGTGAATTCTGCACTATTCAGTAACAACATGAAGATCGTTGGTGTAGGAATGTTTATTTATCAACTTATTCATGAACAGGATTTTCTTTACTGTGGGACATGATGCTTTACTGGAGCTGTGGACCTGCTGTTGAGTGTGTGGTCTCATGGGAAAAGCAAGTGTCAGGGGAGGGAGGAAGCTCAGGGCGGGAGGGCATCATTCCCAGTGGGGGCGAACCTGGGAAGACTTTATGGAGGAGGGAGCATTTGCCCTGGTGTTATAGAATGGGAAGGGTTTTAGGGGTGGTTCTGGGAGGGAGATGGAAATGGCAACCCACTCCAGTGTTCTTGCCTGGAGAATCCCAGGGATGGGGGAGCCTAGTGGGCTGTCGTCCATGGGGTCACACAGAGTCGGACACGACTGAAGCGACTTAGCAGCATGGGAGGGAGAAGGCAAGCACAAAGGCACAGAGGGCTGGTGGCCGCTCGGCAGTCCCTGGTGCCCGGCTCTCTGGCTTCGGCAGGAGCGCCTTCTCCCCTCCCACTGCTTCCCTCTTCCCCACCTTTCCCTTGCTGAGAGCTCAGAGCACGTGTTATAGGGACTAGTCAAAATACAGACTCAGACGGATTTATCCCCCCTGAGCCCACGGTTGCATTCCTGGGCACTGGAGGGGTAGCGGGCCCGTGGAGATGTTTGCAGAGAAAACAGAGTCTAATGAGAGTCTGATGAGGGGCTTGCCGTGAACCAGGGGTGGGGCAGGCATCTCCTGCCACACGCAGGGCCGAGCTGGCTATGCAGGAAACGCTGCTTATCTGGCGGTGGGGCCACTCTGGC
Organism: Bos indicus x Bos taurus; assembly: GCF_003369695.1. NCBI lineage: Eukaryota > Metazoa > Chordata > Mammalia > Artiodactyla > Bovidae > Bos > Bos indicus x Bos taurus. The sequence goes on from NC_040078.1 coordinate 92,670,091, forward strand.
CTCGGGTGGGGTGGCCCCCAGTTCCTCAGCCTCGAACGTGTCCTGATGGCAGGAGGGAAGGTGGGACTGCAGGGTTGGGATGGGGCTGTGTGGCCCTGGGTGGTCAGTTTACTGCTGCGACTGTTTCCTCACCTGTTGTGTGATGGATGCACCGCTCTCCCATTCTCACTCTCAGGGTGAGAGTGAGATGCAGTGAGGTAAGCCCCTGGCCCAGAGCCAGAGCCCCCACCAGAGCAGACAGTGATCGCCATCTCCTGATGGCTAGGGACTGCCATCCAGGCCTCGGGCTGCCAGTCCTGGTTAACTGGAACTCCCACTAGCCAGCATCCGGTCTCACCATCCTCCCCAGGCAGGGGAGGGGACCAAGCGGTTTAGGAAGGACTCCTGGGCTGGAGGCGGGAGGGAAGTGGGGGCTTTGGTCTAGTGCTGTCACTTCTTGTCTGGATGGATCCACCATTTGTTGAGCAAAGCTTGTGGATTGAGGAAGAGAATAAACAAACAATACTGTAGCTGGGTGGCCTTCAGGACCTTTGTTGGTCTGTCACTGCGGTAACAGATATAGTGGCATCTCCCATAAGGTATTCCTGTGGGGATTAAACCATACAGGGGCTGACGCTGGGACCTTGAATTTTGGTAATAGCAGGGTTGGATGGTGCTATCCAGGTGCTCGGTGTTGCCTCCAAGTCTCCATTTCCAGTAGTCACGTACAGATGTGAGAGTTGGATCATAAAGAAGGTTGAGCACAGAAGAATTGATGCTTTTGAACTGTGGTCCTGGAGAAGACTCTTGAAAGTCCCTTGGACAGCAAGGAGATCAAACCAGTCATTCCTAAAGAAAATCAACCCTGAATATTCATTGGAAGAACTGATGTTGAAGCTGACACTCCAATACTTTGGCCAACTGATGTGAAGAGCCAACTCATTGGAAGAGACCCTGATGCTGGGAAAGATTGAGGGCAATAAGAAAGGGGACGACAGAGGATGAGATGGTTCGATGGCATCACTGACTCAATGGACATGAGTTTGAGCAAGCTCCAGGAGATGGTGAAGCACAGGAAAGCCTGGCATGCTGCAGTCCATGGGGTCACAAAGAGCCAGACACGACTGAGTAACTGTACAACTCCTCCTTGGAATGGCTGGGGATAAGTAATCAGTGAAAGATCCCCAAAGGATGGCCTTGGGAGATCCTCACTTTCTTTCCTTCCCTCTGTCACCCGTCGTCCCAGAGAGTGTCTGGGAGACGAGGAGAGTAGGCTTTGGAGGGTGTAAGAGGTGATTCAAGCTGGGCCCATCCCAATCCATGGCTGTTGAAGGCAAGAGTGGCCCCCTTGAAGTTTAGCTCTCTTGCCTTCATTCTAGCTCCCGCCTTCTCTTCCTCACCTGCCTCCATCCTGTGACCTTCTCCCCATAACTCTGGAAATGCTGGGTTCCATCCCAGGTTTTGCCCCTCGCAGGCTGTGTGACCTGGGCTAAGTTACTTGACTGCTCTGAGCCTCTACCCTCACAGAAAGGAGTCTGCAGCAGGAAGAACTCTCAGGAGCCCCCTGTTCACACCTTGGGGTCCTTCATGCATCAAGGCCAGGGAAAGGCCCAGCGCTGTCAGGAAGTTCAGTTCATGGCAGACGATCCTGCAGGACATGGTCCAGCCTCCCTCAGGCCCTTCATGACCTGGCCCCAGTAAGCTCACCCCCTGCTCCATTCAGGCTACCCTGGACTTTTTCTGTCATCTGAGCCCACCACGTGTCCTCGTGCTTCTGAGCCTTTGCATGGTCACTCTTTCCTTGGCCAGAGAGCTCCTATTTATTGCTCAAAACCCAGCTCAGATGTCCCCTCCTTTGAATCCCTCCCACCTCTTTCAGTAGTCGTTACCCTGGCCGGGTACAGGCACTATTTACCCCATGTCTAGATTATCTGCTCCTTTCTGTGATTCCCCCAGTAGGCTTTGAGCTTCCCAGGGAGAGGAAGAGGGCCTGTCCAGATGCCTTCTGCACCCGGCTGGGGTCTGGCACGGATGGAGTGGGGACCATTTTCCTCTGCTCGGGAGGAGTTTTGCTCCATTCCCACAGGCTCTTCTTTGGAGGAAGGAGCCAGCACTGTCAGTTAGCACACTATCCTCTGTCTGGGAGGCATCAGAACTGGTGGAAAGCAGGATGGGGCTGAGCTGGGGAAGGGAGAAGCGTGTGCCGTGAAGCTGAAAGGTAAGTAGGGCCAGGCTTTGACCAGCGGTGTGCTGCCTGCATAACGAGCTGTGAGGGGTCTCCGTTCATTCGTCTAGGGAGGGTTTCCTGAGTGTCTGGCTTCTTGTCAAGTGTTGCTGTAGTTCCCAGGGAAACAGTGGAGAATAGGACAGAGACCTGCCTAAAGTGGCTCACAGTCTGGCGGGAGAGGTGGAGGAAGCATAGGTGGGACAACTGGGAGGCAGAGAGAAGCCCCCAGGACCTGGGAGCTGAGAGGAGCCAGCCAGCAGCCTGGTGGGAGACTGATGCTGAGCTGGGCATGCGCACGGTGGAGAGATGTGGACCAGACCAAGGGGCCGGCGGAGGGGAGGGTGTGCTTCCGACAGAACTTGTGGATGAGGGGGTGGGAGGTCACAGGTCAGGCGGGAGGGACCAGCAGGGAGCTGTCCCTGAGGCCAGACGATGGGGGACACCAGCGGCTCTGGTCTGGGTGTGGTGTGGACTGGAGGGGCGAGGGAGGGCAAGGCGCCCGGCCCTGGGTAACCTGGACCACCACAGCCAAGGCTGAAGCCGCTGGAGAGGAGGGGATGGGTCAGGGCCTGGTATTTGAGACTTGGCGACGGGCTGGACGTGAAAGATGAGGGTGAGGGAGACGGTCACGGGCAAGTGGGGAAGTGACAGTTGTCTCAGGAAATAACTTGTTGGAAGAGAGGGGAAGAACACAAAGAACTCAGCAGGGATCTCTGCAACTCAGGGTAATTTTGGCTTCGGAGAGCCAGCCCTGCTAATCAGATTGTAAAAATCAGGTACCGGGGTTTTTGCAGAAAATGAAGCAGATCAAAGCCAGGGTCGATTAGGCTCTGATTAAACATGGCTGAGGAGGGTCAGACTCATTACCGAGGAATGTACACAGGCCGGCAGCGCTGACGGGGGATAATAACAGATCGCACCCGGCAGCGCAGACACCACGGCGCTCTGGGGACGCAGCGCTCCGCGGCGGGGCGGCCGCAAGGAATGGCATGTCCGCAGGCTCCGAGGGGAATGAAGGTGGCAGGGGGTGCGTGTGCAAGCCTAGTCCCCTCTCTCTGTGCCTCTGTGGCCTCTCTGGTTCCACAGCCTCTGCGAGGGGACTGCTCCTGCGAGCGGGGCATCGGCGGAGGCCAGGGGAGCACTGGCCTGGCTGTTTTCCACCTCGGTGCACTTGCTCGTGCCCTTCCTGTTGAGTTGAACGCCTCCCTTACCCTCATCCTATCTTCTGTTTCCCTCTAGGACACCCCTTGCTTGCACCTCCTCTAGGAGGTCTTTATTGATCCGCCCCGCAGCCCAGGTCAGGTTTCTCCTCTGCATCCCCACAGCCCCCATCACTTGGAGTTGTCATCATCTGTGTTCACATGTGTCCCCTGACCCCCTCCTGACTGTGAGTCCCTTGATGGCAGCATGTTTCCCCATGTCCTGTGTGTCCAGCTCGGGATCAGAAGCGGAGCAGATGTCAGGCTGTGTTCACTGATGTGGGCCGAGCCAAGTCGTGGAAGCCACATAGCTTTGGAAGAGCAGAGCGGGGTCAGGCTTGGCCTGCCCGCCGTGGGAGTAGTCCCAGGGCTCCTGCCCAGAGGTGCTCACAGGGTTGGGGTGGAGTGCAGGCCAGGGCAAGGCTTCCCCGGGTTCTCCCTCACCTGCTGCCCAGCCAAGGAGAGGCAGGTGGCTCTGCCAGGCTGGAGAGGATGAAGGAGATCCCATGGAAGGGATCATGGAAATGTGGGTGCTAGGCTGAAGAGCTTGGACTCGACCCTCTGGGCCTTGCAGAACCACTCTGGACTTGGGGGCAGTGTTAGAAACTGAGCTTTAGGAAAAGCCTAAGTTTCTTGTGCTATCAGAACGGGATTCCCCCCTGAATACCCAGCCGCCCTGGTGGATCTAACCTCCACTAGCTGCTTTACCTCGCACCCCTCACAGGGCCTGGGTTGTTCCTTATCACAGAGGAGTGAGAGCGAGCTGGGCTGGGTTAGCCTGGCATCAGGCTGAGTTTGGTTTCTGCACTCCACAAACACTCACCTACTGGGTGCCACACTTCCCCTGTGAGCCCTGGGGATGCTCTGAGGTTCTGGCAGCCTGGCTCCCTCTGGAGATGGAGACAGGAGGAGGAGCTGGACCATAGAGGTCTGGCAGGGAATCACCCATCTGAGGGAGACGTGGATGCCCCCAGGCCTGGCTGGAAACGTTTGGGGGTTTAGAAGGAAGGAACACAAAAGCCCTTAACCTCCCAGCTGGAATGTGGACACTTCATCCCTCCTGCTCTTCTGTCCCTCCTCCAGCCCCATAAATGTCCAATTTGGGGAAAGGATTCAGTCCTAAGCCCCAGCAGAATAAGGTTGATTAAGAAACTGAGCTCCATAAAATTGTCCTTGCTCTGGCGGGCTAGTGGGTGGGGAGAGTCACTGGAGCTGAGGCCTGGAGAGGACGGTACAAAGCCCTCCTTCTAATTCAGGCCCTCCCGGCGCCGGAGTCCCTGCTGCAGCCAGTGACAGCCAGCGTGTGTGTGAGTTTCTCTTCCCCACCCCCACACCGCGTACCCACTTCAGGACTCTAACTCTCATTACTGGACGAACATTTTCTCGGCGCCTGGGGGGCATTCCTTTGCTCCACATACCTGTCCTGTGCCAGGCCTTCTGCCAGCGCTGGAGACATAGAATTGCTCTGGCCAGGACTGGCACGCATCCTTGGTTCACTGTGAGCCTGACAGTGCCGACTGACCTGCACGATGCTCTCGTTTGATCCACGTGGGGACTCTCTGGGGTAGGTGGTAGTCTCATATCCCCATTTTACAGATGGGGCCCACAGAGGTAGAGTAAGTCACCGAGGGTCGTGTAGGAAATGAGAAGCAGAGGTGGAGCTGGCACCCAGGATTCTGACCCCCGGTCCCTGCTCTCGGTCATACCGAGCGTACCTCGGCTCGTTGAGTGGGCGCCTTCAGGGAGGGGCTCAGGCTCCGGAGACTTTCTGCCTGGCTTACAGCCACACCACCAGATTTGAGGACTGCCGTCGGGGAGTTCTGGTACAAGTGCTCAGAAGAGGTCCTGCACTTGGTAGATGCTCGCCGTTGTTGGTGGCCTGTACCAGGCGTGTGGGTGGAGGCGCGAGGCAGTGGGGCTCCAGCCTCCACCTCCCAGAACTGGGCTTCTCTGATCCTTGCGTGGTGTCCTGGCTCACTGCAGGGCACGGTGCTGCCACCAGAACCTGGGAGTTGTTCTCGTGGGCAGCTCCCTGCACCCTACTTCCAGCTGCTCTGCCTGCCGTGTCCTGTAACCTCCTGGGTCTCTCTTGCTTGTGCCCATTTGTCTGCATCCCCACTGTCACCAGCCCTGTCCAAGCCTACCCAACTCAGTGACCTCCGAGCTGGGCTCCCTGTCGCCCCTCTAGGTTCTTTCCCACCCTGTAGTCAGAGTGACCTTTTATTTTAAGACAGAAATCGTATCCTGTCACACACCCTCAACCTGCTTAAGACTATGCTAGTTTGCTGGTCTCTTCAGAACAGCATCTGTATTTTGCCCCTTGGACCACAGGGTCTGGTGCTGTCTGGCCCATCTGTCCCCACGGGTTCATTCCTCTCTCACTGCCTCTCACTGACTGTACTCCAGTCACATCAGCCCTCTTTCCTTCCCTTCCAAGGCACCGTAACCTCTGCCTCGGGCCTTTGCACAGGCTGTTCCCATGGCCTAGGATTCTCTCCCTTCCTGGCTGCAGCCTTTCCCCGCTTGATATTTGCTGGTGATCCGAGTCGCGGTTTGAGCCGCTTCCACAGGGAAGCCTGTCCTGACTTCTCTCCTGTGGTCTCATCGCCTGGCCCACACCCTTCATGCCACAAACAGAGTCTATTCTGCATTTGTTCGTGCGATTCTTGGGTACTTTAGCACCTTCCCGAGGGGCTGAACTCAAGGAAGGGACATCTGTTTAGCCCATGGTTATATCTACGGTGGCCCACATATAGTAGGCCCACAGGAAATACTTGTTGAATATTGGGGACCTTTGGGAGGAGAGGAAGAGGCTCCAGTGGAGCTGGCTTGAGCGTAAAGGTGGACAGTGTTTTCAGGGAGCCCTACCTGTGAACACTCTACTTCATCATGGTACTTCGCTGGGAAGATCATGGGCTATGGGCCAACATTCTCCTCTAGCCAGCAGGACCTCTCTCCAGGAAGCAGGGGTGACCTGAACTAATGAAGCTGGTTTCAGCTTTTCCGCTGGACATCACACCTGGCTTCCTGTCCATTCTGTCCCTGCCTCTCTGTGAGGCCTCAGGTAGCCCCTCCTCTTTTCTGAGCCCGAGGCTCCCCATCTTTAGAAGAGCAGGGTTGTCTGAGATGATCTTTGAGGTCCCTTTCTACTCTTTGGTTGTATGATTTAATGCATTACTGTTGCACTTTTTTGGGGGTAAAAAGATTAGGTAAAAGGGCCTCTCCTAATTCTTTTCCTCCTTCCCTGCCCTCCCTGGCTCTGTGGTTATTGCTTATGAAGAATCAGTTCACAGGAGGTGGGCCTATTCTAATAGGTGATGCCAAATCCACCCTGGTGAAAAGTGACCAATCCACAGCAGCTGGGGTCACCTCCAGGGCCCTTGGCATCCGCTTATGCCCAAACATTCCTTATGGGGACACGAGGAAAAGTCACCCACAGAGGAAGTCCCCGATCTGATTATGTGAAGTTTATTTCAGCCGCATTAACAGGGTGAACGGTGCAGAGCCCTAGACCATCCCCCCAGAGCATCCTCTGAGCTCCTCGTGTAGGGACCTGGGCGCTGTGCTCCATTTACCTCACATCCCCTGGCCCAGCCCAGGGCCTGCCGCCAGGTGTCAGCTCTGCCAGTGACTGTTATCTACTCGGAGACAATGATGGTTGCAGGGTGGGTCCCGGTGTTGGCCTTGGGGAAGGGGCTGCAGGGAAGAGGGGCTGCCTACCTTTACAACAGGAAACGTCTGTGTGGAGCTGGTACTGAAGCTGCCTGAAACTGCCCCCGCCGGCCAGATGCCAAGAGTTTATTGCAGACAGCCTAACAATTTCAAATTTCCTTTGTTCTCCAAGAGCTGATGAATTAGTTGAAACATTAAGAACACTTGCAAAGTAGCCGACAAAGTGGTTTAGGTTAGTGTAGAATAAACTCAGCACAGGAGTGTAGTGTGTGTGTGTGTGTGTGTGTGTGTGCAGGGGGAGGGGGCTTGTGGGGGGGCTTGGGTGGGGTCGGGGTGACGGTCAGGGAAGGTCCCCAGGAACAGATGGCTGACTGGGTGCTTGTGCTTCTATGAAAGGAGATAATGAAAAGCTGAAAAACAGGGTTTTGAGTCCCAGCTTTGCCACCTATAGCCATGCGACCGGGGGCACTTCTCTTAGCCTCTGAGCTATTTGGGAGAAGGTGGGATGTCTCTTGTCAGTTCCCTGAGGGCAGGGCTGTGTCCAGGGCAGGGTGGGCGTCCCCACGTGTCTATGGGAAGCTCAACCCCTCGCGTGTTCAGCAGAGACACTGTGAATGTTGTCTGCCTTGGCTGCTTTTGATTGGAGACGTTGGCCCAGGTGGTGACACTCATTTCTCTCACTTTGCTCGTGATTTTATGGGATTTTTCCCAAGCCTCTTTTTGGGTCCAGGCTCCTCCCCAACCCTGACTGGCATATTCCACCCCACTTGGCGTTTTCGCTGGAACAGTGAGGGGGCAATCGCAACAGCCCAGACAAGAGATGATGAGGTCGTGCAGCTCTGCCTTAGTGGTCTTCTGGTCTTCACCCCCCGACTACATTCCCGGTTCCAATACAAAGCCTGCTGTGTGCCCGTCTTCATTCATAGCCGGGCACACATCATACAGCCGTGAACTCAGAAGAGAGCCCTGCTCTCCTGGTGCAAGTCTTCTAGACCCCAGGGCAGCTAGACTTAATTTAGGAGACTTGAGGCTCATGTGGACCCAAGGTTGGGAAAGAGGGAGGTGTGGGCCTCCCTCTGACCCCGCAGATGCTTTCTATGTAGCCGGGCCCCTGGCCTAGGAATCATTTACCCAGCTACTTAGCTGCGTCTAGGCCTGAGATGGTTGGGCCAGTGTCTGCTACAGGGCGGAGATGTCAGTGGTGACCACGTGTGTGTCATCTTTTGGAGAAGTTCCTCTTGGATATAGCCGGGATGAGGCTCTTGACCCCAGTCAAATCCAAGTCTGCAGGCATCTCACCCTGCTCACTGAAACGGTGGTGGAATTGGATTTGACATTTCATTCCTACTGCTTAGTTATTAGGGCAAATTAGCCCACATTCAGATGGCCTGACAGCTTCTTTTGGAGTATCATTTGTTTATTCATTCACTCAGCCCATATCAGGAACATCACATACACTTGCCTATATCTTACCCTTCCCCAAGTAGGATGGATTTATTTTCTGACCATGTGAATTTTAAAACCTTCTCTGATAATAATAGCATGGTAACTCTCATGGTTCCGTGCTGTTTAGAGCTCACAGAACATCTTCCCTTCCATTATTTCACTTAATGTTCATAAGGTGGGGTGGTTTTTTTTTTAATTAATCTTTTAAAAATATTTTTGGCCACACCCTGGGGCATGCAGGATCTTAGTTCCCCCAACCACAGATTGAACCTACATCTCCTGTATTGGAATGCAGAGTTTGAACCACTGGACCACCGGGAAGTCCTGAGGGGGTTTTATTGCGTTTGTTTTGTAAAGAAGGAAACCGAGGCTCAGAGAAGTTAAGTGTCCTGCCCAGGATGACACAGCTCTGTCAGCAGCAGAGGTCCATGGCTGTCCCCTCTCCCTGCAGTGTCCCCTGCCTGCCTGGTCCTGGTGTCCTTGGGTGAGTAGGTCCCATGCTCACCACACAGATAGCACCCACTCACTGCCAAAGAACAGGGATTGTGGACAGGGAAGTAAATTATCGTAATCTCTTTGGGCCTTGGTGTTTCCATGATGACATTTGTGTGATAGAAATCTCTCTCCTTGCCTTTTCCAGGAGGACATGAAGAGCAGATGCTGTCATTAACAGGAAAAGGTTTTAAATCTATTAGCTGAGCCCTGACGGATAGTCTGACCCTTCCTGGAGCGAGTGGAGGCTCCCTCACTCCCTGCTGTCTCCCTCCTTCATTCAGCAGAGGGCTGGGGACTGCTGCCCTGTATTCAGCTCTGGGCTGGGACTGGGGACCGGGAGAATCCTACCTGTTTACTGACCTTGGGGAGATGCTAGAACGTGGCTGTGGCGCTCCTCAGGCCAGGCTGCCTCAGGCGGGCAGCCTAGGGGCCACTCTTTATAAGAAAAGACTGTTAAGCTGGAGGGAGAAGGAGGGAAGTGGGCTGGCCTTACCGTCTGTGGCCAGGCCCTTTCCAGATCTCCTCAGACGTGTAGGAAGTGTGCTTTCCAGCTGAGGACATCGGCTTAGAGTGGCATAGTGACCTGTCTAGGGAGGCGCAGCTGGCATGTGAACGTTCATCTCAGATTCTGGAGGACAGGCTTCTCTCTGGGACGCCTTGGCTCCACGCAGCCCTCTGTGTCAGTGGTGGAAGCCAACCAGTGGAGCTGGAATGTGGCCTTCTGGGCCCTGGCCGGCCTGGTTTGGGTCAGGGGTTCTGAGTCTCTGGTCTTCCTTGTCTCCTCTGGGTGGGCGCCCCTGCTCCCTGGCCGTGCGGGGCTCCTGCCGTGGCGGCAGATGCTGCAGGTCAGACGTTCAGCCTCACATCTGGTCTCCCTCCTACTTTCATCTGAAACCCGACTCAGATTGTCTCAGTAAACAAACAGTAAATTCAACAGTACAATCTTCTTGAAATGCCTTGTAGTTATTTTAAGGCTGTTCAGGGGTTTATTTTAATTGCGGGCCCAGCTCCCACAGCCATGCAGCTGCTGCTGGGGACATTCGTGGCTGCTGCCTCCCCACCCCGCTTCGTGTGGACCCTGACTCCTCCCCACCAGGGGCCCAAGATGCCCTGGAGGTCGTAGTGGGAGATAAAGTGAGGTGTCGGGCCGCTCCCTCCCAGGTCGCTGATGTAGCTAAGAACTCGAGGGGCTGCAGTGACCAGGAGGTCAGTTTTGGACCTGGGTCTGGGGAGGAAGACACAGTGATGGGGAATGACCTCTCGGGCTGAGGACGGGTCGCTAGGGAAGGAGCAGCCAGGCCTGGTTATCAGGACCACAGACATACCCTGCTTTATAGCAGGGGTGGCCTGGAGAGCTGGATCCCAGTAAGTTTCTGGCTAGCGTGGGCCCTGGGGGTCATCGGGTCCAGTGCTTTCCTTTTACACTTAAGGAGACTGAGGCTCAGAGAGTGAGGGCTCACTTCCCCAGGATGGGAGGTTTCACTCTTACTCTGCTCCCAGCCGATTGTGTCTGTGTCCCAGCTGATAGCACTGGGATGACTGACCCAAGCACACCCTTAGTGAGGTTCCATTCAAATGAGTGGCTCTGGAAGACAGAGCCTTAAGTCCCAAGGGAACTGGGCACTTGTGCAGGCTGTGGGCTGAGGTGCCATCAATGTGTCCTGCCGTGACCTCCCCATCACTGCTTGGGGGTGGCAAGTACCACCTCTTTCTCACTGGTGTGAACTGAAACATATTGGGGCTGGGAGTCTAGAGGCTTTCTGCCTGATGCCAGGCAAGTGATCTCACCTCTCCGGGCCTCGGTTTCTTCCTCTGTGTGCTTGGGGAGCAGCCTGAGCTGCCAGGACTGACGGGTGGCCTTTGTGTTTGAAGACAGTTCTGCAGCAAGGTTCCTGATGACAAGGCAGGCTCCTTGGGGGTGTGGTGCTACACGTGGTGTGAATCCCCAGGAAAGGGTGCAGACTGTCTCCAGGGCCTGATCTGCTGGGGAGCATAGTTGGGAATGCTGGAGGCACTTATAACCCCCAGAAGTTTGGGAGGACAGGCTTGACTGAACTTCCGGTAGTCCACAGCCAGTACATTTCCTGGGAACCTGATGGTACTGGGGAACAGGGGGTCTGTTTCCTAAGTGCCAGGATCTAAGAGTAGGGACTTCAGGTGCTTCTGTTCTCATAACACTTCTGGCAGGAAGACGTTATTATCCCCATTTTACACATGAGGCAGGAGAAGGGGACAACAGGAGGAGAAGGGGGAGACAGAGGACAAGAAGGTTGGATGGTGTCACCGACTCAAAGGTCATGAGTTTGAGCAGGCTCTGGGAGATGGTGAGGGACAGGGAAGCCCGGCGTGCTGCAGTCCATGGGGCCGCAAAGAGTTGGACACAACTGAGCGACTGAACAACAGTAACAACACATGTAAGGAGACTGAGGCCCCACACCTCACAGCGAGGAGGTGGAGGCAGCCACCAGAGACCTTGCTTCTCCCCTGGGGGAGGGGGAGAGGGCCTGGGCGCTTCTTGATGTGACAGCAAAGAAGGGGGAAGGGCGCAGCAGGCCCCAGGGATGGTGTGAGAGCAAGCGAGAAGTGAGGGTCCTCTGCATGGCACCCCAGGCCAGAGCAGGGGCCAGGCCCTGGGAGATGTCTCGTCTGGGCCTGGCCGAGACCCGTCTATTTATTTGTACATCACCAGATGTAAACTAATTTGTTTAGCAAGAAAAAACACATATTTATTGCCTTCTGAAATGGGCTGTTTTCCCTCCAGTCGGCTATCATGCGTTGAATGGCCGCTGGGGTGAGCAGAACTTTTGGAAACCCAGTGAGGTATTGGTGAGGCCAGGCTGTCACTGATAGGGTGTTTCTCCACCATGGGCCCCAGAGCCAGCACCCAGACCCTGGCCCCAGCTCCCGGTTGCCGCCACCTGTGAGACTTTGGCAAGTTGCTGGGATGTTCTGTGCCCTCAGCTTCTCACCTGGGAGACGGGGATTGACTGTGTGTCCTGCGCAGAAAGGGACTCCAGGGCCACCAGTCTTGTGAGTTGGTGAAAAGCCATTTCAGCAATCATTAACTCCCATTACAACTAATCCAGGCGCTGCACCCTGTTGATGGAGCTGTCAAGCCCAGCGTGAAGCTTGTTACACCCTCACGTGTGTTTGTAATCACGAGCTCTGGATAACTGTGTGCCCTGTCCTCAGAAACAAAAGACTGTGCCCTAGGGGTGGGGAGGGGAGGAAGGAGAACTGGGGTTTCCTGGGTACCTACTACATGCCAGCTGCTCTGGTTAGGGTAATCATTAAGTGTTTTCTTGTTTTGTTTTGCCCACACCCTGAGGCTTGTGGGATCTTAGTTCCCTGACCAGGGATTGAACCTGGGTCCATGGGATCGAACCTGGGACCACGGCAGTGAAAGCCTGAAGCTTGAGTCTTAACCGCTGGGCCACCAGGGAATTTCCAATCGTTAAGTGTTTTGAAGACAGCTCTGCAGCAAGATTCCTGACAACAGACAGGCTCCCTCGGGGCTGGTATGCAGTGTGGATCTCCAGGAAGAGGTGCAGGCTATTTCCAGCCTGGTTTGGTGGGGAGCACAGTTGGGAATGATAGGGGTGCTCACCACCCCAGGGGCAAACTGGGTATTATTGATATTCCCACTTTGAGATAAGGCTCAGAGAGGGTCTGCTCAAGGTTGCATGACTGGGAAGTGTGAATTGAAGGCACGTTTGTCCAAAGCCCATGCCCCTTCTGCTGTGAGGCAGGAGTAAGAGAGAAATTTCAATAACTTCAAGCGGTTATTAAAGCTCCCGGCCTCTCAGTGAGGCCAAGGAGGGGTTACAGCGATGGTCAGGCTTTCTCTGTGGGAGGTAGGGATGGATGGACTTCTGGGCCTAGGACACAAACATTGGAAACTGGAAAGCTTGGCCCGAGGGTCGGAGAAGGACTGGGCACCTTGCTTGTTTCAGCCTGATTTTCCTTAAGGAATGTGTCTGTGACAGGCCCCGTGGGTGGGTGATTTCTGACTGAGGACTGGCTGTGGCCAGGCCTGTGCCTGGCATGGGAACCTGCTCATGGGGGCCCCCAGTGCAGGGGTTGGGGGCGGTGGTGGAGGCATCTTTGGGAAGACCAGGGTGGGCTGGGGGGGAATGTCGTTGGAGCCCTCAGGCTCAGAGGTTCCAAACTGGCTGGCTGTGCCAGGGTACAGGGGCAGGGGTGACACTGGGCTGTCCTGCGAGCAGCCATGGAGCTGGTACATCCCTCGGCCTGGCTGGAAGAGGATATAGAGCTGGGCAAGGAGGGAAGCTTCTCAGTCCAGCCTGGAGTGCCTGCTCTCGGAGCTTTAAGGAGAACCGGAACTCCTGCCTGGATGGTCTTTTTTAATTCCCTGTCCTTCAGATGGAGCCATCAAGGCTGGTGCCTTTGGGGGCCTGTGGAATGAGGTATCCCCAGTTGTTGCTTGCCACAGACTTGACCAAAACCTCAGACCCCAAACCAGAGCAAACCGTGCTAATGTGCTGAATCCCAGCTCAACCCAAGGATCAATTTCCTTTCATTGAACTGTGAACCGAGTCTGTAGTTTTCTTCCTCACAATAAAAGAAGGTTCTGTTTAAGAAGTCTTAACCTCTTAAGTGTGCTTCTTTTTGCCCTTCTGCTTTTGCCTGGGGGTTCTTGGCCAGGGTCCTGGTGGCTGCTGGCTCCAGGCTGGACTCCTTGGGCCAGGTAGGGAGAGGAGGCAGACTGGGCAGGGTGGGAGGGCCCTGTGCCAGGAGTGGTTGTGGGAGGAGGTTTGGTCAAAGAGGCAGTGGGACTGTGAGAGTCCTGGTGGCCTGGTGTGTGGGCTTTGTGTGGCCGAGTTCAAGTGCGGGCTTTGCTGCCGTGTGCCTCTGTGAGCCCTGTGCTTCTCAAAGCTTCTATGGGGGAAGGCTATCCTTTGCCTACAGGGTGGTGAGGAGATAATCCCTGCAGGTGTCTATGCCTTGCAGCCAGTGGTGAGGAGCGGCCTGGCAAGGACTCTGCATGTTTTCACATCTCCTTGCTTCCTTCTTTTTGTTAGATTTCTCTAGACAGGCCCAGGAGATAGGTGATCTTTTTCCTGCTGGCTTTAGGGCATCTGGGTTCACTCAGATGAGTGATCTGGAATCTGGAACCTAATAGGGACTGAGCCAGGTACAGACCCGAGCTTCTCATTCAGGGACGCAGCAAGAGCACGGGGTAGAGCATGAGCGTTGGTGTCAGGCCGCCCTACTCTGCCTCTCTGGAGCTGTGTGGCCACGGGTAGGCCATGGCACTTCTCTGAGCCTCATCACTAAAAGCACAGTAATACTCCCACATGGGTGATTTTCTTGTCCTCGCTGGGATTAGAGCCACCTGTGTGGAGCCTGGCACAGGAGGTGCTCAGGGAGTAATTGGTGAATGACTAAATGAGTGAGTGTGAGTTTAAGAGTCAGAGATAGGAAAAGAGGCTGCTTTGCGGAGGAATTCCAGGTTTCTGGGGTTATCTGGACCTCCACCTTTAACCCAGTCCAGCAAAGCATGGGGGCCCAAGAGAACCAGCTGTCGCCAGCTGAGACACTGTGTCTCTTTACCTTGAATGTCAGTCCGTGTCAGGTTCCTGGCCAGGAGTGAGTTGGGAGTACTGAATTGACCCCTACTGTATGCAAGGCAGCCTGTCCCCACTGCTCTGGGACTGAGATGAGTGAGGGGTCCCCCAGAGGGCACTTCTGCTTGAAACAGAAGCCTGCGTCGGGACTTCCCTGGCGGTCCAGTAGCTAAGACTCTGCACTCCCAGTGCAGGGGGCCTGGGTTCGATTCCTGGTGGGGGAACTAGATCTAACATGCCGCCACGGAGAGTCCACAAGCCACAGCTAGAAGATCCTGCGCCCTGTAATGGAGTCCAAGGCCCTGTACAGTCCAACTAAGACCCGGTGCAGCCAAGTAAATTAAAAAACAACAAAGAAGCAGCCTGCATTCCCTGACTGGGTAACCTCAGTCCAGTCTGGCCCTTCTCTGGCTTCAGTTTCCTCCTGTACAAAATGGGACTTACAGGTTCCTAGCATCCTTTAAAGGGACAGCTTCAGCTCAGTCCCAGGGGTGTCTGGGTCAGCTGTGAGGTTTCACTCATATGACCCCAGCCACATGCCGAGCACGTCATTACATGTGCCTTGGGTGTAGTGTGCTTTTATCCCGAGGCTGAGTTCTGGAGCACAGAACTTTGGAAGGCCAGGTCTGCTGAGCCTGCATTCCCCCCAGAGCCTCACGCAGGCAGTCTGCTTTTAGTGATGACAGCCTGCCTGCGACCCTCCTGGGTTTACGTGTATTGTCCCTGTATTGCAGAGATGGGAATGGCAACAGAGAACTCAAATAACTTAGACCTGTGATCGAAACCAGTGATTCTCAAACTTTCCCATGCAGAAAAATTGGCTGACGGGCTTGTTAAGATCCAGATTCCTGGGTCCCATGTCCAGAGGATCTGTTTCAGTAGGTCTGGGGAAGGGCCTGGGAATTTGCATTTCTGGCATGTTCCCAGGTGATGCTGATGCTGTTGGATTGTGGCCCACACTTTGGTAGCCTCAGTTCAAACGACCCTGACGTAAGTGTGTGCAGTGGTTTCACTTCCATCTCAGCTGATCCTCACCACCATCCCGAGGAGCCAGGCCACTCAGTTTCCCACTCGTTCTTACCTTTATTCAGCCACTAGCATCTGCCTTGCACCAGGCAGTGTGCTTGGCACTAAGGGATTAGTGGAGGGAGGCTTAATTCTTGTTCAAAGATGAAAAAGAGGACCAGAGAATTGAACTTTCTTTGTTCTCTGTTTTTCTATCCTTGGGCTTCCCAGGTGGCTCAGTGGTAAACATTCCACCTGCCAGGGTTTGATCCCTGGGTTGGGAAGATCCCCTGGAGAAGGACATGGAAACCCACTCCAGTATTCTTGCTTGGGAAATCCCATGGACAGACGAGCCTGGGTGGGCTACAGTCCATGAGCTCACAGAGAGTTGGACATGACTTGATGACTAAACAACAACACAGCAATTTGTCTATCCAGCCAACAAAAAGCCCATGGGGTTCCTCTGCCCCAGGCGCTGAGCTGAGCGTTCCTGACTGGGAGGGAATCCCAGCATAGTAGGAGGTGTGTGGGAAGCTCAAGGAGTCGGGGGTGCCCATAGATACAGTGGGTCAAGGGCGGGGGTGGGGCTAGAATCAGGGAAGGCTCCTTGGAGGAGGTGACTTGCCTAGGACCACGTGGTTGATAAACATCAAGTCCAGGCTTGAAGCCAGGTCTCCCCCGCACTGTGCTGCCTCTCTGTAAAATCCTTTTGGCTCATTTTCTCAACACGATCTAACTGAAGGCATGGATTTATTTTGTTTTTCCTTCATATCTGGGGCTGGGTTTTCCCTGGGCGAGTGGCCCCAGTGTTAATCCAGACCCTTTCAGAGTAATTTTATCACCACTATCTCCCTAAACTGCTCCAGCGTTCCACTAATTAAAAAAAAAAAATGTAGGGACGGTGTGACAGGAGGTTAAAGACATGACACTTACGGTCCTAAACTGAGCGTGGGCTCAGGGAGCTGGAGGGAGCCTCATGGGGACCCAGACTGGAACGAGGCTTCCATGACCACTGGCGCCTCTCTGGCCTTTATAGGCTCGAGATTGTGGGGAACAGGGTGTGCTTGCCAGCTCAGGGAATATTGCACCCGCACTGGATGACCTGGCTGGGCAAGGACCTGGGGACAGTCTGGCCAGGCTAGGCCTGGGAGAGGGCGCTGCATTGCCACAGCCTGGTGGGTGGGGTAAGGAGTGGCTGAGGGCCAGGCCGCCAGTCCCAGCAGAGAGGAAGGGCAGGGCCGTGGCCGCTCCAGGGTACTCTCGCTGCTTTTTTCAAAGATAGATTTGGGGAGGTATGATCCTAACTCTAGTACTTTGGCCACCTCATGCGAAGAGTTGATTCATTGGAAAAGACTCTGATGCTGGGAGGGATTGGGGGCAGGAGGAAAATGGGACGACAGAGGATGAGATGGCTGGATGGCATCACTGACTCGATGGATGTGAGTTTGAGTGAACTCTAGCAAATGGTGATGGACAGGGAAGCCTGGCGTGCTGCGATTTACGGGGTCGCAGAGTCGGACACGACTGAGCGACTGAACTGAACTGAACTGATCCTATGATGTGCCCAACTCTGAGCTAGGTGTTGGGGGGCATAGAAAGAAGAGAGAAAACAGAGGCTTTGTGTAGGGGAGGCAGGGTGAGAAGAGCAGGAGGAAAACTTGCTCTCGAGGCTATAGACAGACATCCAGTAATGCTCCATTGGTTCTGGATTGGCAGAGAGGTCTTGTCAATCCAGTCCATCGGTCTGTGCAGCTGGAGACACACAGCACCTGCTCCAAGGCCCACAGTCCAATAGTCCAGGGATGTTCTGAGTGCTAAAGAAGTACAGAGTAACTCACTTTGGGCCCGGGGATAGGATGTGATCAGGGAAGGCTTCACAGAGCAGGTGACATTGGGGCTGGGCCTTAGAGTATGTGTAGGAGTTCAGAGACAGGCTAGTGAGGGGACATTGCAGGCGGAACTGCATGTAGCTCTAAGTTGGGCCAGGTGAACAGTATGGTTCCATTTTGCACAAAGGAGAGCAGGACTGGGGAAGGTGGAGCAGCTTGCCCTGCATGAGGGAGGCCAGACCTCCTCCTGGTTCCTCTTCTGGTGTTCTGCCCACTGCCCCACACTGCTTCCTAGGTCTACTCTCAGGCATCTGCTCCATTTTAGCATGTGGACCAGTGGGAATGGCTAGACAGAGTGGGCTCAGGGCTGCCTGGAGGCAGGGCTTTAACCCCACTGGTTGTGACCCTCTGGCCCTGCAGGTGGGCGGCTGCCGGCCTGGCCAGGGCCTGCTGTGTTTCCCCACCACAACTCACAGATGGAGAAGTTGAGCATTTCCTCATCCTACAGGAGGAGGAAGTCTGAATGAAGACTAGGGTCTATTCTTGGTAATGAAGGAAATATTTAAGAAGTTACAGGTCGGAGTGAGGGGAAGGAGCTTTGGAGTTGGACAGATTTGACTTCGATTGGACAGATTTCTGCTCTGCTTTGGCTGGCTTTGAAAGTGTGAGCAAACCGTTTCACCTTCCAAAACCTCAATTTTCTCATCTGTAAAAACTTATGAAGATTCCATGAAATAATATATATTTAAAGTGTATTCTCCAGTACTCTTGCCTGGAAAATCCCATGGATGGAGGAGCCTGGTAGGCTGCAGTCCATGGGGTTGGTAAGAGTCGGACACGACTGAGTGAGTTCACTTTCACTTTTCACTTTCATGCATTGGAGAAGAAAATGGCAACCCACTCCAGTGTTCTTGCCTGGAGAACCCCAGGGATAGGGGAGCCTGGTGGGCTGCCGTCTATGGGGTCGCACAGAGTTGGATACGACTGAAGTGACTTAGCAGCAGCAGCAGCAGCAGCAAATTGTATTCTAATTATAAAGATGCTCAATACATATAAGTTCCATTTCTCACAGCATACATGAAATTCATCAGCCTAGCTCCCTAAAACATTCCTGGTGGAAGGTCTGCAGTCTGCCTTGAATACTCCTAGTGATGGGAAGCTCTCTGCTTTCAAGACAGTTCTTTTATTGAGTGAAATCTGGCTCCTGTAGCTTCTCCCACTGATCCTGGTTCTGTTCTGTGAGGCCTCAGGCACTGGGGGTCAGCAAGCCTTCCCTTACCCAGGAGCCACATCCCTGGGGCCATCAGCCCTGGGCAGGCTTCTCAGGAAGTGGGGTCCCCAAGCTGATTTTAGAATTTGGTGCCAGAAGCTGAGCCTGGTACCCCAGGTAACCTAGCTGGGCCTGGGAGGAGAGTTTTACACCTGAACATTTCCAGCAAATGCATCTTGAAATCTCAACTTGACTCAGTGCATACAAGCATCTCCATCCCTCAAAATCTTCTGTCCTTTAAAAACATCTTCTGCTATTGACAGATTTCCATCTTCCTGTTCTTCTGTGAGTGAGTTTTAAAAAATTCTTTACTGATAACTATAGCAATAACTGGGCTTCCCAGGTGGTTCTAGTGGTAAAGAACCTGCCTGCCAATGCAGGGGACATAAGAGATGCTACAGTTCATAGGGTCGCAAAAAGTCGGACACAACTGTAGTGGCTTAGTACGCGTGCACGCATGGCAATGACCAATTTCAAATGAGATGCATTCTCCTGTTTTACATCTGAGCCCAGGGCACTTCTAGGGTTTGCCCAGAATTACTCTCCCCATCCTCATCCCCTTTCACTGTCGAAAGTGTCCTGGTAGGGTAACCTACATTGACTTCCTAGTGTTAGTCATTCTGGTTTGAGACAGGGAGAAGGCGGGAGAAGGAGGCAGCAGGTTGTGGCTTGGGGGAGCAGTCTCACTTTAGGGGGATTTATAATCAGAAGGCTTGTTGCCTCATTTGGACTCAGGCCCCTGGAGTTACTCTGTCTGCTTGGTCCTGTGCTGTGTGACTCAGGAAGCCATCTGCCCTCACTGGAGATGTGGATTTGGGCTGGGGCAGAACTCAGTTCTTGTCAGCTGAGCTGTTCTTGGACAGAGCTGGTTGAGTGTTGAATCCAGAGAGATTCATTCCAGAAATAGCGTTTCTGCCTGGGCTGTGGCTGCCGAGTCACTTTTGTTTTAATGCTTTGGGTCACTTAGGTATAAGCAGGTGGGGACTTCCCTGGCAGTCCAGTGGTTAAGACTCCACGCTCCCTCTGAAGAGAGCACAGATTCAATCCTTGGTCAGGGAACCAAGATCCCCACATGCTATATGTTGCAGCCAAAGAAAAAAAAAAAAAAGCAGGTAGAAAACCAGACCAACAGCTGCCATGTGTCATGGAGGCTGCACAGCTTCAAGTGTCTGCTGCTGGTCTGACAAAGCAGTACTGGGCCCTACCCCCGTCCTAGGATGCACTGCTCATTCATTTCATCTGGCAAGTGGTCCCTCAGGGATAAGCTGGTGCCAGCAGCTGAGTGCAGGCACACAGGGAGGAGGTAGACCCAGCCTGTCCTTTTAGGGAGCCCAGGCCAAGTGGGGCAGGTACTTACCAGGCAGTGACCTTGTGGTAGGAGGGGCTGGGACAGAGGAAGCACGGGGGCTGTGCAGCGGGAAATCCTGCCAGTCCGTAGGGTCCACGAGGGCTGGGTTGCACCTATCTTGTTCTCCACAGCACCTGCAGCAGCAGCATGCTGTCTGGCACAGAGTAGATGCCCAGTAAGTATCCGTGAAATGAATGACTAGGTAGCACCTAGGCCAGCCCAGGTATGTGTGCAGTGGGGATCCAGTCATCACCCAGTCTTGCCTGGTAGGAGACAGTGTTCCCTCCCTCTGCTTGTTTTTCCTTTCTCCCTTTCTCCCATCTGTCCCTTTCTGAGCTCCTCCTGGGGCCCAGGCCCTGTGCTGGTAACTGGGTATCCAGAGGGGGCACCCTGGGGTGCAGAACATGGAGCCCTGCTCTCACCCCGGGCATCCCAGCGGGTACCCCCTCAGAGCCTCCGGGACACTTCAGTGCACTTCTCTGTGTCCATGCCTCCTACCTCAAGCTCCTTCGGGACGGACAAGGGCTGGAGCCCAGGACCAGCGGTGGAGAAGGGATTTGGGGAAGTGCTCTAGAGGATGTAGGGGGTGGACATGATTGTTGCCACCATTCAGGGGCTTTCCTGGGCTCTGCACCTCTCTATACTGGACTTCAAGTCTGCTGGACCAGGGTTTGGATCTCCAGAAATGACTGCAGTGTGGTAGGAGGTAGGGCAGAAGATGAAGCCGGAGATGGGGCAGGCCAGACACTGCAGGGACCCTAAGAGCTGCCCACGATGCTTGGACTCTGTTAACCAGTGGGATTTGGGGGCCCTGTGTCAGGGGTTGGCCTTTCCTTGTGTAGACGGAGTGTCTGATCCCATGGGACCCAGGATGCCATCCTGATGCTATCAGTTAAGGGCACGGGCATCAGAGTTACCCTGACCTGGGTTCAAATGCAGGTCTCACCTCTTGCTAACTCCGAGCCCAGGTCTCCTGATTTTCAAGGTGGGCAGTCAGCCGACCTGCGGCTGTGGAGGGACACGCCGTGCTGTCTAGGTGGTGTTGCAGAGCGAGCCCTGGCACGTGGCGTGTTCAATAAACAGGCAGCAGTGTGCACATCAGAATGAAGACCAGCAGAGCAGGGTGCGTGAGACCAGAGGCCTTGGGACCAGCTTGCCTGGCTTCACACCCTGGCTGTGTGACCTGCGTGGGCACTCTGGCTACCCTCCCCGTCTCCTTTGTTTCTGTTGTTTTCAATTTAAAACGATGAGAAAAGTCGTGCTGACCTCCTGGGGCTGTTGTGAGTATTAAATGAGTTAGTACCCACTCCCTCTCCTCCTTGTCCTCTTTGAATCCTTCCGACTCAGGCTCTTGACTCCATCTCAGGAGTCACCCCATCTCAGGAGTCACCCCGTTGGGTGCCTGGATCTGGGAGTGGTTCCAAGGCCTCATCCAAGTTGACCTTTCTGCAGCATCCGACACACTGGCTCACTCCCTCCTCCTCTAAACACTTTCTTCGCTGCTTCCGGGACACCTCATGGTGCTCCCTCCTCCTCCCTCCCTGGCAGCTCCTCACTCACCTTTGCTGGTTCCTCCTGCTGATGTCTGAGTGCTCGCGTGCACCTAGCTCCTAGCTCTTGTCTGCATTCACTCCCTGGGTGATCTCCACGCTCATGGCTTTAAATATCATTGAGTGAATCCCATGCTTCTACTTCCAGTTTGGACCTCAATTCTGTTTGCCCCATTTTTCAGCTGGATGTCTAATCGATATTTCAGACGTAGCACTTCCAAAGCTGAACTCCCGGTAACACCCCAGCCTCCCCCATTTTCCTGCTAGTTGCTTAAGCCCAAAGCCTTGGAGCTCCTTCTCTCTCCAGCATCCTACATGGAATTCATCCCCAGATCTTGATGGTTTTACCTTCACCACACAGGAAGACATTGACCCTTTGAATCCCGTCCTTTGCCTGCGGTCATCCTGGCTCACACCACTGTCATGCTCACCGGGATGACTGTTGCCCCTATTCTGGTTTCCCTGCTTCCATGGCGGCCCCCCTGCAGCCAGAGCCCTGTTCTGACAGGAGCCCAGTGATGCCACTTCTCTAGTGGCAGCACGCCTGAATCTCCAGTTAGCCGGGCTCTCCCCTGGAGGGGCCGCCTGGTGGACCCTGTCGGGTTGCTTCAGGCTCTGGCTGGGGTGGGACTGAGTGAAGAGCACATTCTGGTTGTCCCTTTTTTTCTGAGCTGGCTTTCCTGCCCACTTCCGAATCTGTGGACTTTGCTGTTGTTCAGTTGCTAAGTTGTGTCTGACTCTTTGTGACCCCATGGACTGCAGCATGCCAGGCTTCTCTGTCCTCCACTCTCTCCTGAAGTTTGCTCAGACCCATGTCCATTGAGTCAGTGATGCCATCCAGCCATGTCATCCTCTGTGGGCAAGGAGAAGGCAGAAAGGAAGTGAACGGGCAGGGAGGACCGGCCTGGGATGGGGCCACCTGGGCTATTCTTGTGCTGCTCTGCCGGCTCCTTTAATAGGTGTCTGGAGCCACATCAGAGGAGGCTTTCCCTGCAACCTGGGCCCATAAATCATGACCCCTTATAAAGGCCAGTGCTTGGGGCTGCCCGACTCTTGGCCCAGAGGGAGCCACGGCTCCGCCTCGGAACGTTTTGTCTCGGAACGTTTTGTCCTCACCCCTGGTTCCAGCACTCTCCCCCAAGAGAGACCTCCGTGGAGCGTGGGCAGCAGTGTTGCTCCGGTTCCATACCAGAGCTGTGCCAGCAATCCACCGATGCACCCTCCTTCAGCTGTCTCGACCACCCTGAGGATGGTGTGACTTGCCCCACGGAACGTTCGAGGAGACTGAGGCATAGTGCAATGAAGGGCCGTGGAGTTGGGGCTCAGAGGTCAGCCTCATCTCCCGTCTGAAATCAAGCCCACTGCTCTCCTCTGCAGGCCAGAGGAGAGCTCTCCAGTTGGTGAGTGGAGGGAAGCTGGATCTGTCCAGGGGCACAGTTGCACCTGGAGAGGTCCTTGTATGGATGAAGTGGGGTGAGGCATGGAAAGCACTCAGCCCATGCCTGGTGCCCACAGGCCATCTTTTTGCTGCCTGTGGCCCCTTCATCAGCCTTAGCAGCCCCCAGACCTCCTGCATGTGTTTGGCTTGGTTCAGTGTAATGGGCACTCACTGAGGCTGGCCAGCTTTGGTCCCACCCCTGTGCCAGAATTTAGGAGCCTAGAAAAGAACCAGACAAGTCCAATCCCTCATGTAATCTACCTTGGGTGTGTCAAGACAGGTAGTCATAACGGGCTGAAATGAGAGGTGTTGGTGGTCTGGACTAGGGTTGCAGCACTGTTCATGCAGTGGGGATGTGAAATACATTTAGGAGATGGAAGAGGCAGTTAATTGGCTGCATAATGCCAGAGTTCAAACCCTGGCTCCAGTATTTATCAGCTGTGTGACCTTGGGCAGGTTACATACCCTTTCTGTGCTTCAGTTTTCTCATGTATAAGATGGGATGCTAACAATCTTTTCTTTATGGGGTAGGGGAGATAGCTTTGAAAAGGACTTAGAGGAGTCTCTGCATGTATATGGGGCACAGTAAACATTAGTTCTCATTATTAGTCATTATTATTGGTGATCAGAGGGACTGGGGCAGAAGTAGTCATCTACAATGATGCCTTGGGTGTCTGGAGGTGGAAAAGGAGGAGCAGGTTGGGTTTGGGTTGGGAGGAAGCTTGGCTGAGCTCGGGATACTTGTGGGGCATCCTATGGAGATACAGAGGCCCTCCTGGGGTTGGCCAGGCCTGTCGGAAACTGCTTCTCAGCCACCTTCAAATCAGGAAGCTGATGGCCTGGCAGGTGACAGGTCTGCTTTCGGGACCTACAGGTTGATGAGTTTTGGTCTCTTGAGGTCCCCGCGGCTGGAGATAGGAGAACAGTGCTCATCGTCATCCTCAACATCCCCACCGTCATCATCAGGATAATGGCAATGATAACAACTACCATTTGTGTGGGGATTTACATTTTACAAAGTGCTTTCTCCTCCATTACCTCATTGGGAACACATGGTTCCAATAGAAGGAAGGATGCGTTTCTCTCGGGTCCTGGGGGCCCACTCCTCTGAAAGTCTGTTTCAAATGATAATAATGCCGTGCATTTTTATAGTGCTTTGTGCTTTGCCAAGCTCCCTCACGTCCATGCTCTCATTTGGCCCTCACAAGGGCCATCAACCAGGAATGAACGTCCTGTTTGACAAGAAAAATCTGAGACCCCAGGAATTCCAGTGACTTGCTTGAAGTTGTCCCAGCTTATGAGGCTGGGACTTAAGTGGTAGAAGAGATCTGTGGACTCTTTATTTTCAGTTTAACCTTCCATTCAAAGCAAGCCTCGCTTCTGTAGCAGCAGCTCAGCCACTTGATTACGTATTTCCAGGGACAGGATGCTCACTACCTGAGCCAAGCAGAGGTCTCTCTCCCAATCCGTAGTTCCCCATCCCGACCACCTGGTCCAAGCTGGTCTGGCGATGCACAGCCTGGCTGAGACATCAGGATAGGAGGTTTGTCTCCCCAGATGCGCAGCCCTGGGTTGAATGACCTTTCAAATGACCAGATGTTATCGACGTGCCCTGCCCCCAATCCCATCTGTCCCCTGTCCCAGCCTATCTTGTCCCCTACCCTCCCCCATTAGGGCATATGCTGGGGCTGCCCCAGAAAGAGGGCAGAATAGAGACCATGTGGGCAGTGATGTGAGAAGGAGCCTTGGGCTGTGCAACTGGGGGTCTGAGCTCTGCTTGACCCTTACATGTCAGTGCATTCCTAGGTCTCCTTGAATCAGAAGGTCTTTAAGGTCCGTCCTGAGCCCAGAAACTCAGTCCTGTCCTCTCTAGCCCCTCTCCTTTAATGGCCTTCCAACTGTGTGGGCCTGTGTCGAACAGAGAGCTTCGAAGGGGAGGCTTCTAAGGGGAGCTTAGAAGATTAGACATTTGGGGAGCATTCAGTGTTGAGGGATTGTTTTTGATAAAAGTAAATTAGGCATTTGGGAGAAGTTTGTTTCAGGACAGAGCTCAAATGCAGAGCGGAGCAAACAGGCCATCGTGGTGAACTGCTCCTTCAGTCCTTCCTTTGCCTCTCTGCACTCATGCACTGTCCTTGGTCTCCCCAGCCCCATGCTCCTGCCCAACTCAAATACCGCCTCCTCCAGGAAGACTTCTCGAACACTCTTGAGTGGGTAAGGTGCCTTTTTTGGGCTCTTGCAGTCCTCAGACATTGTCTCTGTCACCAGTCATTTGCTTTCCTGTCTTCCCAACAGGCAGGGACCCCAGCCTTGTCCCTGACTCCCAAAAAGTGTTAGTATTTCCCATGTTGCCTTTCTTCTGATTGTGTCCCATGACTTAGGCAGCACTGAAATATATGTACATGTACACATACACATGCATTGATCACCTTGCTGTGGGCATGGAGTGGAGTGGGTGTTGCCCGCAGCCACTCAGTGGACAGGTCATGGAGCCACATTCAGACGTGGGTCTGCCAGTGCGTGTTCCACCTGGCCCTGTTGCCTCCCCAGGGAATCGGACTGTGGCTGCCCACTGTGGTCCATGCTGCCTGGCTACGAGAGCTGTTGCTCAGGCGGGCTGCGCTTTGATTCATAGTACCCACTGCTCTGTTTGTAGTTGATCCCCCCCACTGAGTCCTGGGGGGATGCATTTCTATAAACCTGAGCATCACAGAGAGCCCCCACCTCCCCCAGCCAGCCAGATGAGAAGATGAGAGAGAGGAAGTTCTAGGCTGGGCTCAGCTCAGGGGTCTGAATCTGCCTGCAGCCCTGGGATCCTGCTTCTCTCACCTTCCCCTCTCCAGACTGGCCCAGGCTCTCCCCTTTCCCTGACTCCAGGCCCAGCATCGGGTTCAAGGAGACTAAGATCTAAGCTCTGTCCCTCTTCCTAGGATCCTTACTCACCCTGGGGACTCAGGAAGGTGCCAGAGGGTGCCTGTGTGCTTGAGGTTCCTGCCACCTTACCAGTGTGGCCAGGGTCAGTGTGACCAGGGGCAAGGCACTTCCCCTCTCTAAACTGGCTTCCTCAGGTACAAGTGGGTTCATCATCCTCATCCAGAAGCGGCTGTGGCAGGTGATAGGCAAAGGGCTTGGTGCAGAAAGCGGCACATGGTATGTGCTAAATAAATGTCAGCTTTTTTTTTTTTTTTTTTACTGCATTGATTAGAAACCTGTCCCTTCCTTGCTGAGAAGGGAGAATGATGAGGCAAGAGAGGCATGGCGACAGGGGTGCATGTGAAGTGAGCCAAGAAAGTCCTTGCCAGAGGCTTGGAGGATGGGAGTGAGGCAGCGGCTCCTTCCTTGGCCTCTTAAGGCAGGCCCTAATGCCTTTTGGGTGTTTGTCCACACCTGAGGTGTCTGGATAAGGGGCCAGGCTTCTCCTATGCTAATGAGATGGCTCCCCGACTCAGAGAATGTCTGGGAAAACCTGGAGCAGATGTGAAGACTCTTTGAGCTGGTCAGGACCTTTGTGATCATTTACCCAAATCGCTCCCTTTAGACAAGGCGGAGAGACTCAGAGAGGGAAAGAGGGCTTCCTAAGGTCACACAGCCGGAAGTGAGCAAAGCTGGGTCCTTTTCATTCCAGTGTCTCAAATGTTTGTTTTTAAAAAAAGACCATGACTGACATTTATTGAATAGCCTTTGCATCACACTGGGCTTGTCCTGAGTGTTTTTTATCTTGTTGATCCTCACACAGACCCTATTTTTTATTTCCATCTTGCAGGTGAGTGAGCAGACTGATGCTCCAAGTCTCTGAACAGCTTTCGCAGTGTGGCATAACCCTCTCTGTGCTGCAGAGCCTTGGGGTTAGGATTCGGTCTCCGTGGGAGGGGGCCTGGGGGTGTCAGGGGTGGTGTTTTTGCCTTTAGGCCCCCTCATAAGCATCCCTGGCTGTGAATCAGCTGAGGAGGGTCTGTGTGGAATGCTGTCTTGACTAGGAGGAGGTGGCCAGGGTGCAAGTCTTGCTCTGTCATTAACTCACTGAGCAACCTTGAGCCAGGTCTTCTGCTCTCTGGGCCTCAGTGTCCCCGTGTGCATAACAAGGAAGATTAAGAGGCTGTCCAGCCCTGACGTTCTGAGGTTACCTGATGGCTGAAGGTCTTGGGATGGGCAGCTCACTACCCGTGTAGTCAGCCCATCCCAGTGCTGAATAGCTCTTCTCCGTGCAGAGCCCAGCTCTCTGAGCTTCTCTGCTCCCTGTTGCCCTGGTTGCCCTTTTCTGGTGCTCCCTTGCCTGAGTGTGACAGCCAAGCCTTGGGCCTGGCCCTTTGCTGCCACTTTGGAAAAGTATCCATCTCTTCCCTGGGCTATCAGTCAGGGCCCGGCTCATCCCCCAGTGACCCCGGAGCCCAGACTGGTATTCAGTGGGCATCTGTGTTCACCAGTCTGTTCTAGACACTGATGCACTAACCTGCTGCTGTCTCCAATCCCACAGGGGAATCTGCAGGCTCGCAGGTCAGTGCCCCGTGGCTCCTTGGTGCCTGCTTCAGGCCTCTCTGACCCTCCTCCTTCCACACAGCCTCCTTAATCTCCCCTTCCTTTTCAGCAACTCAGCCTCTTCCTGCTTGCCCTGGGTGGGCGCCCCTGCTGGTCCCTGTCTCTGAGAGGGAGGAGAGACAAGCAGCCTGGTTACGATGCCCTGGTGGAGGTCAGCTTGTCGCTGACCCCCTGGCTGCATGCTGTGGATGCAGCAGTGAGTGGGGCGCGGGGTGCATGAGTAGCGCCTGTGATGCAGTCAGGCGTGTGCAGCGAGTGGGCGTGCAGGGAGCCCCTTCTGCCCAGAGGACTCTCAGGGCGGGGAGTGGGGGCTCCTGGAGGAGGAGGCTCTGATACTAGCATGATCCTCCTCTTCTAGGAAGTCCTCTCTGGCTCTTTGGGCTTCCAGTGGCCTCTCCCTTCTCTGACTTGAACCTGTAATCTCTGCTGTGCTGCTTGTTGCAATTCAACTCATCATGTTTTCTTTTCCTTTAGACAGGCTGGGGCCAGAGTATGTACTGAACTTCCTGCATCTTGCATTTATTTGATTAATTTATTCAATAAAACACTACTGGACTCCATGCCAGGTGCCACGTTAACACAGGGCAGACAAAAATGCAAGTGTTTCTTCCTCTTTTCATGCTGCCTTTATAATGAGAGTCAAGTGCGTAAGGACACTGCAGGATGGTGAAGACTAAAGAATCCTGGAGTAGGTAACTACCAGATGCCCTGAGTTTGAGCTGGGCACTGAGGGATGAAGAAGACTTTGTTGAGAGGCAACAGGGAGCAGGGCGTTAGTCAGAGGGAGTAGCGCATGCCACAGCAAGAGAGCCTGTCAAGAATGAATGGTGAGCCTAGAGGTGGGGAGGGGAGTGGTAGGTAGGGTGCTGGAGGGGTGGTCAGGACCCTAGAGGACTTTGAGCACCAGTGGAGAAAGGGTGGACATGATCAAAGCCTTGGCTTTGCAAGGTCATGGAGCCAGGGGGGTCTGACTGGATGGGACCAGATGGGAAGCCAGGAAGCCAGACCAGGGTAGCTCTCCACGCTGAAGTGATGAGGATGAAAGTGAGGCTGGGGGCTAGGATGGATGCCGCAGAATGGGCCACTCTAAAAGTAGTGGTTTAGATCAAACATTTCACTGTGTCTCACAATTTTGTGGGTCAGGAATTTGGGACAAGGCCCTTCTGGGTGAACCTTCTCACATGACATCGACTGGGGTTTGGTGGTATTCAGTTGGCATCTGGTCTGATTGGAGGGCCCATGACAGATTGGTTGTGTGCTGAGACATGGATGGGTGGCTGGGAGGCTGGGCTCAGCTGGACTCTACCGTCTCTCCATGCAGTCTCCTTGGGGTGCCTCCAGCAGGGTCATCAGACTTCTTATGTGGCAGTTCAGGGCTCCAGAAGACCAAAAGGGAAGCTGCTGGACCTTGGAAAGGCAGTGTCAGGAACAGGCTCACTCCTGCCATGCTGCATCTGTCACGGCAGTCACAGGCCAGCCCACATTCAGAGAGTGAGACGCAGCCCCACCTCCTAGTGGGAGGACTGTCAAAGAATTTTGGCCGTCTTTGTTTTTTTGGTTGCGCAAGTCTTTGTTGAGGCGTGCGGACTCTTCATTGTGGTGCTTGGACTTTCTCTAGTTGCAGCGTGCAGAAACTTCTGCACTGGGCTCTGAGCATGGGCTTCAGAGTGCTTGGGCTTGGTTGTTGCGGTGCATGGGCTTTAGCTGCCCCCAGGCATGTGGGGACTTAGTTCCCTGACCAGGGATTGAACCAGCATCCCCTGCATTGGAAAGTGAAAGCTGCTCAGTCGTGTCTGACTCTTTGCGACCCTCTGTATAGTCCATGGAATTCTCCAGGCTGGAATACTGGAGTGGGTAGCTTTTCCCTTCTCCAGGGGATCTTCCCAACGCAGGGATCGAACCCAGGTCTCCTGCACTGCAGGTGGATTCTTTACCAGCTGAGCCACCAGGGAAGTCCAAGAATACTGGAGTGAGTAGCCTAGCCATTCTCCAGTGGATCTTCCCGACCCAGGAATTGAACCAGGGTCTCCTGCATTGCAGGCGGATTCTTTACCAGCTGAGCCACCAGGGAAGTCCAAGAATACTGGAGTGGGTAGCCTAGCCATTCTCCAGTGGATCTTCCCGACCCAGGAATTGAACCAGGGTCTCCTGCATTGCAGGTGGATTCTTTACCAACTGAGCTATCAGGGAAACCCTGCACTGGGAGGTGGATTCTTAACCTCTAGGCCACTAGGGAAGTCCCTTGTCTGTCTTTAATCTGTATGTGACTCTTCTCCCCCATCTCCCTTGGAGAAATCTGAGCTCCTCTGAGGACTGAGAGCTGGATGGAATCTTTCAGATGCTGGGTGTCAGGCACTTGGTAAAGAAACTTAACTTGGTAGTGCAGATTTGAATCTGACCTATTAGCTGACTAATTTGAATCTCAACTCCTGGACCATTCCACATGCATGAGCCTGGAGCTTATTAGCATGTGCTGAGATCATTAGGATTTTAGACACACCTGTTTCCTTCAATGCTGGAGCAGCACTCCAGCTTCAGCACACCCCACGAGGCTCCCCCAGCGCTTGAACCCAGGGCTGGCAAACAGGTTTCCACTCTTAGCCCATCTTCGGTCACTTGCTAGTGCTGCCTTTGGAACCATGTTGAGCAGGATTCTGAGCTTAGCAGGAAAGAGATGGTGTGATCTGTTAGTGATGTCTGCTTTGTGCAAGGCCTGGGGAGAAGAAGCAGCGTCAGTCCCTCAGCTTGCTGATTCTTTTTGTCCTCTTTTCCTTTAGCACCTCCAGAACCATCGCCATTGTAAGGATGCCACTAGTCTAGCACGTATACCCAGAGGGTCAGCAGATCTGCAAATACCTGTCCCTTCAGAAGCCTGTCAGCACACCTCTGCCCCCAGCTCACTGCCTCAAGCTGGGCCTCCAGCCCAAGGGCAGGTGCCTGGGTTTCAGCTGCACCCGCACACCCAGACCCTCCCCTGCCAGCGGACGCCCAGCTTGATGGGTGCTAACACCAGCCTTTATCAGCTTCACACTGCATTCCTTAACTTCACCATCTCCCTCTAGCCCCCTCCGACCCCTCTCTCAACCACGGAAGGTTTAATTGTTGCAAATGGAATCCGTGTTCTACAGAAGTCCAATAAATCTGCAGTCTGTCTTCCTGGTAATCAATCACAGATTGCAAATCGCACGAGGAGCAGTCTATAAGATACGTTCTTCATGTCTAGTATGTTGGGTTATTTTCATGTCTTGTGGTTTGAATTTGGCCACTGTCATTTTAGAGGAATTTCCTGCCATCTGCGTTCAATTGAATTTTCTCACAGATTTGTGCTTGCTTGTAAATACTAGGGGCTGGCAGAAAGGGTAGCTTTGTTCTTGGTGACATTTCAGAAATCCGTTAATGCAGCCTTGCTGGCTGATTTGCAGCTCGGCCTGGCGGGAGGCGTGAGGTGAAGGGAAGGTGCAGTGGTGCATCTCTGGCTCAGACGGGGCTCAGCTGCAGGGTGGTAGTGGGGAGAGGTGTGGGGTGGCCAGGTCAGGGTCTCTTCCTCTTCCAGCCTTTCCTGCTCACACCTAGGCTCCATTTTCCTCTGCACTTCTGCTAATTATGAGGTGTGTGTGGATTTGCCCAACTAATCCTTCCTCTTCTGCTGGGAGGCAGGCGGACAATCAAGCTAAGAGCCAGTCCTGGCCCCCCAAGTGGCCGGATCCTGGCAGTGTATTCTGGCTGCACCCGTCTGATGGGGAGAGGCCACTCCTAACCAGGGGACAAGGCATCCAGCCGCCCCAGTGTGGGCCCTGGCTCTGCTGTAACTTGCCTTGCCACCTTAGACCGATCTCTTGACCCCTTGGAGCCTCAGTCCCTCCCCTTGTAAATGGAACACCCATCCCCACCTCCGTGCTTGGTGCAGAGACTAGGTGATGTGTGGTTCACAATAGGACCTCAGCCATAGTGGGTCTCAATTCCAGCAACAGTTGATTGCCCACTTGCTTGTGCCAGGCCCTCTGAGAGGCATTAGAGATAAAAGGATGACTAGGCACACAGTTCTTGTCCTCGGGGGCCTCCCAGTGTGGTCCAGCAGTTGCTAAGGTGGCGTACTAAGATCACCTGTGGAGAGGGGGAGAAATATTAGAGCATGATTTATGTTTATGACGTATCTCATTTTTGGTGTAATGATGTTGATGATCTTTAAGTGTCAGGCAATGTTCTGAGCGCTGCTTGTGTTTTCAACAACTGTGGTTGCTGAAACAGCCGTGTAAGTAGGGTCTCTTATTATCACCCATCTTATGGGTGGGGAAAATGAGGCACAGAGAGGTTACTCAAGCAACTTGCCCAAGGCTGCACACCTAGCAAGTGATGAAGTATTTTTGGTAATATATAAGAATAGTGGTTTATGTCTATGATTTAGAAATGAATACGTTTTCTCCTGATAGGAAAGGAAAGGAAGTGCATGCTCAGTTGTGCCTGACTCTTTGCAACCCCATGGACTGTACCCCGCCAGGCTCCTCTGTCCATGGGAATTCTCCAGGCAAGAATACTGGAGTGGGTTGCCATTTCCTTCTCCAGGGGATCTTCCCGACTCAGGGATTGAACCTGGGTCTCTTGCATCTTCTACATTGGCAGGTGGATTCTACCACTAACGCCACCTGATGAGGATATGAGATTAAAAAAAAAAATGAAGTCTGACACCTGCTGACCTAGAGCAGTGACTGTCATACCTCAGTGCACGTGAGAAACATCTAAGGGGCAAGCGCAAGTGCAGATTCCTGCCCTGCCTGGGGTGGCAGATACAGGGGGCAGGTAGAGGAGATTTTTGAGCGGGGGCAGGAGATTTTTGAGGAAGGGAGGGAACTCCCGGGTGAATGTTCTGGAGGAGTAGGCTAGCCATTTTCCCTCAGTGTCCTCATCTGAGAACGGGGCAGTGCCCCCGCCCTCCTTCCTGGGGGGCATGTGGGCGTCAGACAGACCACACACTAGATGCCCTTCACCTGCTCAAGGACATGGCCCCAGCAGGCGCGTGACCCCTGCTGGGTCAGCTCTTCGTTTCTGCTGAGTCATTTCCATTCCCCACGTAAGCAAACTGTGTTTTCTACCCTATTACAAACAAAACAAACCTCGGGACCCACTTCCCTCTTCAGATACCGCTTCGATTCTTTGCTTTAGAGCAAAGCTCCTCGAAAGAGTCAGCTGTGCTCTTTGTCCCATTTCTCCTGTCTTCTCCCCAGGCCTGTGCTAGGATTCTACATCCCCAGCTGTGCTGCTCCTGCTTCTGCCGAGGTTCCCGTGTCCTCCGTGTGGCTCAGGCCACCGTCATCTCTGTCTCTCCGCCCAGCAGCAGTGTTTGCCTGTGCTTACTCTCCTCCTCACTGACCCCACAGTCTCCCGATCTCCCCACCTGTCTGCTGTCTCTGGCCCCCTTCCCTGGGTCCTCCTCACCCCACTGACCTCTCTCCCTCTCTCAGTGACCTCCTCCAGGCTGTGGCTCTGAAGCACGTCATCTGTTGATGACTCCTGAATGGATAAGCCCAGCCGGAACTCCCCCTGGAGCTCAGGTGTGTACAACTAGCTGCCTTCTCGGCATCTCCACATGGTTGCCAGTGGTTGATAACATATGTTGCTTGTTGTCCATCTCTTCACTGGAATGTCAGTTCCACAGGGGTGGGAGCTTTTGTCCATCTTGTTTCCCCTCCATTAGGTTCAGGACCCAGAACCGTGCCTGGCACAGTGGTTCAGTTCACTTCAGTTCAGTCGCTCAGTCGTGTCTGACTCTTTGCGACCCCATGAACCGCAGCACGCCAGGCCTCCCTGTCCATCACCAACTCCCAAAGTCCACCCAAATCCATGTCCATTGAGTCAGTGATGCCATCCAGCCATCTCATCCTTTGTTGTCCCCTTCTCCTCCTGCCTTCAATCTTTCCCAGCATCAGGGTCTTTTCCAGTGAGTCAGCTCTTCACATCAGGTGGTCAAAGTATTGGAGTTTCAGCTTCAAAATCAGTCCTACCAATGAACACCCAGGACTGATCTCCTTTAGGATGGACTGGTTGGATCTCCTTGCAGTCCAAGGGGCTCTCAAGAGTCTTCTCCAACACCACAGTTCAAAAGCATCAAATCTTTGGCGCTCAACCTTCTTTATAGTCCAACTCTCACATCCATAAATGACTACTGGAAAAACCAAAGCTTTGACTAGATGGACCTTTGTTTACAAAGTGGAGTGCTCAGTAATATCTATTGAATGGATGGGTGGCGTGTCAGGGCCCTGAAAATTGTGAAGTGCTGGCCCATGTGTGCAAGTGACCAGCATTGCTGTTGTGCCAAGCAGTCTTGCATGTCTTGGTCTCAGGCCCAAGCCAGATGGGTTTGGTGCTGCCCCTCACAGACAGATCCCCATGCTTCTGGCCAGGGTGGTAGGACTTTGACTGCGAGCCTCTTAGTGAAAACTACCTGTGGTCCCATGGTATCCTTTCATTCGGTTCTGTTCTAGGTGACACCCTCTCCCTTGGGTGCCCCCTTCCTCCTCACCACCCTCTGGCAGTCAGGAGGACTCGACCAAAGGCAAGCTAGCAGTGGGGAGGAGGTGTGATACACGGGTAGGGTGGGGCATGGCAGGGATGCTGGTTTCCCCCTGCTCGTGACCGGGGTCACTGCTGGGCTTCTAGTTATGCCACCTTTCAACAAGGATGTCTGCCTTGTCTTCACCCTCTCTCACTGCTTACAACCAATGTCTCCCTGGATAAAACATCTGCAGACACACCTGTGGCGGCTGGGAGCTGGGCTTTCACAGGGGAGTTGGGAAGACAGATGGGTAATGGGGCGGAGGGAAGAAAAGAAAGAAAGAGAAGAGAGAGCAGTGAAAAGAGAAGCAAACAGCAAGAAAGAGGGGAAAAGAGACCCATCTACTGAGAAAAGCAGAATGAGACAGAAAGGCAGAGAGTGAAAGAACAGAGAGACGTCTAGGAAGAGACAAGTAGGGACAGAGTAGGAGGCAGACACGTGGGCAAGGTTTTCAGGCTGTGATGCACGCTGTTTACAGGTCCTTCCTTGGGGCCACCAGAAGAGTGTGGGTCTGGGGGGACAGTGCATAGCAAACCACCTCCATGGGATCAGGAGGAACCAGAAACCAGAGGTCTGAGTCTTGCCCACTGCTTCCTTTATTCCTTTGTCCTCAGCCATATGTCTGTCCATCCCTCTGTCTGCTTCAGTGTAACCCAGTATTTACTAAGCTCCCATTCGAGCCATGCACTGGGTCCACTGCCTCCTTTCTTTCCTGCCTGCCTTTCCCAGCCTCGGTGATGCTTAGGACCCCTACTGGTCTCTAGGCTGACCTCCAGCCCAGGTTCAGCTCCCAGACCACAGAGCCTGGCCCACAGTGGGTGCACAGTTGAAATCTGTTGAGAGAGAGAGACAGCTGAGATGGAGGGATGGGGCTGCCAAGGTGCCCAGCTCTCCTCGTTCCCTTCTGTCGGGTCATCTGGTCCTCTTGGCAGCCCGAGAAGGCAGGGTGGCTGCTTCATCCCCACGTAAGGCTGAGGAAGTGGAGGCTCAGTCCCCTCCTCCTTTTGGGTAGCCTTAGCTGGTCTTCATGTCTCCTAGAACTGGCCCTACGGTCCAGGCCCCCCTGTGACACCTCAGTTTTAAGAAGTATGGAACAGGAGGCTTGAATCACACAGGGATCAATGCTTCCACCCAGGAGGCCCCCTCCTCCCTGGACCACCAGAAACACTTGGAGGATGTCATTGGGGGCTCATTTATTTATCAAGAACCTTCACTGAGTTTTTAAAAAAATTAATTAATTTGTTTATTTTTGGCTGTGCTGGGTCTTTGTTGCTGCACGTGGGCTTCTTCTAGTGGCGAGTTGGGGCTACTCTCTAGCTGTGGCCTCAGGCTTCTCACTGCAGTGACTTCTCCTGTTGCAGAGCACAGGCCCCAGGGCTCGGGCTTAGTAGTAGGTAGCACACTTCTTAGTTGCTTAGTTACTCCACAGCATGTGGAATCTTCTCAGACCAGGGATTGAACCCTGTGTCCCCTGCATTGGCAGGCAGGTTCTCAACCACTGGACCAGCAGGGAAGTCCTTCACTGAGTTTTTGCGAGTACCCAGCCTGGCTGGGCTCTGAGGATTCAACGTTGAGTCAGACACTATCCTCGCCCTCAGGGGGCTGACGGTCCCAGGGCCTGGGGCACATGGATACCCCATCCATCCCAGCATGGTCCGTGTTGTCCTGACCTGACCTCGTCTCCTGCCCTGCCACTCTACTTCCTGGTCAGCACTGGTTTGAGTGCTCATCAGCTGAGGACACCCGTTTAGGAATGATATATGTAGGAGTGATGCCTGGGCCTCAGAGCCCAGCCTCCTCTGCCCTGAGCTCCCGTGCGACTCTGCGCCTCCTGCTTCAACGAGCTGGCACTACCGGGAGCTGTGACCAATTCTTGTCTCTGCATCCTGGACACAGAGTTGGCTCAGATGGAGAGAGAGGGCCCAGAATCAGATGACCCCCTGCTGCACACCAAACATGTTGGATTCTTTATGGACAGGGACACATCAGGTTCACAGAACAGCCCATTATACAGATGAAGACACTGAGACCATGGTGCTAGGATGTGACATAGCTGAGAATTCATCAGTGTCTCTCTGACTTCTGGTCACTCCTGCAGTCTTTCCCCTTGATCAGCTGCCCCACAGCGAGTGCACTGTCCATGCTTGCTAACCACATGTCCCTGGAGAGGTCTTGGGGGCTTGTGTTAGTCTCACTTACTCCTTGCTACTCCAGTGGAGCCCAGGACCATGTGTGTCCTGAGCACTCACAGATGGTCGAACAAAGAACAGCAGCCCCTTCACCAGCCCGTGGCACCCACACGGTCAGTGCCCCATAGAGACCACTCGACGACAGCATCATGGGGACTTGGGTCTTGGTTTTGGGTGAATCTGCACACTCCTCTGGGTTATGTGTTTCAGAAAACAACAGTAGCAGCCCTGGAAAAACGTTCTTGGAAATGATATGGTTAATTCTGTGTTTTTGTTTGGGCAGGGTATGGAGTAGGAGCCCTTATTAGTATCAGTTTGGAAAAAATACCAAGGCATTCACGGCCAACTGCTTAATAGTTTTCATTGAATTAATTTTAAAATGAGAACCTTGTTTCCCTTATTTAATAGTAGAAAACGACTTCCACATTCTGCTCAGTAACAGCCTGGGTTATGGGCTCTCCGCAAACAATATGCACATTAAAGGCATTGCTCTGCCCATATGTGGAATGAATAATTTTGTGCAATCTATTTATTATAAGCACACGATGCACTAAACTTTTTTTTTCTTTCAATTTTTATTTTTTATTGTCGTGGTGACAGATCCAGCCCAGAACTGGACTGTTAAAAATGACTCTGGCTCTTTCAGGCTGTGCAAAGATGGACTAACATTTGAGAAACGCCATAGGGGTGAAAGGAAATTGTTAACTCATTTGGCCCAACGTCCACAGTTCCCTGGGCTGGTGTCCGATGCTGGAGAGAGGGTGGCGAGGGGGGTTGAATAGAGGCTGCACTAATTAGGCCCGTGCCAGTTGAAATGGAACACAAGCATGGGGAGAGGATGCTGGTGGATGGATGCGGTGAGACGAGCATTGAGGGCCATGTCTTGCTGCACCAATTGGTTTGGCCATCCATCTCTCTTTTTACAGTTTTCTTGTGATGCTATTGACATTTAATGGGCTTCCCAGGGGGCTCAGTGGTAAAAAATAAAAACCTGCCTGCCAATGCAGGAGACACTGGAGGCATGGATTTGCTCCCTGGGTCGGGAAGATCCCCTGGAGAAGGAAATGGCAACCCACTCCAGTATTCCTGCCTGGAGAATCCCATGGACAGAGGTGCCTGGCGGACTACAGTCCATGGAGTTGCAAAGAGTCAGACATGACTTAGTGACTAAATAACAACAATGTATGCTTATGCTATACATTACATCCCCAGGACTTATTTTATCTTAAGAGCACATCCGTCTCTCTCTAACACTCACAAGTTATTTATTTTTGGCTGCACTGGGTCTTTGCCGCTGCACGCGGGCTTTCTCTGGTTGCGGACAGCAGGGGCTACTCTGTAGTTGTGCTGCGCGGGCTTCCCGTTGCACTGGCTTTTCTTGTTGCAGAGCACACGCTCTAGGATATGAAGGTCTCAGTAGTTGTGGAGCACAGGCTTAGTTGCTCCGTGGCATGTGGGATAT
Organism: Bos indicus x Bos taurus; assembly: GCF_003369695.1. NCBI lineage: Eukaryota > Metazoa > Chordata > Mammalia > Artiodactyla > Bovidae > Bos > Bos indicus x Bos taurus. The sequence continues at coordinate 92,707,874 of NC_040078.1, forward strand.
TCCCTGACCAGGGATCGAACCCGTGTCCCTTGCATTGGCAGGCTAATTCTTTAATGCTGGGCCACCAGGGAATTCCAAACATGCGTCTCTTCATTCAGGAATTACTTATTGGAGCTCTGCCTTGCTCTAGATGCTGAATACGAATAAAAAAATAATATTTATACCCACTTTAACAGAGCACAACGTCACTTACTTTGACCCTATGAGACAGGTGCTGGGGTGGTCTGATTCCAGTAATTTCCTTCTAGAGCGGGATCCTTTTTTGTATTTATGTTATTAATCTTAAATGCATAGAGTTGGATTAAACACCATTATTAGTTCGTGTCACTGCCTTCTTTGGTCCATTAATGTGCCCACCACTCTCTTCTCCTCTCCTTCCCTCTTCCCCTTCCTCCTCATTAGACCACCAAAAAGAAAATACATTTACCTATGTGCTCGCCCTTTCCCGGTCTCCCTCCAGCCTGGAGGTAATCTACTGAATTTTGTTCCTGAAATTCTATTTTTATTATATTTTCATTGAAGTAAATCTAATCTAGTCCATTCAGTTCAGTCACTCAGTCGTGTCCGAGTCTTTGCAACTCCATGAATCGCAGCACGCCAGGCCTCCCTGTCCATCACCAACTCCTGGAGTTTACCCAGACTCATGTCCATCAAGTCGGTGATGCCATCAAGCCATCTCATCCTCTGACGTCCCCTTCTCCTCCTGCCCCCAATCCCTCCCACCATCAGAGTCTTTTCCAATGAGTCAACTCTTTGCATGAGGTGGCCAAAGTATTGGAGTTTCAGCTTTAGCATCAATCCTTCCAAAGAACACCCAGGGCTGATCTCCTTTAGGATGGACTGGTTGGATCTCCTTGCAGTCCAAGGGACTCTCAAGAGTCTTCTCCAACACCACAGTTCAAAAGCATCAATTCTTTGGCACTCAGCTTTCTTCACAGTCCAACTCTTACATCCATACATGACCACTAGAAAAACTATAGAAAATTGCGAAGATCATGTGTACAGTTAGATGAATATCATAATGTGGATATAACCATGAGACCAATACTTACTTAGGTCAAGAAGTAGAATATCACCATCACCCTGGAAAGACTGGCTCACCTCTCCTCCCAGTGTCTGCTCCTGCCTCCTCGCTCAGGTTACCACTGGCCTGCCTCCCAGAACCACAATCTGGTTTTGCTTGGTTTTGCACTTTATATAGCTAAGGTCATTTTCTATGCTCTCATGTTTAGCTTCTTTCATCCAATGTGTTCTGAAATCTGTTCATGTTGTGTAGGTATGGTTTATTCATTTTCATCAGTGTGTAGTATTATAGTTGATTGATCTTTTCTTTTAAGATTTTTTTTATTGGAATATGGTTGATTTACAAGGTTGTGTTAGTTTCAGATGTGCAGCAAAATGAATCAGTTATACATACATATATCCATTCTTTTTAAGATTGGTTTCCTATTGACTCTGCCAAAGCCTTTGACTCTGTGGATCACAATAAACTGGAAAATTCTGAAAGAGATGGGAATACTAGACCACCTGATCTGCCTCTTGAGAAATTTGTATGCAGGTCACGAAGCAACAGTTAGAACTGGACATGGAACAACAGACTGGTTCCAAATAGGAAAAGGAGTACGTCAAGGCTGTATATTGTCACCCTGCTTATTTAACTTATATGCAGAGTCCATCATGAGAAACGCTGGACTGGAAGAAACACAAGCTGGAATCAAGATTTCCAGGAGAAATATCAATAACCTCAGATATGCAGATGACACCACCCTTATGGCAGAAAATGAAGAGAAACTAAAAAGCCTCTTGATGAAAGTGAAAGTGGAGAGTGAAAAAGTTGGCTTAAAGCTCAACATTCAGAAAACGAAGATCATGGCATCCGGTCCCATCACTTCATGGGAAAGATGGGGAAACAGTGGAAAAAGTGTCAGACTTTATTTTTCTGGGCTCCAAAATCACTGCAGATGGTGACTGCAGCCATGAAATTAAAAGACGCTTACTCCTTGGAAGGAAAGTTATGACCAACCTAGACAGCATATTCAAAAGCAGGGACATTACTTTGCCAACAAAGGTCCGTCTAGTCAAGGCTATAGTTTTTCCTGTGGTCATGTATGGATGTGAGAGTTGGACTGTGAAGAAGGCTGAGCACCAAAGAATTGATGCTTTTGAACTGTGGTGTTGGAGAAGACTCTTGAGAGTCCCTTGGACTGCAAGGAGATCCAACCAGTTCATTCTGAAGGCGATCAGCCCTGGGATTTCTTTGGAAGGAATGATGCTAAAGCTGAAACTCCAGTACTTTGGCCACCTCATGCGAAGAGTTGACTCATTGGAAAAGAGTCTGATGGTGGGAGGGATTGGGGGCAGGAGGAGAAGGGGATGACAGAGGATGAGATGGCTGGATGGCATCACTGACTCGATGGACGTGAGTCTGAGTGAACTCCAGGAGTTGGTGATGGACAGGGAGGCCTGGCGTGCTGCGATTCATGGGGTCGCAAAGAGTCGGACACGACTGAGCGACTGATCTGATCTGATCTGACAGGCCATTACAGAGTACTAAGTACAGTTCCCTGTGCTGTAGAGTAGGTCCTTATTAGTTATCTGTTTTATATATAGTAGTGTGTGTATGTCAATCCCAATCTTCTAATTATCCCTCCCCACTTACCCCCTGGTAACCATAAGTTTGTTTTCTGTATATGTAACTATTTCTGTTTTGTAGGTAAGTTCATTTGTACCCTTTTTAAAGACTCCACATATAAGCAATATCATATATTTCTCTTTCTCTGTCTGACTTACTTCACTCAGTATGAAGTAAGGGCCATCCATGTTGCTTCAAATAGCATTATTTGGTTCTTTCCTATGGCTGAGTAATATTCCATTGTGTATATTAATATGTAGCACATCTACATCTTCTTTATCCATCCCTCTGCTGATGGACTTTTCGGTTGCTTCAGCGTCCTGACTATTGTAAGTAGTGCTGCAGTGAACACTGGGATGCAAGTATATTTTTGAATTATGGTTGATCTTTTTCACTGCTGTTGGGTTGTATCCAGTTTGTGACTGAGTAATGCTGCAATACTTCCCTGGTGGCTCAGTGGTAAAGGAGCCACCTGCAGTGTGGGAAATATGGGTTCAGTCCTTGGCCTGGAAAGATCACCTGGAGAAGGAAATGGCAGTTCTCCCCAGTATTCTCGCCTGGGAAATCCCACAGCCAGAGGAGCCTGGTGGCTATAGTCCATGGGATTGCAAGAGTCAGACCCGACGTAGCGACTAAGCAACACGATGACAAGAGCAACCCTGCAGCGAATGCAGGTGTGTGTGTGTTACAATGCAGGCACGCTTACGCGTCTGTTGGCTGGGTGCCTAGGAATGATGTTCACATGTGTTCACTTTTAGTGTGTAGTGCCATTGTTGTTTTGGTTTTAGTCACTAAATTGTGTCTGACACTTTTTTGACCCTATGGACTGTAGCCCACCAGACTCCTCTGGCCATGGGATTTCCTGGGCAACACTACTGGAGTGGGTTGCCATTTCCTTCTCCAGGGGATCTTTCCAACTCTGGAATTGAATCCACATCTCCTGCACTGGCAGGTGGATTCTTTACCACTGAGCCACCTGGGAAGCCCATGTAATGCCATACGGTTTTCCAAAGTGACCACACTATTTTAATTCTCCTGTCTGCAGAGAAACAGAGCTCCTATAGCTTGTCATCCTTGCTAACACTTAGTGTTGTCTCTCTGAATTTGTGGCTGGTCTGGTGGTTGTGTAGTGGTATCTTGTCGTGATTCTGATTTACATTTTTATGATGACAGATTATATTAAGCACTGTTTCACACAGTCATTGACCATTGAATATTCTCTTTTGTGGAATGTCTATTTAAGTCCTTAAAATTTTTGTTGTTGTTTTTTAGGCACTCAGTCATGTCCAGCTGTTTGTGACCCCCATGGACTGCAGCACAACAGGCTTCCCTGTCCTTCACTATCTCCCAGAGTTTGCACAAACTCATCTGTCCATTTTGTCAATGATGCTCTCCAGGTGTCTCATCCTCTGTCACCCCTTCTCCTCCTGCCCTCAGTCTTTCCCAGCATCAGGGTCTTTTCCACTGAGTAGGGTCTTTACATTGGGTGGCCAAAGTATTGGAGCTTGAGCTTCAGCATCAGTCCTTCCAATGAATAGTCAGGGTTGATTGCCTTTAGGATTGACTGGTTTGATCTCCTTGCTGTCCAAAGGATGCTCAAGAGTCTTCTCCAGCACCAGTTTGAAAACTTCAATTATTTGGCACTCAGCCTTCTTTATGGTCCAGCTGTCACTTCTGTACATGACTACTGGAAAAAACATAGCTTTAACTACAGACCTTTGTCGGCAAAGTAATGTCTCTGGTTTTTGATACTCTGTCTAGGTTTGTTGTAGCTTTCCTTCCAAGGAGCAAGCATCTTTTAATTTCATGTCTGCAGTCACTGTCTGCAGTGATTTTGGAGTCCAAGAAAACAAAGTCTGTCATTAGGAGGGGTAATTTGCCTTTTTCTATGTAGAAGATCTCTTTTTTAAATTTGGCTCTGCTACCCAGCATGTGGGATGTTAGTGCCCTGACTAGGGATCAAACACTAGGCCCTTGCACTGGGAGCTTGGAGTTTTAACACCTGGACCACTAGGGAAGTCCCGTATGTAGAAGATCTTCATTTTAGATCTAAACCCTATGTTAATCAAACGGGCTACAAATATTTTTTCCCTCTCTGACTTGTCCTCTTTCTCTCTTCATGGTGCCTTTTGTTGAGTAGAAGGTCTTAATTTTATAACAGTCTGCTTTATTGATTGTTATTTTTACGGTTAGTGCTTGAGTCCTAGTTAAGAAATCTTTGCCTACCTCAAATTGTGAAAATAGTCTCCTGTCTTTTCTTCTTGAGGCTTAGCCGCTTTACACCTCATATTTAGATCTATAATCCATCTGGATTTTATTTTTGTGTATGGTGTATGGTAGTGGTCATGTTTTATTTTTAAGTATATAAATCGAGAGAGTCAGCTGCTTTTATCAGATAGCTTGTCCTTTCTTCTGCCCTCCCTTGCTGTATATCAGTTCAGTGAGTATGTCTATTTCTGCATTCTCTGTTCTGTCCCATTGGTCTGTTTGTTTCTCTTTTTGCCAATTTCACAGTCTTAGTTAACTGCAGTTTTACAATGAGGCTTGATATCCAATAGTGGAAGTCACTTTATTTTTCTTCAAGATTACCCTGGCTGTTCTTGGCTGTTTGGATTTTAGTATAAATTTAAAATTAGCTTGGTGGTTTCTACACGTGAGAAGAATCTGCTGGCATTTTGATTTAGAGTATTTGGGAAGATAAATTTAGAATTTCCAAATTCATGTTTGGGATCTTTTGGTGCATGAATGTAATACATCCTTCTAAAGTCTTTATTTATCTCAATAATATTTTGTAATTTTCTATGTGAAGGTCTTGCATGTATTATATTGGATTTATCTGTAGGTGTTTGATGTCTTTTGATGTTGTTGTCAGTTCAGTTCAGTTCAGACACTCAGTCGTGTCTGACTCTTTGCGACCCCATGAATCCCAGCACTCCAGGCCTCCCTGTCCATCACCAACTCCCAGAGTTCACCCAGACTCACGTCCGTCGAGTCAGTGATGCCATCCAGCCAGCTCATCCTCTGTTGTTCCCTTCTCCTCCTGCCCCCAATCCCTCCCAGCATCAGAGTCTTTTCCAATGAGTCAACTCTTTGCATGAGGTGGCCAAAGTACTGGAGTTTCAGCTTTAGCATCATTCCTTCCAAAGAACACCCAGGGCTGACCTCCTTCAGAATGGACTGGATGGATTTCCTTGCAGTCCAAGAGACTCTCAAGAGTCTTCTCCAACACCACAGTTCAAAAGCATCAATTCTTTGGCGCTCAGCTTTCTTCACAGTCCAACTCTCACATCCATACATGACCACAGGAAAAACCATAGCCCTGACTAGACGGACCTTTGTTGGCAAAGTAATGTCTCTGCTTTTCAATGTGCTGTCTAGGTTGGTCATAACTTTCCTTCCAAGGAGTAAGTGTCTTTTAATTTCATGGCTGCAGTCACCATCTGCAGTGATTTTGGAGCCCAGAAAAATAAAGTCTGACACTGTTTCCACTGTTTCCCCATCTATTTCCCATGAAGTGATGGGACTGGATGCCATGATCTTCGTTTTCTGAATGCTGAGCTTTAAGCCAACTTTTTCACTCTCCACTTTCACTTTCATCAAGAGGCTTTTTAGTTCCTCTTCACTTTCTGCCATAAGGGTGGTGTCATCTGCATATCTGAGGTTATTGATATTTCTCCCGGCAATCTTGATTCCAGCTTGTGTTTCTTCCAGTCCAGCGTTTCTCATGATGTACTCTGCATAGAAGTTAAATAAACAGGGTGACAATATACAGCCTTGACGTACTCCTTTTCCTATTTGGAACCAGTCTGTTGTTCCATGTCCAGTTCTAACTGATGCTTCCTGACCTGCATACAAATTTCTCAAGAGGCAGATCAGGTGGTCTGGTATTCCCATCTGTTTCAGAATTTTCCACAGTTTATTGTGATCCACACAGTCAAAGGCTTTGGCATAGTCAATAAAGCAAAAATAGATGTTTTTCTGGAACTCTCTTGCTTTTTCCATGATCTAGCGGATGTTGGCAATTTGATCTCTGGTTCCTCTGCCTTTTCTAAAACCAGCTTGAACATCAGGAAGTTCACAGTTCACATATTGCTGAAGCCTGGCTTGGAGAATTTTGAGCATTACTTTACTAGCGTGTGAGATGAGTGCAATTGTGTGGTAGTTTGAGCATTCTTTGGCATTGCCTTTCTATGGGACTGGAATGGAAACTGACCTTTTCCAGTCCTGTAGCCACTGCTGAGTTTTCCAAATTTGCTGGCATATTGAGTGCAGCACTTTCACAGCATCATCTTTCAGGATTTGGAATAGCTCAACTGGAATTCTATCACCTCTACTAGCTTTGTTCGTAGTGATGCTTTCTAAGGCCCACTTGACTTCACATTCCAGGATGTCTGGCTCTAGGTGAGTGATCACACCATCATGATTACCTGGGTCGTGAAGATCTTTTTTGTACAGTTCTTCTGTGTATTCTTGCCATCTCTTCTTAATATCTTCTGCTTCTGTTAGGTCCATACCATTTCTGTCCTTTATCCAGCCCATCTTTGCATGAAATTTTCCTTTGGTATCTCTGATTTTCTTGAAGAGATCCCTAGTCTTCTGTTGTTTTCCTCTATTTCTTTGCATTGATCGCTGAAGAAGGCTTTCTTATCTCTTCTTGCTGTTCTTTGGAACTCTGCATTCAGATGTTTATATCTTTCCTTTTGTCCTTTGCTTTTTGCTTCTCTTCCTTTCACAGCTATTTGTAAGGCCTCCCCAGACAGCCATTTTGCTTTTTTGCATTTTTTTTCCATGGGGATGGTCTTGATCCGTCTCCTGTACAATGTCACAAACCTCATTACATAGTTCATCAGGCACTCTATCTATCAGATCTAGGCCCTTAAATCTATTTCTCACTTCCACTGTATAATCATAAGGGATTTTGTTTAGGTCATACCTGAATGGTCTAGTGGTTTTCCCTACTTTCTTCAATTTCAGTCTGCATTTGGCAATAAGGAGTTCATGGTCTGAGCCACAGTCAGCTCCTGGTCTTGTTTTTGTTGACTGTATAGAGCTTCTCCATCTTTGGCTGCAAAGAATATAATCAATCTGATTTCGGTGTTGACCATCTGGTGCTGTCAATGTATAGACTCTTCTCTTGTGTTGTTGGAAGAGGGTGTTTGTTATGACCAGTGCATTTTCTTGGCAAAACTCTATTAGTCTTTGCCCTGCTTCATTGCGTATTCCAAGGCCAAATTTGCCTGTTACTCCAGGTGTTTCTTGACTTCCTACTTTTGTATTCCAGTCCCCTATAATGAAAAGGACATCTTTTTGGAGTGTTAGTTCTAACAGGTCTTGGTGGGGAGTGGTGAAAAGGAATACTTCATGCAGGGAAGAGCAGGTGCAAATGGCTGAAGGTGAGTGCATCAGTCTGGATGGACACCGCAAGAGGAGGCTGAAACAGGAGAGAGGGGTCAGATGACGAGTAAGGAAGCTGGGACCACAAAAAAAACCAAAGTCAAGACTGGAAACAACGCAAATACCGGGCACAACCCAAATACCACCACCAAGTATTCCTTTTCACCACTCCCCACCTCCCTGTTCACTGCTGTATTACTCAGGACCAAGTGCGGGGTCAGGCATGGCCTGGCAGGTCAGTAAGACTTGGATTGAATAAGAACTGGAAGCTGCAAATAGACTTGGGTTTAAATTCCAACCCTGCTGTCTCCTAACTTCTGTGATCTTGGGAGAGTTACTTAGCTTCTCTGAACTTCAGTTTTTCCTCGTGAGTAAAACAGAAATGATGACATTTAGTTTGTGCTGTTACCATGAGATAACTCTATGAAACCACTTACTGCGGGATGGCATGGCCCTTCCTTCAGCTCTGGCCTCTGTCTCCAGGCCTGTGGTTAGCAGAGCGTCTTGCTACTGGACAAGGGGTCCTCCCCATATGTTACCCTGGCCTGTCATCCTGCTCACTGAGGCTGGACAAGGGGGCAGGCAGGAGTCATCACTGTCTCACTCAGCAAACATTTTCTGGGCTCTTGCTATGTGTTAGCAGTGTCCTAGACACTGCAGATTGATCAGTGAGTAACATAAAGTCTTTCAGGAGCCTATTTTCTAGTGGGTGGAGACAGATAGTAAGGAAAATAAAGTGTATCATTTGGTAACAAATGCAATAGGAAAAAAAATGAGCAGGGAAGAAAAAGATGTGTCAGAAAGTGGTATTTGGCAAATCCCTCCAGGAAAGGCCTCTGTGTCCATTTGAGGTCACTCTGTTTGAGTGAAGGTCTGAATTGTGGGAATAAACTGTGGAGATATCTGGGGAAGAGCATTCCTGGAAGAATGCGCAGTCAGTGCAAAGGCCCTGAGGCCAGAGTGTTTGGCTGTGTGAGGAGTACCACCAGGCAGGCTGGGGTGCTTGTTTGGTCGGTCAGTCATTTCACAGACGTTTACTGAGCACCTGTAGGTGCTAAGCCTTGTTCTGGACACTGAGGAGATAGTGGTGATCAACTCAGACCAAGGGCTTCCCTCAGGGGTCTCATGTTTCTATGGAGAGACAAGCAAAACTAAACAAACAGGCGAGACTGCCTGAGCGATCCTCTTGTTCTGAATCAAATCTGCCTGTCCTCTGTCACTGACCCTTGCTGTTGTGAAATGACTCCCCATTTCACTCAGGGCAGGAGCCTGAGTCCTCACGATGGCCTGCAGTGTGATCCTGGGCTCTGCACCCCCTGCCCACACTGTCGTTTACTTCTCTCCTTGTACCTCCTCCACTTCAGCTAAGCACACTCCCTCCTCGGGGCCCTCGTTCTGTCTGTTCCCATGGCAGGGCATGCCCTTCCCCCCAGACATCTGCTGGATCAACTCCTCCTCTTCTCTGTGGTGCCCACTTCAACACTCTATTTAAAAATACGCCCCCCCACCCGCCCAGCCCATTCTATCATGCGTGATCTCGTTACTCTTTTTTTTCCCCAAAATAACTTTACACATTCTAACAGCCTATCATGTAACCTTTTTGTCTTGTTTATTATTAGCCAAACTGCAGGGCATGTGGGATCCTAGCTCCCTGACCAGGATTCGAACCCATGCCCTCTGCAGTGGAAGCTCAGAGTTCCTGTTTATGATTTGTCTCTGCTTCTGTTGTGTAAGCTCCAGGAGGACAGGGGCCTTGTTCTGTTCCCAAACATCTGCTACAACTTCTGGTACATAATAGGTATTCAATAAATAGTTGCTGAATGAGAAAAACTTGATGGTGTGTCTGGTAGTATGATATATGGTGATATATAAAAATGGCAGGTTGAGAGGCTGGATGGATGCTGTTTGAGCCGGGTGGGGTTGCATTCTCCAGAGCGGTGGCATCTGAGCAGAGGCCTCCATAGAGTGAGGGAGAAGCCCAGCGCTCTGCAGGGAAGGGCCTCCAGGCAGCCCGACCACAGTGGGAGCTGGTGACTGGGGTAGGACAGAAAGACACAGAGGCAGGTCACTGACCCTAAGTGGTGTCTTTTAGGCACACCTTCCAGTATGTTTGAGTTGACCTTAATGTGGATGCTTACCCCTTCTCCTCTGTTTTTGCCTCTGTTTTTCAAAACACATTGTCCTGGAACATTCTGTGTCAGGGAAAGAACACTGGGCTTGGCATTGGGATCCAGGGCCAGGTCCCCAGCTCACAGAATTACAGTAAGTTAAGGCCCCTTTCAGGCCTCATTTCCCTCATCTCCAGTGTGGAGATAACATCATATGTTAATACCTCCTCACTTGATTAAAGGGATACGTTTGTACAGTGGATTTGGAAGGCCTTGTGTCCTCTTGTCAGTGTCTGCCGGCTGAGGACCTACGGGAACAGAATGGAGGGGGTTCACTGTGTGCGGAGCCCTGCTCTGCACCCTTCTCCCATGGGGGTCGTGGCAGCCCTTGACACAGTTCCTAGTGCAGTCCCAACTTGGTTTCCCCATGTTAGAGATGTGCAGAGTGAGGCAGGAAGCCCCCTGGGCTTGTCCAAGTCACACAGCTCCTGAGATTTGAGCGCATGGCCACTGTTAAGCTGTAGCCCTGAACGTTAGCGGTAGATCTGGCCTAACTTCCTCCTTCCCCAAGACCACTGTACAGGTGGGGAGACTGAGACCCAGACCCATGGGCTTAGCAGAGTCCTTACTAGAACCCGGGTCTCTGGGCCCTGTCATTGCACCTGATTCAAGCGACTCAACCTGCAGGGTTACTGGGAGGGCAGGAGCATTTGGGAAGCCCTTCCCTCCCCTAGCCATAATGGGCCATTTCCTGTTGCTCTGTAGGGTTGTTCCCAAGGCTTGCTGGGGCAAAGGTAAAACTTTACAGAGCTTCTGGAAAGAAGAAACTTGAGGCCTGGATAATAAAGTGTCTATTCCAACTGATACTTTATTCCTCATCCTCTTGATTCCTTCCTTATGAAGCCCTATGCGCTTGGGTCATGGCAGCCCTTGGCGGTTTCATTTGTCAGTTACTAGGAGTTGGGGCTTGTCAGTTTCAGAAGACAGGGTTCACAGGACTCAGGCCACAGTCCATAGCCCTCGGATTGTCCTGCCCCTTGGTTTGATAGCAAGGGAGCATATGTCTTCAGTGCACGTTCTCTGAGCTCCAGCTGAATTCCAGGTTTGTGCTGGGCACTGGGGACAGAGAGCATCTAGGTTAGAAGGAACTCAAATGTGCCAACTGACCGTTACAGCACATGAGGCCAGCACAGGGATCTGGGTAGCCGGGCAGCACCCAAGGCAGCCTGGCGGCAGATCAGGGAGAGCTTCCCGAGGAGAGGACATCTAATCTGAGACAAGAAAGGTGAGTTGGAGTTACAGCTGCAGGGGGAAGGCAGGAACAACTTATGCAAAGACCAGAGAAAAAATGGAGCTTTAGCTCTTGCGAGGCTGGAGAGACAAGCCTTACACCAAGGGGGAGGGAGTGCTTTACTGCTTGGGGTGCTAGGAAGGCTTCTGACAGCAGGTGGCAATTGAACTGAGTCTTACAGCATAGAAAGGACTTCATCAACACACAAATAACCTTCAAAAAAGGCCTGCAACTGTGAAATGATGTGGTGAGTGTGGATAGCAATGAGCAGTTTCAGTTCCAGCGAGGTATTGCAAAGGCAGGGGTCGGAGAAGTCCACAGGGACCCGTGGTGAAAGGCCTCATGTGCCTTGAAGCGACCTGAAACTCCCTTGAAGTATGCTCGGAAGTTGGAATAGAGGACCCCATCTCCTCTTGCCTGTGATGTCCAGAATAATCTAAATTGAGCTGCTCTGCTGCTCACCCCCATCAAAGCAAGGCGACTCCCCTGATCCCAGATTGCTGAGCTGCTGATGTTTATAATTACAGCATCCCACCATCAGAGTCCTTGTTCTTCAGACTTCATAAGCCTGTTTTGTTTGATGGGTACTGGTCCTCGCTGATAATGGGGAACAGAAGCAAGGCTGCCTGAGGATTCATCAGGGTGGGTGTGGCCTGGCCCGAGGGACTCTGAGTCTGCTGGGCCCCTGAAATGTCCTGGCTCTGGCCTAGTGGCCCCAGGAGCAGCCTGAGAGGCCCCATGCCTAGCAGCGCCTGAGGGTGGGCTAGATGTGTGGTCAAGTGGAGCTTTGGACTCAGCCTACAGTGGGAGACACAGGAAGGACAGGCTCCAGGGTGGGAGTGCCCTGAGCATGAGACCAGAACCAAGCATCTTACCTCTTGGCATCAGTGGCTGGTGCTCCCTGGGGCCGAGGTGCTATCTCTGGCAGGTCCCAGCACAGAGCAAGTGCTCCATGATCATTAATTCCCCTACTTTTTTCCAGCACAGATGAGCAGACTGACTATTCTTTCCCGAGAAGCTAGAGGCGGACGAGTATCAGGAGGGCGTGTTAGGAATGTCACACTCACTCTACCACCTAGGTGGTGCCTGTGCCCAGCATCCCATCATCATCACCCCCACTGTCCTTATCTATTCAAAGCTCCATGATTCATGAAGTGCCTGGTATCCTCAGTCTCATTTGATCTGTAAAGACAACCCTACACGACAGAGTTTGTCACTCACATTTTTTTCTCAGGTGAGGAGCCCAAGGCCCAGAGAGGGGAAGTAAATTTCCCAAGGTCACACAGCTGGGGAGTGAAGTCAAGACTCACACCCAGGACTCTTCCCAGAGTGCTTGGCCCTCTCTGGCCCTCTCTGCTCTTCTCCTTCCCCAGATACTGCTGGAGCTCCTGCTGTGGGCGCTGAGACATTCCTGCCTTAGAGAAGCTCAGGTATAGGAGTCAGCAGATAGAGTTCTGTACTGTGCCAAGCAAGGTGTGAGAGCGAGGGCAGCAGAGGAGCCAGAAGAGGGGTTGAGCAGTATGTCCTGGAGGAGGGGCACCCTGGAGCAGACCTCCTAGTAAGATAGTGAGTTCTCCAAGGGGAAGGGCTTTCCAGGCAGAGGGAGTAAGTGTGCAAAAGTAGGAGACCAGATTTTGCTGAAGGATGTTGGCCCTTTTCATTCATGGAAGGAAAACTGACATTTCCAGGACATTCTGGTTTTGCTGCTCATAGCTCCCTTTGGAAGAATGGCTCAGGGACCAAGTAGAGCTCTTTGTTCAGACAGATGAGCTGGATCAGGGAAAAGGCAGCAGCGTGCACAGCCAGGTCTGGATTTAGGCTCTCCTAACTCCACGACAAAAAATTTGGAAAACTCAGCAGTGGCCACAGGACTGGAAAAGGTCAGTTTTCATTCCAATCCCAAAGAAAGGCAATGCCAAAGAGTGCTCAAACTACCGCACAATTGCACTCATCTCACACGCTAGTAAAGTAATGCTCAAAATTCTCCAAGCCAGGCTTCAGCAATATGTGAACCGTGAACTTCCAGTTGTTCAAGCTGGTTTTAGAAAAGGCAGAGGAACCAGAGATCAAATTGCCAACATCTGCTGGATCATGGAAAAAGCAAGAGAGTTCCAGAAAAACATCTATTTCTGCTTTCTTGACTATGCCAAAGCCCTTGACTCTGTGGATCACAATAAACTGTGGAAAATTCTGAAAGAGATGGGAATACCAGACGACCTGATCTGCTTCTTGAGAAATTTGTATGCAGGTCAGGAAACAACAGTTAGAACTGGACATGGAACAACAGACTGGTTCCAAATAGGAAAAGGAGTACGTCAAGGCTGTGTATTGTCACCCTGCTTATTTAACTTCTATGCAGAGTACATCATGAGAAACGCTGGACTGGAAGAAACACAAGCTGGAATCAAGATTGCCGGGAGAAATATCAATAACCTCAGATACGCAGATTATACCACCTTTATGGCAGAAAGTGAAGAGGAACTCAAAAGCCTCTTGATGAAAGTGAAAGTGGAGAGTGAAAAAGTTGGCTTAAAGCTCAACATTCAGAAAACTAAGACCATGGCATCCAGTCCCATCACTTCATGGGAAATAGATGGGGAAACAGTGGAAACAGTGTCAGACTTTATTTTTCTGGGCTCCAAAACCACTGCAGATGGTGACTGCAGCCATGAAATTAAAAGACACTTACTCCTTGGAAGGAAAGTTATGACCAACCTAGATAGCATATTCAAAAGCAGAGACATTACTTTGCCAACAAAGGTCCATCTAGTCAAGGCTATGGTTTTTCCAGTGGTCATGTATGGATGTGAGAGTTGGACTGTGAAGAAGGCTGAGTGCCGAAGAATTGATGCTTTTAAACTGTGGTGTTGGAGAAGACTCTCGAGAGTCCCTTGGACTGCAAGGAGATCCAACCAGTCCATTCTAAAGGAGATCGGTCCTGGGTGTTCTTTGGAAGGAATGATGCTAAAGCTGAAACTCCAGTACTTTGGCCACCTGATGTGAAGAGTTGACTCATTGGAAAAGACTCTGATGCTGGGAGGGATTGGGGGCAGGAGGAGAAGGGGATGACAGAGGATGAGATGGCTGGATGGCATCACTGACTCTATGGACGTGAGTCTGAGTGAACTCCGGGAGTTGGTGATGGACAGGGAGGCCTGGCGTGCTGCAATTCATGGGGTCGCAAAGAGTCGGACACGACTGAGCAACTGAACTGAACTGAACTGAACTCCACGACTGACCTGTGTCTTTGGACAAGTCGTCCTGCCTACCTTTCCCCACCTTTCGTGACCTCTGTGTGAGACCGAGGTCAGAGAGCCTCATGTTGGAGGGAGTTATAGTCATAACGGCCATCAGGTGAGGCTTCTGGATTTTCTCAGGGCTGGGTTGCTGGGATTCTTGAGCCTTTGGTTTTAGATTTCTCCAAGTGCAGGGGCAGAGTAGAAATATTTGCTTTTGAGCTGCCCTGAGGAGAAGTGGTGGTTGGCCAGATGCTCCCAGGTCAGGCAAGGGAACAGGCAGGAGGGGTAACAGGGTTTGAGTTGGGAGCCATTTCTGACTTTCTCAGAAGGAGAAGAGAGAACAAGATGGTTCTCTGGCTAACTGAGGAAGGAGAGCTGGGTGGGTGTGTGACAGAGTGAGCACCTGACCCCAGAAGGATTTTCATTCTCATAGCCCTGCGGATGTTGGATCGGGCAGTTTGCGACTCCTCTCATAAAACCTACACTCCAGCAGTTTTGTGCTTGAACCTGCTGTGGCTCCCTATTGCCGCTGATGAGCCATGAGCACCTTAAGAAGCAGGCAGCAAAATGTCAAATGACAAGAGCTGGGGTCAGGCAGGTGTGAATTCGAGTCCTGGCCAGGCCTCTTTCCATGGAAAGCACCTCACACAGGCACTGATTCTGAGTGTTCATTCAGAGGGTCCCAGTACCCCAGTGTCTGTCTCTTTGTCCAGAGCTCACCCAGCCACCGCGACCCTCTGGAGCCAGGAGGCCTGGATGCCGCTGGTTGTCGAGTCCCAGCTGGGCTGCTGACTGTTCAGAAGAGTTGGAGGCTCTTTCAAAGGAAACTGCAGTCAATTAGTGGAGAGTGGAATTTGAAAGACCCAAATCCCTTTTTTCCCCCAAACTTCAAATCTGGTTTTCGTCAGTGGCTTTGAAAACAAATACCAAAAGAACCCTTTTTTATTTTTTTCCTGCTCCCCTTTTCCCTACCCTCCTTTGCGTGTTCTTATTTCCCAGGCTTTTATCTCTTGGCAGAGTCAGCTCTGGAAGCCCGCCCTGCCTGCTTGTCTTGGTCACATTGTGATGGCCAAGCAGGTGGCTACTGGGGTGAACCAGCTCCCACACTCCTAGTGCTGGTGGTGGCTGGGGGAACCCAGGGCAACACTGACACCTGTGAGTTGCAGTCCTTCCTGAACCCTTCTGATCATCTTCATGTTCCCTGGGTCCAGCCCAGAGAGGGCTTCAGTACAGGTGTCCTAGGAGAAGTGGGAGGGAGGTGGTTGGACATAATGCTGTCCGGGTGCAGAGAGGACTTCACAGTGGGAGAGGCACAGAGCTAGCTGAGTCTTTAGGAAGCTGTTCTGGCCACCCATCCCCACCTCATCCATCTGTTGAGTTACTGACTCATTCATACTACAGACATCCACTGAACACCTGCTCAGGGCCAGCGCCTACGCCAGGGACCCCAATTAAATGGACACAGCGTTAGCTCTGGAAGAGCCCAGAGCTACTGGAGGGGAGTACCTAACAGCTGTGTCCACCCAGAGGGGAGCAGGGCTGGATGGAGAGAGGCCAGGAGCAGCCAGGGCCAGAAGAGGCACCAGCCTCACCTGTGGTAGTCAGAAAAGGCTTCCTGGAGGAGGTGGCTGCTGAACTGAGTTTTGAAGGATGAGTTAGGAGTTTGCCAAGGAAAAGGGTGAAGAAAGACATTCTGAGCAGATGGGCTCAGAGAGGAGAGGCCCAGAGGCAGCAAAGAGCCAGACTGCTGTGTGGAAGGTTGTGAGGAGCTGTACCCCGAGAGCCGGTCGAGGTGAGAGGTAGACAGAGCCCAGGCTGTGAAGGGCCTTGAGGGCCAGGCTGAGACCTGTGCTGTCTGCATGATATCATATTTCTGCATGCTTGGCTGCCCCATTAACTCGTAAGGGCAGGGAGGCTGTGTCTGGTTCACCTCTGAAACTGTGTCATCTGGTGGAGTTTAATCTTAGGGACAACCCTGTGAGGTACATGTTACCCCATTTCACAGATGAGGAAACTGAGGCTCAGAGGTAATAAGTTCAGAGTTCTGCTATGAATTTCAGCTGAGCTTAGACTCTGGGAGCTGCCTCAGCATGGGCATGAAGATGTATGTATGTTGTGTATGTGTGTGTGTGTGTTATGTAGGGGAACAGGTAAGGGTGGGGGCAGCAGAGTAGCTCGGAGTCAAGACTGCCTGGATTTCATATCCCGCTGATACCTCTTTGACGACCGGGGCCAGTTACTTAACTTTTCTGCACAATACTTTCCTCCTCTGTGCAGTGGGCACAGAGCTGGTGCTCCCCACCTCATCAGGCTCTGGGGAGGAGGGGGAGAGACTGCAAGATGCCCACACGTGGTGAGTGCTCAGTAAACCTGTGGTAGGTAGACTCCATACACCCATCTGACACGCAGGCTCAGATCCAGGCCTCGCAGACAGACGGGCAGGCCGCCGAGGACCTCAGAAACTTGCTGTCAGCTGAAAAGCTAAGATCCAGGGAGGGGCAGGTTAGGACTTTAGCCAGAAAAAGTGTAGAGGGGATTGGCCTGTTTTTAGATATATGGCCTTTTTATATTCCTTCTCTCTGGCTACTACAAGCAGTAGTTGAATCATTAAGTTGTTCTCAATGCAGGCTCAGATATTTTCCCTTCTCATTGGACGTTCTTCATCAAGGGAGTCGGTGTCTGCTTGGCCCGAAGTCTGGCTGCTCGGGGAACAGACTGAGTGGTGCTAGGCAGGCACCTCAACTCTGACTTCCGAGTACACATCCCTGCCTGTGGAATGGGGCCTGGCACACAGACACACTCACTGTGGTGTGTCTTCCTTTCCTTTCCCTCTCCTGACTGGCTGTCCTGGTGCCCCCTGTACAGGGGGAGAGGTCAACCAGTCCAGTGGGCTGCAGAGAAAGCCATAGAGGCAGCTGGAGCTGACCTCCTCCACACTATGGCATGGTGTATGATGTAGGATAAGAGGGTCCATTGTATGACCTAGTCACAGGGCTAGCTGTGTCCCTTCTGTGAGCATTCGGTGTTATTAATATAAAAGTAAAAGTGAAGTCTTAGTCTCTTAGTCATGACAAGTCTTTGCAACCCCATGGACTACAGCCTGCCGGGCTCGTCTGTCCATGGAATTCTCCAGGCAAGAATACTGGAATGGGTAGCCACTCCCTTCTCTGGGGTATCTTCCTGACCCAGGGATTGAACCTGGGTCTCTGGCATTGCAGGCAGTTTCTTTACCATCTGAGCCACCAGAGAAGCCATTAATACCAATAGTGACAGCCTATTGAATATTTAAAATGTGCTTGTCCTGGGTAAGCTATTCATGTATATTATTTTAGTCTAAATCTCACCTTTCTAGATTTATCTCTAGTTACAAAATAAAAATGTAAACAGCGGCTCAGTGAAATGTCAGACCTGGGGCTTGAACCGAGGACCCTCAGGAGCAAAGCCGTTGCTTTTAGCCGCAGCCACCCTCTGCTGGTTTCCTCGGGCTGAGCCTAGTGGGGAGCTGGAGGAAAAAGAAGTCCTGGGAGAGAGGGTGTCTGCACGCCCACGGCAGTGCTGGCTGTCCTTGCCACTGGCTTCCCCAAGCCCAGGGGTCTATAAATATGCACTGAGTAAACCTGCGTTTTCTGTCAGCCCAGGATAGAAGGCTGGAAAAAAAACCCCACCCTGTCTCCGAGGTAAGACAGGAAAGAAAATATTATCGTCACCCTCTGGTGGATCCAACCCCAGCCCCGTCAAATTGTGAATCACCTGAGAGAGCCTGGTTTCATGGCAACCGTAGAGAAGAGCCAGGGTTCCAAGCAAAACAGCGTGTGAGCCTCTGCTTGGAATTTATTGATTGATTTATAGGGCCCCTCCTGCCAGCCCCGAGGAGACGGACAGGTCTTCTCAGAGGTGCCACCCTGTGGGCCAAGGGGAGAGGGAAAGAGAGGCGCTCACCTGGGCCCGAGGAAGGTGCCTCTGCCTGAGACGATGAAGCCCTATTGTGGGGCTGAGAGGCTTCCCCAGAAGCCTGGCTGGATGGCTGCAGACCTGGTGTGGCTGGGCAAGGCAACAGGGGCCTGGTGGAGCCCACAGACCACACCACACCCTCCCTCAGCCTCCCCTGGACTGTCTCAGTGTCATGCTGGAGAGTGTGGTCACTGTCAAGTGGCTACCTTGTGTCACCTGATGTAGTTCAGTCTCTAGAGCAACCCTGTGTGTGTGTGGGGGGGGGGGTGGTATTATTCCCATTTTACAGATGAGGAAACTGAGGGTCAGAGAGACTAGGACTTGCTCAAAGTCACAGTTCCCAGTGACAAGTCCTGGCTCCAGTCCTCTGTTGTTCAGGCTTGCGCTGTCAGTGTGAAGCTGGAAGGCCCTGGACACAGCTGGTCCAGATCGCTCCCCTGCCCTCCACCCCCATCTCCATTTGTGGATGCAGAAGGGTGTGACTTGCCCCAGCTCTTCCAGGTAGCCAAGGCAGTGCCAACACCAGCAGCCCCTTCCCATTGGCCTTGCTAGCTGCCTGGCCGGAGGCTTCCCTGACAGGTCCCTCTATGGTCAACTCATGGTTTTATGTCCATTGGCTCCTGCTGCCCATTGGCTTCTGGGTGTGGGAGATTCTGGGGTGGAAAGGAACTTTATCCACTGCCATCTAGCCTGCGGTGGCAATGAGAGGAGCTGGCCAGGGGCACACGATGGTGGAGGGTGGACGTGGACACTGGGCTCCTTGCTCTCAGGCTCGGTGCTGCCTCAGAAGCCCACTAGGGTTGGGATGCGGCCATGCTGCGGAAAAAAGGGAGGGTGATCACGTTCAGAATTGGCATGGCTACTTACAGACTCCATGATCTGCAGTGACCCCTGTTAGCCTGAGGGACAGACCTGGGCTCCCGACCAGCTGGGCCTTTGTTGGCCTGAAGGAAACCTGTCCTTTTGGGCCGATGTCATTAGCCTTTCCGTCCTGCAGCTGATGCCCAGGATAGTTGCCATGATGACTGACGAGCCGGTAAGTGCTCTTGCCTCTGGATCTTTGGTGTCCATCACCAAGCAGGCCTGTAGTTAGTATCGGTCAAAGTGAAAAGAAACAGAAACCCCGCTTCCACCAGAGGGGCCCTCCCTGGTCCGCCTGCCATGCACACTGCTTCTTGCGGTCGGGGCCTGGCTTGACACAGCATGGCAGTTACCACCACAGTTTTGGATCCGTCACACCCAACCAGCGTGTCCTCTCTAAGCCTAAATTGGGTTCTGGCTCTCTTCTGCCCTCAAGACAGCATCTCAGCTCTGGGGACTAGCCCACAGGGACC
The DNA here is from genome assembly GCF_003369695.1 of Bos indicus x Bos taurus. NCBI lineage: Eukaryota > Metazoa > Chordata > Mammalia > Artiodactyla > Bovidae > Bos > Bos indicus x Bos taurus. The sequence continues at coordinate 92,727,823 of NC_040078.1, forward strand.
AGCTTCTCCCACGCACATCCAGTCAGTATCCTGGCTTTGGATCCTCCAGCCAGGCCCTCTGAAACACCAGGTTCTGTGATGCCCATGTCCTCTGCTCACATGTGTCCTATTTTTGGAACTTCCTTTTCTCGCCTACTGTTTGGCACACATCTGTCTGTCTTTGCTTGACACATGGTGAGTGCTCAGCAATTTTGGTAGCTTTGGTGCTGCTCATGAGGGAACTGGTGACATTTCCCTCAAGGTGATGGGGTCACTGCAAGGCATCTGTCCAGCATGCTCTGCCCAGTGCCATGGCCAAGGCTGGCAAGACCCTTGTACATGCAACTGAGTGTCTGTTCCAGCTGGGAGGTCAACGTTGGTCCTGGGCAGATTGTTTTGGATCTTGGCCAAGGTCATGGGTGAACGTATACAGCAGCTGAAGCTCAGTTGTATCTTTCTTCCCCTAAATCTCGAACAGTTCAATTTTGCCATCCTCAGGATATAGCCCAGATTCTTAGAATCTTAGGGTCCCGGGTGGGCTTCAGTGTATGTGCATAATCTTATGACTATGTTCATGCACTTTTCTAGAGGGAGGGCCCACAGTTTCACAATTATGGGAGCAATTTCTCTGGTCTCCTTGCTTCCTGCTGACTCTCACAGTGCTCTACCCCTAGGGACCCACTTGAAGCTCTTCAGCCCCACACATCCTCCCACCTCCACCCTCCTTCAGACTCTAATACCCTCTCATATTCTGTAGTTCAATTCAGAAGCCCCCTCCTCCTGGAAGCCTCTCCCGATTCTACAGGCTGAGTCAGGCACCTTCTTGCTCCCAGTTCTCTGTGTGGCCAGTCAGCACATCACGGAGGGGCTGGGTCTCAGTGTACCCCTTCACGTCCCCCAGCAGAGGGCTGCTCTGCAGGGCAGTGGGAAGGAAGGAAGAGAGGAAGCAGCTGGTTTGTGATGGTGAAGCAGGAAGCCCTACCTGGGAAATAGCCCTGCGGCTGCTGTCATCTTCCGTTTGCTCGTTCAGTGAGCGGGACTTGGACCTGCTGTGTGTGAGGGGCTGGGAGCCGGGGTGGAGGAGACCTGGTCCTGCCCACAAGGCACTGAAGGAGCCGAGGTCGGGACCAGGCACTCACAGAGCAAGCTGAGAATGGTCTTCCTCCAGTGCCCCCCACCCCAAGCAGTCTGTGAGGAAGCGACTTCAGGGCAGAGCAGGGGGACGCAGAAAGTGTCAGGTGGCCAGTAGGTTCACAGGAGGCCCAGCAGACATTTGCTGAGGGACTTGAGGGAGGACTGGAGACTGGGTAAAGGAAAAAAAGTGAAAAATGTAGATCTCAGGTTGGGAGTACTCTGTATGTGCTAGAATCAGAGAAACCTGAGTGTGGATGTCAGCTATAATCATACATCCTGCTGCTGCTGCTGCTAAGTTGCTTCAGTCGTGTCCGACTCTGTGCGACCCCATAGTCAGCAGCCCACCAGGCTCCTCTGTCCCTGAGATTCTCCAGGCAAGAATACTGGAGTGGGTTGCCATTTCCTTCTCCAATGCATGCATGCATGCTAAGTCGCTTCAGTCGTGTCTGACTCTGTGCGACCCTATGGACAGCAGCCCACCAGGCTCCTCTGTCCACGAGATTCTCTAGGCAAGAATATTGGAGTGGGTTGCCATTTCCTTCTCCAATCATACATCCTAAATCTTTTTAATTTCTTTTTCTGGCCTTCCCATTCTGTTTACATTCAGAATATAATATATAAAATCATAGTATAGCACATACTATGTAATAGAGTAGGTGTAGAGAATGGAAGTCGAGGATGGAGGGTACCCTTGTCTGTTTGCAGTGTCAGTGGGACATCTTTTAACGTCTTACCACTAACAGTGAAATTTACTGTTGACCTTTTGATAATACTGTTTCTCATAGGAGGTTCCTCTCTTTTCTAGATTGGCGAATAGTTTTCTTTTAAAATCATGAATGGTGTTGAATTTTATCAAATTACATTAGTTGTTGAGATACTCATTTTGTTTTTAAATCTATTAAGTGATGAATAACATTAAATGATAAACTTTGAATTCCTCGTATATACCCAGCCTGTTCATTGTGTCGTTTTCCCATTTGTGTATTGCTGGATTCAATTTAAGATGTTTTAAGATTTTTTTTTGATGTGGACCATTTTTGAAGTCTTTATTAGACTTGTTACAATATTATTTCTGTTTCATGTTTTGGTTTTCTGGCTGTGAAGTTTGTGGGATCTTAGCTCTCCAGCCAGGGATTGAACCCACATGCCCTGCATTGGAAGGCAAAGTCTTAACTACTGGACAGCCAGCGAAGTTCCTCAATTTCTTACTTTTTTTTTTTAGATTTTTCCCATCTATGTTCATGAATTAAGTTAACTTGTAATTTTCCTTCCTTGTACTGTCTTTTGTTGAGGTTTGAGATCAGGGTTTTCCTAGCCTTATATATAGTGAATTGTGGAATATTCCCTGTTCTTCTAGTTTCTGAAAAAGTGAGTATAAGATTAAAAGTATTTCTTCCTTGAAAGTTGGGTAGAAATCACTAACATTTGGGTAGAAATCACTCCAGGCATTTGAGCCTGGAGTTTTATTGTGGGAATACTTTAGACCATTTATTTAATTACTTTAGTGCCTATGTAATTATTCAGGTTTTTAAATTTCTTCTTCAGTTCAGTTCAGTCACTCAGTCGTGTCCGACTCTTTTCGACCCCATGATTGCAGCACTCCAGGCCTCCCTGTCCATCACCAACTCCCGGAATTGTCTCAAACTCACGTCCATTGAGTCGGTGATGCCATCCAGCCAGCTCATCCTCTATCATCCCCTTTTCCTCCTGCCCCCAATCCCTCCCAGCATCAGAGTCTTTTCCAGTGAGTCAACTCTTCCCATGAGGTGGAAAAGTATTGGAGTTTCAGCTTTAGCATCAGTCCTTCCAATGAACACCCAGAGTTGATCTCCTTTAGAATGGACTGGTTGGATCTCCTTGCAGTCCAAGGGACTCTCAAGAGTCTTCTCCAACACCCCAGTTCAAAAGCATCTATTCTTCGGTGCTCAGCTTTCTTCACAGGCCAACTCTCACATCCATACATGGCCACAGGAAAAACCATAGCCTTGACTAGACGGACTTTTGTTGGCAAAGTAGTGTCTCTGCTTTTGAATATGCTATCTAGGTTGGTCATAACTTTCCTTCCAAGGAGTAAGCGTCTTTTAATTTCATGGCTGCAGTCACCATTTGCAGTGATTTTGGAGCCCCCAAAAATAAAGTCTGACACTGTTTCCACTGTTTCCCCATCTATTTCCCATGAAGTGATGGGACCGGATGCCATGATCTTCGTTTTCTGAATGTTGAGCTTTAAGCCAATTTTTTCACTCTCCACTTTCACTTTCATCAAGAGGCTTTTTAGTTTCTCTTCATTTTCTGCCATAAGGGTGGTGTCATCTGCATATCTGCGGTGATTGATATTTCTCCCGGCAATCTTGATTCCAGCTTGTGTTTCTTCCAGTCCAGCGTTTCTCATGATGGACTCTGCATATAAGTTAAATAAACAGGGTGACAATATACAGCCTTGATGAACTCCTTTTCCTATTTGGAACCAGTCTGTTGTTCCATGTCCAGTTCTAACTGTTGCTTCCTGACCTGCATACAAATTTCTCAAGAAGCAAATCAGGTGGTCTGGTATTCCCATCTCTTTCAGAATTTTCCACAGTTTATTGTGATCCACACAGTCAAAGGCTTTGGCATAATCAATAAAGCAGAAATAGATGTTTTTCTGGAATTCTCTTGCCTTTTTGATGATTCAGCAGATGTTGGCAATTTGATCTCTGGTTCCTCTGCCTTTTCTAAAACCAGCTTGAACATCTGGAAGTTCTTGATTCACATATTGCTGGAGCCTGGCTTGGAGAATTTTAAGCATTACTTTACTAGCGTGTGAGATGAGTGCAATTGTGTGGTAGTTTGAGCATTCTTTGGCATTGCCTTTCTTTGGGATTGGAATCAAAATGGGCCTTTTCCAGTCCTGTGGCCACTGCTGAGTTTTCCAAATTTGCTGGCATATTGAATGCAGCACTTTCACAGCATCATCTTTCAGGATTTGGAATAGCTCAACTGGAATTCCATCACCTCCACTAGCTTTGTTTGTAGTGATGCTTTCTAAGGCCCACTTGACTTCACATTCCAGGATGTCTGGCTCTAGGTGAGTGATCACACCATCGTGATTATCTGGGTCTTGAAGATCTTTTTTGTACAGTTCTTCTGTGTATTCTTGCCACCTCTTCTTAATATCTTCTGCTTCTGTTAGGTCCATACCATTTCTGTCCTTTATCGAGCCCATCTTTGCATGAAATGTTCCTTTGGTATCTCTAATTTTCTTGAAGAGATCTCTAGTCTTTCCCATTCTGTTGGTTTCCTCTATTTCTTTGCATTGATGGCTGAAGAAGGCTTTCTTATCTCTTCTTGCTATTCTTTGGAACTCTGCATTCAGATGTTTATATCTTTCCTTTTCTCCTTTGCGTTTTGCTTCTCTTCTTTTCACAGCTATTTGTAAGGCCTCCCCAGACAGCCATTTTGCTTTTTTGCATTTCTTTTCCATGGGGATGGTCTTGATCCGTCTCCTGTACAATGTCACAAACTTCATTCCATAGTTCATCAGGCACTCTATCTATCAGATCTAGGCCTTTAAATCTATTTCTCACTTCCACTGTATAATCATGAGGGATTTTATTTAGGTCATACCTGAATGGTCTAGTGGTTTTCCCTACTTTCTTCAATTTAAGTCTGAATTTGGCAATAAGGAGCTCATGATTTGAGCCACAGTCAGTTCCCGGTCTTATTTTTGCTGATTGTATAGAGCTTCTCCATCTTTGGCTGCAAAGAATATAATCAATCTGATTTCGATGTTGACCATCTGGTCATGTCCATGTGTAGAGTCTTCTCTTGTGTTGTTGGAAGAGGGTGTTTGCTATGACCAGTGCGTTGTCTTGGCAAAACTCTATTAGCCTTTGCTAGTTTTGCTAAATTATATTTTTTATAGGAAATTGTCCATTATGGCTACATTTCAAAATTGTTGGCATAAAGATATTTATGATAATGATTAAGTGCCTTCATATTGCCTGTAGCATCAAGTGTTGTCTCGATTTTTACTGGTATTACTTATTTGTTCCTCCTCTTCCTTCCTTGTGATCTCTCTTGTTCATTGTTTGTCAGTCATATTTCTTTTCAAAGAACCAACTTTAGGCTAATTTATTAACCCTCTCTATTGTGTGTATGAGCACATCTATGTATATTTTCTGTATTATTGATTTCTGCCTGTATCTTTATTATTTCTCTCTTCCTGCTTTATTTTGTTCTTTCTAAAAAAACAGCCTGAAATAAACATTTAACTCATTAAATTTCAACATTTCTTTTCTCACAAATGTGTTTAAGACATTAAAAACCATAGACTTTCCTTAAGTACTGCTTTAGCGGCATCCCAGTTTTGATATATAGAATTCTCATTATCAATTAGTTCAAAATATTTTCTAAGCTCCATTCTAAATTTTTTTACCTTTATTATTATTATTTTATTTTAATTTTTTTGGTCTTGCCACATAGCATACAGGATCTTAGTTCCCCAACCAGGAATTGAACCTGCATCCCCTGCAGTGGAAACGAGGAATTTTAACCACTAAAAAACCACCAGGGAAGTCCCCATCTAAATACTTTTGACACACAGTTATGGGGCATCTTTTTAATTTTCAAACATATGAGATTTCAAATTATCTTTTACACTGTGGTAAAGTGTAAAAGACTTTTACACATGGTCAGAGAACATGTTCTGTTCATTTCAGTCCTTTGAAATGTATTCAGACTTGCTTTGTGGCCAAGTTTTGTAAATAGACTGTGGATCGTCCCTTCCCTTACTCAAGGACACCACTGCTCCAGTAGGTCTCCATTCTCTTTCCTGCCTCAATTTTTGCCTCCTTCCTGGATCATTCTTATCAGCATACAAGTCTGCTATTATTTCTAACATCTTAAAAAAAAGACAAAACCCAAGCCCTCTCTTGACTCCATGCCTGCCCCCAGGCTCCTTCTCCTCTCTCACCTTCCTATTTGTCTTAGCCTAGGTTCCCCAATGACAGAGAATTTCCTGCTCTGGGGCAGGTAGTTTCCTTGAGAGCTGATCTCAGGGAACAGGTATGAGAGCTGGGGGAGTGAAGCTGGACAGGAAAGGAGGTGGAGAGAGCCAGTGCAAGAGTACATTCCTGAGCTGCCTCACCTTCTGAGAGGTCTGTAAAATTCCTCCCAGAGCGCTGTCCAGGGGGCAGTATTTATTCATGGGCATCCGTTCCCACTGGTCTTCCCTTGTGACTCAGACAGTAAGGAATTCGCCTGCATTGCAGGAGACCTGGATTCGATCCCTGGGTTGGGAAGATTACCTGGAGAAGGGCATCCCACTTTAGTGTTCTTGCCTGGAGAATTCCATGGACAGAGGAGCTTGGCAGGCTACCATCGTCCATGGGGTTGTAAAGAGTTGGACATGACTGAGCGAATAACACTTTAGCTTTCTTTCATACCCACTGGTCAAGGGTGCTGCAGAAGCATTAACCTCCACCCGCTTTAGGGTTGATGTGAGGTTTCCTGGCACGTGCGTGTTTTGTCGGATGGACTGTCAGGCAGCCTCTGGAAGCCTGCCTGAGCCTGGCTGCTGTGACAGTGACAGCAGTGAGAGGCATGGCCGAGAGGGGTCTTGGGACCCGTTTCAGCAAAATGAAAGAGCTGCATTTGCTCAGCGTCTCACGTCTCTCTCCAGTCAGGCCCTCACTCTATCCTCACCTCCAGACAGCTCTTGGCTCTTGCCAAGGTTTCTAGTGTCTTCCATGGTGCCAAATCCAGTGACAGCACTCCATCCGCAGCCTTGGATGTAGTTGATCACTCTGCTCCTTAGTCACCGGCCTCCCACAGCTTCAGGACATGGCTCTTGCTGGTTTCCTTCTACTCCTCCACCGCTGCTCCTCAGCTCCCTGACCTAGAGCACTGGTGGTCCTGGGCTTAGTCTTTGGGGCACTTGCTTTTCTGTTCATGCTCCCTCCCTTTGGGATCTCATCCTGTATCGCTGAGTTTCAAACACCGTCAATTTGCTATTGATCCAAAGTTATGTCTCAGGCTCCAGACTTGTCAATCTGGTTGCTGTTCAGAGTCTCCATTGGCATGTCTAAAACATGTCTCAAACATACATGACTGAAATAGCTCCTGGGGGGTCTCCTCCAACCTGGCCCTTCTCCTGGTCCTTCTCCTGGTCATCTCAGTAAATGGCAACTCCGTCCTTATAGCTCTTCAGGATCAACGCCTGGTGTCATCCTCGACTCTTCTCTTTCACTCCCTCTAGCTGATCCATCAGTAAATCCTGGTGCCTCTACACCCATAGTATATCCAGCCCAGCCACACCTTACCACTCTGATTGAAACCGCCTTCATCTCTCACGGATTGATTGTAGTAGCCACTCAGTTGCCTTCTCTGTCTCTGCCATTGTCCCCATTCTCACAGCAGCCAGAGTGATCCTGTTGAAGCAGTGGTCCTTAACTGGGGGTCTTTTTGGTCCCACCTTAGGAACATTTGGCAATGACATTTTTAACTGTCACAGCAGGGCACACACACACACACACACACACATATGCACACATGTGAGCTACTGGGGATGCTGCTAAACACCCTGCAATGTGCAAGACAACCTCCCAGAGCAAAGAATTATCTGGCCTCAAATGTCAGCAGTGCTGAGGTTGACAAATCCTGTGTTAAAACATTAGTGATGTTGCTCTTCTGTTTAAAATTCATCAGCACTCCTCATCTTATCCAGATGTAGAGGTAAAGCAAGATCTGTACAAAGCCTGGGAGGCCCCGCATCACACACACACACACACACCCTCCCTCATTCTTCTGGCCTCAGTCTTCCTTCATGCCCTCAGGCTTACTCTGCCCCAGCCACACCAGCTTCTTGCTGATCCTGGAACATGTTAGGTCTCCTGTTGCCTCAAGGCCCTGGCACTGGATGTCCTGCCCCTGCAGCCAGACATCCATACGGCTCAATCCCTCGCCTGCCGCAAGTCTTTATCCAAGTGACACTTCTCAGTGAGGCCTTCCTCGGGCATCCTATGTAGAAGTACATCCTCCTTTCACACACTTTCAATCCCTCTTCTTGCTTTATTTTTCTCATTATCATGAACATTCTATGGAATTTACTTATTTATTTTACATCACCCATTATAAGACGTGCTTCATGAGAGCAAAGATTATTATCTGTTTTACTCAGTGCTAGATTCCTAGTGCGTAGAATAATCCCTAGTGCATAGCAGGCGCTCAACAAAAACGTGATGAATGAATGATAAATGAATAACGCTTTGTAAAGTGTAAGTGATACATATGATATTTGTGATTATTATTACATTGTGGTGCTACTAAGGGAGATGGTAGAAACCTTGCCATAACAGTCTTAAAAAACTAACACAGATGGGGACAATTGGTTAACTATTTGGGGAAAAAAATAAAGTTAAATCCTCACCTACATTATCCTGGAAAATACATTCCAGATGGATTAAGGAGTTAAGTGTGAAAAATGAAACCACACAAAAAATTAGAAGGTTTTTTATAGGGAAATATTTATCTTATGTCTGGTTGGAAAAGAACTAGCTTTACTTAAAGCCCATGGAAGTGATCTCAACTAAAGACTGTTGGATTCGACTACTTGAAAATTTAGAACATTTTTATGAGTAAAAATTTATAAACAGTAATGAAAGGCAATAGGCAAAATGAGAAGAGTATGCAAGCCTGATATATTTAATACCCAAGAAAAGCTCTCCCAAATGATAAGAAAAATGCAGAAAGGATAGGAACAGACATTTGACAGAAGAAGAAATATGGATAGTCGAAGAGTATTTTCAAATATTTGCCCCCACTAGTAATAAAATCCAAATAAAAATGAAGTCTGATTTTAATCTCACTAATCAGCAAAGATAAAGAAAATCCTGTTGTTGTTGCAACGAGCAGCGGACTTGGGCCTCTCATCTGTCACTGATGAGAGTGTAAGTGGGGACAGTCTTTATAGAGGGCAATTTGACAGTATGGTCTGTGAGCCTAAGAAATATTCAGTCCCTTTGACCCGTGAATTCTTCTTTTTGGAAGTTGTCCCGAGAAAGTGTTCAGCAATGCAGATAGTGATTTATGTTCAAGGGTGCTCATCATAGCATGATTTATAATAGCAAATACTGGAAATAACCTAACTGTTTACCAGTAGGGAATAACTAAATAGTTACGGTGAAACCCATGATGGAGTACTATGCAACTGCTCACAGGGGGCTTTGAAGAATCCTTCGTGACTTTGAAAAATGTGCTCATGATTTGATATTTAGTGTAACAAATGGTAAATGTAAATATGTAAGTAAGATGTTGAATGTATGTGTATGTGTATATGCTCAAGACACAACTTAGGGACTGAAGAACAACAACGGATACAGTCACACAGGTAGGCCTAGTGGAAAAAAAGGAACATTTTAAAAACCTAAGCAGTCTGAGGAAGCAACCCAGGTGTCCATTGACCAATGAATGGATTACCAAAATGTGGTATATACATACAATGGAGTATGATTCAGCCTTAAATAGGAAGGAAATTCTGTAATATGCTGCAAGGTGGATGAACCTTGAGGATATTATACTAAGTAAAATAAGCCAGTCACAAAAAGATGAATACTATATGATTCTATTCATATGAGGTAGTGAGAGTGGTCAAAACCACAGAAACAGAAAGCAGAATGGTGGTTGTCAGGGGCTGGGAGGAGGTCTTGTTTAATGGGTCCAGAGTGTCAGATTTACAGGATGAAAAGAGTTAGGGCCATATATGGTGGTGGTGGCTGCACATCAATGTGAGTGTATTAAATGCCACCAAACTGCATACTTAAAATAGCTAAGATGATAAATTTTATGTTCTGTGTATTTTAACACAATTAAAATTTTTTAAATTAATTTTTATTGGAGTATAATTGCTTTACAATGTGGTGTTAGTTTCTGCTGTACAGCTAAGTGAGTTAACACATGTTCTTTAAAAAAGAAAAAAAAAATCTAAGCTGTCTGAGAGATAGGGTTGTGGAATTTAAAGCAATTTTTGAAGATATCTTTCCCCTTAAAATTCACCAAAAATGAACATGGAGAGTCAGATACAAGAGGAAAAGCCAAGGCTCGCATAATGAATGGTGTAGGATGGCTTTCTTAAGGCCTGTGCGTGTGTGCATGAATGATCAGGAAGGTTCTCCAGAAACCATTTGAATTTAGCAAATCTTTGTTGAGTCCAGAGAGAGTCCCTGCCCTCATGGAGCTTGTGCTTAAGTGGGGCAGACAGGAGCAGCTAGAATACTATGTAGGCCATATTATATGCTAAGAAGAAAAATGAAGCAGATGAGGGGTTTGTGAGTAATGGGGCCTGGGCGTGGTCAGGGAAGGCCTCTCCCAGGAAGTGAGGTCTGCATGACAGGAAGCAGCCGTCCTTGAACTGTGGGCAGAGGAGACAGCTAGGGCAAAGGCCCAGAAGGAGAAGCAGGCCCCCCGAGCAGGATGAGGCCACTGTGTCTACAGCAGGTCTGTGGCAGGAGAACAAGGAGCCCAGTAACGCCTCCCCTCCCCTGTTTATCTTTGAGTCACAGCTTGTTCTTCAAAACCATCTCATGCTCAAAGTCAATTCTAGGACACTGTTCCGGAGCCAGGCACTGGGCCAGGAAGTCAGGCTGACTGGAGAACTGGAGAGAGGCCCTGAAGATCCAACCTTCCAGTGATGAGGGCAGCTGGGGCCCCACCATTCATGGGGCTGTGAAGCGCAGAGGAGATCTGGGAGGGCTTCAGGGAGGAAATGTTTGAGCAGGGCCTTGGAAGATAAGTAGGAATGAATTCCCCGGGGGGACGTGGGTAAAAAGGCATTCCAGGAGAGGGAACAGCATAAAACGTGGGATGGGGTTGCACATTTAAGGCCTATCAGGGGAATGGTAAAAAGCTGCTGGGCCTGGACTATATGACTGTATGGAGTGTGTGTGTATGTATATGCCCACACATGTATGTAGTCTTGGAAGATCAGACCAGAGAGGTGGTTTGGAGTCAGGCTGTGAAGTGCCTTGAATGTGTTAGGACAAAGAGGGAGATTTTTCTTCTAAGGTTCGGTGGTGACCAAGCACTTGGTAGGGCTGGCACCAGGCTGGCTGCAGGCTGAACTCAGCAGGATTTTCTGGAGCCCTCGTGAAGAACAGCTTGATTGGCCGTACCCTGCCCCCAACCCCAGTACCCGCCCCCCCCCCCCCCCCCCCCCATGCCAGGATTCTCATTTGCTGCTGTCTAGGGCAGAGCCCAGATATGTTTTTCAAAAGTCCCTTAGGTGATTCTGACGTGCCACAGAGTTTGGGGTACACACTGTGGACGAAGGGTCTTTGAGAATTGTAAACAGGGAGAGCTGGGACCCTGTTCTTTGCCCTGGGGGCCTTCCCTGATGGCCGTCTCTTCTGACCTCTCAGGGTGTTCCTTGTCCGTGTCCTGAGCCTTTGCTTATTAAATCCATCCTGTCCCCACCCTGCGCTTTGCACCACTGGCTGATGCTGTGGTACTAATGCCTGATGCTCAGCACGCACCAGACTGTGCTTAGACCTGCCAAGTTGGTGAGTGGGATGGGGCTTTGATGGGGCAGAGTGGGTATGCATTCCATTTGATCAGGACAGAGTTGCTTCACCTTCTCAGCCTCAGGTTCCTGGTCTGGTAGCTGGGGGTAATTATACCTAGGTCAGTAGTGTTATATTAGCATATAAAGTGGCTGATACTCGGGTGTAAACTCCACGTGGGCACTAAGTCTGGTTGATGGTTCATCCCTGGCATTGGTACAGAGTGGGCACCAAAAATGTGAGAGAACAGAACAGTGAGTGGGCCTGAACGTTCCTAGTTCTGTTTTGTTGTTTTTAACCTTGTGTGTGTATGCTCAGTCTTATCTGACTCTTTGTGACCTCATGGACTGTAGCCCATGTAGACTCCTCTGTCCATGGAATTTTCTAGGCAAGGACACTGGAGTGAGTTGCCATTTCCTTCCCTAGGGGATCTTCCCGACCCAGGGGTAGAACCCTCATCTCTTGTGTCTCCTGCATTGGCAGGTGGGTTCTTTACCACTGTGCTTCATAAGTGTTAGTGTCTCGCCCTGGCCATCACTGGTGTTCAAGGTGCTGGGGCATCAGGGAGTGATAAAAACAGCATTAAACATCACCTGGGTAGCCATGGCAGGATGCAGGAATGGATAGGGTCATATTTATTTGATGCAAGCCCTCTGGGGATAAATAAGACAAGTATAAAAATGCTATAATTCAGGCACTGTCTTGAGGGCAGAGATCCAGGCTGGGTCCTGTCATGGTTGAGAGTTCAGGACATGACCACTGAAGGTACCCCAGGCAGAGGGGACAGCAAGGCTGAAGGCCCAGCAGTGGAAAGGGGCATAGATCCTTGGGGGCACTGGCTCCTCGGGATGCAGAAGCTGACATCCTTGCTGTCTGTCTGTCTCTCAGGTCATCTGTGCTCTCATGTTGGGCCATCTGTTTTCCTACATTCTGTTGAGTGGAAAGAGTAGAGCTTTAGAGTCAGGGAGGTGAGGCTGTGTGGCCTGGAACAAGTCATCTTGAAGCATCTTAGAGTCTTCATCCATAAAATGGGGACAATATTGCCTTCACATGGTTGGCTTAAATAAAACAAGTCATGCCAAGCCCAGTGCCTGGCACACAGCAGGTGATTAATGCCTGTTCTCAGGTTCCTCCTCCCTTTCTGTCCCACCTCTTCTCTGGTTGATAATCAACTATAGGAAGTCCTGGTGGATTTCCCAGCCAGGCTCATTGGCCTGGCATTCTGCTATCTCTTTGAGATAATAAATATACGAATAAAACCAAAATCCATTATTAGCTTCTTCTAGACTGTCTGCATGATTTATGGCTTCAAAGTGTCTCTAGTTAATCTGTCGAAAGGGATTTTAAATTTCATCCGTCTTCTCCGCTGGCAGCCTCCTCTACCTTGAATTCAGCTGTTTGACATGTCTAGTACTGGAGTCCCATTTTAAAAACATTTACAGTGGGCCGGCAGGAAAAAAAAATCAGAGATGGAGCAGCAAGCAGGAGGCTCAATTTGGCACATCTGCTTTTAATTCTACGCATCTCCAAAAGTGCAAATAGCTTGAAAGTTCGCCCAAGGAAGGGGTCTGCTGTGCCCACTAGGGCTGCCTTAGGTGACTTTAAAGGAGCGAGGGATAATTACTGAAAATGAATTGTCACTGAAATGGAACCCTCCAGATCAGCCGGGCTGACCATCTGCTGCTCACATGTGCAGGCAACTCTCCTCACCTCCCCCTCCAGGACTCAGAGTGCTCAGCCCTGAGGTTTCCTTAACCTCTGCCTCCTGGCTGCTCAGGTAATGAGTTGTCCGACTCATACCCACTGTAATAAGGCCTGCACGGGCCCTGTGTTTGGCTGTGGCTGTGGACCCCGGAATTAGGGCGCAGGCAGAATTGCCCAGAATTCAGTTTAGCAGACTGTGTTGTAAGACCCTGCCACTATCAGGCCCTAGATTGTGTGTGTACATGTGTGTGTGTGTGTGTTTGCATGCGCACACGTGCATGAGTGCCCACTGCACTCTACCATTTACAGAGTCCTTCTACATTTGTCACTGGTGGGGAAGCTGAATTGCATTCATTTATTTATTCAGTGAAAATCTGTTCATTCCACCCCTGAAGCATACTGTTCCTATAGGAGGTGCCAGACACAGAGGTGAGTCAGCCGTGGGCCTGCCTTTGGGCACCAGGGGGAGAGATTTGGGAGCAGGTGATGAGGTCTGCACCTCTGAGGGATCTGAGCAAGGCTGTCCAGCAAGGTTGCACAGAGATGGCGTCATTTCAGTTGGGCCTTGTGGGATTCATGCACATGATAACTACTTGTTGAACTCCTGCTATTCTGAAGCAGTGTGCTCAGATCCAGGTGGTCATCAAAACAGACCAAGTTCATGCCCTCAGAAAGCAGGAAACAAATATGTGAGCAAAGAAACAAGATGCTTTTAAATGATGAGTGCTATAAATAGGAAAAGGTGTACGTCAAGGCTGTATATTGTCACCCTGCTTATTTAACTTCTATGCAGAGTACATCATGAGAAACGCTGGGCTGGAGGAAGCACAAGCTGGAATCAAGATTGCTGGGAGAAATATCAATAACCTCAGATAGGCAGATGACACCACCCTTATGGCAGAAAGTGAAGAGGAACTAAAGAGCCTCTTGATGAAAGTGAAAGTGGAGAGTGAAAAAGTTGGCTTAAAGCTCAACATTCAGAAAAGGAAGATCATGGCATCTGGTCCCATCACTTCATGGGAAATAGATGGGGAAACAGTGGAAACAGTGTCAGACTTTATTTTTGGGGGCTCCACAATCACTGCAGATGGTGCTTGCAGCCATGAAATTAAAAGATGCTTACTCCTTGGAAGGAAAGTTATGACCAACCTAGATAGCATATTGAAAAGCAGAGACATTACTTTGCCAACAAAGGTCCATCTAGTCAAGGCTATGGTTTTTCCAGTGGTCATGTATGCATGTGAGAGTTGGACTGTGAAGAAAGCTGAGCGCCAAAGAATAGATGCTTTTGAACTGTGGTGTTGGAGAAGACTCTTGAGAGTCCCTTGGACTGCAAGGAGATCCAACCAGTCCATTCTGAAGGAGATCAGCCCTGGGATTTCTTTGGAAGGAATGATGCTAAAGCTGAAACTCCAGTACTTTGGCCACCTCATGCGAAGAGTTGACTCATTGGAAAAGACTCTGATGCTGGGAGGGATTGGGGGCAGGAGGAGAAGGGGACGACAGAGGATGAGATGGCTGGATGGCATCACTGACTCGATGGACGTGAGTCTGATGAACTCCGGGAGTTGGTGATGGACAGGGAGGCCTGGCGTGCTGCAATTCATGGGGTCGCAAAGAGTCGGACATGACTGAGCGACTGAAGTGAACTGATATAGACTATGAAACTGGATGGCATGGAGTGAGGCTCCCAGAAAATCAGGGAAGGCCTCCTGGGTGAGGTGGCATTTGCTCTGAAATGTGAACAGAGGCGTGGAGCTGCACAGCCTGGGAGAAGAGAAGCTGGAGAGACTAGAAAAGCAACGCTGCTGAGATGTTTGGGGGCAGGGCAGGTGTTTCCGCTGTTCAGGCTGTTGTAACAGAAATCCTACAAACATTTATTTCTCAGTGCTGGAGGCTAGGAAGTCTGAGGTCAAGGTGCCTGCAGATCCAGTGGCTGGGCGGGGACCTGGTTCCTGCCTCATGGGCAGCCAAGTCCTCACTGTGCTCTCTCATAAAGGAGAGAGCAGAGGGAAGCCCCTCTTTCTGGATTCTTCTAAGGGCACTAATCCCCTTTATGAGGGCTCCACCCTGGTGATCTCATCTAGTCCAAATCACGCCCCAAAGGCCCCAACTCTAATACCATAACACTGAGAGTAGGGTTTCAACGTGTGAATTTGGGGGCACACAAACATTCAGTCCGTCACAGTGGGTGTGGCAAGAGCAGAGAAGTGAGGGGCTGACAGGCAGAGATGTTAACCTGGCCACATCAAGGATCCTCTGGACACAGGCTAGGGACCATCAGGCCTGGGGGATGGGGCCACTGAAGATGGTTTGGAGCAGAACTGGGGGTCCCTGAGGGTGAGGTGGCTGTGTGCAGAGTCTGTGGCTGCCAGGCTGTGGAGGACAGACTTGGTAGTAGCTCCAGAGAGGGTCGTGGGGAGCTGTATCCTGGGGAAGCTATGAGTTGTATCTGCTATTTATTTGACTTGCTTCTAGATGAATTAACAACTCACTGCAGTACTTGGACTTCAGTGTTTGGCCAGGGTCTTGTCGCATGAAATGGAGGTGTGGGCTTGGAGTGGAAGCGGCTGGACCTTGGCACTATGCCTCCTTTATTGTTCCCAAGAGCATCCCCCAACCTGGGCCTGGTGGTTTCACCAGGAGGCAAAGGGACAGAGCATCTACTGTCATGAGGGATAGAGAGGGGAGCTTGGGAGGCTGAGCCAGTGCCCTCCCTACAGCTCCAAGGTCACTCAGCCTGGGCATCTGGGGGCTGGTCTGGACCTCTGTGAGGGAAGGTGGAAGGACCTCTGATGGGAGAGGCCATCACAGGCAGACAAGCGTGGGCAGTCAGGGGCAGCGTTGTGAACACCTGTGCCCCTGTGCGGGCCATTGAGCCTGGCCTGCATTCTGTACGTGGGTATCATTTCTGCACGGATGGATGGACCAATCTGAATGGGGGTTTGGCAATCAATAGGCCAAGGTTTGAATTAATTTCTTCTCTGAGCCTTTGATTTCTTCATCAGAAAAATGGAGAAAGCATGAAGATTAAATAAGATTTTGCTTATGTAGTATTGGGCCCAGCTCCTGGCACTTAGCAGGAGCTAATTTTATAGTGGCTGTATATCCCGGAGAAAAAGCTGGGGCTGAGGATGCAGGATGCTCTTTAGGTTGGGGAGGTAATGTCAACAGCAGGTGCCCAGTAAATGTTTGCTGAGTAAATACTTGAGTCAATGAAAAATGCATGGATAATACAGTTTATATGTTGGGATCTGGTCCAAATCTGGACCAAGTGATAGAATCCGTGACTCTGTGACTCCATTATGGTGGAGGATAAAGCCCAAGGTTACTGAAGTAGCTCACCAGCCCCCACCTGCTCCAGCCCCTGCTCATCTTAATTCCTGGGCCTCCTAATCCCAGCTCTGAAATAATCAAAGCTTCCAGTACTTGCTTCTCCTGTGTGTCTGGTCCTTGCACTTTCGATGCTGTTCTTGCCCTGTCATCTTGGCAAATCGTCTTTCAGTATTTAGCTCAAGAGTCATCTCCTGTAGGAGGTTTTTCTGACTTTTTTCTGCTCAGAAATGAGAAAAGGAGGACACACCAGCGAAGCCAGGTGTGTCATTCCGACCTGGACCTGCCAGAAGCCGGACTCGTGGTTTGTTTTCTCTTCAGAACTGGCCAGCAGGAAGACAGCCCTTCATTATAGGAGTGATCATTAGCTTTCAGTGGGTGTCCAGTTACCCGCATTCCAACAAGCCAGTGTTGCTTTGTCCCCTGGTTTTACAGTAATTTCTCTGATGACTGGAGATGCAAGCATCTGTGGATCTTCCTTTATCTTCCTTTGAGAAATCTATTCAAGTCCTTTATTCATTTTTATTTGGGCTGTTTATCCTTTTATTATTGAATTGGGAGAGTTCTTTCTGTATTCAGAATGAAAGTTTGTTAGAGATATGTGTAGGGAGTACTTTCTCCTATTCTCTGCCTTGCCTTTTCAGTTTCTAGGTGGTGTTTTTCAAAGAATAAAGATTTAAAATTTTGAATCAATCTAGTTTATCAACTGTTTCTTTTGTTTGCTGCTTTTTGTGTTCTAATAAACTTTTGTCTGTCTTAAGGTTTACTCTAGATGTTTTATGGTTTTAACCTTAAACTTAGGTTGACAATGCATTGTGAATTAATTTGGGGGTACAGTGTGAGATAAGGGTCAAGGTTCATCATTTCTGTACAGGTATCCAGTTATTCTAGCAATGTTTACTGGAGAGACCTCTTTCTCCCATCGGCTTGCCTTGGCATGTTAGGGAAGAATCAGTTGACCACCGTAGTGTGGGTTTATTTGTGGACTTTCTGTTTGTTCCATTGATCTATGTGTGTGAGTCTGTTCTTAAGCTACCACCATGCTATCTTGATGGTTGTAGGTTTATGGAAAGTCTTGAATCAAGTAGTGTGACTTCCCTAACTTTGTTCTTCATTTTTAATATTGTTTTGACTATTCTAGGTCCTTAATATTTTACATATATATTTTAGAGTTAACTCTTTTACCAAAAAGCCAGCTGTAACTTTGATTGGGATGACATTAAATGTATAGATTGACTTGGATAGAATTGACATCTTAGTATTGAATCTCTGATTCATAAACATAGTATCTCTTCTCATTTATTTAGGTCTTATTTACTTTCTCTCAGCAGTGTTAGGAGTTTTCAGTGTAGAGATCTTACAAAACTTTCTTTAACTTTGTTCCTAAGAATTTTATGTGTTTTGGTGTTATTATATGTGGGGTACTTTTAAAATTCCATTTCTCCATTCATTCCTCTATAATTGCTTTTACATGTTGACCTTACATCCTGTGGCACTGCTAAATTAATTTATTCTTTTCTATGTTTTTGTTTTCAGAGATTTCTTAGGAATTTCCATGTAAACAATCATGTCATCTGAAAATAAATAAAGAGTTATGCTTCTTCTTTTCCTATTTTCATGCCGTCTTCTTTCTTTCCCTACTTGTACTAGCTGTGGAACCTCTAATAGCAGTGGTGAGTATGGACATCCTTATTTTGTTCCCAGTCTTAGAAGAAACCATTGTATTTCACCATTAAGCTTGATGTTAGCTATAGTTTTTCATTGATATAATTTATTATATTGAGGAGATTCTTTTTATCCGTAGCGTGCTGAAAATGTTTACCATGAATTTTTTTCTGCATCCGTTGAGCTGGTCACAAGATGCGTCTCCTTCATTCTTTTGGTTTAGTGTATCATGCTGATTAATCTAGAACCTTCGGTCTGAGGATAAACCTCACTTGGCCATGATGACTCATTCTTTTAATGTATTGCTGGATTTGATTCTTTAGTTTTTTAAAAAGAGTAAGTTATCAAGTTTGATAACACTTTAATCAAATATGAAACTAAAGATTAGAAGAAGTTGGTTGTAAACCACAAAAACTGCTAAAAGATAGGTAAAGTAGTAAACTAAGAAGTAGCCTGAGCAGCCCTATCGCCATTGTGTGTTAGCTGCTAAAAGCAAACTAAATACGTTTATTGAGAAGTTAGCAAAAGAATCCCAGAAGTAGGAGTAGACGAAAGTAAGAGTAGACACAGCAAAAAATGACGGAAGAGATGTGTACAGTTTCTTGAGGCTGCTGTAACAAATGACCACAAACTGGGTGCCAAAACGAACAAACGTCTATTCTCACAGTTTTGGAGGAGTCTGGCATCGAGGTGCTAGCTCTGCGGGCTCAGGGAGGGCATGCGTTCTTTGTTCCAGCTTCTGGTGGCTTCTGCCATTCTGTGCTTTGTGGCCACTTCACTCCAGTCTTCCCATGGACAGAGGAGCCTGGTGGGCTGCAGTCCATGGGGTCGCAAAGAGTCGGACACTACTGAGCGACTTCACTTTCCCTTTTCACTTTCACGCATTGGAGAAGGCAGTGGCACCCCTCTCCAGTACTCTTGCCTGGAAAATCCCATGGACAGAAGAGCCTGGTGGGCTGCAGTCCATGGGGTCACTAAGAATAGGCACGACTGAGCAGCTTCACTTTCACTTTTCACTTTCATGCATTGGAGAAGGAAATGGCAACCCACTCCAGTGTTCTTGCCTGGAGAATCCCAGGGACGGGGGAGCCTGGTGGGCTGCCTTCTGTGGGGTCGTACAGAGTCGGACAGGACTGAAGTGACTTAGCAGCAGCAGCAGCAGCCTCCAGTCCATGTCCCTGTGGTCCTGTTGTCTCCTTCTCTCTGTGTCTCTCCTCATATGGACCCTTCTCACTGGATTTAGGGTCCACCAGGATTATGTCCTCATCTCAAAATCCTTAACTTCATTACATTGGCAGAGACCTTTTTTTCAAATAAGGTCACATTCCCAGGTTCTGGAAATTTGACAGACATGTCTTTTCAGGAGCCACCATTCAACCTACTGCAGAGAGTAACTTCAAGATTTCCTGTGTGAAGCACTGACGTTTGGTAACTCATAATGAAATACACCGAATCAGTTCAGTTCAGTTGCTCAGTCATGTCCGACTCTTTTCGACCCCATGAATTGCAGCACGCCAGGCCTCCCTGTCCATCACCAACTCCCGGAGTTCACTCAAACTCATGTCCATCAAATCAGTGATGCCATCCAGCCATCTCATCCTCTGTCGTCCCCTTCTCCTCCTGCCCCCAATCCCTCCCAGCATCAGGGTGTTTTCCAATGAGTCAACTCTTCGCATGAGGTGGCCAAAGTATTGGAGTTTCAGCTTCAGCCTCAGTCCTTCCAAAGAAATCCCAGGGCTGATCTTCTTTAGGATGGACTGGTTGGATCTCCTTGCAGTCCCTTAGTGCATACTAAATAAGATGACTAAACCAACCCATGGTCCTTGATTTTGACCTCCTTAATATTTTTTTTTTAAATGCTGCACTGAACACAAAATCAGAACTTATTAACTAAAACTAAAACCATCTCTTCCAACACAAATGGTTGTCATCTTTATAAATGGTTGAAATAAATAAGTTTTGGGTAACTGTTGGGATAATTTGGGAATGTAGCCACTTGGCGAAGTAATTTGTGGCTAATTGGCTTTTGATGAATTGGTCATTTGACACATTGATTTTTGGCCAACTGGCACTTGGTAATTGATGTTCGTCAAGTTGGACTGCCTCCCACAGTGGGCTTGGGGCTTGATGTCTGGGGCCAGGCTATGAGGCCCACATGGGCACCTGGCAGGCTGAGCACTTAGTCAGGGATCCAGAGATGATCTTGGACCAGGAGGGGAGAATCCAGAAGACCTGACCGCTTCCCAGCCTGGCTACAGGCTTCATCCTGAGAGCCTGAGCTGGGCAAGGCTGTGTGAGATTTGAGGCACGCAAATCCTAACAGGATGAGAGTGACTTTCTGTTACTGCATGCTAGGCTGAGTAAAGCGCCTGTGGGCGTTGTCGTATCTGCCCATCATCACAGGCATGTGCGACAGGTAGGATCATTTGTATCTTACAGATGAGGGAGGTTCAGAGAGGTTGAGTTACTAGCACGCCAGTGGCAAAGTTCGGATTCCAGACTAGGTAAGCTCTCTGTCTCTAAAGCCTGTGTTCACCACTGGGCCAGAATGGATCGGATGGAGTTCTTGTCCTCAAGCAGCTACTAGTGCAGTCAGCTCCTTCGTCAGGAATTTCTGAGGATCTCCTTGCAGCCTGGAGCCCTCTCCTGTTTCTCAGATGAGGAGGCTGACGCCTGAACAAGGTGTGAGTTTTGTCAGAACAAAGGGCACCGGACATTGGCGTCAGAGCGAGGATTGGAGCCAGGCAGGGCCTCATTCTTCCCCACCGGCTGCCTCCATCTCCAGCCTGGCTCCGGGATTTCTGCCTTGGGTTCTTGTCTCTGAAAGTGGGACAGACCCCAGTGGCCTCCTGCCTTCCATCCGCCAGCCCTCCTTGTTTATGTCCACGTTAATGGGCCTTTGCAGGCTGGCCCAGCTGCCGGGCGCAAGCCAGCGAGCCACCTGGAGCCGCGTCTGCCACGGAATGTTTACGGTGCACGGAGCCGAACCGAAACAACATCCATCTTGTTGACTGGTCCCAAACACTGCACTCATTCACAGCCTGCCCGCTGATGGGGTCCCTGCGCTTGGCCGGGAGCTGTCACAGCTCACCCGGCAAAAGCTGGCAGTGAGATGGGTGAGAAAAAAGCAGGAGGGCTTTGGGGAGATCACACCCTGAGCCCAGGAGGCCCCCCATCCCAGTTTCTATTCACCCCATCCTGTAACCAGATACATCTGTTAGGATGGTACACTGTGACGTCAGGGTTGGTCTGAAGAAAAGATGCTGGGCACTGAGCTGGCATCAGGAGTGCAGGTCAGGGCTCGCCATGGGCCTCGGTGAGGCTGGATGAGATCATCTGGGTACATGTGAAGTGCCATATCCTGGAGGCTGATGGCCCAGCCCTCTGGAGACAGCTGGGGCAGTGCCCCAGACAGACCTGGCTTGAATCCGAGCATGGCTCACATCACCTCCCAGACTCACTCTCATCACCTTCCAGACTCAGTTTCCTTATCTCTCAATAACCGCTGCCAGACTTTATGGGAGGAGCTTGAAGATACACTCGTAAATGAAGTTGTCCTTGAGTGTCGCACTTTTGCCAGACACTAGAGAGAGTGTTACCCTCTCCAGCTCCTGTAAGAGGTAGGAGCGAGGTGCCATGGAGTGAATGCCTGATGGAGACTTCAGAGAACTGGGTTTGGTCCTGACTTGGCCACTGGCTGTGTAGATTTGGAGAAGCCCCTTGCTTTCTGTGGGCCTTGGTTTCCCTTTTCTGTAAAACAGGAGGCTGACATTAGCTGATCTTTCAGGGCTGTTTTAGCCCTAACGTACTACAGTAGAGTGATGAGGGATGCTCCTCAGTTAGTGTGTACTTCCTTCCCCGCTAGGAATGGGCCCCCTGGACCTGTGAGCAGCCCTGTGGTGGGGTGTGCAGTGATCACTGTAGCCTGGGTGAGGACACTCATCTGGAATCACCAGCCCTGGGACTGAATCCTAGGTCCATTTCTTTTTGAGTGTGTTACTCAGGAGAAGTCATTTCCCCTTCTTGGGCCTCAGTTTCCTCATCTGTAAAATGGACTAATTGATCCATTTGACAAGATTGTGGAGAGGCTTGGATGAAACATTTAGCACAGTGCTCTGCCCTCCAAAATCCAGACACAACACTTACATCATTTGGTAAGGGATGTGGGGGGGGCGGTGGTGATCCCCAGAGTGCCTGGGGGCAGCCAACCATGTAGGGGGAGGGTGGCAGAATCAGGGAAGGCTTCATAGAGGCAGTGACCATGCTGGAGGAAAGGTAAAGGAAGGCAGGTATGCTCCCTCATCCTTGTGCAGGAAAGAGGGATGGATTTTAGTCCTGGCACAGAACCATCCCAGAGTCTTTTCCTTTGAAGGGTGCAGGTCACTCACCAGCTTCTGGGCCCCTGAGGGAAACACCAGTGTCTGGCTCGCCTCTGTGTCCTCGTGCCCAGGCCTGGCACACATGGGAGCTCAGGATCAGAGGGTGGACCGGTGCTCTCTTCAGCCTATTTCTGAGAAAGCCGTGGGTTCCTGTGGGAAGTGGCAGGCATGTCAGGCAGTGAGGAGTCTTGAATGCTAGGGCCGGTGGGAGGGAGAAGTCAGCATCCTGTTTAAGACCACCCCTCCTCTGGGTAATGAGGCCTCTTGAGAAGGCATTCACGATCGCTGTCTGGGATGAGAAGAGAACAGGAACATTTAGAGACACCTCCAGTCCACTCCTCCTGTTTCACAGCAAAGGCAACTGAGACCCCGGGGCTGGGGGCTGCCCAAGACATGTAGTGAGTCTTCTGGGAATCCCAGAATGCTGGGTTGGCCTTCCCTGCCTGGCAGGCCTTTCTCTGGACTCTTGACCTGAAGTATGGGAAGAGGGGTTGGGACTAAACTTGGGGGCAACTGGACCAAACTCACAAGCACTGATTCATTCATATCGGATGAGAACCCAGTTCCCTCCTCATGGATTGAAATGGGACCTCGTGGTCCTTATTGACAACGCATGTTGATGGCATGTCCCTGTATGGGCTGTGCCATCAGCCGTATCTTCCTAGACACTTACAGGCTCAAACGTCAGAGTAGGGTGGACCTGCATTCACGGGGAAGCCCGGAGCAGAGCCCAGGCCGGGCCAGGGCTGAACCTGCAGTCTCTCAGCCCCTCACCGAGGCCTGCTCCTGTTTGGAATGAAAACACTGCTAGGTGCTGCTTCATGTTCCCTCCAGCATGTTTTTGGAAATGTTCCTTATGTTTCCATCTCCCACCTCTCCAGGGAAATCAGTGGGTTTCAGCCAGTAAAGCTGTAATGGCTGGAGTGGGGGTCTGTGGCCTGGCCAGCACCCCTCCCCCTTCCCTACTCCCATCAGGGGCCTGCATCTTAGAGAAAAGGCCTCCGTCTGTCTTGATTTTCAAGGTAGCAGAGGTTCGAGTGTCACTCAAGGCCTTGTTCGGCTTTCCCCTGATGTGTTCTCTGCATTTGTCCTTCAGACTGTCATTTGACGCACTTATATGTGGGCCGCACACACAGTGCAAAGTGAGCTGTGACGGGGCCTCGTGGGGCGGTGGTCGTGCAGACCAAGTAGTGATGGATGCTCGGCTTGGCTGGGGGATGGCAAGGGCAAGGGCGGTACTTACGGGGCAGGTGTAGGGAGCTGTGGGCAGCTGGGTACCGCTGTCGGCTGACTGTGTGTTGGGAACCTTCGAGAAAGGGGCTGGACGACAGGAATGAATAGAAGGTACAGGCTTAGGTGCTGCCTGGCTTAGGCACTTAGAAGGTATCTTGTGGGGTAGTGGGAGCCATGGAAGGTTAGGAGCAGGGGGAAGACCAGACGGATGTTTGTGCTTTGGGAAGATCACCCCCGCTGGAGAGGAGATGCTGCGTCACGTCCAGGTAAAAGATGATGGTGGTTTGAACTGAGGCAAGATCAGTGAGGATGGGGAAGAAGGATGGACTGAGAGCTGTCAAGTGAGGGGCATGTGGGCTGAGGGAGCGGAAGGAACTGGGTCAGGGCACAGCAGGAGAAGAGGAAGGTGTCGTGTCAGGGAGGAAGGGAGCAGGGAGGTGAGCTTGCTCCCAGGGTCTCGAGCCTCTGCTCCCAGGCCTGGAAGACTCACTTGTCTGAGACTGTCTGTCTGACCTGCCTCTCCTGGGGCTTCCAGGGTCAGCCTGACACCCCCTCCCTCCCCCTGTCACCTCCTGCCCTCTGGCACAGGGTCTGGGCTGCCCACTTGCCTTCCCTGGAGAGCCCTGGTGGGAACCATGGGCTTGCCTTCCTGGGGTCCTTTTGGGTTCAGGGCTCTCTGTGTGTCAGTGAATCCAGAAACAAGTCTTCAGGGCTGCAGAGTCAGACATCCCTGGCCGAATCCCAACCCCCATGCTCACCTCACTAAGTGACTTTGGAGGATGCCTCCCTTTCCCCATCTGGAAAACGAGGAGTTGGCCTGGTCAGTGGTTCTCAGCACTTCCTCTTTCTAACAGGACCCTCTTTGTATGGCCTCTTTTATGCTCTTAAAATGAAATTTATAGATAATGGAACCCGTTAGCACCAAAAGTTCTTACAAATTCCATATAATATTTCAACTGTATCATAAAGGAGAAATGAAATGGAAGAAACCCTTAAGTCATCTGTGGTTTCCCATATAAGCGCCCAGAGAAGTTGTCAGTCACTCACACCTGGCATCCCTGACCAGACCTGCCGGCTACAGATGCAGAGACGTCACAAGCAGAGTGACTGAGGGTGACGTCACTTTCTGAACTGGTGAACAACTGGTCAAGTTCCAAATAAAACACAGTACCAGCTTTCCTCCATTTATGTGGTAGTTCCATTCCTGGAAAATTCAGTATATGTTAAAAGCACGAAAAAAGTAATGCTTTGTGTTTATGTGTAAAATGGAGCTGTGTTTTAGACTTAGATGACCAGGTTGCTTGTTTACAGATATTTTGAATGTCTGGAAGCATATTCACAGGTTAGCGTAGGGCTACCCACCCTGGGAGTGAGTTGGCTCTTCCCTGGCTCCTCCCGACTAAATAACAGCGAGTCCCGGTCCTTGTGACACCAGATCTCCCCACAGTGATTTTCAGTGTGCCTCCCCCCTGGGGTGGAGCCTCCACTCTGGAGAACCCCTATGGCAATGATGACTGTGGGCGGGCACCTTGTGCCCTGATGGATGAGGGTGCAGACTGGAGCACTGGCTGTAGGTCCCCAAGGAGGGCAGAGGAGGAGAGTGGAAAGCCCTGTGGGTTACAGCTGATCAGGGAGTGCTTCCTGGAGGAGGGACCCTGGGAGCTGAGTGGTTTCAGCACTGGGTCCCAGGAGAGGGGATTTTTCACAAGCCAAAGTAACTTCTGTGACTTCCTTACTAGGTTTTGCCAGCCTTTCTGTCCACACTGTGGAACAAATGAACTTTCCCAACAGTCTAGAAATTCTGAGCCTCTCTGAGGTATAAGGAACCGTTCTCACTGCTCCGTGTGGCATCTCTGAATGCCCTACTGAAGGTTGGGGCATCTTCCGCAGCATGGTGGTATTTTTTTTTTTTTCCCGTTAGAACAACTGATCCTTCCCCAACAGACCTGAGAAGAGGGAGAGGATTTTAAGGTGCTGGTATCTTGCATGCTCTGACCTGCCTGCAGCCGCCTGAAGCTGGGGCATTTTCCCTTATTGGCTGTGTATCTTCCTTCGTGCTTTAAAGATACTTTTAGCAGTTTGGAGGGACATTTCATCTATTGGGGGGAAAACTGATAATGGGCATAGGAGTTAACTAATTAGCTTGATTTAAGGGGAGGGAGTTTTTTTAAAAAGGCCAAATATGAAATAATAAATATATGTCTGACATAAACATTTATGGTCTTGTATTTACTGAAAAAACACAGATGGAATGTTTGTCTTCAAGAAGTTTTTATAGATTTTAACAGCCTTTTCCTCTGGATTTCTTGTCATCCCATTACTCTCCTGTTTGGGACTTGGACAAAAACAAAGGGTTTTTGGTGACCATACTGTTGCTTTCTGATGGTTTAGGCCAGGCAGGGACTTATGTGGGGTTCAGAGCACCCTAGGACGTGGCAGGCCTTCTGACTGAGAAACATGGGGATTATACAACCTTGCAATCAGAGAATCTCCTTATGTCTGATCTGTAACATCATAGAATATTAGAACCATAGTAATTTAAATGCTTAGCCGTATATAATTGCATCATCTCAGAATGAGAGAATCATGGAACTTTAGAATCCCAGATGCATAGAAATCTCTAATCTTAAATTTTGGAACCACGATGACTCAGTGTGATGAAATGTAGAGTCTGAGAATTTTAGGGCATATCAGAGTTTATTTACTAGACCACCCTTTCTGCACCCCTGGGAAATACATGACTATGCTGAATACGTGCCATGCTTTCTTCTGGCAGCCTTTGGGTCCCTGCTTTGTGTTGCTGCTTTCTCACTCATTCAAGTTGAAATCTGGTGTGTGTGTGTGTGTGTGTGTGTTTCCTTGGGAACTCTAGCAGTCATTTACATCTAGTGCGCTGTGCTGTGCTAAGTAGCTTCAGTCACGTCTGACTCTTTGCGACCCTATGGACTGGGGCCCACCAGGCTCCTCTGTCCATGGGATTCTCCAGGCAAGAATGCTGGAGTGGGTGGCCACGGACTCCTTCAGGGGATCTTCTGACGCAGGGGTTGAACCTGGTGGGTCTCTTCTGTCCCCTTCCTTTGCAGGCTGGTTCTTTACCACTAGCGCCACCGGGAAGCCCACATCTAGTGTAGGTGCAGCCTTTCCAGGGAAGGATCTGAGAGCAGGGGGAGGAGGGTGGGAGGCCGTGAGACTGCAGGAGGAGCAGGGAGAGAACAGAGGCTCCTGCAGAGCAGCATGAGGAAAGGAAGCCACGGGTCCTGAGGACTACCCGGGCTGTGCATCCCTCTTGTCAGCCGTCTTATGTCTTGTGAAAGCTCCTGTCTCCTTAGAGCTGTCATCTTCTGTAAACCTTCAACAGGAAGGGTACCCAGGGGTCCTCTGGGCCAGCCTCTGGGAATACGCACTCTCCCCCTGCCCTGGAATTGCTGGTGGTGAACTGGAAGGGACGGGACCTGTTCACATACCCACGTGCTGGAGGATGGCCTGTGCCAAGTCAGGGGCCGCAGGCTATCCCGGCTCTGTCTTTGGTCTGTTCTCAAGAATGGATTCTGGCACAGTCTTTTCAGTTATTGAAACAACATGAAATATTTTGAAATATGTAATACAGTGATTTTAAAATATTTTAAGATTTATGTAGAGTAAAAAACCACTGAAAAAAAAGTGTGCCTGTGTGTGAACAGTTTTGTGAGTTTTGACAAATGCAGTCATGTTATCACCATTACAATGAGGAATCAGAGTAATGCACTCAATCCAAAAAGGAATGGAAGTTTTAGAAAGCCCTGCTTTGATAAAGCCACCTCTCTCCCTGTAGCTACTCTTTTTCTTTTAAAGTCTTTTTTCAACACGAAACTCAGGCATTCTTCCACACTATCAATTAAGTCTGGCTGCTCTTGCTGTCACTGTCCCGTGGCTTTCTGTTACATCGGTATGAAACCCTTGAACCTTCCCTGGTGGTCCAGTGGTTAGGACGCCATGCGTCCACGCAGGGGACTTGGGTTTGATGTCTGATCGGGGAACTAAGATCCCATGTGCTTCACTGGGTGTGGCCCAAACAAACAAAAACAAGACAGCACCAAGAAAAAGCACAGTGAGAAACAAACCAACCTGGAGCCTCAGCAGGCCTCTCCAGATCACCCATCTCTCTCACCCTTGCTGGGTAGCTCCAGTCACACCTGGCCTTCTTGTGTTCCACCTCCGGAGAACACTCCTGCCTCGGGGCCTTTGTACCTGCTTCTCGCTGTGTGAAAGCCCTTCCCCCAGGTGTCCGCATGGCTCCCCCTCCTTCCTTTCACCAAACCTCTGTGCAGATGCCTGCCTCTTGGAGGAACCTACCCCAACTGTCCTCATCTCTCTGCACTTTCTAGCTTATTGTCTGTAATTTAATTTATATTTATCCCCACTTGATATTGTAGTGTACATTTATGTTTTGACTTTTGAAATTGTCTTCTCTCTGATCAGAATGTCAGCACCATGAGAATAGAGATTTTCCTCCCTTGTTCATCACTGCGTTCCTGTGCCTCGTCCTGGCACAGAGTCGTCATTCAGTAGACATATGTTAAATAGTGAATGGTAAATATTTGATGTATTGATTTTCTGTTTTTTTTTTTTTTTTTACTATCCAAGTTAATTTCATGTACATGGACTTTTGAATCTTCTTCTTTTAATATAATTCTTAAAAGTTATTTCCCTTTGTAATTAAAACCTTTAGTAAATCCAATAAAACCCATGATAAGATCCCTTGCGATAAGATGCCTTCATATAAAACATGAGTGGCCATTGTCCGTTGCTCCTGTTTTCTGTCCAGCCTCTTCACAAGAGAGTTCTTCTTTTCTCTGGAGGTTGCAGGGGATTATGGGTTTAGGAAGTTACTGCCTCCTAACCATTTGAGGTTTTCTTAGCTCCTCACGTAGTGTGTACTTTGCGATAAGTGGGCTGTTTCTGACATATCTAATAAATGAAAACATCTTTCCCCATATATTAACTGGAAAAGCCACCAAAAATACCATTTTAAACTTAACTGTAGAATAACAGAGCTCTGCATTTTAAAGTAATTGAAGATTTTGGACCACCCTTAATTGCATTATGATGGAATTTTATTATATTTAACAGCTACACAAAATTTCCACTGAGTAACTTTACTATAGTTTATGTAATCATTTTTCTGTTTATTGGACATACAAGCTATATCCTATTCTTTTCTATTGTAAGTGACCTTGAAACTGTTAAATTAACATATTTTTTTTAAAGTGAGAATACCCAGAGTGGTGAGAGTAGAAGAAAACAGGTACTTTCTTGTACTACTGATGGTATGTAATTGATATATTCCTTTTGGAAAGAAGTGTGAACAGGAGATAGCAAAGTTCTTTAAAATTTTGCATATCCTTTTATTCAGCAGTCTCACATCTAGAAATTTATTCTAAAACTATAAATATGGGTAGACATGAAAACAGGTCTATAAGGACATTCATTATGTGATTGTTTCTAGTTTTAACCTTTTAAAACATTAATCCTAACTATGGAGGATAGATTATATAAAGTATGTACAATCATATAATGGAATACTATGCAGTCATTAAAATCGTATGTTGGAAAGGGCTTTTTGCAAAGATTAAGGGCAGGAGGAGAAGGGGGTAACAGAGGATGAGATGGTTGGATGGCATCACCAACTCAATGGACATGAGTTTGAGCAAACTCCAGGAGACAGTGAAGGATAGGGAAGCCTGGCATGCTGCAGCCTGTGGGGTTGCAGAGTCAGACATGACTTAGCGACTGAACAACAACATGGCAAATAAGCTTATATCAGACTAACATTTCCTCTGAATAAAATGTGAAACCCAACTGTTTGAAGGCATCAAAAACTACCAAAATAACCAGGACTTGAGGGACCTACATCCTGAAGAGAAAGGAATTATGCTGAGGTGGCTTTGACACTGTGCCACTTCTTCCTTCCAGGCATTTGCCAGATTGCAAGTTGTATAGGACCGAGAGTCAGAGAGCTTAACAGAGCTTTCTGCGGCTTTGCAATGCTGGAGATACAAAAAGGGGAGTTTAGGGCCACCCACAAAAATAGGCAAATTTTGAGGGGCCAAGATTCCATGGAGATAGAAAGTGTCAAAAGATGAGTTGAACATTCAGTGTTGCTTTTCCTTCCAAGATATTTGTAGATTCTTAAGTGGTATAGGCTGCGAAATCGACAGTGTGGCAGTTAAGTGACTGAGGAACTAAGCAAAGCTTTTGACAGCCTCAAATTCTGGGAAATTATATTGAAGTTCAGTGTCAACCAAGGAAGAGGAGCCCTGCCATCCCAAGCTTTCAGCTGGGGTCTCTGAAGGGCAGCACCCTAGGCGAAAGGATGAACCACAAAGAGAGCAACCTTTACAAAACCTAAAGCCCAGCTTTAAAACAGTGAAATTCTAGGCTGGATAAAGATGATCTTCCCCTCTTTTAACTGCGTTTGAGAAACAACAAGAAATTCTCTCTGGAGGAAGATTTCATTTGGAGCCTGTACAAATTTCATACACTATGTTGGATTCAGTCAGAAATTACCAGGGATACAAGGAGGCAGGGCCAATGTGGGGAAAACATACAAAAACAGACTCACAGGTGGTCCACATGTTGGATTTATCGGATATAGGATTTAAAATAACTGTGATTAATGTGTTCAGTAACGTAGATTACCAAATGGAGAATTTCAAGAGATATCTGAAAGCTATAAAAGTTAATCCAATGGAAAACTTCAAACTAAAAAACAACAAAAAATTTAAGAACTCAAAAGATGGACTTAATGGATTTAAAAAATTTTTATTGGAGTATAGTTGATTTACAATATTGTGTTACTTTCTGCTGTACGGCAAAGTGAATCAGTGATACATATACATATATCCACTCTTTTTTAGATTCTCTTCCCACATAGGTCATTGCAGAGTATTAAGTAGAGCTCCTTATATACACTAGGTCTTTATTAGTTTTCTATTTTACGTATACTGGATTGGCCAAAAAGCTCCTTTGGTTTTTAAATAAAAATAAGGGACACATTTTTCATTTTCACCAAAAACTTAATTGAACAATGTATTTACCATTTTGTTCCACTACCTTCTGCCATTTTTAAGGCAATTTCATGATTCCGTCTTCCCAAAACTTATCTTTTCCAGCAAACAACTATTCCAGGTGCCTTTTACAGTCTTCCAGGCAATTGAAATTTTTTCCATTAAGGGAATTTTGTAAAGACCAAAATAAACGGGCATCTGAAGGTGCAATGTCTAGTGAATATGTTGTATGAATCAGAACTTCCCAAACAAACTATAACAGTTTTTGCCTGATCATCACATAAACAATGCCATATTGTGTTATCCTGATGGAAGACTCTGAGTTTTCTGTTGACTAATTCCAGACGCTTTTTGTCAAGAGCTGCTTTCAGTTGGTCTAACTGGGAGCAATATTGGTTGGAATTAATCGTTTGGTTTTCTGGAAGGAACTCATAATAGAAGGAGGACTCCTTTCCAATCCCACCATATACACAACATCACCTTCTTTTGATGAAGGTCAGCCTTTGGTGTGGTTGGAGGTGATTAATTTCGCTTGGGCATGATCTCTTCCATTCCACAGTATTGTACAGTATTCATTTTTCATCACCTATCACAATTTGTTTTAAAAAGGGAACGTTTTCCTTATGTTTCAGTAGAGAATCACATGTGGAAATAAGGTCAAGAAGGTTTTTTTAGCTTAACTTAAAGTGAAAGTGCTCAGCCGTGTCTGACTTTTTGCAACCGCATAGACTATACAGTCCATGGAATACTACAGGCCAGAATACTGGAGTGGGTAGCCTTTCCCTTCTCCAGGGGATCTTCCCAACCCAGGGATCAAACCCAGGTCTCCTGCATTGCAGGCAGATTCTTTACTAGCTGAGCCACCAGGGAAGCCCAAGAATACTGGAGTGGGTAGCTTATCCCTTCTCCAGGAATCTTCCCAACCCAGGAATCAAACTGGGGTCTCCTGCATTGTAGGCAGATTCTTTACCAGCTGAGCTACCAGGGAAGCCCCTCACTTAAATTATGTGAAACCCAAACATCAAAGTGATTAACATAACCAAGTTGGTACAAACGATTTTCAGCGCTTGATTTGGATATTCTGAGTATGTTGGCTATCCCCTGTTTGGTATAATGTTGATTGTTCTCAATTATTGTCTCAATTTGATCTTTATCAACTTCAACTGGTCTACCCAACCATGAAGCATCATCCAGCAAGAAATCTCCAGCACAAAATTTTGCAAACCATTTCTGACACACTTGATCAGTCACAGCACCTTCTCCATACACTGCACAAATCTTTTTTTATGCTTCAGTTGTGTTGTTACCTTTCTTGAAATAATAAAGCATAATATGCCCAAAATGTTGCTTTCTTTCTTCCATCTTCAATATCAAAAGGACTACACAAAAATTTACTAATTTGGATTTGTTTTTTAAACGCACACTCATATGACAGATGTCACAATGCAGTCTAACAAATTTGTTTCAAATGAAGTTAAAGACAATTAAGTGCTATTAATACTAGCCTGCTTAGGGAAAAAACCAAACAAATCTTTTGGTCAACCCAATAGTATTGTGTATATGTCAATCCCAGTCTCCCTATTTATCCCTCCCCCTTCCCTGCTGCCCCCCACCCTCAGGTAACCATAAAATTATTTTCTGCATCTATGATTCTATTTCTGTTTTGTAAATAAGTTCATTTGTACCATTTTTTAGAAAAGATTCCACATATAAGCAATATCATATATTTGTCCTCTGCCTGACTTACTTCACTCAGTATGACCCTCTCTAGATCCATCCATGTTGCTGCAAATGACATTATTTTGCTCTTTTTTATGGCCAAGTAATATTTCATTATATGTATGTACCACATCTTCTTTATCCATTCCTCTGTTGATGGACATTTAGATTGCTTCCACGTCCTGGCTATTATTTAAATAGTGCTGCAGTGAAGATTGGGGTTCATGTATCTTTTTGAATTTTGATTTTCTGTGGGTATATGCACAGGATTAGAATTGCTGGATCATATGGGAACTCTAGTTTAATATTTTAAGGAACCTCCATACTGCTCTCCATAGTATCTATTTCTACCAACAGTTCAAGAGGGTTCCCTTTTCTCCACACCCTCTCTAGCATTTATTGTTCCCAGATTTTTTTGATACTGGCTGTTCTGACTGGTTGGAGTGATACCTCACTGTGGTTTTGTTTTGCATTTCTCTAATAAATTAGTGATGTAGAGCATATTTTCATGTGCTTCCTCACCATGTGTGTGTCTTCTTTGAAGAAGTGTCTATTTAGATCTGCCCATTTTTGATTGGGTTGTTTGTTTGTTTTTGTTATTGAATTGCATGAGCTGTTTGTATATTTTGGAGATTAATCCCTTGTCAGTCGCTATGTTTGCAAATAATTTATCCCATTCTGTGGGTTGTCTTTTTGTTTTGTTTATGGTTTTCTTTCCTGTGCAAAAGCTTTTAAGTTTAATTTGGTCCCATTTGTTTATTTTTGTTTTCATTTTCATTACTCTAGGAGGTGGATCAAAAAAGATCTTGCTTCAATTTATGTCAGAGAGTGTTTTGCCTGTTTTCCTCTAAGGATTTTATAGCATCCAGCCTTACATTTAGATTTTAATCCATTTTGAATTTGTTTTTGCATATGGTGTTAGGGAGTGTTTCAATTTCATTCTTTTATATGTAGCTGTCCAGTTTTCCCAGCACCAGTTATTGAAGAGACTTTCTTTTCTTTATTGCATATTCTAGCCTCCTTTGTCATAGATTAGTTGATGATAGGCGGGTGGGTTTATCTCTGGACTTTCTATCCTTTCCCATTGATTAATATGTCTGTTTTTGTACCATACTGTTCTGATACTTTGTAGTATAGTCTGAAGTTAGGGAATCTGATTCCTCCAGCTCCACTTTTCTTTCTCAAGTTTGCTTTAGCTATTTGGAGTCTTTTGTGCTTCCATACAAATTGTGCATTTTTTTTTTGTTCTAATTCTGTGAAAAATGCCATTGGTGATTTGATATGGATTACATTGAGTCTGTAGATTGCTTTGGGTAGTACAGTCATAATATTGATTCTTCCAATCCAAGGACATGGTATATCTCTCCATCTGTTTGTTGCGTCTTTGATTTTTCATCAGTATCTGGGTACAGGCCTTCTGCCTCCTTGCGTGCATTTGTGCACACTCAGTCATGTCTGACTCTTTGCAAACCCGTGGACTGTAGCCTGCTAGGCTCCTCTGTCCTTGGAATTTTCAGGCAAGAATACAGAGTGGATTGTCATTTCCTCCTCCAAGGGATCTTCCTGACCTCGGGATCAAACCTGTGTCTCCTGTGGCTTCTGCATTGGCAGGCAGATTCTTTACCATTGTGCCACCTGGAAAGCCCTAGGATGCCATAATATCTATCTACAAATAGATATCCAGTTTTTGTCATTTGAGCATAGTGCCTTGAATAAAGCATCCAATGGACTAGACATCACTGACAGTCATTTTAATCTCAATGTGTGCTTTTTAAAAAATAGTGAGCATTTATTTAGCTTTTGTACTGACAGGTGGCTATGTTGAGTCCATTACATATCATTTGTATAATTCAATATTCATAGGGCACAAACGCATCACAAGATGTGTTTTGCAGTAAAAGACAAAATTAAGGCATGGTCCTTGCTCAGAAGGCTTACAGTCTGAAAGGCATTAAGATACAGGGGATGTACTATAGGGACAGAAAACTTTATAAAAGATTTTCACATGAAAGATTTCCAAGTTTTTGGCGATAATCAATGGAATGCCTTAATTAAGGTTTTGGAATGGTAATTAAAGAGAAAGTACATATTTGGATACTGATTTGGTTTGTTGGGTATAATGAACAAGTGATTCTCACCTCATGGCAAGAAA
Organism: Bos indicus x Bos taurus; assembly: GCF_003369695.1. NCBI lineage: Eukaryota > Metazoa > Chordata > Mammalia > Artiodactyla > Bovidae > Bos > Bos indicus x Bos taurus. Next base: position 92,762,702 of record NC_040078.1, read on the forward strand.
ATAATTCCCTGGGTATCAGAACACTTTGGGCTGGAACAAAAAGACTATGATTTTTTAAAATAAGAGGGTACTTTCTGCCTTTGATTAAATTTCATTTCATTTATTTGAAAAATTAAGCTAACAGTGAAGGATTGCCTCTGTAGGTAGTTTTAGTCCTAGGTATTTTATTCTTTTATGTGATGGTAGATGGGATTGTTTCCTTAATTTATTTTTCTGATCTTTGTTAGTGTATAGAAATGCAAGAGGTTTCTGTGTATTAATTTTGTGTACTAAAACTTTATTGAATTCATTGATGAGCTCTAATAGTTTTTGGTAGCATCTTTAGAATTTTTCTGTATACAGTATCATGTCATCCGCAAACAGTGACAGTTTTACTTCTTTTCCAGTTTGGGTTCCTTGTATTTCTTTTACTTCTCTGGTTTCCATGACTAGGACTTTCAAAACGATGTTGAATAAAAGTGGCAAGAGTGGACATCCTTATCTTGTTCCTGATCTTAGAGGAAATGCTTTCAGTTTTTCACCATTGAGAATGATTTTAGCTGTGGGTTTGCTGTATATGGTCCTTATTATGTTAAGGTAGGTTCCCTCTCTGCCCACTTTCTGGTTTTCCTGTGGCTCAGATGATAAAGAATCCTCCTGCAATGCAGGAGACCCGTGTTTGATAACTGGATCAGGAAGATGCCCTGGAGAAGGGAATGGCTACCCATTCTAGTATTCTTGCCTGGAGAATCCCAAGGGTAGAGGAGCCTGGCAGGCTGCAGTCCATGGGATTGCAAAGAGTCAGACACAACTGAACAATTAACACTTCACTTTCAGGTTCCCTCTATGCCCACTTTCTGGAGAGTTTTTATCATAGAGACTTAATAGGTTAGACGCCGTTAAAGAGAAGATTGATAAATTGGAAAATAGGTTATTAGACAATATCTAGACAGCACGTGAAAGTTAAAAAGGATGAAAAATTCAGGAAAGAGCATAAGAGAGATATAGAACATAGTGAATAGGTCTAACATACGTTGTTGCTTCAGAAAGATAGATAATTGGCAAAAGTAATGTCTGAGTGATGATAGTTAGTAATTTTTCAATATGGACAGTTTTGCATGTACAGGAGTGGAGGCTGCTCTTTCCTTAATGTCAAAGAGAAGTTCCCAACTTGCATTTCATGCCTGTCTCTGAGCCAGTCACAGTGGCAGTGTGGCTGGGGAGATTAGAATGTGCTGACTGGTTCAGACTTCTGTATCCTACCCTAAAAACTGAATAAGAACAATGAGAGCAGACACTTACATAGTGCCTGCTGTGTCCAGGAGTACTGTTCTTTGTACTTCACGTTTGGTATGTAAACCCTTTTTAACTACATAAACTGTGGCACTGAGAAGTTAAGTCACTTAACTTAGACAAGGTCACAGCTAGTAAATGGCAAAACCAGGATTCAGACTTCATCAGGTAGACCCTAGAATCTGCACTCTTATCTGCTATGTTATACTTTCTCTCCTTCTCATATCCCATAGATAGATGTGGAATTATGGGACCCTACTAGGGTGAGGAAAGGAGAGAATGCATACTAAATGTTATGGACTGGATGTTTGTGTCCCTCTCCTAATTCGGATGTTAAAGCCCTAACCTATAGTATGGCTGTATTTGGAGATGGGGCCTCTAAGCAAGTAATGAAGGTTAAATGAGGTCATGATGATGAGGCCCTGACCCAATAAGAAGAGACACAGAGCACATGTATACTCTCCCTCTCCTCCCCCCTACCTCCATGCGAGCACTAGGAAAGGCCATACGAGGGACATGGTGAGAAGGTGGCTGTGTGCAAGCCAGGAAGAGAGCCCTCACCAGAAACCAAATCAGTGGGAACCTTGATCATGGACTTCCAGCCTCTAGAAATAGGAGAAAATAAATTTCTATGTTTCCAACCACCCAGTCTATGATATTTTGTAATGATAGTCCAGGCAGATGCATACAGTAGGAAAACAATCAGCCTGCATTGACCCTAAATCTCTTAATGAAATGGAGCAATGTCCGGGTCAGCACTGCCTTCCAAGTCTGAGAGAGCGGGGCTTTCATTGTGATTCCGCCAATCAACAGATGCATTACCTTGGGCAAGGCACTTACTCTTCCTCTGGAAAATTAGTAATTCTGGCATGAAAGGAGCCTAGTACTGTGCATTGCACATAATGGGCACTTCGTGAACTTTAATATTCATGATGCATTACTAAATGAAAAAGGTGGAATACAAGAAAATAAGCATATCATTCTTCTTTTTGTAAAAAAAAAAATTACATGAATACTTAGGGAAATACCACAGAAGTTTATGTGAGGTCATGATCATGTCTGCTCTGGCTCTCTGGTTTATGACTGTTTACATGGTGTTTATTTTCTACTTGTTGCCTTGGTACATTTTCTAATTTTTTTCTATAGCAAATATGTGCTAATTTGATAGCAATAAGAGAGTCTGAGGGGCAACTTGGTATATATCTGCTCATATACTTACCTGCACCTCCAGGTGCAGCCGGCCTTGGGCTGCTCAGTTCCTGGCCCTGGATGGGACAGAGTTGCAGGCTCGCTCTGCTTTCTCTGCGGCGCCATCCTGAAGTGAACATGCTCAGGTTTTACTGGCCCAAGTCCCCATAAATCTAGCATAGATTTAAAGGGGAATTTATGGAGTTTTTTGTGATCTAGGGTAAGAGACGCTGGGTGGCCATAAGCCTGGCATGAGGCCTCAGGCATCAGGCTCCATAGCTCCAGGGGCCCTGGCAAGGTTACAGGCCCCCTGATGGGACCTGCAGCACCCTAAGAGGGCTCAGAATTGATCAGCCCATCCTGCAGGGCTTTTGAGACTGGAGAAAAAGCTTCCTACCTCTCCTCTTTCAGAAGGTCTCACTTCCTGCTGATTTCTAGGCCTTGGGTTTGATGAGGTGGGAAAAGAGGGGATGACGAGGCAGCATGGAGGAAGAAGGGCCCCTGGGATGCAGATGCAGCACCGGCTTGGCTTCTGCTGAGCACCCTTAGAGAGCCAGCACTCACCTGGGCCTGAGAATGGAGTCTGGTGCCCCCTGCTGTTTGGGGCCCCTGGTGCCCCTTCTGCTTGGGCCTGCCACTCCCACTACTCACAGGGGAAAGCTGAGGCTTGGAGATGGGGCTGCAGAGCCCAGGGTCAGACTTAAGACCTCGTTGGCCTGAGGCTGCCCTCTGTGGCCACTGGGGTACACTGCCTGGGAGAACAGGCTGCTGTTGCTGGAGACACATCACCTCAGGGAGGCTGTGACTGTGTATCCCCCCTGTCAAGAAAGAGAGACTTTTACTAAAGTACTGGCTACACTGACACCACACCTCTAAGTCTATTATCTCATTTACTCCTCACAGCCACTCTTGGAGCTGAGATTCTTATTCCTGTTTTACAGAAGAAGGAATTGAGGTTCAGAAAAGTAGGGTCAAGCAGCCATAAAGTTAATGATGGAGCTAGGACTTCAACCTAGGTGTGTGTGTGTGACAAAACTTGTTCTGTTTCCGCAAGTCGCAGTGTCTGACATAAAGTAAGCATGGAAGAGAACTTTGGACAATCGTTCTAGCCACCCATTCCTCAATGTTTCATAGCACCTCCTGTGGGTCTAACTGTGTGCTCAGAGTGAGGGGAATAGCACTGGTGGGGCCAGGTGTCAAGAGAACCTGCTTGCTGTGTGACTGGGACCAGCCTCTCCCCAGTCCAAGCCCCTGTTTTCTCTTCTCTGTGTGAAGAAAGTTGGACAAAATCATTTGTCAAGATGCACTGACTTTCAGCAGTTCTGGAGCTCCAAGACCCTTGTCCTGAAGGATTTCACAGACTCTGGGGGAGGCCGGACTTTAACTGCATGTAAAAGCATCAGTGTGGGGGGTGTAGATCAGAGTCTTACAGTCCCCACCTTGTGGTGATGTTGTTGAGATTTAGAGATCAAACTGATGCTGAAGCTGAAGCTCCAATACTTTGGCCACCTGACAGGAAGAACTGACTCATTGGAAGACCCTGATGCTGGAAACGATTGAAGGCGGGAGGAGAAAGGGACAACAGAGGATGAGATGGTTGGATGGCATCACTGACTCAATGGACATGAGTTTGAGTAAGCTCCAAGAGTTGGTGATGGACAGGGAAGCCTGGCATGCTGTAGTCCATGGGGTCTCAAAGATTTGGACACAACTGAGCGATTGAACTGAACTGAACTGGGAGATCAAACATGTCAAGTATTTGGCAGATGCTGGGTTAGGTGCACCCTAACTGGCAGCTATTTGCAGGGACTGACCTGTGCAGAGGTGGGGGAGCTTGGGGAGAGCGAGAAAGACCAAAGAACATTCCAGAAGGAGATGCATTTCTGCTGAGCTTTGGGGGCCCAGAGGGACTTGGAAGGCATCAGGCACCCTGAGTGGAGGGCAGGGGAAAATGCAGCGTGGCAGCAAAATGCTGTGGGAGTGGGAAGTAATGCCCAGATAAGGGGTGAGCCTAGGCTGTGGGGATCCCCAAACCAGGCTGAAGGCACCTTCATTTATCAGATGCCACCAAGGGCTGGTCCTGCAATCAGAGAAGACAGTGGTTTTCATGTCATCAGCTCCCTCCCATAAAATGCTCCTGTTTTCCAGACGTAGAAAGGTCTAATTGTAAAGCCCATCTCTAACTGCTGTACTAGATTGGGGTCAGTATGTTACAGTCCAAGAACCAGTGAACTCTTCTTCTCAATAAAGTTTTATTGGCACACAGCCCAGTCTTCTGTTTATATGTTGTCTGTGGCTGCTTTTCACAGTAAAACAGAGTCGAGTAGGTTGTGGCAGAGAATGTATGGCCCATAAAGCTTAAAATGTGTACTGTCTTGCCTATTACAGAGAAAGTTTGCTATCTGAGCCCTGCACTTGCTGTGTGAGCTTGGGCAAATTGTTTGCCCCCTCCGAATCTCCCTGGCCAACTTCTGAGGGTTGTAGCAAAGCTTATAGGTGATGACTGTGAAATTTTTTATGGACTGTAAATTGCAGTACCCTATCACTAGCCGGGCACCTGATGAGCACTAAAAGTCTGCTTGTCCATTAACAAGGAGCAGTCATCATGTAGGCCTTCCTAGACCCAGCCACTGGCTGTTCCTGGGACAAGGAGGTGGCATCTGGGCCTGAGATGCTGAATGCATCATTGTCCCTCTCATGCAGACTTGGCAGTTTTCAGTGTAAATTAAAATTCCTGTGGGGAGTCACCTTATATATGGTACCACTTTATAGCCAAGTCATTACGGTAATTTACAAAATGCTGTGGTGTGTAACTAGAGCCACTTTCTGTGGATTTGCTGGCTGTGACCTCATTCAGGCTGCCCAGTCCTGCATTTGGTGACACCTCAGCTTTAGGGGTTTGTCCTTCTGAGCCTGGTCTCAGGGTCATCCATACCTGACCTTCCCGGGGTCATACTTCTCATACTGGACCCTGCCTCCAGCCCTGTCCTGAACTCAAGGATAAATGGAAGAAGTAGTTATTATTATCATCACTATTACTTTTCAAGTGCTTACTGTGAGTTAGGCACCATGGCAAGTGCATTGTGTTCGTAATCTCACTTAATTGTCCCCACAATCTTGTGAGGTAGGTGTTAGCACCATTTTACAGACGAGAAAACTGAGACTTGCAGAGGAAACCAAACCAAACTCTTAACCTAGCCTGGGGTGTGCCAGTCCAGGTTCTGCTATGGATTTTCTGTGTGACTAAAGCAGGTCCTGACCTTCTCCGAGCCTCAGTTTCTTCATCTATTAGTAAAATAGATGGTCACTCAGTCCCAGGCCTGACATTCTAGATTTTCTCATCAATTTGCAAAAATAAAGAGAATCCTCTCACCCCCCAAGCCTCCAAAGAAGCTTCATTTATGTGGGAAGAGCCAAGTCCGAGGTCTGTTGTTGGCTCCCTGTGGTACAGAGGGAGGCATAGCTTCTGGGTGCCAGTCCCTTTTCAGGGTACCCACAGCCACCTCAGGGCAGTGGGGGCTGATGTGTCCCTCTCATTTCCTTGCCTTCCCAGAGAAGGACACCACCCCTGCTTCCTGGAGACAGACAGTGAGCCAGGGTGGGCCCTGTGGTGCCCTTGGGGACAGAGAGGAATGCCAGCAGCAGGAAGGTGGTGGGAGGGCCCAGGATTGCAGAGTGACAGTAGCCACGTCTTTCCAGTGGTGGCAGCATCTCTGGGACACAGCCTCTGCTTTCCTTTCTAGGTTGTGAGAATGCAGGTGGCCCAGAGCAGGGTCTGGCACGGGTGTGGGGAGACCTGGGTTTGGACTTAGCAATCGCCATGTGACCTCGGGCAGCCACTTGCCAGCTCTGGTGCTTGTGTGTCCCTCTGTGGGGTGGGGAGGCCAGTGCTTTCATCACGGTGCTGTGAGGGTCACATAAGAGCAGGGCTTGAATGGACTTGGAGCCCCGAGCAGTGCCAAACTGTGACCAAGGGGCTCCTTCCTCTCTCCCTGCCTTTATTTAGTGTAGGAAAGCTTCTTACTGTGTCCAGTGGAGAAGGAGCCAGTAGTCCTCAATTGTTGTTCTAGTAATGACTGTTTCTTCCCCCGAGAGGTGATGGGTTTATATCTCAACTGAGCCCCTTACTCCCTGTGTGACCTTGGGTAACCCACTAAACTTCTCTGAGTCTTTGTCTGAGATGGAGTGGTCTTACCACCTGGCAGAGTTGTTGCAAAGATTGGAGTTTAGGAGTCATTGTAACGGCTGTACTTTGACTTCCCCAGAGGCTCTGCAACATGATCTTACTGGAGTCAAATAGGGGGCATGCTTGCTTCGGAGTCCACGGTTATTGATCAGTTGACTGAGAGGCAACAGCACAGGACTTGAGCTTTGAAGTCTGAGGGATCTGGGTTTGTGTTGTGACCCTGCCTCTTACAGACCCCGGCGCCTCGGGGAAGGCACCTAATCTCCAAATCTCAACTTTTCTCATCTGGAAAATGGTGGTAATGAGTCCACTTCACAGGGGCGAACGCTTCAAAGAATCGAATGTTCCTGGTAATCAAGTGGGAAGGCTTGATGAATAGGACCTGATGCATGCTGGGCTGCTGGGCACCTTCTGGGGCCCTGCCTTCTGTCTCTCCACATATCTTCCTGTGGGAAGGAGGAGCAGATAACCCGGAGCGGGTAGGTTACCCAACGGGCCTGTTGGGGAAAGAACCTCAGAACCACATCCTTGACTCAAAGGCTCTGGAAGAAAGACCCTGGCAGAACAGCCCCACGTGATGATGAAGCTGTCTTTGTGCCAAATGCTATTAATGGTCATAAAATTATCCACAGCTTTCTGAGGCTCAGTCCCAGGGTTTGCCTCAATGGGACAATAAAATCACAAGCAGAAATGATGTGGGAAAGGCAGAGACCGCCAAGCAGAGACAGAGTTAAATGAGTGGCAGCCTGCTCTCATTAACTCAGGCCGTTCACATTTGTTACCAGGGATTTCTTTTTAATTAAAAAATGGCCAATTTATTAAAAAATAAGCTTATGAGGGGCTGGCCAAGGAGCAGCCAAAGCCGGCGGGAGTGAGGTTTCCTCACAGTAGGATGCTGGCCAGTGCTCGGCCTGAGAAAGTGACCAGAGGGCCACTTCTGAGGACATGCTTGTCTGGAGACGCGTCAGCTGCCCTGGGACCTTGAGAGCATTGTGTTCTCACCTGCAAACTGTAAAGAGCTTGGCAGGTGAATGCCTGTGTCTGCTGGAGCTTTGGGCACGTGGCGAGTTAGCACTGAGGGTCTGGCCTTCTGTGAAAGGGCTGCCTTGGTGGCGGACAGGGTAGAATTAGGCTTGGGGGAGCTGGATCCTTGAGAATGAGGTTGGACTTTTGTCATTCTGAGAGGCTACTTTTTATTACATAGGGATTAAAACGTGGGGTTTGGGTCTGATGGGCATGAGCCAGAAGTTCAGCCCAGACTGTTACTAGCTGAGTGATCAAGTGAGCAGTTTAGCCTTCCGAGCCTCTGCTTTCTCCTCTGTACAATGGGTATAACCCTGATCTCTCCCTGCAAGGGTGGTAGAAGGCCCCAATGAGGCAGTGGAGTGAGGACCTGCACATACTGCTCAGCAAAGGGCACTTCTCCTGTCCTTGTCCTTAAACTTCCGGCTAATTGTGCACTGATATCAGCTCTTTTCTTGCTCAGTGTTGATAGTCCCTAGACAGTCCTTGGGCCTGCTGTTGTTTAGTCACTAAGTCATGTCTGACTCTTTGTGCCGCCATGGATTGTAGCCCTCCAGTCTCCTCTGTCCATGGCATTTCCCAGTCAAGAGTACTAGAGTGGGTTGCCATTTCCTTCTCCAGGGGATCTTTCCAACTTAGGAATCGAACCCACATCTCCTGCATTGCAGGAGGATTCTTTACCCCTGAGCCACTGGGAAAGCCCCCTGGGCCTGTTAGTAATGTTTTATCACCTCCGTCACACACTCTGTACTTTTCAGAGTGCTGTTTGATGTTAAGAGCGCTTTCCACTTCTGGTATCCCACTTACTGGGCGCCCACGCTTGCCTAGGGGCTCTGCACCTCAGCTCACACACCTGACATCATCTCTGGAGAACTTGCATGGCTGTCCCCGTTTTGTACAGGGGACTCAGCCTTGGGGAGGGACTTGTCTGAGTCACAGGCTTGGGTGGGGGCAGGAGGGGCTCACATGGGGCTCACCAGGCCCTGAAGCCCATACCCTTTCCTCCTTCGCATAACCCTGCCAAATGACTGGGTGGAAAGTTCAGGACGACAGGCTTCGGATTAACCCTCATCACACTGTAAATGAGGAAACCGAGATGCAGGGGGCAGTGAATATGTAGCAACCACGCCTAACGTTTGCTTGTACTTTATATAGTTTTTAAGGGCTTTCTGTAGATTTCAAGGGGCTTCCCAGATGGCAGAAAGGTAAAGAATCCACCTGCCAATGCAGGAGCCACAGAAGATGCGGGTTCAGTCCCTGGATCAGGAAGATCCCCTGGAATAGGCAATGGCAACCTACTCCAGTAATCTTGCCTGGGGAATCCCATGGACAGAATAGCCTGGCGGGCTACAGTCCATGGGACTGTAAACAGCTGGACACGACTGAGCACACACATAGATTTCAAGACTAATTGAGGCGCATCTCCCTCAGTTTGTCTCCTTAAAAATCCAGGAGTTGGGCACAGCAGGGCCTGTGATAGCCTGTCAAAGAACCATGGAGATAGAGAGGTGTGAGTAACTGTGTACTGTGCCTCTGTGGAGTAACGCTATTTGGAGAACAACGTGCGTTGAGCTTTGGTGATAACAAGAACACATGCTGCTTAGTGAGCACCTCCTCTTTGACCTACAAGTGTCAGTGACACTCACCCGTTGGGCACCCAGCTCCCGCTGTGGCCATGCATGTTGTCAGATAAGTGCCAGGATCTTAGATTGTCAACTCCAAGAGGCAGGAGTGTGTGTGTCTAGCCCACCATGTTTCCCGCACCCAGAATCGTGTCTCGTATGTTGTAAGTGTTCTGTGTTTGTATGAAGATAAACAGTTACCCACTGGAGCTCAGCATCTGCATCTGAGAACTGGGGATTTTATTACAGACCCTGCTGGTGATTATGGGAATTAACAGGGGTCCCCAGTGCCTGGTACAGCAGAGGTTCGGGTCGTATTGCTCAAGGGGCTCTGTGCCACGGGAACCCCAGTGACTGCCCTGTACCCGCACCTTCTACAGGCTGTCCCCACTCACTTTGTCTGCTTCTGTCTCTCTCTGCATAGTGAATGGGAGCTACGGCCACTGCACTCCAGGCTCGGAGAAGAGTCTGCTGGATCTGGACCTTGCCGAGGGCCCTGGCCCCACCTGCCGCCAGGGCCTGTTCCTCCCTGCAGGAAGCCCGCCACCCCGGGGCCACCCCCTTGCCTGCGAGAGGCTGCTGCATTTCCCCCACCCCAGCAGGTACGTGCTCCAGCCCCACGCATCAGCTGCCTTCTGTAGACGGTCCCTAGGCCTAGGTCCCTAGGGTTTCCTAGGTCTTACCTGGCTCATGGACACACAGGGAAACTGAGGCATGGGAGGGCTGGAGACCAGCTGGAGCCCGTGAGGCATGTGGACAGCTGCCTGGTCCAGGCTCCACACCTCGCCACTGCACCGCCTCGTGAGACGCAGGAATGCTCTTACTGAGGTGGGTTTCCCCATTGCAGAAGCTGAGCTGACTGTTAACCATTTCAGAAGAATAAGATTCAGAGGATGATAGAGAAGCTGGGGAGGGAGACCCCAGCTCAGGGTTCATGCACACTGTAGTGTCCAACCCTGGACTGTTCCTAGAGCGGAGAGGAGTTCCTCCATCTAGACGTCTCCTGCCCCAGGAAGCCACTGCCCCATAGAACTCTGCCAGGTAACCATCATTCAGTGCTGGCACGTTCCCAGTGATGTGCACCTCTGAACAGATATTCCATCAGATTGCATATTGGACTGAACTCTGCCTCCTGAGACTTCTCCAAGGGTCCCAACCGCGTTGCTATGCCCTCTAGTTTGCTGACAGGCAGAGACCAACCCCAGACAGGCCTCTGCACCCACCCACTCAGCCCCTTGGCCCTCATCCACTGCCTGGGGCTGCTCTCCTGGGGCCTGTCTCACTGATCAGAAAGTCTAAAACTGGCCCACTTGCCTGTTTATAGCTGGTTCCTTCACCAATCATTTATCAAGCCCCAGTTCTGTCCCAGGCATCATGGTTCATGCTGGGGGTGGGGGTGCCTTGGTGAAGGAAGTAAAGGTCTCCCCAACAGAGTTTACTCTTCAGTGAGAGCTCCATGATGGGAGAGAGTCCTAGTTAGCAGGGGGCTTATTTTTCCCACATGGAACTATTTTCTTTGAGACTATAGGCTCTCTGTGGCTTTCTTTGATATCAGTGAGACTTCTAATTTACATGGGTGTATTAATCTGCTTGTGTAACTCAGTGAAGCTATGGACCATGTGTGCAGAGCCACTCAAGATGGATGGGTAATAGTGAAGAGTTCTGACACAGCGTGATCCACTGGAGGAGGGAATGGCAAACCACTCCAGTATTCTTGCTGCGAGAACCCCATGAACAGTATGAAAAGGCAAAAGATACGACATGAGAAGATGAGCCACCCCCACCCACCTCAGGTCACAAGTTCTCCAACATGCTACTGGGGAAGAGTGGAGGGCAATTAATGATAGCTCCAGAAAGAATGAAGCGGCTGGGCCACAGTGGAAATGCTGCTCAGCGGGGCATGTGTCTAGTAGTGAAAGTGAAGTCTGATGCTGTAAGAACAATACTGTGCAGGAAACTGGAATGTTACATCCATGAATCACGGTAAACTGAACGGAGCCAAGCAGGAGGTGGCAGGAGTGAACACTGGTATCTTGGGATTCAGTGAACTAAAATGGATGACAATGGACAAATTTAATTCAGATGACCATTACATCTACTACTGTGGGTAAGAATTCCTTAGAAGAAGTGGAGTACCCCTCCTAGACAACAAAAGAGTCCAAAATGCAGTACTTGGGTGCAATCTCAAAAATGACAGAATGATCTTGTTTTGTTTCCAAGGCAAACCATTCGACATCACAGTAATACAAGTCCATGCCCCAATCACTAATGCCGAAAAAGCTGAAGTTGACTGGCCCTGTGAAGACCTACAAGACCTTCTAGAACTGACACCAAGAAAAGATAACCTTTTCATTGTAGGGTATTAGAATGCAAAAGTAGGAAGTCAAGAGATGCTTGTGGTAACAGGCAAGTTTGACCTTGGAATAAAAAACAATGCAGGCAAAGGCTAACAGAGTTTTGTCAAGAGAACACACTGGTCATAGCAAACACTTTCTTCCAACAACACGTGAGAGAGCTCTGCACATGGACATCACCAGATGGTGAACACTGAAATTAGATTGATTATATTCTTTGCAGCTGAAGATGGAGAAGCTCTATACAGTCTGCACAAGACCTGGAACTGACTGTGGCTCAGATCATGAGCTCCTTATCACAAAATGCAGGCTTAAATAAAAGAAAGTAGGGAAAACACTGTACTACTCAGGTATGACCTAAATCATATCCCTTATGATTATACAGTGGAGATGATGGATAGATTTGAAGGATTAGTCTGGTAGACAGGGTGCCGGAAGAACTATGGACGGAGGTCTGTAACATTGCACAGGAGGCAGTGGCCAGAACCATCCCAAAGAAAAAGAAAAGCAAGAGGGCAGAGTGGTTGTTTGAGAGGCTTTACAAATAGCTGAGAAAAGAAGAGAAGTAAAGGCAAGGGAGAAAAAGAAAGATATATTCAATATTCAACTAAATACAGAGTCCAGAGAATAGCAGGGAGAGATAAGAAAGCCTTCTTAACTGAACAATGCAAAGAAACAAGAAAACAATAGAATGGGTAAGACTAGAGAGCTCTTCAAGAAAATTGGAGATACCAAGGAAACATTTCATGCAAAGATGGGCACAAGAAAAGGACAGAAACAGTAAGGATGTAATAGAAGTAGAAGAGGTTAAGAAGAGGTGGCAAGAATACACAGAAAAACTGGACAAAAAAGGTCTTAATGACCCAGATAACCACGATGACGTGGTCACTCACCTATAGCCAGACATCCTGGAGTGTGAAGTCAAGTAGGCCTTAGGAAGCATTACTACGAACAAAGCTAGTGGAGGTGATGAAATTCCAGTTGAGTTATTTAAAACTCTAAGGGATGATCCTGTTAAAGTGCTTCAGTCAATATGCCAGCAAATTTGGAAAACTCAGCAGTGGTCACAGGATAAAGCAAAGGTCAGTTCTCATTCCAACCCCAAAGAAAGGCAATGCCCAAGAACGTTTGAACTACCACACAGTTGCATTCATTTCACATGCTAGCAAGATAATGCTCAAAATCCTTCAAGCTAGGCTTTAGCAGTACATGAACCGAGAAATTCCAGATGTACAAGCTGGGTTTAGAAAAGGCACAAGAACCAGAGATCAAATTGCCAACATTTGTTGGATCATAGAGGAAACAAGGGAATTCTAGAAAAACATCCACTTCTGTTTTGTTGACTATGCGAAAGCCTTTAACTGTGTGGATCACAACAAACTGTGGAAAATTCTTAGAGAAGGGAATACCATAAAGCCTTACCTGTCTCCTGAGAAACCTGTATACAGGTCAAGAAGCAACGGTTAGAATTGGACATAGAACAACAGACTAGTTCAAAGTTGAGAAAGAAGTACAGCAAGGCTGTGTATTGTCATCCTGCTTGTTTAAGCACAAACTGGAATCAAGATTACTGTGAGAAATATCAACAACCTCAGATATGCAGATGACACTACCCAAATGTCAGAAAGTGAAGAGGAACTAAAGAGCCCCTTGATGAAAGTGACAGAGAGTGAAAAAGCTGATTTAAAGCTCAACATTCATAAAACTAAGGTCATGGCATCGAGTCCTATCACTTCATGGCAAATAGATGGGAAAAAGTGGAAGCAGTGACAGATTTTATTTTCTTGGGTTTCAAAATCACTGCAGACAGTGACTGCAGCCATGAAATTAGAAGACACTTGCTCCTTGGAAGGAAAGCTATGATAAACCTAGACAGCGTATTAAAAAGCAGAGACATCACTTTGCTCACAAAGGTCCATGTTGTCAAAGCTATGGTTTTTCCAGTAGTTAGGTACAGATGTGAGAGTTGGACCATAAAGATGGCTGAGCGCTGAAGAACCGATGCTTTTGAACTGTGGTGCTGGTGAAGACTCATGAGAGTCCATTGGACTGCAAGGGAATCAAATCAGTCAATTCTAAAGGAAATCAGTCCTGAATATTCATTGGAAGGACTGATGCTGAAGCTGAAGCTCCAGTATTTCCCACCCAATGAGAAGAGCTGACTCATTGGAAAAGACCTTGATGCTGGCAAAGGTTGAAGGCAAGAGGAGACGCAGGCAACAGGATGAAATGGTTGGATGGCATCACTGACTCAATGGACATGTGTTTGAGCAAACTCTGGGGGATGGTGAGGGATAGCGAAGCCTGGTGTGCTGCAGGTCATGGGGTTACAAAGGGTTGAACATGAACGGAACAACAACAGTTAATCTGCTTGGGCTGCCATAACAAAGCCCTTCAGATTGGGTGGCTCAAAGAACAGACATTTATTTCCTCAGTTCTGGAGGTCCAGGATCAAGGTGTCTGCAGGTTTGGTCTCTCCTGAGGCCTCTCTCCTGGGCTCGCAGATGGCCACCTTTTTGCTCCCCTGTGTCCTCACGGGGTCTTTTCTTGGTGTGTGCACCTCTGGTGTCTTGTCTTATTCTTACAAGGACTCCAGTCCTATTGGATCAGGGCCTTGCCCTATTTCCACATTTAACCTTAATTATCTCCCTGAAGGCCCTACCTCCAAATCCAGTCTCACTGGGGGTTAGGACTTCAAATTATGAATTTTAAAGGGATGCATTTAAGTACATGACGAGGAGTAAGCAAGCATCTTTTAGACTTTGATCTGTGCATTGTTTGGGGACAGTCAAATGCATTTATCTGCTTGATTGTTCACTGAGGCTCCCCTGGCAGCATCTAGTTTGCTCAGTGAAATTCCTTCTATCTTACGGAAGAAGCTATGCTAGTCAAAGCTTAGGAAGTAGAATTTTTTTTTTTTGGTAGAGATGATCAGAAACATCATTTGTTATTTTGGATTTCATTTGTCAGAGCACAGCAGAGTCTGTACCCAGGACCCTACACCAGCATCAGTCTGAGTCGCTGCCGCTTCTGCTGCTGTTCTGGCTCTTCCAAACTTCCTCATTTTCCTGAAGAAAAAGAGCCCCCAGCCCCCATCCCACACCCAGTTGGATCCTGTGCCTTCTCCCTCCCATGGATTGCCTTGTGTCTTGGGGTCTTTCTGTTCATGCTGCTCCCTCTGATTCAAACAGATCAGATTCAAATTCCTGCTCTCACTGCCTGCCTCTGAGGGCTGGGCACATTGCTTCATTCCTAAGTCAAATAGATGGTAGTGTCTCCCTTGAAGAATTTGGCCATGCCTTCAGCAGATACGTGCATCGTTGTATTGCTGGGATTCATGAGATGGCCCCTGGGAAAGCGGCTGGAGTTGTTCCTTCTTTCTAGGGCCCTGTGCTCACAGTTTCTAGAGATTGCGATGGGAATTGCCTGGGGTGACAGGGCTCAGCAGCAGAGCAGGGCCAGAACCACTGCCTAGCCTCATAGGGACAACGAGGGCAAGGAGAGGGGCTGCCTTAGCTGGCATTCAGAGCCAGGAGACCCTGGGGCCTGAGCTGACCCTTCCCTGCCTGATGCCATTCAAGGTTTTGCTGTTGATTATTCAGGTAACTCGCTTCCCTAGTTGCTCAGTGGTAAAGAATCTACCTGCAGTGCAGGAGATGTGGGTTCAATCCCTGGGTTGGGACGATCCCCTGGAGGAGGGCATGGCAAGCCACTCCACTATTCTTGCCTGGAGAATCCCATGGACAGAGGAGCCTGGTGGGCCATAGTCCATGGGGTCACAAAAGATTCAGGCATGACTTAGCGACTGAACAACAAATTCGGGTAACTCAGTCACAGAACAACACAGCTCTTCTCTTCTCCTAGTGTTGGTTGCTTTAACCTGGCTTTGTTATTTTTAAATTTACTTATTTTTAATTGGAGGGTAGTTGTTTTACAAAGCTGTGTTGGTTTCTGCCATACATCAACATGAATCAGCCATAGGCATACATATGTCCACTCCCTCTTGAACCTCTCTTCCACCTCCCACCCCATCCCACCCTTCTAGGCTGTCACAGAGCACCAGGTTGGGCTCCCTGCATCACACAGCAAATTCCCACTGGCATCTATTTTACACACAGTCTGTTTTTAAAGCGATTGCTCCAAACAGATGCTCATCTGGCTGCCCTTCCCCACCCATGCCCACCTCCGCCAGACCCAGGATCATGACCATGCAAAGAGCACTATTTTTTTTAAGCTCCACAAAGTCATAACTTCAGATAAGATCTTTAAGCTGCTCAGAGCTTTCTGCTGGCAATAGTGAGCCCAGAGTCCCTAGCCCTGTAGATTGGGGGTATGTGTTTGCTCCCTCTGATTCCACCTGGTGACCATGCTCTGGACAGCAGAGTTCCTGAGAAGGAAGAGAGGCCTCTGGTGAGTGAGGCAGAGACTTGTTCAAGTGTAATTGAGAACCGAACTGAAGCGCCCCTTCCCCAGCCTCCCATCCAGGGAGCACTTCAGGTTGGGTTCTGCACATGCGAAGGCTACACCCTGGGAGGGACGGGGAGCCTGGGCTCCGGTCCATGCCTGTCTCTGGTTTGCTGCTTGTGGCTTCTGTGAGCGCTCCGCGCTCTTGGTAGCCGTGGTGTTGGAGCCAGTGGTCTCTGAGGGCTCCAGGCTCTGACTTTCCTTCTCTCCTGTCCTGTCTCTGCTCCTCCACCTCAAGGCTGGAGCTGAGGATGCCAGAGCTCCAGGGACCCCAAGAGGGAGGGGATGGGCTGCCGGGCCATGTTGGGAAGCAGACGGACAGGTGATGACCCCACCACCCCAGGCTCCAAAGGAGCCCCAGGAAGATGGCGGTAATAATGGCAGCGCTGGTGGTACCCCTCACCATGCTGCCCTCCTCCCAGGGGCTGTCACAGCACCTGTCTCCTCCCTTGATCCTGGCAGCCACCCTCCAAGGTAGGGAGGGTTAGTCCTCATTTCACAGGTGAGGAAACTGAGGCTTGGCTGGGGAAAGGTACAAGGGCGTGTGGGGTCAGGCTTTGGGCACGTCCGTAGGCCTCTTAATCTGCCCAGCCAGCTGCTGGGGCTTCTCTGGCCCTGAGTCCAGTGTCACTTTGCTGGGGTCTCCCCCTCTCAGAATTCTCTGATGACCGGCAGGCCCTGACACCTCTTTCTGCATGGGCTTGTCCTGCATTTGGGAGAGGCCCTCTCTAGGAAGGTGTGTACTACCTGTGTGATGATGGCAGCGTCTTGACCAGCCGGGCCCTGCCCATCATCATCCTCACCCTCAGGAGAGCCATTCAACGTCAGGGTGCAGGGAGAGGTCCAGAGCATCTTGCCAAGGTCTGCACAGCGAGGTGTGGCTGAGCCTGGCCCCAGGTCTCAACCTGAGACCTGAGGGTTGGGTGTTCCCTAGTGGTCCTGTGGCTAAGACTCCATGCTCCCAAAATGCAGGAGACCCAGGTTCGATCCCTGGTCAGGAAATTAGATCCTGCGTGCCGCCATGAAGACAGAAGATCCTGCGTGCTGCTATTAAGACTCAGTGCTGCCAAATAAATAAATAAATATCTATATATATATATTTTAAAGAGATAGAGACCTGAGGGTTAAGAGAAGTTAACCTAGATTTTCCCACTGTCCCACGTGGCCTGCCTTCCCATGGCTTCTCCCCAGAGTGGCATTTCGTGCACTCACTGGCTTGACATTCTGGAACATTCGCTCCAAAGAAAGTTTTCTTCGGTTTTTCCTGGGATGACTCCTCACTGTGACTGTGATTCAAACCCCTACTCACTGATGTTCACAGTGGAAAAAAACAGATTGCTTGGGGCAAAACATCACATTTTTAGAAGTTAAGAATGATTACAAGAATTAAGAGAGATTTAAGGGACAAGTAAGCAGAATTTAAAACAGACTGGACCTGGTGTCTCTCCGTGAACCATTCTCAGCCTTCTTCCTCCAGAACTCACTAGAAGGTCACAGGCAGCGGGACAGGGCAGACCCAGGGAGGCCTCAGAGGCAGGACAGATGGCGCTTGGTCTGGAGAGGGTGGTCTGGATATAATAAAAGGACAAAACGTGCGCCTTACTGGCATCTTCCCCCACACAGTCATGTTTTCAGACCTCCTGCCTCTCTTGAACATCTCCCCAGCCCCCTCCGCTTTTTCTCTCTCCCCTTCTTGCTCCATGCTCTTTCCTGCTCACTGGACCACCAGGCCTCATCTCTCTGCTGCCAGTGTCAGCCTTCCTCCCCTGCTCTGGGCTTCTCCGCCCCCTCCGCCCTCAGGCTCCTGCTGTCCCCGGCCCGGCCCTCCCCACTGTGGAGTGCCCACCCTCTCATGACCCCTCTGCACTGTCTTCCAGGTCCCCCAGGCCCCAGGCCACCTATGTGAATGGTGGCCTCCCAGCCACACAGCACATCAAGCAGGAATCCCTGCCTGACTACCGGGCCATGACGGAAGCTCGCGCACCCCCATCCGCCCACTGCCGGGCCCCGCCGGCCACAGGCCTGCACACAGACCTGGACCTCCCGGGCCGAGGCCTTGCCAACCCCGCACCTTCCTGCTACCTTCTGGGCAGTGAACCCAGCTCGGGCCTGGGACCCCCACCTGAGGCCCACCTCCCGGAGGGGGGCCTGAAGCGCTGCTGCCTCTTGGGGCTGCCCCCCACCTCCTCGGTCTCTGTCTCGCCCTGCGCCGCCTCCGACATCACTTCCATCATCCGCTCCTCCCAGACAGCCCTGGTTACCTGTGTCAACGGACTCCGGAGCCCCCCTATGCCGGGAGACACGGGGGGCCCTCCCAAGCGGGCCCGGCCCAGCTCTGCGTCCACCGAGAGCCACGAGGGCACTTTGCGGCTTGAAGCGTGCCGGAAGGCCGGCTTCCTGAAGCAGGAGCCCGCGGACGAGTTCTCAGAGCTCTTTGGACTTCACCAGCAGGGCCTGCCGCCCCCCTACCCCCTGTCTCAGCTGCCGCCTGGCCCGGGCCTTGGGGGTCTGGGGCTGGGCCTGGCGGGCAGGGGGTTGGCTGGGCGGCAGGCGTGCCGTTGGGTGGACTGCTGTGCAGCCTACGAGCAGCAGGAGGAGCTGGTGCGGCACATCGAGAAGAGCCACATAGACCAGCGCAAGGGCGAAGACTTCACCTGCTTCTGGGCAGGCTGCGTGCGTCGCTACAAGCCCTTCAACGCCCGCTACAAGCTGCTCATCCACATGAGGGTGCACTCGGGTGAGAAGCCCAACAAATGCATGGTGAGTTCCCATGGCCTCCGGGTTTGCCCCCACAGTGCTGCACTTAGCTCACTGCCCTGGCAGAGCTCTGCCTGGGGGCCTCCCCTGGCGTCTGGCCAGGGTCCCCTTGCTTGAAGAGGGAAGGACCAGTACTATGGATGTGGCCACCAGTCACAATGGTCAGTGCCCCATTCACTGGGGACCTTGGTGGAGGGCCCCTCGAACTTGCCAGGTACCCTCTTCTCTACCGTCTACGGTCTGGTGTCACACACGCTGTTCAGGTGGTGACACCTGTGATCTGGGGTCAGAGCAGCTCAGCCGGCCTTCTTTCTTACACACAAATGCTCGTGTCCCGTCTGCTGATGACCAGGTGAGTCATGGGGAATATGCTCGCCCCTGGCTCTGGCTCTTCACTAGGGGTCACAGGCTTGATTTTGTCCACAGAGCACTGGGTCCCTACAGGCATCAGGCTTGAGAGCTGTGGGTGCCCAGGGCAGGCTTTGGGGTGAGACCTTTGGTTAGCAGATAAGGCCCTGGATAGCACCTGCGGCGTTCTGGCTGAGGTGGAGACTAAGGTTTCCAGGGACATGCCTATGCTTGCACACACACATGTGCACACTCACACACACACACACACATGCGTGCACGCGCGCACACACACACACACACACACACACACATTAACTGTAGGCATTGAGGCCTCCAGCCCTTCTGACTGGTCATTTTCACGTGCTGCTCTCACTGTGGTGGAAATCTGTATCAGGAATGTTGTCTTAGTCTCTGATATCTTTAGCCAAGCCACCCCCAAGGTCCCGCCAGCTCATCAGGACAGGTGCCTGCCTGGGAGTGGAAGGGCCGATGGAGGTACCAAGTCCCAGCTCTGTCTTCCCAACTGTTGGGGCTTGGGAAAGGCAGAGGAAGGAAGCAGTGTGCCTGGTCTGTAGGGCCAGTGTCATAGCCAAAGTTGAGTTCTTCCAACACTCGTATGCACTCACTGTCTCTGGGCCCTCGCCTGCCTCATGGAGAACTCAGTCTGGGAAGGGGTGCAGCTGGGGGAGAGGTGGACCTCTCTCTGTTCTTGCTCAAAGCGCTGGGCAGCATTGCAGGGCCAGGGAGGGGGCGAGAAGCATCGGCAACCAGCAGCATAAAGTCCATCTTCCTGGGACCAGCTGTTGGCCCTTGGGGCCCATCTGCTTGTGACTTGGGCACCCACTGGACCAGCTTATATAACTTCAAGGAGGCCATGTCTTGAGGATGAGAAAGAATTCACTCTGTAGACAAGTGAGGGGCAGGGGACGGCCCCTGCCAAATAATGTGGGGTGGTTGGCATGCTGGGGTCATGGGGAGCGGCTGGAATGAGCAGGCTGAGAAGTGGACTGTATTGTGTGTCTTTGGGCTGAGAGTGTGCTGGAGGGAGAGCTGGTGGCCAGGCTGATTCCTGGTGATGCCCCTGTTCATCTGGGGTGTTGTGACACGTGACTTGTAAGAGGGCATGCCCCTCTCTGGAAGGAGTTGTCCAGAGGGCATCACAAGGCGGGGTCCTGGGCCGCACACAGTCCCCATCTCTCTCGGAGATCCTGCAGTTGACAGCCACTGAGCTGCAGTTCTCCTTCACATCTTCTGTCTGGGGGTGACCTCACTGGTACCTGCAAGGCCCTTGTGGAGGCAGCCTGACCTGAACCCTGGCATGGCGCTTTTCTTGGGCTCCCATGTAGAGTTGATGGGAGGGAGGTGAGTGACAGGAGTCACTCACAGACTCTGAGATGGAGTCTGTATCCACCCAGGGAGGAGAAACCTAAATGGGCTTCATGGGGCAGGTGATGTTCAAGCCATGTCTATATTTACCTGGGGTTGCCAAGGGCTTTTGCAGATGAAGAAGTGGAAGTTCAGTAGGGCCCAGCGGGCCTTCCACCTGCTGCTGTGAGAACACTTCATCTTACCTCTTAGGGGTTTAGGATTATGGTAGTAAGACCTGCAAGCCCAGCCCCTGAGTGCTGACTGTGTGCAGGGGCTATTCTAAGCCTGTGGTCTCATGCTCCCTGTGGTCCTCACAACAACATTATGGGGCAGATACTATTTTTCCCCATTTTAAAGATGAGGCAACTGAGGCTCAGAGAGATTGTATAATTTGCCCCAGGTCCCACAGTTAGAGACAAACCATAATGACAACAATAATAGAGGCTAATAATCTTGCTAGTAATACTAATAACAATGATGAAGATAACTTGCCCCCTTCTGGCTCCGCTGGTAAAGAATTCACCTACAATGAGGGAGACCTGGGTTCGATCCCTGGGTTGGGAAGATCCCCTGGAGAAGGGAAAGGCTACCCACTCCAGTCTGCCCTCTGATGCCCTTTCGCAACACCTACCATCTTACTTGGGTTTCTCTTGTCTTGGATGTGGGGTATCTCTTTACGGCTGCTCCAGCAAAGTGCAGCCGCTGCTCCTTACCTTGGACGAGGGGTATCTCCTCACGGCTGCCCCTCCTGACCTTGAACGTGGAGTAGCTCCTCTCCGCCCTCCTGCGCATTGGAAAAGACTCTGATGCTGGGAGGGATTAGGGGCAGGAGGAGAAGGGGATGACAGAGGATGAGATGGCTGGATGGCATCACCGACTCGATGGACATGAGTTTGAGTGAACTCCAGGAGTTGGTGATGGACAGGGAGGCCTGGCGTGCTGCAATTCATGGGGTCACAAAGAGTCGGACATGACTGAGCGACTGAACCGAACTGAACCCACTCCAGTATTCAGGCCTGGAGAATTCCATGGACTGCAGTGCATGGCGTCAAAGAGTTGGACACCACTGTGACTTTCACTTCACTTTCAAGGTTACACAGCTAGTAACCCTGGGAGTGGAAGTTGAACTCTCATCTTTCTCAACTGTGATGCTCCTGTTTGTGTGCATCTTCCCCTGTTAAACTGATTGTTCTCTGGGGTCCTGGGGCCAGCCCTGCCGGGTGCCATCCTCTGAAGATGGTAGCAGAATCTCTGAGGTCTACTGTGTGTGCTGTGGGCGTGCTGCCTCTTCCAGAGAGACCGGTGCAGTAGGTAACCCAGGGGAAGGGGCGGGCGCTAGTCCGCACCCAGATAAATAAAATCTCCCTTCCCTGTAAAATTATTAATTTCTCATGACAGGCCTCTGCTACCATGTGCTGTAATAGACAAAGGAATTTTGAACGCAGAGCCTCCAGAGAACAGGAAATAGATGAGACACTTTGATTGAAGAGTAAATGGCCCACTAAAATAGCAGTTAATCCTTTTATTATCTTTCCAGCAGCCGTTTGCACAGTTCTTTCATGAGGTAAGCCTTCCCCGCCCAGTCCAACTGTAACACTCCCGTGCTCGTCCTTGCAGCTGGTTCACATTTATCCTGCGGAGCCTCTGCTCCCACACCAGGTGGGCCTGGAGGAGCCCTCTGCCTAGGCCGTTCGTCCTCAGGCCCGGCCAGGGACCAGGACTCGCCTTGCTGTGCACCCTCCTTCCACGGGCGCACCCCCCCCCACCCCCGCCCTCTCCGTGGCCCATCCGCGCCGTCCAGAGGAAGCGCCCTAATCTCTTTGCAATATCCTGTTATGTTTCTTATGTTGTCGGAGTGTCTTAGCCTTATTAAATTTGGGGTTTCATCTGCGTTACGATAGCAAGGTTACGTCCAACCCAAATACTGACGCGACGCCTCCGAGACGTTAACTTTGAAAAGATTAATTTCTTGCTTTCTTAGATTGGCTCTCCCAGACAGTTGGAATTCTGATTGTCTGAGACTGCAGAAATTAGCAGACTATGAGTTTGCTTTTTTCCACGTTGAGAAAAAGACGGGCAGAAGTGAAGGAGGAGAATCTCTCATAACCTTAGGTTTTGATGACAATTCCTGACTTTTGTGAAGAGCTTGACCAAAGCTGTGAGCACGGCATGGAAGGTGTGAAAGGCAGGTGAAAGCACAAATCTAGAGTCACACTGACCTGGGGCCCTGCGGCTTACCGGCTGTGTGACCTCAGGCAGGTGACTTAACCTCTCTGAATCGTCCTCCTCGTCCTTGGTCGCTCAGTCGTGTCTGACTCTTTGTGGCCCCATGGGTCTGCAGCCTGCCAGGGTCCTCTGTCCATGGAATTTTCCAGGCAAGAGTACTAGAGTGGGGTGCCATGCCTTCCTCCAGGGGATCTTCCCAGTGCAGGGATTGAACCTGTGTCTGCTGCACTGGCAGGCAGGTTTTTAACCACCAGTGCCACCTGGGAAGCCCTCCAGTCTCTGAATCGTACTCAGTTGTAAAATGGAGTGATAATATTACCTACCTTTTAGGGCTGTTGCTATTAGGATTGAAAGAGATAACATAGGGAAGTGCTTGCTGCTGCTGCTGCTGCTAAGTCGCTTCAGTCGTGTCCGACTCTGTGCGACCCCATAGATGGCAGCCTACCAGGCTCCTCGTCCCTGGGATTCTCCAGGCAAGAGTACTGGAGTGGGGTGCCATTGCCTTCTCCAGGGAAGTGCTTAGTTAATTCTTAGCTTCCTTGGGCATACTCTTCACACTGATCATCTGAAGAGATTCATACAGTAGCCCTAGGAATTAGGACGGGGTCGTTGATGGCTATTTTACCAATGAGGGACCTGAGACTCAAAAGAGCCAGGCAGGAGTGGAGCCCGGCCTGGAGGTTGGCTGAACACTGCAGCCTCCACTGTTGTGGGGTGGGCAGGAGTGTCACACGTGCTGATGGCCTTGTGGGCAGGTGTCTGCCAGGGACGCACGGCCTCTGCTCCGTGCCAGATGGCTATTCAGGGTGACTGGAGTTAGAACGGGGAGCCGGGGCAGGGCCACAGGGAGGAGGCGCTGGTCCCTGCTCTCCCAGTCCTGATGCACGGCTGAAGCCTCAGGTCTGGACTTACATCCTGCCTGGGTTCCTCTGGCAGCTGCAGCTGCACTGACCATTGGTCCCTTGCCCCCTCCAGACGGTCCTAAATGTTGTCGGACTGGGACCAGGGATATACATGAGAAAGAGGCTTGACTGAGGGTCTGGGATCATATCTCATAGGAAGTCCTGAGGAAGGAGAGACCTAGCTTCTTCTGAGACAAGCTATGTCCAGCTATGGATTACCTTGCCCTAGCTAAGGTAATGTCAGTTCGAAGACTCAATGTATCTGCTCTGTATCACCTGGTGCAGCTGCCTGGACCATTCCATAGGCTGCCACCTTTGCCCAGACTCTCCCTTCAGCAGAGTAGAATCCTCAGTGCTGCTCATATCACAGCGTGTGGGGTCCCGAGCATCTGTCCCCGCCCCCCAATGTCCTGAGACCAGCCCAGTGAGGGGCCACATTCCTGGCCAGCTGACAGCCCTGACTCATCTCAGCATCTCCGGCTCATCCCAGGGAATTATCCAGGAGTTTGAAATGACTGAGCAGGCAGCTTTACCAGTCCATCCTCATCATGTAGGAAGAGGGCATGGGGAAGACAGGCCCTGAGAGAGTGGGGATCCAGGATCGCACAGCAGATGGGGCAACTTCAGTGGGCAGGGGGCTTCCTGGTGCGACTGGTCACCAAAAGTTGGAAAAGTGACCTTCCAATGAAGGAAGAATTCACCCCCTGAAGCACTTGCTTTGCCGGAGGGACACCTCTCCTGTGTGCCAGGAGTCAGGGGTCTAGAGATGAAGGTGATGCGAGACTTCTAGCGCCAGGGGAAGGATTCTGCCCTTTAATCCTGTGGTCTTAACTACTGGACGAGGGAGGGTGGGAGAAGAGCCAGGAGCTGCAGTTTTCAGCCTGGCTGCTTGTCGGAGTCGGTCAAGGCAGGATAGGAACATTATTGAAATACTCACTGGGTAATTTTCAGTACTTAGGACTTCCATGCATGTGTGGTCTCAGCCCTCAGAACATTCCTGGAGACTGGAATTATCCCCATTTTACAGATGGGGAAAGGCTAGTCCAGTTCATGCCCAAGTTCAGGTCTCAGGTGTATCGTGGGGTCAATTTGAACCCAAGTCTCAGCCTGACTCCAGAGACTGTGCACTAGCCATGACCCCGAGCCATTTCCCAAGCAGAGAATTGTCATCTGTTTACACATGTTGGGAAAACATCCAGATCTGAAACTCACTCAGCAAGCTGATACCGAGTGCTTCCCATGTGCCAGGCCCTCGTGGGCAGTGGGTTTACAGAAGAGAATCAGAGTCAACCTGGCCCCGTGGAGCCCTGATGGAGCAGGGAAGCAGGTAGGCACCTGTGTTTAACTAGTTTTCCCAAGCCACTGGCACATCATCTTAAGAGCCTGCAGGTCCCTGCCCTGCCGACGTGATGGGTCTTTTGTTCTGTATTAGAGAACACTCATGGGATGAAGAATAAGACCATTTCACCATGTTAAAAATCATTGTCACCTGAAAACAGTCTCCCTTTCTGGAGGCTGTGCTTTCTGGTGAGATTAAAAGACTGTAAAATTGAGCATGGTTTAAACCCCTTGCCCTGGAGGAGCCTGCTGTACATGAGTCCATAGAGGCCAAGCTGGTCCAGCCAGGTCTGGTCACCAAACCCACCCACTTTGGAAATGGGCCTGAGCCTTGCCTCGTTCTGATGGTGGGGAGCGAGAGGGTCTGGGTAGGAAAACCTTCTGAACAAATGCAGTCCTTAAGTTAGCACTGTGCGCTTGTTAAGGACCCTTACTGAGGTCCGTCCTCTGGGCCTTGGCTTTTGCTGATACCTCCATATGGAGTACTTTTTCCAGCCTGTGCGTGTGTGGCTAAGTTACTTCAGTCATGTCCGACTCTTTGCCACCCTGTGGACTGTAGCCCGCTAGGCTTCTCTGTCCTTGGGAGTCTCTAGGCAAGAATACTGGAGTGGGTTGCCATGCCCTCCTTCAGGGGATCATCCCAACCCAGGGATCTAACTCATATCTCTTATGTCTCCTGCATTGGCAGGCAGTTTCTTTACCACTAGTGCCGCCTAGGAAGCCCAGCAAACTCCTAACCATCCTGCACAACCCAGTCCAGTGTCCTCTCCTCAGCTCCCCCTCTCTGTGCCTCCTGTTCTCCCACCATGTGTTCCCCCATTTATAACAGTGCTCCTGGTGTGAATGTCTTGGAGACCACATGCTGTTTGGCACCTGGCCTGGCCTTGGAGGCAGAGATGCTGAGCCTGTTCCCAAGGCTTTGCTGGGGTGGTCATCTGACCTCTGTGCTCCAAAGCTGTGTGAAGTTGCCTGGACACTGTCCTCCAGAGCAGTTTCCTATAAAGTTGCAAGATTGGAGGGACCTTAAAGATGGTCACAGCCACCCCTTATCTGATGCTTGAAATTTCCCTGTAGGAAAGCCTTAATTTTAAACCTGGCCAGCCTGTGATTGTGTGCAATTAACTTGACTCTTGTGAGCCTGTTTTCTTACCTGTAAAGTGGAGAGAATATGACTGTTCTGAGGCTTCGATGAGGGACTATACATGAGATGCTTGTGCGGTGCCTGGCACACAGTAAGCACACAGCACGTGATCTGACTGCTCTGGGCGGTTTGCATTAGGATACGAAAAGAGGGAGGGTCTAAAATGCACAGCGGTCAAGCAGTCCTGAGTGTCCCCAGAGGAACAGAGACTGTCGTAACTTTCAGCTCGGGCATGGATGTGGCCTTGGATGGCTCACTTGGCTATGCTGAGCCTCAGTTTCCTGATCTGTGAAATGGGATTAATGCCTAGCATTCTGTGTTTCTTGGGGCTCAGCAGATGCTCCTGCCCTTTCCCTTCTTGAAGTCAAGGTTCCAGCTCCACAGATCTTGGCTTACACTGGATGCCTTCCTCTCTTCCCCAGTTCGTAAAACTCAAACTCAGGGGCCTTCGTAAGGAGAGGCTTTCTGGAAATTTTAGCCTTGGGAACAACTCAGAGCCCTGAGGGCTCCCACTCATCACTGTTTAGAGGGGGAAACTGAGGCGCCACAGATGGAAAAGACTTGCCTGGAAAAGAGAGGAAGGAGGCTCATCCCCGCTCTGCTGCTTACTGACTGTGCAAACTTGGACCGGTCACTTCACTCCTGAGCCTCCACTAATGCATCTATAAAATGGGGCTTATGATGTTCACCCAGAAGAGTCTCTGAGGGGTGGAGGCTTGTGCTTCGAAAACTGCAGAGGGTATCAAGTTGAGTCCCCAACTCCCAGTCCAGTGCTCCTGCCCACAGCCAGGCCCGGAGTACACAGTCACCCTCATAGGCCTGTCCCTTCCAGCTGGGTTTTCCAACAGGCACAGAACCCACTAGCCACCTGCTTCCCAGATGCAGTGCCTGGCCTTTAGGCCTCTGTGTGCAGCTCTTCTGCCCCCTCCTCCTCTGCTGCACAGCCCCCCATGCCCACCTCTCTTCCTTCCACATCTGTCCCCACCCCTGCTACTCCCATGCACTCCCCCATCCCCAGCCCTACCTCATCTCCATCCCTGACTCCCCGCCCCCCATCTTATTTAAAGTCTGAGTCAGGAATTGGTGAGTCAGGGAGGACCAATGACTAAACACGGAGGATAACTTTTGGGGTTCATATCCCCACTCTGCCCCTTAACCAACAGTGAGACCTCAAACAAGTCACGTGGCCTCTCTGAGCCTCAGTTTCCTGTCTGTGTAAAAGGGAGAGTGTTGTGAGAATTAAATGAGATCATGTGTATGGAGCACTTACCTCATGCCTCCTGGCAAAATACTCCATGCTTCATGCTGGAGAACAGGAGCGCTTGTTATTTTTTTTTGAGTCATCAAACCCGAGCTCTCAGAGAGATGAGAATTCCTGGGAGCACCAGACTGGAGGGTACAGGAACACTGGCCAAGTTTTGTGAAGTCAGCACTGCTTTATGGAATATGAAAAAAATTAAGAGTACAAAAACACAGCCCTCTGAATTGAATTTAAAATAATAAAAAGAGAAAAAGCTTTTGAATTTAATGTAAGTGGAATTGAAATGATTCTCTTATTGGCATGAGAAAGTCAGATAAAATCAACAGTGACTTGAAGAAAGTGTCCAGAACATGTTTTCGAAGAGGGACATCCTGGAAATGGTAAACTTCATGATTGAGCATTAATAGGCTCTGTCTCCGCTGATGGCAGATGGGTTATCTGAGCCGACCTCCTGCGCCTCACTTGGCCTGCTACAGTGACGGATCTCATCTGTTATGTGAGTGATGGGCCACACCAGCCTTCTGTAGCCCCAGTCACCTCCACGACCCAGGACACTCAGCTTACCTATTTTCCTCTGTGGGGAGAGTGCCTTAGGCTCAGCTGTATTGTCTCTTCCCCCGCCACCCCGCTGCCCCACACCACTGCTAGCTCCTCAACACAGTTTTATTGATGCTCTTACTGCACCAGGGCTTCCCTTGTGGCTCAGCTGGTAAAGAATCCGCCTGCAATGCATACGACCTGGGTTCAATCCTTGGGTTGGGAAGATCCCCTGGAGAAGGGAAAGGCTACCCACTCCAGTATTCTGGTCTGGAGAATGCCATGGACTGTATAGTCCATGGGGTTGCAAAGAGTCAGGCATGACTGAGCGGCTTTCAGTTTATGGTGCCAGGTTAGATGCTAGGAGCAGGGGGTGCAGCATTGAATGAGGAATGGTCCAGTGCTGAGTGCATTAACCAAATGCTGCAGAGACACAGAGGAGGGAGAAGTCATCCCCCAGGAGGTCATGAGAGCCGGGCTTTGGAGGGAGAGTAGGGGCTTCCCAGATGCAGATCATGAGGGAAGGCATTTCACGGAAAGGGAGCAGCCACACAAAAGATGTGACGGTCTTGACCCTTGGGGGGAACATAGGTAGCCTCTGGTATTCTGTGCATGGGGGCTGGGAGCAGAAATGGTAGTTGAAGTTGGCCCTTAAAGGACCTTGAAGTCCAGTATGAAGAGCTTGGACTCTACCCTGAGTGGTGGGAGGGTGCTGAGCAGGAGAGTGAGACAATCAGCGTTGACATTTAGAATGTTGGTTGTGTTGCGGGAGCATCTGACGGGGAACAGCAGTAGGCAGATGAGGACAGGGAGGCCCAGGAAGGAGCATTCTTCCCTGGGTCCGCTAGAGCAGAGAGTGGAGCCTGGCTGCCAGTCAAGGCCTGGGCACCATGGGCCAGCCCAGCTCAGCTCAGCTCAGCGAGCCGGGCACAGTGTCTGTACCTGATTGGGTACCAGAGCTCAGTCCTCCTTTGGAAACAGCATCCAGCACATTTACCAGTGGGAAATGGGAAAGGCATTTCCCATAATGTGGCTCTGTAAAGTTTGCACAACTGTTCTTTGTTTTCCATCCATCCCCACAATAAATCTTCCTCCACTGCCAGGATTTGGGCCTCTGGGTCTGTAAGTGATTACCGTGCTGACTCGTGCAGCACTGCCTCCTCAAGATGCATTCTTCTGACGTGGGTAATGATAAAATGAGAGCCCATCACTGAGACTTACGGCCTTGCGAGTGGCAGTTTCCAAATGGCTGGGAGGTGGCCGCCTGCTCTGGCCTCGTCCACGTACCCCCACTGCCCCAGCCTCCCTTGATAATCAGCCATGTTGGGGACATAGAGCAGAGAGCTCTATGAGATCACGGGAGTCCTGGGCTGTGCATTTCTTAGAGATGGTGGTCTCTGCTGTCATGGAGGAGAGCAAGTACCAGTGTGTGTTCAGCTGATGGACCATCCACCATCCTCTCTGTTGGACTGAGACAGAAAACATAGGTTTTTCAAGCTAAAATGAACATTTGCAGCTTCCAGGGCATGACCAGGCCCTGGGGTGAAGTTTGGATAGATAGCTCCTGTGCTCAAGGAATGCTTAGGGCAGTGGCAGGACCCTTCTGTTATAATGGCCTCATTGAAATCCACAGCGGGGAAGCTTCCTGGCCAGGTGTCACATCTGGGACCCACCTCCTGTCCCTGGTTCCATGCTCCATCATCTTCCCACTGCCCACACTTGCCTTCTGCACCACAATTGAATCACAAAATATGATGAACCCCTTGTTTGAGGAGATAGTTTGGCCTCTGGGGTCCTTTCTGACCAAGTTTAGTTGCCAATGAACGTGATAGCAGTTGGAAGACAAGGGAGTTTGGCCCCAGGAAGAGTCAGCTGTGCCTCCAGTACTTTCCCAAGATTTCAGTCCTACTCCCTGCTCCCATTTCTTCTCCCCAGGCATCCAGGGCAGGAGGAGGTGGCCTCGTGGAGGCCACAAGTCTGAATGCTTCTTGCTGTGTGCTGGTTCGTACTTTTGCTATTTGCTGATATGGAAACTGAGGCCTGTAGAGAGGGTTTGGCTCATGGAAAATCACAGAGCAAAGGAACCAAAGCTCCACTCCCTGCTTCCCAGTGCAGTGTCTGTTGAGTACCTACTATGCGCCAGGCCCCTTGTTGAAAGTTGCTTTGTGTTGCCTCTGTCTGTACCACCACTGCCTCCCAAGATTCTGGAGAAGGCCAGTTGGGTTGTGTTTGCACTGAGGGAGAACCCCCCGGGGCCTCTCCTCTGATGCTCTTCCCAGGCCCTGCAGCGCTTTTTGACAGAGGAGGACTCAAGCCTCATGGTGGCAGATGGCCCACTGGAGGTCACACAGAGGAGATGGCTGGCAGCTTGTGCAGTCCACATGGGTCAGAATCACTTTCCCTCCTGGCAGGATCCAGTTCAGGCAGCCCTGCCCAGCAGGCTCCAGGGAGGCTGCAACCAGTGGTGGGTTTCAGATATCACAGCTCCTTACATGCATTAAAAAAGCATGATGGTTGATTGCTGTGGGTGTTGGTCCCAGAGGAAGACTGGCTTGTGCAAATGCCCACCTAGGTGGGCACCAACACGAGTCTGCAGCTCCTCTGCCCACCCCAACCCCTTATCTTCTTCATGCACATGTAACTAACCACCTGGCCTTGGGACTCAGTTTCTTCACGCGTGTGACAAGGACTTTGATCGGTTCCAAGCCTTTAGGTTTCCTGATCCCAGCTCCACCAGTCTGGGTGAGACAGCGTGGGCCTGGGGTGCAGAGCTTGGTTCCCCCCTCCGGCTTTGCATCAGTCTTGTGGCTCTGGAGGAGCCACCAGACCCTCTGGGACTCTGTTTTGTCATCAGTAAGATGGAAGGTTTGGGTCCAGGATTGCTAAGATCCTTTGAGCCTAGTTACCTTTCAGCATTCCTGGCCAGGCCCTCAGGAAGAGGAAGGAAGTGGAGGGCAAGAAAGGGGTAGGTGTGGCCCCTATGAGCTGTCCAACCTCAGTCGCTTCCACGTGCTCTGCTCCGGCCGCAGGGGTTCCCAGCTGGTCCTCACACCTGCCAAGTTCATAACCACTTCCGGCTCTGTGTGGCTCTTCACTCCCTCAGGGATTCTCTTGTTCCAGCCCTGCCTCCCTTTCACTCAGGCCCGTGGAAGCTTTCATTGAAGTCCAGGTCACCTCTTCCAGGAGGCCTTCCCTGACCACCAGTCTAATGTAATATCTTCAGTCACTCTCTGCCCCTCATACTATCCAACATTATGTGTTTGTCTCTGACCTGTTCCCTCCACTTCATTGTAAGCTCCACAAAGTCCAGATCTTTTTATGTTTTGTTCTCTGTTGCGTTTCCAAGGCCTCGAACCATAGGTGATGGACAGCTATTTGCTGAATGAATGGGATTGAGTGCAAAGGCAGAGGGTGTAACTCAGTGGGACAGAAGTGATGGAGCATTCTGGGAAGGGCCTAGGCTGAGAGCCAGGAGCCTTGTCCTGTAGAATGAGTGTTTTTGCAACAAACTCACAGGGTCGTGGTGAGGATTGCATAGGTCGCTGTCAAAGGGGCATTTCTGGGTTAGGCTGGATGGGTAGTGTGCCCAGAGAGCCCAGCACAGCACCCGGTGCGTGGATGGTGCTCAGCACGTGTTAGTTCCCTCCTCCCACCCCATCCCTGCCCTGATTTCCTTCGCTCCTTAATCTGCAATATCAGGATAAAGGGAAGTCTGTACCCCAAGTTATCCACCTCATGGAGTATCAGAGCCAGACAGGGGCTTAGAAACCATCTGACTCAATCCTGTCTGTGGATTTGGAAACTGAGGCCTAAAGAGGAAGAGTTCTTGTCCTCATTCCTGCATGGTTTCTGGGGCTTGGAGAGAAATTTACTATCAAGCCCTTCACAGAGTAGAAGCTCTGCAGTTAGCTGCTGCTGCTGCAGCTGTTTATCATTAATTCAGTCTCCACAGATCTTGTTTTTATGACCACGGGGCTAAAGATGGAGCAAGAGTACACGTTTGCATTAATTGACAACAAAAGGAGTATTACAGCCAAGAATACAACAGAGGAAATGATTAAACTACCCCAAAGCAGCTACTTTAAAGTGTGAAGAAGGAGGAAAAGTGGCATTTTTAAGGAATGTGCTGTCCTCCAGAAAGCAGGTTAAGCCCTTTGTTTTCTCGGTGAATTTTTTGATGTTGGCATTACTGTCCCATTTTATGGATGAGGATACTGAGGCTCAGAGATGTTAAGTGCTGGGAATCCAACACCCAGCCAACCACTGCTCCAGGATATCCTCTGTATCAGTTTTTTTCTGTAATCGAGCATGAATGATCATTCTCAGTTTTCAGTGATCTCAGCCCAAAGAATGCCTGCCATCTTAATTAGTGACTTCGACTCCCCAAGAGCAATCCCACATAATCTGGACTTTTCTTGGATCCTTCCACTTAACCTACACTGGTTGAAGGATGGGGTTTGCTGTATCAAGAATCAGCATCACAAGCCCAAGGCATCCTTGGGCCCCCCCCTTCCCTGGCTTCTTATGTAGGGAGACAGTGACCTCACAGGTTAGGAGAGGTGTGTGGAGGGTCAGAGGAAGGGAGGGGTTCGGGGCTAGCTGTCTGGGCCTCTAGTCCTGGGGACCGGAGAGAGAACCGGGTCAGGATGGAGTCCTCTGTGGCCGTGACTGTGTGCACAGGGCAGGAGAGAGAATGTGGGGAGGTCCCACAGCCAGTGAGAGTTGTGGAGTTGGGATTCTGATCCAGGGAAGCAGAAGGCATAACCACTCCTCAAGAAGAGCTGGACAGTACCTTCAAGGCTTTTGGAATTCACTTGTGATCCCTTATTCACCATGATGTTGGTTAGGCAAACTGTTTTCTTGTTCTGGTCTCAGTTTCCTTGTCTGTTTAGTTGGAGTGATAATCCTGCCTCATGTGCTGCAAGTGGTTTACCGCCCATCACCCCATATCATCCTCATGAGAACCATTGTCCCATCGTCCCAATGAGGACACTGGGACCTGGTGAGGCAGGGTGACCAGCAAAGGGTCACATGGCAGGTCAGCAGTGCTGCCCGGGTCACACACAGGTCAGCAGTGATGCTCAGGGTCACGCACAGGTCAGCAGTGATGTCCAGGGTCACAGGTCCGCAGTGATGCTCAGTGTTACACACAGGTCAGTGGTGATACCCCGGTCACACTCAGGTCAGTAGTGATGCCCAGGGTCACAGGTCAGCAGTGATGCCCAGAGTCACTCAGTGGGTCATTGGTGATGCCCAGAATCACAGGTCAGCAGTGATGCTTAGGGTCACACACAGGTCAGTGGTGATGCCCAGGGTCACTCACTGGGTCAGTGGTGATGCATAGGGTCACAGGTCAGTGCTGACACCCAGGGAACGCATCACCTGTTGCCCCTCTCTGAGTTCCACTTCCGCTTATGCCCTGGTGTGATGGTGGTGTCTGTCGGGTCAGTTCTGTTTACCCTGGGAAGCTGGGGGAAGACAAGGTGTGGTCCTGTGGCAAGAGGAAGAGAGGGTCTGCTGCCTGCAGTCAACACCTCTGTCAGGAAGTTTGAGGCTCGTGTCTTTGAAGCGCCAGCCCTTTAATCGTCTTCACAAGCCCAGAAAGGTTTGTCCTGACAACTGGTTGGCAAACTCAGCCGGGGGACCGCCCTGCCCCACAGCCGGGCAGCAGTTTCAGCCTTTCAGGATCTGTCTGAGGTCGTTACTGTGGGTATAAATTAGATTCACCTGGCAAAGCCCACTTCCCACTGGAATCTTCATGAAACTCTCTGTTTGGATCCTGTCAGAGAGGGAAGCATGCAGGAGGCCTAGGTCCCTGGGGAGTCAGCAGGTGGGAAGTTGGAGCTTCCTGGACTCATTGGTGAGATGCATAAAGCAAGCCAGGCCTCATCAAGACAGGTGTTGACCCCAGAACTTTTGGCTTCAGCCTCTTCTTCCATAAAAAGTACTAAAACTTATATTTTATGATGGCATTGGTTTCAAGACAACATATTAATGTTATATAGTAAAACATTTTATTTGACCTGGTGTTCGTGGTGGTGGTTTAGTTGCGAAGTCGCGTCTGACTCTTTGCGACCCCATGGACTGCAGCCCACCAGGCTCCCCTGTCCATGGGATTACCTAGGCAAGAATACTGAAGTGAGTTTCCATTTCCTCCTCCAGGGGATCTTCTTGACTCAGGGATCAAACCCGCGTCTCCTGTGTCAGTAGGCAGATTCTTAACCACTGAGCCACTTGGAAAGCCCTTTTTTTTTGACCTAAAGGTTCCTTGGGTCTTCTGATTATAAATGAAATTCAAACATTTTCGTGGGTCCCTAGAAGTGTTCTGCACTCTGTGGACTGTGTGCGCAGTGCCTGGTGGACGAGAGCAAGGCCTGCAGAGGCTGGAAGCGCTTGTGGTGCAGCCCAGCCCTTGCCTCCCTCCTCTTCCCTGGGAGTCAGTTACATCCTCCTTGAAGAGGAATGACTGGTGGAAACCCAAAAAAATCCTGCTGTGGTCTTCTATGCTGTCTCCTTGTGTTCTAGTGCACTGTATTCCTGATCATTGCGTTCTTGTCTTTCATTAAGAATTCTTGAGTATTCACTACAAACGATCTAGATTCTGTTAAATCAACATAGATGAAAGAAAAGAACATAAATACATGAAAACCCTAAACTCACGTAGCTACTGCAATTAAATCTTACGTTTAGTAGAGCTTCCTGGAAGCCAAGGCAAAGAAAGCAAGTTGTTGAATTGTAGGCTTCTTGTCTGGTAAAGGAAGCAGAGCAACCAGCTTGTGTCTTGGGGGCAGTTTTGTATGGATATCAAACCTTTGTGAGGCCACAGTGAGAGTCACATGAGCTGATTGCTAGAGGAAGGCTGTCCAAACCATGAATGATGATCGGAATCACTGAACAAAGCCATAGACCTTGTTTTCTCAATTAACTTTGCTAAAACCTATATGCAGGTCAGGAAGCAACAGTTAGAACTGGACATGGAACAACAGACTGGTTCCAAATAGGAAAAGGAGTACGTCAAGGCTGTATATTGTCCCCCTGCTTATTTAACTTATATGCAGAGTACATCATGAGAAACGCTGGGCTGGAAGAAGCACAAGCTGAAGTCAAGATTGCCGGGAGGTATATCAATAACCTCAGATATGCAGATGATACCACCCTTATGGCAGAAAGTGAAGAGGAACTCAAAAGCCTCTTGATGAAAGTGAAAGAGGAAAAGTGAAAAAGTTGGCTTAAAGCTCAACATTCAGAAAATGAAGACCATGACATCTGGTCCCATCACTTCATGGGAAATAGATGGGGAAACAGTGTCAGACTTTATTTTGGGGGGCTCCAAAATCACTGCAGATGGCGATTGCAGCCATGAAACTCAAAGACGCTTACTCCTTGGAAAGAAAGTTATGACCAACCTAGATAGCATATTCAAAAGCAGAGACATTACTTTGCTGACAAAGGTCCATCTAGTAAAGGCTGTGGTTTTTCCAGTGGTCATGTATGGATGTGAGAGTTGGACTGTGAAGAAAGCTGAGTGCCGAAGAATTGATGCTTTTGAACTGTGGTGTTGGAGAAGACTCTTGAGAGTCCCTTGGACTGCAAGGAGATCCAATCAGTCCATTCTAAAGGAGATCAGTCCTGGGTGTCCATTGGAAGGACTGATGCTGAAGCTGAAACTCCAATACTTTTCCACCTCATGCGAAGAGTTGACTCGCTGGAAAAGACCCAGATGGTGGGAGGGATTAGGGGCAGGAGGAGAAGGAAACAACGGAGGATGAGATAGCTGGATGGCATCACTGACTCGATGGACATGAGTTTGAGTAAACTCCGGGAGTTGGTGATGGACAGGGAGGCCTGGTGTGCTGTAATTCATGGGGTCTCAAAGAGTTGGACACAACTGAGCGACTGAACTGAACTGAATATTCCTTGAGAAAACCCAGGGCCAAGTAGATACTGATGATGAAGGAACCTCACCTGTGTTTTATAGTATATGTTTTATTCTCAGTCTTCCCATACAGCAGCCCTCTGAGGTAGCTATCATTAATCTCACTGTATAGATGAGGAAACTGAGGCTCAGAGAAGTTAAGTGACTTGGGACTTCCCTGGTGGTCCGGTGGTTAGGACGCCGTGCTTCCACTGCAGGGGGCATGGGTTTGATCCCTGGCCGGGGGACTGAGATCCTACATGCCACAGGGCAACTAAGCCCTGGCACTGCAACTATTGAGCCTGTGCACTCTGGAGCCCTTGTGCTGCAAACTGCAGAGCCCACATGCCACAACTTGACAGAAGCCTGCGCTCCACGACTAAAGAACCTGTGTGCTGCAACAAGGGAAGCCCACATGCCACAGTGAAGACTCAGCACAGCCAAAAAAAGGAATGACTTGACCGTGATCACCCAGTGAGTCCTGACTTCTATGGCAAGTGCCTTCTCTCTGTAGACATCGTGGGTCAGTCTGTCACTTGGGGGCAGACTCAGCCCCTTGCTCAGGGAGCTCATGGCCTAGTGGACCCTGCAGATCTTCAAAAGAAGAGGGCCACACTGTGATGCATGCTTTGAGGAGTGCTGAGGGGTGATGGCGCCCTAGTAGAAGGAGGATCTGTCAGCCTAGTCCTAGGGTAGGCGGATCAGAATAGCATCTTGGCAGAGGTGAGAAAGGGCCCTAATGTGGACCAGGAGGTGAGACGGTGAAGCCTGGATCCCAGTGGTGGCAGAAGGGAGAGAGAGAAGCAAGTTTCTTACTTATAAAACTTATAAACAGCAGAAACCAACTCTGGCCATAATAAGCCCTGCATCCCTTCCCTCCCCCAACCCCTAGAATTTATTGGCAGGTCTGTGACCACAGATCATTTGTCCAAAGTAGCAGGAGATGTTGAGGACAGGCAGGATCCCAGGACTCCAAGGGCTTAGAAGCAGGAAACCTTGACCTTCTACAGACATCAGACTATCCACCCACCACGGGGGGGTCCTTGACCTCTGTGCTGTCTTGCTCCAGGGCCAAAGCTGTAGCCGGGCATTCCACTGGCCAGGCCTGTCTTTATCCCACCCCCCAAGCTGAGTTGATGGGGGTTGCCCACTCCTTTGTGGGAAGCATTATAAAGGTCCTCCTTATTTCATACCTTCACTTCTCACATTGCAGGATTCTTTAATATGAGGAAAACAGGGCAGCCTGTTTATAGGCACTTCTGCAGCTACAGCAATGATTGGATCTGAGAAATTCTCAGGAGAGACGGTCGACAGCAAGGGATGGGAAGCCTGTTACATGTGGGGTTAGGGGAGGAGCCGCCTGGAGAGGGAAATGGCAACCCACTCCAGTACTCTTGCCTGGAAAATTCCTTGGATGGGGGAGCCTGGTAGGCTACAGTCCATGGGGTCGCAAAGAGTCAGACACAACTGAACCACTTCACATTCTTTCTTTCTATAGTTCCTTTTGGAGAAGGAAATGGCAGCCTGCTCCCGTGTTCTTGCCTGGAGAATTCCATGGTCAGAGCGGCCTGGTGGGCTACAGTCTATGGGATTGCAAAGAGTCAGACATAACTAAGTAACTAACACACACTCACACACAGAGGAGGAGCCGAGGTGGTGCTCCGGTCTCTGGCCTGGGTTCATTGTGTGGATGTGAGCGCAAGCCCTGGTAGCCCGAGGGAGGAAGGTGTGAGTTGGTTTCAGATGTGCAGAGTAGGGAGGTGCCAGCCCGAGAGCCCCAGGGGGCTAGAGATGTGTAATTCTGGGACTCCTGAAGCAGGAGATGGGTGTCATCTGCCTAGAGGTGGGCCTGGGAAAAGAAGGGGCAGAGGATCTGGTCAGGGAGATGAGGGCGGGGGCAGGGAATGGAAAGAGTCATCACCCTTCTGACTGTGCTTGTCCGTCTCCAAAAAGAGATAGCAGGCCGGCGGGCTGGGATGCCTCCTCCTGTCGGGACAACAGAGGGCCCTCAGGAAGTCCTCCTGTGTAGCAGCTTCTGCACCATCTCCAGGGGCCCAGGCTGGCACAAGGGTCGGCTCAGAGTAGCCTCTGAGCGTGTGCAGCTATGCCGTGTGGTTCTCATGCGTCCACCTCCACCTGCTCTGTGCTCCGCCTCGTCTTGCCCTGGGGAAGCTTGCCATCAAGAGTTGCACAGGCCTTGGAGGCTGAGTTACAAAACTCCATGATGAGTCCCCTGGAGCAAAATGGGAACCAAAGGAGAGGATTTAATACACGGTGGGGAAGGCCTCCAGAAAGGAGCTCGAAAAGAGTTACCCATCTGCTAAAGGATGAGAAGGGTGTCCTAGGCAGAGGGAACGGCATGAGAAAAGGCCTGGTGGCGAGCTCTGCGAATGGCTCAGTGGTGGAGAGAGTGATGAGAGGCTAGCAGGGCTGGTGACGGAGGACCTTGTGTGTCAGACGGAGGGGCTCGGGGCTCTGTCGGCAGGACTGCAGAGACCCGAGGTGGGTTAGAGAAGGAGGGGTGTGAGGTATGTCTGAACATATGTGTGTGTGTGTGTGTGTGTGTGTGCGCGCGCGCGCGTGCACACTTCCTGTGCCTCCCGAGGGCCAGCGTTCACACACTCATGCCAGCACGCAGAGGGGCATGCCATCAACTAAAATCTCTGCCCCGCTTGTGTTAATTAACAGGTAATGACTTAATTCTCAAGGCTTTTCCAAGAACGGAGTTAGTGTCTTTGGTTGCAGTTTCCCAGGGCTCCATATCCCCTTTCCTCCAGATTTATATAAGCTGCTGGACAGCTCTGTGCCTGCAAGCAGTTTTCCAACTTGGCTCCCAAATCCTCTGAGCTGGGCCAGGGTGTCCAGTGAAGGCCCCTGACGAGATGGCAGGTCCCCAGGGGACCACCGCTCTGCAGCTGGGCCAATAGCGCTGTCTGGGGAGAGGGTCCCTCTGAAGGAGCCTAAGCTTTGGGACAGGCTGGCGGGACGTACCCCTTTCAACGGGCCTGTGGTCAAATGCTGGCTGAACACAAGCCTCCTCTTCTTAAGCATGTTCACAGCTAGACCCCACGGCTAGGTGGGGATGACAGTGCCTGCCCTTTGGTATTGGTACAGCTGGAACCACGGGTGTGGTGTGGACACGGGGGCAAAGTGGAGCTGCCTCCTTTATCCGTATTAGGAACCAGTGGACGTCAGGACCTCATTAGCCTCCCAGCCAGAGGAGGAGTTGGGGGCGCGGCCTCCCCAGAGCTAAGGACCAAGGGCAGCTGTGCTGTGTGACACTGGGAGGATTACTTTACCTTTCTGAAGCTTCCGTTTCCTTATCTGTAAACGGGCATTTCGGTGGGTGTCCCAGACGCAGACTTTGAGGAGAAGATACGTGTACAAGTGATCTCCGAAGGGAGACTGGGAGAGAGGGCCTGCCACAAGTAACAATGCCTGTCTTCCTTGCTGGGGAGGGGGTTCATTCATTCACTCCGCCCTCTTACTTAGTGTTTGGAAACCCACTCCAGTATTCTTGCCTAGAGAATTCCGTGGAGAGAGGAACCTGGTGGGCTGCTGTCCATGGGGTCGCACAGAGTCAGACATGACTGAGGCGACTTAGCATGCATGCATGCATGCATGCGTTGGAGAAGGAAATGGCAACCCACCCCAGTATTCTTGCCTGGAGAATCCCAGGGATGGAAGAGCCTGGTGGGCTGTCATCTATGGGGTCACACAGAGTCGGACACGACTGAAGCGACTTAGCAGCAGTAGCAGCACATACCTGGCAGTGAGTGAAGTGCTGGGAATAGAGGTTAACGGGACCTGGGAAAAAGGCAGGCTGGGTGGAGAAGCTGCAGGGGAAGCTGAGCAAAGGCCCGGTGACATCTGGGGAAACTGAGGCTCAGAGCTGTGCTCCACCAGGGCCTCACACAGTGTGACCTCCTGCAGAGCCAGGACCATAGAACTGGAGGTCAGAAGTGCAGACAGTCTCACTGGGTGAGGCCCAGCCCCGGATCACAGCGTTCTGCTGTCTGGAGTGCCTGAAGCAGGCTGAGGGGGCGGTGTGGGGAGCAGTGGGGTCTCTGTTTGCACAAGCTAACAGGCCTGTGGCAATCTCTACTCTAATTGTCATTGTCTTGCAATTTGTGCGATAATTTGTAAGGTGTGGAATGGAGCAGAGGTTATGCCCTGAATGTCTGTTTATACCGTCTCTAAAAACACGCCTCAGGTGCCAGGCTTGCTGAGCGACCAACGAGAGACCTGTGGTGTCTGGCATCACTCTGAGCTGCCTCTGGGGAACATGTCCAGGGTAAATCACATTCATTTTCTAGGGAAGCACAGAGCCCTCTTCCCCTAAGGAGCTCTGACCCTGGCTCCCCAGCTTCTGGAGTTCTGAGAGCCTGCGTTTATGCATGTGTGCCTGTCATTACATCTCTGTGTGCTTGTGGGGGGTGGTGTGTGTGTATCACATGCACCCTTGCAGGCCCGTGTGTTAGTATCTGTGGGCACATTTGTGTTGTTGAATGTGTCTCTAGGGGCCAGGGTGTTGCATGTGTTCCTTTGAGTGAGTTGATTTGTGAGTGTGTATCTGGGGGGTGTGTCTGTATAATTCCGTGTGTTCATGCAGCCAGTGTCTGTGAATATGGGTTCTATGAGGCTGAGGAAGGTGTCATTCCTCCTGGTCAGTGTGGCCAGGGGAAGCACCACTGAGAAGGGATAGGCTGGCTTTGGGTCCTGGAGAGTGGGTATAAATGGGGGTGGGGGGCTTCTCCTCCCTACTGTTCTTCCTCTGTTCCCAAAACGTGGAGGAAGCTTCCAGGAACCAGGTTGAGCTTAGTACCAAGAAGGACTTTCTCACAGGCAGGACCTTCCCAGTTGGAGGGAAGTATAGGAGCAGAGGCTGGCCTGCTGCTTGGCAATTTCACTCTGTAAACATTCCCTGAAGTGTCTTATTCTTTGTCAGGCTTTGTTCTGGGCCCTGGGACAACTATAATTCAGCTTGAGTTCCAGGACCCACAGACTAATGATGATAACTCTTGAGACTGGATTCTAGAAGGAATAATACTTACAGTGATGGAGTCCTTACACTGCTGGGCTCCGCTCTAAACTCGCTAACAGGTTTGGGCCAGGTGCTCTTGTACAAATGAGAGACTGAAAACCAAGTGATGTAACAGTTTGTCCCGGGTCCCTGCAGTAAGCATAGGCACAGCCAGTTGTGGAAGCTGCACCCCTGAGACAGGAGGACTCGAGTTCCCAGCCCCCCTCCCTTGCCCCAGCTCCAGGCAATGGTGCTGGCCAGGTCCCCGAAGAGGCTGGTTTCTGTCCCCAGAGTTCATATGTATCCAAGAGGTGCCCATGAAATCCCGCCTGTTCCCTGACAGCCATCCTCTGAGAGTTCTTAGCACTAGGCCAGGTTATTAATCACTGAGGCCCAGAGGCCACCGCAGTGCTGGCTGAGGATTCTAATCCAGCAGCAATGTAAACGTCCCCTGGTTGCATGGGGCTCTTGGCCACGGTGCCACCTGAATCAGCTGCTCCCCTGGCAAGGCGGGAAAGAGTCACCCTGCTGCAGCCCACAGGGGTCTGGGAGCACTAGGTGGAGAGGGCAGTGCAGAAAAAGCACTGGATTGGAAGATGGGGGGCCCAGGTCCCTGCCCTGCCACTGCCTATGTTTATCACTATGAATAGTAATAAAAACAGCAAGCCCTTAGTGCTTAATCGGAGAAGGCAATGGCACCCCACTCCAGTACTCTTGCCTGGAAAATCCCATGGACGGAGGAGCCTGGAAGGCTGCAGTCCATGGGGTCGCTGAGGGTCAGACACGACTGAGCGACTTCACTTTCACTTTTCACTTTCATGCATTGGAGAAGGAAATGGCAACCCACTCCAGTGTTCTTGCCTGGAGAATCCCAGGGATGGGGGAGCCTGGTGGGCTGCCGTCTCTGGGGTCGCACAGAGTCGGACACGACTGAAGTGACTTAGTAGCAGTAGTAGTGCTTGGTACGTGCCAGATATTGTGCTAAATTAGGATTGGCTCTCAATACCCCATGAGGTATCACTAACCTCATTTTTCAGACAAAGAAACAGAAGCTTTGGAAAGGGAAGTGATTTGCCAGTGTCACATGTTAGGAAATAGAGACAAACAGAATTTGGATTAGCACAGTTTAGTCCCAGAGCCCTTAGTCATGTTTACATTTTAAAAGTTATTTTATATATGATACATTGAAAAGGATACATGCAAATATGTGTAAATAATAAAGCATAGCAAGATGAACACCCATGAATTTTTGGAACCACTGTTTATTTTCTGTTTGGCATTCTCTGCCTTTCTTAACGTGGTTTCATCACACATATATATCTGTAAACAATGTATTGCTTAGTTTTGCTTGGTTAAAAGCTTTATAAAAATAGGATCATACTGTATATGGTGTTAACCATATTTTCACTTAATGTTATGTTTGATTGTATCCGTTTTGCTGTGTGTAGCTATAATTCATTCATTCTTACTGCTGTGTAATATTACATGGTGTGACGAAACTTCAGTCATTCTCTTGTTGATGGACATTTGGGTTGTTTCTGTTTTGTGCTAGCTCACAACGCTGCTGCCAACATTCCTCTTCATGTGTCTTTTTGACAAGTGGAAGTTTTACTAGAATGTGAGCCTAGAAATGGAATTGCTGAGTCAGATAATGTAAGATGGTGCCATATTGCTTTCAAAAGTGGTTGTACCAGTTTGCACTCTCACCCACACCGCATATACAAGTTCTGTTGTTCTACAACCTCAAAATTGTTACATAACCTTGTCAGTCTGGCAGGTGAAATGGTGTAGATGATTACTAATGGGATTGCAATGCCTTGTCATAGTTTGCCGGCCATTATTATTTCCTCTTCTGTGAAATGCATTTAAGCTCCTTTGCCCATTTTTTTATTGATTTGTCTTTTTCTTATTGATTGATAGGAATTCTTGATATTTGCTACCAGTTGGTGACTCATATTTCATTCCTTGATGGTGTTTTTCCTGAATGAAAGATCTTAATTATAATGAGTAAATTTATCAGTCTTAACTTTAATTGCTTATATCTTTTCTTTCTTAGAAAATCTTCTCCACCTTTATATCACAAGTAAATTCTCTTGTATCATAACAAGAGAATTTATTTTTAAGCTTTTAAAGTCTTAAATTTAAGAGTTTAATTCATTGAAGTTGAGTATAGGGACCCAATTTAATTTTCTTTCCATCTGGGTAGCCATTCATTGAATTGTCCATTCTTTCTCCAGAGATTTGCAATACCAACCTGTCATATATAGATTTTTATATACTTATGGGTCTGTTTCTAGGATCTTCTGTTCCATTAGTCAGTTTTTTAAAGCCCTGTACCAGTATTACAAGGCTGTGGTCCGTGTGATCAGATTGGCTAGTTTTCTGTGATTATGGTTTCAGTGTGTCTGCCCTTAGATGCCCTCTCGCAGCACCTAAATTTGGAAAACTCAGCAGTGGCCACAGGACTGGAAAAGGTCAGTTTTCATTCCAATCCCAAAGAAAGGCAATGCCAAAGAATGCTCAAACTACCACACAATTGCACTCATCTCACATGCTAGTAGAGTAATGCTCAAAATTCTCCAAGCCAGGCTTCAGCAATACGTGAACCGTGAACTTCCAGATGTTCAAGCTGGTTTGAGAAAAGGCAGAAGAACCAGAGACCAAATTGCCAACATCTGCTGGATCATCGAAAAAGCAAGAGAGTTCCAAAAAAACATCTATTTCTGCTTTATTGACTATGCCAAAGCCTTTGACTGTGTGGATCACAATAAACTGTGGAAAATTCTGAAAGAGATGGGAATACCAGACCACCTGACCTGCCTCTTGAGAAACCTGTATGCAGGTCAGGAAGGAACAGTTAAAACTGGACATGGAACAACAGACTGGTTCCAAATAGGAAAAGGAATACGTCAAGGCTGTATATTGTCACCCTGCTTATTTAACTTGTATGCAGAGTACATCATGAGAAATGCTGGGCTGGAAGAAGCACAAGCTGGAATCAAGATCGCCAGGAGAAATACCAATAACCTCAGATATGCAGATGACACCACCCTTATGGCAGAAA
This sequence comes from Bos indicus x Bos taurus, assembly GCF_003369695.1. NCBI lineage: Eukaryota > Metazoa > Chordata > Mammalia > Artiodactyla > Bovidae > Bos > Bos indicus x Bos taurus. The sequence goes on from NC_040078.1 coordinate 92,806,694, forward strand.
GTGAGGAGGAACTAAAAAGCCTCCTGATGAAAGTGAAAGAGGAGAGTGAAAAAGTTGGCTTAAAGCTCAACATTCAGAAAACGAAGATCATGGCATCTGGTCCCATCACTTCATGGGAAATAGATGGGGAAACAGTGGAAACAGTGTCAGACTTTATTTTGAGGGGCTCCAAAATCACTGAAGATGGTGATTGCAGCCATGAAATTAAAAGACACTTACTCCTTGGAAGGAAAGTTGTGACCAACCTAGGCAGCATACTCAAAACCAGAGACATTACTTTGCCAACAAAGGTCCATCTAGTCAAGGCTATGGTTTTTCCAGTGGTCATGTATGGATGTGAGAGTTGGACTGTGAAGAAAGCTGAGTGCCGAAGAATTGATGCTTTTGAACTGTGGTGTTGGAGAAGACTCTTGAGAGTCCCTTGGACTGCAAGGAGATCCAACCAGTCCATTCTGAAGGAGATCAGTCCTGGGTGTTCATTGGAAGGACTGATGCTGAAGCTGAAACTCCAATACTTTGGCCACCTGATTCGAAAAGCTGACTCATTGGAAAAGACCCTGATGGTGGGAGGGATTGGGGGCAGGAGGAGAAGGGGACGACAGAGGATGAGATGGCTGGATGGCATCACTGACTCAATGGACGTGAGTTTGAGTGAACTCCAGCAGTTGGTGGTAGACAGGGAGGCCTGGTGTGCTGCGATTCATGGGGTCGCAAAGAGTTGGACACGACTGAGCGACTGACCTGACTGACCAGTATTACACTATCAAAAGTGCCATAGTTTTGTAAGAAGTCTTCACTAATACCTAGTAAGAGAATCTAGCCACCTACTCTCACTTCAGTCTTTTTTAGGTATTCCTTGACTATTCTTAGGACGGTGCTCTTCCATAGATATTTTAGAATCAACTTTATTTATTTTTAATATTTATTTGTTTGGCTGCACCAGGTCTTAGCTGTAGCGCACAGAATCTTTGACCTTCCTTGTGGGATGCAGGAGCTCTAGTTGCAGCCTGCGGAATCTTAGTTGTGGCATGTAGGGTCTAGTTCCCTGATCAGGGATGGAGCCCGGGTCCCCTGCTTTGGAAGCATGGAGTTTTAGCCTCTGGACCATCAAAGAAGTCCCTAGAATCAACCTTAAAATTTCAGCAATGCTTGACTTTTTAAAAATTGGAACTCTGTTTACAGATCAATTGGAGGAAATTAACCTCTTTATGGTATTTATTCTATCTGTAAATATGGTCTTTGTTAATGATTTTCTGCAAGATTTTATATGTTTCTCCATATATGTATTGCAGGTAGTTCTTTTAAGTATTTATTCATAGGCTTCTTTTGATTTTTGTTGCCAGTATGAATTATATTTCTTTTTAAATTCTTTTTTATTTGTTCCTGTTGAATAGAAATTCTTTTGCTTTCAGTTTATTTATCTTATACCCAGATATCTTGAAAAATTCTCTTATTATTTCTATTAATTTTTATGTAGATTCTTTGGGTATTTCTATATAGACTCTCATATATGTGAATAATGATTTTATTTCTTCCTTTTCAGGAAGGAATATTTATTTTTTTCCTTTTCTTTATACTTTTATTTCTTGAAAAGAAACACTGATAGTGGGTATTCTCATCTTGTTTTTGATTTAAAATGCTCCTAACATTTTACCATTAAATATAATACTTCCTGTAAAATTTCTGTAGGTACCTTCTATCAGACAAAAGGCATTTCTTTTTTTAAAAAAATAGGTTCTATTTTTGAGACAAGTTTTAGGCTCACAAAATATTAAGTGGAAAGTACAGAGAGTTCCCATATATCTTCTGCACCACCCTCCCTCCACCCCAGCCTCCCCCATGTCAACATCCTGGACTAGAGTTGTGCATGTGGTACAACCAGTAAACCTACCCTGACATATCAGTGTCACTCAGAGTCCACAGTTTTTATTAGGGTTTCTCTTGGTGTTGTACATTTCCCAGTTTGACAAATGTATAATGTATCAACCATTGTTGCATCATGCAGAATAGTTTCACTGCCCTAAAAATTCTCTGCTATGTCTATTCATACATTTCTTCCCTCAGCCCCAGGCAGCCACTGATCATAATTTTCTCTTTTCCAGAATGTCATACAGTTGGAATCATACAATATGTATCCTTCTCAGATTGGCATCTTTCTTTTAGTAATATGCATGTAAGTTTCTGCCATGTCTTTTCATGGCTTGATAGCTCGTTTCGCTTTGGAATTGATGAATACTCCATTGTCTGGGTGTACCACAGTCCACCCATTTACCTTCTAAGGACATCGTGGATGCTTCCAGGTTTTGGAGATCAATCATTACTAAGGTTTCCAAAAACATCCATGTGCAACTTTTGTGTGGACATAAGTTTTTAACTCATTCGGATAAGTACCAGGAGTACAGTTTCTGGATCATACAGTAAGAGTATGTTTATTAGTTTTATAAGAAGCCATCAAGCTGTCTTCCAGAATGACTGTACCGTTTTTCATTTCCATTGGCAGTGAATGAGCATTCCTGTTGCCCCACACCCTCTCCAATATTTGGTGTTGTTAGTGTTTTACATTTTAGTCATTCTGATAAATATGTAGCGGTGTCCATTATGGTTTTAATTTGCAATTCCCTAAAATTACTTTGCCAACAAAGGTCCGTCTAGTCAAGGCTATGGTTTTTCCAGTGGTCATGTGTGGATGTGAGAGTTGGACTGTGAAGAAAGCTGAGCGCTGAAGAATAGATGCTTTTGAACTGTGGTGTTGGAGAAGACTGTTGAGAGTCCCTTGGACTGCAAGGAGATCCAACCAGTTCATCCTAAAGGAGATCAGTCCTGGGTGTTCATTGGAAGGACTGATGCTGAAGCTGAAACTCCAATACTTTGGGCACCTCATGTGATGAACTGACTCATTTGAAAAGACCCTGATGGTGGGAGGGATTGGGGGCAGGAGGAGAAGGGGACAACAGAGGATGAGATGGCTGGATGGCGTCACTGACTCGCTGGATGTGAGTCTGAGTGAACTCCAGGAGTTGGTGATGGACAGGGAGGCCTGGTGTGCTGCGGTTCATGGGGTCGCAAAGAGTCAGACACGACTGAGCAACTGAACTGAACTGAACTGAACTGAATGACATAGGATGTGGAGCATCTTTTCATATGCTCATTTTCTATCTGTATATCTTCTTTGGTGAGATCTCTGTTCATATATTTTGCCCTTTATTTAACTGTGTCAGGTCTTAGCTGTGGTGTGAGGCCCTTTTTTGCAGCCTGTGGGCTTCTCTCTAGTTGTGGCACGTGGGCTTAGCTGCCCTGCAGCAAGTGGGGTTTTAGTTCCCTGACCACGTCCGCTGCATTGAAAGACAGATCCTCAGCAATTGGACTACCAGGGAACTCCCTAACCCATTTTTTAATAAGGAAAATATTCTTTTCTCAGATTTGTCTTTATGGCTTGTCTTCTCATTCTCTTGACAGTGTCTTTTGCAGAGCAGAAGTTTTTAATTTTAATAAAGTCCTATTTATCTAAATTGGAATAAATTATTTCTTTCATGGATTCTTCCTTTGCTGTTATAACTTAAAATAATTGCCAGACCCAAGGTTATTAAGATTTTCTCCTATGTTATATTCTGGGAGTTCTATAGTTTTACATTTTTAATTTAGATCTATGATCCATGTAGAGTTAATTTTTGTGAAAGATATAAGGTCTGTGTTTGGATTGGTTTTTGTTTTTTGGCATGTGGATGTCTAAGTCATTCCACCACCATTTCTTGAAAAGACAGTTTTTATGCCAGTGAATCCCCTTTTCCCCCTTGTCAAAGGTCAGGTGATTATATTTGGGGTGGTCTGTTTCTAGACTGTTCTGTTCCACTGATCCATTTGTCCACTCTTTCACCAATACCACACTGTCTTGATTATTGGGTCTTTCGAGCAAGTCTTAAAGCCAGGTAGTGTCAGCTCTCCAACTTTGTTATTTTTTTTTAATATTGTGTTGGCTATTATGAGTATTTCGCCTCTCTTATATAAACTTTTGAATAAGTTTATTAATAGCTACAAAATAACTTGCTGGGATTTGAATTGAAATAGTGTTACTCTATTAATTAAATGGGGAAGAACTAATTAATTAATAGATTAAGTTGGGAAGAACTTCTGACAGTAATGAATCTTCTTATCCATAAACCTTCTTATCCAAATATGAAGGAATATATCTCCAGTAATTTATTTCTTCTTTGATTTCTTCCATCACAGCCTTGTAGTTTTCCTCATATAGCTCTTGTACATATTTTGTTAGATTTATATCTAAGGATTTTATTTGGAGGGCGGTGTGCTAATCTAAATTCTATTGTGATTTTCATTTCAATTCCATTTTCTCATTGCTGATATAGAAGAAAGTGGTTGACTTTTGTATGTTAACCTCGAATACTGCTGTAATCACTTATTAATTCTGATAGTTTGTCGATTTGTATTTTCTACACAGACAGTCATGTCATCTGTGTAAAAAAACAGCTTTATTTCTTCCTTCCTAATCTGTATTCCTTTTATTTCCTTTTCCTATTTTATTGCACTAGCTGGGATTTCCAGTATGATGTTGAAAAGGAGTGATGAGAGGGGACATCCTTGTTTTGTTTAAGGCATTTCTTTTTATTTAATTTGCTAAGATTACATGAGCATTGAATTTTATCAAGCGATCTTTTAAAATTTGTTGAAGTTATCATATATATATATGTAAATAAAGTTTATAAATATGGTGAGTTAAATTTTGAGATTTTTCTGATGTTAAATTGTTCTTACATTCTTAGAATTCACCCAGCTTGGTTATGATATGTTATCTTTTCTTTATATCACTTATTTCAGGATTTTTACATCTCAATGAGTAATATTCGCCTATAGTTCTCCTTTCAGATACTTCTCTCATTTAATTTTAGTATCAGGTATTTTTTGGGCCTCATAGAATGAATTGAAGAGTAGTCTTCTTATTTCCTATCCCCTGAAGAGTTTGTATAAGATCGGAACGATACATTCTTTGAATATTTGGTAAAAATTGCCTATAAAACTGAGTTTGGTGTTATCTTTGTGGGAGGATTTAAAACTATGGTTTCAATTATCTTAATTGGCATAGAATTTTTAAGACTTTTTATTTCTTCTAAAGTCAATTCCCCCATCCCTAGGAATTTGTCCATTTTGTATATGTTTTCAAATTCATTGGCATAAAATTGGTTATAGTATTCCCTTTTATTTTTTAAATCTTTGCTGGATCTGTAGTTACATCTCCCTTTTTATTCCTAATACTACTCTTTTTGTGTGCCTTGTCTATTTTTTTCTTAATTCATGGCACCAGAGGTTTGTCTCTGTTTTCAGTTGTTCCAAGAACTAATTACTTTGTTGGTTCTCTCTATTGTGTCTTTGTTTTCTATTTTATTCATTTCTGCTTTTATATGTATTATCTTCTTCTTTTTATATATTTTTTAGTTTGTTTTGCTGTCCCTTTTATAATTTCTGAGATGGATTGCTTAGCAGATTAATTTTCAGACTTTCTCTTTTCCTTTAATCATTTGCAAAATATTTTTTAATGCTACTTTACTGCATCCCAGAATTTTTTATATATATTATTGGCATTATTGTTCAGTTCTAACTAAGTATTTTAAGTACCCATTATGATGCTTTGATTGACCCAATAAGTCTTTAATTTTCCAAATATAGAGAAATATGTTTCTGTTTTTGTTGTTAACTTGTAATTTAATTTTACTGTAGTTGAAGAACATTCATTTATATGATATCACCCATTATGACTATAATTATGACATTTTTTTGTAAATGTTCCATGTGCTTGAACAGAATGTGCATGCTTTATTTGTGTTCAATAGATCAAAAGTCTTGTATTATTCAAAATTTCTGTAACTTTACTAATTTTTCTTTATTTGATCTATTAATCATTGCGAGAAGTTGAAATCTCCCACCAAGATGGTAGGCTTTGTACTTCTAGCAGCATTTGCAACAGTGTTAGGGTCCTAGAAGTTTAAAACTTTTATCATTAGATAACTCCATCACTAAGAGGATGAGATGGCTGGATGGCATCACCGACTCAATGGACATGAGTTTGGGTAAACTCTGGGAGTTGGTGATGGACAGGGAGGCCTGGTGTGCTGCGATTCATGGGGTCGCAAAGAGTTGGACACGACTGAGCGACTGAACTGAACTGAATCATTTTTTAGTTTAATATACTTTATCTAGTATTAATATGACTATACCAGCTTTATTTTGAATAGCATTTGCATGATATATCTTTTTCTGTCCTTTAACTTTCAACTTTTTCATGTCCTTATGCTTTAGGTGTGTTTGTTGTGATTAGCAAATAGTGGGAGGTGTAATTTGTTTTGTTTCCTTAGTTCGTTTTGGTGTGCTCTCAAGTTTAGCCCATTTTTCATTATGATTACTAATGTATTTAGACATGTTTCTGATATCTTACATTTTGCTTTCTACTTCTGCCTTTTCTGTGCTTCTTTTTTGCTTGTTTGTTCTGGCTTAGGTTTAGTTGTCATTTGTTATATTTTGTTTTTTTTGATTGATTGAGAGAGGTTGGTTCCCCATCACCTCCCCCCTCCCACCACCATTGCTTTTCCTCTCTCTGCTGGTGTGGAAGTTAAAGACTCTGAAAGTCTAAGGTTAATACCTTAAGCCTTTCCCCAGCAGTACAAGAACCCTAGAACGTGAAGGTGAACGTGAAAGTTGTTCAGTCATGTCTGACTCTTTGTGACCCCATGGGCTATACAGTTCATGGAATTCTCCAGGCCAGAATACTGGAGTGGGTAGCCTTTCCCTCCTCCAGGGGATCTTCCCAACCCAGAGATCGCACCCAGGTCTCCTGCATTGCAGGCAGATTCTTTACCAGCTGAGCCACAAGAGAAGCCCAAGAACCCTAGAGCACTATCTCTAATTTCTCTAGTTGGACAATACTCAAGTTCTGTCCTTGTTTCAACTCCGCAAATTAGAGAGCATTGTTAATTTATAATACAAAGGTTGTTTAGCTCTATCTCCATGCCAGGCTATTCTGTGCTTAGTTGCTCAGTGGTGTCCGACTCTTTGCCACCCCACGGGCTATAGCCCACCAGGCCCCTCCATCCGTGGGGATTCTCCAGGCAAGAATACTGAAGTGGGTTGCCATGCCCTCCTCCAAGGGATCTTCTCAACCCAAGGATTGAACTCAGGTTTCCTGCATTGCAGGCTGATTCTTTACCACCCGAGCCACCAGGGAACCCCAAGAATACCTGAGTGGGTAGCCTATACCTTCTCCAGGGGATCCTCTTGACCCAGGAATTGAACCAGAGTCTCCCACATTGCAGGCGGATTCTTTACCATCTGAGCCACCAGGGAAGTCTTCTACCTCCATATTTATGAACTTATTTGTCCCTCATCAATTATTGCACATTTTATACTTTCCTTCTGGGATCATTTTCCTTCTTCCTGAAATTTATCCTTTAGAAGTTCTTCGAGTAAATCTGTCTGTCTGTCTTGTTAGTTTATCTGAAAATGTCTTTTCCTTCATCATCATTTTGAAAGGTAGTTCTGGAAGTACCCATTCTAGATTGACAGTTACTTTCTGTCAGCACTTTGAAAATATTATTTCACTGCCCCTGGCTTCCATTTTTTTAAAAAAAAAAAGCCTGTTGATATAATTGGCATTCTTTTGTGAGTTATCTGTGTTTTCTCTCTTATTCTTTTTTATGTTAAGATTTCTACTTTAGTGTTCTGAATTCTCACTACCCTGTAAGTAGATGTGGATGTATTTAATTTTTTTCCCCTCCTTTTAGCTCTTAAAAATTCTCAGGCAATATCTCTTCTGGCTTTGCTTCTTTTCCATTTTTTTCTTTGCTTTTGAGACTTGATTAAGGTATGCATGCTGCTGCTAAGTCGCTTCAGTCGTGTCCGACTCTGTGCGACCCCATAGACAACAGCCCACTAGGCTCCCCCGTCCCTGGGATTCTCCAGGCAAGAACACTGGAGTGGGTTGCCATTTCCTTCTCCAATGCATGAAAGTGAAAAGTGAAAGTGAAGTCGCTTAGTCGTGTCTGACCCTCAGCGACCCCATGGACTGCAGCCTACCAGGCCCCTCCGTCCATGGGATTTTCCAGGCAAGAGTATTGGAGTGGGGTGCCATCATGCATGCATGTTAAGTTGCTTCAGTTGTGTCCAACTCTGTGTGACCCTATGGACTGTAGCCCTCCTCTGTACATGGGATTCTTCAGCCAAGAATACTAGAGTGAGTTGCTGCCCTCCTCCAGGGGATCTTCCCAACCCACGGATCAAACCCACATCTCTTATGTCTCCTGCATTGACAGGTTCATTCTTTACCACTAGTGACACACAGAAAGCCCCTGATTAAGGTGTGTTATGCCTTTTTACTCTGGCCTACAAATCTCTTATTTTCCAGCTGCTTGTCTCTCTGATCTGAATTCTATGAAATGTCTTCAGCTTTTCCAGTTCACCTGTGTCTAACTTGCTATTTTATCCATATAGGTTTTTAAAAATGTATTTTAATAATTACACTGTTAATTTCTCTAAGTTCTGTTTGATTCTTTTCAAATTTCCCTGGTTATTATCGATAGTCTCTTGTTACTTGCTCATATTTTGATATTCCATTCTTTATTTCTTTAAACATTTCGCCCGTATTACTTTATAATCTAGAGCTGATCGTTTTCAATTTTGAAATCCTTGGGGCGGGGTTGGGAGAGGCCTACTCTTGTGGTTCTGTGTTTCTTCAGGTCCTTCCTCTGCTTGTTCCCTTGTGTGCCGGGTAATTTTGAGTATGAGCCCTTGTGGATGATCTTTATCTCTGGGCATCCTGGTGGCCTGAGATCAACGTGCTTTCCTCCCTAGGGGAAATCTAGAACTTTGGAGCCCTCAGACCCATGTTGCCCCAAATGCCAGCCAGGTCCCCAAGCCCAGTGTAGCAGTTGAAGGTCTAGCCCCCATACTATGCTGCAGTCCTGATGTCAACACCTGCTTCAGGGCAACCCCACCCCTCACCAGTCTATTTTTGGTTCATGATTTCCTCCTTTTCTCTCCCCGAGCCTCTGAGACTTTCTTTATCTTCCAGGGTACAAGCAACTCAACAAAAACTGTATTTTATGCACAATCTGGTTATTTTGCAGCAGAGAGGCCCAGAAGCAAAACCTCAGTTTCCTCATCTATAAAATGGTCACCAGTCATAGTAACAATAATAGTAACAACTACCACCCTACAAGTTGTTACAGGTTCAACCCCTGGGTCAGGAAGATCCCCTGGAGAAGGAAATGGCAACCCACTCCAGTATCCTTGCCTGGGGAATTCCATGGACAGAGGAGCCTGGTGGGCTACAGTCCATGGGGTCACAAAGAGTCAAACAGGACTGAGTGACTAACTCTTTAACTTTCATAATAACGATAATAGTAACAAAAACAAACCCACAAGTTGTTACAAGAATCATAGGAACTCATATATGGCAAAGCACCATAAATGTACTATTTCAAGAATCAGCTCTTGAGGAGACTTCCCTGGCAGTCCAGTGGTTAAGACTTCACCTTCCAATGTAGGGGGTGCGGGTTTGATCCATGGTCAGGGAGTTAAGACCCCATATGACTGGAGGCTAAAAAACCAAAACAGAAAACAGAAATAATATTGTAAAAAATTCAATAGAGACTTAAAAAATGGTCCACATCAAAAAAAAAACTTAGAAAAAAAGAATCAACTATTGATGTGTTGCTGATCTTTTACACTGCTCAGTGCTTTACATGCCCTATTTTATTTAATCCTCCAACAGATCTGGTTCTGTCATCATCTCCATGAGGAAACTGGTTTCAAGGGGATAACATTCATCTGCCTCACTGCTGCTGTTATCATTAGCGTTACACTGTTGAAGGAGAGGGAAATGGAAATACCTCTGAGTAGAGCAGAACCGGGGAGTGGGGTGCCTACTTATTGGTGTGGAGCCATGTGGTATGATGGGGAGTTGCTGGACTGGGACTCAGGAGAAAGGATGGGTTCTTGCTGGGTCCTCTTGAGCCAGCTCAGCTCAGGGTTTGGGGTGCTGGCTGCAGAATCCCAGCCTGTTCATTTCTTGGGAGCAGGGGTGTTTCTGGACATCGTGAGTTACCCGGAGGTGCAGCCCCAGCAGTTTCCCTGGTAGGGCTATACTTCTCTGATGTCCCTGGGTTCCTTCTGTGTCTCATCTCTGTGTGCAGTGGAATTCTTGGTGCCCTGTTTTCTGTTCACCACTTAGCTCTTTGAGCAGCAGAGCTCCTTGAAGGCAGACACTGATTCCTCCTGGCTTTTTGGGACCTGGCAGGGTCCTGGCATACTGAAGGTGTTCAGCACATGACGGTGGCAGAAATACACAATGAATCTTCTCTACTGCATCGCATCGTGCATGATCTTTGTAAGCCTCAGTTCATTCATCTCTGCGCTCACTCCTTCCCTGAGTATTGCGTTCTGGAATCGTCCCACATTCACATTGGTGAATGGCTGGTGCACGTATTTGTCATTCCTGGTGAATAGATTTGGGTTTGGCAAATATGATCTCTATTACCTATCTGCTCCAGGTCCTCTCCTCATTAGTGACATGGAAAAAGGCTTTGGAACTAGGCAGCCCTGGATCCAGACTGGCTTTTCCGCTTGCTGGCTCTGTGGACAATGGCATAACCTCTGCAAGATTCAGTCTCCCTACCTCTAACATGGGGAGAGGGATGCCAGCCTCCCAGGATGTGGAGAGATTTGCGTGCTGTGGGCTCATGGTGAGGGTGAGAGTGAGTTCCTTCCAGTTTCCCTGGCTGACCTGGGGACCTGCTCTGTTGGCCAGCATGGCTCCCATGCGCCCAGGGCTTTTTCTCTCCACACCTTAGGATGACAACTCCATGGACTGCTGGGCCCACAGGCTCCCTTTGGCCTCTGCCAAGCCCAGCATGTTCTGTGGCTTCCTGAGAGTGAGCTGGGCCCCCACCCCAGGTCCGTTGCTCTAGGTCTTGGCCGGCCAGGAGGCAGCTGCCAGCCAACTGTTTACCTTGGGAACATGGTCTCCTCTCCGGCAGCGCTTGCCAGCCATGGAGCGAGGGCAGATTTATGAACTCGGTCACACAGAAACTATTTAAGGCCCTGGTTGGCCAACAATAATGTAAAGACATACAGTGCCTGTTTGAAAAAAGATTGCATTTAGGTGCCCACACTTTGGTCTGATTTACAGCATAGGCTGAGGCTCCAATTAGCAGTCACAGCCGTCTTTTAGCTGAAACCTAGCGCCTTTCAGGATTATGCAGACTTTCCAGGGCCTGGACTATGATGAAATTATAGCTGGAGGCTTGTAAATTCATTCACCATTTATAAATGCAGTATATTCTTAACTGCCCTGCTATTCAGCTTACTGCAAGGCCAGGGCCACTGTGGCCTAGTTGCTTATTAAAGTGACCCTAGGAGATTGTTGGAAAGAGGAACCTAGTCTCAGTCCTGGCTCTCTACCCCTTGCTGTGTGACCTTGGAGAAGTGGTTTAGCCTCTCTGATCCTGAATTTCTTCATTTATAACCTGACTAATGTGACAGGATGGGACTTGGGAAGAGTAGTAGACACTCTGCTTTGTGGAGATCAGACAAATTGGGTAATGCCTGTAGAGAACCCATCACAGTTCCTGGCACATAGTAGGTGTTCAGTGATGGTAGATACATTAAAGTTGCTAGAAGGGACAAAAGTCCAGCATGGGGCTGGCCTCTTCTCTGGAACTCTGTCTGGCTGGCTGGCAGGGGGGAGCAGGAGCAGAGATGGGCAGCACAGTGTGGCCTGTGGCCCTTCAGGCAGCAGGGCCTGGAGTCTCGAGAACGGGGTGGGTGTTGTACCCTGGGGTGGACCCGAAGCCTCATTTCCATCATGGGCTGCATCTGAGTTGTCTACTGAGCAGGCTGTGGCTGAGGCCTTCTAAAACAGCCGCTGTGTGCGTTGCTGCCCCAGTGTCCAGCCCAGGGCTGGATCCAGCAGTCCTTGTTGAAGGTCTGGTAAAGCCAGGTATGCCAGTGTTTCCTTAAGCCAGCCAAACCCTGCCTCCAGTCTTCCCGGAGCCCCTGCTGTCTTCCTCACTGCAGCTTCTGCCCTCACAGCGTTGGGGGAGGGCTGACTGATGGGTGTCGGAGGGAAGCTGACATCAGGATGGTGCGTGGATACATTTCTCCTGATCAGAACCATCCACAGGGGGAACCCCTGCCCTGCATGCAGGGAGTGAGCTCTCATCACGGGTAGGCTGGGTGCTGCGAGGGGACTTAGTCCCTGGGCAGCAGTGGGCCTGGCGACCTCTGGGGTCCTTCTGCTCCCTCCATCCTTGGATGCAACTGCTGCTCTGGGCACTGGATGGAACTAGCTCTCCTTTGGCTTCCCTGGTGAGCTGTGAGCTTCTCCAGCTTTGTGTTGGATTTTCTGTATCAAGGAGGTGGTCCCTGCTCACAGCAAAGGGCAGTTAAAAATTATATTGCTGAGTGTTCAGAATGACAGCTGTGGAGATATAGAGGGGCCCCTAACCTGGCCTGGGAAGTGACTGGGCTTGACTCTGAGGACAAGGGGAGCCACAGGGTGAGAATGGATGGGAGGAGCAGGCCTGGCAGCACCTCACCTGTGTGCTGCCCCAAATCCCAAGCCTGGGCTTCCATCACATTACTTACATACTGTTTGACAGTGTGCCCTTGTGGCCTGGCAGGCAGTGTCCAACGCAGGCCTGGTTCAGCCGGCCCCAGCTGGCCCCATCCTCCATCACCCAGAGCCCAGTTCCCCATCTAATCAGTGGCTCCATCCTGCTTTGATTTGGGGCTCTCCTAAGGACATTTGATTGGCAGTAACTGGAGTCAACCATAAGCTCATGCAAAGGGGCAGATTATTTGTGTTTTCTGCTGTTCTGTTAACAGTGACTTCAGAAGGGCATATGGAATGGATAAGGGACTATTTAGAAATCAGAAATTTGCAAGAGACTGGAAAGCACTTGATAAAAACCATTTAGGTACTATAATGTGCTTCATTTAAAAGATACATATCTACCTAGTCTGTCTGATTTTACAGGAAGTGAGTTAGGAGATGTATTCAGAAATGTTACTGGAATGATGAGATATTTCATGGAAGCTGCTGGACATCACCCTCTGAGCAGGCGCCCTGCCCTGTGCCTGCTTCAAGGCAGACCTGTTGGACTCAGAGGGTCGGTTCCTGCCCAGCCGGCCTCAGCCACTGAGAGTGGCTGCTCTGTATCTGGATACCTGCTACGGCCCCAACCCTGTTCCTCTAGAACCCCAGAGGCTTTCTGGATACTTCCTCATTTCCTTATATCTGTTAGTAGTTGGTCACCAGGTGCTGATGACTCAAACTGCTCAACCTCTCTGTCCAGCCAGACTGTCTCAGTCAAATTCTAACTGCTACTACAGTCCTCCCTGTAGAATGGACTTTTCACTCAACCCCCACAGATACCGGAATCCAAATCCTGAGCAGACGCTCAAGTTCCCTGTGTAAAACAGTCTAGTACAGTCAACCTTCTGTATCCGTGGATACCACAGATACGCAGTTGGTTGAATCCGCAGGTGTGAACCTGTGAATACAGACGCAAAATGTACTTTCCATCTGAGTGAACAAGGGCGAGTTCCGTAATGCTGTGTGCTCCCATTTCTCCACCTGTAAATTTAATGGGGGCCCGGACGATATCACCTAGTGTGGGGACCACTCTGGGGACTTGATGATATCACATACAGTGTCTAGGTTGGCCAGAAAATAAGGCACAAGTGTGACCAAGAAGAGACATTTTGTTTCCAGTCCCAGCCTGGGGTTTAGGGAGGGGAGTGGGTCTGTGATGGTGACCCCGCACCACTCCTGTGCTGGGCACACCTGGCTGCTGCCTGGGGTCGGGGGTAGGGTCACACTGGCTATGAGTGATGGATGAACACAGTCTGCAGTGTAGCGCTCTCCTCCTGAGCCTGGGAGTAGATGCTTCTCATTTTGACTGAGTGCAGTTTCCCAACATGTCTTGTTTCAGATTGGCGGGATTCTGTTGCTCAGGCTCTCCTAAAGCGAGACAGCACAGCTCCAAGTCCACTGGGACGGGGTCACCCTGTGCGCTCCTGCAGGTTAACACTCATCCTCACGCCCTCTCCTGGTCCCCTTCAATCCTGCTCTGTGCCATAGCCCAGCCACAAACGAGGTCTGAGGCAGAGGATTTCCAGAATGAGAGTGGCCCCAGAGGCCGTCTCATCCCAACACACTGCTTTGTAGGGAAGTCAGTGGCCACCCAAGGCAGGAGGAGGGGTGGCTAGTCTTTAGACCTGAGAATCCCTGTGGAGCTTTCTGGAACATGCCAGCTTTCCCGTCTGAGCCTAGAGAAGCTTCCCTTGCATGGTACTCAAGTCTGCTGAGAGAGACAGCTGCCAGCCCCTGTCAGGTCCCCAAGCCTCCTGTCCTCTGTGTGAGGCCTTTTCCATTCTGCCCTGCAGAGAATGTCTCCTTCAAGCCTCATTGGCGCTGAAGAAGCCTGGGGGAGGGAAACAGAATGACCTTCACTGGTGGCTTCAGCAAGATCAGAGGGGATGTCGGGGATAGAGAGCCCTTCTGAGCCCCCTGAAATGTTAGTGCTCAGGGGAGTGTCCCCCAGCTTCTCAGAGCTGGCCAGTGGGGTCTGGTAACAAATCAGGATGCCTCCCTGGTGTGACCCATCCCCACCCACACCTTTCCCTGGTGTCCCTGTCACCAACAGACTCGAACCTGAGTCCAGATCGATAGCAGAAGAGGAAGTTTGCCTCTCTTAATGGGCTGCTTGATTATCCTGTGCTGCCAGATCTGAGTCAAGTCCTGACTCCTCCTCAGATCTGCTGTGTGACCTTAGGGAAGTCACTTACCCTCTCTGAGCTTTGGTTCTCTAGTTTTGTAAGTTAATATATGTAAATAGTCTGGTACTCTGCCTGATCCCTACTGCCTGCCACCACCTCAGTTATCCAAACATTACCCCCACAGGGCTGTGGTTTGGTTGGTGGGGTTCTCTGGATACCCCCCAAAACCAGTTTGGATTCAAAACCCACTCACTGTGTGACCTCAGATGATAGTTTTGCCGCTTTGTGCCTTAGTCAGTTCAGTCGTTCAGTCGTGTCTGACTCTTTGGGACCCCATGGACTCAGCACACCAGGCCTTGCTGTCCATCACCAACTCCCGGAGCTTGCTCAAACTCATGTCCATTGTGTTGGTGATGCCATCCAACCATCTATCTCATCCTCTGTCATCCCCTTCTCTTCCCACCTCCAGTCTTTCCCAGCATCAGGGTCTTTTCCAATGAATCAGTTCTTCACATCAGGTGGCCAAAGTATTGGAGCTTCAGCATCAGTCCTTTCAATGAATATTCAGGACTGATATCCTTTAGGATTGAGTGGTTTGATCTCCTTGCAATCCAAGGGACTCTCAAGAGTCTTCTCCAGCACCACAGTTCAAAAGCATCAATTGTTCCATGCTTAGCTTTCTTTATGGTCCAACTCTCACATATATACAACTACTGGAAAAACCATAGCTTTGACTAGATAGACCTTTGTCAACAAAGTAATGGTCGGGAAGATCTGCTGGAGAAGGGGTAGGCTACCCACTCCAGTATTCTTGGGCTTCCCTTGTGGCTCAGCTGGTAAAGAATCTGCCTGCAATGCGGGAGACCTGGGTTCGAACCCTGGGTTGGGAAGATCCCCTGGAGAAGGGAAAGGCTACCCACTCCAGTATTCTGGCCTGAGAATTCCATGGACATGTTCCTTGTGCCTTAGTCTCATCAAAAAGAGGTTTTCATAACTGCCCCTCCCTTCCTTGTTTTGAGGATGCTCAGGTGGGACTGCAAATGTGAAAGTCCCACAGGGGCAAGTAGTGGAGGGTGAGATGTTGTGTCCAGGAATGCAGGGTAGTCTGATGGCTTCATGGGTGCCCGATGGCGTTCTCTGCACTGGGAGGTGGCCCTGACGAGAAGGTCCTTGAGTCAGACTTGGGGAGGCCCAGTGTACTCATTTCTCTTTAGGAACATCCAGAGAAGCTGTGGAGGGTGACGCTTCTCCATCTTAGGAAACCCTGTCTGCTGGAACACTGGCTAAATCCTCGTTTTGGCTGACAAGGCAGGCCCACCCACTTCTCTAGCGCCCTGCCATTCCCCACCTCGCCTACCCTAGTCTGCCCACGCAGGCCTCCTTGCGCCACGTCTTCTCCTACCTCAGAGCCTTTGCACTGGCTTTTCATCCTCCCTGGGTCTCTGTCCTGAATGCGTAGAATGACTGGTTCTTTCTCATTCTTGAGGTATGAAATCAAATGCCCCCTCTTCAGAGGGGCCTTCCCTGGACACCCGCTCCCTGTGAGGATAATTCTGTTCCACCACACAGCCAAGTGCCTTTCCCCATAGCACGCTCATGATCTGACATTATCTTATTTACTTATTGGGCTGGTATCTGTGTCACCCCGCCACCAGCACGTTACCTGCACAGGGCAAAGGCCACGTGTGTCTTGCTCACCACTGCATCACCACCAGCTGGAATGGCACCCGGCATCTTGTAGGCTAGATTAGATTAGATGCATGAGTGTGTGGCTTGATGGGTCATGATTGGATGGAGAAGTGGTGGATGGATAGGAAAAGGCCGCTTCAGCTGGTGGTGGGCTGGGGGGTACTGTCTCAGCAGGTGTGTAAGCCAAGGGGAGTGGTCCCTGGAAGGGGGCCATGGGATGGATTCCTATTCTTGGGGAAGATGGATGAAATAATGCCACAAGTCCCTCCAGCCTTGTCTGTGCTTTCCTGGGGTACCCCAGATTTGAAGGACAACTTGTATTCACCAAAGCCTCCAGGGGTGTGGGGTTGGCTGCAGCTGCCAGATCAGCCAGTGAGGGACATGTTTTAAGAAAGGTGGAGAAGGGTCAGTGGTCCACTTGTTCAGGCCTGGAGTCAGCTCGACTACCTCTTGAGTTGCCTTCGTTGGGGCCTGACACCAGCTGAGGGTTTGAACAAGTTACTTGTTACCTCTGAGCTCAGTTTCTTCGTATGTAAAATGGAAATAACACTAGTACCTACCCTGGCCCCCAGATTATTAATTGTTTAAAGGGGCCAATTAAGCCAACAGGAGTCTCCTATTCTGTTGCTGAGGAGGTTTGTCTCTGCCAGCCCAGTTCCCTCCTCTAGGGTTGATGATAAAAATAAAAATAGAAAAGTCTTTTAAAGATTGTCTCACATGGGGCTGCGGTCCATGGTCCCACCAGATCCTCCTCCACCCCTCAGCCTCCAGGCGGGAGGGAGGGGGCCTGGGGAGTCGTCTCTGGGAATGAGTTGAGCGGCTGAGAAGATGGAGAGCAGAGGGGGAATGTTTCTATTAGGCCGCGGGAGTGTTTGCTTTTCTTCTCCAAGAACTGGTTGTGGTCATGTAAATCACCCTGGAAGAAAATCAGAGGGTCCCCAAACGCATCTGTTGGTTTTGGTTTTTATAAAAAAAAAAAAAAAGAAAGGAAGACGAAGACAACAATCTTCGTGGTCGGCTTAAAAGTATTTTAATCATCAATGAACAAGGGAAGAATAAACTCCTGGAGCAGGCAGGAATGTGGCCAGGGGCCATGAGAAGGCAGGCTCAGTGGGACTACGAGTTCCCTTACCATCTGGGTCTCTCCACACAGGGCCAGCCCACGCATAGGACTTGTGTGCAGGCTTTGGAGTACCTGCCGGGTTCCACTCCTGTGGGGACTGCCCTCCACCCATTTAGGGCTGGATGTGTGGTGAGGCCTGGGGAGCAGGTGGGGGAGAGTCCAGGGGGTTCCATCTTTGGGTATAGGCAGAGATCTGTGAGAATGTGTGTGTGTGATTGCCCATACCTGGGTGTGTGTTAGGCACTGGGGGGACTAAGAGACAGTGGGTATATGTATTTGTATGAGTACGTCTGTGTACTGTATGCAAGTGATTTGTAGTGTGATAGAAGCATGTATGGTTGTAAAGCTTATGGTTGGGATTGGGGTGTATGTGGGATTTGGTGTAGAATAAGGGTCTCTGTGCAATTAAGTACATGCGTACTGGGGATGTGGTTGGGGAACTTTCCTCATGACTCAGTTGGTAAGAATCTGCCTGCAATGCAGGAGACCCTGGTTCGAATCCTGGGTCGGGAAGATCCCCTGAAGACTGGATAGGCTACCCACTCCAGTATTCTTGGACTTCCTTTGTGGCTCAGTTGGTGAAGAATCTGCCTGCAATGTGGGAGACCTGGATTCGATCCCTGGGTTGGGAAGATCCCCTGGAGAAGGGAAAGGCTACCCTCTCCAGTATTCTGGCCCGGAGAATTCCACGGACTGTATAGCCCATGGGGTTGCAACGAGTTGGACACGACTGAGCAACTTTCACTTTGGGGAATATATGGTAGAAATAGACATAATACCCATGGCATACCCCATGTATACCACCTATTAACACCCACAATGTACCCAGACACCCTTAATACCACACTCACACCCACATCCAATACATGCCCCCAGAGCACACTCTAAAACACACTCCTCCAATAGATGTGCATATATATGTGTGTGTGGTTATGTTGAGTGAATGTGCATATGTTTATGTGGGGTATGAGCCTGAGTTTGGAGGTGGGCGCACATGGTTTGTGCTTGTGGTGGGAGCAGTAGTTTGGGTGGCTGTTGTATGTACAGCGTGTGTGTGTCAGGTGAACGGTCGTGCATTGGGCGTTGACTTTGTTGGGTGTGCATGTGTTTAGAGGAGCGTATCTGAGAATCTATCTGCTGTATGTTCCTGTGTATTGGGTATGGCTTTGGATTGGTATGTGCGTTAGGCATGTGGTGGGATGTTGGATGTGCACTGGGAGTGTGTGTGTGTGTGTGTGTTTGTGTGTGTGTGTGTGTGTGTGTTGGGTGAGGGAGTGGGGCTTGTACTGGCTGCAAGAAGTGAACTCAAGCCAGGCTGTGATTTGAACCCAGGAGCCAGGTCAGCCAGCATGTCCAGGAAAGCAGTGGAGTATAGGGGAGGGAGGGCAGAAGGAAGTGAGTCTGGGCTGTGACATGGAAGTGTGAATGTCAGGCGGAAGTGGAGACTTGGTCCTGCCTGCAGAGGATGGAAGAGACAGCAGGCATGGAAGCTACCCTAGGAGGGGCAGTGTTGCTAACAGCACTCTCTCAGGTTCTCACGGGGCCCCTGAGAAAGGCAGCCCCTTCTTGAGGCTTCATGTCGGCCCCCAGGGCTCTGGGCTGCCTGCAGTAGACTGACTGCTTGACTTGGGTCCTTCTGGCGCTCTGGGATGCAAGCGGGCAGAGGTTATTACCCTGTGCGGCAGATGAGAACACAGACCAGAGAGGAGGGAGGAAGTGGCCCGAGGCTCCTCTTCCTCTCCCTCCCCCGAGGGCGTCTCCCACCAGCTGTGAGAGGCCGCCATCCGGGGGACCTGGGGACTGGATGCTGAGTGTAGGTGGGCTGCCGCAAGTCCCAGAGCACTCCCTGATGATGTCCCAAGGGCTTCACTGCATCCCCAAGAGGCGGGCGTTCTGAATTTCTCTGTGTGAGTGTGACCTAATTATATGCTAGAAATTTTGCAAAACCAAAAGGAACAGACGACTTAAACCACCAGAGTGGAATGTTTTCTTTGGTCCTGTTCCCATCCATGTGGCACATGGCACTTAGCACAATGTCTGGCACATAGTAAGTGCTCAACAAGGGGTGATTTCAGATTCACTGCTGGGGGACTTCCCTGGTAGGGAAGACTTTTCTTAGTCTTCCAGTGGTTAAGATGCTATGCTCCCAATGCAGGGGACCTAGGTTCAATCCCTGGTCAAGGAGCTAAATCCTGCGTGCTCCAACTAAGACCCTGTGCAGCCAAATAAATAAATATTAAAAAAAAAATTCATTTCCAGGATTTTAGTATGAGAAAGGTGCTAGCCCTGGATCAGTCCAGGCCTCATCTCAGATGAGGTGCTTCACTTCTCCATGCCTCGAGTTCTTACTGGGGTTATTGAGATGATTATTAACAATAATGAGCACTGATGAATTTAAATATTCAGGCTAAGAGATTTCCCGTGGTTCCAGGCATGTCATCACGGTCGATTTTCATAGCCATCTTATGGTCCGTCATGAGGATTGTGGTGCATCTACTCCACCTTTCTCCCACTATTGGATATTTAGGTTGTTTCTAATCTTCCACTATTCGTATTTTGTGATAGGAATGTTTCATTACCATCTTCTTGAATAAAGCTTGTCTGAGCTCCAGCCTGATTGGGCACCCAGAACCCAGATATCAGAGGGCAATGGAACCTATCTCTGTGTGAGCCACTGTTCGTTCCATCCACAGTCACATCTAGACCTCCAACCCCTGAGGCAAGACTTTCCCTGTTCTGAGCCCTGTGTTCCCCCACACCATCTCCTTCCTGCCCAGACCTACTGCAGAGAAAGGCCAGGGAAGCTCACATGCTAATGTGTTAATGGGCTGAGCTCCTTCTGGTGCTAATGGCTGAAAACATCACCATGATTTGCAGTGGGTCATTTCCTGAGTCAGAGTCTGCAATCTCCTCCCAATCTGAGTATGCACAGCTGAAAGAAACTGAATTCTTCCTGAAATAAAATTGAACCCAGATTCCCCAAGGCCGGCAGAGGAGACAAAACCTTGTGAGGTGGGCTCAATCTCGTGGTCCTGGCTTCTGTCCCAGAGTTGAAACCCCCTTTAGGGGTCCCTGGCTGCTCTGCCCCATATCAGTCGAAGGAGGCATGGCTTCCCAGTTGGTGCCATGGCTCAAGGGTGGGCCATGACCTTCCCTAAATGCCCCAGAACTTCTGCTTTGCCCCTTCCTAGATGGGTGACTTGAGTAGGGTGCTGCTCTGTGACTCTGTTTACGTATCTGTAATATGGAGACGATAATAACAACAGCAGTAATACCTACCTTGTGGAGTTGTTCTGGGGATTAAAACACTTATTACTAAAACACTTGAAACAGGGCTCAACATCACACAGTAAGTGTTAGCTGTCATTGTTTTAGCTCAAACATGACTTTATTTTTGCAATCACATTTCTAATGAGGGACTCGTACCCAGTATATATCAAGAACTCATACAGTTCAAAAAAATGAAAAAGGTAAAAAACCTAAGTAAAAAATGGGCAAAGGACTTGAATAGATATGTCTCCAAAGAAGATATACAGATGGCCAAAAGCATATGAAGAGGTATTCAACATCATTAACTGTCAGGGAAACGCAAGTTTGAACGATAATGAAATACTGTTTCACACCCACTAGAATGGCTGTAATGAAAAAGGTGGGCACTAACAGGTGCTGACAAGGACATGGACAAGTTGGAACCCTCGTACACTGGTGAAAAAACAGTCTGACACTTCTTCAAACAATTAAACACAGAATTACCATGTGATGTAGCAGTTCTGCTCGTGGATGTATACCCCAAATAAATGAAAACATCAGTTCAGTTCAGTTCAGTTGCTCAGTCGTGTCCAACTCTTTGTGACCCCATGAATCGCAGCACACCAAGCCTCCCTGTCCATCACCAACTCCCGGAGTTCACTCAGACTCACATCCAGCGAGTCAGTGATGCCATCCAGCCATCTCATCCTCTGTCATCCCCTTCTCCTCCTGTCCCCAATCCCTCCCACCATCAGAGTCTTTTCCAATGAGTCAACTCTTCGCATGAGGTAGACAAAGTACTGGAGTTTCAGCTTCAGCATCATTCCCTCCAAAGAAATCCCAGGGCTGATCTCCTTCAGAATGGACTGGTTGGATCTC
The DNA here is from genome assembly GCF_003369695.1 of Bos indicus x Bos taurus. Taxonomy (NCBI): domain Eukaryota; kingdom Metazoa; phylum Chordata; class Mammalia; order Artiodactyla; family Bovidae; genus Bos; species Bos indicus x Bos taurus. The sequence continues at coordinate 92,828,418 of NC_040078.1, forward strand.
CTTGCAGTCCAAGGGACTCTCAAGAGTCTTCTCCAACACCACAGTTCAAAAGCATCAATTCTTCGGCACTCAGCCTTCTTCACAGTCCAACTCTCACATCCATACATGACCACTGGAAAAACCATAGCCTTGACTAGACAGACTTTTGTTGGCAAAGTAATGTCTCTGCTTTTCAATATGCTATCTAGGTTGGTCATAACTTTTCTAACAAGGAGTAAGCATCTTTTAATTTCATGACTGCAGTCACCATCTGCAGTGATTTTGGAGCCCCCCAAAATAAAGTCTGACACTGTTTCCACTGTTTCCCCATCTATTTCCCATGAAATGATGGGACCAGATGCCATGATCTTCGTTTTCTGAATGTTGAGCTTTAAGCCAACTTTTTCACTCTCCTCTTTCACTTTCATCAAGAGGCTTTTTAATTCCTCTTCACTTTCTGCCATAAGGGTGGTGTTATCTGCATATCTGAGGTTATTGATATTTCTCCGGGCAATCTTGATTCCAGCTTGTGCCTCTTCCAGCCCATCGTTTCTCATGATGTACTCTGCATAGAAGTTAAATAAGCAGGGTGACAATATACAGCCTTGACATACTCCTTTTCCTATTTGGAACCAGGTTTTCACAAAGTTTTGTACATGAATGTTCATAGCAGCGTTATTCGTGATAGCTAAAAAGTGAAAATGACGTAAATATCTATCAACCAGTGAATAAAATGTGATGCATCTGTATAACGAAATATTATTTAGCCACAGAAAGAATGAAGCAATGATGCACGCAGCAACATGAATGAACCTTGAAAACACTGTGCTCAGCAAAAGAAGCCCGTCACAGAAGACCACGTATTGGGTGATTCTAGCTACGTGAAGTTTCCAAAATAGAGAAATCTATAGAAAGAGAAAGCAGATTCGTGGTTGCCAAGGGTTATGGAGAGGGAGGAAAGACTGCTAATGGGTTAGGGGCTGGGATTTTCTTTTAGGGTGATGAAAATATTCTAAAATTGTGGTAATAGTTGCATAACTCTGTGAATATACTTCAAAACCACTGAATTGTGTACTTCAAATGGATTAATTTTATGGTTATGTGAATTACATCTTAACAGAGCTGTGGAAAAAAAACAAAAAACTTTACTAAAGGCTCATGGAATACCACAGGGGAGCAGAGAGAATGACGTCACCCAGAAAGCCTGGCCCCCTCTCAGCGTTCCTCCTGCTTTGCTTTTATAGGGCAGAGGCCGCCTCATCCTCCTTTAGTCGGAGCAGCTCAGCAACTCCCGCACTCCTGCAGGCCTGTCCGCAAAAGCCAGGCCCAGAGCTGTGGTTGCACTGAAAGGTGGTGCGGCCAAGAGGTGGGAGCCTGAGCTGGGATAACAGACGTGTGGCAGTGTTGTCACAGGATGAGCAGAAGTTGTGGGCATACTGTGTGGCCCAGAGCAGGGGCCCACATACCGTGGGTAGCCCTCCGCCACTGCCCCTTACTGCCATGAGTCTCCCCCAGTCCCCCACCCCCCCACCCATCATGGATGAGGCATTGCCAACGATAGCGGGCTGAAGGTCTGACAGATATCCACCTGCTCACTGCTGCACGCATGCCCTAGTTCTCCAATTAGAGGCATCCACAGACAGCACCTTTTGTTGAAAAGGTCAAAGTCCAGTGTTGGTGTGAGCAGGGAGGTCCTCAGAACTCACCCCGAGCCCCACCTTCAGATGCGGCATGCCAGAGACAGAAGGGACCCTTGAGACCATCTTCAGGCCCTTCCTATTTACTTACTGACTGCACAGCACGGCATGCAGGATCTTATTTCCTCAACCAGGGATTGAAGCCATGCCCCCTGCAGTTGAAGCACAGAGTGTTAACCACTGAACCACCAGGGAAGCCCTCCTTTATTTTATAGATGATTAACTGAGGTCCAGAGAGGGGAGGAGGTATAGTGGAAAAGAGGAATTCAGTTTTTGTATTCGGGTTCCAGTCAGCCAGGAACTTCATGGGCAGCCTTGGGCAAGAGTCATCTTCAAAAGGTGGCGTTGTTGAGAAGGTAAAGTGAGCAGACCCAGGGTCCGGTTAAAACTCGGAAGCTGGAGAGGAGAGTTTCAGCTCCTGATTCAACAGAAACCAACCCTGTGCAAAGAAGCAATGAGAGACAGGCCAGTAGGGAGGAGTCGGAGAAGCGGGAGGATTCTGTCCTTGAGTTTTTAAAAGTAAATATTTGTAAAAGTTTTAAATGCTTGTTGCAGAAAACATGGAAAACACAATAAGCATAGATTAGTAAGAAAACCAAAGTCCTCTCTGTGGCTCCCTCAAAGAGACTCTCAAGTTGGACCTCTTTGGGCTGCTCCTGGCTCCTTAAGGGAGATGGAAATGGACTTTATGAAACGTATTTCTAACAAGAAATTACCGTCATTCTGCTCTGGTTATCCCTGGCAGTCTGGCTTGGCCTGCACGAAGGGAGAAGCAGAAAAGTAGGATTTGCCAGACCCAGTTCAAATTCACCTAGTTTGTGTTCCAAAATGTACGATCATTCCGAAGATGATGAAAACCCGTTGTGTTGCAAGCGGTTAGCAAAGATGTCTAAGTGAGCCTGCGGGGTCCCCGAGAGGGCTCCGCTGGTGGTGATGTGCTGGGGATTAGATGTGTTGATGGGGAATTGCCTGGGGCAGGGCCTGAGAAATGGGACCTTACAGAGAAAAGGAAGACCGCTAGAAGGTGGTCCTTTAAAGGCAGGAGCAGTTGGTGAGAGGTGGAGTAGAGCTCAGGACCCGGGAGTCAAAGCTAGTTCTCTGTGGATGCAGGAGGAGATGCAGGGGCCTCAGATGAGGACCCACTGTTGGCACCACCTTCAGCCCACGCTGAGCCCGGAGCTGCTGCCTTTTTTCTGGGTGTGGGAAGAGTGCCCCTGAGGCCACAAGTCAGGGAGCAGTGGGCTGGGAGTCTGGAGCCTGGGCTGTCCGTCATGGAGTCACCGTTGACTTGCCTGGGCAGCCTTGACCCAGTCTCTTCTCCTTCCCCAGCCTCAGTCTCTCCATCTATGACATGGGCAGACTTATTTTAACCCCTCTTCCAATCAGACCTGTGATTTTAAAAAGAGCTTTTCTCTCTTTACCCAAGGGTGAGGGGCAGGGGCGGGGAGACATGGGTGGCTGACCCCAGTTGAACAGATTGTTTTAGTCAGCAAACATGCCTGAGCCCCTGCTGTGAGTACAGCCCACTGCTGGGCCCTAGGTGAGAGGCCAGCTGGTGGGACCAGCACCATCCCACATCTGACTCACATCCCTAGTGGTGGGAGAGAGGGACCAGAGGCAGAGAGTTACAGTCCTAAGTCCTAGGGGTTGTGGTGAAGAAAGGACAGGGCTGGCTGGAGGATGCCAGGGGAGCCTTGCCCTAACAGTAGGGGAATCCAGGAAGGCTCCCTGGAAGAGGTGGCATGTGAGCTGAAACTTGGCATTTCAGCAGGATTTTGCCAGGCAAGGGGGCAGGAGAAGGGCACTCTGGGTAGAAAGCGATAGGAGCAGAGACACATCATTTCAGGCTGCGTGGAGAATGACACTGCTTTCTGGCATTCAGTAGTACTGGGGCAGCAGGCCTGTTCACTCAGAAGTGGAATGCCCTGCCATTTCTTTGTCTGTCATTTTTTTTAATTTAAAAGTTCCATTGAAATAGAACTCACCATGAGATTTATCCTTCTAAAGTACACAAATCAGTGTTTTGAGTATATTCACAAAGTTGTGAAACCATTTTCACTGTATTACTTCCAGAACATTTTCATCACCCCCAAAAGAAACCTTGTATCTATTAGCAGTCACTTCCATTCTCCCCTCCACCCAGCCCTTGGCAACCACTGATCTACTTTCTGTCTCATGAATTTGCCTATTCTGGCACTTCATGTAAGCGGAATCATACAATATGTGGTGCTTTGTGTCTGGCTTCTTTCACTTGCCATAATGTTTTCAACTATGTGGATCACAACAAACTGGAAAATTCCTAAAGAGACGGGAGTACCAGACCATCTTACCTACTTTCTGAGAAACCTGTTTGTGGGTTAGGACTGGGCAAGAAGCAGCAGTTAGAACCAGACGTGGAACAAAGGACTGGCCCAAAATTGGGAAAGGAGTACATCTAAGCTGTATATTGTCACCGTACTTATTTAACTTATATGCAGAGTACATCATGCTAAATGCCAGGCTGGATGAATCACAAGCTGGAATCAAGATTGTTGGGAAAAATATAAACAACCTCAGATATGCAGATGATACCACTCTAATGGCAGAAATCAAAGAGGAACTAAAGAGCCTCTTGATGAGGGTGAAAGAGGAGAGAGACAAAGCTGGCTTAAAACTCAACATTCAGAAAACTAAGATCATGGCACCTGGTCACATCACTTCATGTCAAATGGAAGGGGGAAAAGTGGAAACAGTGACAGATTTTATTTTCTTGGGCTCCAAAATCACTGTGGATGGTGATTGCAGCCATGAGATTAGAAGACAGTTGCTGCTTGGAAGAAAAGCTATGACAAACCTAGACAGTGTATTCAAAAGCAGAGACATCACTTTGCCAACAAAAATCCTTATAGCCAAAGCTATGGTTTCTCTAATAGTCATGTACAGATGTGAGAGCTGGACCGTAAAAAAGGCTGAGCCCTGAAGAATTGATGCTTTTGAATTGTGGTGCTGGAAAAGACTCTTGAAAGTCCCTTGGACAGCAAGGAGATCAAACCAGTCAATTCTAAAGGAAATTAACTCTGAATATTCATTGGAAGGACTGATGCTGACGCTCCAATGCTTTGGCCACTTGATGCAAAGAGCAGACTCATTGGAAAAGACCCTGATGCTGGGAAAGATTGAGGGCAGGAGGAGAAGGGGACGATAGAGGATGAGATGGTTGAATGACATCACTGACTTAATAAAGTTGAGCAAACTATGGGAGATAGTGAAGGACAGGGAAGCCTGGAGTGCTACAATCCATGGGGTTACAAAGAGTAGGACATGACTGAGCAGCTGAACAAGTGTTTTCAAAGTGTATCCATGTTGTAGAATGTGTTGGCATTTCATTCCTTTTTATGATTGAATAATATGCAATTGTATTGATAAACTATTTTTGCTTATTCATCACTTAATGGGCATTTGGGATTTTTCTATTAATATATGATTAAATAGATTTTAAAAATTAAACTTTTATTTTGAAATACTTGCTGACTCACGTGTAAGCATAAGAAATGGTAGATCCCATGCAGTCTCCTATCTCATTTGGCCCTTATAATATAAACCTACAATGAGGGAGTGTTAACTGTTTTCCAGAAGACAACTCTGGACCAGAGAGACTCAGTACCATGCCTAAGGGCTGGGACTGGAACCCAGTTCTGCCCACTCTAGAGCCTGCAGTTCATCCAGCTGGCTCAGAGGTGGGTCCCCAGACATTCAGCCGAGGCTGCAGAGAAGGATGTTGGAGGCGCATTTGCTCCTTCTGGGCGCTCTGGGGCTGTGACTGGGGCGTGAAATGTAACGTGCAGGCTGTGGCTCGGACCTGCCCTTGTGTCCTCTACCCCAGGAGCGGGCTTGTGTCCGCTGTTTACTTAATCTGGACACTCGGTCTCCTGAGACTCCTCCTCAGTCATCACTGATCACCACGTGTGAAACAGCCTGATGATGTCACTCTGTGAGGAGGCGCTCCTCGTTGCCTTCCATGGCGTGGGCCTGGGTCCCCTGATGCAGAGACAAATATCATGGGTCACCATCCATGAAAGTTCGTCACCATCCATGTCATCCTTGATCCTCAGATCCCTTCAGAGGCCATCATGTTGTTCCTGTGTATTTGTGTGGAAACTGAGGTCAGAGGGAAGTCCTTCACCCGCATGTCATAGGTTGAGGGCAAGTGTCAGACCCAGACCTGACTCAGATCTTTCTGGCTCCACAATGAGGGTGGGAACATCCCCAGATCTTGTTAATGCAGGAGAGCTCACCCAAAGCCACGTGCCAAATTACAAAGGAAGTCTAATTCTTCTGCAGCCTGGATCTGTTTATAAAGTATCACACTGGTCCCTGTGACTTTTTTTTTTTTTAATTTAACAAAGCAGAGTAGTCTAAAGCAAAAGTATAATGTATCAAGAGGTAGAGAGTAGAAAAAAAGGGATAGTAGAAGAAAAAAGGGAAAGTTACCTCTAACTATAGTACTCAGAAATAACCACTGTTTAACATTTTAGAGTATTTCTCTGCATATGTGATAATTATACTCTTTATTGGAATGCAATCATCCTAGATGTGTTGTCTGGTAACTTGCTTTCTTTACCCAAGTGTATTTTGGACACCTAGCCATTTGCATTTAGCTGAGTGAATGAATGAGTGAGGAAGTGTATGAATGGCTGGCCAGCTGTCTTGTGCCCCAGGACAAGTCAGGCTTTGTGAACTCTTCCCAGACTGCTTTTCCAGAGCCGGGAGCCTGCATCTCCATCTTGTCACTGATTCCCTGTCCTCTGTAACCTGGGACCTCCGTTTCTCTGCACAGGGGGCACGGGTGGCAACAGTTGGTTACAGGATAGAGCCTGGTGCTGACTGCCCACAGCCCTGGGACTGGCAGCACTAGACTTCTGTCTCCATCCTTGCAGTGCCAACAAAGATGCTGAAGTCCAGAGGGGTTAGGTGATTTGTGCCAGTCACAGAGCGGGAGGGGTATCAGGATTTGAACTCGAGCCTGGATGACTCCAGGGCACTCTGTACCCCAGAGTCAGCATGCCCCAGGAGGCCAGAGAGGTCAAAACTGGGGGCAGGGCAGCCATGCCCTCTCCAGGCTGTCGTAATGTCCCCCATCTGTGACACAGGGGCCTCTGAGGGATGGCCAGTCCTGACTTTGTGTGAGTCTCAGGTCCCCAGTGCTTGCTTTTACCCCTGAGCCGAGGTAGACCAAGAAAGGAGTCTGGTCAGGACCTCCCCCGGGGCCTCTGCAGAGGAGCCACCATCGGTCCTGAGCCCTGGAGTCTGAGGGAATTCCAGGCTGAAGGAATAGCATCTGCGAGAGCACAGAGGTAGAAAGTTCCAAGAGCCCAAGTCGTCAGTGTAAGTGGAGAGAAGAGAGGGAGAAAGGAGCTTGGAGAGTTTGGAGAGCCAGCCACAGCTAGATTCAGATGGTGGGAGGCTGGAAATGCCAGGCTGAGAGCCTTGGGTATCCTGCAGGCAGTAGGGAGCCATCAATGGGTTTTGAGCAATGTCGGGGGCAGATTGCAATTTAGAAAACTCTCTGGCTGCAAGGCAGATGATGGATTTGGGGGGCAATGGCCCACATAGAGACAGGCCAGTCAATTAGGAGAGTGGCAGGACTGGCATATAACTGGCACTGCCATGGAGAGTGAGCAGTTAGAAGACCTCACCTGGGCCTTACCCAGGCTCCCAACTTGCTCCCCCCAGGATAGAGCTGGAGACTCAGCCATCAGTCCTCAGCCTCTGCTGGCAGGGGCCCCAGCTGGGCCCAAGTGCAAGGCAGAGATTTTTTTCCTGTAAATTATTGGTGCCCAAGTCATAGCTGAGTGGCTCAGCACAATGGCATCCTTCTCTTTTTGTCCTCCTTAATTTTAGAAGCCAAAGCTAAATGTTTTAATTTTATATTATTCCTGACATAATGCTAATGAGTTCCAGGTGTCTCTGAGTTGCTCTGCGCAGCCAGGCATCTGGGTGGGGCCCTGCTCCCCAGGATGCCCCTCTGCACCCCCTCGGTTCTCAGCGAAGTGCCTTGCAGCGTGTTCCTCCTTAAGGACCCCTTCCTGCATTATCATATGGTTGTAATTTTTTTCAGTTTACTGGGTTGTTCTTCCCTGTGGTGACCACAAGGTCATTCTCTCCTTGCTCAAGGGATGGAGGAGTCCCATGAGAATGGGGCAGCCTGTCTGGCCCAGCAGAAGGCACGCTTCCCTATCAGACCCTGGGGCACCCCACACACAGGTGAGGGGCGGGATGGCTCCCCCAGACTCTTCCAGTACTTTCCAACCTGTGTTGGACTGAACATCCAGAGATTTGGGGTTTTAGGGGAAATAAACACTCTGGAGGAATCTGAAAGACAGTGTGATGGCTATTATGGCTAGTATCGTTATTTTCTGGTGACGTGAAACATCTGATTCTTTGTTTCTAGTCATTTCTTTCCTGTGACCCGATGTTTGCCAAATCTGTAGACCAGTCTGCTTTTTGTTGACCGCCATGCGAGGCTCCTCTGTCTGTGGAATTTTCCAGGCAAGCATACCGGAGTGGGTTGGCATTTCCTACTCCAGGGGGTCTTCCTGACCCAGGGATCGAACCTGCATCTCCTGTGTCTCCTGCATTGCAGGCAGATTCTTTACCCACTGAGCCATTGGGGAAGCCCCTGATGGGGTAGACAATGGTCTCTATTATGTCAGATCTGAACCTGGAGTCTAAACACTTGAATGTGAGAGAAAAAAATGTAAGTTGAAAAATTTCCTTAAATTCCCTTGTCTCTGAATCCCCATATACTGGGTAATTCACACATCTCAGGCAGTTCACAAACTACTGCCCCAATTCTGGGGGCATAGGGAGCTTGCACTGAACCAAGGGGTCCTCAGAGTCATTTCTCATCCAGGCACCTTCTGAGGCATTCAGCTTTCCGCCCCATCTTTGACCAGAGCCCACCCATCTCCTGTCCACCTGAAAGGCTCCTTCAGGTCCAGCTTAGACTCAACATCTGGGCGTGGGACCTCCTAAGATATCCAGAGTCCTGCCCGTGGGTGACCTCAGCCCTGCCTGGGAGGAGCCCTGCTTCAGGGCTTACCACAAGCCTAGTTTTTTTTCCCACAAGCCTGGCCCCAGGGTGAAAGGGCCCCCCACTTTGAGGGAGCCTTGACATCTTCCCAGGTCTTGCTTTCCCCCAGGGACCCTTTCCCAGCTGGACATCTTTGTGGGAGAGAACACAGGATGCTTTGCTCTTCTTCTCATCTAGGCCTCTCCTGGACTCCACTAAATCAGGGAGCTGCCCTGCCCCACACTTCCCTGAAGGCTCATTTGTTTATTGCTTGCTTCTTTCATTCATTAACAGATATTCACACAGGCCCACCGTGTGCCAGGCCCTGTGCTGGACACTCTCAGATGGATTTATGGCTGAAAATCATTTGAAAATAGTCACTGCATGTCTCATCTCTGTCTCCAGATTTCTTTCCATTCGGCCCTGAGACCTGAGATTTTGAAACCCAAAAGCCAGGAGATCACCCCTGTCTGCTCTGCTGTCTGCTAAGTTATCCCCTCCCAGAGGCACTGGGCAGGAGGTAGAGTGCTATTACGGCTCCCACGACTCCTGGCCCAGGGGACTCCGTGTCTGAACCTGCTAGGCACCTGCTCACAGCTGGAGGTCTCCTGCGCTGTGGGCCAGCTGGGAGTTGGGGGGCATGGGCAGTGGCTTCCAACTACCAAGAAGCCCCAGAGTGAGCCCGTGAGCCCTGGTCCTGCCTCTGGCAGGATTACTGTGATGTCGTAGGGCCAGGAAACAGAGGTGTTCTGCACACTGAGGTGCCTGGTCACCAGAAGGGTTTGCCACGTCTCTTCCCGGCATCTCATCCCTTCCATAGGCTGGATTTCATTTGTTGTTGTTGTTGTAGTTTGTGTAATGGTTCCTAATGGCAATTGAGCTTCCTTCACTAGCTTGAGTGTGAGAGCTAGGCTGTCGGCTTTGCTTCCACCCACCTTCATCGGGGAGTCCAGGCACTGGGCTCCATCAGTGGCAGGAGCAGCGATGCGGGCCACGTGGCCTCACTCTGTGGCCCTAAGTTGCCAGCCCAGGGCCAGCCATTTGGGGTCTCCCAGTAGATCTGTGGTGGGTGGGAAAATGGTCCCACTGGGCTCCAGGTGTCAGGCCCAACCCAATTTAGATACTGAGGATATCACTGAAGGTGACTTGGGAACCACGTTACACTGTCCTGGTGAACACGCAGTCACTTGGCTCTGTTCCTGAGCGCCTGGGATGGGTCTCTCACCTCCTCTCCGAGAGGGCACCCGCTGACTGAGCACAGCCCTCTCTGATCCCTCTACCCCCAGCCCCACCATGAGCAGAGCTATACACAACAGTGGTCTGGCCCAGCCCTCCCCCTTCCAAGGGGCCTGGAGCCTCAAGGGGTGTTCCTGGTGGGAGCTGAGCCCCAAGTGCACATGGGGCAGATTGCTTTCACCTACTTGTGGCCTCAGACGAGAACTTGGCATCTGCACACTTGTCATGATTCCCGTTGACCCGACATGAGGTTTTCCTTCAGGCGATGGATGAAATGTCTTGGATCTTCTTTCTCCCCAGGCAGGCCCAGGATGTTGAGGGTTGCGCAAGTCTTAATTCCTGCAGCCCCACCTTTGCACTCCCAATCCTGGGTAGGCAGCCCCAGAAGAGGAAGGTGACTGGTTGAAGGTCACACAGTAACTTGTGACAGAGCCAGGGCTGGAGTCAGACCTTCAGACCCTAACATTTTTCACATCATGGACCCGTGCCCTGCTGTTTCTTGAAATTCGGGAGAGGAGCTGAAAGAGGAATTAACATCTTCTGAGCACCTGTCCTGTGCCCAGGACCAAGGCCACATGTCTACAATAGGCTCCTGAGACCAGGAGTGCCACCCCCTTTGCAGGGAGCACACTGAGGTTCACAGGGGCCAGGAGGAGGAGCAAGTGGACTTGAGCCCCTGCCCGTGGGCACAGGCTTATCTGGGGGAGGATTGAGGCTGGAGAGATGTTTTCATTCGTTGTACATCTCGGTCCCTCCACCCCTCCTCCTGGGGTAGCACTCACCTCCCTCTCCCCCGGCTCTTAGGGTCAGACATTGATCCCTCTGGAGACCTGTTTCCTCAGCAAATGTCCCAGGTGCTTCAGCTGTGGAGGTGGGACGGGCCGCCGTGTAGCTTTCTCGCCTGCCTGCCTCCCCTATGGGAAGTGAGCTCCCAAAGTCCAGGCAGCCCCTGGCAAGGCCCAAGGGGTGTATGCTGTCCACACAGAGGACGAGCAGTGAGAGACAGGCAGTCTGGGCATCGGTGCACCAGGGTGGTGACCAGATGCTCGGAGAAGGGCAAAAAGAGTTTAAGGATGACCTGGCACAGGAGGAGGGGAGGGCTGGGGCATGAGAGAAGCCCAGAGGGCAAGGAGGACTGGACAGGCAGAGGACGCTGCAGGGGCAGAAGTCTGCCCCTGGAGTTTGGGAAGGGGGCATGGGCAGCGGGCTAGAGGTCAGCGGGGTCAAAGGGTGGCTGCGGCCTGTCTTGGCATTCTCCCCGGCTACATGTTCCCTCCCCAAAGCCAAGCCAATGCAGCAGCCATGGGAACATCAGGAGATACAGGGGACTCAGCCGCATCTTCCCTCCCCTGCCCCCGCCCCATCTCCTGGGTGGCCTGGAACCAAGGAGAAGCAGGTGGGAGCATGGCTGCCCGTGGGTCTGGCTGTGTTAGGTGTCGAGGTGTTGGTGTGAGGACTTGTCTTTATCCACTGGCCTCTTGAAGGAAGTCTTTGCTGGATATTGTTTCTGGGTATCTCTCCCTGTGCATAAACAGACCACCATGAGGCCATCTGCGTCTGATATGTGAGCCAGTTTCTGCCTGTGCTGCACGTGGGGCTGTGTGTCAGTGTATCTAGAGTCTGGGGAGTTTGTACATTTGTGCCTGTGGTGGGGTCTGGGGCTTGGGTGTCCTTGGGTATATGTGTGGGTGTGTGTGTGTGTTGCATGAATCATGGTGTGTGTGTGTGTGTGTGTGAGTGCTATATGTTGGTGTCCTGGGGTTCTATGTCTTTGACATGTGGCCTGGTTAACAGGAGAGCTGTCAGAGTGTGTACGTGTGTATGTGTGTCTGCATTTCCGGGTCTGTGGCTGGTGACTTGCTGTGTGTGTGTGTGTGTGTGTGTGTGTACGTGTCAGCCTTTCTGTGCAGTCTGTCTTCTGCTGGTCCTGGCCCCCAGCTGAGCCTCTTTCCACACCTCAAGCCGTGTGCCACCGCTCAGCACAGGGAGCCCCCTGGATTCCACCTGTCTACTTGGTGAGCAGACTCAACCTCCCCATGTAGCTTCTACTCTGGGGGACTCCACACACCCTGGAAAGGTGGCCTAGCCCCCTGGCCCTCTCTGGCTGGGAACAGAAGCCCATTTCTTGCCCAGACAGGGGCTTTCTGTGGGAGAAGGGCCCAGCCCAGAGCCTCCAGTGCAGACCTGGTGAGGAAGAGATGGGAGCCTCTAGCCCCACTACCCTGGCTTGGGAAGTCTCCTCTGGGAAGGAGACCTGTGGCCTTCTAGCCCAGTCTCCCTCTGTTTTGTCTGCTTCCACCCTTCCCTTGATCTGCCAGCCTCTCTGGATGATTGTGAAGGCCTCGAGCTGAGAAATTCTCTCCTCAGATCACATGGTGCCCCTTAGTCCTGGCTACCCAGGACAGAGGAGCCCCAGAGGCAAACCCAGGCCGCATCCCTCATTAATGCAGGGTCTCTCTCACATCAACTCCCTGGGCCTCCATTTTTGTCTCTGTAACAACAGGACTTGTTGTGCTGGCCTAAAGGGACTAAGGAGATATGTGAAGGGAGAATTTGGCCCAGCCTGGTACCTAGTATGTGTGATAGCTGCTGTTACTGACAGAGTCTCCCTCCTGCTCCCATCTGCCCATTCATTCATTCACTCAGAGGGACTGTGTGCCCGAGGATGGACCAGACCCTCACAGCTCTCACAGGACACAGTTCAGGCCAGTACCCTCTGGCCTCACCTCCCAGGACTCTGCACCTCTGTCCCTCCACTTCTTGCTTCCACCTCTCCCTGAGGACCTATGAAACATGAGGCTCTGAGAAGACCTTGTGGAAAACCCATGGGGTTCAGAGGACAGTAACTCCCGGGATGTGGGGTGAGCAGTGGATCCCAGCTCCCGGCTGGCTGGCCTTTCAAGCTGGCCAAATGCAGAATTATTTGATGTCTTGGAGAAGGGTCTGGCACTGTGCAGCTCTCCCATCCAAGTCATTGTTGAAAGTAGGTTAAAAGTTTGTACCAAAATGGGAAGTTGATCCCCGGATGGCCTGCCAGACTGCTGTAACCCAATATATTTTACCCTTAAACCAGAAATGTGTTTGTTTAGAAGCAAGTCACTGGCAGAGGCCAAAACTGGAGGCATTTTCTCCTCTGCCCCGCCCGGGTGCCCTGTTCCCCCAAACCTCCTTACCCTTTGTGTCCAGATCCTCAGCCAGAGCCTGAGAAAGAGGCCTCCCTCCTCCTGGGCCAAGGCAACTGCAGGGAGGACACTTGACAATCCTCGGGACCTACTGTGTCCTCATTCCTGTGCTAAGCATGTCCTTTTATTTACTTCTAGCAGCCGTTTTCTGTGGCCCCATTTTAGAGAGGATAAAAGTGAGGGCAGAGATGGGACATGTGTTGCCCAAGCTCGTGGTGGTCAGTGGTGGGGGCCCCAGTACAGACTTCTGCCTGTGCAACTTCACAGCCTTTGGCTTGTGGAACAGTGTCCCACACCTCACATGTGAGATGAAGCCCTTGATCCTCCCCCAGAGCCTAGAGGGAGAGAACAGGCATGCCCAGCATCAGCTGGCTCTGTCCTGGAGCTGCCCTGAATGACCTTGCTCAGCCCTTTCACAGACGCGGGAAAGGCTCAGAGAGGGTAGCCCGCAGAGGGGGGTGAGCCCAGCCCCGCAGATTCTGATGTCGGACCCACGTCCTCCCCGTCCCCTGGCCAGAGCTTGAAGGGTCCCTGGGCTTAGCCTGGAAGGGAAGCTGGTGCCGCCTCCCCAGCTCTTGGGACGGCTCCGCTTGGTCTTTCATCTTCCGCTCTGGGCTCTGTGAGCTTCATGCAGCAGTAATGGATTGCAGTGGACTTTTTTCAATTAGGTTCTGATTTTCCTCTGCCTGTTACTATAAAACTCCAGATGGTCTAGGGCTTCA